>NC_045641.1:18805894-20055894 GCF_009829145.1 Chiroxiphia lanceolata
TTGTAAGCCTCACCCAGAACCACAGAGAAGGTTGAATATGTCTGTCTTGTAGAGGAAATGCACAGAAGGGAGGCATTTCTTAATAGAAGTCTTAAAAGAAACATGTTACATATTAATCTAATTGGGATTCACCCTACTCCGACCCCAAGTGTGAAAAGCAGGGGTTTAGCTGAAGTTTGTTTTAAAATTAAATGTCATGAATGGTAAGAAGCCCAAGTTAGCTTCAAATAGTACTAAATAATTTTTTATTGTAAAAATGTGAGGTTACAAAAAGCAATCTCTAGAATTTTGCTACTATTTATTTGGTGGGAGGCAGGAGGAAGATAAGAGATGAAAGGCAAAAAGGGAGAGCAGCAAAACCATCAGCCCCATCTCTTCTACTCCACACTTCCACTCTGGTATTTAAAGATTTTGCTCAGATAGGAAATGGCAGTGTCAGTGACTAATTCCCATTGAACTTCCAAACTCTTACATCATGAGGTGCCTCCAAATGCACATGGCATGGTCGTTTAGTGTTTGTATTGTCCACGCTGTGTAAAGGACAGCACACTGCCAGAGATCATCACATATCTGACAACAGCACTTTTAATTAGATAGGTTGGCAGAGAAGCTCAGAGTATGTGCATATGCATGGCTCTTCCACGGATGGGTAGAGACAAGGGGATTTTTCAACCTCTCTAGCACGAGATCACTTAAGCTGTTAAATTAATGTAATAAAGGAATAGAGTTGAACTGTAACTCTCCCCACAACCCTCTTGCTTGGTATCTCTGTCACACCTTTGCATTTTATCCTGGGATTTAGCTTATCACCGTGGCAATAGATACTACAACGATAACATGCACAAGTAGCTACAGCCAGATACTAATTATACTGAAGTCAACTTGCACATCTAAGCCTCTTTAAGATCAGGACATTATACTGTACGCATCTAAAAGCACAGGTCACAGTATCTTTCTCTGCTCCTTGCACATCTATTTCCTCACAGGGAAACTTTCAAGGAAATAAAAAGTCTTATCATATGACTAGCAAATGGAATCGAACTAAAACAAAAATACAAACAATACCGAAACAAAACAAAACAAAAACCAATCAAACAAAAACAACCAAACAAAACCTCCAAAACAAACCACCAAAACAACTAGAAAACAACGAAAAAAAACCTAAAAAAAAAAAAAGAAAAAAAAACCTTACAGGACATTTACCAGAGAAATCAGTCAAAACTCCAGGCTTCTCTTGAATTTAATGTCCTTTGCTTTTTTCCAAGCAAACACTTACCCAGCCAAAAAATTCCAGCAGGAACAGCATGGGAAAGGACCTTGAAAACGGAGATTCTTTTAGTTAATAAAGTCACCAGAAGCATGAGGCCTAAGAATATGCAGAGCTCTGATCTGAAGACTATAATCGCCAAAGCTGAGAACCAAATGAATGGCCTTTGCTTTTGCTGTATCCAAAAGGTCAATGCCAGGAGCACTGCAAAAAAAAAAAAAAATAACACACATCGCCCGACATGCTGAATTATTGTTTTTGTAAAGGACAACACTATTCTCAATGCTATCTTCTTCCTCTAACTTCCCACCAATCCTCTCTTGGTCTTCATACCATTTCTAGTCCGGAAATTTTTCCTCTGCTAGAAAAAGGTAGTTTGGAACAACGCACAGCTTTACATTTTTGGTGCTTAATTAGGAAAAGTATAACCACAGAAGGAATACATGGGAACTCTTTCTAGACAGTGTATTTAATAGCTTTTGAGGGGGGGAAAAGAAAAACAAACCTTAAGGGAGTACTAAAAGCCTTTCGAAGTATGATTCATAATTAGTATTGTTTGATATCAGCTGAGCAGTTAGTTTATTCTCTTGGCTAAGTATATTCTATTTTCATGATAACAGCAACAGATTTCAAATACGACTATGAGGCTACAGACTATTGCTCAGGGAGAAAGAACCACAATTCATTTCAGTGATTAGCTGGAGACACACCATGTCTCTACACACTAAGTTCACAGGTTTTTTTGAACTGCAGGTTTACCTAGTGCCTTTTCAATAGCTCTACGCTTTATGCATTAGATATGTGTACTCAAACCTCTACCTAACCAAAGCCATCTGACAAAACCCACATACACTCAGAATCAATAAAACTCGATTCAACAGTCATTGTAAGCACATGATTAAAATAAAAAGAAAGGAAGAAATCTCAACTAAAGTTTTCTAGTCCTGCTATCACACAATTTAATCAAGCACATGCATTATTTATTCTGACCGTACTTTTTCTGTGCTTTAACTATGATGCATTTGAAATAAGTTTTATATTTTAAAATTATTCCCGTGAAATACCTACCAAAAGGAAGTGCAAACACATTAGGGAGGGTTCGTGTACAGTAAAACATCAAATGAAACTGAGTGACAGTGATGAGACAGAAAATTGATGCTGTAGTTGCTCCAAACTGTTTTCTAACTTCTTTCTGCAGCTTCCATAACGTGTAAATCACACTGAGCCCCAAGCTTCCTCGGACTATTAGAAGAATAAAAATGGGAATTAAAGAGTAGTATCAGACAGAGCAGTGATGAACAGCCATGTTATATAATGTAATGCAAAAAAGTTCTGAAGAATAATACTGAAGATATCACAATGTAACCATCTTCAAAGAAACAAAAACCCAAACAAAACTTCATTAGTTTATCTATTCTAATCCACCTTTAACTGGTCTGGTCCCTCTGCACAAAGGTCAATGCTTCTATGACCAAGTTAAATGATATTTTCTGAAGCATACAAGAAACATGCTTTGGAACACACAGGAGTGTATTCTCTGAAGACAATTGAGGCACTTGCTTTTTCTACAGTATCTGACATCTTTTAGCACAGACTTTCCATGTGCTGTTAGTTATCCCCAAAGAGGAAGTGGAACGGCCATGCTGGCCCCAAGTATCTACAGTTTACAAAATCCCTCATTGAGGAAAAGAATGTCACATTTTAACAATTGATCCAAACATTGAATGTAACAACGATGCCACCCATTAGTGCAGCAGGAAAAACATCTCTATTCTGAGGATCTGAAGTTCTCATACCTATCAGCTGGGAGTAAAACTTGGACATTTTTAGCACAGAAAGTACATATATAGCTGGGCTGGAAAGGGCAGCAATAAAAATTGGTCCAAGGAACGTTCTTGGGACAACTCCAGGAAATTCATGATGGTCATACTGCAAAAAGGAAAACTGATGTAAGATAAGCAAATCAGAAACAAAGGAAAATAAATCATTCACACCGCATTTATCCTACTCATAGTGCAGGGAATTGCCATCTTTAACAGTGTCCAGAAATGAAGACATACTTTTCAATTTACCTTATCCAAGTCCAGTTGGTGGTACACCACATCATGGATAGCTTGTAGGTTAAAGCTTTCCTCCACTTTTGTGAAAGGACAGACAGTTAAATGAACAAAAGCCACAACAATAAGCAGCAGCAGCAATGGGAATGACTGCCCACTTGAGTTCCTCTTCTGAGCCATCCTGGGCTTGAAATTCACAAATATTCTATAATTGAAAAGAAAATAAAAAGAAAACACATTAATAACACTGCAGGAAGTGTAGAACCAAAGAAAGAGATTGATAATGCAAGGACAACGTACTAAAGCAGTGGAAAAGTTTAAACAAAGTTTCACTTCAATTATGTCTGCACTTTGTGGGAGAGACAACTTTGTTATTTATTCTCATTTTAATCACACACTGGATTTACACATAATCTTAAGAATGTGCTCTCTCGTTTGTCCAGGACTCCAAAATCAGTGAGAGAGGAACCATGAGGATGAGGAATTTCTCAGAACAGAGTACTTTGATCTTCTGAGTTTGCCAGCAGCAAGGTCTGGACTCGGCAAGTGAAGGACGAATCCCCTCTGGCACTTACACCCTGTGTCACTATGGCATCAGAGAGTCTGAACCCCATCCTTCACACTTCTACCCAGAAACGAAGGCCACCTCTCCCTAGCGCTTTATTTCACAACGCTGCTGAGCCATTCTTCTGGTAGTATTTACATTGTATTTTATCATTATGATAAAATCATGTGTCCAGGTGATACCAGAGCAGATCTATTTCATGTTCTTTTAATTTAAGCTTCCCACTTAAAGTTTATAATTTAATAAAAGAGATTTTGGTTATTGTTACTCTTGCTCTGTTCTCACAGAGACAAAACTACAAAAATAGCATTTTTAAGGTACAATTGGGGTTTTGGTTAGAGATGTTTTCTCCTGTGTTTTGGTCTAAATATGTCCATCAAACAGATGTAAGATAGTTGTCAGATTTCCTAGGATCATTTAGCAACTGCTTCCTAGAGTTACCTTTTTTCTGAACTGATGTTTGTGCTGCTAATTAGTAAAAATAAATACGAGTATGTTCATGTTCCTTATATTTACAATTAACACCAGTAACACTTAAAATTTGCGTTCTTCCTGTAAACTGCATGTATCTGCATATTATTTTACATATCTCACTGACTGCATCTCTTTTTCTTCAATAGCCTCTGCTACAGACTGTTATTGAAGCTCTAAGCCTGGGCTTAAAGACAGGGAGCTCTGTATTACATCCTTACAATTTTTGCTTTGTTCTGCATTTTTAAAAGCCTACACAACATAACATCCCAGAAAGTGGGAATAAGTCTTTTTAACCTGTGCATAATATTACTTCCTTAAAAAAATGGCTAAATATGGGTTATGCAACAACAGAATCCTTTTTCCACAGCAGTAGCAAAGAAGGTACAGGACTGACATGAGGAGCATCTCCAGAAGTGTCTGGCAGGAATTAAGCCTCTGCACAGGGCCATTAATTTTGCACAGACTCTAGAAGGCAATCTTGGTCAATTCTTCCAATAAATGCAGAGGCATCTAATGTTTCTGGCCAAACTTACCAAGGACAAAAATGGACACTGCAGGGTCAATCCACCACTGCACAAAGCAACATGGGCATTTGAGTAGCTTATGTATCAGGCAGAGCAGCACATAGACACTCACCAGCAAGGCAGGTATTCCTCACTCCCAATTCACAGTTTCTTAATATTTCAGATATTTTAGGACCCCAAAAAAATCTTTATAAAATGACACACGTGCCAAAAAGCTCTATTTTTTCCTTCTTAACTACCTCAGTTTCATAAGAGCTTTTACCTTCACCTATAAATACTACATTCATTATCCTCTGACCATTCTACAATATAGCCTGCTCCTGGTATCTTTAGCTGATAACCACCTGAATAATCAGTCCCCAACTTCCTAAATCAGAATGAAAGTGAAGCTATATATCCCACACGCAGTTTATCACAAAGTTTTTTTTTATCTTGTTGACTCCAATCCTTTTGTATGCTTGAAGAAAGTAAGCATGCCAGCACACTCGTACATCTTGAAGATAATTACATGCATTATAAATACTGAGATTCCCTGAAGGAAAACGTGCTAGATGATAAAAAAACCAAAGCACAAAGACAACACCCAGGTTTCTGAGATAAAGCCTAATAAATTCAGTTGTCTTGTCAAGACTCAAGATAACTTGCTCTGCTGAAAATTGATGCTGACAAGCCTCAAAATTCAAGTGGAATTTATCAAGACAGGTAGATACTGAATTTGATGATCAAAATAAATTTTCGATATAAAGGCAAAATACTTGCAATTATTTTTATTTTTTTAAATGCCAAAACCACAGAAACAGATTTCACTTATTTAAAGTATTTTAATAATGAACTTTAGAGGAATAATTGTAAGCAAATACATATAAGTTTTCTCCACTGTTAACATTCTGACAACTTCAGAAGAATCCTCCTCAGGTCTCTAAAATGTGCCCACACTGACTTCCCCCAGATGCCTACATCATGACCAAATCACAGAAGAGCAGCAATTCTTCAACACAAAGAATTCATCTCTTCATGGGATTAAACCAGGTGAAAAAAAAATGGCTTTTTTACTTAAAAAAAGGCTGAAGTACTTTCATCAACAATAGTTCACTGTTGTTCTATACTTTTTCAGTAGAAGTGCCATTAGTTCAAATGGACTTTTTACTCTTCCCATGAAAAATCTACCATATTTAGCTCATTTATGTTTTTCAAACATTCTTCACTATAAATATGATAGTATGGTAGCCAAACTGCATGTTAAATCTGTCTACAGAGACTCATTTCACTCCCTCATACAGAGGCATCTAAGCAGAACCACAAAGCGCATCCCACCATAAGGTCCTCCCTCTTTGGCTTGATCTAGCTTTGGCAAAGTCTATGTTGTATCATCCTAAATTTTCATGTTTTTCTTTCCTGTGTTTTAATAACTCTTACAACTTTGCTCTGAAGCTAACTTCTCAATGAGGTCAGATTTAAACTTTGTAGTTGCTGGGATTGCTTTTTCATCTTTTCTTAGAAAAAACTGAACAGTTACTATTCTTTTATATACTTACTCATAAGTTTGGGGATTGGCTAAAAAAAATAAAAGAATTAAGACAAAAAGAGAAGAGAAAGTTGAGGTAAGAAACGAAGTGTGAGACGGCACCCGACACGAAGGTGCGATGAAGCTGTGGAGCAAATGTCACTCATTGTTTGGACTGGGAAGAAACACACAGAACGCTCGGGACTGAAAAATAAGCAAACCCAACCCAAGGACCCTCCCCGCGCCCCCACCGCCATCGGGGCGCCCCGGGCTCCTCAGGGGAAACCTCAGACCGGGGTGCGAGGGGCTTCCGGGGGAGTCCCGGACGACACCAAACACCACCCGCTACTCCAGTAGCACCGGCGCCGCCCTCCAGGCCGCCCCGGCTCTCCGCGGCAGGGGCAGGGACAGGCACCGCGCACACCCCTCAGTAGGCGGTTGCCCCGCGCTGCCCGGCCCCTCTCCCTCCCTCCTGCCACAGCTCCCGCGCCCGGGAGGCGGAGAGCTGGGGCGGCCGCCTGGCAGCGCCCGGCGAGGCTCCCGGGAACGCCCTGTGTGCCGGCTGCAGCCGGGCTGTGGCGATGGCAGCCCCGCTCCCGTTTGGTCGGTCGTTCCCTCCCTCCTTCCCGCCTTCCCTTCCTCTCTCCCTCCCGCAGCCCCGGGCAGCGCCCGGAGCCCGGCCCGGCCCGGCCCAGCCCAGCCCGCACTCACCGCGCGCGCGCCCGCGTGGCCGCCCCGCGCAGGGCGCCGGCAGCGCGCGAGCAGCCGGGCCCGCCCCGCGAGCACGTGACCCGCTCCCCGGCCGGCCATGTTAGGTGAGGGCAGGGCACGCCCCGTCAGCGAAAGATCTCCGAGGCGGCGGCTGCCGAATACAAATGGCGGGCGGGTTCGAAGCCCCTGCGGAGCCCGCGCCTGCCCGTTCTCACCATGGCGGCTGTGGCGCCCGAGGCCTAGTGCCCACCTCTCCCTCAGACGGCTCGGCCGCGCCCCCCGCTCGGCTCGCCCGGCACGCGGGGCGCTCCCATTGGCCCGGAGCGTGGCGGGCGCTGATTGGACCACGTTCCTCTGCTCCCGCCAGCTCCACCAACGAGCGTACACGGCCGGGGCGCGCGTGCGGCTGACGCGGAAATCTGAATGGGGCTCGCGCGGCGGCGCTGAGGGGGCTCGGCTGGGGCCGCCCCGCTGCGCGTCCCGGGCTACCGAGCCCTCGCCATGGGGCCCGGCCCCTCTGCTCGCCCGGGCCCTGCGCCGCGCCCGGCCCGCGCCGCTTTGGCCGTGCTGCTCTGCGCCGTCCTGCTGCTGCTGCCGCCGCCGCCCGCCCGAGGCGCCGGCGAGCGGCGGCGCCTGGCGTGCTCCACCTGCCGGGGCATCGTGGACAGGTTCAACCAGGTGGGCGGCGGGGCCGAGCCGGGGGTGGTCGGGCGGCCCCGCCGTGGGACAGGGGGCCTGCGGAGGCCCCACCCCGAAGGGCAGCGCCGGTCCCCGGCCGTGCCGGCTCTGCGCCGAGGGCCGCGCTCCGGGAGCACCTCCGCCGGGGCCGCGTCCCTGGCAGCGCCTGGGCGAGTGACGGGGCCGCGGCGGGTCCTGCTTCGGCAGCTGTCGCGGTGCTGAAGCGGGCAGGTGGCAGAGCTCCTTCAGCTCTGCAGCCCAAAGTGCTTTGGTGCTGGCCGTGCTCAGGTGGAGCGCGTCTGGCTTTGCGGGGAGTGCTGGTGGAAAACACCATCACCAACCTGTTGTCACCTGCAGCAGCCCTGCCTGTGACAGAGGACATTTGGCGTGGGCAACGAAGGGCTGCTGCACCTTGTGACAGGTGCTTGATGTTCTCGGTACGCGCATATCGGGTGCTGCGGGCTCGATGGGTCACTTCAGCTGCGGAGATTTTTTGTGCGAGTTGTGATTTGGTGGCGCTGGCTGTGGCTGGGGACAGTTGTGTGATCGCCCTGTTGTACCACTGGGCGTTGAAGTTACAACAGGGCGCAGACTGGGCTAAGCGTTATCAAAGCTAGATGAAGTAGAGGTCCTGTTCAGCGGATTATAATAAAGTTTCTGAGAACTTAAAGGAGAAGGGTATAAAGTTTCATACGTGTATGGGGTTTTTTGTAAATCAAGACTGTATCAAGGCCTTGTTTATCAATTAGGAAAATTAAATCATGTTACATTGTAACATACACTTTCTCACTTCTCATCTTGTCCTTAGCTGTTTCTTTCACTTAGCAATTTGATCAGCAGCTTGAGAGCTTTGCTGAAGTTTCTGCATGGTACTTTTCACAATTTTTATGTAAGCATTTATTATTGCCCTTCCTTTTTGTTGAAAACAAACCTTACATAGTTTTTGGTACTTTTTATTTGTAGGGTTTAGCAGATACAGCTAAAAAGAACTTTGGTGGTGGAAACACTGCTTGGGAAGAGAAGACGCTGTCAAAGTATGAGTCCAGGTAAGCTGTCTTAGTACTTCTCATTCAGCTACGTTTTGTGTCCACTGTATGAAATTTCACTGTACAAGTGTTTGTCTGGAACTTAAATATTGAACTAAAGTTTTGCTAGACCAAGCCTTAAATTCTTAATTACTAAACTGTTACATTACATTGTAATGTAAAGATTACAGTAAAGACTGAAACCTCTTATTAATACCTTTATTTGTCTTGTTTCTAAAAACAACAAAAGTTAATTCTGCCATTGGTCATAGTAGTTTTTTTCTATTTACTCATTGAAGTCCTAAAAAACTGATCCTAAATAGTAGTCACTTATTGATAGTCATAAAAGGTGCAGAGTACTGCAGTACTTGTTTTAGAATTAAAGCAGTATCTCCCCCCTAGAGCTGTCACTATTTCAGTGCCAAACAGAAAACAGCTTACTGTACTCTTTTATATATATGTATATTTATATCTATGTTTGATTACGGAGCAAAGTAATCTGATGTCTTTCTCCTAAATTTCAAATTCATTTTTTATCTTAGTTGGAGCATTGAGATGTTACTATGAGCTTCATGGGCTTCTATCAAATATTAACAATACATGAAATTTATTGTTGAACATAAGAGAAGAGTACTGCACTCCAGTTTTCTGGGAAGCTAAAAATCTATCAAAGCTACAATCTGCAGGCATAATAAATGCAAGTAAGCCACGAGAGTCTCGTGGTCATTCTTCTATTTTCTTTTTAGATTGAAGTAACGTTCTTTATTTTGATATTTGCTGTGTTTTGGAACTAAATCAGAACACACCATAAACAGATGAAATTTTCTAGGCTGAAGTCTGACTGCTCTGTCATGGCTTGAATTGTGTTGAATGTTTAATTTAAACTTACAGTTTTCCTTCTCCGCTTGTAGCGAAATTCGTCTTGTAGAAATCATAGAGAATCTGTGTGATAGCAGTAACTTCGAATGCAACAACATGGTAGAAGAACATGAAGAACATATAGAGAAATGGTGGTTCAAACTGTAAGTATAATTTTTTTGGTAGAGGTCTCTGTGTGAATAAGCTATCTAAGAGGATTAACTACTAACATAATCTTGTGCCTGAACAATAGCAATATGGGTAATTCTTCGTTATTCATCAAGAGTTGGCGTTGGGTACAGCTGGGTTCAAGTGACTTCTAGTATCATGTGCTGCTGCACTGTGTTCTTTTTGATTCCTGCAGTGTTGCACCAAAACATCCAGTCTCACTTCTCATACAGTGTGTATTCGTTTGCCAGTGGGGTGTCGAGGCAAACTAACTTTGGAAAACTGTGAGGTTTAGTCTCTTATTTGTTGCCCTTTGTCATAAAACTGCAACTCTTTGGTTCTTTTGGGGTTTTTGTTTGTTTGCTTTTTTTCCCTGAAACTGTTTTGTTCTCCTGGCAATCAAAAGAGTAGTTGATGCTAATCAGTGTAGAAGTCGGATCTCTTGAAAATGATGGAGTTGCAACTAACTTTTCTATCTGCCTTTTAAACTAACCACTGATTTCTGTTACAACACAAATCTGTTATAAACTTTTCATATACCAGTCTAAAATATAATTAGTGCAAGGATGGCAGTGTAGCATTTAGATTTTTAATATCTGTTTTTTTATTTTCGTAATCATGTTTCTTCTAATTATTTTTTCACTAATTTAGACTGTCATCATTCCCAATTAGCTAAAATTCAGTAGGGTGAACTGCCATTATAACGTTTTGTAACTGGATAAGGCTTTTTAATAATCCACTTTCTTCTTAAAGAATGCCTTATCCTTTTACCTAACTATACAGGATTGTGTATATGTTAACGTGTCACTTGAAGGGAATAGAATAGAATATTTCAGTTGGAAGGAACCTGCAGTGATCAACTAGTCCAACTGCCTGATCACTTCAGGGCTGACCAAAAGTTAAAGCACGTTATTAAGGACATTGTCCAAACACCTCTAAACACTGACAGACTTGGAGCATTGACCTCCTCTCTAGGAAGCCAGTGTTTGAGCATTTTCTTGGTAAGAAATGCTTCCTAATGTCCAGTCTAAACCTCCCCTGGTGCAGCTGTGAACAATTCACGTGTGTCCTGTCACTAGGTACAAGAGATAAGAGATCAGCACCTCCTTCTCCACTTCCCCTCAGTGAGATGCAGAGAGCAATGAGCCTTCCAGAAACGTAAGCTATGCAACCCAGAGTCTTGAATTTGGCTTAAATTTGCAGAACTGAAAGAAACTGGTCTTACACTAGAAAACTTGACAAAGTAGACTTCCTAAAATAAACAAAACCATTCATAAAATTGGGGTTTGGCAAGTTTCTTTATTTAATAGGCGTTTTGAGTGTAATTTATTATTTTATTTTGCTCTTTAACCTGCAGATGTTTCTGTGGTAGTTTCCAAAAGACAATTTCTTTGTCCATAAATGCCATAGCCTTTTTTTCACAAGTTGTTATTTAAAGGGTGGTCAATCACTGGAACACGTTCCCCACAGCACCAAGCCTGTAAGAGTTCAGGAATCATCTGGAGGACACTCTTTGTCATATGATTTAGTGTTAGGAAGTCCTGCAAGGAACAGGGAGTTGGACTTGATGATCCTTATGTGTCCCTGCTGACATATTCTATGGTATTCAGTAAATTTACTTTTTGGGGTCTGAGCCTTAGAGTTGATATGGGTAGATGTAATAGCTTAGAAAGACAAGCTGTACATGCCTTGGGAGTTGCTGAATACTCTTGTTAGACTACAGAATATCTATGTCTTTTCTTAAAAAGTTTTTGAGACTTCAACATCAACAATACTGAGATCTGTGAATTGTCATTCAGAACCCTAGTAGTCCTCATAATTGCTTGCCAAATTATATCTAATGATTTCACTGTTAATTGGGGGAGTCTACTAGTTCTCAAGTAGCACATAACTAACTTCTTAATATTAAAAAAAGAATCCCTCTAAAATAATATTTGATTAATGCTAAAAAAGAGGAGAAATTTTAACCCTATCATCAAGTTGCCAATACTTTGAGCAAATGTTAATATCTGTCCTGGGTTATCTTCTGTATAGTTGAGATAAAGACACAGCATTTATCTTTAAGGGAAGACATAAATAATATACTCTAAAGTGTATATAAACCTTCCCTAAAAGTAAGGTGTTAATAAGTTGTGTATTTATGAAGATGAATTGATTTTATTTGTTGCTCCTATTTCACATTTTTCTTAAATATAAACTATAAAACTTGGGTAGAATTTGTTAATAGTGTTGTAGCTTAACAGGTAAATGTTCAAGTTGAAGGACTTCTTCTAGAAATTGGTTCTTGAAATAGGATCAGCTTCAGAAGTAGGTTTCTAATCTGTCATGTGGAATAGATTTCTCTCCTTTGTTGTGCTGGGTCAGTTGTGTGAGTTGGCCTTTAAAGAATCTTTGTTCTTTTTGTTTATAAATTAATGTCTTTCATATACAGAAAGAAGAAGTATCCTGATTTGTTTAAGTGGTTTTGCATTGAAACAATAGAAGTTTGCTGTCCTGCTGGAACTTATGGACCCGATTGCCTTGGTAATTTTTCTTCTGAAAAATTCAATAGCAGATATTTTCTTTTTACCTATTTGCTTTAATCTTTCCTGATGCATACATGAAGTATGATATTTTGCATGAGACACTGGCTGCTGTGTAGCGTACCTGCCTGGTGCCTGATAATTAGGTGGCTCCCTTGTGAATATCCTGCCTGAATAAAAGTCTTCTGGGCATGAAGTAATGTACGAAGCTGTCAAGGGTACCAAGATGTGTAGAATCCATCTGATGTGATGCTTACATCCACACCTGACCCATCCTTAAAGACTCTCTGTGGCATCAAGTCTGTTGTTTAGGTGGCTTTTCAGAAGCTTCTTAGACAAGAATCCTTATTTAGTTTCAAGAGTAAAACAGCCAAGACACTGTTGGGGAATTAAATTAAGAAATTTGCATCTGAGGATCAGTTAAAAAGGCAATGAGAGAAATGGGGTAAAAGTAGGTGGGAAATGAAAATGAGGTCTTTGCAAAAGTGATAAAAGAGATATTTTGGCCTCTGAAGCTTGGATAATTTTTAAATCTCTAAAACCTTGCATGGTGTTAAGAGATCAACTTTGACCTCTTATGTATTGTTAAAAATTAAGTGCCCATTCCCTATATGATTTCTGGTGGGTTTTTACCATTGAGATATCAGGCTTCTCAGAGATCCAGAAAAGGGAAAGATTCCAACTTTATCCAAGAAGCTAGGAAAATAAAAGTTCTAAGCTGTGGTCTTTGCCCAAAATTAAATTGATAACTGAACTTTCCAGGAGATGGGTTTGAGTTTCTCTTATACTTAAGTATATTACTGAACATGCCCTTGTTGCAAACCTTTTGGTTATTCTCAAGGGTAGAAAAGACTTTGGAAATTACATCTTTGTTTAGTGTGACTCTTTTTTATTAATTTTCATTTTATTTTACTCTGTATGAAGAGAGAGGGACTTCAGGTGCTTGTGTCTGAGAATAGGATGTTATTTCCTTTAACATCTCATTTAAAAGTATTTTTGATCCTTTTTAGCTTGTCGTGGTGGATCAGAAAGACCTTGCCATGGAAATGGCCACTGTGATGGTGATGGTACCCGAGGTGGAGATGGCTCGTGTAACTGTAACAAGGAGTACACAGGAGAGTTTTGTTTGGACTGTTCCAGTGGTTACTTCAGTACCTTGAGAAATGAGACACATTCTGTTTGTACAGGTAATGGAGTCTTAACACATGCTTATATCTTTGTGTTACTTCTTCAGTTTTTGTAAAGAAAACTAGAAACAGTTTAAACTAACAAATGTAGAAACAAAACATAGTTTGATCACTCAGCTTTAAGCATAAATGACATGTCAGTTACTTTGGTGGAATTGTAACTTTTGCTAAGTTACAATTACAGGCTGCCCTTGAGGGGTTTTTTTTTTCTGCTTTAATTTAAGAAGCGGAATTCATATGTAGCTTTGTCCCTCTCCTTCCCACGTACTGCTAAAGTCTTGAGCTGAAATTATTGCATGCTGGACTACTTAGAAAGCTAGGTTTTCCTCAGGTCTCAAATAAGCTTAACTGGAATAAATGGACAGCTGATAAAAGCTGATAAATAAAAGCAGCTGATCTATACTGTAGACTACTTAGATTCCAGTTAGATATGTCTAAGATTAATTTTGAAACAAAGTCAGGTCACAGGAGGAAACTTTTGCAATTGGTCAGATTTTGAACTGGTTTTACACCATTGATGAGATTCTGCAACAACCTACATCCTGATCCTGGAGTCTAATAAGATTGTTTTTCAACACTCTATATTGTGTTTTTCTTTTTTTAATCTGGCTGTGTAGTAATTCTTCTATATGATTTGTTTTATATTATAACATGCATATGTTATATATGGTGTGTTATATATGTGTGTAATATATATATAATGTGCATATGCAGCTGAATTTCTAGTTTATTTCCTTCTGAAGCTCTTCAGAGTGATATCACTTCACATATTGCTCTCATAGCTGGTTGCAAATGAAGTAGTGTGAGGATTCGTTAGGTAGAACTGCAAAGTCTGATATTTAAACTGATGTCCCATCCCTGAGGGGCTGAGCAAAGTTTACTTACTTGATCTCCTCTTCCCAAATATTTTGGAAATTGGACCTGCCCCTTCTAGTCACTAGAGTGGTGCTCTTCTCAGTGTGAAGATGACTGTAATTGCCAGATTTGGCTTCCCGGAGCTTCTGGGGGTATTTGAGGCTTTTGCGGTTGTTTTGGTAGGATAGAGCTGCATGTTTATAAATGAAATCTTGACTTTATGGAGATGCCATCTTGTGAACGGGAGTTTCAAGCTCTTAAAATATAATAGCTTTCAGGGAATCCTAAATAAATTTGTTTGAGAGTTTGTGTGCCCAATTTTGTCTTGGAATCTCTCAACAAAGCTCAAGTTGTAATTTTCTCTACTCTCAGCCTGCCACACTGCCTGTAAAACTTGTACTGGTTCAAGTAACAAGGACTGCCAAGACTGTAAAGAAGGCTGGATTAAAGATGAAGATGGAGCTTGTGTGGGTGAGTAATGCTTGGCAGACTTCAAACAGGTTTTGTAACAATGGCTGGTGACATTAAATGACATCACTGAGTTTTACTGTATTTTATGGAAGAGCTCTGTCAGTTTAGATTTCTACAAGTTTTGTAGTCTCTCTCTTCCTAACTTGTTTCATGTTGCAGGAAAGCAGTATTTCCTCACCATTGATTGCTGGTGATTTTGGTTGTCTTTATCATACTATTCACTGTAGATCTTTTTAGTTTGGTGGAATACACTTTCTTTTCAGACATGGGTTTTCCTGGTGTTTAAATGCTAAACAGTGCCCTGCACTTGATTTAAGCTAGTTTGTCAACTACTGGAAGATTCCTGTAAACTTACCTGCATACTTTGTAGTAATTGCACAATTGCCTTCACATGTATTGTCATAAATGTTCAACCCTAATGGAGTTCAAACATTTCACTAAAAACTATGCATGCTAACTTTTCCTGTTATCGGAGAAAAATACCAGGAGGCATCGAGCTCAGTGCTTCCATTAATCTCTTACCTGTTTCTACCTTAACATTTAATTTGGTTTGTGAGGAGATAAGAATGATACACTTCAGGAAAAAAGCAAATACTAAAAATATTCCCAATGCAGGAGTGCACTAGGGGAGAGTAACACATTCTGGTAACTGGTTGAATTTGACCCATTAAAGATCCTTAGCATAATGCCTGGAAACAGTGTCTTAGAAATTATATGAACACTACTTCCTCTTCAGAGTGTCAGTGAGACCTGGGCTTGGAATTACAGGTCCTGCAATGCCTGCTTAGGCAACTACTGAAACATTCCACGAGTGTTTTTATGATGCTTTAGTATTGTCTTCCGTACAGCTCTTTTATTCCAAATAATCATTGCCACTAATCAAGTATAACTCAATTGAGTAATCAGTAGGAATGATAGAATCAGTAGCAGCAACAGGATGAGAGTGACAGCAAGGGGACTGAAATAACCTTTCTTTGTCTGAATTTTTTAAATTTAATACTGTTGTGCCCTTTCCTCGAAATCACAAGACTAGCACATTTTAATTTTCCATTAGAAGGTTTCACTTGGCCGGTCCTAACCATAATCTGATTTGCTCCAATTTGCTTTGTGTAGTAAACTAAGAGGTGTATATGTGTCATCACAAAACATCTTCTAAGGATCAGTTTTGATTTTTTTTTTTTAAATGTAGTTTTAAGCTGAATAAAACAGTGTATCTTACCGTGCAACTTCTGTGTCTAATATGTTGCATATCCGATCCCAAACTCTTAGGTAACTTGTCACTTTTTATCTTTCAGATTTAGATGAGTGTGCTACTTCTCCTTGCAAAGATCACCAGTATTGTTTGAACACAGATGGATCTTTCTCATGCAAAGGTTTCTTTTTAATCTGCTGTTGTATTTTACTGATTAGAATCCTAATCTAATGCTAGAGGTAATGCTAGAAAAGGAATGATGCCAGGCATTTGGTGCAGTGTGGTCTGGTTCTGGCTGGGCATGGAGAGGATGAGGCTTTAGACCTATTGTATGATGAAAGCAAGAGATTTCTGGTTATTCCTACTCTGCTCTTGTGAGACCTCCTTGAGTTCTGCATCCAGCTCTGGGGCCCCCAACATAAGGAAGCCATGGACCTGCTTGAGTGGGTCCAGAGGATGTGACCATGAAGGCTTTGATCAATGAACTGGAGCACCTCTCCTATGAAGACAGACTGAGAGAGCTAGGATTGTTCAGCCTGGAGAAGAGAAGGCTCCAGGGAAACCTCATAGCAGCCTTTCAGTACCTAAAGGGGCTTACAATAAAGGTGGAGAGGGACTTTTTACAAAGGCATGTAATGGACAGAAGAAGGGGGAATGACTTCAAACTGAATGAGAGTAGGTTTAGATTAGATACTAGGAAGAAATTCTTTACTGTGAGGGTAGTGGGGAACTGAACCAGAGAAACTGTGAATGCTCCATCCCTGGAAGTGTTCAAGGACAGGTTGGATGGATCTCTGAGTAACCTGGTCTAGTGAAAGGTGTCTCTTCCCATGGCAGCACGGTTAGAACTAGATGATCTTTTAAGGTCAACTTCCAGCCCAAACCATTCTATGATTCCTTATGTGGGTAAGCTGTCTGGCTTTAAGGGTGGCATTTTAAACCTCAGACACATAATTTTTTTTATTCATAAAATATTTTGTCTTTAGGATGTGATGCCAGCTGTGTAGGTTGCACGGGAGAAGGTTCTGACAAATGTAAGACCTGTGCATCTGGATATGTGAAGGAAGATGAAAAGTGTACAGGTTGGTGGATTTAGCAGTACATGGTAGACTACTGGTTAGCTCACTCTTGGTTAGCCATGCCATGCTGAGGAGCAGATAAGTGTGTTCATGTTTGTGTGCTTCTATTTCCAAGCCTGTCAGAATGAACCTAGTCATTCTGGTGTTGGCTGCAAAGATGTTCATAATAACTTTCTGTATATTACTGAGCCAATATGCTTGACAAGGCTTAAAATGAACCACCTGTACAAGGGAACAAAGTATTATATAGTATGTTTGGGAAACAGCCATGTGAGTCTCTTTTCAGTCATCTACCACGTCATCATGTGTGTGCATCTCTATTCATTTTGTAACAGAAAGGCTGGAACACAGTGTGAATTCTGCTGCCTTTCTGTTAATCCGTTAATGTCCAAATTCAAATGGTATTCATTCGTAGTGAATTATAATGTGACATTAGACTTTCTCTGTGGGGAAGAGCAGAACGTATGCATAATCTTAAGTAGCTATTAGCTATGATGATGTAGTATTTCAGGCTCTGTTCCCTTTAGCTATACTTTGATGGCATAAATAGAAAATGACTGTGGGGGAAATGTTCAGTGGATTAAGAGGAATTGCCTTAATTGTGACAAATGTAATTGCTTAGTACATTTCCCCATACAGGGACCTGCAAAACATAAAAAAACCCCCAATACTGTCTGAATTACTTTGAAACACAGTCTAAAGCATGAAGAATTGGATTATTTTAACAGAAGTTAAATGTGTTGCAGCAGCATTCTGCTACTCAGTGTTTTTTGTATTTGAATAGAATTTTGTTTATATGACTGAGCATGAGTAACTTTTGTAACAAAACAGCAGTGAACTCTTTCTTTCCCTATTCTATCTCTAGATATAGATGAATGTAATCTTCCTGAAAAGGTCTGCCTGAAAGAGAATCAGGACTGTGTTAATACATCAGGTAGTTACAAGTGTGTATGTTCAAAAGGGTTTGAAGATAAGGATGGCACATGTGTTCAGACTGTAAAACCAGGCAAGTAGCTTTTCAGTGACAATTTTTTTAAAAATATGCCGCATCAACAGTTCTGTTTGAGTCTAAGGGTCTAATTGCTTATAACCTCCTCTGTATAATTTCTTACCATCCTACAGCTGTGGTCCCTCAATAGGGAACTGTTTAGCTTGACATAAACTATACCTTCAGTCAAGAAATTCAATTTTTTTTCTAGGATCTATTGACACATTACAGACAGCGTTAAGTTCATAAATGTTTCATTACTCCATCTAGGCCAAACTCCATCTACAATTCCAAAGTGGAAACTAGAATTATTTTGCAGTAACTGTTGTAGAAGAATAGATGAGAGACACTGAATTTCATACCTTTATTTTCTTTGTATTTCTTAGCTTGTTTGGTTATTTTGTCCCCTCATTCCATCCCCAAGAGTGCTTATTGCTCTTGCACTAATAAGTTGTAAAGATCTGTGTTGTGTTGCTACTCAAGGCCACTTAGTTCATGCCTTATACTCTCAGTACTCACTGTTATTAGTCCTTTAAAATCAGTTATGTGCTTCTCCAATGCAGATACTCAGGATAACTAACTGATAAGTTACTGTGTTTTTAATGTGGCCTGACATTTTATGAGACTAAAAGTAAAATGAAAAGTTGACAAATTGGCTTAGTTTTTTTTCTTAGATAATACTTTTCCCAATATAATAAAATCACACTGCTTTTTTAAAAGCTGTTTTAATATCTGAATGGAGCAATTTGTACTGTAGAAAACAACTCTGAGTAAGACTTGCCTTATTTTTTCAAATACCAGAACTACTGATGGGTCATGTGGAAAGGAGAAAATTCACTGTGAAAAGCTGAAATCAAAAGATTAGAACAGAAATATCTGTGCTGATTTTTTCCCTTCCTCTAATGATATAATGCTGGTTTATTTGAAATATTTTGTTTGCATCTGGTAAAAAAAAAAGAAAGTAAGCTTAGACTAGGCAGATGGTGCAAGTAGCTCTTCTATATGGCTTAAAATTGCTTCTCTGGTCTTGATAAACATGTTTTGGTTTCTCTTAAAAAAAATCCTAATGTCAAAAATCATATGGTATAATTAATAGTAGATTTATATTCTAATTGTGATACTTATCTTCACAGGAGAGGAAGTAGAGAGTGAAAAAACTGAGCCTTCACATACTGGACATGATGACTTATGATCTTCGTTCAGAACCAAAAGACATTCCTATCTAAAGTTTTAAATTATTGGACTAAGCTTCTCCTAGCTGACATACTGTGGAAATGGTATTAGATATGCAGGTTACCATTAAGATTTTTTTTAAATGGTGATAACCTGCTCTTAAAGCTGCATTTCTTTATTCTTAAATCCCACTTTTTATATAATTCTTCAAGAACAACACTTAGATGGGTTAGTATAAAATTTGAATGAACATAACATTATACCCAGCAAATGTAAACAATTTACAGGCTTCTTGTTCTAGTGCCTACTGAAAACTGTTATCTTTTGGAAGAATTGAGTTGCACTTCATAATTCAAGGAAAATTTAGACTTAAGTTTGATGTTTCTAATAATGAGAAATATTTCTGTAACTGAAATACAGCTTTTGGAAACTGTCAAAGGGAATCTCTTTGGGGGGAAGCACTTCCCTTAAACAAAATAGAATGCCTAATATTGCATTCAATAAAAGTTTATTTTGTTGGAATGTGCCTTAAAATTTTTAAGATGTTAATACCTTACTGTGTGTTGTCATGTCTGTTTTTCTTTTAAATCTGAAAAAAGGAAAACCAACCCCAAACAAAACCAAACAACCCTCACAAAAACAAAACACCAGAAACTTGTAAACTGTATTTCTCAGTTCATGACTGAATTCCAGCACTCAGTTGGAATGTATATGGAAAAAAAAAGAAAAACCCAACATCATCCCCCTCTCATACACACTCCTCTAAAGGAAGAATTATGTCAAACTTTGCTTTTCAAAGGCAGGTAGGCAAGTCTTTCTACCAGAAGTTGCATTAACTATGTAAACTAGTTTATGCAGTGATGACAAGCAGGTTTGGCTAACACCTGCACTCAGTGGCTCACAGTTGTTATGTGAATACTCTCTAAAATTGATGAATAGATGACTTTCACTACAGTCTACTGCTATGTATAATAGCTTCCTGTCTTCTGCAAACCAAGCATACTACAATCAGTTTATCATCTTGTCTCTTGTGCCATTTCAGTGGGAAAGCTTATAAGAATAGCATAAACACAGTTTGCTATGTGTTGTCTCTAAGGTTAAAGACAAGTATAAAAGCTAAAATGGGTATATTCTGTAGGACTCTCACAGCTGTGAATAAGGTAAGGGCCATCCAGGTTCAATGTTTAAAGATCTGGTGGAAGTGAGTAAAGCTTAGAATACATTGTGGTGGTGGATACAGGGAGTATAAAAAGGGCTTGTAGAATACAGCTAAAAAGAGCATAGCTTAGGTTTGGCTATGAAGACATTATGAACAGTACCCTGAGGTAAGGGGAAATAGAAAGGCTATAAATAGGATTGACCTGGTGAGCAGTGAAGGCCAGACATCTCTATTCTTCTGAAGACTTCTTTGTTTAGACTAAGTCACAGTTCAGTTTGTGAACACTGCATGTAGGATTTGTATGTGCAATAGATTCTTATGTGAATATTTTATAGAAAAGGATTCTGTTGGATTCTTACATTAAAAACTGTCTAAGCTGATATTGTGTGTGGTAGTCTAAATACCTAGTCATATTAAAGTATCTGCTACAGCTTTCTGTAAGTCAGTTGCCTTCAGCTGTTTTATCTAGATATTTCTTAACTTTTTAGTCTGAGAATGAAATCTTCACAGCTTCTCAGCTGTAATTGCCAGACCTGGGCCCATGGGCCACATGTGTTGCAAGTTATAGGGTAGGTGTTGTATCTAATAAGTGCTAAATTAAAAGGAGGAAAAGCAGGCAGTTTGGAGAACACAGGGAATACAGATCAAGGATCTTTAGGGTTTTTTCATACACGTGTAGCCAGTTACAATAGTATTAGCCTTTAAGGATCTTGCAGGAGTGTAACTTGTCTTTGTTAGTCATTCACATTTAATTCTCAGGTGTTGCAGGTGATTGTAGGAATGGTTCTTGATAGTAACATGAAATGTCAGTTCTGTTTAGAACCTACCATCAACTCATACTCCAGGGAATCGTCTCTCGAGTCTAAACTCTTATATTAATGACTCAAGCCTGAAGTAGTGCTTATTAAGTTCCTTTCAAGTTATTTGGGGCTCTGGGGGGATACTTGATGAGATTCTTAACTACATTGTGGAAGTGTTTGCTTCCCACTCCCCAAAGCTTTGGACAAAAAGCCCTAACTGAATTGTCCTAGTTAAGCTCACCTCTGAGATGAAGTGATAAAAAACACAAACTTATTTGTTTTTTCTCTCTGGTGATAGAGAGGAGAAACTCTTCTTAGCCTGACCTGCAAAAGTAATGACAGTAGTCTGATATAACCAAACTTGTGGTGAACAATGTTTTCAGCTTTCCATTATTGGAGTAGAACTATCAGAGTGTAGTTCCCTACAAAACATACGTATGTGCTACCTGGGTATTAGAAGTCAATAATAGTCTTTCCTCAATCCTCCCCTGCCCACCAGTTATAGACACTTGTTGCTCTGCATTAAGTTATTTTGGGGTCCAAAAAGGTGAATTCAAATAGTTAGAGCTTTCTCTGAAGGAATATTGACCAAGTAACGTATGTGATAAATATTTAATACTATGCTACTACCTTAAGCCCTCTCAATGCTGAGGTTCTAAAGGGTTAGTTCTCGTTTTATTCTGTATCCTTCTTTCACTACTTCAGACTGTAATTACTGCTCTGTTTTAGTGGTTGGAACAAAAACTGTTTTGACTGAACTTACTCTTTTTTCCCCCCTTTACCTTGAATAAAGTGGGGATTGGACTTGGTTGTCTTGGGTTTTGCCCTTTGTAATCAGAGTGGAGGGGTAGGAGAAGCAGGATTTAAACTGATTAGCAGAAACTGACAATGAAGGTTAAGTGCTTTGTGATAATCAAACCAGTCCAGGCTATCAATGCATTCTACTGTATGTATTAACAGCTTAGTGCTAAGAAAATGAGCTGTTCCCATTAAATTTTTCATTGCGTTTGTAAGGACATGTGGTTATGTTGTAGAAGATGTTGTACTTGAGGTTACCTGAAATTATAGGTCTCATGTCAAACTATATAACTATGTTGGTAAATACTTCAGAAATCATCTAAGATACCCAGCAAACAAGATTTGTTCCTTAGTGAAGTGCTAGTTGGGTACTTTTGTCATAAATACCAAGGTGAACCTTGAACTACTAGATTCACACCTATTATTTATTTTGTAAACTTCATACTATGTGGTATCAAACTGAAAGTGGCATCCCTTTTGCTAGATTGCCTTGCTACTACTTTGGGGCTTCTTGACCTAAGACTAAGTGCTTTTTGCAATGGGAAGTACACTCTTCAGTACTATCTTGCCCTTTAAAGGACAAGGTTCTCTGGTGTGTGATAACTGGAATCCACAGAAAGTCCAGGAACACTTTCCAGTAACAAGCAAATCTGGAGACCTGCATGTTTCAATTAAAGCTCTAAACAAGGCCAGGAAAGCAGTCTGAAATATGCAGCATGTATACCACAATCTTCCCGCAGTGTCTAAACTTAGAAATCAAAGTATGTGCTGAAATGTTTTCATCTGAACATTGGGACATAAATAGTGATTTTTTTTTTTGATGTGAATTGCCAGCATGTCTATAACAGAACTGAGTTCTCTGCAAAGGATAATACCATCTATTCATAAATAGGGTAAATGAAGTCTGTTTTGCAAAATACCTTAATAATTTAGGTAATTCAGGAAATCAGAGATAACCTGAAAGTGTTCAAATCACTATCTTCTTTCTCAAGAAAGATGACAAAGCCGAGAGGTTATAGACAAGATCAGGATACAGGTAACTGTAAAATATATGAGTCGTACTGTACAAACACAACCCTTTTTCTTTTATGAATGCTGAGAACTGATCATACATCATCCTAATATGTATGAGAGAGGTACTATTCAGGCAATTGTCAGTTCA
The DNA here is from genome assembly GCF_009829145.1 of Chiroxiphia lanceolata. NCBI lineage: Eukaryota > Metazoa > Chordata > Aves > Passeriformes > Pipridae > Chiroxiphia > Chiroxiphia lanceolata. The sequence continues at coordinate 18,829,112 of NC_045641.1, forward strand.
AAAGGCAAACAATGACATTTGCAAGTTGAAAAAGCATTAAGAATTGTGAAAATTGCCAAATCACATTTTGAGCATATGCTGTTGTGTGCAGCACTATGTGCATATGTTAAGATAATTCTCCCTGACAAACAGGGTTCTTGATGCCCCTCAGGTTACTTTCAGACCCTTCTTAATACAACACAGTTAAGCACACAAATAATTCAAGTTTGCCTTAAAAAGTGACTAACTGAAAAGAATGTGTGGGGAGAAAAAAACAAACAAAAAACCCACACCAAAAACCAAACCAACCAACCAACCCCATATCGTCCTGGATCATATGTAGCAATAATATAAATAACAGTTCTCCATAATGATGCTAGCTAAGTTCCTGATACCCCTGCCTTCCCTCTGTCTGTCAGACTGCCGTGGGTTTTTTTCTAAGGTTATATTTTTTCTATTCTGAAAGGAATCTTCTGAGGTTATTCAAAACAGCTGTCTGTGCTTTTTTTAATTTTCTTCCTTGGATCAAAATGGAATTCTCATCCTTTTTAGCAACTTCACACCTTGTCTAATTTCATGATTTTATTTCCTGCAGACATGCCTATAGCAACCCTTGATACTCTTCAAATCCCTTGCCAGTTCTTCTCCAAGTGAGCTTTGGCTTTCTTGACTCCATTCCTTCATGTTGAGAGAGTGGCTCTGTATTCCTCCAGGGTAACTTGCCACTCTTTCCACCTTGTGTGTTCGTTTTTATGTCTTGAGTTTAGTCAGGAGCTCATTGGTCATTCTTGTCAACTTCCTGCTACCTTTCCTTGATTTCCCACACATCAGGGTTGGAGAAGGCGACCACTGAAAATCAACCAACTCCCCTGGACCCTTCTGTCTAGGACTGTCTGCCTTAGCTTTCCTCCCATGCTGATCCCTGAACTGGCCAAGGCCTACTCTTCTAACATAAAGGGTTATGATCCTGCTATTGCTTTGAAGGCAAAATAGTCTTTGGTTACACTACTTGGTCTGCTGATGAGGTAAAAATATTGTCTCTCTACTTAATGACACTTTTTTGTTGAATTCAACCCTTTTAATTTAGCCTTGGTCAGTAAGGAGACTGTAGGCTCCTTGGGACTGAGGGTCATCTTTTTGGTTTGCTTTTATTAGAGTCGTGGCCTAATCCTCACATGAGTTTGCATCACAGCATTCGATATGTAGGATTCACATCTACCAGTGAATCCACCAGTGCAGAAACTGCATGAGTAGTATCTGGAAAGTTGTGCAACTAGGAGAAACACACTTCTCTTGCTAAATTCTTCTGTATTCACAGTGCACAGTAAGTCCAAGAGGGAAGAAAAAAGAAACAAAAAGAAAACAGTTGGATTTCATACTAACTGTAAGATGAATGTTACACTTGTTAATGTTTGGACAATTATCTATTATTTAAATACATCTTGGGGCTGCTATGTCAGTATTTCTAAGCATATTTGAGAAATTATGGGTGCTGTGGTGGTGGTGGTTCTTTTTTTGCAAATCTGTGATGTCCACATAGTGTATCATTTTTGGTAGATTATGTATACAATAACTTTATAAATCTTTCTGTACTTTCTGTTCTCTTTTTGATAGATAACATACCTGGACTAAGCAAATTTATCTTCTTGAGGAAAAAAGAAAAGGCAACTTAAATGAAATCAGTTCTGCTTCACATTGATTTTTTCAGTGTCTTCTAGGAGTGTGGTCCAGATCCTTTTATTCTTGCCCATTTTGTGTACCTGTAATAAGTTACTTCTGATGAAAAACCAAACAGTTTTTCTTAAATATTTCTTACTTAAAAAAAAAAAAGGTTTCTCTTTTTTTTTTTTTTTTTTTAATGATGAGGAGAAAGAAGGAATGCAAACTTCAAGAAATAAGGTGTCCTACTTACTGGGGGCTTTTATTAGGTTTTAGGTTTTTTTCTTCCTAGATAAAAATGGCTACCCAAAAACAGGGATGCGTGAATAAATTAAAGAGTATTCTAATGGGTGAGACCTTGTACATCATCTTATTCTTCTCTTGCCAGTGTGGAATTATTCTCTCTGTGCTGCTTGGAAATGCAGCATCTAATTACAAAATTGCTGAGGTAATGTCTTTTCCATAATTCCCTATTATTTTATCTATCATAATATATGATCAGGTACTCATTTGACAGTTATTCTTTTTAATGACTAGGACAATAAACAAGAACTCTCCCACATGCAACTGTGATCATGCCACATTTGTTTGAGGTAATGCACAGAAAAAAATATGGTCCTGTGTAAGATCTTTGCTTTGCAAAAGGTGGAAGAGGAACAGGTTCAGAGAACTGAGACTCATCTTTGACCTTTAACATAAAAAATAGGTAGATTTTTCAGTTCACTTTCAAATTTTTTGGTTTCTGGAATAAGCAGTGCCACATTATCAAACACTGAAGCTGAGAAAGCCAGAAACTACCATTTAGAAAAGCATAACAACAGCTGACATTTTCATATGAAAAGCAGTTATGTAAAGAAAATGTCTAACCATAATTCTTGGCAGCAGTGAAACGTAGTTTCAGAGCTAAGATCAACTTGCTCTTTGGAAATTCAGAATTTTTGCTGTGTGAGTGTATCCATCAGTGATTTTGTAACTTACTTTAAGAAAGTTATTATCATTTATTTATCAAGGAACTGCAAGGTTAGCTGTAGCTGCTCAGCATTGGCAAATAGAAAGATCACACATCACTGGGAGTGGAAAAGAGGGAATGTGGGAAGTCACCAGGTGCATGGAGCAGACACCAGAAAGGGGTGGTGGGGTAGCCACCAACAATGGTCTCTTGGAGCTCTTTAATAATTTTGTCCAAGACCCTGTACTGAAGCAGCAGTTTCTCAGGTTAGGGAATAAAGAATTGTCTCTACTCCATTTTTACATGTACTCATCTATACATCTAAATGCTTATGTTTTAAGGAAACACTTTCATACCTAGATATAAATATATATAGAGACCTTTGTGCCATAGTATAGATAAACACCTTTCAATTGAAGGACTTCATGACTTTGGGTTTTTTTTTCGTTATACATCATAATATATTCAGTGATTAAAATAAATTCTTCCTACTTGATGTCAACTTTTGCAACAAGAAATTTGATTGCATTGTGAGCTGTACGAGCTGGATAAACTCTTCCCATGAGCTTGCAAGGGAGAAAAGATGAGTCATTAAGACACAAGCTGTTCTGTCTTTTAGGACATGATTCTGTTATCAATTCCTTGCACACTGTTCATGTTCAAAACAAACGGAGTGTCCCCAGAATAAGTTTTGGTTTATGTTAAAGCTCTTGCACAGATGGTGTTTGACAGACTATTTGACAAGACAGGCATCCTAATGGGATGACAGCTCTGGAATTCCAGTTGTTTGAGAAAGAGAGCTCTGTGGCCCGGGTGGTGCGATGTTGCTACAGGCGTTCCCTTTGTAGGTGATAAATGTTACGGCACAGCCGTTTGCCCCATGCAGAGATACACAGCTGTGCTACTCTGGGAAAGGAGTTTGTCTCTGTGATGCTGTTTCAGTATGTTATGCTGCAGATTTTCACAACCTTTGTATTGAGCCAGCAGAGGGTACTCTTAAGCTTCCAAGAGTAAGTTGTTATATTGGATGCTTCATGAGGTTACTGCTTCAAGGAGAGGGAAGGGGCTGGAAATGTGAGCTCTTAATTGTATGAGCCTCATTACACCTAAGTAAAAGTGTTGAATAGGTCATATACTTTATGAATAAACCTACACTGCTTTCTTTCCAAAAACGCAAACCAAGATCTTCTCAGTATAATATAATCTTAGAAATGGAGAAATTCAGGTTTGAAGGTACTCCAGGATGTTTCTCATCCAACCACCTGCTGAAGCATCACTGTGAGATCTGAGTACCTGCCTTACCCACTCCTAAACACCAGTAAGGATGGAAACTGCACATCCTCTTTTGGCAGCTATCCTCACAGTCAAATTGTTCTTCTGTGTATTCAGGCTGAACCCATCTTGTTCAAACTTACACCTGTTTTCTCTTGCCCTCTTGCCACACATTGCTGCAAATCCTTGATCTACTGGCTCTGCTCCTGCTAATGCATTCCAGGAGGCTTCTGGCCCTCTCTGCTGTGAGGGTGCTGCTGTCTCACATTCATCTCGCTGCCCACCAGACCCCCAGGGCTTTTTCCACAGAGTTACTCTCCAGCTGTCAGTCCCCAGCCAGTATCACTGCAAGGGGCTCTTCCTTCCAAAGTGCAGCAATTTGAGTTTGTTCTTTCTGAGTTTCATAAGTCTCTGTCAGACCATTCCTCCACCTTGGCTAGATCCAAATTTTCTATTAATTCTTATATTTACATTCCATTTTTATTCAAAACAACAGTTTTGCTACCTTTAATAGAACAAATTTAATAGAGTGAGTACTCTATTATACACATATAAATCCTAAAACTTTGTAGACTTGTGGATTACAGACTTGTACACAAAGTTACTACAAATAATAATACAAAATTAGATCGTACATTCTAAACTTTTCAGCAAATAACAGGGGAACAGAGTTTTATCTTTTCTTTGGAAAATAATACTTTGAGAAGAAAAATACATAGCTTACATATCTCTCGTGCAATGTGATAGTCAAGTACAAAGTACAAATGCACATTTCACAATTCTTGACAGGGTGATGTAAACCTCAATAGAAGTATGACTTATTTTTAAAGGCTCAAATCTTTTTCTAAAAACTGTATATATTTATGTCATTACCCACAGGTACAAATAGAGATCATTTAAAGCACAATTTTCTCCTTCACTATTTTTCAGTCTTTCCCTCGGCCAGTCAGCTGTATCGCCAGTTTTTCCTCCTGCCTACAAATGTATGTTTTATGCAGATCACAAGCAGAGTAATGAGGTGACAAGAAACACCTGGAATCTCTTCAGAATTCTTGATGCCACGTCTGGAGCTCCCAGGATTGTTAAAGCACTGAGACCAATGGAACCTCTTCTATTATCAATTTACAACCTGCACTTAGCCTCTAGTTGGTGAAAAAAATAAAGTAGTCTGTCACACTGCACTGGAAAAGATGCTGATCCCTGTCCTACATCTCACACTTCCATGGGAAACATGCACAGTTGTTGAATTTGGCTGTATCAGAGCATGTGTTTTAAATCCTATGAACTTATGTGTCTGTTAACATCAATTTAAAAACCTGCCAGTTTTCACAGAATTTTATAAACAAGAATATGTAGTACTTCTGAAGAGTTACCAGCTATTGCTCTGAAAATAGTCTGATATTTACCAGGGAAATCATCAGCAGGAGAGGTACGTGCTCCCTACTGGCTTGTATTCTGTATTGTAATAATATTTGGACTTCCCTCAATGTGAAGTAAGAACACAGTGTTTACATGACTTAGAAGCACAGTAATGAAAAGAAGCAACTATATGAGTTAATGTTCTTTGAATAGGAGTTGAATAAACTTCCATGGAAAATTTGTTTATTTCTGAACTTAAAAATGGTTCCAGGAAATACTCATCCCATGACAAAAAGTTTCACTGTTCTCTGGAGTGGACAGGGATTTTATCATGGGATTGTAGTCTTCTGAATTTGCCAGTGGAAGAATGGACAGGCAATAAATTTGTTCTCAGTCCTTGTGTTTACAAATACAAAGAAAGAGAAAAAGAGGTCATAATTCTGCAAACTAAGCTTGGCAACTGTATTTAAGGTTCCAAGAAAGCCATAAAACCCTTATGATTCATAGTAGCAGGTTGAAGGAGGAGATGATGGGGACTTGTTAAAATAAGAATTTGTGGGAAACAGTCACTGGTGAGTTTTGTCATCGCAAATGTCACTGCTTCTAATCCTGCAGTCCTCTATGAATAGGCAGAAGATTTTTACAAAAGTATCCAAACTGCAGGTGAGCTTCATCTCAACATTTTTTGAAAAAAAAATTAGGATTGTAGGAAAAAATAGATGTGATGACATGTGAAGCAAAACATAGAATCTTCTGAAAACAAGAATAATCCTGAATATGTGGTGAAGGCAATGCCGGTGAAACGGAATGAGCAGGCCCTTACCACAGAAGTCCTTTCAGTAGCATGCTGACATTTTGCCTTGGTTCTTCCACAGGAGGAGCTGTGGAAAATGTCTTCAAAGCTTTTTGAGTTACACCTGTCAGCAAGGAGGGATAACTGATGAATGGGGATGTGTGTAATGGCAGCACACCAAGGCATGGCATCAGTCAGTTGCATGCTGCAAGATTATAACAAAGATTGCTTGGAGTTTTTCCAGGACCACCTTTGAGGTACTTTTTTGAAAGTGTAGGATGTTCAGATAACATGTCCATAAACAAATCCATGACAAAAGACAGTCTGGTGGAGCACAGGCAGGGATGTGACTTCTAAGTTCTAGATCTAGCCTTGTTGTAAACTACCTGTGTGTTTTTTGGATCATTTGCTCCATTGAGCTTTATCCTTTGGGCTGGCCAGTGCTTGACAGGCTGGCTTGGATGGTGTTATCCCTGTATGACATAGGAAAGCATCTCTCTTAACATAGGAAAGCACCTCTCTTAACATAGCATCTCTCTTAACATGCCTCCAATTGAATTTGGAGGCCAGACTCAGGAATAAAAAGCACTGACATTAACAAGGAAATTTAGTGGTCTTAGTGGCCACACATAGTCACTGCTATTCAAAGCCTCCTTCTGGTTTCCTGATTTGCTCTGGAGAACCTGACAGGCCTGTGGCAACCTGGGCTTTGGATGAACCCAGTGACATCTGGTGAACCTCTAGTGAACAGAGGAATGTAGTGAACTTCTAGTGAACACAGGGATCATAGTGATTTTGTTCTTTCTAGTGCTTCTGTAAAATTCATATCACCACAGAAGTGGAAGAACCACTCAAATACCCCATTGTGAAATGTCTAAAATGATGAAATAACTACAGGCTTTGGACTGTGGAGCATATCTCATAGCAGTTCAAACAAACCTGATAATTAATGTAAATTTTGCAAGGAGACAGGTAGATGCATTTTTGTCAAGAATGCAAGCAAAATATAGGCAATGAGAAAAAGTTCCTTTTGATTATGCAAGGTTTGATCATATGTTCATAACTGGAATTTACACAGCCTGTTGTTCAGGAACTCAGCACTGCTGTATTCCCACAGCAATAACAAAATAGACGTACAGAGGAAATTACAAAGTGCAACATGGCAAATGCATATTGTCCCCGATCTCTTGTCTTTCCATCTCCATTTCCATTTCCATTCCCATTCCCCTTTCCATTTCCATTTCCATTTCCATTTTCTTCCATTTCCCAAAAATGGAAATTTTAAATTTTTCCTTTTTTTTTTTTTACCTAAAAAGTACCAATTCTAATAAAAACAAAGCTTGTTAGGGGATGGCATTAACAGCAGGATAAAAAGTTCTTTCTTCTTTGCAAAGCGAACTTTTTCTTATGAGGATGTGTCGAGACACACTAAACTTCATGAAACTTCTTTAGCCTTTCAATCTTTCATAGCAAGTGATGTAACTTCTGGTGACAAGTGATGAATGATTTTGTATAATACTTGTTTCTGCTAGCAGGAGTCACATATTTTCCAGCATAAAAGCTCTTAGACACAGTGACTATCATTCGAAGTAGAAACTGATTTTCAGAATCGATATTTGTGGTGGAAATCAATGAAACTAGACAAATGAAATTATTATTCTTTTCCAGCTGTAAATGCAGCTTAAATTGTTTTACTTAAATGGCCTTCTCCAGCTTCAAAGTTAAATACAGACGTTTAGCTAAATAGTAAAGTTGTGTATGCAGACAGACAGGAGAGAAGTTGAAGAATGCTTTCCAACACAGAATGGATTTTGGAGATGACTGATGATACCGATTAAGTGAAGCAGAGGATCATTTTTTCTGGCTAGCTCCTTTTTCTGCCTCTCCCTCACTTGCAACATTCCTTTGCACTCCCTCCTTTCTTTTATCTGCAGCCTGCCTCCTTCCTCAGACCAGAGCTGTTCAAAGGCCTTTGCTTGCTGCTTACTTTTTTTCCGCACTAGGTCTCATCTTACTTCTGTTGCCATCTAAAGAGACTTATTGGATGCTTTTCCTTGCCAGTAGAAAAGAGGATGATCCACAGGAATTCAACAACATCAAAGGGATAAAAGTAGTCAGCATGTAACGAGCCCAAATCGTGCCAATTCTGTCATTTTGGGGTATCACTGCAAGTCAGGTGTGACCATTGCTGTGGTCAGTGGGAGATTTGTCCACAGTTTTTAACTGGAGCATGGCTGAGACCTTAGAGCACTGAAAATGAATGACTAAAACCAGAAACCTTTCTGCCAGTGTTTTAAAGGAGTCTGTTGCAAGGAAAATACCCTAGTCATTGGGGACTCCTCAGTATTGGAGTGAATGAGCTTTCAGAAAGGAACAAAAGCTCAAAAGAGAAGAAAGAGAAATAGATTTTCTCTGAATACTTGAATTAGTGTATTAGACAATAGAATAACAGAGAAAACTTTATTTATTATGGTTCTCTCACAAAGAGAAATCTCAAACCCCAAAGAAATGCAAGAATAAGAATTAAACATAGGAATAAATATCAGTTAATGAATAGCAAATTGTATCTTCATATAGCAGATAAGAAGAAAAAACAAAGTATTTTCATAAGCCAAACCCTCGCATGGGAAGTTCTTCCAAATAAGGGCTGAGTGTGACTGGCAGCAGTAACTTGGATGATACTGGTAGCTGCATCTCTGGGCCTGCAGGTGCTGAATGCCTCTTAAAAAAAGTCTCCTCCAAAGGGCTGGGCTGGGGTGGCTGAAAATCTCTTGGTACAGTACCAGTCCATGTTAGGTGCTTCACACAGATATTACAAGCTGTTTATTATGGTTGCAGAATTTCTCTACAAGAGCTAAGCAGTTCTGAGTGGGGCTGGCAATGTGTTTATATACTTTAACCAAAGCCTGGTTGTCTGCTCAGTAAAACTGCAAATAAAAATTATGAAACAGTTGCCCAAGTAAAATGTAGGTAATATTGCTGAACACAAAGGTATCAGTGAAAAAAAAATGCTGCTATTTAATGATGATTTCTTGGTTTTGATGTGTCAGAAGACTTAATGCAAAGTCAGACTTTTACATCCCCAGTGAAGCTGAGAAAACAGAGTAAGTATCACTCAGCAAACAAGGTCAGTCCCTCCTGTTTTAGAAATTTATAGTCTTTTGTCCTGCAGGGAGGCTTAATTTGGCTTAGAATTAGCAGAAATGTCATTGTAATGGGTATGCAATGATGGAAATCAAGTCTGGCTGTGCAGTACTGCACCATTTGAATGCAGGTTATCACACGGTAAGGATAAAAATGAGGCTTGGATGCAAAAGCACTAAGACTTCAGAATCAGTGTATATTTTTCAAGGCAGATCTGCAATGCAGTTTCACCAAGGAAAAGATCAGAAAAATGTGTCCTTTTTAATTGGAAATAGTTCTGACAGTCTGAATACCCTTTAGTCAACAAGCAGGCATATTTTATAACACCTAATCTATCACACTGATGAGAATTCATGCTTGCAGAAGTTTTGTGGGACATAGCAATGATAATTAATCCCAAATCCCATCAGTTGTATAGTAGTTTTAGTGTTATGCTATGTTACTAATAAATAGCATGCCATTTCTCCAGAGTGAAGCTCCTCATGCAGGAAGTATATTTTCAATATAAGATATACGTCTACCAATTCAGAAAATTGTATATCTCAACCTAATTTTCCATTGTTATTAATTAAATAATTTTCTCTTCAATTATCAATGGTAATAATTTTCTGTGAGAGTCTGCTTTCTGGACCAATTTTATAGTTTATCCAAAAATGACAAAAAAAAAAGTAATTACAGGGGACAGTTTATGATAAGACATTAAAATGCCTTAGGTACCAATCAGGATCAGACCTGCAGGTTGCAATCAAGTTATTTGGCATTTTTAATAACACCTGCTTAGTATCTTCCAAGTCTTCCAAAAGAAAGCATGAATTTTCTTTGCTCAATTTTGTGTAAAAAAAATTTGTGGTGTCCAGCAGTGATAGCTTTTAGGGCTAGTTAGGAATTATCTGCTCCTCTATCAAGTCTCTCCAAAAGGACTTTTCAAGTGTTGTTGTCACATGTCATTTGATAGTGACCCATCTGCACGCTTGCCATGGGTTCCCTTCAGAGCAGGAGCACGGGGACATCAAGTCAGCTTTGTCTGTGCACACAGCAGCTGAATTTGAGAAATCTTCATCTGTATGTTTGTGGACCTCATTCAAAACCAAAACATTTGTATTCAGAAGCTCTAGGCAGTTCTATTGTCTAGGTTACACTTAGCTCCAGGATAAGTGTGTGTTGATTTACCCATTAGAGCAGCCAGGGATTCCCTTGGCATAGAAACAACCAAAGTGGATTAATACAGCATAGCAGCAGGAGAAATTTGTTGCTTGATTAGAAACATAACTCTTAGGAGTAGGTCTCACTCTTCTAAGTGGGAAGTAAGCTATGTGCTGTTAAAAACTCCTGTAGGAGCCACTTTGACCTCTAGTTGAGCTGAAGGTGATGGGAGAAGTACATTGCTATTTCCCATGTACTCCCCACTCTGGAAAGTCTGCCTACTCGTTGACTCATGGCAAGCTGAATCTTTCCTCAAGAGGCTCCTGATGAGTCAATCAAACTCCAAAAATGGCCCCTACCCACTGCCCTCATGAGCATATTCAGTTATGAATAGACCTCCATATTACAGAGCTGTTTTATGGACTAGATTTAGGAATAGTTTAAGTAATAAAAACCACGTGTGAAGTGCTAAAGACTCATTGCTTATACCCAATCAGAGCAGGAAATTACTTTCTTCTGAGGATATACTCATTTTCTAGACTTACAGCTAGGCAAAACTATAGTATGGTGTGCTTGCTCAGTGAGACAAGAAGTTGGTGGAATAACAGGGGAAAAACAGATTCTTAATTCTCTTAGACTTCAGAGTAATTAACCTACACTGGAAAAATGCTGTGTTCTTGTCACCCGGTACTTGCTGAGTGTTCCTTAAAAAAAGAAAGAAAGAAAAAAAAAGAAAGAAAAGCATCCAAAAAACAATTATATTCTTGCAGAATACAGCAATTCATCAAATATAACCCACAAAAGTAACTGAAACCACCTATTTCCACTTCCTCCCTAAAAAAAGAGAATTCCACAATGTATGAAGCAGAGAGCATTGAATGCAGTAAGTCCTGCAGATGAATCTCAGCAAACACTATTGCACAGAATGTATTTAGCAGGAAATGGCGTATCCCCCTCTTTTTCACTTTAAATCCAAGCATTTCTGTTCACTATCTTTTGTATAGCTTTAGCCTGCTTGCCTGCTGCACTGTAGAATTTTGTTAGGTTTTAGAATTCTTTCCAGGCTTTATATTAATATAGTCGTGTTTAGTTTGGAATATAATGATGAAAATGGTCACAAGTTCTCACTAAAGAGCCCAAAATACATCTTATTCTCACTCCAGCTGAGGAGGTAATGGCCATTGAAAAACTTCCCTTTCTTGTGGTTTCCTGCTTAGGTACAAACTCAATACTGTTGTTAAACGGTGCTTTATCCTGTGAGTGCCCCGTGGGTTCATCTGTATACTCACAGAGTAATTTGTGCCTCTGGCCAGCAGATGATGCATTCATTCTGTGTGGTATCCTCTGTTGCTGACCCATACTGAGGTTTTTTGGAACTTTACTCTCCTTGCACCCTTTAAAACACTATAAAGAACATTTTCAGATGTTTAATAGGTAGTTGTCATTATAACTGCTGCCTTTACCAAGATGATTCAATTGCTTCTCTTCATAAATGTGAGACTCTGATGTTTCACAATATACACAGTCTTTGTCTTATATACATTAGGTGTCTGTATTAGCGTGCTCATAGAACTGTGACTGATTTTTGCCCTGATATCAAGATATCTTGCTCCAAATATCAAGACCTCATTACTTCGACTGTTTATATTTTGTTATTTTAATCAACTTAATGGAATTAAATAAGTAAAAGAAAAACATAGAAAACCTTTTCATCGGAATTGGTCAGATCCATGCCTGGCAAAACTTCAGCAACTTTGCATCAGTGTACGGGATGAGACCTTCAGATGCTGGGAAAATTACCTCTCAGAAGACTGTATGCTACATACATTATGTATATAATGGTTGGCTGTACAATAGCTGCTATTTCATAATTTAAAAATCACAATTAACAATTCAGGTAACATTAAGTATATTATTAAAAATTTTACACATTTACACTTCTTGATCTTTCCCTTTGGCATCCTTTGATTGACATTATATTGTCAACACTGTAGCATGTATAGTTAAAATAAGTATTAATGTTACAGAATCTGCTTTTAATATCTGCTTGAAAACACATTTAACCACCTTGCTTCATTACTGTGTCACTGTCCTGAAGTAGAGGTGCACGAGCTTGTTGTACTAGATGATGGAATGAATTTGTAATTTGATTCCCCAGAGATGCTTTCCCTTCAATCCTCCTGTAACATTCAGGTGACTCCACAGTGAACGTAGCCAACACAGCTACACAAGGTGTGTTTGTTTGGTGTCTCTTTGCAGTTCTGTTCAGGTTTCCCTGGGGGGACAAAGCAGTTGTGAAATGACATATACTTGAACTAGGAGCACATGGCATCTGTAAAACTCCCATCCTTAATGGCTTGGCAGTGAATCATTTGGGAATTAGAGATGAAAGCAACAGATGTTATGCATTCAAGCACCTGGATAAAGAAATGAAACTACCTATTATTAAGCAAAATGGTGAAACTAGCATTTGTTTCTGATGTCCCATTCTGTTCAGATAAGGTATTGTTTGTTTTTAAATGGAAATATGGCTTGGCATAACATGACAAAACCATAAAGGCCCTTGTGGCCATGTTACATCTGGGTCAGATGTATTTGATGTTCTAACTTTGATCTCCTGTCTAATCAGTGTGTTTTCAGCTTAGATCTGGAATCCACGTCTCTTGTAAACATGAACGATTCCCAGACCTTTTGATCTGCAAAATGACTCATTCTTCCACAACTCTACTCCAGGACAGCAGAGAGAAGCGATTCCTGTTCCTAGGGATTTCTTTGGCATGCTCCTCTGAGAGATATAAAACTCTCTCTTAATAAAACTAAAGAGGCTAAACAAGGTCTTTTACTAGATCTCTTAGAGCTTTTTCTTTGACATTCTTCCTCTGGCTTTCCTTGGGACTTAAAAATTTCGATAAACTTTGCTATGATGACTGAATTCGTTCACTGCATTACCTGGGACTGTAAAGTAAGAAAGAAAATAATGGATAGTATAGACATTGATGGATTGTGAACGAAGCAAAGAAACTGTGAACAAAGACCATGCAAGTGCAACATAAGTTTGGACAGAGAGAGAACAGAGATGGTAGAGCCAACAAGGACTTGGTAACAGATGTAGCTTTGAGATGGGCTAGACAAGGACATAAGAAGAAGGGATTGAGGTGTCCAGGACCTGGATGTTGCAACTGACTGAGGAGTTTGGAGAAGAAATTAGAAATCTGAACTCCTGGGATCAAAACCTGTGAGTAGGGAGAAATGACAGGAGATGAGTGAGAGGGGAGCCAGGCTTTGTGAGCAGGCCAGTGCAAGGGTAGCTTAACTCCTTACTGGCCAGGCTTCTATGAGGGGGAGTGGGACCAGCTCAGGGGAGAAAACAGGAACAAACTTTGAAGGCAGGGATGTGGAAAGGACAAGACTGAGGCCTCCCAGGGCAGGAAGCCCTAGCAAAAATGAGTGAGAAGTGGTGGCCACTAAAAACTCTCTTCCTCATATAACCACTCTCCTGACTTTCACCATTCATCCACACTTACCGCTTTTTGTGGTACAAACTGGCAAAATATCTAATTTCTTTCAGACTTCATGAAAATCTCTCACTCTCTTCTATAAATTTAAGGGGTTAGGTTTTATATTAAAAACCCTCACATTGGTCTTATTAAAAGTGTGAGGGTTTATTTCAGTTCCAAAAGAGATTTTTTTCTTTGAAAATTAACAGCCATTTTGGAAAAACATTTTTTCTCACCTATCTCTATCCCATTCAACTTGTGAGTACTCAATAAGATATGCAACTTGCTAAAAATAAGATGAAATCGTGCAAAGAAAGAAAATGCCAATGCTTTTGCAGGAGTTTGAATTATAATAATCCTTCTTACTTTGCCCACGATTTCTATTTCTGACTGCCTCTTCTTTTATGCTTCTTTTGTATGATACACTCAGAATATGGGTAGTAGCTGTGGGCTATTTTTGGTATGTAATACTATCACGCAAGAAATGGATCACATTTACAAATGGGAGGATACTGCAAAGATGTCTTATTAGGTGCTATTAAAAGTATGTAACTCACAATGTGAAATGCAGCAGACTCCTAAGATAGAAAGGCACAAAACCTATTTGTGTTGTAAGCAAACAGAAACAGAAAACAGTGATGCATTTTTCAAACTAATGAGTGCCGTCCACCTTCTAAAGTGCTTATTTTGACACAAAGTCACTACACAGGCACAAATCTAATTTTTTACTTTTATTTCCCAGGTAAATTTCTTTCTGTTTCTTGTCTTTTCTCAAGTAGAGGAAAAGCCAGTGTGTATGTGTCCTTATTTCTTTTATGTCTTTGTCTGAAAAGCATTTACTGACAACTGTGTCGGAAAACTTGCTGTGATGTGTCATCCTCAAGCATTTCAGTGGCTGTGTATCTGGGACCTGTGGTATCCAGGGGATTGATAGAAATCTGGCATGGCTTTCATATTATGCACAAATGCATGCTTAAAATACGTCATGTGGGCCACATCGAGGCATCCCCATTGCCCTTTCCCTTAATGAAGGTGGCACTTGCTCGTTGGATCATTTTTCAATTTTGGCTAGAAAACTACTGGGGATTACTGGGAGGCCCAGGGTGTTTTCCATTGGAGAAACCTACATCCCATTATTGGGGAGCTTTTTGACTTCCTTTCTCAAAGTGAAAGAGATCTGGGAATGTGGTGTTTATCTGTTCTGAACTCTTTCTGGCTCATGTCTGTTTACAAACAGCAAGCCAGAAAAGCTATCTAGTAGGCTACTGATTTAAAAAACAATACAGAGTAAACAGCACTAAGTGGATATGTAGATGTAAGTATATGCATATGTATGAATGTATGAAACACTGTGTGATGGATTCTAAAAAAACATCCTTCGGGTCAAAATCATTTACATTCATAACTGAAGATTTCTTGCCAGATTTCTTGTAGGTGCCTATCTTTACCTGTTGCTATACAGAATTTCACTGTGTCACATTTACCTCTGTGGACTCGACCTTTGGTGTTTGTAAACTGCTGGTGAGGTCTCTAAGGAATCCGACAGCCACTAGAGGGAACTGCGGCTCTGCGCAGTGTGCCGGAGAGGGGGAATTTAGGGGCTCACGAGCATGGGCTTTTTGTTGCTAATACGTGTTTGTTTAATGTTTGGTTGCCAGGTCTGGCCTGTGTCTGTGATAAGTCCGGCAGAGCCAGGAGCAGGTGGTGCTTGGAGCTTTCCCTTTCACCCAGTTGGACATTGGAGGACAGGGACAGGGTTTCTGGCAGCGGCTCCAGGAGCTGGATGGGGAGGAAGGCTGCTGCCTTCTCACCAGCAGCTGATCGTACAGCGGGAGGGCGAGAGTGGCCCCCAGACCTCCTCCAGCCCCTCTGGACCTTTGATTCTAGAGAACTACAAGTGCTTGAGTAGTGTTCACTGGGAAACCAGCAAAGGACATGAAGTCTGGCCAGGTAAATGTTTGATCCATGAACATCCCCAACCCCCATTTCCATAATGACAAGACAGAAGCATATGCACACTTGGCTACACAAATAGGCCATTCAATGATACTTCTTTAAATGTTAAAGAAACTACTATTTAGGTTTTTTGTGGAAAAGGAGGAAGCCTAAAATACACATGCATTATCTGGATATGTCTGGAATATAGCATTCCCTCATACAGTTATGATATTTATTCAGAAACAGTCAGTGAATAAAGTAAGCCTGGACTCTGGATAGAGCTGAGGCACCTGGTTCATGTCCACCATTGTTTTCGTGTCCTGTAAGTTTATTACAGAGACATGTGACAGCTTATAAGAGTAAATCCATGTTGATGAAACAAATCCTTTGCTTCCCTGGGGCCAAGGGAAGGCCTCTGAGCTCAGAGATGTACTAGTAACAATATTAATACCTTTTTTGTTTATTTTCAGGGTAAATAATATTATCTTCTCCTTTTGTGGGATTCCCTATTACAGCTGATTACTGTGCCAAGTCCCTGACACATGGTCCAAAAATGTCAGAAGCCTTCTTACATTCCCAATTTCTCCCAGCTTGCTTTACGGCACTTTCTTGATATATTGTTCCCTAAAACTTCCCTAAGCTCTAAAAATGCCTTGAAAAGTTTTGGGGATGGTCCAGCTTAAAGGTCAGTGGAGTCAATTAGGAATGTTTCACTGATTTCAGTCAATTTGGGTAAACCTTCCATCCTACTCTAAAACTTGTCATCTTTGCCTTTTTCAAGCATTTATGAGATGGATGAGCTGGTGGCTTTAATGTATATAACTGCCTGAGCACAGGCCATTTGACTCTCAAAATCCCAGCTGAGCAGCAAAGCCGAAGACCAGGCTCCAAGAACACCTGCTCTCAGATTATGCTGGAGATTTGTCTGTTTGTAAAAATCAACCTGGTGACTTCTTCCTCTGAGCTCCAACTGAGTTTGATCCATGTGATGGATGAGGTGTCTGACTGTGAAGCTTTCAAAGGGTCTGGCATAACTATGGGACTTTATAGTGTACAGTGGTACCAGGTTGGAGATTCCCAGCTGGCAGCTGGCTGATACGTAGGAGCCTCTCAGCTGGGTAAGGACCCATAAGCAAGGGCTCTAATTCTTGCTGGTTTGTGCATTTCTACTCTGAGTTATATTTAGAGAAACAAAGGCACTGGAGAAATCTGCAAAATTATTAAGTAGCTTCTCAGAAACCAGATAATATAGGAAAATCATCTGGAAATCTCTCACCTTAACAAAAAAACTAAACCAAAACAAAAGGCAGGAAATTGCTGGTCAAAACTGTAGAGTCATTATAGACAGCGGTGAGTCTAGAATGGGAAAAGCGAGGACAGCCTAGAAACAGCTCTTTTAAAAGCAACAGGAGAGGGAATCCCCTGAGCTCCAATTTATGTAAGGAAATGTCAGGAGGCAGGAAGCAAGCACTGTGGTTCAACCACAGTGAGAAATAGGGCTTTTGTGGCTTTCTGTGGTCATCCAGGGTGAAGATGTTTTAAGCAGTGATGGTGATGAAAGTGAATCACCCCAGGTAGAAGGGGGACGAAAACTCCACAGTCCTGAACTCCTGAATCCATCTGGAAATATGCTACTTCTTGTACTTTCAGGGAGTCCTAGATATTGCCATTTTCTCTTTCCTGAAAGTGCTTCAGAGGCATCATCAAGTGTCATGGTGGCTTTAACTTTATAACAACCACACTACAAAATTACTTCTGAGTAAGCAGGATATGGTAGAAAAGTTTCAATCCCTGGCTTTGAACGGGTGAATAAGTGTTTTATAGCCCACGTTATGCACATCCTACCCCATCCTACTCATGTCCACACTAAGCAACATATACCATTTCCCTTTTTTCATTTTATTTATCTATGTGAGTTTTTATTGGGTCGTTTTCTCTACTGTTTGGTTATATGTTTGTCTTGGACAGTGAATAATTTTTATGGTTGGTTTCTTGCTTGTTTGGCCTAATCGATCTCATTCATTTATAAAAAAATTAAATTAATATAAGAAAGAATTAAGGTGACTGCACAGCAGGTTGTTTTTCATGTCCTCATTTTCACTTGCTGTTTGACTTTGGTCTGCTGTGAAAGGCCAGCCGCCAGTGTTTGTATCTGCACACACACACGTACACACACAGATACAATGAACCCTTTCATAGTCAGGCTTTACAAGTAAATGGAGAGTGCTCGTGTTCATACTGTTAGTTTGGATTTGTTCATACAGGCTTTTCAATGCTGCCTGTAAGCTGCTTCATGACCTCAGATGTCACACAACATCCCTCTCTCATATGATAGTTAAGTACCAAGCTCCTAACACATCTCTGCGTGAAGTGGATTTCAGAGCCTTTGGAAAAGATGTTTTTGCTGAAAAATTCCATAGAAATAAGCTCCAGTAAATGTTCCCTTTAGTTTAGACAAGAGTATGAAAAGCTTCACTTAACAGTATTACAGAGGTCACGTAGCAGTGAAAAATGTAGGAGTCCATGAACTTGTTTACAGCAGGATTTTTAGCAGGTTGAAAGTTTAAAAGTATATAAAAAAATCAGTGCATGTAAGTACTCCTCTATATACATTTTATAGTGCAAGAATTCAAGAAAGATCAAATTCAACACAAATTTTATTCCTTAGATATTTCATGAGCAATATTGCAGCCAAACCATATCACTGTGGAAAGACAAGGCCTCTCTTGCTTACTATGTCTCTCCAAATTACCTGCAGTGAATTGTGCAGGTAGACATGTATAAACAATGCCCAACTTAATAATTTTCTAGGTACATTGCCAAATCCAAATTTTGTATCTAATAATCACAAATGGCTGGGTTGGGGAGTGAGCAATTACCTAGATAGAGGTTAGTTGAGGACATAAATGTCAGGCATGCTGTCATACTAATAAAATGTGTACGGAATAGAATGATTTCAATTTGCATATTTGGCGATGTTTATTTTCTCGTTCCCTAGAGCATCGAAGAGAGACGTATCATATCAGCCAAATCTCATAAAATTGGCTCCTGCCTTGCACTGGCATGCTGAAAAACATGTATTTTAAATCCTACCAGCAGTCTCCCTTCTGCTCTGTAAGTAAATGCCAGCTGCCACCGGTCAGCCTGATCTTGCACACTTGCAGAGCGGTCGCTGAGTAGGAGGAAGGCCGGCAGCTGGGGTAAGCATGTGCCTAGCCTGGAGCCAAGATAACATTGCTGTGAATTTTTTAAAGTGTAGTGGCTGATCTGACTAAAGCTATCTGGAGACTTGGTCATGCATCTTCTATTCGTGTTCAAGATACATCTGGGGTGCGTATGCTTAACGCTTGTGAATCTGAGGGCTGTGGTCTCATACTCTGCCTGGCCATTTGGAACTAGGAGATCACTGGTAGTAATAATCATACATGTAATGAGTATAAAGTGATAAGAAAATGTGGAAGAAACATATTAATTATGCAAACAAATATAGTAGTTAATCTTACACCTGTTGCTCAAAAAGTTATCTGTTTAAATCTAAGCTGTTGTAGTTCAAGTTTGTTTCTTTCTAGAGAAGATTCGTGTGCATCTGGATTCAGTTATCTAAATGTAGGTCCTGTCTAATTTGAAATGCTTGCGAGACATCCTACCTGCTGCTCAAAAACCATCAAGTATTTTGCAAATTCAGAGTCATATACTAGCCCTCTGCTACCTCCAATGGCTTGGAGTACTTAAATTCTTTAAAGTAGAACAAGACATTTACATGTATTCCTTGAATACTTTAAATACTTTCAACACCAAACCGAGTTGTCTTAATCCAAAGATAAATACCACTCCTAAAAATTTTAATTAAAGAAAAAACAGATTTCAAAACTTCAGCTTTGTAAATGTCCGTCAATATGCTTGTACTAATAACTATTGATATCACACTGGGTTAGTAACGATGAAAGCTTTGGACGGGAGTAACAGGCTTGAACTAAGGTGGAAGACAGCAAATCTCATTATTATTCTTTGAAAAGTTAGATTTTTGCTTCTTTGAATGGCTCAGGGAAAAAAGAGCCTCACAAGTCTTCAAATTTCAGAAGTAAAAAAATATTGCTTTGCGTATAACGATGAATGAAACAACATTGTATTCTCATACATAATAAGCTGTCATAGGTTACTGAATCCAACCTAGAAGCTGAAGATGTTACTGAGGTCCTTTCTGGAACCTGTTTTCTTTATGTAATACAACATTTCATCCTGCAAAGATGAAAGATCTGCAGGGTCTCCTTGAGCCTTAAGTTTTTTCTGAAACATGGTAATTTGTAATTGATAGCAAAATGAAGGTTGAGATTTCCCCCGGGAATGAGAACATCTGTTGCTACAATCTCATGGATAATGGCTTCTCCCATGAAGGAGTAAAGCCTTGCCTGCATGAGAAGTTCTCTCCTACACAACCATGTCAGTAAGGCAAGCTAATGCAGATGCAGTCTATTCTGAAGGGGATCTTTTATTCTTTTAAGGGGAAGTTTATACTTTTGCTCAGGTCAGTGAAGTCCTTCTATGTCTCTTCTCCATTGATGTGGCATTTGACTACAAATAAAGCTTAGTATGGTTTGGAAACTTGGGGATTTTACTCTACACTTGCTTCTCTGGGTCATTCATGAAGACATTAAATAAAACTAGTTCCAGCATCTGTACTTGGGAATACTCCAGTATTTTCTTCACTCTGTGACACTTAAGCCCTATTTTTTGCTCTCTGTCTTTTAACAGCTCTCAAACTCTTAAACAGTGCTTCCTCCAGAACAGTGACATCTTGTTAACCTTTGATGCAGAAGAGCTTTTAGTAAGTTTTTCTGTGCTGCTTGTTGTACTATTACATATTTGTTTCATCTGACCTTAATTAAGATAGTCGGATTTCCACGGCAGACACTATCTCCTGATATTGTGTGAATGGCATGTAGCACAGACTAACACTCCCCAAGCAGTCACAATACCCTTTTTCATAGTACTGTCAGATGACCAGCTCCCACTAAAAGATTTTCAAATGCTGTGCTGCAGAACTTTAATATAGCACAGAACTACCCAGACACAGGTCTCTGGGGAACAGACATGGACTTGGTTTCCATCAGAAAGTACAAAGGAGAAAAGCACCTCAGGGCCTTCTGTTTCCCAAATGTACTCATGAACATGGATGCTGGAGTTCATCTCATTACTTTATGATGGCTGTGGCGATTTCCAGCTGGAGCTAAATGTGATTTAAGAAATTTAATCTGTTAATAAGCATGGTGCTACTTCTCACCGTTATATCACCACTGAATGTCATAGTGTCTGTTCTGGACATTGTGTGAAACTGCACATGAAATATGCTTTATGGTGGCAATTATGCCATGAATTTTGCTTCATTTACCCTGAGATTAGCTCAGTTGATTAAATTCTGGTACTAATAATGCCAACGTTGTGGGTTCAATCTCTGTATGGGCCATTCACTTAAGAGCTGGACTTGATGATCCTTCTGGGTCACTTCCAACTCACAATATTTTGCGATCTTCTGTGATTTGAACATTAATAACTCAAATCCTTTCACATGAGAAGAGTCTTCTGCCTTTATCACTCATCCTTTTACTGTCTTTGGTTTTATCAGTATATTGTCAGTAACTAAATATGGTTTCTGTACAGCAACTGATTTCTGGGGATGGCCACCATTTGTGTACAAAAGCAGTCACCCAGCCTCAGTGGAGTAGACCTGTCACCTGGATGCAGCCACACTTTAACAAAGCTCATTATCGGCTCAGTCAACCAAATGCACAGATGGAAGAGTATTTCACACTAGTTTTTAGCTTATTTGAGAATGCCTCATAGTTTGATGTTACCATTTTAATTTAGGCCATTCATTCTATAGCAACTGATATTATTGCTTATATGGAGTTAAACCTTTAACTAAAAAAACATGTTTCTAGCTACAAAGTATAGAGTATATATTTTTATTTTGTGTGGTATGTTTTGTAGGAGGCAGTCTGTCTCTTTCTCTCAAATGTTCCTGATTTATTGTCATGGTAAAGCTACACCTCTAATTTTGTAAAATGGAGAGAAAAATATAATATTTTCCTTGGCAGAACTTTGGGATGGATGGAGCAATTTACTGAAGCATCTTCAAAAATATTTCACCGTGGGACAGAAAGTAGAAAAGAAAGCTTTAGTCTGTTGCTAAATGTGGGGAGGTTAACCCCTATATAACTGTGTACCTGTACAGGCAAAGTAATAAGAAAACAGTATTTTGTAACAAATCAACAGTGTGTTTTATAGTTTCTAACCATTCATCTAGGTAGCTGCCTGCTCCTGTTGTCCGAATGTCTGCCAGCTTCACAATATTCAATGCTTTTTCTCCTACCATCCCTGCTAAGAAGTGAATGCCTCTGAGGAGAGCATGCAGACAGGGAACCAAGAGTAAGTTCAAAGTATTGCGTTACAAAGATCACTGCACTGAACTTGAACTTCTGAACTTGTTCCTGAGTTTGTTCCAGCACACAAGCTGCTGTAGCTCAAGCCTGTGTGCTGTGCTCCTTCACCCTCCCTGCTGTGGGGAAAGGAAGCATTCAGGAGAGAATAAATCTGTCTGACACCATAAGCAGTCCCACAGACAGGTATAGCTATGCAGATGCATAGCTCTGCTCATGCAGGCATTGGTTCTGGCTAATGGTAAGCAATGCCAGTTTGTCCACACAAACTACAAGGACTGCAGAACTTGAGCCAGGTTGCCCAGTGTCCCTGAGTGCCTCCAGGTGACAGTGCTGTGCTCTACACAACCACCCTTCCTGCACTTGCAGAGATGGTCAGAGCTCTGTGACTTGTGCCTTGAGGCACTGGCTGTGTAGCTAGTGGCTTTCTGGTATCTGTCTTAGATCTAAGTCAATTTGGGAGCAAACTGGTTGGACCAGTCTGTCACACAGTATTGAGTTCAGCACAGAAAAAATCAGTATTTTCCAAACCACAGCAAAAGAGGACAGTACTGCAAGACTACAGATGTTAATCAAAAAGAGGGAGATCTGGTTTAATATTCCTCTCATCTTGATGATATTCAGATTGTCTTTACCAGGATACTGCACTCTTTGAGAGTCTACAGACAAGCCTGCAGTGATGATCATCCACTCTACAGGAAAAACGTGAAACTGATGGGAGCATAGAAAGCAAAAACGTGTCTAAATCTGTTGGCTACTATTTATAGGTACATCCTTGGCGAGGAGAAAACCTTGTTTCTGCTTCCTCCTTCCACATTTGTTTGTGTGCTTGATCCAATGACCTACAAAGAGGTAAATTCAACACAACATGGCAAGGGTCTTGTATTGTATGAAGCAGTCATGGCAAAGTGCAGAATGGAGTGATGTTAATTGAGAGTCACCATGATTGCTAGTTGTTTCTCTCTGTCAGTGCTGGAGTTTGGTGCTAAATTACTGCCAGTAGTCCCTTCCCACAGGGAAAGGAGGGTGGACTGTTAAGACATATGAACGGAACGAGGTCAATAGGTGAGAAAATGAAAGCAGGTGCTCAGAATGCCGGAAGATGGAACTATTGATGCTGCTGGTGGTGGCACTGGACAAATAGGAAATTAGAACCAAGAAGGAGCTGTGTCATACAAGGTGTTTGCAGAGAAAGTGAGCTGTGCCAACATGAGGAACAGCACAGTGGGGAACTGTTTCTTTAAGTGAAAAATGAGAACAGTGACCTTTGTAGATGTTTGAAGAGACACCTAGTCTTTCTTTTACTCAGTGTATACAGCATTTTAATTGAGATCTGCATGTCTCCTAGGCTGAGTCATATAATGGTAGTGCTTCTGCTCTCTCTCCTCCATTGTGGGTCATGCAAAAAGGGAAGGACCTGGCCATAAGGCTGCTACTCTGGCTCTGGAGCCTTCCAGTGGTTTCTTTGCCTTCAGGACCTCACCACCAAGGCTGTTGCCACAGCTTCTGTTTGC
Organism: Chiroxiphia lanceolata; assembly: GCF_009829145.1. Taxonomy (NCBI): domain Eukaryota; kingdom Metazoa; phylum Chordata; class Aves; order Passeriformes; family Pipridae; genus Chiroxiphia; species Chiroxiphia lanceolata. The sequence continues at coordinate 18,852,796 of NC_045641.1, forward strand.
CTCTGCACCTCCCAGCCACTCTGAAATCATCCAAGAAGCTTTGCGCTTTGCCCAGGCAGTACAGGGAGCTGGCACTACTGGGGTAGTAGCAGAGGTAGGTGGGCATCACACAAGGGATTTTCAACCTATAGAGCTGAGTACACCATAGGGCTGCATGAACTGGAAGGAATTTTCATTTCCAGATAGAAGGATTTTCCTTGGACCTGTCCACATTTTAGCACTTATAGAAGTCCTTCAAAACAGATTATAATCTTGGAAAAACTTGAAGAGGTTTCAGCAATCGACAGGTGATGTTTAAGATTAATTGTTTCCCTACCAAACCATGCTCATGGTGCTAGTCTTCTAATCCATGGGATCTGTCAAGAAAGTGGAGTCTGTGAAATCAGTCAGTGAATCAAATGGTTAGTGTCCTTCTCTGAGAGGCAAACAATCCAAAAACATCCTGGCAAATATTATAAATGAATGGTCTTCCCTTGGTTCAGGGAATAGTACAGGATATGTTGGAGTTTCTCTTTATGTGGAGTAATATTACTTGCTAAAATAGGAGACTTTTATTAAAGAATTTTGGCAGTATCTTGAGTTATAGTCAGTTGTAATTTATTATCGATGATCATAGCATGACAAGTTTTTATTGGTATTCTAGACACTTTTAGAGGACATTAGAAAGATATTTAAGTTGGGTAAGAGATACAGTACCAAATGAGGGTAGGATTTTGAAATCTAGGGATTAAGAGAAGGGATGAGTATGATGACTAGAAGCTCCTATCTCCGAACTGCCAGTGATTGGCTAAACAAAATTTAAGCCAGTTTTCTCCTGGTTAAGGAGCACCAAAGCCTTCCTTTTGGTGGCCACTGAAGCCTGAACAAGACACATGGTAATGGGTCATCCTACCAGTCATTCAAAATCATGCTAAATAAAAAAAATGCAAAGCTGAAATGTAATGAAGGATTAGGAATTGACATCAGCCATCATTCATGTAAAGAATAAACAGAGTAGTTAGTTTAGGAAACTTACCTGAGCAATATTGTCTCTTACCACCACACTTGAAATTAGTTACAATACCTCAGATAAAATGTCAGATCAACCACCTTGAATTGCTAAGTTATAGAATAGACTTGACTGGTATTTTTTGTCTCAGGTGTACTGTGGAACCAAAGCAATTAGTTTTACAGAATCACAGAATCACAGAATCACAGAATCACAGAATCACAGAATCACAGAATCAAAGAATGGGTGGAAGGGGACTTCTGGTTCAACCTCCCTGCTCAAGCAGGGTCATCCTAGAGCACATGGCACAGGATTGTGTCCAGACAGTTCTTGAATTTCTCCAATGAGGGAGACTCCACTAGATTCAGCAGGGAGCGGTGAGTAACTGAAGCAGTAAGTCTGACATAACAAAGTCTAATTTCTGAATCTTGAGCTTTAACCTGCCATCACTAAGGCAAGACAAAATTTTGTGATAGTACACTCTCAGGAGAGCCCTAAGCTAGGTCTGAGTGATATATTTGTCTATAGCCCCACTAGATGCAGATATTGACTTGGTCATAGAAACAGTAATATTGCTGTGAATACTGCTCTGAGCCTGGACTAACTCTGCCTCTAGCCTGGGTTTGGGACTACACAGCCAGCACTACACTACTTGTGCTCACTTGCCTTTGAGCATCATCTACACAACAGCTGTGTGCTGTGTCCTGATATACTTCCAGCATATCCTGGGTGCTTTGCTGACCTCAGATCCTGCTGCTGCAGGTCTGTGCAGATCCACTTACCTGTAGGTTAGGGGCCAAAGGATAGACAAGAAAGAGAGATTTGCTGGGCTTTGTTTTGTTTTGCTACTAAAGCCTTTTGAAGGTTTTATAAACAATTAAGCCTTGGCTTATGGTGAGCAGTGGTGAAGGACACCTCCATGGCTCACTGGCTGTATGTTTATACCTGACCTTCCTGTGTAGTGCTAGCACATGAACATGCTAACTGTTCTCCCTTGCTTTACAATTTGGTTAGTCAGAGATTTTTAAAAATAGATCCTCTTCATAACCACGGTGCATCAGAGGAGAGTCACTGCTTTCCTTCTTTCGACTTTGAATGAATCACAGAGTTAATCATGGACACTTAGGGAGCTGTATTTCCAAATATCAGGCAGCTATTTAAAACCTGTGATCAGCTGTCGTTATGTCCTGATGGAGGTTGGATGGCTCTGAAATGTTGACAAATCCACTATTTGAAAATAAAAGCAAGTTATAACACACCAGACTGCAAGCATCTGTACTGTGAAGGCTGGATGCAAAGCTTAGAAAAGAATGCAGGGTGGAATTGCACGCTGACAGTTCTCAGGCATTTTTATTCAAATATTTCATTTAGGGTGATTTAAGACCTCCATGAGCAATGTGAGCAATGCTGACAAAATAAATAAATAAATGCAGATGGTCTATGACCATGCCACTATCATGGGAGAATGATGAACAAATACCCACATATCATGCTCTAATGGGGTTCCAGCTTGTCCACTGCCTTGGTGTAACAGGCTCTGTGGATTTCTGAAGTTGTATCAAAGCCAGGCACCCACACCTGATGGCATGCAGCCATGACATCCCTAAACACTTACAAATGTTCCTATGTTCACACATGTAGACGTGTATGTTCCCATGCCTCTCTGATTAATCCTATGGCCTGATGGGTGAGACACTCAGTGTGCATGTAAGACATTTCTTCTGATCTCCCCTCAGAGTTTGTAAATACTTACTAACACTGAAGTGATTAAGAGAGTCTCATAGCTTTACATCTAGGGAGAATTATCCTGGATGTGGGGGATTTAAATATCAAGCATGGACTTGAACTGCTTATGGATGTCCTAGATGACTATTATCTCTTGGCTTAAACAAGATCACCATCACAGTGCTGGGTTGAAACTCTCCCAGTTTCGTATTATGAAACTCATCTCTCCCATTTCCTCCTCAACTGACAGTAATAAGCAGTTCAACACAACCTGAAATATGCCCTGCCATCAAACAAGCTGCTGCCATAGAAGGCTATGCAGCACAGGTGTAAAGGGAAAGACATGCACAGATCAGTAATCATAAAGGATGTAACTTCCAGGTTTGTATTTCTTAAATGTTTTCTTCCTTACAATTATAACATCCTTAAAGTTGGTATTAATGTAAACTACAGCTTCTGGACTTAGCTAAGTAGTTGTCTTTTAGATTACAAGCCCTTGCTGTGCTCAGCCCTTCTGAAATAGTGAGAAGTTTAGAACTTCTGAAATAGGCTTTATTTGAGCCTATTAATTCACCTGGTCTTACAGGTGAGTTAAAAACTGCAAGTACATTTTTAGTTAGGAAAAAGCCAAGCCTAATTTTTGACGATCTTTGTTATGATCAAAGTAAGCTGTGGCATGTTAATTCTAGATTTTTAGCCTCTCGACTTTGGCCTCTTCCTATGTGTTCCCTGTGCTCCAAAACCTAAAAGCAGATGGAAACTTGTTGGGTCAGTGATCACATCTTCCATTTAGAGTGTAGTACAGTGGGACCTATGAGACACACATTACTAAGTACAACTGTAATAATAGTTGACATTCCAGAAAATCAGCAGGAATCAACCAGATGTACTTTTCCAGACATTGCCCTCCTCTCTTAGTTTTTGCTTTTGAAGTGCTTGAGTTAATCCCCGACATAATGCAAAAATAATCTTGGGTTGATAAGAGAAACAGTTCTGGATTTATGAGAAAGTTGTGCAGCAATTTATGAGGAATCTTTTAGTAAAGGCCTCACCATACTTCTGCTCTTTGGCACTGTGAACATAGAAACTGTTTGTTTTCTCTACAGTAATCAGGGATACATGACTGTAATCATTTCAGTCAATGCAACTATGACAGAAAAAGACAACATTTGTACGTCTCAGTGTGAAAATAGAGAGTTTCTCAATTTGTAAACTCATTTAGACAATCTGAGACTCACTCCCTTTTGTAAAAACTTATCAGTCTCTCCCAGTGCCTAAAACTAATATACATCCAGTCAAATACATTTCTTTAAGGATATGGAAATTTAATGGATTTTAAATAAGTATGTTCAAAACATTTCAGTTAAATTACTGTAATCTGTGTGCACAGCCCTAAATCACAGAGGTAATCTAGATGACTTTCATGGGAATTTTGCTTCATCTTTTATCTTTCCTCCAAGCCAGCAGAAATCAAAGTTTCATTGTGAGGTCACTCAACAAAAATAAGACTGTTAATCAATAGGAACAAATCTTAATTTGTGTGAATGCAAACATGTTTCCTGAAATAAAGCAAACATAGCATAAAACTTCACTAACCTGTTGCTCCCACATCAGGAGGTTACAGCACTCAGCCTTCTCACAGAAGTAAAAATCTTCCTGGTGGCTTTTCATGCAGCACTTTCTTCAAGAACCAGTCCAATACGAGGCAAAGAGAGATGGCATTGACACTTAGCCATGGGCAAACCCCGAAGTATCTGGATCCAAAGTTCATGCATGAAAACTCAGAAAGTGATTGCCTACGTTGATACGTGTGCTGTAGCAGTACAGCTGAGTTAACTAACTTGGGTACCTCATGGCTTTACAAAAGTAGTCTGTTGTGTTGGAGAGGGTTGACAGGCCACTGATTTCAGGATACCTGATCCCAGTGTTAAGTTACAGCAGGATTCCTCAATGAGTACCTGTTGAAGAAAAGTTTCCATAGGAAATTAGAAAAAAACAGATCTACCAAGGCATATTACCTCCCATTTGACACCTTTCAGCCTGGAGGAGACTGAGGGGAGACCTCATTGCGGTCTACAACTTCTTTGTGAGGGAAAGAGGCGAGATACACACTGATGCCCGTGGTGACCAATGATAGGACTCAAGGGAATGGCCTGAAGTTATGTCAGAGGAGGTACCCACCCACCCTCTCAGTGAAGGACGTTTTTCTAATATCCAACCTAAACCTCCTCTGACACAACTTCAGGCTATTCCTTCACGTCCTGTCACTGGTCATCATAGAGAAGAGATCAGTGTCTGCCCCTGATTGTTGTAACTGCAATGAGGTCTCCCCTCAGTCTTTTCCAGACTGAACAGACCACGTGATCTCAGATGCTCCTCATACAGCTTCTACTCAAGGCCCTTCACCATCTTCTTTGCCCTTCTTTGGATGCTCCTAATAGCTCAATATCTTTTCTATATTGTGGCACCCAAAACTGCACACAATATTCAAGGTGAGGCTGCACCAGTGCAGAGCAGAGCAGGACAATGCCCTCCCTCAGTCAGCTGGCGATGCTTTGCCTGATGGCCCCCCTGGACACAGTTGGCCCTCCTGGCTGCTCAAGCACTGCTGACTCATTACTGGTTAGAAATAAATACTAACAATAGCCAAATACTTAATTGATAGAATCTAAAGCAAGACAATCTAGAACAAGAGACATAGAAGCAGTTTGGACCCACAGAAGCTAAAGACTGATGTGCTAGTTGCTTCCACAAAGCCCAGTGACAATGACCTGGAGGCATTCCGTCACTAGGGCTGTCTCCTGAAACCTGCCCGAGCTATATCCTCCAAGCAGCATCACTTTCACCTCCACAAAGGTGTTTTTGGAGCTTATTCTTCTCCCTCATTGGGGGAGGAAATCCATAATGTGTGCTGCATGCAGCAGACTGGGCTACTGTGAACAGAGCAGAATGAAGCACAGCCCCACAGAAGAAAGGGAATGAAACACTGACCTGCCTACCAGTGTCTGCTCTCTTGCATGAACCAGACTAACTTTTGTAGGGTGAGCCCTAGACCAGGACAGATAAACCTAGAGAGAACTGAATTGACTTTACTGCATCTCCCAGAGCGTCTCTGCAATGTGCCTCGCAGTGTGGCCTAGAGGTGCCTGAGCAGGTGCCCTGCAGAGACAGATGAAGTTCATGATTTAGTAACTATTGTTCCCTGTCACACAAAGCCACTCCTGGGCAGGAGCTGCCTCCATGGCACAGACCCTGCCACTACAGTGCCAGGTCGGTGGGCTTGGCATGTGTGCCTGTCCATCCTGGGCACTGCCCATCCAGTATGCACGAGGCTGCACAGGGACCCTGCCTCACCTGGCACAGTACTGGCATTTTCTACTCAGCAGATTAAAGCCATCTGAAGTTCACTTGGAGAATGCTGAGTTCTCTGACTTAAAATTAAAAGGACAAAAATGTGATGAGTGTCATTCCACAAAGCCATTAATGAAACTCTCTCCTATGCTCTTGTGACTGCACATTGAGGCTGATATTTAACCAAAGGGGATTTAAACACTCACTCAGAGGGTGTACATTTCTTAGTTGACCCTAAAATAGAAGCACTAGTGTGGTTTCACACAAGTTGTTAGTTATCACATCCTAAATATGGTATATGTTGAGAAGTGGTGAATGAAGTCAAATAAACCACAGGAAAAAAAAAATCTTAATATAATTACAGACAGACTGCAAAAAATTCCATCACACAAATAAAACATATATGCTAAGTGAAAAAATATTGTCAGGTTTAATGATTTATAACCTAGTATTTTTATATATCCTGTAACATCAAAACTACTGCACATATTTAAAAACAAAAGAAGAAACACTTTCTAAAAATATTAGTCATTAAATAACATTAAACAATGCCTCTTTAGTGCTAGAGATCTCTCTTTGATAGTTTGTCTCTCTGGAATTCATCCCTGTCTGTTTTTATTTTTAAAGGTATCCTTGTATTTAGCCTTGCAAAAATACAGACTTCAATGGAAATATAGACACATAGGAGTGGTTTAGAAAGGTTGTTTTGTTTTGTTTAACAAGATTTAGCTAACATACTTTATATAATCTTAATATTTTTTATTTTTCTGTTTGGTTTATTGTTTTCATTCTTAACATTTAAATAAACCTTCGCTTTATTTATCCCTATTAGCCAAACATTCCCTTGATGAAACTGAATTTTTGCTGTGTACAATCTGCTGGGGACAAAATCACAGGTCTTATGAAACCAATGTTTACGTCAAATTTAAATTAAAATCGTTATTTCCGAAACTCTTGGGAGACTCTTTTGTCTTGCAAGGAACTGAAATTATTTAAATTGTGATAGTGATTGCCAGCCTCCATGCTGCCTCAAAATCAGTTTAATGTTTTTCTGATATCAATGTCTACTATTAAACACATAGAGTCTATCACTTCTTCCAGTGTGAAGCCAAAGTAAAGCAGACCAGATCCATTTATCCTTTCACTGCTGTTTTGAACTTTTGGCTTGCTGTGCTGAAGAAAAAAGGTACAGATTTCTTTTAAACATGAAGTTTAATGTGATCTTTGATCTTTGCACTTCAAAAAGTTTTTTTTGCCTAGAACAGTCTTCCACAGATGAGTTATAAATCCCTGAAAACAGAAATTTATAATGGGAAAGCTACCATTAATTATGGTACCATAAATGTGGTGCTGCTTCTATAATTAGTCACTGCTAAAAAATAAAAGCTAGAAAAGAAGATGTTCTGGCATAAAGTCTATCCTCATGGTACTCAATGTCAAATGTTCAATATTTAGTCAAGTGTGTTTTTAAAAAGTGATTGCTACAGTGCATTTCTTTGCTTTTTCTATTTTGTTTCTTTTGAGAATTTTAATGTGTTGGTATATAAAAGACTACATTTCCACTGACAGATAGAGCTGGAAAGCAGCCAAGATTTCATATATTAAAAAGCTTTATTACATGAAAAAAATGTCTGGGATGTTTACTTAGAAAAGCCATTAACTGGTATATTATTTTTTTTTTTTGAGCTTGCATTCTTTGTCAGCAGTTTAGATTCAAAGACTCTAAATTTAAAATTTTCTATCGATCTCCTTTAGGTCTTTGGCTTCCTTCTAATTGCTTCTGGACTTATGCCAGCTCTTTGGGCTTTAAATGAATTTGTAGGAGTGGAGTCACTTAAACATAATTTAAATGATCTCATATGGTAAACTTAGTAGGTATTTAATAGATTATGTGTTTCTGCTTGGTGATACTGAGAACACATATTGTAGTATATTAGTATGTATCTATTCGGCACAGGGAAAAAAGCATAAATCATGGAACAGTACAAATTTCATGATAACAGTCTTCCAGGAAATATCCAAAGAAAACTCTAAAGGAAAAATTGTCTGGTGATACAGCACACTGTGCTGAAAGGTTTTCTGGACTTCAAAAGGCATACAAAAACCATAACAAATAAAAAATGCTTATGAAATGGAAATAGATAACTTTGGTGCTACAAACTACTATTGTAAAGCTGACACTGCAATCCAAAAATTTTGACCTTGGCTGCAGTATCTGTGAAACACTGAATTTTAACTGTACATGGCATTATGTATTTTATCCTTTGTAGTGTTCAGAATTTGACAGAAGGATCCTTTGATATGACCGAAGATAAACCAACACAGTCCCATTGAAGTATCTGGGTTTAACACAGACAAAAAGAATTCATTTTTTTTGTTTGTTTTGAGTTCTTCGAGACTCCTCTCTATGAAGCCTTCTGTGCTGTTCTCTTTCTGCACAATTGTATCATAATCATCTTTTCTATTTCCAACTCTGTTTTAAAACACATTTTTCCTAACAGACTACTGAACATTAAAACTTCTGTGGAAGGATGTAGTTGTAGGAATCTTCAGAGAGAGCAGCTCTTCTCTTTACTAGTCCTGGGCGATATTATGGGATCTGTCAGTACTGTAAAACTTGTTCATCTTATTCCGAGCATTGCTTGACACAGAAAAACTGTAAAGTCCACATCAGAATTTAAGTGTTTTCATCATAATAATCTCATTTATGCTACATTTTGATTGGTCCTCATTTTCCCTTCCTTATGTCATAACACACAGACCAGCCAAAAATAACAGTGTTACTAGTGGCCCTGGTCACTAACCAACATAAGCAAAACAAGGTGCTTTCCTATCATTGCATACAGAGGAGCAAAATCCTAATGTCTTCAGCAGAATTCCTTTGTTCTCCCCCTGGTACAGGAGATCTGAGTGATATCTGTCTTCTTGGGATTCTGCCTTGGTGTTACCTCTGACAATGTGCACTGTGCTGGCAGCACAACCAAATTATAAGTATCTTAACATCCAGTGCTTTCATATTTTAGATTTTTTTCAGGTTGGAAGTAGGCCTTGTTGAGGTACTTGGATATTTTCCTCACTAAAGAAAATAGGTACCCATAACTCCGAGCAATTGATGCATAACAATGCTTCATTGAAGACAGGGAAATTTATAGGTTTCAAATAAGTTAAACATTGAGCTGATGACTCTAGAGAAGCCAAATAAAAATGAGTTTCTTTGTCTTTGCCAGGATCCAAACTTTAGTTAACTAATTCCAAATGTCAACACACCTTTTGCTTTTTTTTCCCCTTTTTTCCCTTTTTCTCTTTTTTTTCCTTAATGAAGGCAAGACCTTGCATCTGACATACCAAAGCAAAAGAACATTTAATTCAGGATCCAGATTTTGCAATTTGGGTCCATCTGTGATAAGAACAGAGTGTGAACTCATAGAAATGCTTGTGTGAATTTTTAATAAATTGTCACTAGTCCATTTTGATACAAGCTAGAAAACTATACATGAATGCAACAAGGAACTGACATATAGAAAAAGGTGCTTCGCTAGCAGTGAGTCCAGCCCAGCCCAGCCCAGTCTGGTGCTCTCTAGCAAGGTGCAGAATAACAATTCCCCACAGCAACATCTCTGTCTCAGAGCTGATGAAATGTTAACAATGGGACATGGTCAGAAGGACTGAAGTTTCTTAAGGACAGACCACAGAACAGCAAACACTGAGAGAAGCATTTATATTTAATCTGGTAACGTGATTAAAACGAGTTACCTTATTTTTCAGCAGCAAAGATCCTATGCTAACATCTTTTAGTTGTGGTTTGTTTTCTTTTTTGGAAACAATTTGCACCAGCTTGTCTGTTTTTTTCCAAGGAAATGAAAAAAGAAAAGTTCATTTCAGGTCAAAGTAGTTTTTATTTCATTATTTGATCATTTTTTGGCAACCCATTATTTGATCATTTTTTGCAACCAAACCATACAAACAGATATTCACATAGCTCTGGTTTGTAGTTCAGTTGATGGGAGTTTTCCAAGATGTACTTGGGAATCTGGACCATTTATTAGGAACGGAAGTATATTCGAGATTTCTTAATTCTTTCTTGTTTATTTAGCCTTATATGCAGTTTTCAGTATTGCAAGAAAGGAAGAAAATTAATCTCTTTTTGATTTGAACACACAAATTTGAACTTAACACACAATGTGAAGAATGAAAATTCCTTTTCTGGGTAGAATTTGATCACTCCTTTAGTAAATTTTGCGGACACATGGTAATAATCTATATTATGTTAAGATATGCAAACAGTTTTCTATGGAAACTAGAAAAAACTGCAAACTAAATCCCAGATGGAGTTCTTATTAAGGAAACATTCTTTTAAAAATCCTATTTCTCCATCTGCTTGTAATATCTTTGAAGTGTTTCTCTGTATAATTGTAATGATGATTTCTTTGTGTCATATTCTTTTTTATTACATAATTCTACTCTTTTCTCAAAAATTCAAATGTTTACCTCAGTCAGCAAGGACTTAATTTCCTCTGCTGTGATCTGAGTGGGGGAATGTGCTACAGTTATGGCATCCTGGCAAAAGCTCTGTGAAGGGAGCTCCATGTGTGGCTTGAAACTCCCTTCTTCCTCAAAACCTCTACAGAGAGAAGTTCTGTGCCAGGGACCCTCTCATCATTGTGGTCTGACTCATTCTGACTCAGTGAGCTTGAGAAAGCAGTCAGCATTACTCCTTTCTGGGAAAGTGCAAAGAAGGAGCAATTCTTCTCCAAAGAAATGCAAATAAGTCAGCTGTAAGCATCTGGGGAAAAGCAGTTAGAGGAATGAGAAATTGTTTCTTGTCATCCAAGTATTCTACTGCAGTGTAATTTTGATCATTATCTCAGTTTTCTTTCCTGACTGAGGAAATGAAGTTCATAGGTTGTGAATCCAAGCTCAGTACACAAGTTGGGTAAATAATAGGTTACATTTAGTTAAATTTGTTTTTCAAGCTGTTGTTCGGAGGTGCTTATCCAGTCATTTCAGTTTAAGAACCCGAGCAATTTCATCAACTTCAGTACATTGTTAAAGTGCATTGGCTTAAGCCTTCGGGGATTTACTGGAAGAAATATAAACAGTTTCTCAAAGAACACTCTTACTCTTACCTTGCTTGCATGTTCCTGAGAAGATGATACAAAAGCTAGAGGTTCACCCTGGCGATATAAAAAAAATCCAAATCAGTCTTTACTAGAAACTGCTTGTGCTAGATGTCAGCTTGATGCAGTGATAAAATATCTGCACCTGCCCTGAAAGCAATGATGGAAGGAGGGTGTCTGCTCCTGAGGAGCCCTTGGCTTTTCCAGCTTCTATAGGGTACACACAGACAGTGCTGACTGTTCATTGGGGATTGGCACTTGGAAGCGAAAATACTATCATTTTCCAGGTATAAAAGCAGTATTTCACACAAATGTTGTAAGTCCTGTACTAACCAGATGGTGTCAGTCTTGTATCGAAGCTTTATAATTACTCTCTCATGATGCTTAATGGAATATAATAAATTCTGCTGCTCACATTTTTTTTCACCTATACTTGCCTAATGACAACACACACACACACAAATAAAGAGAGAGAGAGAGAAAGAAAAATGAGTGACTTGCCAAAATCTGCTATGATCAGGTCACACAGACTGTCCTTGAATTGCAGTGAACTTTTCCAGACCAGAGAGTAAAATCTACATTTCCCTAAAATCTAGGACCACTTCTCTGAAAAATTGCCTGATCTGTCTGTCTTGATTTTTTTGTCAGAATGACTGACTCCTGAATAAATGTTTCTTATCAGCAAGAGACATAGAAAAAATAAGTACTTGCAAGACTTTAGATGGACATGACCCACCCAGATTTGGAAGAAACAATAGCAGTGAATGACAGACCATTTAAAGGCAGGCGCCATTACCAACAAAAACAAAGTAAATCACAATATGTAGATCCACAACATGTCACTAAAACAGTAATTATTATATAATCCATTAGTTAATGCAAACATTATGAGCTTTTGGAAGAGCTGTAAAACCAAATTCTTGGTCACTCTTAACCTTCAGAAGTACTTTGGCACTTAGGCCAGGAGCTAGGGTGTTAACACGAGGGCTTTGTCCAAATTCCATGTGAGTAACTATATTTTGCCTAGCTGACATTTGCACGTAATTTAGTTAGATATATTATTATTCTTTTCCTGTCTTAGACTGTAATACAGAGCTGCTGTATTAAGAGCTGCTGCTGCCTAACTAGAAGTTTTGATAATCCAGGGACCAGTGAAGGGATTCCTGTGACAACCAGAACAGGGATTTCTGTGGTGGTTGGTGTTTTGAGAGTTTGGAGTGAAAGCACTATATAAACAAATGTCCATAATCAAAGCTCTGTTTCAGATATCACAGATACCCAGGAAGTCTTGGCATCGCCTAGTGATGCTGAAATCCTGAGACTTCTGGCAATAGTAAGGGAATTGCTGAGCCCTGAATGAATTAAACAAGAAAACTGGTAAGAGGGCTTAAGAAATAGATGTTGTGTGTCTTTTTCTTAGTTGAATTTAAACTATTTATTTTCAAAACTCTTTAGCAATCTTTCAAAAGTCTGTACACTGCTTCAAATTTGAGCACCTCCTGTTTCCAGAAGCAGACTTTACAGGGTCCGTTGGCCATTCTCCTATGGAATTGGGTAGAGGCTTGTGTTGTGACTGCATTGTTTTTTTCAGACAGCATGTTTTGAATGGTGTCTTTAGGAAATTTGCCCCATTTTCTCTGGAAAGTTACTCCCTCACTGGATCCTCCAGAACAGGAATGTGTTTTTGTCTCTTTCATGCACACCTTCAATATTTTGACTAGGACAGTTTCATGGAAAGTCAGTCACATTGGCAGACAAAGCTCCTTCGAGCATGGTAACGCAGAACTTTTGCAGGGCAGTCTGGTCTGCACTGCAGCAGTAAGACAGAGGAGGAGCTGCCCACGGCAGATAGCAGAGGGTAAGCCCAAGTCAATGCAGTTACTACTGAGTCCTGCAATCTCTCCTGCTTTTCCAGCCTTCTGAAGGGCCATGAGTATACCAATGAAAGGATCATGGCTGCAGTGAGAGCTGGGGGCGCTCTCCTGTGACTGCCTACAGTGTCTATTAGTCCAGTCCGTAGCATTCTATGTGTTTGACTGGCCCATCGAGGACTCTCTCAAACAGTACCTTGGCTTGTTTCTGTGGATAGAGTGATCCTGGAACTGTTCTCCCTCTGTGGCATCAGGGATGGGACCACTCTACTGTGGAGGGGCAGAGAGCTAAGCTGGGTGGACATGACTGCTCCAGAGCTGGTTATGTCTAAATTTTGGCAGCGGAAAGAGATTTGGAGGTGAAACTTTGCTGTGAACATCAACTTCTTGTAGTTGTATCCTGTGGTTCAGGATTGGACTCGGTTCTACTCCTGATAAGCTGTTTCAGCCCTCGGAAACCAAGGCAAGTCGGGTAGAGGAATACACTGCAAAATTTTTCCTGGCCCGTGGATACTCTGTGCTGCCTGACATAGCTAGCCATACAGCATCTGGTTTGTGCAGGAAAGCTAAGATCTGTCAGCTCTGTCTAACAGTCAGGGGTTTTGGGACCTTTTTGTGACTAAGCAGGCCATGGAGTTGTATAATCCTCTGACGACTGTGCTCTCACAGCTTGAGTTCACCAACACAGAAGACCCTTCTGAAACCCTGCACTTGCTTTCCTTCTCCTGCTATAAAGAACCTCTTCACTAGTATGGATTTAATTTGCTCATTTTGTGGCTCTGGAAAAATGGTGACACCTCTCTCTTCACATCCTGATATCAGTGGGGAATTCCAGTCACAATTCACAGGTAGCATCACTGTGTACCCTGTGGGAGCCAGCGACAAAGCTGTTGGTTTCCAGTTCTCCCTTTTCTATCTTGCCTCTGTGAAGTAGGTTGTTCTTTTCCAGTAGCAATGACCTCCAGTCCCCCCATTCTTCTATCCTTGAAAACTGTACCAGTCTTAGTATTCTGTTATTTGGTCTTCTGTCTCACTAAAAATACAGTGAAACAAGCAGTGAAAGCTGGTACTGTGTTGTATAAAGAAAAAAAAGTGATAGTTTATGAATTTTATGATACAAAGTGTCACTTCCAGTGGGTAGCTCTCAGTTCATCATGCTTGTTGCCATGAAGAATCTGGGGAAACACTGGCTCTCACACAAATGAGTTTTATGTGGTTTTTATGTGTTATAAAGCCAAAAGCACAACTTGTTTCCTAGTGGAAATAAATACAAAGAAAACCTATTATGCAGAATGGAAAGTAGATGATTCTGATTTTCCCTTTTGCTCTATTAGAGTTTGATTATTTTCTTTTTTGCTTCCTTCTCTCATGAGTGTTACTCTAAGAGTTATAATCCAGTAGTACCCTATTTGTGGTTTTGGTTACTGTGTAAGAGTCCTAAGAAACCTTTGTCTTTCTGGATTACTTTTTTCATTGAGTTCCTAAGCCTAAAAAAGGGTCTTTCCAACTCATTTGTACTCTTGAAACCATGGCAAATTTAAACAAAGGAGTATATTCTGTTTCTGCTTTACTGAGATGCAGCTCCACAGGACCTCTGTTCACTTTCACAGAGTTTATCTGGATTCACGTAAGTGTAAATCAGACCAGAATTTGGCCACTAAGAATGCAGCTGATGTAGACATTGGCTTAGAATGGCTGGCATTAGTGACTTCAGCGTATTTGGAGATTCAGCCAGCTCTCTTCCAAATTCATTTCCTTTTAGTATTTTTTCTATATCCCCTGGTGGCAATATGGGTTGAAACGATGAGTTGCCTTACCTAGCAATGCAGGATATAGAGTGGCAGAAAACGTCGAAACACTGATACAGTGTGGGCTAGCGCTGACCGTAAAGTCCCATCCACACCCTGTGAGCTCCTGAATCAGTGGATACATAAGACATTTTCCAATGAAAAAGGCCTTTCACACCCTTGTTATTGCCAATGGTCTAGATAAAGGAAATTAGCAAATTGAAACAAAGGGCCCTTCCCAGAACAAGCTCTTCCTTATCACAAGACATGCCACACTTAGCCCTTGTTAGATCCCAGTTCACTTTTGGCTTTCACAAGCCAGAATGAGCTTATCTGTGATTTTTTCAGGTTTACTCGAGCTCTCAGCTTGATAGTGATGTACAATTAATACTTGGGTGGTGCCATGATCCAGAAGATTTGTGAAGTAAATGACAGAGAGCGAGAAAAAACCTTTAATTATATGAAGTTAGTTTTGGAGTTTTGCTTTCCACAACCATTACTATAAAATCGGCAGGCAGCACTGTTCGGAGCCCTCTCTGCTCTTCTGGCAACACAGAGGATCCCAGAAGCTGCCATCAGCATCTAATGGGATTTTTTGAAGCTGCATGTTGTCATTTGGCTACATCATCTTGTGGACAGAGGAAGATTTGTCTGTTTGATCTGGGGCAGTTTCTGTAGGAAACACGGTGGGGTGCACTGGGCATTCAGCATGGGTTAAACTGTCCTGAGATGCACACTGGGGATGGAGTCAGTACAGAACAACCCCTTGAACAAGCAAGTTGGAAGAAGTTTCCTCTCCTTTTGCTACTGCGTGGCTGGTGTGAGTACTTGTTGAAAATAGCAAGGAAAGAACCTCATGTCTTCTGTTGTTTCATTTGGAAGTACTTCCAAGAAAATATAATTTTTCAGTCTAATGACCTTGAATGACCATGGTTTAGTTTATTTTTCAGTTTGCAAAGTAAGAAATCTAACTGGAATTAATGTTTTTTTTGAAAAAAAGATCACTGCTGTCTTTTTCTTTTTTTTTAATAAATTCACTTGTTACAGTGTAATTTTGAGAGCCTTGAAATTTCCAGGTGAACCTCCAGGAAGACTGGACCTTTACAAAGATATAGTGAAGGTGTTTTTATTCCGAAACAATGGATATATATTTATTCAGAATTTCTTTTATTATTTTTAGAAGACAAGGTAGTGGTCATGAATTTTGCTTGGTACTTACACAAAAATCATCCGTGCTTTTATGAAGTATTTCCTTGTGGTAGTGATATTTTAAAGTTGATTTGTTTTCTTTTTAAGTTTTTTCTTGGTATCTCCCCTAATGGATGTGTTTTCCCACCATCTAGGGGTGGTTGAATAGTGAAAACATAAACCAATAGGCTCACTATCTTATTTCTATGAGATCTGAAAAGGATAGAAGAAATAGTATCCTCTCCACCAAGTAATTGCACTGCCACTTGCCACTTAGTCTAGCTGGTGAAGTCAGCACAGGAAAATTTTGCAGAGGAGGCCTCCATTCCTATTCACAAGGTGGGACATGTATGCAATCACACAGTAATCCTGAGGTTGTTTGCTTGTTGACCAAGAAATCTTCCTTTGGCCTGTCCTGTCCCAGTATTTCCAGTGGCCCACCAGGCACAAATTCTTTAACACAGTGTGTACAGAAGGTAACTTCTGGCATGCTCTCCAGGTGCCTTAGAGCATGTAAGCTGGTGTATGCACTGATCCCATCCCAAGGGACCCGCATCATAAAGGGTTTATCCCAGGCAGAGTAAGTTATCCATCCTCTTTCATATTTGCCCTCTCATGCTGACCTCAGAGTGCTGACCTCTTTCTATACATATCTCAGAAAAGTGTTTCATGTAGCCTGTACCCATATGAATGATGTGGTTCTTCAGAAACCCCATTGCAAGAACATGTGGATATTTCATTTTCAGTGTAGTACCTTCCTGACAAACATATCAGTATCCCTTACTAGTTGGGTGAAAGGGAAAGAAGGACATGAAGAGAATCCCACCAACTCTTGTCCATAAGTACACAAACCCAGAATTTAGAGTCTGTCACTCCAGTCCATGAGGTGATAGTCATAGATATTTTGTGTATGGGCCATGTCCTCTCTCCAGGACACAGTGATGATGCTGGGTACCACATCCAAAGATCAGCTGTGGGAGAGGGACTAGTTAGGATGCAATTTTGCAAATTTCCAGGAAAAGACAAATATCAATGGACTTACTCATGACAAATTGCTGGGCTATAGAGCTGTGGGAATCCAGCCAGGTTGCAGAGAGCAGTGTCAAACCATTTCTGGCTAAAGAGAGATGCACTGCTACTGCAGATCTCCTGATTAAAAAAAAAAAAATCTCAAATTACCTTCCCATTGGTTTATCATCCATGTCTGGAGTCACAACTCTACCTTTCAGTTGCATGGATGAAAGAGTGGATCACATGCCTCCTGGAGAAGCAGTGTAAAATTAAATGGAATAATGCAAAGTGTGTGGAAGGGCGGGAGAGTATAATTATTTGAAACAAATGAACAGTAATTGTACATTAGTGAGGAAAGATGTTTGCTCTGGTAACTGGTCTGGTTTGTGGGAATGCTGAGTTCCCCATGATCCCTGTGATCATCCTAACTCTTTATCTCCCTAAAGAACACCCACAAATTCATTAGTCCAGATAACCAAAAGGAACTAAAGCACCTCACTCTTGGCCTCCTGACTAGGTACCTTAACTCACTGTTAGGCATTTAACTGCTGTGGAGAGAGTTCCAAGCCCGCTAATACACTGCTACTCAGCACTAACCAATGGGGTATGCTGAGGAGGGGGGTATGTCTAAACCTAGATTTTTATTCTCCTTCTCTAGAAATACACACAAAATTGGTTTGGAGATGCATATCTTTCTACACATGGATAGGAGAAGAAGCATGATAACAATTTTTGTATCATTCCATTAATTATAGTGTAAGACTAGGGAGCTGAGGACTTTAGTAATTACACTGTACAACTATAGTTGAGTAGTTTGTGATGGCTTGAATTTCTACTTCTCCAAGGAAGGTGTTTCTGTAACTTATTGCCTGCAGTATCAGAAGCTGCTTTTCGCTGAACCCAGTGCTGCGTTTGTGTTATATGTTTGGTGTGAGAAAGCTTATTGTTGGGTACGGGTTTGTGACATCCGTCTCTCCTTTACACTGGAAGCATCTGTACTGTTTATGTAACTGTATGGTTAATGTGACACGTTTTTCATACTCATTGGTAAAGTTTAATAATAGCATGCTGCAGCAAAGGGCACAGAAAATCTGATGACTTACATCAGCAAATTTTAGCTTTTAAAAAGAATTGTCTTTTCTGGGCTCTGACATATTAAAATTTCTCTCCTTTTCAAAGCAAGGGTGATATTATTACCTAGGAAAATTGCAGTGTGGGAGAAAAAACTATGAAATGGAAAAATGAGATTCAATAGCATCTCTAGGAAAACTCAACCTTTCTGTGAATTTCTGTGTTGGGATTAGCCAAAGAAGCCAGTAAGCAAGTATAGTTTCAGCAGGGAGGTATATCTTCAACATAGTCCCTATGATTCTCATATTAACAATCATGGGATCATTACAACTAGAAAGGTGAAAGAAATCAGTGTGCTACTCTTCACATTGATAATGAAACTTCTGCTTTCAAACCAAATACTCCGTGTTAATAGATGTATATATCTCCTTCATATGCCAGAAGGCAGCCACAATAACATTTACAGAACAGTAAATGCTTTTAAAGCATCTGTGAACAAGGGTAAAAAGCCTGAGTACATGTAAGAGCAAAGAGCTGAATAAAGGATTAAAAAAAAAGAAAAATGAAAGAACACAGACATAAGGATGCGGAAAGATTTTTTGGTGTAAATGTAATGTAAGTTTCAGTGTAAATCCGTGTGACTATAATGGAGGTTGACAAACATCCAAAATTATGAACCAGAATATTTAAGACACCATTTGTAATTCTTTTCATTAGTACCAAGATGATACTAAAGTGATATTGCTCTGAAATGAAGGTTGGATTGACTGGTAAACTTAGATATTTCTGAAAGGAGTATTATTTAACTGGCAACTTGTTAAAAGCATTCTGCTTCTTAGTTCTCTGTTGTCAATCACAACTGAAACAGTTCACATTTTGAAATATACAAACCAAAACTTATTTTAAATTATTCAAACAATAGTTTTGTCATTTGAGTTAATGTAACAAAAATTGATTTTGAATTTTTGGTAGAAGCCCAGAAAGAATTACTTGAGTTTTATACATACATTTTCAAGATGTTATCTGACATTCATAAATACCAGTGGAAGTTTAACTCTTTTGTAGGAAATTATGTTACGTTGTATTCAT
Organism: Chiroxiphia lanceolata; assembly: GCF_009829145.1. Lineage (NCBI taxonomy): Eukaryota > Metazoa > Chordata > Aves > Passeriformes > Pipridae > Chiroxiphia > Chiroxiphia lanceolata. The sequence goes on from NC_045641.1 coordinate 18,871,994, forward strand.
GTAGTATTTTAAAATATGCCAAAGGCTGTTGGAGTGGATTTTAGGATTTTTTAACAGTTCTGTCAATCTCAATAAAACAAAATAAAATAAAGGATGAAACCATATTGAAGGCTGTTTTAAATTACAAAAAAAAATTGTTGACAGCTTGGTGCAGAAGATTGTAGAAAAGCATGAGCAATACTTTTCAATAGTTACTGAGTTTGCAGTTTCAGTAGACACTGAGAATTCTGATTCAGATCCAAACTTCATGATGCAAAATTGGCTTTGCCAAAAATTCAGATATACCAAGGTCCAAGAAGATTTAGTGCTAAATCCAATTATCAGAATGAAGACCCATCTTTAAGTTTGAAAAACCTCCTAGTGCCTGTTTGGCATCTCACAGTGCTGTCATTAAAAAAGTGACTTCATAAATTACACTAATATAAAAGGTAAACTTTATGAGCTAATGTAAAATCAGTGTAATGGCAAGAGAATTGGGTGCTTTTTTACTTGAAGGTTTAAATAATTCATTTTCTTCTTCCATTTTTGACATCTCAGCCCAGCTCAGGCAAAAGTGTAGGCTGAGAAGACAGATACACTAGGTAGGCAGCCAATTAAAACAGACTGTCACAAAAGAGCAGGATGATTTTCAGGGCAGGCATCGTTATTTTATGAGCACAAGTATAACTTCCTAAATGTCTCACAGATGCAATCTGGAAGAAATTGCACCCCCTTCCCAGTAAAAATATCTTAGCTACCTCAAAGAAAAGACCATCTGGAGGCTTACTCACTTCAGGGGATGCTGAGTTAATTGAGTGAAAGTCCAAATAACTCTTTAGGAGAGACATGCTGAGGAATAGCAGTAGATTTTAAAGTGGTTTACTGTAACTCCAAATGAGTTTGCTTCAGTACTGCTAATTATGAATGAGTTGTATTAGCACCATACTTGGGAGGCCTAGGCAGAGATCAGGGCTTGTTTTGAATTACTGCTAAGGAATTTGCTGAGCACTGTTAAATGTGTTTACACTAGAAATTCAGACAAAATCCAGTAAAATTTCAATAATAAAATCAACACAGTTTGGTGCAATTTGTCCTTGCAACTCTATTTTCAGACTGGTTTAAGACAGCTTAGCAAAAGTTTAAGCTTGTTCTCAAGTTAAGCCAGTTTAAGACAATAGCAGTCACAAAGCCTGATATGATCTCTAAATTAAGACATGACTCCCATTAAAATCAGCCAAAATTTCCCAGCTAAATATTCTGTGATTCTGTGAAGAAACAACCGCAAATACAGCACAGACTTAGAGCTGACCAACTGGAAAGCAGCTTGGCAGAAAAAAGACTTGGGTATCCTTATAGGTAACAGCTGATAATGACCCAACTGTGTTTCCTTGGAGCAGTGCAGGACCTGGGCTGCAGTAGGTCGAGTGGTGCCAGCAGGTCGAGGGATAATTTGAGCGAAGAGGCCATAGCGAAAGGAATGTGCTCATTCTCCTGTTCAAACAAGTGATTCTGTCTGCCTGGAAGAGTGTCTAAGCTGTGGTTGAAAGGTGCAGCACAAGCATTCACTCAAGATACTTGGAAGTAATATAGGATCAGCAACTCTTTTGTTCCAAGCTTTCTTGGTTACCTTTCTCCTGGTTTTTCTGGTTGCTGTTGGGAACTGCTCTAGCTCTTTAGATCTGTCTACATGTTCAGAGCTGCCAGTTGTCTCTTAAGTTTTGCGAGTTTTAGTCGTTCAAAGTGGTGATACTGTGTTGACGGGGCTCTGAGATCTTTCAGTTAAGAAATCTTGTGTCATTTAGACAATCTACAGATCACCCTTCAGGCTGCTGTCTCCATTCTGGAATCTCATCAACCCTGGGCATTGTAGATCCCTTGTGTTTGCAGTCTCTGTGCCAAGAACTGACTGGGTAGAAGATAGAAGACTGTCTTGAGAAGAAAGTCTTCTTGCTGTCTCCAAGTGCAGGATCTATAGCTTGGCACTTTCTTCTCTTTGTCCCCTTCTAATGCTACCTTGTCTTTTTAAGTAATATGGAAGGAGTAAGTTTTGCCATGTCACTTACCTATTACTCTTTTCTAGCCTGAGACTTCTCTTTGATTCTTTCTTTACACAGCAATTCTTCTTTCATTGGTTTTACCCTGGATAAGTTGAATTGATCCTGCCCCAGTGACTGGAAAGTTTTACATCTCAGACTTCAGCCTTATCCTTTAAGCCCTCCATTTCCCATTGCTGTAGTGGAATTACTTATCTACATCTATTTACCCTTTGACTGTAGTGGGTCAGGGATTGTTAAAAATTGGGCAGACTGAGCCTTTTCCAATTCATGTGACATTCATGCCAAAGTAGATGGGATTTAGGAACCTGAATATATCTGAGGATCTATATCTATCTATGTCTTATTGTTTCTGAGTGATATCCACAACTGGTTTAAGAAAACAGCCTTAAAACTATATTGTGGTGCCAAACTGGTGTGTTTTGTTTGGTTGGTTGTTTTGTTTTTTGTTTGTTTGTTTTTGGGGGGGTTGTTTGTTTGTTGGTTTTTTTTGGGGTGTGTGTGTGTTTTTGTTTTTAGGAATCAGTTTCCTCCTGCAGATTATAACCTAGCAGTTAGCATAAGAATAGAATTTAAGACAGAAGTTCAGTTCTCTTTGCTGCCTGAGAATGGTTGCTGGGAGAGGGACTCTGCTCTTTCTCACATGAAGGTTACAGCAAAGAAAATCAAGAATATTTTCCCCAGTGACAGAAAACTGACTCTGTAGAATGGATAGAGCAGTTAGAGCTTCCAAATGGAGGGAGAGAGTGCAGAGTGGCCCTAAGAGCTGAAATCCTTCTATTACTGCATCGTTTTCTACAGCAATGTGAATGCAAAGCCAGTGTTGCTTTAGACTTTCAGGTTTTGCAGCCTTCCAGTCTTTGCAGGATTGACAGACTTGTTTGGCCCATTCAAAAGGGAAAACTGCTCAGTTCCGGAGACATATAACCTATAGTACCTTTGCTTCTCTCTTCCCTATTCTTCAGAAAACTGATTTTTTAACACTTGAATACTTTCAAGCAAGAATTGTGATGTATCCTGTGTCCATGCACTGCCTAGTACATAGACAGTACGTTGGGAAACAAGTAGAATTAACTATACATCTCAGATAAAATCAAAACACAACTTACCTGCGATCTACAGGTGCACTCTCCTTTCACCCCGCCTAGCTTCCTCTGTGAACTAGAAAGTCCTGCTGTGACCATGTGATCTGCTGAATTGATGTAGTCCTAGTCTATTGTCCAGACTGAAGGAGCATTTGGAGCACAATAAGCACTCCTTTCAAAGTAAGCCTGGGTGTACGGTGGGAGATTACACAGCAAGGTACCTCCTGACCTGAAAACCAGAAACAAGGAAACACTATCCTTCTACCAAAACTCAAAATTTTATTTTAGTGATGGCCTAGTGAAGCCAAAGAGCTGTGACACCTTTCAAATGTCCTTTCGGGAGTTTTGAATGGCTGCAATTTAGAAGACAGGTATTTTTATTCTTTGGACTCACAGAGAATTAGTAAAACCTGTAGCACTGGCCAATCATGTATAGAATGGGAAGGAAAGAAGAAGAAAAAACCCAAACAATTCCAAATGGTAGAGCAAGAACAGCTAGAAATGGTAAGACACATAAGGAACTTAGAGGAGGCAGGTTGGAATGAGGGAATGAGAGCAGTGAGAGTGAGAACACATCAGAGACAAAAACTGAAGATGGGTGGGAATGGAGGAAGAAGGAAAGAGGAAGGAGATTCTCAGAGAGAAGAAGAAAGACCAGAAGAAGTAGGAGATGGAATGTGACAAAGAGGGATAGTAAGGGAGCAGGTAAATCAAAGGAGAAGAGGAAAATGGAGGAGGAAGGTGACCAAAGGGAAAGAAAGAAAGAAATGTATGCTGGAGTCAAAACAGAGAAAGGAAAGAATCCTGAAGCAAAAGGATTTATGGAGAAATGGAAGTAATCACATAAAACATACAGGTGTAAAATGAGAAAATAAACAATGGAAGCATGAAGAGAGGAAGAGGAAGAAGAAAAAGAAGGATAACATGAAGTAGGACCTCTACATCCATTGATAGACTTTTACACCTCAGAATTAAGGTAGATGAACCTCACCATAATATGTGAAAAGAACTTTTGTGTATTTTTAAACTTAGGGGTTATAATACAAGTATTTTGTGGAAAATACAAATTGTCATGATTTTTACAAATATTGGGCTGTGTTACATATTGCTTGTAAAAAATGCCAGAGCAGAACAAATTGCATCAAGATGTTGTGCAGAAATTAGAAAAAGTAAACAAAAATCTGATACTTTATAACGCAGGCAGGAAAGAGTAGTCTTATATACACCAGGACTTACAAATCTGTGGGAGCTATTGTGACTGATGTCCAGCCCTCACTTCATACATTAGTCAGTGTAAAGAGTGATGTCACAGAAGGATTAGGTCTAATCCTGGACAAGAAAACCTTGTGATGACTCAACAAGGAGCAGAAAAGAGGAAGCTAAATAAGCTTAAAGTCAGGCTTTATGAGTTTGGATGGAATCAGCATTTTGCTTGTGTGGTCATGATTTGCACGTAGCAGCAACACACTCAGTACGCGATGATACCTGTCTACAACTTTCCTACTCCTGCCTCCTATTTCAGCATGCTGCTGGCCCAGTTTCTGGCTGCTACTACAAATACAAAATAGGGGGCTATTTTCCAGAATCAATACAAGGATAATTTTAATTAACAGCAGAACTCTTGGCACCCCATAAGCCTCACAGTGCATTGGTCAGTGCAAATAACCAATAGATAGACCAGGGCACACCTTTGGTTGCTATGTAGTAAAATAGGTGGCTGCTAGATAATCCAGCTTTAATTTTTCATTTTTGTTGGTAGTCTTTGAATCTTCTATCTGGCAAAGCACAGGCATGATTCAAAGTGACCAAATTTGCTCACCTGCTAAATGGATGGTGTTGATCACCCACTGCTTCCTCTGACCCTAGACTTCTGCTCAACCCAGATGAATGGCAACGAGAGGAGAGGTCTTTCTGAATAGGACTGCAATTTATGTAGAAGCTATTGATGAGTCATGGAACATCTTTGCAACAAGCCCTCTAGTCAGACTCTCACATGGAATTAGCTAGGCAGCAAGAATCTCAGGGCACCTCTGGGTCAGCGTTGCCTGTATCAGAAGCAAAAGGTGAGTATTTGAGTGTTGTCTGAACTGGTCACTGCAAAGAGGGCCTATTCTCATGGCTAGTGCTATTGATATCTTTCTTGTATTGAAATGAAAGCAAACAATTTGCAGATATTTAGAGAACATTTAATTTAACTTTCATTAGAAAAGCACCAGAATCCTGTTTGGGGAGGTAACTCCCAGCTGGAGAGTTTTTTCTTGTGTTGTCATGAGTTTCTTGCTTTTGGGTGGAAGCAGCATCAATATTCATCAGGAATTAGTACATTACATCTCACAACATCTCACAATCCATTCCATAAAGCCTTCTGAGGTCACTGAACCACTGTCTTCTATCCAAGTATGAAAGACAAATGCAGAAAACACTTCAAGATCATGTGTTTCTGAGAATGATCTGCAAGAGATTAAAAATCAAAACAAGGTCAGATCTGAAAATGAACTCAGGATTGAAGAAGTTCTGGAGAAACTTGGGTGTAGTTGAGTATAATTATGATCCCCAAGTTCCCTGCTCAGCTGCAGCTAACCTAATATAGATACCTAAACTCACCAGGGGCCTCTTTGTTTGATGTTTAACATTACTATTATGAGAACTCAGTTGTCTGCAGCCCATCTCAAATTGCTCAAATATGAGAAGTTCAGCAGCTGGTTCAACACTTGATCAGATTTCAGAAACAGAAATTTTCCCCTAAGTCTCTCTTTAAGTTGAAATACATTCTCAGAACATTCATGGCAAACATGCAGAATGGTGTGCTTCTCGAAAGACACAGTTATGAATATGTTTTAAAGGAACCAGAATTTTTAAATTTCTTCATAATATGATGCAATAGTTATTCTTATACTCGGAAAAATTGTGATGCTTTGTCTGTAGACCTTCCTTAGTTAGTCAGAGAAAGCTCAGAGCAAAATCTTTTATTTCTTGATTGAGCATCAGAAGTCTTCAGATGCAGGTTTTTCTGATTTTGTCGTGTCTTCTCAGATTGACTTTGAAATAAGGAAAAAAGAAAATTAGTAAGATGAAAAAGAGGGTACAATAGAAGGCTCAGTCCTGAAAATTAGGGGCTGTGATAAACATCACAAGGAGGAGAAAGATTTCTTGATTCTTGTTACTCTTTCCAGGAATGTTTGTTCACTTTATCCAGTGACTACTTAATATGAAAACAGGAGGAGAAACGGGTTGAAATTCCCACTGGTTGAAGAAGAAAAAGAGACTTAATGGTCATACTTCTTGGATAAACACCTTTGTGTTGGGTTTGCCTGGTAAGTTTTCGGTAGCAGGGTGGTTGCCTGCAGAAGAAGTTGCCTCTGTGAGAAGCTGCAAGAAGTTTTCCTTATGTCTGATGGACCCAATGCCAGTCAGCTCCAAGTGTGCCCAAGATCTCCAAAGAATTTCTCTAAAGACAACCTAAGGAAAGAAAGGGTTCTGCTGGAGACAAGGGTTAATGAGAAGATAGTACTGTCTCTTGGCAGTCAACAGCGGGGTAATAAACGGATTATAAATGAACAGCACCACTCATAAGGTGGGAACTGGGCTGGGAATACTGAGCTCGGGGTGTGGAGCACATGGGCTACAGGAGAGGAAATAGGAATTGGGAACAGAAGGGGAATTTAAGGTCTGGGGAAATGCTTGATAAAGGGTTTAGAAAAGAATGGTGATAGAGGAAAAGGAGGGTTGGGGTTCAAAAAGGATTAGGAAGGCCTTATTTCTGTAGTTTGTACATTTGGGGATTTCAAGGACTGGCTCTGGAGGAACAGTGGGATTTTGTTAGTGAAAGATATGGGAAAATAATTGTCAGAGATGAAGTAAATCTATGCAAGGAGAGACAATGAGGAAGATGAGTGGCTTTGGTATGGGAGGAAGGTGCTTTGGAGCAGCAGACACCTTGGAAAGGGACAATGTGGGAGGGGACCCTCAACACAGAAGGTGTTTGGAGGAGTTTTTAGGCAGAAAGAACTGGAAGATTTGAGACCTGGAACAGAAGGGGCTGAGGACAGTATGGTGTGAGGGGGAGGTTAGGGTTACCAATCTGGGGAATGTTACTTTTTGGGACCCGATGTTAGAGAAGAGGCATACCCAGAGAGAACTGTCTCCCTGCCCTTGTACAAAGAACAGCCCTTCCCTTATTCTCTGTTTGCAGAAATTAAAATAACACTGTTTGGACTGAATAGCCCAGAGATTACCCTTAAAGTCAGCAATGACATGAATTTTGAGTGCTCTGTGATATTATTGTGCCATATGAAAATTCTTCACAGGACAGCCAATTTGAGACTGAAACTTTGTGTTTCTGAACTTGTTTGACACAGCAAATGTGCCTAATAAATCCCAGTTTTAAACCAGACACTCTTCCACACAATGACATGCATCATTTTAATCTTAGCTGTTTCCTTAAATATCTCTCTGTGGGAACTTGGTCCTAAATCCTTCAGTGAGATCCAGGTCCTTCCATAGATGGCCTGATAATCCTACTCTCTGTATATTGTGAGTACTGAATTTGCATAAATTCAGGTCAGCACACACTGGTGCTCTACTTCGGCTTTAGTCAGCTTTTCTTTCTGAATAGGGTAACACTGAGCTCTCTTGAAATCCTGTCTGTAATACACAGTTGTTTACAAACCACTTGATAGAGAAGTCACAGCACATATTTGTGTTGGCTGATAATCCGTTGTCAATGATGGACGATGATCAGGTGTCGTTTATGATTCTTTTGGATTTGTGGCTGCCTCCAGTACTGTTGTCCATGAACTGACCTGCACTCTGGCAGTCTGGAAGCAAGGACAAATGGGATGAATAATGGAGTTCAGAGTTATGAGCAGCTTTGAGCTCTGAAGCCTGTTGGCAGTGGGTTGAAGCAGGGATCAATATTAATATCTCTTCTCTGTTAAAAATACACAGGTGATTCTTCCTTTCACAGTATTTTCATTAATATGTATAAACATTTTGGTAATGTAGCTTTAGCATTTGTCTAAGTTTCTGCTTGCTGGTCACATAAATTTTAAAAAATGTTGTAAGCTTACACAAAATGTTTTCAACAAATATTTTCTCCCAGTCTTTCGCCTTTAGCTCATACTTCCTACAACTACCTCAAAAAATAGATGAAAAAAGGCTCTGTACAGCAAGCTCAGCAATGCCACCCACCTCCCCCTTCAACAAGCAGCAAAACAATCTAGTCTTTGTTGGATCTGGGGGTATGAGGTAGGTTTTATAATCAAATATGAAGACAATTCTGCTAGATAGATGTCTCTTGTCCTTTTTGGGTCCATTGCCAGTATCTCTGCTGTTCTCAGTGAGATGTTGTAGCATACTAATTTCCCCCATTGCTCAGAATTTGGGTTATACACAGCTCCAGGGGTCTCTTACATTCTACATATTCCAATTTGAATGACTGGGGAGGAGAGAAGGAATGCCTAAACTTTTCTGCTTCTACTTCTCTATTCTCTGTGGGGCAGTTAAAGTTCCCTCTAAGCTGCAGACCAAAAATCAGCAGTCTGAAGTCTACCTGGAAGCAGCTGACAAACCCTCAGACATGAGTTCAAGCCCTGCCTGTGTGTACAGCTCCTCTTGAGAAATCTGCGTGAGCCATCAGGCAGAGCAACCAGGTGATACCAGCTTCGAGAGATACCAAGAGAATTTTGTATCCCAAGGTGGGAAAAGCATAGATAACACAGTCTGAAGGGAACTGACTTCTTGATCCAATTCCTATGGCAAAGCATTTTATGCCATGTCAGCTCAACCATGGGAGGAGTCCATGTTTAAACTACTTGTCAGGTGCAAATATGAGATAAATAGATACAAGCTTCTCTACCTTGTATTTACTGGCCTCCTAGATACAATTAGTCTGAAAGGTGGGTAATTAGGTGGAGAGATAATGATTAATAGCAAATTCAGATTAGTGTACCACAGACATTCTGGGTAAGCACTATGAGCACTTTTAAAGATTCAGTTATATGTCATCATAGCTCTATGATTAGACGTGGCCTATGAAATTCTACATTAGGAAGATGCAGTTAAATCCATGCCCTCAATCAAGAGAAATAAGACATTCTCTCATGGTTTCCATATATTATAATAATTTCTCTAGTTCTTTGCTCAAGAGGGGAAAAAAATTACACAATCCTGACATCTGTCCACTTGCTGCTTCTTTTTTTGGCTCCTCTTTCACTAGAAAGACAAGTGTTGGGAAGCAGATGGATTTCCCTGAGGGCCCTGAACTGGTGCCATGCCACAGCCAACAGCTTCAGCCACTTGGAAAAAGTGCAATGTTGTGTCTTCCAAAATTGTTCCCAGGGCTTCATAATATTTGATTATTAGACCAGAGCTGTTTACTGTAGGGTGGCAGCTACACTCTGTCCAGACTTGTTGCTTTATTATGCACTAGCTCAATCTGTTTGTGCAACAGTTTGCATGTGGTGATAAAGCCAGTAAAACATTGGCAGTGGTGTAGTGCTATTTAGGAAACTTTGAAAGTCTCTGTTTTGCTCTTTCCAGAGTACCAAGCATAGCTGGATTTCAACTGCCTTGTAGTTTTACAAGAAAAAAATTACTACGTGTAATTGATTACTGTTAGATTGGTCCATGATCTGGCCTCAAATCTGCCTAATAATCTTACAATACTCCACCCCACCCTTTGTTCATCACCATCCCCAGCCACCTTCTCCATCAGCTGTTAGTTAGCACCTCTGTGTTTTTTCTCTAAGACATCTACTCAAGGCACCAGAGGCAGGTGCAGGAGACAGGCAGAGCTGCTTGTGATTGTTTTAACAATCACAATGCTGTTGTTTTCCAGTTGTAAAGTTTGTTTTCCTTAGTGAAATGAAAATAACAAAAAGAGTAAATCTGTTTGTGTAACTTTTTGTGTAACTTTTGCTTATAATTTTCATTGTAAGGGTTCAGTTGACTGGGTTCCTTTGGTTTACTTTTGATTTTCATTATTCTATAATCCTCTGTGGCTTGAGACAACAGGGATTGAGTTTCATTTACGCAGACAAATTATACAAGGAACATTACCACAGCAACTAATATCCGGATTTATAAGACAAAACACAGCTCCCTCCTCTATTCAAAAAGGATTTACAGGTATTTTGCTAATCATACATCCACAATTCTTTTGATTTCCAAATGAAATGCTACCTATATTATTAATAGTGCTGTCACCTTGACTGATGCAAATTCAACTGGCTATTTAATGTCAGTTGAAGAGTTGGCTTTTCAATATCAAAGTTTCTGGTTCTCATATTATGCGCTGAGCCACAACACTACCCTAGAACTGATTACATTACATTTAATATTTCCTGAAAACCCCTCAATATGGCAGGATCTGTATGACTGTCTCTTTGATTTTCTTCTCGGAGTAAGAGCAAAGTAGTAGTTTCCCCAAAAAATGATTTTACCAATAAGGGTATAAGGATGTTGTTATAGGATGTTTTTATCATCACTTACCTGGGTTTTTTGTGTCTGAAGTATGATATTCCATATTAGTACATAGCCATGCAAGAAAATAATTCCCTCCAAAACACAAATGCAAGACTAGGACATTGAATCTCTGCTCTGTTTCAGTTTTTCTGTCCTGCAGTCAATCCACACAGTCCCCATTTTAGCTTCTGGACTGCAAAACAGGCATAATACCACCCACTTTTGCAGACATTTGTCAGGCTATGAAACATTCAAGTACCCTTCCCTAGTGTTACTGTGGCAAGGGTAGGAGTGATATCAGTTCTTGTGCTGGGAGCTTGCATAGATATTCCTATCACAGTAGAAAAATTAGCCCACACTATCTTGATTAAGATGTGTGCAGAGCCAGGAGGTGTTGGACAGTTTGGGTGGTGTTTCTTATTTAAGCAGTTGTTGCAATATCCTCCAGGGACTAGCTGGTGAGCAGACTGCTGTAGCAGTAGAAGTAATGTGTCCTGAAGCTTGAAAGTTCCTAGGGAACTTAAAAAATATTCTTGTCTCAGAAGTATTAAGCAAATTCTGAAATAAAGATTACATTTTTGACCTTATTTACATGGAAACACTCCCCTCAGCCCTGTCTATTTCTGACCCCTGAAAGACAATCAAAGTCATAAAGACCCTGCCTTATTTACTGGAATGTGAAATTCTAACAACTTACTGGAATGAACCTCTCAAGTCCAAAACTTTCTTCTGCTTTGAGGCACTTCCCATTAAAAAAAGCAGGAAGAAAGATTACAAAAGGACACTCCTCTCTGAAGTTTGGTAAAAAAAAAATGCTCCAGTTGCAATTACATGCAGTTGCAATATAAGCAGTATTCAGCTGATGGCAAAGACATGATAGTCTTGTTCGTGAGACTGCACCAGCCGAGAATATGCAGGATGGCTAGGAGCAGGCAAAATGGATTGGGAGTGTAAGGGCCCTGCCCTTGAACTCACAGAAAATTGCATTTTTTAGATCTATTGGGAAAAGGAACAATTGTGCCATCCATGGTCTCCCTTACCATCATAAGAGTACCTATTACAGCTTGACTAATGGTATCAATGTAGGTGTGAACCTCATCAAGTCCAGACTTATTTCATGCAAGATGGAGAGTAGAAGCTTAGCAAACACAAAGGGACAGGCAACTGTCTACAGACCTGCAGTGTACACAGGTCAGGGTGCTGTGCCAGTCTGGCCTTGACCGTATTGCCCACCTGCCTTTGGGCTGATGCCATGTAGCAATGGAAAGCTGATTCCTGTAAAAAGAGTCCAGGGTATTTTATCATGCAGAGAGTGAGCTTTTTTGTTCTTTGTGTGAGAGTGACTATCTGTATTCTGTACCACAGTTATTTTACAGACATACAGATTGCACAGTGCACTGGCTTGCTAATGGTCAGAGAAGTCAAAGTCACTTTCTGGTATCAGGACTGTAACACAGATTGATGAAACCTGGGCTAACATTACTGTGTTGCCTTTGAAAATAGAGGCTGGACTTGTCTTCAAAATGCATGAACAGGGAAAACACCTTGTTAAGAGTAAAGTTTTTTAAAAGAGATTCAGACTGATTTTTTTTTTTCCAATTCTTTTTTCTCTTTGAACTTTTACAATCCCTTCTTGGTCTTCCTATGTAACAAAAAGAATTGAAACAACATAGAAACAGCAATACAGAGCCTAGTAAATTCAATTGAAATTCGCTTTGGTTTCGTCAGCTAAGGACAATGACTGTAAGAAAAGACTAAGGTTACCATCAAGGATAAGAGTATAATAACATAATACAAAATATTTTTGTTTGCTTGCTCATTAGTCGTTAACTAGCACATATGTTTGCTGATAATTTAGACAATGGTCATGTGAATTCACTTAAAAACACTGCACTTGAGGTAGAAAACCTCCTAGTCTCCTACAACGTGATATTTCCAAGAATAGATGAATATCTGTGTGAATTTACTATCCTCAGTCCATCTGGATTAGGCCAGTTGCTGATTAAACACACACTGAGGACTAATCAATAAAGAACCATATCTTTGATTTATTTGGTGCTGTTTCTGACTACATAAAGTAATACTCTTAATGATACATAATTCTCTTGCCTTTTCAGAGTAAAACCTTATTTTTAAAATGATTGCTTATTAAAACCATGATGAAATAGCAACAAGAAGTTGCTCTTGTTTACTCATTTCAAACGGTGCAACAGCAGCTTGCTTATGCTCTTCTTTACTGGTTTAAGGTTTTGTTTAGAGATTCTCACATGTGACACAGAAGTCACGCTTTGATCTCTGTCAATAACAAATGGTATGATTTCCTAAAGATACAGTTTATATTTATTTTGTAATGTTAAATAGGTCAACGTGGTACCCTAATGTCGCAAGACAAAATCGCTGAACTGTCTAGGGATGAACGGCTTCAGCTGACTGAAGAGGAAGCAAAACAGGACCAGCACTGGGCATTTGTGTGCTGTCAGTCTGCTTTGGCCCTGCCTTACAGATGAGTATTTTATTTTCTTGCAGTGCAATCAAACGTGCCTGTTCTCTAGCTCTGAACACCTTCTGCTCTTAGCTGTCTAAATGTTTTTTAAAAATTGCAAGTAATCACCCTCCCATTACACCATATCTCTAAGTGTTCCCTCATTGATAAGTATCTCAGTTGCCTCTTCATAGTCCTTTGCAAATGCTGGTTGAAACAAGTGAATCCTTCACTGACCTTAAGCTATCTGCTGTTAAGAATGCTAAGGTGTCCCAGTGTCTCCCAGATAATGTCTGCCACAGAGTGCTGAAATGTCAGTGAATTTGAGGATGGAAGCGGAAATTCACTCTTCCTTTCCAGGATTAATTTTATTTTGTGTTGACAGACTTTATACCCTTGCTAATCCCTTCCTTCTTCTGTTCCTGCAGTTTGGGATGGCCCAAGCTGTTTTCTGTTAAAAATAAAAATTATAAGGCTGCTGTCTATATCTTTCTATACTTCTCACTGCTCTTCCCTCCTGCCCAGCACATGCTGTACATGAACAGTTTCTACAGATGGCTTCATCTGGGTGAGTGTATGGCTGTACCAAGCTTTCTTGTACCCTCCAGATTTATTAGTGTATCAGAACTCCTTACTGGCTTGTGTGTTCACCAAGGAAAAATCAACTCTCTGTAGAGACAGGAGAGAAAGGGAGAGACAGAAATTGTTTCCTGCTTTAACTACTGCCAATATTTTTTTCCTGGTGACTCTCACCTGTAAAATGACGACAGAGGAGTTCTCAGGAAACTTAGAGAAAGTGTTTTCACCTCTAGTGTCTCTCAGCTGATAGGTAACCTAGCTTTAGCAAGAAGGACATGGAGCAGTTTAGGTCTCTCAGCTGTGCTTACCGGCATTAGAAGCCCAGTCTGTTATCTGGGGAGGATGCTCCTGAAAGGTGTCATGGTCAGCAAGTCATGAAAGGTACACAAGTTAAATAGAGAGGGTGGGGTATGCTATGAGGATGACAGAGAGACAGAAGCAAGATCCTTAGGCTGATGAAACAGCTGGGAGAGAGGTTGACTTCTCAGCAGCTGAGGATGCTAATTAAATGCTGATTTTCATTTTAAAACACAGTTTAGGATATGATCTACATACTGCCATGAGGTTTTCATTGGTACCTCACTTTACAAGGTGGGATTGAATCTTATGGTGTCTTGGTGCCTCATCCAGTCCTTCTTGGAGTGGGCCACCATTCTGGAATTGCTTTTAGATTCACAAAATATTGGACATTTAACACAAATCTTCTAGTGTATATGTCTTGATGCCCCTTTATGAGTTGTTATATTTTCATCCTAGCCATCATCAGTTATCTTCTTATAAAGGCCAATTAAATAAATCAAAGGCGAATGATAGAAGAGCAGGATAATGGCAAGAGTTAGCAGAGCAGAGGAGTTAATAAACACTGAATGCTTTACAACAAAACTCCAAAATGATGGATGAGGTACCAACAGATTTTTGATACACAAAACCACAGCGACTGTGTTTTACACACTGTTATGATATAACAGAGTGTTTCTGTGTTATTAGAGAACATGGGCAGCTGTTTGGTTGCCAGACTAAAACACATCTGGGCATTCATAGGTCCAGAAATTTGTACTCTGATTTGAATGTCATAATTGATTTTAGGTTTTTCTGTAGTTGTCTGGTACTTGCGAGTAAGCCTTACAAAACTTAATCACTGGCAACCAGTCAAAATGGAGTTGGGATCTCAGGCCTTCATCAGTAGGGGCAAATCCTACACCTACTCCTTTCCAATTAATAAATTAAAAATCTTCTTTGGTATTCCTTGAAATTTCTTGCTATATTTTTGTTGACAGGATGTAGTTCATTTCGTAATCATCAATGCTGACAAATCAGACCCCCAAAACTACTAGAAACTTAGAGATGTACGTACGTCGAAAAAAAAAAGTTGGGAAATTATATTCGCTTAAATTAGTCTAAATAATAGGAAATCAAAGGGGTAGTCTATCCATTAAAAAAATAAAAACAAAATAGTATTTTCATTGGAGTTTTGGTCAACAAATAAACATAAAATTGACATATTTACTTGTACTGAACTGATCATACTCTCTCAATCTACTTACAAGTTTAGATGTAAATAAAAGATGTAAATAAATATATTGTCATGTATTTATATTGAAAAAATAGTTTTACATTGAAATCAGAAAAAAAGCCTGCAAAACACTGAGAAGGGTTTGGTAAGGTGACAAGTGTGTTCTTCAACTGGAGCATTTCTAAGGAATGACAGTCAAGGCCCCAGGTACCTACAAAGAATGTCTATGTTTGAATAATTTTCCTAAGAAATAGTCTCTGGGAAATGAACCTCCATCAAGTACAGAAAAATAATCTTCTTACCCTTTGTTATGTGGACAACACATTTAACTCCTTGTATCTGAAAGATGTTCCCACCTTAAACAATGATTTACGTGTTTCTAAGTCACTACTTGAAGCATGTTATTAGATATAGATGCAAAAAAAGGAAAAAGAATATGAAATGGAAGCTGTTGCTGTCTTTTATTGACTTCTTTTCAAACAATTTCACTATCTTGATGGTCTACCTCTTCTCTTTTGCTTATTGACCTTGTAAATATCTGATGCAAATACTCATTTATTGTGGTAGATTTTGTTTATATCATGTGGACTGTCACATGCTTTTATAGACCAGCACTTTGGATAAGATAAAAAAATCTATGAGACTTCTAAAGAGTTATTTAATAAGCCACAGGCAGATCTTTCATGGCTACATTGAGATGTTTTCTTCCAGTCAGATAATATTCTTTGTACTTAATATGCTCTACTATTTGTCTATGAACAGTCATTCAACCATAATAAGAGAGAGACCAAAAGTCATTTCAAAATTATCTTCCTTTATGACTTGAATACTAAGGGAATCAGACTATAAGTGTGCACAAGCTTGCTCTCCTGCTGAATGAACTGTTGTCCTGGGTACCGATTACTTCTATCAGATAGAAAATAAATCCTTTTATGAGTGATTTTGAAAGCATCTTGTCTTGTTAGGATCTGCAGCAAAGGCAATGCACTTTCACTCAAAGATACATCAAAACTGTCAGGGGTTCTAAGGTATCAATATTGATTCCTGTATAAAGTTTTGGTTCTACTGAGACCAACAGAAAAATCCCATTGATCTCAGAGAGGCCGAGATTTCATTGCTTATCTTTCCTTAATATTAACAGGAGTAAATTGCAGACAGTCTCATTAAAATAACATGATATTACATTACATAGAAGTATTCTCTTACCACACATAATAAATAATGGGAATAGAAGGGCAATGGAAAAGGCAGAAGTTATATGAATGTGAATAGGGATAGGAGCTGAAATTGAAAATATTAAGAGGTTATTAGCCCTTCCCACCATTAGAGATATTAATGATCTTGAGCTTTAATTCTCAAAGAATCCATTTTCTATCCTTGCATTCTGTTCCAGAATTAAGTTCAAATTTCAGTGGGAAATATAAAAGGGATCAAGACTTATCTATATAACAATTTATAAGGCCTTCATTCGCCAGCAGCAGTTTCCTATTTTGCTCTCAGATATTCACATAACATCTGAGTGCCTTGCAAATGTTAATGAATTTATGCTATAACCTCCTTGAGAGTTAGAGGAGAAAAATTATCTCTATTTTACAGCTGGAGAATGGAGACAGAAAAATGCTGTGATGTGCTTGAGGTCTCTCCCTGGATTTTTTGAACTCTGTATTTAAACCCTAAGACTTCCTTAGCCTCTAATTATCTTTGCTTTGGAGATTCTAACTTATTTAAATTCTGCTCTCTTGAACACTTTTCTCCAGGCCAAATCCATGCAAAAAATGATTCTTAACCTCAACAAATATCTGGAAAACCCCTTGTCCAGAAGAAAGCTACAGTTTCTTCTGGCTGCTGTAGCTTGTGAGGCAACAAAAAGAGAGAAGAAAACAGACTCTGAAGGATCTCTAAAAAATTTCTTTGAAAACATGACAAATGCATAGAGACTGATATTTAACAGATTTCCTTATCTTAATTTTTCCTGGGATAAAGTTACCAGAAGCTCTTCAAACTCAACTTAAGTTACCTTATATTTTGCACTACTAAAGTTATTAGCATTTTGCCTCTTTTTTTCTGAAGCTTGCTCCTTCTTCATTAACCCTGAGTTTCATATGGGCTACTTTTATATAGAGCTTTCATTGTATGAGAACTGGATTGCATTGCCATGATGCCTTTTGCTCTGCATTGAATCTACACACCTCACAAATCTATCTTGATTTAAAGACTTAAGAAGAAGGCAACTGGTTGTTTTGTCTACATTCTATTTTGTAAGAAGGACAGGAACAGCCAGGTTTGCTGTGTTACTGCAAGGAGTTAATGTCTGGTAAGCTCCATTATGCATTTGCTCCATGTGGCTCTTGTACAACTTCTTCCAGCTCCAGGTTGTTTCACTAAGGGTTATCCAAGTGTGCTGTATACTTACACATAACTATAATTTAGTAACTATTTTATTTGTTTTGTAATTAATTATATCAAGCTGAGTTTCTTTAAACTAGAGATGTAATCTTTCCCTAACATCTACTTTGCATAAACCCAGCAGAATTCAGTTATCCCTTTGTACAGTGTTTATGCAAAGGTAGTTTACATAAACAGAACACACATATGAGAAAACCTGAATACCGGGACCTTCATAATACAGAAACCTACATCCTGAGAGAACAGCACACCTTAACCCTGGATACACTGAGAGCCAATGCAGTCATAAAGTGTTCCCTAGGCTTTGCAAGGTGAGAGATGGACTAAAATGAAGCAAGAGGAATGAAGTTATTGGAAAGTTTCTTGATTCAAGAGGGAGATCAATGCACACTTCTGTGGACTCCTTTCCGCCATTCTTGGCTTGGAGAACCACACAGAGTGGAAACTTTGGATGGAGCCCTGGGAAAGAAGGCTGAGAGAAAAAGAACATGGAGCAGAAGTCTTCTTCCCATAAAATTGCTGTTGTAGAGAATATCTGGCTTCGATTTTCCTTTCACCTATACCCATTTCACATTGTAAAAGTACTGCTGACTTACTGAACCTATTATGGATTTCCTCAGGAATAAGAAAATTTAGACTTGGGTTCATTATATTTTAGTATGAAGCAGTTTGTCAGTGACAAGGCTGAAGGACAGAGTTTAGGACTTCTAGAACTTCTCCTGTGGTTTTCTTAACTTATTTAATATAAAGAGTCTTGGACATTTAGAAAGTGGAAAATTCCAGACACCGCCACTGCTGACTGATGCTATGCAGTATCTGACTTTAAGCAACCTGACATGTCTTCAAAATAGGTCCTGCTTTGAGAAGGTGTTTGGAGCAAATGACTTCCAGATATTCTTTCTAAACTGAATTGTTCAGTGATCCTATGTTCCTGCTCACTGTAAAGCTATAACTATGAAGAGTTGTGTCTGTGGCTTTCTACATGGCCATGTTTCCCTGTGCTTTCAATTCCAGAACTAATTATAGAACCAGTTTCCAGGTGAGGCTGTGCACACTGTGAGTTTGTTTTGCTTCCAGCCTCTCTCACTTTACCACAAATCCATTAAGTCTCATACAAAGCATAATCATAGAATCATAGAATATCCTGAGTTGGAAGGAACCCACAAGGATCACAAGCCCAACTCCTGTTAATAAATTAATAAACAAAACTGCATCTGTAGTTACTTAGTCTGGAGGTCACTGGTTCTCTGCATATTGTTTGCTTATGGACTCCCAGTTCTGGGAAAGTATTTCAAGTCTGCCTCTCCTTCATGAAGCCAAGTAAAGTTCTAGACAAATTATTAGTTCAGTCAGGTTGTGATATGAAAACCACAATACTAATACCCGACCCAAGACAGTCAAAGAAGCAGTACAGTTGTGTTTTCATGGAGCTGAATCAACCAATGCCCACTGTACAGTTAATCTACCCAAGCAGGTGACTGTACATCACAAAGGAGTGGAAATTTCATGTGCATGATGCTCACTGACATTTGCAGGATTTGCAACTCCACTGGCAGTCACTGAATGAAAATGAAGCAATTTGGTTTAATAACACAGATGTCAAAATATTAAAACATTCAGGACAATTATATTGGGAACCGTCATCATCAATTTTTTTTTCTTATTGTGGAATTGTTTGAACGGTATACTTCCCACTGTTGAGAAGGATGACAAACAGAAGAACTGAGCTGAAGCTAAATCATTCATAAATCCATTTTTCAGCAAGGTGAGGTGTCATTAATTCAGACACTGGAACAAGTAATATCATTAAATATTGTGACACACTTCATCCAATTCCTCCACTAAATGATTTTCTTAATGCTTTGTTTGTAAAGGAAATTAGTATCAATCAGTCAAACATGGACGTGCACCATTATAATTATGTATTTTGCCAATATCATAAAAAGAGCATGTTAGGTGCCTTAGCTAGTGTGTATCCAAAGTGCGTCAGAAATATTTTGTCTCACATAAGGATAATGTGGCCTGTTTCCTTCACATATTACTCAGAGGTGAAGAAATCTGGGTAGAATAGGCTGAGAGGAGGACAGGTAAGCCAGGGGAGGCAGATGGCACAATTCCACCAGGGGCTGGACCTGGGTGCAACCACTTCCCGATTTTCCTATGAGGCAGTGAGGTTCCTCATCATCATGACATTGCTTGGAAATTGACACTGATCTGAAGTTATTTTGATCTGATGCTAATGAAGATTTACAGAGCTACAATTCAAGCTATCATTTCTTTAAGCACTTATACAATCCTGTCACGTTCTTGAACTTAATGGAGTGTAGAATTAGGGAGCAAATAATTCAAAATATAAGAGGAAAGCAAAAATACTACAGAATTCTTTACATAAAATGTAATGTCCCTTTCTAGAAATAATTTTAGTGTCATATTTCTATGACTTAGATTAACATTTTAGATGTAGATAAGTACTAATAATGTTATTACTAAACCTGAAGAGACAAGTTTTTCTTTGAATGTAGACAGCCCAGACATTTTTAATGGGTGTTGTGTTTTATTACATAATTATTTGAGAACTGTGTGAACACATCTATTTATTCATTTATCTACTTGTTGGTCTATTAATTGCTCTACTTAATTTTCCCCTTACTGTTTGAGAAGTCATGGGAACTGTCCTAAACCAAATAAACCCCTTAACTGAGCAGTCTTTCACATGCTTTTGTGAGGGTTTATGGGATCTATCTAGGTGAAAATGAACTTTTTCTGTAACCACTGGGAGATTTAGGCTATGATTTACCAGTAAAGCATAGATTTGATTCAGCCTACAATTATCCATACAATTTAACAGTTGATACTAGGAGGAAATCAGCCCCATGGAAGAGTTTTGTCATAATTACACTACCTAGAATAATAACCAGGAGCCATTTGTTGGATAGCATGGGCCAAAAACCATTCCCTTCAGGGATGACACCACACTGTTTGAGGGGTAAGGGATCCTGGCTGTATGCCACGAGCTGGACTGCTCTGCTTTCGCTCATCCTGGCAACAAATAGCTCCCAGTGCATGCCTGGGCAGTGCTTTGACTCACAGCCGCACTGTTGAAGCAGAAGGTCAGATTGGAAGCCACAAGAATTAAATAGTAAGGTTTACTCAGCCACATCTGAGTGTAAGTCAGGGAGGAGATGTCACCAATAAAAAAGAGCAAATGGGCTTGATCACAATCAATTTCAGATGCTTCTGAATCACTTGGGCACTCTCCTGTGCCAGCTCAAGGACTGCAATACCTATGATGGGCATGGATTGGGATTGCAAGAGAAAACGATCCTTGTTCTAGGTATGATAGTTCAGTCTCCTTTCATGGACAACTCCCAGAAGCTAGAAAGAGAGCTAGGAAAAGTCCTTAGCTTCTCGAAGTATTGGTAGCTCTTGATCTGATCTTCTGATCCTGATCTCTGATATCATAAAATCACAGAATGGTTAGGATTGAAAGGGACCTTAAAAATCATCCAGTTCCAACTCCCTTCCTTGGGCAAGAACACCTTCCAATAGACCAGGTACTCAGAGCCCCAGTTGGCCTGGTCTTGACACTGCCAGGGATGGGGAGTCCACAGCCTCTCTGGGCAACCTGCTCCAGTGTCTCAGCACCTTATAGTAATGAATTTCTTTCTAATATCTAATCTAAACCTATCCTCCTTCAGTTTAAGGCCATTCTCTCTTGTCCTGTCACTACATGCCCTTGTGAAAAAGTCCTTCTCCAGTCTTCTTGTAAGCCCCTTTTAGGTTCTGGAAGGAGGTAGTCCCATGATAAGGTGAGTCACTGAAGTGGATGAGGGTCTACCTGCATTTTAGTAAAGCCTTTGACACCGTTTCCCAGAGAATTCTCCTGGAGAAAATGGCTGCTCATGACTTGGAGAGGTGCACTCTTTGCTGGGTAAAAAGTAGTGTGGCCAGCAGGACCAGGGCAGTGATTGTGCCCCTGTACTCAACAGTGGTGAGGCCACACCTCTGACCCTGTGTTCAGCTTTGGGCCCCTCACTGCAAGAAAGACATTGAGGTGCTGGATTGTGTCCAGCGAATGGCAGCGGATCTGGTGAGGGGACTGGAGCACAGTCTGATGAGGAAGAGCTGAGGGAGCCAGGGTTGTTCAGCCTGGAGAAAAGGAGGCTCGGATGGGACCTTATCACTCTCTACAACTACCTGAAAGGAGGTTGTGGAGAGGTAGGTCTTGAATTTTTCTGGCAGATAATAAGTGAAAGGATGAGAGAAAATGGCCTCAAGTTGCACCAGTGTAGTTTTAGGTTGGATATTAGGAAAAATTTCATCACTGAAAGGGTGGTCAAGCATTGGAATAGGCTGCCCATGGAAGTGTTGGTAATACCATCCCTGGAGGTGTTTAAAAGATGTATAGATCTTTTAAACACTTGGGGACATGGTTTAGTGGTGGACTTGAGAGAACTGAGTTAATGGCTGGGACTTGGTAATACTAGAAGTCTTTTCCAACCTAAACCATTCTATGATAATTCTGCTCTGGGTGGATTTCCAAGGTGACAACTCTCTGGAAGCTCCTTTTAGTTCCCAGGGGAAGAAAACATCTACCACTTCCTTGCTTCAGCCCAGGGCTAACAGCAATTTTACAAAGTATTTTGTCTCCATTCTGCCAAAACCAGAATTTTAAGTTAAGGGGCTCTTTTTATGACCATATGTAAATCTAAAAAGAATCTGTAACAATAAATGTAAGTTGTTCATGCTAATACAGGATCTGCACACAACAAAAGAAAGACAGAAGTAGAAGAAAAGAAGAAAGAAAGCAAAAAGGACCTTGATTCCACTTACTGCAAAAATTAAGAACAAGACAATTGTCCTCACTTCACTCATATGAGAAAGCAAAGTGCTCTCCCACACACACCCTCTTTCAGTCTTTCTTTCTCCTTTCCTGATACTATCAGAGACTTCTGTCTGTAGTCAGTCATCCTTGCTTTAAGTTTCTTCAAACTGTAATTGGGCAGTCTTCCAAATTCTGAGGGACCTCTTTGCCAGAGGAGCTCCTGGGGACACAGCCACTATTTTTTGAAATTGAGGACTGATAAATTAACAGATATGATTCTTTTTTCATAGCAAAAGTCTTGTTTTACCAGCAACTATTTTTAAGCAAACTATATTTACCAGCAACTATATTTAAGGAACCTTATTATAAAATATGTATAGTTGTACCTTTATGTTCCTGTATATTATTTTCTGTCAAAAAAGACTCCAGGTTTAAGAAGATTTCTCTGTGTGTGTGTGTGTGTGTGTGTGTGTGTGTCTCTGTGTGTGTGTGTGTGTGTGTGACACTGGGAATTTGAACCTTATCCTGCTCACCCGCTACCCACGCTCTTAAAGATTGCAAACATAAGCACCATATGAACCGATTTCCCCAAATCAGTTTAAATTTTCACTCTCTCTATGTATGTGTTTCTTAGTCACATGTAAAAGCCCCACACATACCAGCCTGAAAGGATGGGTCAAGGCCTGTTTTATTGACAAACAGAGCTGGCCTCGGTCACTCCACTTCTGCTGGCAGCCTGCATTTCTTGCACTGTGTCAGCCAGCTGGGCAGCCCTCAGAAGTCCTTTGACTTATGACCAGGTGTAGAGACGAGAAGAGGCAGGGTTGGGAAGATTAAGCAGAGCAGTGGAGCTACCTACAAGTACTACCAGCTGTCCTTTGGATAGCAGTGGTGCTTGTATGTAAAGTGTGTTTGGTTCTGTAGCCCACTCCCCAAGCTTAGTTTCCCCCCCACAGCAGGGCGAGGACTCCAGGGATGTGCTGTGATTATCAGAAGTAGTGTTATCCCAAAGTGGTCATGGTCAAATTCAACCACCTGCTTCAGTGAGCTGACCATGGACAGGGTTAACCTTCACCGACTGTACCCCATGCTCTTGTAAGGGTTGGAAAACTGCTGTTTTGAGCTTTTCTTCTCCTCTGGTGGGGTATCACGGTTACTGGGTAATGTCAGATGTCTATGGTATCATGACCTTCTCTCCTGGGCCAAGTTTTGGCCTCTGGGTTGACAAATCATGGGTAGGTTTTGTACTCTCTTTTATTACAGTAAAGTTGCATCATCCCACCTCTACTGGCTTCTTGCAGTATGATAGGGAAAAGTTCAGTAAGAGCTGCCACTATCACTCCGGCCTGGGTTTGAACCTTGTTTTAAATACAAATATCTCTACCTTTTCAGCATAGTCAGGAAAGATAGGGTCATCTTTATACCTGATATCTCAAGCAAAGCAGTGGGTAAATATCAAAGATGTTAAGGCAAAGCAAACACATCCCTTTTATGTTTGTGGGTAGCACTAATGACACAGGGTGAAATTTATCCTCTTATCAAAGGTCAACACAAACCTAGGCACTACTTCAAAGGTGCATTGATCCTATAACTGGCTCCTGTCACTGAGCTGGATTTCACCAAACTCCAAAACTTATGAGAATGGAGAGATTTTATACATCTGTGTAAAAAAATAATAGAATATGTTCAGATACAGACACACTTAGAAATCCGCAGCAGCTATCTTGATTTTGCTGGGACAATGTAAGGTTTTTTTATCTTGTGTTCACGTATTTTGGACAATATTTACTAAACCATCTGTCCCTTCCTCCCACTTAATCAGTCAAAACATCCATATTCTTGCAACTACACAATATTTGCTCAAGCTTTGTATTTACCAAGAAGAAGCTGACAGTTCGGTGATGAGTGTTTAGTACTGCAGATACTGCTTGATTTGGAGGAAAGTAAGAGTGAAGGCACTGTCAAAGCTATTCTTTTAGGTCTTAGTGAATGATAATAAGAAGTATTCAGTGTTTCCTACCATCTTCAGCCATTGCTCCAGGATACCCAAAAGATCTTGCAGACAGGGAAAATGTGAAAGGCAAGGGACAGGGCAGTAAAGGCAGTGTAATAGCAAGTGAAACACTGGTGTCTTTTTTTTAGTGGTTATATGCATAAATGCGTCACTTCAGAGCAGGCATGAGATTTTTTGTGTATGTTGCAAGTGTGGTCATGCTGTGTGTGAACATATTAATTGCAAATACTTTAGTAGAAGATATGGCATCTGCAGTAGTTTTTTTCTTTCCCTTTCTTTTGTATTTTCTTTCTGTGGTTGTATTTGAGCAGGGTGTGCCAATATTTGCTGTCTGAGGAATAGCATCAGAACGTCTAGTATTCCCGCCTACTAGCAAAAATAATCAAAACAATTCAGCTAATTCACCATACCTTCTTGTGCATTAGTCACTGGTCCCTGTGTGCTCTAATTATAGACTGCCTTAACATCATAACTGCAGGGCACAAAGCAAAGACTTTACAAAAGTTGTTTTGGTATTTCTTTTTTTCTTGCTAGGCTAATGGAAAAGATGTTTTAAATACGGATCTGTGCTTGAAGTCCTGTTCTTGGAATGTGACTGTAGCAGTTAATATGATTACAGTAGTATCAGCTGAGATGGATTAGGAGGTACTTTGCTCAGGAGAGATAAACTTACCTGGTAGTGTGCTCTTCCTTTAGTTCTGAGAAAATCAGATTTTTTTTGATTCACAGGAGTAAGACATAAAGAGTCTTTTCACAGCTGAGCTGTATTTTTTAACCTGAGTTGCTCTAAATATATAACCAAGGGCAGCTAAATCCCATGTGCTACGGCTCACTGTACAAGTTAATAAATTATAAACTCTTATATTCACGAGATTATGTCAGAATTCCTTTGTGCAGTCATATACATGATTGCTTTGGGGGCTCCAATAGGTCAAATTCTGACAGTGTGAAGCATAATTATCTTCTGAATATATTCACACCTGCTGTGAAAGCCAATGTTTGTTTGGTTTTGCCTTATTTAAGACTGTATTCATTAGTTTACAACCTTTAATGGGGCTTTCTAAGCTTCAACTGAATGACTAAAATCTGTACGAAAGACAGATCCACTGAAGATTGTATTATGACATAAAATACATTGAAGAAAAATTTTGTATTTCCATAAAAAATTCAAGACATTATGTTTATTTTTGCACATTGATGCAGCTATCTGTATGTGTTGGGGCCCATGGTAGTAAACACAGTGTAATGCACATTAGCTTGTTCTTCTGAATTAATGACTTTATATATATATATATAAAATAAATTCATAATCCCCCACTTTATAATGGATTTGGAGCTTAAAAATTGTTACAGCTACTGAAGTTCTCCTCCAGTAGACTGGAGTGGTTGGTCCCAGTATAACAGGTACTATTTTTGTAGAAGGTTTGCACAGTGAAAATGTGAAATATTAATAACATAACTGAAGAATTAATACTAGAATGAGTGAGACAGATGGAAGCACTGTGTTTATAAGCAGAAGACCGGGGCACACAGCCAAACACAGCTGAGTTGTGGTAACCTAACAATTTGTCACTCGTCCATTGAGTCAACATAACTGATCTTGTGTCTGTCTCAGCTTTAGGGAAAAACATATTAATGTAAAGCTCTTTGACTATTTTCTTGTCTACCAACTGAAATACTCTCTCCCAAATTTTAAAAATTCATTCTCTGTTATCACAGTAAGCTTGTGTTAATAAGTACACCACATCACAGAATCAATTGTTAGGGTTAAAAAGGGACCTCTGGAGATCTAGTCCAACCCCTCCGCCAAGGCAGGGTCACCTAGAGCAGGTTACACAGGAACGTATTTAGGTGGGTTTTGAGTATCTCCAGAGAGGAAGACTTCATGACCTCCCTAGGCAGACTGTTTCAGTGCTCTGTCACCCTCAACACAAAGAAATTCTTCCTCATGTTGAGGTGAAACTTCTTGTGTTTTAGTTTATGGCTATTTCTCCTCATCCTGTCACTGGGCACCACTGAAAAGAGTCTGGCACCATTCTCTTGGCACCTGCCTTTGAGATATTTATATGCATTAATGCGATTCTTTTTCAGTCCTTTCATCTCTAGGCTAAACAAGCCCAGCTCCCACAGTCTCTGCTCATAAGGGAGATGCTCCAGGCCCCTAGTCATCTTTGTGGCTCTCTGCTGGACCTTCTCCAGTAGCTTCTTTTCTTTGTTGTATTGAGTAGCCCAGAACTGGACACAGTACTTCAGATGTGGCCTCACTAGGGCCAAGTAGAGAAGGAGGATCACCTCCCTCGATCTGTGGGCCACAGCCTTCCCAATGCACCCCAGAATACCATTGTCCCTCCTGGCTGCAAGGTCATACTCCTGACTCATGGTCACCTTGTCATCCACCAAGACTCCCAGGTCCTTCTCAGCAGAGCTGCTCTCTGGCAGGTCAGCCCCCAGTCTGGTTCTTGGAGTTATTCCTCCCCACATGCAGGACCCTACACTTGCCCTTGTTGAACCTCGTTAGGTTTTTCTCTACCCAGTTCTCCAGGTATTAAGGCAGCACAGCCTTCAGCTGTATCAGCCGCTCCCCCCAGTTCCATATCATCAGCAAACTTGCTGAGGGTGCATTCTATCCCTTCATCCAGGTCATTGATAAACAAGTTGAATAAGACTGGAGCTGACCCTCCGAGCTCTGTCATTTAGCCAGTTCTTGATCCATCTCTCTGGCTATTCATCTAACCCACATTTCCTGAGCTTACCTACCAGGGTTTTTTGGGAGGCACTGTCAAAAGCCTTGCTAAAGTTGAGGTAAGATAACATCCACTGCACTCCCCTTATCGACCCATCCTGCCATGTCATCATAGGAGGCTATCAGGCTTGTCAAGTAAGATTTCCCCTTGGTGAATCCATACTGCCTACTTCTGATGATCTTTTGTTCTACATGCTTGGTGACAAACTAAATGAATTTAGCCTTTGTGCTGAAATATTTACTTGCTACCTGTGTAGTAGCTTCATTCTGGAAACTGCTGCTCTTTGTTCCTTTCACTGATGGAAAGAACTACTTTGAGGGAAGGTATCTTTTGGGCTCATGCTCAAGTTGATACTGCACAAATTGTTATTTGTGGAAAACCAGAGCAACCTCCTAATTTGTTTTGAGCCAAACCTGTTACATCAGTTCTGCTGAGTGTTCCCCTCATTGTTAATTCTTTTACAAAAATATGGTTTTAAAAATAAAATATATTTCTCAAAACAAAAATTGACAGCTAATGACCAGACTAAAAAAAATAATTATATAAATTTTAATAAAGTTAAAGAAAAAAAGAAAATAAAACAAATATAAAAAATGCATAGCAATTTTCAGTAGAATAAAATTAGCACAATATGAAACACTGAAATGGCACTGGTATATGAAGACAAGTCAGCTACAAAAGTCAGATAAACCACAGGCTCATTTCTGACTTCCACCTAACTACTGACATTCCCTAAGAAATCAAAAGGGAAAAAGAATGTCATTAAGAATCCTTTCCCTGTCAGTAAAGAATAGTGATATTTGGGAAATAGAAGTAGATGTCTATGAAAGATCAGCAGAATTAGGGAATGTGGGGACTGGGCCACTCAAGGATGAGGCCAGTGAGTAATGAAGGATCAGGTTCTGCTGAGGGTAGGAATGAGCACAGTGGGCTGAGGAGGGAGGATGGACAGCAGCCCCTTGAGATGGTGGAACATGGTTTCTGGGAGAGCTGGTGGGAGCAGGGAGGAGCTGGAATTACCGAACCATGAAAATCTTCCTGTAGTGCAACCCCACATAAATGTATGAGGTATGTTTAGCATGTGTCAGAAATACTACTGATGATAGCTAGATGCTTGGAAAATAGATATATATATGGTTTAATAAAAGAGTTCAGAAAATATTTACCTTCAGAGTTGGGGTAAAAAGTAGAATGAACAATCCTCCCTCCCTCCTCCAGCTTCCAACATCACATGTAATTTTTTATTTGCTTCAACAGAAAGAGATTTCTTTAAAAATTAAAAAAAAAAGTGTTTGCAGAGAGTCTTGGCTTGTTAGTTGTCTGTCTGCCCAGAAAGTACTGCTCACTTTCCTCTTCCTTTCATAAATGAAAATATTAGCCTTCAGCTGGGGTTACTAGCAGCTAAATGTGAAGGATTTTTGTTCTTCTGCTCCTCTCTGCTGATGCACATTCAGGGAGTTTTGTTAGCTTTGCAGCTTTCCCCAAAGGTTGAAATGTAGGGGGATATAGCATGGGTAGCTGTACCTCTTCTGTCAGTAACAGAACAGAAAAATGAAATAGCCACTAGAAAATTCAATTTCATGGAACAGACATTTTCTATTTTAATGAAAATAACCTTGATGAAAAATTGCTGGCTAGATCACCACTCAAGTCTTCTCTAAATATGTCAGTTATTTCATTTTAGTTATTTACCTCTCATAGAACTACTGAATCATATAGGTTGGAAAAGACCTTTAAGATCACTGAGTCCTACCATTAAGCTATCACTGCCACAACAGGATGGAAGCTAATCCTCTGCAAAGTTTAGCTTTTACATTAAATTTATGTATTTTAATATTACATTGCCCCTTAACTCACTAACACAGTGATGTTTCAAGAGCAGCAAATTATGGTAAAGGTAATGTAGTAGTAAGGTTTTACGACATTTGACAGTTTATCTTGGTTACATCAGGAAGGGACAAGATGCCCATTTTCTCCTTCTGAGTAATTACTTTTTGCATTGCATCTGATGCTTCACTCATTAAGCTCTGAGCTTCCTGAGATGACAGATCAAGAAGCTTTTATGTTTTGTTTGGAATTTAAATAAGCTAGATATTCAGATGGTATTGGGACATCTACTCACACATGTATGTATGTGTGATTGTGTGGCTGTACTTGTATATAAAAGAACCACAAATCTTTCCACAGAGTTTCCAGTTGATGAAATTCTTGGCAAATATTTGACCTTTTCCATTTTTCGAATCATTACATCTACGATTGCTGGAGTTAAGGTTTTAGAATAATTTATTTTTAAACCCTGCTTGCATACATTCATACTTACAATTTCACTCATAATAATGGTATTATAGCACTATTCAGATATGCACCAGACATTTTCCTGGAAAAAAAAATATAGGAAAAGACATTAGAAGTTCATCTAAAAAAGAGTTTATTGGTTAGACTTCAGGTATAAGGTGACCACTTGATCATCAACATTGTCCATTTAATGTCAATATTGGAGATGACCATTACAGTATGTGAAATAACTCTTCTCTCTCTTCAGTCTTCATATTATACATAAATCTTCTCCAAAAGACATTTCTAAGGTTAGCATAAGAAATTTCCCCCCAAAATGTTAAATGTCATGTCTTATATTTTCCTCTCTGTATCCTCTCTTCTCTCTATGTCTCCCTAATTTTTACTGAGTTTACCAATTCAATATTAACAGGGAAAATTTTCAAGTCAAAAACTTTAGTTTGTTCTATTCACTGTTTTGTTGTTTATTTTAAAAGAAAATGTTCTTAAGGACAAAATTCAGTAACAGATATTACTGAAGTCAGGAGAGAAAACGGGCTGTAATGGAGATGGGAAGAGAATCAAGAAAACAATTACCAACTAAGAAAGACCATTACATAGAAGGATAGTAGATGTTCACTCCCCTTTTGGAGGATGGAAAGTCAGAAGAGAAAAACATGAGCATGAATAGGCCCGTAGGAACCAATAAAGTAATTTGTGGTTAAAAAGAGTCTATGGCTCACAGCTGAAGTATCCAAAGGCTAAATTTAGTAATAGAGCAGAGGCATGACTACAAGCATAGTGCCAGAGATGTGCTGCAACAAGAACAACTGAGACTCAGAAATGCTGGATAAGTGTTTTATTTGAATTCTTCTGTTTTGTCCTGGAGTGCCAGAGCCTTCCTTGCTTTGAGCAAAAAAATAACCAGAATGAATCATGTACCAAATCAACCTCATGAGAGAAATGGGAAACCAAGAGACAGACAACTTGATACTAAAATAAAAAATAGTCTTGTTCCTCCACTAGGCTTTCACTGTAGAATCCTCTTTGTCCTCATAACAGACTAACTTCCTTAGTTCTGTACTTCTGAGGAAGCAGTAGTGCTATTTTAGCCTTTAATTCAATGTCACTTAATGTATGTAGTACAAATTTGGGGAGCAATAGATCAATATTGTCAGTGCCTTGTCTTCTCTGTTAGAAAGTAGTTTTAGTAGGAGGGTAATGATGCAAAAAGGAACATATTCATCAAATCACACACACATGACTTAGATAAGCGGAGAAGAATTTTTTTTCTTAAAAAACCAAGCACATTTGGTTATATACTGTGGCTGGACAAATGCACTTATCATCCTATGTTTTTGAAGATTGCAAGAAAGATTTATGATCTATTTCTGTAAATCTATGTCAGACTGCTATAAATTTAGAAGTAATTTGCTTTGATAACTGACTGGAAAATTAATATCATTCCTAACAAGAAGGAGCATGTTTATAACATAAATGTGCTGTGATAAAATGCCCTAAGAACTAAATATCCTGGAAAGAATTTTAATTCTTATAAAGATAAGTGATTGAAGGAATGCTAATTCTCTCTTTACTAGGAATGATGGAGAATGACTATGCATTAAAGCTACATACCAAATGTCCTGAAGAGAGTGATAATATTTTTACAGGAAAGTTTATGAACATTTTTTTTTCAGATGTGTTAGTATACTTTGCTAACTAAAGACATATAAGGAAAATGAATATTACATTGTAAAACATGGACTCACAATTTTATAAAGAACTGCTATGAATAAAACACTGGAACATGTCTAACAATGTTGGAGTCATTGCAATCAGATGTTAGGCAGGCAAAGAACTCAGCAAGAAGAAAAGGATGTCAGTAATTTGGTGGTCAGTAAGTATTTCCAGAATTACAAATGGGAATATTTCTGTCTACAATAATTATTTTTAAAAAGAAATAAAATTGAAGCATTTCTGAGGGATATAAACCAGTTGCACACTAATGATGTAGGAAGAAACATTCTCTGCATTTCATATAATTCCATAAATTAGTAACAAGTAACTGGGCGAATGAAGGGTGGAACAAAAGAGCTGCTCAGAAACGTTATCTCTTTATTTTTTGTTGCCTTGCATTAAAGAAGAGGTTAAAACAGAGGAGCTGTTAAAATGATAACAATGAAAAAATAAAAATAGTCACAGCTGGAAAATAAGAAAAGACTGTGGGGTGGGGTTAGATGACATTGCCAGATATGTAACCCCCAGATGATAATCCTATCAGTTGTGATAAAATGGTCATTTTCAGAGATGGTCATTTTTGTGGCATTAGACATAATATTTCCTAGTTTTCAAATAGTATCACTGTTTTGATAAAAAATGTAATTTGATGTGAAAATGAATAGTTCAAGTATGATTGTGCAGAAGACAGAAAGATGATTTCAGTAAATTTAGAATTTCTTTTCAGGGATGATCTTGTTTTGTTTGAATGACAGATTTACAGTTTCAAATGCTGGTTTTATTTTCCCAATCGGTGTTATTCCTGTAATGTACATCATTAGGCATAATGATGCATATTTTATCAGAAGTTTTTCTTTTTTGGGGGGAATTCCCTAGAAATATGACCCTTATTTTTACAGAAATACAGGATTCCCCCCGCCCTGAATTCTATTACGTACACTACTGAATGTAGACTATGGATCTGATATAAACTTCTGGATATTTAATTATTATACAATTATCCAAATAAATCCATCAATATCTTTATAAACTATGGTTTTTCCCTAATTATAATTGTTTTCTTGGCCATTGAGGAAACATAAAATCTTCATGAAAGTTTTGTCTTCCGTGTAATGAAATTTGTTCTGCGAATTCATTTTCCTGAAAAACTAGAAAAGGGACATGTACTACTTCACTCATCCCACATAAAATTATGGCATTATTCACATCTCTCAGATGGGAGCTCTTTGGTCTGACAGTCTGTCCTGAGGAACTCTTAGGGAATTCTGAGATCACACAGTCTCTGAGTTGAGACGCCTCTGAAGACTACAGATATTCTACCTGCTAACCTGGCCACAGTGTCATAGGGCAGAGCCGGGACAGCGAAGACCCCATGTGTGACATTAGCCCTGCCCTTCTAGCTCTTGCATAGCAAGTAGGAACTATGAACTTGTGCCAAAATTAACTCTGGTTTTTCTTTGGTGTAAGCCTCTGAATGTGCTGTTTGTATGGGGGGCTGAAGGGTGGAGCTGCCTGATATGAGATTACAGAAGGTAAAACAGATATATAATTGAAAAATTTAAAATATTACTATCCAACCAGTCCATGACTTCCCATCCTCAGGGACCCAGCAACAAGTGGGAGGGAACTGGAGACAACTCTTTATATCCAGTGACATTAGGGAAGAAGTAGTTACTATAAGAAGAAAAACCCTCTATCTGGCAAAATGATCCCAACTCCAAGTCTAGCAGATTAAGTCAAAAGGTTCTCCCTCTTTGCTGAGGGAAATCGAATACCTTCTGTGCAGGGGTTCCAGAATTTTCAAGAGCAGATGGTGTCTTTCTGTATAAAATCTTTAATGATGTGTTCTAACGAAGCTGGCGTTTACCCTCTTTTGGGACATAGGGGCCCTCTTCAAGCTGCAGGTATGCTCTGTGCTCTTTTATCCGGTGTAGTTCAGTGAAAGAAAAGAAATAAAAGAACTGTTACTTTGCTTGAAGGGAAATTCACTGCAGCAAGGGTGCCAAATATCTATGTATATGTTAATCAACTCCAAATGTATCTGCACAAAGAAAATTGTTTAAATTAACTGCATAATTCAAAATACCCACCCAACCCTCTTTAAGATTTCCTTCCTTTGCAACCATTTACTATAGGAATGTGTTATTTTATCCCAAAGTGCTCAATAATCACAACTGCCACTCTACAGCAAGAGGTCCTTGTGAAGCCCTTGCCAGGTCAGCTTCCCACATTCTTGCTTGTAGACCTTCAGAAAGTAAGTGGGACGTGGGTGACAATCTTTTCCAACGCTCTCTATAGAAACAATTTGTACAAAATCTTATAAGAAAGCTGTAACCCAGGTAAGAACAGACCAGAGCTCTTCTGTGTGGCAATACCTACAGAAGCCACAAAAATTAAATCTTCCTCCTGAAGAATCCTTTCAGCTTTCTGGAAGAAATGTACCAGGGAAACCTTCAGTAACCAGCTGAAGGTCATCATGCCCTTAGACATCCTCCTCCCTTGCACTGTCTCACCTGTGCAGCAAAGGGACAGAGACTCCTGAATTCACCATATCATGTCAAGAAGGATTGTATCGGTTATAGGTGCAAGACGACTGAAGTAAGATAATTTTTTGTAAAGGATTGTAATTGTAATTTTGACCTTTTTTAGCTGTCAGATTTTTGACTTCACAACAAGGGGAATAGTTCTATTTTAATCTTATTAGATAAATCATCTGTGTTTCTCATACAGTTTGACAGTAATTCTATTGTGAGTATATGTGGAAATGTTATTATCAAACGTTATGTCATCAAGCTCTGAGCATCCACAGTTAGCCTTAACTCTGGGTAACTACTGCAGCTGTCAGGAGGAAGAGTTCAGTGAGGGCAAGGATATTTGGTCCCTGTACTGCCTGTGTAAAAATCTGGAGAAGCCTGCTTTGGGGTCTCTGCTTATTGGAGATGGTGGGAAAACTTTGTTCATGTGGTTCCTTCAGACCTGAGAATGATACCCTGAGGCCATGCACCATATCTGAGGGAGAATGTCTGCAAGGAAAGGAAGGTGATGTAGGTCTCCTTGCCTGTTTTTTCGTAAGGGAGGTTTCCTACTCAGAGCTGGTGTAGCAGGTGTTTCTGGTTAATTCATTGTCCGAGTGTTTGTGTTCAGTTGTTATTTTGGCATGCTGCCATTGATTTGCTAACAGATGGGAATGACACCACACATGTACCTGGGACATAGAGAAATGGAATATCATGAGAAATACTAGAGGTATTTATCTTCCAGAGCTTTCTTCTTCCTGAATTTCAAAGGTCTTCTGTAAACAATGAAGACATGGGAACATGGAGCTGAAAGTAAAAATAAAATTCTTTTTGCCTGATAAGAAATACTTGGCAAAGCACTGTTCCTTCACTAAAACCAGATAAATATGACTATATGTAGTTTTAGTTGCAGATGTCTTTTTTAGTTGTTCAATAAATTAAGGTTTTTATAATATTATATTCATCATTTTTTTCTGGCATCTTTTACTGTTTTCAGTGAACACCACAAGGGAGAGCCAGACTTTGTCCATGACATGGTACATGATTTATACTCCATGGTATGGAGTATGAAAGGCTCCTCTCCTCATGAAGAAGGACAGTTCCAACTTGGTCGATTGGAAATATGAAACATACGGATGAATTTCTGGTTTAGATTTAAAATTACTACCTCTTTCTCAAAAGTTTTTTCTGGCTACACATGGATCTGAGCATAGTTTCACATGCTAGAAAATACATGGGGAATTTTACGTTTGCATCAACTCCCATCAGGATTTTGCCTCTGCACAGATAATCAAATTAATCATATTTGTTGGACTGCAATTAGAAATGTAACAATCCATAGAGTGAAGACAGGGAGTTTAAAATATATCTCAGGCTTTTCTGTCTGTTTTCATTCATTAGTGCAGTACTCCAGGGAAACCATGGGTTCACCTCAGCACACTTCCTTGGAATCCTGAAGCTGGAGAATTGTATTTAAACCAGAAAATTCCTAGAACTGGTTATGTTTGTGAGCATTGCCTTTTAAAGCAAGAAGCATACAGATGAGCGGTCCAAAGCATATAGTTTGCAAAAGACATGTTACAGTCATCTTTCAGGTGTTGTAAGTAGTAGATTTCTGTTCAGTCATGTGAAACATGGAAGTAACTATAAGGCTAATAGAAAAAAAAGAAAACCCATGGTGAAAAATTATTAACTTGATTCTGAAAAGAGCTACTATACCTGTTTAATATGGGGGAGAGCTATCAAGTTTGTAATCTCCATGAGATAGGTAATACCAACTCAAAAGGCAATGAAACACGTAAGTTGTTTCACCTAGAGTCACTGCGTCTCTTTCCACTGACTCATTGCTGCAGAGAAAAGCACCTATTCCATTCCCTCAGCTGGCCTTAAAAATATTTTGAACAGCTTGTCAGATTAAAATGGTGCAAGTAGGCAATTTGCACTGAGGTAAACCCCTTCTGTTAGACTATTTATGAGGAAATTATGAGAAGTTTTTCCTGGTTCTGCTTCAGATAGTAAGAAAAAGAATGGTGAAAGAAAAAAAAAATCAACCCAAACCACTGAAAGGTACTAATGCTGATACCAGATTTCAAAACTATGTCTTAAAAAATATGCATAAAAATTTATTAAAAAAAAGAATATAGGTTATTTCTTTCTGGATCAGTATTATTTTTCCATATAAGTTTATGATTTACTGTCAAAGTGCTGACTTCCCCCACAAGACTTTTTCTCCAGTAAAACTTTGCATAGAAATTTTTAACAACTCTATATTGTGTGACTGCAGCCACAATATTTTCTTTAATTGCTAGAGTGAGACACAGTATTAACAGGGAAAAAACCCCAAAACCTCTTTGCTAATTCAATCATACTGGATCCCATGAAGAATAATTATTAACAATGAAAAAAAAATTAACTAGTCAAATAAACACAGTGGTCAGGACTGACATCACTTTTTTTGTCCATTTGTAACTAGGTGATCTGTAGATGTGAGAGTTTCAAGGTGATCCTCTTGAAAGTGAAGGCTTGCAGAGCAGAGCTCACCCTTTCTCATTTGACTGAGGTCCCAGACCTCTCTAAGGCTTTGTGTTGGCTTGAAATCTCACAGCACTGCTGGCTGGAGCAAGCCCTGGGAGATGTTGCATTGAATGGGGGCTGAACAACTGTAGGACGTGGAATGACAAATATGAAATGACCATTTACATCAGGGATAGCAAACCTGTGTCTGCTTGTGAGAAGACCAACACAGGGAAAGAGGCAAACAGCCACCTCTTCCTTATAAGAGAAAGCAGGACTGAACTGTCTGGGGGCAATGGAAAGGGGAAGACCCAATGGAAGGAGAAGTGCAGAGGCAGCCTCCCTAGGGCCAGTGTGGCCCACCAGCTGGGTGCCCTTGGTGCTCTTGGGTGTACCAGTTCCTACAGGTTCATTTGGGGAGTGCAACACTGTGTCCCCTGTTGCCTCAGAAGGACTTACTGGAGCACTTCCTCTCATCTCTCTGCCACTGAGACTGGCACACAGACTGAATGCAGGCTCTGGGACCTGGGATCATACCCTTCCACCCTCCCACTCTTTGCCCATGGCATTAATCACATCTTTTCAATAACTAGTAGCAGCTTGCATACTCTGGGCTGGGTACCACTCTGTGAACAGGTGGAGGAATTCAACATGGGAGGACATTTTATCTATCACTTTTCCTTGAGAATCAAGCTTTATCAGCAAAGATATCAATTCCTATTAGAAAAACAAAGCAAAACACAAACCCAAACAAAAACCCCAAACCAACAAAACTCCCCTACCCCCCCCCCAAAACCAACCCAACCCCCCCAAAACACCCTCCAAAATCGAAGAAAAACCAGCAGCCGAAACACATGAGGTGAGAACTTCATCCCCCGAGTTTACCAGAGTGCTCAGGAGCACTGGGTTCCCACACTTGTCCTTCCTCTCATGTTTCTCTCAGCAGTGATGAAGTTTCCCTCAGCACTGACCCAAACTGAAGGTAAAACTTGTCTGCTCTGGTCTCCTCCACTTCATAAAGTGGGTAATGCTTTAGGGAATAAAGACCTAGATGTACCAGTTCGTGTTAGTAAAGTCTCAGGAGCTGAGAAGTTCCATTAATTATGAAAAATCCTTGGCTCTGGTTTTATGTCCTCCATCATGTTCGTACAACATCTAATACAGCAGGATATAAGGCTAGCTGGGTATCACAGGTATGGTGATACCACACCATGCAATGTAATCACAAACCTCTTGCAAATTTGTTTTTGAAAAGACTGCTTTCAGAATCATCACTAATAGCAGAAAAAAACAATATAGCAGCCTGAAACCCACCGGTAGGAGGAAGCAGCAGATGTTTAGCTCTCTGCAAATTTCTGAAGGCTTTCTCAATAACGGGCAGGAATCAGTTAAGCAGAATGAAGGAGAGCAGAAACATGAGTAACTGCATGGAGTTAAGGAAGGGCAAATGTTAACTGTCTGGATAACCTCTGTGACAGCAAAATTTACAAGTCTGTGGGGAATTTTCCCAAAGGAAATAGTGAAAGCCTCTCTGATTGACATGCATAGACTAGATTAAACAGAATACTTAGTGTATAATAGACAAAAATCATGATTTTATGCAGAGAGATAGAATATTCTAACAGTTTTTTTCAGCTGTGATTTAGAGTACAGAAGCAATGGAAAATGGAAAGATTTTTTCCTCTCACTATTTACTATTTTCTGGTTTTCTTTTCCTTTGGAAAATCAACTAAAAAATCAGAATATTCAAATACAGTCTCTAAGCCAAATAGTCATTTATGCTATACTGTCTGGTTATTGCACCTTCTCATGAACTCCAGAAAGAACCATAAACTGTCTCCTGCACCTCATATGCTGCATTCTGAATATTAGTGTAGAGAGTAGTGTACCTTAGTTATGACTTGTGTTTTAACCTGGTAATATAGCAAAGTCAAGACCTTGATCAGTTTACAGGTCAGATTTATATTCTATTCTGTCATATGGGAGTCATAATTAGGATATTTATCTGAGAATACTTTTTATCTCAAATTTCAGGTTACTCCATATGAAAATACTGTATACAAGTAGGTACTACATGCAAAATATTTTGCAGTGTTATGCAGTGGTTCAATATGTTTTTGTTGAAGGTTTCCTCCATAATGTGAAATTGCAGGTTTAATATTTTGCTTCTTTTTAAGCATATGACTAAGGTCTCAGATGGGATATTTTCAGGATACAGTGTAGGAGAGAGGTTAATTAAAATGAGCAATATTTTGTCAGTTGTAAGAGTCTACAATTATGTTGAACCTTTTTCTATTTTTAAGCTACTCTCAGACATACTGATTTTTGTTTATCGTCTGAAGAACAAGATGATCTGACACTTCCTGCACTTTCAGACTTTCTGGAGCTCATGTGCTGGTGTCATTCTTCAGTAAAATTTGGAGAATCTGATTTAAACATACTTTCTACAGTGATACTCTAGAAATGGAAAACTACAGATTGCAAAACCTTGATCTTTCTGTCAGGATTGTTCACTGTAGCCCAAGTCACATTACACCTGTTTTCACCTCTGGTAAATATACTTGTCTCTTTACTGACCTGACATTACTATAGGAGAAGGCAAAAAAAAAATTATTTTCCCCCTATTAAATGCACCATTTTAAATATGGTTCTACCCCTTCTTTAATTCCACTCTGATGCAAAGATCTTACAGCTCTCAGACATATGCTTGGGGGGAAAATGAGTCCAATTTCAATAATGGTAAGAGCTCTATAAAAATCACTAAAGCAATCATATTAAGCTCAAGCTGCTGCTTTCTCATAGTAATGGTCTGGAAGTAAAACAAAACCAAACAAACCTAGACATAGCCGTTTCTTTGGTACTGTCTACTGTAGCTGCCTATTTCTATCCAGCAGATCAGCCACGTATTTTATGAAGCCAGTTCTTGCAGGATCTTTTTTTTAATAAAATCAAACAAAAAGAAAATGTTATGTAGAAGGAGTGAGTACCAGCATAACACCACATTCTTCATAATATAATTTATTAATCAGTAAATTTCTTCTTCACTCAGCCTTTCCTCATATATAAGGTGCTCCACCACCGCTGGCTGTTCAGTTCAGCCAGTGTTCAATCCACCTCACTGCCTGCTCATCCAATCCATCAGCTTCTCTAGGAGGATCCTGTGGGAGACAGAGCTGAAAGCCCTACCATAGTCCAGGTAGGCCACAGCCACTGCTGTAGTGGAGGTAGGTAATATGCATTGCTGAGGGAAGCCTCATCTATCAAGTCAGTCAGTTCATTACAGAGCGTTTTCAGGTTGGTCTTTCATATGCCTAGAATTGTTTTCTAGGATTAGCTCCTCCATCATCTTCCCAGGGATCAAGGGGAGGGTGACTGACCTGTAGATGTCCGGGAGGTACAGCTGGACAAAGTCAGGTACTCAGAGAGCACAGTGAGTATCACAATAATAAAATTAAGAGTTAATAAGCAATTGGTGAGACAAGACGCAAATTTTCAGAACAGAAGCATAATACAGAAAAACTAGGCAAAAGAACAGCTACTGGAAAAAATCAATGTAGGTTATGTCAAACTGAGCCAAAATTCAGACAACTACTGAAATCCTTATGTTCAGAAGGAAGGAGGAATCACAGAAACAGGAAGTAATTCTCCACTGGAGCTACTGGGCATACACATTTAAGATGCAACAAAATTCAAGCTTATGTGTCCTTAAACTTTGTTCTGCTGCAGCTGCTAAACTAAGTATGTTCTTTCATTGCTGATGGTGGTGTGAAACAAGTGTGGGCTGCAGTGGCAGGAAATTAAAAAATGCTCCAAAATGAGAACACTAGGAAATGAAAAGAATGTTACAAATTTAAATAAAAAAAATCCTAGATTGTTGGTTCTGTAAGTGAATTGTATGGATATGAAATTTATGAGAATATGTTTTTGAATTCTGTTGGGAAAAATACGTTTTGATATCTTCTGGAGGGTTGGTTTAGTTGTGTTTGAGTATGCTGATGCTCCATTTGGTTAAGGACAATTTGTTTGAATGACAGGAGTGATGTGCTATCTGAACAAGCTAAGGTGTCGTAATGCTGAGGTCACTAAAAATTGCACGACATCTGATACAGAAGTGGGATGAGATTGTACATTAAAAGGTTATATTCTGGTTGCTTAACTGCCTTAAAACAG
This sequence comes from Chiroxiphia lanceolata, assembly GCF_009829145.1. Taxonomy (NCBI): domain Eukaryota; kingdom Metazoa; phylum Chordata; class Aves; order Passeriformes; family Pipridae; genus Chiroxiphia; species Chiroxiphia lanceolata. The sequence continues at coordinate 18,912,350 of NC_045641.1, forward strand.
CTGAAGAATGGGTGAATATGTGCTTTATGTTTAGCTTTTTACAAGACTAAATCAGCTGTTAAACTATGTGATTTTTCAGTCATCATCATCATCATCATGTCTGGGCTTCGCGAATGAAGATTTGGGAAGGGCTCTACCCACGTTTGTCACAAATGCACTGGTGGCTAAAGAGGCCAATATGAGACAGGCATGTCCGATTGCAAAAGGCACAGCAGAAAGACTCCTTAGGTGGTAAATTCTGCAAGGCACGATTCTTTCTGTGTTGTCTTTTCTCCTCGAGAGTGATCCTGTGTGCTTTCTCAAAGGCATCAGCAGCGTTATAGATGGTGTGTCTCCAGACCTCCAGGTTGGAGGCCAGAGAAGACCAGTTATGATGACCAATATGGCCAAGGCTGAGATGTTGTTTCAGGGAGTCCCTGTATCTCCTCTTTGGGGCTCCTCTCTTGCAGCAGCCAGTGGCAAGTTCACCATAAAGCAAGATCTTAGGGAGGCGGTGGTCCTTCATGCTTGAGACGTGCCCTGCCCAGCGCAGCTGAGTTCTCAGCAACATGGCCTCAATGCTTGTGACTGCTGCTTGTTCTAGAGCAGGTGTATTAGTCACATAATCTGACCAGTGGATGTTTAGGATTTTTCAGTAAAAATATGGTTAATTACATACAAATTTGAAATAAATCACTGGACTCTAAATTTATTCCATAAAAATGCTGGTTTCTGATTCTATCAGGCAAAAAAGTTGCATGCAGTCACAGTACATGCAAACTTACTTTGTGCAACATGGTGCATAACAGATCTCAGAGAAAGTTGACCTTACTGCACCCTTAGGCATGGTTACAAAGGCCACTTAAATGAGCATTTCTAGCAAAAATCACAAGCAGTAGATTTAGGACAAAAATTGCCATGTGATAACTCCTAATTCTCCAAGCATGAACTGGTCAATAACACTTGTTTTGCTGTCATTTCCTTTGCACAAATCAGGCAAACTTCTAGCTTTGTACTCAGTCTTGTTTTGAAATTAAATGCGTATTCGACACAACAATGTACACATAAACCTCAGAAAAGAAATTAACTAGAACCAGATGTTGAGCAAGATGGAGAAACCAGTTTAAACAACCACCTTACTGTAGTGACTTGAGTCAACTCAGTTTACGGCAAACAGAAAGGAGCTTTTCTTAGTTGCTATAAACTGGTGCACACACTTCAGCACGTGAAACCAACACCCCCTTAAAAGGCACAGTGATTGGTTGTAGGATTTAGAGCTTTATAATTTTGTATCCCTGGTGACCAACTCTGGATGATACAAAAGCAAAAGCCTGGACAATATTCTGGCTTCACATGACAAGAATTGTGTTTTTGTTTTTCTTTAATCTGAATCTGAAAGATTATGCCTTTGTTGTGTACATTCCAAATCAAAGTCTCTGATACTGCTAGGGAAAAAGAAAATCGAGAGATGCTGACAACTTCAAAGCTATGCTTCAGCCTGAATTTTTATCTGCTATTACTACATGCAAGTAAATTAGCTGAAAGAGATTTCAAGAGGAAAATATTTTTCCAGTTGCTTTTACTTTTTTTTTTTTTTAAGGAAGTACCTGGGTTTCTGAGAACGAGTTGACTCCAACTCTGTTTCTGCCTAATTTTTGGCTGAATGTGCTTTACACAATCCATCAGCTATTGTGTTTAGGGGAGAAAGCAGGAAAGACCTAAAGAAAGCCTGAAATCCAGGCTCGGTAGGGCAGATGGTGGAATGGTTTAACAGAATTGGAGGCCATAAAGAACTACCACAGTTGTTTGCCTGATGCACCTTGCACTCTCAGCTGAGGATGGATTCCCTGTGAAAGACAGTACTGTCCCCCAGGTCGAAGGTGTTTAGCCATGAGACTTCTGGAACAGGCTCCCAGCATAGGCTTCGTCACACATGTGGTGTTGGATGTGTCTGGTGATCTCTTATATCGCTCACAGGACTATGTTTCTGCTGCTCCCATGTACCCTTTTTGTTACATCCTTGTAAATCTAAACTATGGAAATTGGTTCCTGACTGAAATATGGTGATGACTTTGTTCTGGAGAGTTCCATAAGGCTGTAAAACCAGACACTTATTCTATTTGATTCACAGCCTTTGTGGCATTTTCACTCTCCAGCTTTTCCTCTGCAGTCTGTAAGACCAGTTGCTGATAATTCACAAAGTGGCAAAATCACAATATCTCTAGATATTTGAGGAAACCCAATTTCTCCAGGATTTTTTAGGGTCAGGTGTGTTACAGGTATTTTTATACTTTGTAGCTTCAGAAATAATGAGAAGGTAGTGCAGTTTTTACTTTCTCTTTGGCTCTGAAAAAGATGGACTCATAGTTTCCCATAATCAGATATTTCCAAACCAAACTTTGATGGCCATCCTGCCCAAATGTTTGAATTCACATTCTTTAAAGATTTTCTGAAAAAAAATAATGAAATCCATAAAAATGGTTAAAGTGATCACTTCACAACATGATGGGACCACTGTTTTCCATAATGAACAGGTTGAATTAAAACACATTTTGCCTGTTTGCAGGATTTCAGGCACATGATTTAGATTATTCTGTTACAGTGATTTGCCTCCCCAGTTATAGACCTCCCTTTCAAATGTTATATCTTCTAGGTAGGCCAGAAAAGGCTGGATTTTGCTAGAAAAAGTTCTACTCATCAATGAATTCACATTGACTGTGTTCTAAGATTTCTCAGTTAGTCTATGGTTTTAATCTCTTGAACATACACCTGGCTAGCGCCATGTACTGCAAATGTTTAAGTCAAATGTCCAGGTAACAATTCCATTAACAGAGAAAAATCCAAGGTTATAACAAGAATACAGTTACATTTTCTACCTGGATTTAAAATGTTTCCAGAATATATTACCAGATTTCTGTATCAGGCAGACCTGCAAATAAATATATTAACTGTTTGTGCTTATATTTATAATCTTAAATTCTTTACTGAGTCTCTTATTAATTATTTCATAATTCCATGTAGAACCAATTTACAGCTAATAAATGCCACCTATTCTTTTTAAATATTGGAAGAACATTATTGATTTCTGAGTCTTAGTTTTCCTGAATTTGTTTAAATCAATTTGCAGTACTTCTCAGTCATTTCATTAATATTTGGTTGAAGTACGAACACAATGTTCCAAATATCCTTAAATGTTTTTCCACACCCTATTATTTTTCAAAGGACAAGCTTCCTATTCACTGAGATGGTGTTTTTATTATCTCCTGTTTTCAGAAGTAGTAGAATTTCTTTTCCAACTGGCCAAATGAACGTTGAAATATCCACCACATAAAAGTTATTCATAACAGCTTTTTCTTTTCCTACATGTTATGGGTAAGTATTTGTTGAAACATTCATATTGCTCTTTTGTGGGATTTAGGTAGTCTGTTCAACACTGCAGTTGATCTGTTACCCCACAGGAGCTGACACTTGAAGCTTCAGTCTGGGTTCTTGGCCTGTCTTTACAACTCTGCAACAACTTCTTCACAAGCTGTGCTGCTTCCAAAGAGGGATCTAGAGTAAAATCCAATATGGCAGATATTAGCTTCAAAGACATTTGGGCCACAGTAAACAACATGTACAAATAATCAAGAAAAAATTAGCATGGCAGTTAGGAATGGAGATCAGATCATGTGGCTTCAGCTTTTTTTATTGACCCTAGGACTCTCTTTCTTTTACATTATTTGCAGAAGAAACAGGAGGAGGATGAAAAAAAGACCTGTTGGACAATAAAGTGCAATTCTTTCTGATCTCATTCATAGCATAGTAGTAGCATGTAATATCCACAGACATACATCGTGATCTATACCAAATTTTGAGATTTTGAATAATTTATGCAGTGTCTGAAGAAAATTCACAATTCTATAACCCTAAAATTGAAAGTCCTGTGAAGTAGAAACTGTTTACAGAGTGTACTTCTCACTTTGAATTAATTTATTCTGTATTTTGCTTGAATAATCCTTGACACTCCTGATTTTGAGGATTACTGGCAGCAATGCCCTAAGAACGACAAGAAAAAGCTACCTCTGTTCTTGCAGATTTCAGTATCACCTACTTACCCACGTGTACAATTACCATAGTTATTTTTAATCTGTAATCTAGGTACTTCTGAGTGGCTGATTAAGAAACTGTATTTAACTCATCAGTTTTAAAGGACATATCTAACAGGAAAAACTGCTTACGTATCAAACAGCAACAGTCAGAAAAAAAGTAGTTTGCTTAGTAGGGCAATACTCTCTTATATTATTTTCTCTTTTTTCCAAAATCAGCACTCATCACCTACCATCTGTGCTTGCTTTCTGCATGGATCTTCTTGATTTGATTGACATTCTTCCCAATGGCAGAACTTTCAGTGCATGTTAAGTTACACAAGAGAACCAATTTAAGCATCTCTTGTGTATAAATTAGCTAGAGAGTCTTAGAGATATACTGCTTATCTGATGGCATAATTGAGCCCAAAGCTCTATCATTGATCTTTCACAACTTGGCTGTCACAAATAAAAAAGTTAAAAGAAAGTTGAGGGAGGGAAATCTCTTCATCAGAATTATAACTTTCTCTGTTTCTCATGGAATTGTATTTCTTTTGCAGAGAAATTAGGAGAAATTGAAATGCAACAGTAAATCTCATGGTGAATTTCTGACAGAAAAGATGGGCCTTTGAAGCAAATAATAGGAAATTCTGTATTTGAAAGGGATGGTGTGTTACCCATACTCATCAAATTTAATTAATATTTTTTTTCCAAAGTTTTGGTATTATAAACTCACATTTGTGGCAAAACTGACTCTTACTCCAAGCTGTTAGCTAAACAGTTAGCAAAACACTTCCAAGTGTGTTCTATAGGCAAAAGAACCATAATATTCCCAGTTTTGAAACAAGATTTGAAATACAGCCACAGTAACTCTTGACTGTGTAACAAGAAGATCAGTTCAGCAATATACCTGAAAAAAAGAAATTGGTAATCATACTTCTTTCTCCACATCCTGTCACATAATTCAATATTTTTGAATGCTTCACTGTGTCCACTGTAAATGGTTTGCTCTCCATATGTTTCCATAATTTAAAATTGATACTGTTATCAGGATTCTCGACAATATTGTATTGTTTATATTCTTTGAAATGCATTAAATCAGAGAATAATCCAATAACAGATCTGCTATAAAACTGCTACAACTTAAATTTCTTCTGAATATGTAGTGCATATGAAAATTAATAATAGAAATATGTGAGTGCACACACACACATTCAATTTTTGTTGTCACAGTGCAGAGTCTCCACCCAAAAGATAGGCTAGATATCAAGCATATGACCCTTTTCAGGTAAAAAAAAAAATGATGAGAAATGGTGCTGCTGCTTTGTAAATGTGCCTCCTCTTCCATGGTAGTAAGGGGGACTCTGCATTTTCTGTGAGGTTTGAACTCATCATGGGACTCACTGCTGTGTGACCACTCCAGTCTCATTATGATTAACATTAAAAAGTAAACACACACAGAAAAACACACACACACATAAGAGGGCACTGAAACCTTACAAATAAAATAAATTTGTCACTGCAAAATAGAGCAGAAAATGTGATGGTAGAAAAATTCAGACAAAGGTATAAGATAGATTGGTACTATTTACTAGCACTATGTACATCAGAATGACATTTACCAGCAAACTTCCATCATTTAACTCTTTTTTCCCCACACACCTATCTTCTAGGTCTGAATTTTCCCAGTACCCTATGAAAAACGGTTGGATTCCAGAGGTGGATGACTAAGGAGTTACAAATAATATATAGGACATAACTTGAGGTAATAACCTTTACAGATCGTTGTAGAATTTATATTTAATGAATTATGGTGATATTGCCCTTATACATGTCATATTTAAAGTAAATCTAATATCCGATTTTATCTTCTTTCAGTGCATTCTCTTTCTGTTTCATCAGAAAAAAAATATCTAAGGGCTGCATATTCTGTCTGTGCCTGGGATAGATGGGCATCGAGTTCTGCTGTCTGGGTGCACTTACTGTATCCATTGGAATATGGGAATTTATTGAGGACATGTCACCTGTGTAGCAGATGAACTCTGTTGCATGGGATAGTGTGCAGTAGGATAAAATGGAAGGGAACACCTGTTCCCAGCAGCACGCCCTATTCCTCCTGATTAATTCTCCCCAAATTGTCTTTTATTGGTGAATTTATGATTTACTGATGTTGTGTTTAATTCCTCATGGAAAAGGACTGATGTTTTTCAGTCTTTTTGCAGAACAGTTCCCCATTTTAGAAGTGTTATTAACTATGTTTGTTACTTATTATGGTGACTCCAAAACATCTGAGCTGTTTATTTCGAACTAAATTAATTTTAGGTAGTAGAAAATTTTGCCAACCAGTGTTTGAATAATCCTGACACGATAGAATGAATATTTTTTTTATGTTCTATTTGATCACCTTGGCAGCCAGCTCCCTCAAAGTGTTCTTCAAAATACGTAATAATATAATTTTTTTATATTTTTACCTGGTCTAGTGTAAGATGTCCCTGCCCATGGCAGGAAGGTTGGAACTAGATGATCTTTAAGGTTCCTTCCAACTCAAACTTTCTATGATCACTTTGGTTTTGCATGTCTTGTGTTCACCATACATTGTAGAGTAGTGCAGAATGATTTCTTTCTACAGATCTAGTCTGGGTTTTCATCTAGGTTCCTTCTCACTTCTACGGCCTGTAACAAAACAGATCTGATTTCACATTAACAAATCAAAGCATAAATGTAATATTACTAAAAAAAGATACATGTGGTGTTTCTGAGTAGCACAGCTGAGACAGCTTACGCAGCATCAGTGTTGAGATTAGGCTTGGTTAGAGGATGGAATTTCAGCAAGTGATGCATTTCCAGAGGACAGCAAAACAGCCTGAGTGCTGGCTATGTGCTGTGTTGGTAGCCAAACCTCAAAACCTCCATTGACTCACACTGGTCTTAAGAGATGCAGTTTTTGGTAGCTAAGGGCTGGTGATGGGAAATAAAGGCGTCTGTCTACTTTGGAGGCAGCAAGATGCGTATTCAGTCATGTCCTGACAGCTGTCTGTCTGTTCTGCCTCCTCTTTTCCTCCCACAGCCAGAGCCTGTGGCTGTCAAAGTGGCAGAACACTGATTTCTCAAGATGGAACTGGCCCTGTATCTATCCTGGAGACAATTTATAAATGATCTGTAAATCTGTTGGCATTATTAGTTACAAGCACATAAAGATCTATTTCATAGAAGAATCTTTTGATAGAAGTTCCCAGCTTCCCTTCAATCTCTTTGTCAGGCATTCCTTAAATGAGCTCTTTTCTCTGCATATCTCTGGCTTTGCCTCCCTCTCTCAGCCTCAGGTCAAATGCTATTGAAGACAGCAGTAAAACCCTGCGCTGGCATTCAGAAGATTAAGCATAGCCAGCTTGATAGTGTGTCCTTGTACAATTTTGGAAGAAAAAGGATTGTTCAGAAACCTTCATATTCCATCATTCTTTAAAGAGGGCTGATAGCTGCACCCATTCCAAGTCCACTCTTGAACATATTTGGACGTGAGAAAGAATGAAAAGAGTCTGCAGCAGAACCAGGCAGATATGGAGTGGGATGGGAGAATGTGCTGCACCCATTTGAAGTATGTTACATGAGTTTCCAAGAGGCCTGGGCAGAGTTCATCACTGCTTCTCCTGGAAAAACTAGCTTTTTTACAGCCCTTTGCACCAGAGATCCTGGACAGACTTTCACAAGGAGACAATCCCAGATTAGACCATTTCATGTGCATGATGCTGCTAGCCAACATATCTTTTTATCATAGCTGAATTGTGAGAAAGAAATTGAATATCTGAAAGGATCCTGCTCATGGGAAAGCTCAGCTAAAGCTCATGTCCTCAGTGAATATAAATAAATTTTACACCCTTCTTAAAATCTTGATGTAATCTTGTTTACACAAAAGTAGTTCTGCTGGAGTTTGCTGTGTGACAACTTGTTGGAGTCAAAATCAAACTCATGTGATTTGGATATTTGGGCACAGTTATATCTCACCTACAGCTGGGTACAGTATGGGATGTTAAAATTAGAAGCAGAGTCACCTAGGCTCTCTCAACAACTGATGGGGAGAGAGGCACACAAGGAAAATATTTGTTCCCTTATATCACCTGGCTTTCCACTGACTCATCCATTAAACCAGGTAAGGTGAATCCAGGCTAATTTACAAAGCAATTAGCGACCAACAAATAGATATATCGTAAAGTAGACGTCTAGGTAGCTGATTGTAAAGGATATAGGCCTGAGCACAGAAATCATGATCAACAATAAGTTCTTTGAGACAGGGACTTTTGTATCTCATATTCATAGAGAAAATTTTTATCAAAGACACCAACTTCTCTAGATTTCAATTTAACCCTTCTGCTTGAAAATAATATCTTCTTATTATGAAACATATTTAAGAAATTGGGAAAAACCTGTAAAGTGAGCTGGATGGAGAGGTAAATATGAAACTTGTATACTCTCTTGGGCTCACAGAACATGGATCTTCTTGAGCTGGTTGCAAACCTAGTTATGATCTTTCCTACAGGATGCTTTTCCTACCCTCATCTTTGTCTTGAAGAAAGGAACATTTTTGTTTGTACACCATTAGCTAAGAAAGAAACCCCTGGGCACGGGTATTCTTGCTTCTTCGCAGGAACTTTAACCATAAATTACCAAAGAATTTCCACACTGTAGAGACCAGTGCCTCAGGACTTTGGAGATGTGGGATCTGCTTTTGCAGATTCTGACAGATGTGTTTTCTTGGGAAGTCACTTCATCTTGCTGTGCTCCACTGCTTTCAGCTGTAATAAGGCTCAGTTTCCTGAGCAGATTATTATGAGGTCAATGGAAGTAGAAGTCCTGTGCCACAGCAGATTTGTATTTGTCACTCTTTGGCAACAGAATTGCACTTATTATGCAAATTAATTTTAAAAAGAGAGGCGTTTTCCTTACAGGTTTGAAAAGTAATCTACATGACTCTCACTAAATGGTCTGTGTCCTCTTTTTTTTGTAAACAGAGGAAGACTAACATTATGTGTTTACCCGATAAAAAACATGCTGTTCCCAGCAACTACCAAGGACCTGCTCCCACAGCAGCAGCATTATTGTGAATGACCTCACTCATTTACAATCCTGATCCTTTTCTGACAACAAATCCCATCTGCATGTGTTTGTTTTCTAAAGAACTGTATTAGTCCAAAGTGAGGTGTTTGGATTGAAGCAGCTCACCGATATTCACCGGTGTTATATTTACAGGACTGAAATCGTAGTACTTGATGACTCTATTGTTTGTTAGCTGGAGAGTGAGTTCATTACCATCAGGATCCCAAATGTTTACAATTAGTTGCTACTAGAAACTACTTTGATTCTTTACTGGAAACCACAATCACACAGACAACTGTTAAGTCAGTGGCCCAGGGAGACTGGACTTGTTACTTCTCCCTTGTGATCCCCCTCTTCAGCCTGCAGCGGGCTGTGGGGGTGAAGGGGCAGGACTGTTTACTACTTTAGTCCTTAATTTTTGCCCTCATCATGCAAAGGAGGTTAAGAAGTACTGATCGCTGCCAGAACTGAGGGATTTTTTTCTCCTGTTAGGAGTTACTTTACAGGGGACACTGGGGATTAATTCAGTCTGGTTTGCTCCTGTGTGGGAGTAAGACTTTCATCCATATATGTTATCTACCTCTGGACAGCTTTTGCCCCTGTCACTTATAGAGAACATAGGAATTCACATGGAATCACTTGTGTATGTTACTACCTATAATTTATCTTGAAGGCACTAAAGCTGTCATAAATTACTGTAAACCTGGTGGTCTGAAGCCATGAAAGAGGATGAGCTTACTCTTAATATCTGACACTGGAGCAGCATAAAAGCAGCCCAGAATGCCTGGAGAGGTACAGAGGCTCCTGCCAAGCAGGTGAATGCTCTTCCTGCATGTGCTTTTGAAAAAAGGGAATTACTTATGGACCAGGCCTCTCTTGCATGTCAGTTATGTAACAGTTTATAAATTTTGTTTAAAAATAAGTGATGAAATTTTACTGTTGAAGTGAAAATAATGTTGGCATTCATGTTTAAAAGTGAACAGGCAAACATGCCCAGGTTAGGGGAGTCTCTGGGTGTGCTGCAGATGTTTTCTGGGAAAGGCTAGAAGAAAATTAAAAGAAGATGAAAATGAGGAAGATAATGACATTTGCCTAGGAGAGTGTGTCTCTTGTAGGTATAGAGCTTACTAAGGACCTTTAATTCTACTCTGAAAACATCTGAAACCTTAGAGGTGTAGGTGGGAGATGCTAGGTGGTAGATGGTGGGTATCTAGCAGTTCAGGATCTGAGCAATGACCTGCAGATGAGAACACCACCAGTCCAGAGCAGAGCAGCTGTGATGCAGCCACTGTACCAGGTGGATCACTGAATTTGGGTCACTTCATTTGAAATCACCCAATGGAGCCCAGTAAAATGATCTATATCACAGGGAATCCTGACAGTCTGGACAAAGAATAAGGGGAAGATAGCATTTAGCTACCTTGGCCGTGGGGAGAGGACTGAGAAAACAGGATAGAAAATGGAAATCTTGCATGCTGTCATTTAGTTCTTCTTTCCTGGAGCCACTGTGTTACCATGTTTTCCTTTTGTTCCCAATAAACTGTGTTGGTTTAAATCACCTTAGTCTCACTTTTTAAACATGTGGAACTGTCAATTGCTGAATTATGGGTATAAGACAGTTACTGGAGTTTCTAACTAGGAGTGCACAACAGCACTGTTTGAATACTTGTAGAAACCCCTTCCTTTTCTTTTGTTCAGGAGAGTTTGGCACTGTAGACCTGAACCTCTCTTATACTGAATGACTTTTTTCTCCCCGACTTTCCAGACAAATTTTGGGATGACAGAAAGTATTAAAAAAAAAAAAAGAAAGAAAAAAATGAAAAAAAAAAAGGAGGTTACCTAGAAGGTAGAAATAGCACAAGCTGTTAGCTGTGTTTTGGATTAAATACCATTTTGCCAATTAAAATTTCCTTTTGATTTTTCTAAGTAACATCATCACCACAATTACCAAAGGAATTGCTTTGCAACCACTTTATGGACAATGCAAGAACCATATGCACCCTCCCCTTAGTCATGCCTGTAAAGTCTGCTGTGTTGGCTCTGAACAGCAGTGGAACTTGTTCTGCAAAATAATGGTTCTACAGCCTATTAGGGGTGGTCTGGCTGGCAGCTGCTTCTTGCACTAACTTCTCTACTTCCCCCCATACTGTGAGAAGTATAACATATTTCCCTTCACTAATAAAGATCGCTTCAAGGAGTATATGCATGCAGCCAAAAAAAGAAGTTGGTTTTCAAACAATAGTCTGGAAAAAGTTTTTCTGGAACTTTTTGCAATATAAACCAACTAGTAGGAAAAATATTGTTATCTTTGCCTTGCAATTTTTCTGTTGTAGGCAATTCTAACATGAGTGAGCACATATTCATAGCTCTCCATCCATACTGTGACCTGTATCAGTCGTTTGATTTCCAGATTGAACTGTATGTTGTATTTGAGCTTGTTATTGTTCCACCTGGTGTTGAAACACAAGTCTTTTAGCCAGAGGTTTCCAAGGTTAAAAATGCCCATTTGGGGCCCCAAACAGATGTAATTTATAGGTCACACAAATCCCTATTTAAAACCTGAACAGGTAACAGGAATTATATTTTGACATTGTAAGTGAAATAAACATATTTTCTCTTCCATTCTATCTTTGATCCTCAAAGTAAGCGTATCCATAAGAAGAACCTGTAGGGTATACTGTTTAAAGATGTGGAGCTCATTTAGTCTCTCTCATGGAAAAGTATGCTGGGGTAAAGATAGTACGTTCAGATAGATTTCCAATATTTTCATTCAGAGTGGAGTTGCCATATTTTCATGGGAAATGAGTTTGTGCACTTCCCACCCTGGAACAGACCTTATGATCCAGCCATCTGGAGTGAACTGAGACCTGACACTCCTCACTGGTTTTCTTAGAACACTGGTTTAGTTGTAAGCCAATTAATAAGGACATAAGAATTAAAGAAAGAAATAGTGGGAGTTGAATTCAGTCTGCCTGTGTGAATGCTTTCTTCCTTGTGTCTAGTTTTTGACTACTTATTTGTCATTATTGAAGCTCATAATTGCTGGCCTTCTGTTTCTGCCTGACAGTTTGTTGCTTTGTCCTATTTGCTTGGATTTGACATATTTTTCCTATTCCTTTTTCAACTTTTATCTGTCTAATCTCCTCCAAGTCTCACATCTCAGCTGAGTCCTCCTTTCCCACTGAGACACAGTGTAAGCAAAGCAACTTGAACTTTAAAAAGGCTCCATTGCCTAAATACTTGTTTACTTCTGAATCCTCCCTCTCCTTTCTCGTGTGCTATTGGTTAACTCTGAGGATTGCTGATGCCAATGCCACACTGAGTCATCCAGCAGAGGACAAGAGAAGTGAAGGTCTGCTCAGGTTATGTGAGGTCAGTGCTACCATTCTTGCTCTTGAGGTCCACTGCCCATGCTGCTGCACGTTCCTATTCAGAAGTGCCATTCAAAACTTGCACCTGACAGTGTCTAGCTCTTGCCCCAGACTGGACATGGGCTCAGTTGGGATGGGATACAGCAACTGGTAACGGTGAGAAAAAACAGAGGTGGCATCATGGAATCACAGCATCACACAGAATCACAGAATCATTTAGGCTGGGAAAGACCTCCACGATCACAGAGTCCAACCTTTGACCAATCACCACCCTGTCAACTAGACCAGAGCACTGAGTGCCCAGGTCAGTCATTTCTTGAACACCTGCAGGGATGGTGACTCCATCAGCCCCCTGGGCAGCCATTCCAATGCTTGACAAGTCTTTTCATGAAGAAATTCTTCCTCATGTCCAACATGAGCCTCCCCTAATGCAGCTTGAGGCCATTTCCCCTTATTGTATTGCTTGATTCTTGGGAAAAGAGGCCAACCCCCACCTGGCTACAACCTCCTTTCAGATAGTTGCTGAGAGCAATAAGGTCTCCCCAGAGCCTCCTTTTCTCCAGACTAAACAACCCCAGCTCCCCCAGCCGCTCCTCGTATAATTCATGCTCTAGACCCTTCACCAGCTTTGTAGCCCTTTGCTGGACTTGTTCCAGCACCTCCTGGATTGAGGCACCCAAAAAGGGACACAGTACTCAAAGTGTGGCCTCACCAGTGCCAAGTACAGAGGGCCAATCACTTCCTTGGTCTTTCTGGCCACACTATTTTTGGTAAAAGCCAGGATGCCATTGGCCTTCTTGGCCACCTGGGCACACTGCTGGCTCATGTTCAGCTGGCTACGACTAGCACCTCCTTTTCCAGATCCTTTCCCTCTGGGCCACTTTCCAGCCACTCCTCAGTCTGTAGTGTTGCATGGGGTTGTTGTGATCAAAGTGCAGAATTTGGCACTTTGTCTTGTTGAACCTCATACTGCTGGCTTTGGCCTGTTGATCCAGCCTGTCCAAATCCCTCTACAAAGCCCTCCTACCCACCAAAATTAGTGTCATCTGCAAACTTACTGAGAGTGCACTCGATGGATGGAGATCAATGTACCTGTACCTACAGAAAACACCCACATGTCACAGTTGTAGGCTGTGAACCTCTTCCACTCATTAGAGGGGATAATTCACATGCTTTCCTAAGGTAATGTACAACATAGAAATGGAGTACACTTGTCTGCCCTTCCAGTTTTTTTATCTTTCTATTTCAGTTAAGCCCTTTGAGGGAAATAATTTTGCTCTTGTCATTCTTGGATTGTAGCTCTTGTACAGCAAGACCTTCTTCTTGAACTCATGTAAGGCACAACGTGGTGGGATTCTCTAGCCCTGACAAGACTACTATAGATCCTATTGCGATGCTCCTCCTCCTAACATCTTCAAAAGCTTGCCAGTTTTGGGGACTAGGTTAGAAGCTGCAAAAGCTGGTGCTTCAAGGCATCTGGGAGACATTGATGCGGGGGAAGAAGAATGTGTATTGGCTTGATAAGGTTTTCTAAGCAGGTTTTTCTGCCTCTTGATTCAGTGGCTGGAATAATGCCCACCCCGGAAATTAAGGATAAAACTAAAGTTTTTCTAAATGTTTTTTGGTAGCTGGCACACACTTTAGAAAGAGTTTTTACCTTAATTAAATTAACCATTTAACCCTCTTCCTTAATTATGTGCTTTGGAGAATTCAGGAGAAAAATTACCCTAAGCAGAATGTTAAAATGAACATCAGACAAATGCTTCCCCAAACAGGAAACCATGTGAGCACCCTGGTGTACACCTACTCCCTCCCATTCAGAACAACACAGAGACTATGCACTGTCTGCCGCAAAACCACCGAGGACATTTTGTTCAGCTGCCTGGGATTTGAGCACAATGATACTTTCTAAAGCAGAAGTATTCATCTGGGACATCTCTGCACATAAGAGCAGGCATTCATTTAGGCCACTGTAGTTACAGTTGCAAAACAGTTTCCACTGTTACCTCCCTCTTTCTCGTGCTCATAGCTTTCCAAAGCAAGAGAAATTTGGACTGATTTTTGCCATGATGAGTGCTTTCTGCACCAGAGTTTTTCTTAGGAAAGACAACAAAATTGGACAACTCAGTTTCACAAAACCAAGAAAATACATTTCTTTTCCATGATGAAACAATGTAAATACAGTTCTTGCTTTTCTAGTCAATACATTATTAAATCTATGCAGTAAAAATCACAGGATGTCAGAAAACAATAATTTCAATAATCACATTGGATGTGCAACTTTTTATTTTTCTGTTCTGGTTATGAGCATCATTTTGATGTTTATCTGGAGGCCTTTTTCTTTTCTCTTTACGTCTCCAGAATGCTTATTATACTTAGAAGTTATTCCTTTGTCACTGAAGACTAAACTCAGAAGAAATTGAATATGTGTGTCAGTCATGATTAGGCCAGTTTATTTTATTGCTTACTATTCTTGTATGACACTACCATCCTCTCTGATTGCAATGGGGTGGCCCTGAATGGTGGTCAGACACCCACTCATCTCTCTTATTTGCCTCTGCAATGGGACAAGAGGAGAAAATAGGAAGAAAATCTCATGGGTCAAGGTAAGAACAGGAAGAGCAGTTTCCAACTATCATCATGGGCAAAATGAAGTCAAACTGGGGAAAATTAATTTAATGTATTCCCAATTAAAATGGATTTGGATAGTCAGAAACAGAACCAAAGTAAAACAACTTCCTCCCAGCTCCCCATGTTTTCCCATGCTTTACTTCTTCATTGTTGTCTTCTCTTAAAGGAGAAGAAGCTAAGTTACTTCTTGTATAATCTCTTCTTGTGTCTTGTCAACTGTAAAAAATCCAAGAGAGAGAAGGTTCTTAATTCATTATTATCTATTCAGCATAATGCTCTCTAGTCTCACTTGGGTTTCCATCAGCCATGTTTACCAAATCAGATCCTTTGTAGAGTCTTCTGTGTTGAAAAATATGCTTTTTCTCATAAATATAGGTTTATTTCAAATTGGGAAACAGAAAAGAATGTCATCGTTCAGCTATAGAAGACAGAAAATCAGATGCTGAGTTTTAGCTACAATCAAGGCTAATACTGAAGTTAAGATAAGCATCTTATATATGATATGTGAGTGAATATTTCATATTCTAATGCTTAAAACAGTCACTAAGAACAGTCATACTAATATTTTCTAATTCTGAATTATTTTCAAACACCTTTTTCATTTTTCTTTAAAATTATTCCTCAAAATTTTGTGTATGTTTACCTTTAATTATTTTTTTATTTACTTGAATTTTTCTCATTCATTAATATTTCTTAATTAGAAGAGTTTTTTTATTCCTTTACAAAATGTTTCAAGATGTAAAATTTATTTCCCATTTCAGTCAAAAATTTTCCTTATTTTGCTATAGAATTGATTCTAATTTCAGTGTCTTAGCATTTGCTTTTTCTGACAATATGACTAAAAAGCTTTCAGGTATACAAAAATTTTTAGAAAGAAGTATAATGTTTGATGGGTAAATAAATGGAAATGTGAAAATGAGGATTTTCTCATCTCCAGTTAAATACTGTGGTAACAAACATTGTGTAGGAAATCTAGTCATTATTCCCTTGAATAAACAGAAACACCTGTTCTTATAAACAAAGAAAACCAATCTATTTTTAGCTGTTGCATTTATTGATTTTTTTACTACTGGACTGTGCCACTTCCTAGAATTTAAGTCTTACAATCATATTCTATACTTATCTTTTTTTAAGGGTTTCCATTCATTCATGATCAAGTTTCATGTAAACTCTGTCTAGGACTGTTTTTTGATGTTTCAGCTGTGCCTTCCAAAGATACAATAAAGACACAGAAGAGGAGTAATTAAAGAAAAAAGCAACCAACGAAACAAAGAAAACCCCACAAACTCACAACTAAAAAATGCCAAACCCCAACAGTTACTTGGGAGAATATTTATTTCTGAATTGTACCCACTACAGGTACTATGCCAAAATTCACCATCTTATTTAGTCAAAGTGGCATATGTGAGAGAAGTGAAAGTTGTAATATGTAGTATATTTTCTGTGTCTTAGCCTCCTATCTTGATAAGGAATAGATTATTAAAAACGCCCCTTTTTAAAAGACATTTTCTCTAGGCTTTTTCTGTGACTGCTAAAAAAGATGCATATTTTTCTTTTCTAGACTGAAGGACATTCTATACTTTAAACTTTGCGTTTTGGTAAAACAACCTGACAGAAAAAGTAGCAAGGAGCCCTCTGTCCTAAGACTAACACTTCATATTTGCAGTGATTTTTTTTTTTTTTTGAAGGTTTTAAGCTTCTCTTTTCCCCTGGTGCTGAAGCAGAGACTTGCCTGGCAGCACCACTATTGTCTGAGGGGAGAAGGGACATTAGCTGTGAAGCAAACCTGAGATGTACAGAGCGGAGGAACATGGTCCATAGGCCCATGAAAATATGCCATAGTCACAGAAAAATGCAAGTTGGCAAGGACTTCTGGAAGTTGTCTGGTCTAACTCTGAAATACAAAAGGGCTAATGTCAAAACTAGATCAGACTGTGTGGGGCACTGTCCCACCAGTTCCTTCAACTTCTTATTGTAGACCATGCTCTGTCCCTATAACTGTCTTGGTAAACTGTGGCAGTAAATCTGCATTATATGGGAAATCTGTTGTTTAAATGTGTCTTAAAATGGCTTTTGGTGGTCTTTGCAAACACATACTTCTTCTTCCCAACACCCCCCACGGTAATGTTATCCATGCAGGAATGTCCTGGGAAGGTGTCCTGAGGTGTTTCCCATTGGCCTTTGTTAACCCCTTCCTGTGATTGGGTGTTCCTGTAAGCCCCTTGAGTCTTCTAATTGGTTACCCTGTGAATCCTCCTAAACCCTATAAATGTAACATCCCCAACAATAAACTCTCTCTTGCCTCCTCTCCACGCCCGGTGTGCTGTCTCTGTGCCTGCCGTGGGACCACGTGCGTGGGGGGAGGGGAGGGCACCTCTCCCCTCCAGCCTCAGGGACAGAAGAAAACCCTGAGAAAACCTCTGGAGTTCCCTTTCCCCATCCTTCAAGACGTCGGAATGGTTCTTCAGATGGAAATGGAACTAGAACTGGGCCGCCCCACGTCATGGGTTGGGAAAGGGATCCAGAGTAAACCTCTACTGTGCTCTTTTCAGTTTGTCCACACCTCTCTTCTACTAATAAGATGCTTTTAAGAAGGTATCAAGTAAGATGCCACATACACAGCATATATAATCCTCTGTATTCTAAAAACATATATGTAGCTTTTTGCTTTTCAGCTGTTGTTCATGCGGTGCTCTCTCAGATGTAAGCAATTCTGGCTTCAGGTAATCATTATGTAAAATTACCTTTCCCATTTTATATGAGCAGATATAAGTGGCCACTTTATGCCCTGCATTTTGTTCCCTTTATTTGTTGTATAATTTGACATTCACATAGATACAAATGTTAAATTTTCAGACAAGATCTTGTTGGGAAGGTAGGTCAGGAAACAAAATATATCCCCCAATATGTGGAAAACAGACAGTTTCAGTGTGATCATGCAGCAGAGGCTGCTATTCTTGAACATGGATTAATATTCACAGTGTCTGCATAAAATGTACTTGGGTGATTTCATCTTAAAACTTTGGTATTTCTGCTTCTGTGAATCCTCAATAAATTCTGCTCTTACTCTATTGTGGTGGTTTTGGCTGGGGTAGAATTAATTTTCTTTGTAGTAGCTAGTATCAGGTTGTGTTTTGGATTTGTGCTGAAAACAGAGTTGATAGCACAGGGGTGTTTTTACTATTGCTTAGCAGTGCTTACATAGTCAAGGCCTTTTCTGCTTCTCACATTGCCCTAGCAGCGAATATTGCCCCACCAGACTGGAGGTGCACAAGAATTTGGGAGGGGACATAGCCAAGACAGCTGACCTCAAATGACCTAAGGGATATTCCGTAACATATGGTATCAGGCTCAGTACATAAAGCTGAGGGAAGAAGAAGGAAGGGGGAGGACATTCAGAGTGATGGTGTTTGTCTTCCCAAGTCACTGTTATGCATGATGGAGCCCTGCTTTCCCAGGGATAGGTGAACACTTTCCTGCCCATGGGAAGCGGTGATTAAATTCCTTGTTTTGTTTTACCTGTTAAGCTGTCTTTATCTCAACCCACAAGTTCTCTCACATTTTATTCTTCTGATTCTCTCTCCCATCCCACACAGGGGAAATGAGCAAGCAGTTGTGAGGTGTTTTGTTGCTGGCTGGGGTTAAAGCATGACACGTGTATAGCCAATGACTTAGTTTCTCTAGCACAGACGGGATAACACCATTTCTCATCTCTGATTCCTCTGGGACACTCACAGAGCCTCTTTTAGGTTTTTGAACTGATTTGAATTCTTTCTCTGCTATACAATTCCCAAATCAGCTTTTTGACAAATCTTTCTTTTACAGCAATAGATGAGAAATATCCAGGAAGATGTACTAAAGAACCTGAAAGATACTAAATTCCAGGCAAACCATGGCAGTAACAGTGTGTTTCCACCGTGTTGTATTCAGGCTCAAACCTCAGCCGCCGGTTGAAGGGCAGTGATTTAATCCACCGGGCTGTCAGAGGGTGGCAATGTAAGAACACAAAATAAGCCCAGGGCCAATTAGCGGTAGCTGCTCCAGGCCGGGAGCAGCCGGCTTTCCCGACATAGCCATAGTCATCCCTTTGTTTGCCACCGTCATACTCGGGTTCCTGCGAACAGGGCAGAAAAACAGCCAGGGTGGTCCCAAGGAAACACCGCACTTCATATGGGGCTGCCTCGTATATGGAAACCCTTCCAAACAGACAAACACGCTCCTCTTAGTTACAGTTCAGCCGTGCCTTGTGCCAGTCTGAATTCTTTCCAGAAATGCCCGAGGAAATGGAGCAGGCAGCCGTGATGCGCTGCTGGAGCCACTCGGCTGCCATCCCACTTTGCATCCCCGAGAGCCCGCCACCTCTGCGTTAGGAGCTCCTTCATGGCTCTGCCGACACGTGCAGGACTTGCAAAGTGGATGTCCATTACTACAAAACAAGACAGAAACTGTACAAGAGTGGTAGTGATTCCTTTTGATGTCACCTTATCTTCCTTTTTCTCGTAACTAAACACCTCTCTCTCCTTTACCTGCCTGTGCAGTATACGTGCTCACGGTGCTCCCAGCCTCCAGATGTTCCCAGGCAGCAGCTTCCTCCTGACCCTCACGGTGACGGGTTAGGTACCTTCTTTGCAACCAAACATCCCCATGGTGTGCTGTGTGACCACTCAGGTGACAGGTGCTGAAAGTCTGCTTTGTACTAATTTGGCTGGAAGGGTTAAAGTACATCTTACTTTACCATGATAAGGAATACCTAGGAAAATGAGTGTTTTCTGTAGTGTATATATGCAGATGTACAAGGTATTAACAGTATACAGTAGGACAGTCAAAACTGCCATTTCCCCCAGTAAATAATTGTTAGATTTGCCTTTCAAAGTAAAAATGGTCTTTCCTTGTCCTGACTTCTGCTGGTAGTGTTTGTGCCGGTAGGTGGTGCTGAGGTACTGGGGTGGTTGAGGGGAGCATCCACAGGGAGCACCTGTAGTGATGGAACAGGTTTTCTGTCAGATCCCTGTGCCCTGGTGCAGGGCAGAGGGAGGATACTCTTTCACGGACTGAAGCAAGAAAAATGTTCACTTGTATTTTTCGAGCACATGTAATTTTGTAAAAGACCTTTCCTTCACATCTATCAGGTGTTACGACTGTTATTCTTCTCCCACTAAGCCTGGGATTAAGGCAGAAGTTCAGTGCCTGCTGAGTTGAGTCATTATTCATTTTAACATCTCTTTTGGTAGTTAAGAAAAATTTTATTGTCAGACTCCTGCACGATCTTCTTCAGAACAAGTGCTGTCCTCTCTGCAGTACAGAAGAGCTGAACTTGTAAGAGGAATAGGTCTATTCCCATTTTAA
Organism: Chiroxiphia lanceolata; assembly: GCF_009829145.1. NCBI lineage: Eukaryota > Metazoa > Chordata > Aves > Passeriformes > Pipridae > Chiroxiphia > Chiroxiphia lanceolata. The sequence goes on from NC_045641.1 coordinate 18,932,835, forward strand.
CCATAGCCCCATAGCTTTTGATTTGGAGTTGTATATGTTGGACAAAAAAGATACAAACATAAAGGGAATTTGTCACAAAATCTTTCAATAAATTTATATATTAAAATGTATTCCTTCCTCAGTCATTTTGCTGTCGTCATTCTGCATGCCACATCTAATTTGTAGGGTGAGATCTCTTGGAACAGTGACTCATCTTTTCCTTGTAAAGCACTATACACGCAAAACTGTATTAATAAAGGAATAATTAAGGGATCTGCTCATCTCTTAGTGACTGGGGCAAAGATAACTGATTCTGTGTCAGATGTCAATAAGGATTCAGTATGGTTTGTCTTATCTTGGATAAGGCTGGGGACTGATAATAAAGGAGTGTAAAGTACAGAGGCTCATGGATGCAAGTTCTAAGCAATTAGGTCTTAAAATAGAAATCAAGGGTCAGAACCCCAAAGAAAATGCACCATCAATACAAGGAGTTTGCATTATATCCAACTGAGATTCTCAACATGACTGGTAAGCAATCATGTTCCAAACCATGGTAGATCTCATGAGATAGTGCAATAGTGCTATTCCACAGGAAAAGGAGAGCACAGAAAATCAGTCATTTGTCAAAGAAATAATTTCGCTTCCTAATGTAGAAATTAATTTCTTTTCTACAGAGTGATCATTTCACATAAATTGTTAACCTTGGATAATATGTGGGAAGTTTGCAACTCTTATTTCCTGAACCTTCTGCTGATTATCTGAGACAAGAAGTAACAAATTTATTGAGGAGGGTGTGGGAAAGACGCAGTCTGCTGCTTCTAAACAATAAAACAGAATTTGAATACTGAACTGTAAGCTGCTTAAACCACAGTCTCTGCTTACTATTGCATATACACTACAACAGTGCTATTGGCATAGCATGCCAGTACTTAATGTTTGAAACAATAAATGCAGAATGCTTTTAAATAATCAATATGAACAGATTCCAGACAAACTAGTTCACACATTTAAATTCTCGAGCAATGTAATCCATAGCAGATCCCCATAACTACAGATATAGATATAGAAACACAGCAAAAGAAAGTGCATGGAGTTGCTTATATTCATTCTTAGATCTATCATATTAGCCTAATTATCCGCTTTAGTTTAGGTCGAGCTAGACAAACTTCACCATTTCTTCAGTTAATATCAGATATTTATAGCTTAAGCAAAATAGAAAATGACAGTAGAGTGGACAAGCTGTTTATATCCTCTAAAGAAATAATTATCAAATTATTCATGGCACTGTAAAAAGTAGAAATGATAAGCAGCCCAGCCATTGTAATGTGATTAGTTAACGTTAGTTAAGCATTGTGAAGACAGAAAGAACTCTACAAAGGTTAAGCATTATTATTATCACTGTTAGTTTAGAGTGATGGAAGGCACAGAGAAACCTCTTAGCATGTGCTGTGTAAAGCTTGCAGAAACTGAAATTTAGAACTGAGAGATTTACAGATGGGATAAAGAGCATTACCAGCTGGTGAGCTCTTTCTGCTTGTTCCTTGCTGAGGTCTGAGTAGCTGGTGATTTGAAGGGATACCTCACAGACATGGCAGAGACAAAGAGGAGTAGGAGGGACTGATGTGGGTCAAGCTGTGTGCCACACCGACTTCCTCCAGCATCTGTGGCCGTCTAGTCGTGTACAAGGAGCAGTAACCTTGACAGCTGCAGGTTGCCACTTGCAGCACTCCTTGATCCTGGTAGGCCTTTGAACATAATCCATATGGGCATAACCATCCTGGAAACTAACTTTCTTTGGCTACAACCTTGTATTTCTGAGCATCTCTGCATTTATGTCATGGACTGTTGCCTTAGGTAAGATTTCTTGCATGTATTGCATAAAACAAAGGTGCTTCCCTAGGATGGTTTGTTCCACCAATATTTTGTTATGTAGAACTAGTTGAAAATAAGCATTTTTAATCCTAAAGGAAATTCTGGTGTTCTAAAAGCATTATTGTTCCAGTCTGGAAACCAAAAAACCCACAAGCTGTTGCTATACTAAGTACGAACTTTAATACTACTACTACTAATGACTTTGCAATATTGTATGTTTTTCTGTTCAGATTGAAAAATATTATTGAAATAAATAAATAAATTTAATTGATTACATGACTATAGGAAAAATGCATATTTTTGTAAAAATGTATTCTGTCAAATATTTCATCTTGCTCTTCCATGCTAAGGGTCTCTCTTACGAACAGCACTGGACAAATGTCCAGTCTTTCAGAAAAAAGCTAGTAAGGGATCAAGGCTGGTGAATGAAGACACAGGAATCAGAGTTAATCTTAAAATATAAGTTCAAATTCAAATGACAGTGCTGCCTGACTAGGGCCTCAGTTTGTATTCAACTGGTAAACTTTTGTATTTTCATGTTTCTGGGAAGTATTTTCAAAGAACATGAAGATACCTAGTATAGCTGTGCTGGGATGCTAGCTTCAGCCTTCAGACTTATTGCAAATGTCTGTGCTAAACTGGGCATCAATAGTATTTTGCAGATTCACTAATTAGAGCTCTTCACCACCTCAAAGTCTTATGAATATGGCATACTGGGCAGGACAAGCAAAGATATAAAGTCACAGAGGGAGGAGAAAACAGTAAAACCAAGACTGCTGGAAAGCTGATTTACAGTGTGATATTTGGGGCCTGTTCCAGCTACTGATGAGTCTTACCATTGATTTCAGACTTTTCAGTTTATGGAGAGCTGAAATTCAGAATAATAGTATTAAAATGACTCTTAAAAGAGCTCTGAGAGAAAATCTGAAGTGATTCAGAGGTTGAATCACTTATATTGATAGAAAAACATTAGCAGGAGCTAAACATGACAGATACAATGTGTACAGAGACAGCCAAGTCAAGTCTAAAATAGAGTTTTGAGCATGCATTTATGATTTAGTCATCTGGACAACAGGCTATGGACTTTGAGAAACTAATATTAAATGAAGACCATTGCATTATCTTCACTGCAAATATTCCCAAAGGTACAAAATGTTTGTCTCCCTAAAATTAATTGCTGTCAATTTTCGGGTGTGTTTCAGATTAATATTTAAAAAATTATATCTGTCATTATTTCCCAGCTAATTTGTATTATGGGAACTGGATTTAATTTAACTTGAGCTTCCTCTGTGTTACAGAATTTGGCACCCATACTTCTGCTGATTCATCACTTGTGATGACAAAATTGAGTTGCAAGAGCACCACAGGTCAAAGCACCTGTACCAGCACTGCATGCCCTCACTATTTGCACTATTATTGGTAAAAGACCACATAGGATTTTTGTAACCTTTTGATGCAATGCGCTATCGGATGTGGAGGTAATACATCACAAGAAATGCAGTTCACACCACAGATGCAGTGGGTGGAATTTTTAATTTTTCCATGTAGCACAGATGAGGAATTTAGAGCATAAAACATGGGGGAAATTGTGGGAAATGGACAATCTCCTTCCCAGTGTGTCATTCTGACTGTTCCCTTATGTCTGCCACATTCATGGGGCTGAGTTCCTCCAGTCTCTGGTAGTACCTGTGTCAAAGGTCAAGACACTAGCTTGGATTTCAAAGGACCACTAAGCAAAACAATATCCATTCTGGTGGTGAACCATGCCATCAATTTTAAGTCATGCCTTGGGCCTGCAGAAATGATGAAAATTATGGAGGAGGAGTTGCCTGGTAAGGCAGAGAAAAGTTGCTGCAACAAAGATCTAAGACTTGAGGGCATTTTGGAAGCTATTTACCACCTGAACATTATTAACTGATTTGGCTCATCCAAGGAAACTTGCATATATTTGTGGATCTAAGGCAAATAACAGGAGTTGCAAAATCTTCATGTATGAAAGGCAACATTTCCAAGTACAGACAAAAAGATAAGAAGAACACTGACAGAGACCACCAGAAAAATTCCCCTTGCAGAGTCTGTGACTTTGGTTGAAAAAGTGGTAGGGAGGAAGCAGGAGACCAGCAGGTTCCTAAGCCACAGTGGGACAGTGCGAGGTGGCACAATCGTCCACCACCTTTGGAAGCTCAAAACAGAACTATAAGCAGAGTTTACTGTGATGTTGGGGGGTGGAGGGGTGCATTTCCAGTAAAGTATCAAGAACACATTATTCCTGAATCTGGACACAGGGACTGTGGTATGCTGGGATGTCAAGGTGAACTTTCTTGCATATTTAGATAGACATGAACATTTTGGTAATTCTACTGGAAGCCACTTATTTCTTAATGTTTTCAAAAGTACCATGGATCTTGAGAGTCTCGACAAACAAAACATTTACATAGAATGAAACAGATCAAAGTGGGTTATTAAAACACAGTCTCCAACCTGTTAAGATATAGACTGACTACTCATTTCCAGCAGCATCCATCTGTTCCAGGATGCAAATAGACCTGTGCATCATCTCTTTCACTGAACACTTTGCAAGACCACCCTCACTGGGGACAAGCAAGACAACTTCTTGATAGAAAGACAAGTGGGAGTACATCTTTCTGATTTACCTTGTGTTTTTTATTAATATTGTTAAGTTGCTATTGAAAATGAGGCAAAGACCAGTCTGCTTATGAGAGGAACTTGCTAGTGAACATATTCTGTGCCACTGGCGTGACATGTTAAATAAGCGTGCTTCCTCATAACAGCATAGTAGGGAGCTTGGGAGGGCACTCAGGACCCACAAACAGAAAGACTACATGTATATCAATAAAATAATAAATTCTGGTGGTGTTCTTAGACTCTGCAGACAACGTGGCTCAAAGCTATGACAGTAAACAGAATATATAACAATATATAACATGGACAATAAAATTCCCCATCCAAACCAACTGCTAGAAAGGCCACCCTGGTGTCAGGGCATCCTACTGTTTGCTAGAAGTCCCATCCCATAATGACAGCATAGCAAGAGGCAGAGGAGCAAGTTCCAATGCTTGGGAATATTCTTTTAAACTGTTTACTCTACTGGAGAGATACAACCAAAGAGTACAGCAATCTCTGAAGGTTGTTTCCTCTATTTCCTTAGTGTAGCTGTGACAGGATGATTTGGGGTCCAAACACTTTTCCTTCATATCTTTGTTGTTTTGGAAGATTTTTTTTCCTGAATCCTTTTCTCTTTTATGGTCTTTCCTTCACTTTGTTGTACTGTACTCTCAGTAAAAAGAGTCCCTCTGCTACAAAAGACAGCTTCTCTGCTCTTTGGTTTGGGGATTTTCCTTTTGTGTGTGTGTGTACTTCCCCAGAGACACACAAGTTTTCCATTGGGTATTCTCTTTAGTTCAAGCACTGTTCATCCACTTGCTAATGACATTTTTGTTTGTGCTGTAACTTTTCCAAAAGGGTGGGGGGAGGTGCTGGAAAATCTTCTGATAGCTAGCAAGGTATTGAAGTGTTTAATGACAGAGCAATTTCATAACAAGGATTGGGATTATTTACATTACCTAACAGACAAATTCCCCAAAACGCCAGGTTACACTCAGTTGCTTAAAGAACAGTTCTTTACTCTCTGTTCATCAAAATATTCTTTCATTGTTTAATCTGAAAATTTTAGCTACCTCGTTTTAAATAAATATATTCAAGTGGCATTTCATCTGGGAAATATTGAGCCACTAGCTCTTGGGTTTGCATGGCCAGGTTTTGGTATGGGGGGCTACATGAGGGGCTCCTGTTAGAAAATGCTAGAAGCTTCCCCTATGTCCAATGGAACCAATGTCCACCAGCTCTAAGAAACACCTGTCACTACCCAAAGCCAAGTCCTTTCACTGCTGGGGAGGAGGTAGAGAAATTTGGAATGAAGTTGAGCTCGGGAAGAAGGGTGGCATGGGGAAAGGCGTTTTATGATTTAGTTTTCTTTCTTGCTATCTGATTCTGATTTGATTGGTAAAAAATTAAGCTAATTTCCCCAAGCCAAGTCTGTTGAGATCACATGTGAGTGATCTCTCCCCATCCTGATTTCAACTCATGAGCCTTTCATTATACTTTCTCTCCTCTGTCCAGCTGAGGAGGGGAGTGTCACAGTGGCTTTGGTGGGCACCTGCTGTGCAGTCAAAGTCAACCTCTGGCCCCATAACACCAAGAATACTGACAGAACTGCTTTTACTAATTAACAGAGAGCTTCCTGGAGCATGAAAGATTTATCTCTTACATAGAATCATAGAATCAACTGGGTTGGAAAAGACCTCTGAGATCATCAAGTCCAACCCCCTGATATGAAACAAGAAATTTCTTGTGTAAATTGATTTCCCACAAATGAGGATCTTAATGCTGATACATAACTCTGATGGCTAATCAGAAAAATAAACATTTTTATTTAGTACAGGCATGGTATTATATCATTTGAGTAATAGTCTTAATGAATAGGCATGTGTAGTTTTGCAGGAAAATGTGATAAAAACTCTCAAATGTCACATTAAATTAGCATAAATCTAAATTATATAATTAAATCCTGGGTCTTCATCCTCTATGAAAAAATATGAATGGTCCTGGTTAGAAATACAAGCAAAAATAAGGAATTTGTGTTGTTGGGTATTTTTTTTGCCACTAATATTAAGTAAATTCCATGCTGCTTTTCAGCTCTCTTTCCATTTCCTTTATCTCAAGAATGCCTTTTCAGCAGCCAGATCCAACTCTGATGCTTTGTGAGTTCTCTGAGCTAGAACCACTGCTGTGCATCATTATGGTGCAATGGGCTACCACTGTGGGGTCCGTAGACTCTGAAGCAAAGCGTATGTGCAACTCCTTGTACTGCTCACACACATCATATGTTTGACTAACCCATACTGTTGAATAAGTTTTCTTTAAACACAGCAGTATGGATTAGGTCCTGTGGGGTTTTTTTATGCCTTGAATGCTCTTTTTTTTTTGAAATCGCTGGTTTATGTTCAGTTTAAAAACATGCAGTGGAAAGCAAAGGTCACAATCTCATTTCCACGTAGCATTTTAGCAGGTCTTTTTCACTTTATATAAGGAAAACAGTCTTACTGATTATTTCCAGGAGGAAGATGAATAATCATCTTATTTCCAGCCCCATCTCTATTCCTTCTGTGCAAAGCATGATATAGGATAAATAACAAAGGGTAATAGATTAAGACATGTTTTTGCCTGTCTCTGGCAGAAGGGTAAATGATTAATGCAAAATATTTTTAAATGACACTGAGTGTCCTGCAAGAGTAAAACTAGCATCTGACAGTTTTTTGTTTGTTTATTAAAAAAATCAACGCAGTTTAAAAAAACCTCAGAAGGACAGACGCTCAACATGCAGTTAGTAGATTTATGCTCCTGTAGTAAGAGCAGGAATCTGTTTCAATTGTAAATCTAACTGAATTCACAAGGCACATCATGTTGTATGTTTTCAGACTAGAAAGTTGAGGCACAGGTAAAATAAATATATATTACACAAATATTTTATAGGCTTGAAGATTAAATCTATAGAAGGCAAAGTAACTGAAAAACCTTACTGGTAAGATGATAGACCACAATGCTCAATATCTACAATTTTTCATTATTAAGAAATTTTACTTTGTCTTGTGCATTTCTGTATTTCTTAATTTCAAAATATCTCCCAAAGGATCCATATTTAAAACCTTTTACAACAATAATAGTAATAATGCCACCAAAATTAAGGTTGAGGTAACACAGGAAACATGTTGTAAAATATGACAGTTATTAAGATGCTTCACAGATTCATGTCATCTTCAGATTATTTTCCAGCACTTCAGAGAAGTAAAACAGAAGCCCAAATGCAGCGACAAATAACAAATAACTGTAAGATGGCCTTTTTGTACTTGCAGATCTGCAATAGATCATCTTTAGGTTTAATTTTACTCCAATAAAAGGGGAAATAAGAAAAATAAATAGGATGTAACTTAATGTGTAAAATTACAGCATCTAGGCACTGGCCTGCATGGCCTTACAGCTTCTCTTGAGAGCCTGAACACTCTGCCTTGTGCAACCTTTCCCTGTACCGTGGTCTTCAGGAAGAAATATTCCTCGCAACTTCCTTGTGTGCTACGGCCCACAGCTGAGGGTCCCTTTATTTGTATCAAACAGTGACCCATGCGTAGCAGTTTGTGCAAGGTGCTCATTCTCTGATGAATACAAACAGGTTTTTTTAAATTTCACTGTTTCCTTGTGGGGACTGAAATATCTCAGAGAACAGATCACACACTGTTTCTTATAAAGCTTTTAAGGAAAACAGAGAAAGTCTTGAAAAGTTTAGCAAGTGGTACAAAATCAAAAAATTTTACTGGATTTCAAGTAGCCAAACCGCTGCATTTGCTTTGAAATTTTGCTGGGATTACAGATAAATTCCCGTCTACAATACACATGAATCTATGTTAAATATGATTACACTTCCAATTTTATTAATCTATTATTTCCCTCATTGATATGATGGCAACTTAAACAAGGAGTTTTCATAGTTGGCTCTGTAAATGCGACATAATTTGCATTGAGGTGCTAAAATCGACTAGCACCCCACAGTCAGCAGCACAGTCAGGGTAAGTTACTCTTGTGTGCCTATTGCCTGTGTGAAAAGCCTGAATGCCATGGCATTCTGTTGGGAGAAGCTATTACTGTGCTCAGAAAAATGATCAAGACTTGTAAGAACTCTAAGAGCTACTGTAAAAAAATATGGTTTTATAATCAGTTGTCTCTAAACTGTTGGTGGCAGCAGTGTCCAGGCAGAGGGAATTTTCAGAAGCCTCCCCCAGGGCTTTGACCTCCACTGAATGTTTCTGAAAGAGGCAGCATGAATTGCTGCCCCAAGACTGGGATGCTGAGCTCACAATAGGCAAACATATTACTTTGTAAATGAAGGATTAAGTCAGAAAACCTTGCTAATAACCTAGTTCAGTAGCTCCATAATCACCAGAGTATGATGGTGAGTAATTTGCAGTGTTTGTAAGCACGACTTCAGTGGCCCTAATTGACTCAGTTTCCTATTCTGGATAGCTGTGTTGATACTTAGAGTCATTCTGTAAGATGATCTTTAAGTACAGCTCCATGTGCCATGGCACATGTGGCATTCCTGACTTCCACTTCTAGCTTTCCTCATTTGGACGATTTATGGGCTTGTGTAAATCAGTCTCAAACATAAGTGGGTGCCTGTCTTTTGCTGATTCATACTCCCTCCATTGTAAGCAGAGTTATGCCCTCGGATAGTGTCCATTATTCACAGGCTTTGCCTGCCTTGAATCTGAATTTGAAGGGAAGAGCGTGCCTTTGCAGCTTAAGCCAATACTTTTATATTTTGTCTGCCTGAAGAGCCAGATGAATATTTTATGAATAAGCAGGTGTACAAAGCACAGCTTCTGGGGCAGAATAAGCATTCCCAATGTCCTCCTGGTAAATAATTGCAGAACAACTGGGGAAAGCTGAAAGGAGTTGAAAGTGAAGATGTCCCTGATTTGCCTACTCCAACACAATATATGCAAAACGCCTTGAAGGTCACCTTTAAAGATTCAAGTTCTGTTTAACTATGCTTTCACATGCTGGTTTCTAATAATGATTAAAACACATTGACAATGACATTTTTGCAAGGGCACTATGAAAGGACAAGGCAGTATACGAAACAAGTATTTCGTAGTGAACATGAAATTCCTGCACTTGTAATGAACACTGCATGCAATGAGCAATCCACGAAGTACTCTATGCTTTCCAGATATAAAATGTAAATAGATTTTTAAAAAGTGTTTGAGGTTTTCAAACTCAGTGAGGGGATTTCCCTCATTAGCTTTAGAAATCTCAACCACTGTGTTTGAATCAGGTGGTCTAATACAAAGTCATGCTTCGTAACATTTCTCCCCAGACTCACAGGGAAGCTGACTGTGACACAGGAGGATGAGATGGTTTAGTCATGGTTTTTCATTGAATCAATTCCTCTCCTGCATGAGAGCTTTGACCTTTTACATCTAAGACTTGCTGAGATCACCAGACCTCACAGCTTTCTCAGAAGAGCACAAGAATGAGTACCAGTGTAGAATCAGCTTAATTAACTTGAGTAACAGGAATAGTTTGCAAAAGCACTGCTACCTAAAATGAGAAACCTAATGTCCACTGCAAACTAGGTTAAGTTTCTTTTTCCATCTGCTGAAAGCAATTAAAGTGAACAGGACAGGGTAAAGGAACAATCTAAACTGGACTTACTACCCCTCATGCGTGGAGGGTTGAGAGTTTTCAGAAATGTACTACATGACTCATACTCTTCTCATGCAGAGTTCAATGTAAAATGCCCATTGACAGCAGTGGGAACAATGTGAAATTCTACCCTACAATTTATTGATATGATCTCCCTGCTAAGAACAGAACAAAGATCCAGCTCCCACGCCAGAAAATTCACAACCTTAACAGAGCAAATGGAGGGTGAGAGTTACAAAGGACAATGATGAGAGGCAGTGCAAAAGACTGCAGTAATAAAATATTAGTGTCTTGTGCCATACTTACACATGTGAGGTTTTCAAGTGTTTTGATTTGAAATGCATTTTACTTGTTCACCCTGATCAATGGGCAGGTACAGTTGTGCATCATTATTTTGAGAAAAACTATAGTTTGTGCACAATGAAATAGTTTCACTTAATATTTGATCAATGGGAAATTCAGCACTGGATTAAGAGCAGGTCTTAAATCCCACATCCCTCCTCTAAGCTTATTTTATGGAAGAGTGAATTTCAAGCTATTGTACCTACACACCATAATTTATCCAGAACTTCTGGCTAAAGTCTTGCAAAACAAAAGTAAATCACATAATATCTATTAAGAGAGAAATAATGTAAAGGAAAGAAAATAAAATGTTTAAAACTATCAAAGAATACAAAAATGTTTTATATATCTTTCTACTGAACATCAGAATTTTAAAGGAGACATAGAGAAGTGTCTACCAGGTATAGTATGTGAAGGTATGTGGTAAATGTCTTCCCACTTGGGAATAAGTCAGCAAGCATAAAATGCCTCTCAAAAGGAGATGCTGTAATTCAGCATTTCTATCCTATCCTATCCTATCCTATCCTATCCTATCCTATCCTATCCTATCCTATCCTATCCTATCCTATCCTATCCTATCTAGTCAGGCCATATGCCACTTTAAGGGAGGCTGTGGACAGCTCTTTGACAGCTCTTTGCAGAACTGTATGTGAACATCTGTTTTAGCTCATTTACAAGTGATTTAGTTCAGCTCTTCAGCTGTGCTCTTTAGGGGTCAAATGTTTAATTGTGTACAGAGAGTTAGCTTCATTCATTTTCATGAATGTAAGGTGACTTGCATTAACTGAGAACTGAGACTGCTCACAGGTTTCCAAACTAGCTCTTAACTGCTTGGAATAGAAGGGACAGTAAAAGTCTTACAAGAAAATGCCTAACAGCAGTGCTATTGTCCCATCTACTAACAATAGCATGTTCAGGTTTGTCATGGAGAGACAAGTCTTGACAATGGAGACTCTACAGTACACAGAGTCTGATGGTTATGATACTGTTTCTAGCTTTCCTGTTCTGAAAACAGGACAACTGTTTTTATCTACATCCAGAAAAATCTGATAAATAACAAGTTCAGCTGGCATTTTCCATCAGTTATAAAGAGACATGGATTAGTCTTAACCCAACTCAAAACTAAGAAATGTGTGATGGAAAAACCATGTAAATTTTTTGGTTGCTTGAAGAGATTTGTAATACCTGTTGTGATAGAAGATTAGAGAAGAAAAGGCTGTTAATCTGATAGTTTTATCAATAGAATGGTTAGCATTATAAGCAGTGAACCAGATGCAAGCTAACTGGAAGAGAAATTTAGAAAAAATATTTCTGCCATTTTGATGTATTTCTGAAATGATAAATGAAGAAAATAATTTGTCTCTGTAGTTCTCTCTCCCTCTATATTTTTTTCCTCATCGCACTTACTCTTGTTGTGAGTAATTTTTTTGGGCAGCTTAAACAAACCTGCATTTGTCCTTTTTCATATGCCTAAAGAAAAACTGTAATGTGTAAATATCTATATTTATTATGGGGTGCCTTTGGTCTGTGAAGGGTTACGTGTCTGGGAGTGCAGTGCTTAAAGGGCTCGCCAACATCTCATCATTCCCAATTAGTCACAAAAATTGGCATAACTATGGCTTAATTAAATTTATGAACCAAAGAAACTTCCTCATGCCTTTGCTTCTGTTCTTCACTTCTTCTGGAAGCAAAGTGCCCATTTAAGGATAGCATGTAAAACATATTTGTAAAAAATGGTATTTTTTATTTTCTATTTTGTATTTGTTTCATCACCTTCAAGCTAATCTCTAATCATAAACATTAAGAGCTGTAGTAGAAGCAATGCCCAGAAGCCCGCACTCTTGCCTAGAATCACCTGATACTGGTCATGGGGACATACCCTCTTCATGGAGCAGATGATGCCTGACTCAATGTGCCCAAGGAAGACAACAAAAATATTTGGATCTCATAAAGTATGTTGGACGAGGTGGAGAAGAATGCCTTCCTGACCACAGATTTGGCAATCAGTTCACTTTGTACATGGGAGTAAAGAATTGCTATATTTACAAGCAACTCGTTTGTACACCGAGGTATTGTTTGTGTCCTGGTAATTTTCCATTCCCATTTTCCTCTTTTTAGTTAATTTTAGTGATTCAGCCCATTTGCTTGTATTTGCAGAGAATTTGAAGCCTAGTCTCTAAGGAATTGATATCCTCAAGCACCTAGTAGCAGTTGCAGGTAGGAATTGGGTCACTTAAGCATAACCATTTAAAAAGGAGATCTTGTGGCAAAATCTGACAATATGATTGTCAGCGGAAAAAGTCTAAGAAAGATAAATTCAAATGAATCCAAAGAGAAATTCATTCCTTTCTAAGATTTTAGGAGAAGTGTAATGACTTTTCCCCATCAAGATCCCTGTGCCTCACTTCTAGTCGTATTGGAATTACTTATTCAGACCAGATGCTTGATTTTTTGATGATTAATGTTGACTGGATGAGTCCCATCCCCTTTCTTATATTATTAGTGCTGGTGGAGTCAACATGCCTAATCAGAGTGACGGATGAGATGTCCTGACTGAGCAGTGAGTTAACACATTTACTCATTTCTCTCTCATTCTATATAGAAATAATTAAACATTCAAATGCCAGTCTGTGGAAAACAGTGCCCAATATTCAGAAGGGACAACTGCTGATCGTAAGATAAAACTGATCTTTGAATGGAACAAATTCTGCTCTTTGGCCACACTACTGTAAACTGGGAATAACTACATTAACAACAGTGTAAACCAAATGGACTTTGGATCAATGCACCAGTACTTTGCTGATATTGTTTACATTGCTGGGAGTGACCGTATTTTGCTGTTCTTTGTTTGTTTGTCATACAATAAAACTCATTTACTTCCTAACTCCTTGTGTTTTCTAATGAAGCTATGGGAATGAAAGAACTATGTTTATTCAGATGGATTTTTAGAAAAAAAATGCGGGAAAAAAAGTCATCATTAAGAATGCAAACCAAGAAATATGGTGTATTACTCCTTAATGATTTAAAGTATACTTTCAGTAAGAAACTGGAAGTGTTTACATCTATCTAATAATTTATAGGTAATTGCATGTTAAAATGATGCTTATGTTAATGAAACATACAGTTCTGGTTTCTTGTCACTATGTAGCCTTCATTTTAGGATCTGATGTTTTTAATGGGACTCACTGCGTTCTCAGGAAATTATGTGTTAAGCTTTTTACCTTCTAAAACAGAGACAATAAAAAGTGCAATCAATGTAAGAAAAATTCTTCCACCCTCATCTGAGCAGACTTAAATTATGCTGCTGATGGTATTTACAAAATATCTGTGGCAAGTACAGTGTGTCTGTTCTACAGTCAATGAAGCATACAATGAACAGGACATAGTCACATGAGGCTTGAATTCATTCCAGTTTGTGCTCTGGAATTTTTTTTTTTTTTTAACTCAGATGATTGCAGTGACCAACATGTGATTCAGAGGAAGGATCACTGGGGTCAGGCCTGCAGAAGCAAGTGGCAAAATGCCTGAAAGCAGCTCAGACAGGGAGAGTTTGTGTGTGGTAGCTCAGAGAGCATCACATGAAGATAGATACAATTTTTGAGAGAGTGCCAGTGCAGCTGGGGCTATGTCATGCCCACATACTAACAAGGTGTTCTGTTGAGTGGTAAGCACTCTCAAGATATGGCCTGAAATCTGGTTACCCCTTGGCACTGAAGGGAGGGTAGCTCTTCCCTTTTTCAGTTGTTTCCAGAGGTATTGTCTTAGATGTGGATCTCTCCTGTGCACCTCTCAGGCAGAGATCACTTACATTATGTGTGTAACTATGTTATACAAACACATTATACTAATGTACAAAACTATTTAAATAAACAACATAGTTTAAAATAGAGTCACAATGATGTCAGAATTATGGAAAGAGAGGTCCTTAGGAGCTCTGCTGTTAGTCTGTGGACATGCATCAAACCACAGCTGAGTTTAAGCCCAGTTCATGTGTATGTGAATTGCTCTTTCTGGGTTTTGTGCATCACTGCTAATCCACTGCCCTCTTATTCCCTGTGTTGCACAGACCACTACACCCTTAGCACAACTTTCCAGGGAAGAGTGCTGAAGTGTTTATCAGAGAGAAGCCACCAACCATGTCTCCAGACACACAGCAAGTGCAGAAATAGTAATAGAGTAATCTGGGAACAGCCTTGGTGTTTGGGTGCCTCCAGCTGAATTGGCAATGGAGATGTCTTGAACTGTTTCTGTCTTTCTGATTCATCCTGTCCAAACTATTCTGGGTGTTTCCTGAAAATAGCATTTGAATGCCATTGAAGCAATTTCTTTAGCAACAGTTGTTTATTTCTTTTAAGAGGAAAACTCTGCTTTCCCATCAAATGTCAAGGGTGAAAAATCCTCACCCACATATATGATAGAAAGAGTACTCAGGTCTAGCATTCAATATAATTATTTAATAGCTCCTCTACATTAGTCAGACCTTGGATATAGGAAGTTTCTTACTATTTCAAATTAAGTTGCAGCATTCTTGTCATTAAGTTGTCCTTCTGAAGGAAGCCACATTATATGGAGCATATAAACAAACACAATTTACTCTGGAGTATTTAGGGAAGTGGAACTAAAGCACAGATGTACTGATGCCTTCACCTTTCTGACAAATACTTGTAGAAAATAAATAGTCAAAGGCAAAGGCCGTGGTAATATGAAGGTAAAGACAGATTTTTGAGCCATGCAACAGTGTTAAGTGCAGTAATGCTGCATGCCAGATGGCAAACAGGCAGATTTCCTGAGAGATGTGCTGCCTGCTCCTGCTGAGGCATCTGAGAGGACAGAGCCATGACACCAATAAATAACAGTATAAGCAGATGAACATTGGCTCCTATTATTCATACGGGACTAAATTTATAGAAAACTAAAATCATTGGGAAAGTAGCTACAGAGACTGGCAGCCTGTCTTTGTGTGAGCTGACAGACATGTCTCCCAGAGTACATTCTAATTCACAGAATCACAGAATGGGTCAGATTGGAAGGGAGGGTCAGATTGGACCCACAGAGGGTCATCTGGTCCAACCTCTCTGCTCAGGCAGGGTCATCCCAGAGCACAATGCACAGGATTGTGTCCAGATGGTTCTTGAATACCTCAAGAGAGGGAGACTTCACAACCTCTTTGGACAACCTGTTCCAGTGCTTGGTCACCCGCACAGTAAAGAAGTTCTTCCTCATATTAAGGTAGTGAACAACTTACTTAAGTAATATTAATAACTTACTTAAGTAACTTATTGCTTATAATGAACCTCACTTGCACTGCTATTCCATTTAGCTAATTCATGTGCCAGGATGATCTTATGACTAAGAGCAAAGTACTCTCATTTAGGGGATATTTATTTTTGGAAGAGTGGCAGCAGTATTTTTCTCCAATATTGTGCTGCATCTTATCTCTCCCAACCTTCTCTTTGAACATGTGCAAAGGAAGGGGCATGAACTGCCTTAGGTGCAGTCAGATTCCATGGAAATATCAAGGGCTTACATTCCTCACCTTAAAGTACAAGATGGGAAAAGAATATTTTGTTTTAATAGAAATTCACTGTCACTTTTTCCTTTTTGTTGTTATCTAGCTAAGTAGAGCATTCTTGATGAAGAAATGAGAACAATTCTAAGCTTACATTAAAACCTGATGCATATAAGGTTTGAAACAAGCTAAAAAAAAAAAGAAAAAAGAAAAGGAAAAGAGGATTCACTGGATCTGTTCACCAGTGTGGCTTAGCAGCTCTATGATGCTATTGCTCAACACTGCATTTGGCAACAGTAAAAAAGTTAATTCACAATATACTGCTGTAACTGTGTATTACATTCACGGGGTTATGTTCACTCTAGTGGCTAATTTACTAAGAACAGCTGTTTTTATGAAGAATGTAGTGTAACTCATCAGCTGTAGTTAGAGTCAAACTTTTCCACCACTTTATAGTCATGAAAAAGTAACAGAGTGCAGAAATAGGACAACATGAGTGTTTGAATGTTGGTAATAAAAATCTTTTTCTCACTAAACTGAAAAACTACTTTTATAGACTTTAATAAGCAGGAAGTTCTAATTCATGGGAGTTATTCTTGCAGCACTTTATTCAATAACTGTAGGTAGGTGATAACCAAAATCCATTGGCTTGAGTTACTATATTTTTGTAAGGCATCCATTTGTAGCAACCATCTAAGGAGTCTTTCTGCTGTGCCTTTTGCAACCGGACATGTCTATCTCGTATTGGCCTTTTTAGCCACCAACGCTCCTGCAACAAACGTGGGTAGAGCCCTTCCCAAATCTTCGTTCACGAAGCCCAGCCATGATTTATAGCATTTGGCATGTAGAAAGTAAAGAAAGTTAAATTTCAAGGTAACTGAGATTCATACTCACTCCACTTGCTGGTTATATTTACCTGTACATTTATCCAAGTTTTGCAAAGAAGTTAGAGAACTCCACATGGAAACCACGTGTTCATTGTATTTTACACATATTTATTTGGCTTATATTGACAACAGGTGAGTTTGAAAGGCGTGTTTGAAAAGGTTTAAGAAAATAAAGTTGTTCCTGAAGTTTGTGCATTACTAATTCTGGCCAAGATACCGATACTGTCCATTTAATATTTCACTCTATTGTCTTCAATTAAACTACAATACTACCATTATGGGTAATGATAGCTAGTCTATCACAAAGTATTATTTTCATTTTAACCTATATGCTTAGATTTCTTTACAGCAATTCATGAGTTTCCAAAGTCTTTTAATAGAATGCTGGGGAAAAAAAAAATTATCTGTTCATGGCAAACAAGTGCATACATCTGATTTAACCAGCACCTGAATACTTTTTTCAGGCCTTTAACAGACAGCACAGGAGACCCGTAAGTCTACAGACAACAGTCCCAGTGTCAGAGTGCTCCAAGAAAAACAGAAATAACATTAATTCAAGCCCAATGTTTTCTGTGATGGTGCTCTTATTTTGAGCCATGTCTAGGCAGCTGTAAATGAGGTTATTATGATACAATGCAAGGGTCTAAGAATAGCATTTTAGGCTGAATTCTGGCAAGTTTGAAATGAAGATTTTACGACTATTTCATCTGACATCTTAGTTGTGATTAAATGCAAAACTTCAAACACTTGCAACGTCGAGGGTTGCATTTAAACTGCACACCTGGACTCCCTTTAATAGCAATAAGTCTGCAGTTTCAGAGTCCTATTAAACTCATCCCAAATTAGACATCTAACACACACCAAATCAATCATGATGTAGAAACGTCACTTACAGTCCATTTGGTACAAACAGGGTCTCAATCATCACCTCAGATGTTGTTATTAATAGAGAAAACATGCTTTAAGAACAGAAAAAAAAAAGAGAGAAATTTATTATTATGGTTTTAAATTGCAATTTCCCTCCAAAGCTGCAAAATTTACAAGGTGAAGTCAGAGAGAACAGGGAATCACAGTTCAACTCCAGGTAAGGGCAAACTCTTTTTTTCCTTCTAAGGACTATAGATAAAAGAAATGTGTACATGAAGGTGTATATATTTTTCTCCATTATATTCATTGGTCTAATAGATGATGTTACCTCTTCCCAGCAACCTAGTGTAACCAGAACTGCAGTCAAACAAAGTTATTTCTCCAATTTCCAAGACATAGACATCCCAGACGACATACTGGATACAAAAGTTGCTATATTTGCAAATTTACAAACCTACAATAAGTAAAATCACAGAATCATAGAATATGCCGAGTAGAAAGGGACCCACAAAGATCATTGAGACCAACTCCTGGCCCCGTATAGGACCATTCCCAAGAGTCACACCATGTGCCTGAGAGTATCATCCAAACACCTGCACTCTGTCAGGCTTGGTGCTGTGACCACTTCTTGCTATCACAAGTCATCCTGATTTTTTTTCCTGAATAAGAGTAATGAAGATATATAGGAAAACTGCTGTAGTGTTCTGAAGGTCAGGGGAAAATTGCTAAACTGCATGAATTGTTGCTTTTGCTGTGCAAGCTGATCAACAGCAAAATTCTGGTCAAAATGCCTAAATGCCAGTCCTGATGTGCATTATCCTGAAGTCAAAGCTGAGCTGGACAAGGTTTTCCTCCAGGATGACAGTTGCCTCATTTGGTTGATTTCAATTAACAACTTCCTTGAAACATTGTTGACCTTTCTGGCATAGTACACTTTCAAGTAAAATGCAGGATGCCAGTCTAATCCACTCAGCTCCAGAACAGTAAAAACCAATATCCGTAGGGCACACATCCTGTGACTTGATTTAATCTTATGATCAGGGGAGTGTCACTTGATGTGTTAGGTGTTGAAGACTTAAGAGGCTCTTGACCTTTTCCACAACTGTAAGACTTCCTTGTCCTCAGAACAAAAAAAAGTGCTGATGAAAAGTGATTTTTTTGGCCTTTTTTTTGTTTCATGAACACAAAGCAGATGAGAACTAGCAAAGATTATACTCACAGAAAAAAACCCCATCCTATATTTTAGAATTAAGTATTTTAAGAAATCTCTTTTCAAAATGAACTGGATGGTATTCCCAAAGTATACAATTACTGATCACTGCTGCACTTCATTAGAGTAACCATAGTTGCATATTGAGCTGAGCATTTCCACAACTCATATAGAGAGTTGTTGCTATTTGTCACAATTTCTGCTATTCAAAGCAGCTAACTGCTCTTCAGGAGTAATGTTTTCTCTGATGTTACTTTAAATTGTGATATTTATAGGGAATGCTAATAGCTTTTATTTCATTCAGCTAATGTAGCCGGTGAATTTCTTACATATTTCTAAGCCATTTGTTTGAGATATCTGGTAACATAAAAATAATGTGACCTTTGTAATGATTAAGTAGACAGCTCTCCCTAACTATGTTATTCTGATGAGCATTGTGTTAAGCATAAATATGCATATTTCTCTGCAAAAATACCTCCACATAAACAAAATGTTTCAGTCATTGTTCAGAATTTGAGCTTCAGTCTGGGAACTCTTCACATCATTGAGTTCCCTTGACATAACACTTACTCTGTCATCTGGAAATTTTAGAGCTATTGGGAAAAACAAACAAACAAACAAACAAAATTAAAAATGCCTTCTTCTTCTTCCTCTTGTGTGTCTTGGCTTCCTATTCTAAAATTGAAAGTAGATGCCTGAATAAGCACCATAGTATGGACTGTTCCCAAGGTCAATGAGAGTTTGTCTTGTGAAATGCAGACTTTCTTCTTAGCTGGAACAAAAAGACCTCTACTTTCTGAGTGTCAAAAGCAGAGATTGAGGGTTAGGGTTCTTCTCTCCCTCGTACCTTTGTAAAGACCAGGAATGTATGTGTATGTATGCATCTTTAGTCTGTTTCAGTCTCAATATTTGCTCGGGATGGTGTATATTTAACCAAAGAAATTCAGTTTATGGGGTTACAACACTAATGAGTGTATTGAGCACCTTCAACTAGTTTCAAGAGTCAGGTAATGTCTCAAAGACTGTAATTGCTATTAAAGGCTTGAGCAATGTATGACCCACAGCAAGGGCACAGACAAAAAAAAGCTGAAGAAACCCATCTAGAAAGGTTGAGTTACACAATTCTTGTATGGCAAAGCAAGAAATAAAGTTTGAATTACCTGTTATAGTTTAACATTAACTTTTAACTACAAAGCTGACATCCTCAAATATCTTACCTGTCAAACATTTAATTTTGATTAAATAGTTTCAAATACATTTTAAGAGTTAAGGTTTTGGGTTTTTTCCTCACATCTATTTACAGACCCTATTTCATTGCTGATAAAAACACATAGTGGTCTGACTTTGCTAATTAATCCTAAATATAAAAATAAACATTCTTGAAAATTCTTCTTGTAAAAGACTGTCTGTACTGTTGCTTTTTCATTTTGATGGTAATCAGGAAATCTCAGACTGTTTCTAGGCTTTGATATAACACTAACTTTGCTTGTAATAGACCTTGTAATGATTTACTCATTCACTCACTCATTCATTCATTCATTCATCCATTCATCTACTGAGACAGCAGTCATGTGGCTTGGACCGCACTTGTTCTAGCAGCAGCACGTAGTCTAGCTCATTAAAGAAAGTTATTCAGCTTTTGGGAAGTCTTTCAACTTCTACATTATTTTGAGTTCTATATCTGCAATCTAGACTCCTACTGATGTTAGGAGGTACTCAGTGTTTTGAAAGAGATTAAATTCGAGACTATTATTTTATATATCCTCAAAAGCTTCAATCTTATTTCTCCCAAAGGCCAATTTCAAATTTTACATGGTTTGACCTAGGAAATAATGATCTTTTCTGAATACATAAGAAGATTTTCTTACATTTGATAGGCCAAGGTACAACTGTATCCTACACTGATGTTTACTTTTTCTTCTAATACAAGTTTCTATCAAAATTTCAGTTTTGATATTATTTTTGGCGATGCCTAGCTATGCCTGGTCAACACCATGTAGAGACTTGACACAAGAGTGCATCTCAGAAGACCTGCATCAGCATAATTTTATGGTCAGTACATCTTTTGTGCTGGTACAGCTATGTGACTTCCAATTTGAGACCTAGCTTGTGTGGTACTACCTAGGGGATCTTCATGTGTTGTAGCATAGTGTAATGGAAATATAACTCTCTTGTTTCTGATAGATTTGTACTCAGGCTCATCACAAACACTTTACCTAAACAATCTTAACAATAACAAAATTATTAAAAATGTCTCATTCACAGAGCAGACATTAGGTTACAACTACATGCCAGAATTTAAGTCACTCATGCAACCCTTTGGCAAGTGTGAATGATGCTCTGTATTTCATTAGGCAGTCACCATAATTTCATAAGTTCTCTGCCCCACTCATTCTCTGACAAATAGAAACATGGGGAATTTGAGGGAACAGAGAGTGATCATTATAATCAAAATCTTCCAAGAATTCTGTTGTTAGATTTCAAGGCTCTGTTGTATGGAGATTTTATAATTACACAATACAGATTAGATTAGGTTTGGCAGTTAATTGGATAGGAAAAAGTATGTTCTTGCAAATATGATCACACCATGCTTAAGACTCTGCTCAGAGGTATGGCCTTTCAGTAAAGCAGTTTAAACAATTTTTAAAAATAAATAGATATGTTTGTAATTATTCTCTAGTTTTTTGGATTTGAAATAGCTGAACAATATGAACTGCAAAAAAAATTAGTCTGAGGAGAAAACTTTTCCTAGTGATTTTGGGAAAACTATGGATGATAAAAAAACTTAAGTTACAAAGGTTTGGGGAATCTTATTACCTCAAACAACAGTGTGATGAAATTATGCCTATTTGATTATGTTTGATTCTTGTTTTGTATAAGTGCCATTGTAAGAGGTTTAACTATGCTATTCAAAAGTATTCAAGCTGTTTGTAGGGTTGTGAAGAAATCTTCACAGTTCGTTAGAGTTTCTGGTGTGTTTTGTGTAATAACACTTTTTGTTCCATTCAGTTTTGCAGAAACAGGTCATTTTATACGGTGGTTTCTTAGTTGTTTCCTCTCTCCCTACTGAGAGTCTGTTTGCTGCTATTGCAGGATTGCAACAAAACTGACTTGCAACATCTGGAATTTGACCTTTCACACAAAGCTGCCCATTTACTTTGAGACATGCATTTAAAACATTTTCTTGGGGGGGGGGAGGTGTTTGTTCGGCTTTTTTTTTTTTTTTTTGTGGAGACTGCATTTGACCTTTAGAGTAGGAACTCACGACCTGTTCTGGCCCACAGACCAGAGCTCTGGGTCTGGGTCTGGTACAGAAGGCAGCTGCCAGGCTGCTGGTTGAAAGGAAACGACATCATCATGCTGCCACCTGTTTCTGAGGAGCTACACTGGCAGCCAGCTTGCTCCTTCACCAGGTCACCTTGTTGTAGCTGGGCCAAATCATGCTGAGTGCTGAGTTCATTGGCTTTCCAGCACCCTGGGTGACTTGGGCAGAGCCTGCCTCAGGTTGCCAAACAATTGACACTGTCTGTGGGAAGTATGATGCAATCTGTTAGGAACAGTAATTTGGAAATGCCACAAACAGTTTTTTGCTCCTTTTATATGTAGATGTCAGCAATAAAAAAGGGAAAGAGGTCAGTGATGCCAAGCAGAGCGTCCTAAACCAAGAACTGATTTCAGCAAGCCATGTACATTTTTGCTCATACAACAATTTTTAAGACCAGGATTTATTGTATGAATTCAAAACAACTTTCTGAGTGCACAGAAATGAAGGTCCCAGCACAGGTGATGTGCAGTCTCTAAGGTGTGTCTGATGTGTCTGACTGGTTGACTAGAAATGCAGTAGGTACATTAGGCTTAATTTGCCAGACTTCCTTTCCGTGAGTCTGGTAACAAGCTCTGGCTTTTGTGCCCATCTCTTGTGATAGCTACATCAGAAAACCAGCTGATGAAGAAAGAATGGGCCCTGATTGGTGCTTTTAATATTAAATGTGACCTGCTAACATAAAGCAGAATCAATTCTCTTTGAGTGGCTTTGAGAAAACTGGCATTCTGGAGTTATGCTTGCTCAGAAGTAGATGTATCTTGAGACGGATAGGGCAGGGTAAAAGCAGTGTAAGAGCAGGAAAAGGCGGGTTGTACAGTGGCTCTTCCACTTCATAATTTGGATCACTCATTGCACCACTCAGTTCCAAAGTGGAAAACTCTGAAGGTCTTGGGGAAAATCTGCTCTTAGTCTCCTCTACACTGGGAACAGGAGGAATACCCCAAAGCTCTGCATTGACACTGCAGCAACATGTAGTGCTGGTGGGATGCAGATGGCAGAACAGAAGCATTTCTGCTACAGTGCCAGCTGCACTTCTCACAATCTCTAGCCCTGCATGGAGGTCAGCCATCCAGATTATTCTTGCAGTGCCAGTAGCTGGTCTTGTTTACATATATACATAAGAACATTTTGCTACCACTATTTGGTCAGAGCTTGTAGCCATGCAAAAGTAAGAGAGCACCCCAAAACTGTCAGAAATAAAGCCATTTGACCTTGAGGGTTCTCCTCAAATTAAACATTTTGCACTAAATCTGAGTGAAACAACATTGTTTGCACATTGCTGGCTTCCCCCCTCCAAAACATACACACATACACACTTTTTGACTCAGCAACAACGCTGACAAAGATCCATTATCTGTGCAGCTCTAGAATTTAGACTGAGACCCACAAAGAACTCGGGGTACATCCATGTGTGCACTGCAGGCAGACACAAGCAACCTCTGTCCACATTCTAAGCTCACAGAAAGCCCACATGACCACAGTTTAATGAGTCACTGAACCTCAGCTAACATGCTCTGCTGAGATGAGCAAACATGTATTCTAACTGCAGGGCAAAATATTTAAAAATGTGTTTACTGCTGTCACATTTCTTGGTATCCAAACAAGTATTTATCAGTACCATTTTGTGCAGCAACCAGAGGCTCCTGGCTCCTGCTGTGTTAGGTTGAAAACAAAAATATGAGAAAGACATGGTCCCTACACTTCACAGTTTGTGGTCTAGCAAAAGATAGACAAAGCCAGCAGGTAGAAGAGACAAAATAAGCTGTTGTATTACACCAAGGTCACCTTCGGTTTGAGCAAAAGGGTGTCTACCTATCCTATCATCTTCCTGCATTTTCTTTTGGATGATGCAAAAGAAGTCCTTTCATGGTTTAAAATCACATATAAAACATTGATGTGGCTAGGCAAAGGAAATTAAGAAAAACATACCCTTTTTGACCTTGGTAATTTAAACTTATTCATACTCATTTTAACATAGCCTTAGTGGAATTGGAAGATAAAAATGTGTATGTGCACTTCAAGAGAGTAGACTTCAGAAAATGCATCATCAAAGCTTTCCTGAAGAAGACCCAGGCTTTTACCTTTGCACTTAAGTCTCTTGGTTCAAATACGTTACGTTACATATTGACTGGATTTGCAGGTGATTACGGAAAGCTGCTATCCTCCGAGTGGCTGTTCGTGGGAGATGACGCCTGAAGCTCCTCATAGAAGGCATTGCTACCCAGTAACACCATTTTTTTTCAAACTAATGGGTATTCTTAGGCATACAAACTAAATTCTCTCTGTAAATAAAGTGGACAGTGTTTTTGGATGTATGGCTCTCAACAAACAGAAAGACCAGAGTAATTCCAAATTGCCACTGCTCAATACTTTCTCGAAGTGGGCCTGTCAGTGAGATCCTTGAAAAAGACCCAGGCAATTAAATCACAAGTTAATTTAAAAAGAAAAAATCCACCTAATTGAATGTACATTTTATTACATCCTTAAAAATAAAGGTAGCATTAAATGATCAAATGTTCCAAAATTGCTTGGATATTGCAGGGATAAGCTCCTGCATACTTATCACTGACACTTACTTCTCTAGTGCCCTCTAATCCTGAGTAGACATCTGTTTTATTGCTCTCTTTTTAGAGCTCATGGCAGCGTGGCACAACTGCTCCACTTGTCTTCCAGGGAGCTTGGTACTAGTTGTTTTGTGACACTGTCACTGTGGGATGCATTCCTGAGTAATGACTTTAGGACTGAGTTTGAGGGAAATCCTTGCTGAGAAGTACATCTGAAACAATCTGTACCTATTTACAAATCTTGTTCATTACCCCTTGATAACGAGTATTTAATTCTTTTTTTGCTGCTTCAGGATTAAGCTGTGTGGGTTTTCAGGAGCAGAAGATAAAGTTGGTTTGAAACAAAAGTTTTGTTTTACTTTTGTTTTATGGAGGTGTCCAGGGAAGAAGATTCTTTCTTCTTCATTTTTATACTTTTATTTATTTTGAAATGAAAAATTCACAATAAGAGTCATCATGCACTGGAACATGTGCTGTCTGCAGAGGCTGTCTCATCCTTGGGATTTCTGTTAAAAACCCACTGGATATAGCTCTGAATAACCTGTTTAAAGCTTTGAAATTATCTTTGCTTTGAGCAGGACTGGGAGTAGATGATCTCCAGAGGTCTTTCCAAAAAAACCCAGGTATTTAGTGATCCTGTGGTACTACTATTTGGCCCATGAACCTTTTGCAAACATTCAGGTATGTTTACAAATTGCTGTGGATACGGAGCACAGATCTTAAACTAAAACTAAAGCTGACCTTTGCCAGTAAATCTACATGGCACAGAGCATCACCTCATAGACATATTGAGTCCAATCTCAAAGCATTATGGATTTGATCACTCAAGGCTCCCTTAAGAGGTTACTATACAGATTATTTAAGTTATGGTGCTCTAGAACCACTTTAGGCCTCCAGGAACCAGGGACAAACTATTCCAGTAAATATAGCCCAGGTTATCTTTTCTTTTGCACCTCTTGTCTAGTGGTGCAAACGCCATCCTCTCTCTTCAGCCTTCCTTCTGTTCAGGCACTTTGCAGTGTAAGATCCGACTTTGGCATTATTTCACTCTGCTCTCAGACTAAGGCAAATCTCCAGTTTGAAAGATGAAACTCACAGAATAGCTGAGGAGCTCAAGGATAATCATGTGGTATCAGTATTAACAGAGGACACCTGCTAATGGAGTTACAAATGAAAGTCAGAAGCATGGGTTTCTGTTTTAATTTGCAGTGAATGGTACCACATTTAATCAAGACGTTTTGAGCTAATAGTATTTAATATCATAGTGGGACTAATATAGGATGTTATAAAGCTACTGGCCAAAGCATGAAGTGGCATTCGGAGAGATACAAGCTTAGTCGTGACAGTTCTTTCCAATCTCTAAAAAAGG
Organism: Chiroxiphia lanceolata; assembly: GCF_009829145.1. Classification (NCBI taxonomy): domain Eukaryota; kingdom Metazoa; phylum Chordata; class Aves; order Passeriformes; family Pipridae; genus Chiroxiphia; species Chiroxiphia lanceolata. The sequence continues at coordinate 18,959,039 of NC_045641.1, forward strand.
AAACACCCTCCCACAACTTCTCATCACTTCTCATGTAGGCATATCCTGGGTGAGAATGCTGGACAGACCACCCATCAGTTGTACTCTGCTTAAGGCAACAGGAAGCGAAGGCACTCAGCACTTCACTTTTTGATACCTCATAGTGTTACATTACCTCACTGTCAGCAAGAACTTAAATTCCGTCTGTTTTCAAGGACTATATATTCATAACTAGTAAGCAGAGATACACAAAGGATTTGAATAGGATATTTAATTTTCCCACAACAAAGAAAAGGTGTCACATTACAGATTTGTAAAGAATCCTATCTACTTGCCGTATGTATTTACTGCTGCTATTTGGAAACTGTTTTAAACATAATATACAAAGAGCTTTTGTTTACTGGATTTTTATAGAAATCAAGAAAAGTCAGCTGGATGTGTTATGCTGGGGTTTTTTAATAGGATCACAGGTAGTATGGTTATAGCAGTTGATCAGCACAAGAAACAGAATTCATCCCACCTAACTTTCATCATCTAGAAGTTAGTCATCTCCTCAGCATTACTCACTAAGGCCTCCTCGATAGTCTAAGAGAAGGCAGCATCTGAACTAGGCAGAATATTTGTCTACAAGTACCTGATTCTCTCCACTGACTACAGAGAAAGAATGGACTATCTGAGACCAGTATCTGATGATTAATAGAGTGGAAAGTAACTTAAGTTTGTATATGCATTATTTGAACATGCTCAGGTGAAAAAAATATGCAAAATAAGTTTAAAAAGATTTGGAAATGTAAATGGATTTATTTCTCAGTTTATTAAAACACGGAACTCTTTACATTAACCTGAGTTAAATGGATGTATACTTTTGTTAATACACAGTGGAAACTAGCAATGCAGTTTCCAGAGTTACCGCTATTTTAGGAGACAGGGAAAGCTGAGTGTCCTCAATAACTCTCAAGATAAGTCCTTTAAAGTAGTTATTTAAGATATAAGGTTCAGGAGGTTTCTATGGAGATGACTCTTTTTGTGTAGGTGTATCAAAATAAGCATTTGCATCAAAGGAGTGTTCTGAAAAATAATTGTTATGAATTCTGTGTTTTCAGTCCATAGCTTGTCACACAGTATAATACATTATCCCTGATCTAAATATTGAAGTCAAAAAGAGTAGCAGGCTTTCTCCACCTCTGCAAATCAGATCATACAGATTAAATCCAATCTTAAAAATCCTTCCTTACTACAGAAATGTCTTCACTTTACTTATGTCCCAGATGACAATTCACAGGACAACCACTGCTGCTTCTTCTCTACGCTGATGTGAGGTCCTTCCTTCACACTTTCATTTCCCTTCACTGGTACCATACAGCACTTGAACGTGCTCAAAACTCTGCCACTTGATGGGACCAGTGCTCCTGTTCTGTGACAATTTTGATAAATTCCCCAGGTCCTGCCTATCCTGGAAAACCTCCTAGTGTTGCTGGGGTCTTGTAACTGAGCCAAATTCCTAGTGGTGCCCCTCTTCTCCGTGCCTACATGGTGGAGTGAGACCATGGACACCCCTCACCATCCCACGAAGCTTGCAGCATCTCAGACTTTCAGGATCCATTTCCCTGATATAAGCCCCAATCATAAAACTGCAAGGTGGCCATCTGGCTGATGATGTGTCACAGAGGTGAGGAAAAGTGGCAAAAGGGACACCCTAACAGGGCTACAGTGGCTGGTGGGCACTGCAGTGTGGTGTGTGCCTTCCAGCACCAGGTTCAGTTGGGAATGGACCTTGGAGACATGCCTTTATCTCCATTAGCAGTGAGTCCAGATGCTTCTCTCTACCTCACAGAGATCCTTTGTGCTTTTTCTGACTGCATCTTTGTCTTTTTGGTCTTGCTTCTCCAAGATCCTCTGCTCCTTTTCCCACTTTGGAGCTCACATCTCTGCAGAAGTGTAACTTGAAAATTTCCTCTGCTTCTGAGTGTCTGCAAAAGTCTTTCTTTGGGATGGGGGCACACTTGGGATTGAGGCATCTACTAGTTAAGCTCTCAGAGTCCACTGAGAAACTTAAATATTTGAACAACTATCTTAACGAATGGTAAGGGGTAACACCCCTCTGCTTTTCAGAAAAGAAAATGTTTTCATGCTGCACTGTTTTTCTAGGCCCCATTAACCATACTTCCTAGTGAAGTTAGATAGTCTGCAGATTAAAGTTCAAGAATGTGTTTGCTAAATCCATGAATATATGAACATACCCTAAGGTATTGATTTGCTGTCATCAACCACTAAAAACCAGAAAAACATTTTACTTAAAAAAACAGGGGTTTAATAACTTGCTATACCTTTAGACCTCCTCCCTGAGTTAAAAATTAACCATTGTAGTTAACAAATCTTTGTCAGCTAGCAGAAAGTTCATTTGCTGATTCTCTAAATATTCAAATAGAATGACATCTGATCCACAGCAATTTCAGCTCATGTGATTACAGACATCTACCAGATCAGATAGGTTCAGCTTTCACTGTTTACTGCCACTTGTCTAAGATTTACCCTTGACCCACATTTTTCAGCTGCTCACACAGAAAAGAAATTGGTAGACTATAGTAGAAATTCAAATGAGGACTACATACCTATAACACATACATAAGACTTTGTGACTTAATAAAAGGTGAAAAATCTATATTTCAAGACCAGCATATAACAAATTTAAGGAAAAGCTCTAAATATTTCACATATACATAGATGTTATAGTAAACATACTCCAAAGAGCACTAAGGGAAGTAGTTAATGAAATGTTCAGTGAGAACATCTTGTACATTTTACTGAAAGAACATTACATTGTCTGGAGGAACAGTTTGAAGGAATGATTAATACTATCACTGGCTTCTGTGAAGAATAATTGCAGGAGTGTAATTTTATTAACCTAAAATGGCATACAATGTATCTAGACTCTATGAAAGATAACATGCAGGAGAGAATGTTATATATATATATATACGCAGAAAATATAGACTATTAATTACCAGTCAAATATGTGTTATAATGAATAAGAAGCACATGAAATTTTTTTGATAGCAAAGGTTTTATGGCTTTTACAGTAATCATTAAATGAAGTTACACAGCAACATATAGAATACCTGTTTCTTTCATATACCAAATCAGAGCTTTAGAGATTATTGCAGTAACTATAATGTTTTCCAGTGTGAAATAAATAAGCCATAAGAGCCACATCATATCAACTCTCTATATGAGGATTTATGCACATCTTTCCAGCACCATTAACAAAGACTTATGTAGGTAAATCCTAAGATAGCACATGGAGACTAAACCGGTAGATTTTGAAGAATAGCTATTAGCCTGAAATTATAGGGAAAACACAAAAGGCACTCTCTTGTAAGAAATTCAGTATTCTCGGCTTGATCTGTGTGTCCAGAACACAACAGATGGAAAAAGAAGTATAAACTGTAAGATTAAGATGTAAATAGCAAGGTAGAAAATGTTTCTGTCTGTGCTCTCTGTCATGGGCAAGCAGTGCCAGAGTGCATTGTGGATATGAACTGAAAGCATGTGGATCTGAAGATATGCTAAGAATGGGAACAAAGGCCTATATTCAGATGATGTGTCATAGATATAGAAGCTGGAATTGCTCTGAGATTCAGGGTCAGGAGGGTGATGAGTGATCCAGGCTGAGGTGCCCAGGACTGGCAGATCCTAATGTCTTGCAGAAGCCTTGGGAGGGCACAAGTATACTAACATGAGATACCTATGTCCCTCCTTCCAAACTGCAGAATATAGTTTCAGTCTATGTAAAGTAAAGTTACAAAAGTATTTTGGAGTATTAAAGAAAAATGTGTTAAGCATCCTCATCTCTGTAGTGCCTATTCCCCAGAACATGAAGCTCAGGATCCCCAGTATCTCCCCATATGTGTTTGGGGTACATATTACTTTACTTTTGCAGCCACTACTGCTGCTAGGCTTTGCCAATCCTGACTTATGGGCAATCAGTTAGCAGAGTCCTATACCTCTTTTTCTTCTTTTCCCCCCTCTGGGGTTGAGCAATGACTGACATGCTATACCTAATTTTTACTTCAAGGGTAGCTTAACGTTTAAGATTTCACCTTGCCTGAGACTCAGACAATGAATGCCACATCTTCTGTGTGTGCCTTAGGTATTTTCCAAGAGATCATGTGACACTTTGCAACAGTTACACAAAGCTGGACAGATATTGCATGTGTCTTTCTGGATGACAAGATAGTAGCTGATGCCAGAAAGCATGTCTAACACCTTTTCCTTTATTAATCATGATCTCATGTAATTAATGTAAATAATACTAATTTTTGTACATCATGTAATTACAGGGCATTGTTAATACCATCTGGAGAGCTACTGAAGTCAACATATGGTGACTTTGTTTTCCTGATCAACCAAATAATTTTAAACAATATATAATGTTTAGACAACCTGTGGTTTAGGGAGGATCTAGCTGATTTCACAGAAGTTCCTGTTCTGTCAATGAAAACTGAGAAAATACAACAGGTCTACTACCTTTTCTGTCATAATACTGGTAAAACAATCAGTCTTGTAGTAGACTACAGAGCCCATTGACAGGTACTAGAGCTCAGTTGTACTGGGAATGGTACAAAAAGAGGATAAAAGGAAAATCCTTATTCCTGAAAACCTAAATACATTTTCTGATGTAAACACAGCTAAGTGGAGCAACTAACAGTTTTAGAAACTCCTTGTCCCTCTAGTATATAACAGTAATTAATATTTATTTTAAAAGCAATAATATTATTTGGCAAGGGGCAATGGCCTTTCCAGTTTTCCTTCAGCAAGAATAATTTCCAAATTCAGATAATATCTGCTTCCCTACTGCTTGTGCTAATGGCGAATGCTCCTTGTCCCATTTTGAGCTATGAAATTTAATTGCCCAGAATGGCTGATGCTTATTTTCAACAACTGCTGAACAAACTCTTTAAAATGTTATAATTGCATATACAGGAATCCTTAATATAATACACACCTTGTGGCATTAAAAATGTAAGCTTATACAAGGGAGATAAAGAGCTCATGGGCCTTATGAAACATCTTCATTTGGGGAAGGGCATATCTTGTGCTTTATTCTGCTCTCACATTTATTACAGACAGAAGTAAAGTACTTCATTTACATGAACTTTTCCTCTTTTGCACAGGTAACACTGAGAGGCTGATTCAGCTCTTCCTTTCCCAGGCGGCTTTTTCAGTGGACCTGAGCACCTGAATGTCACATCTCATCTTTGGTAGTTACTGTGTAGTGTTTGTTTGTGTGACAAACACTGACAAAGCCCTTCTCCTCACAAGTATTTTCATCTCATAATTTGTAATTCATAAGCAAACTTTTTTCTCGGAAAGAAAAAAGTCTTTGGGTGAGGGAGGAAATGAGTTGGAGGTAGGTAAACATAGAATTAGAAAGATGGTCCTTATTACATAATACTTCAGTTAAAGAAGTTCATTTTACTGGGCTGAAAATCAAACATTTCAGTTTACAGCTCTCCCTTTGCCATCTACAAATGTATTTGTGTTCTTTATAACCACTTCTGCTTAATTGAGATCTCTTATCCTACATGAAGGAAAGGATTATTTTACTTATGACCCATGCAATAACTAAGATAACTGAGGCTCTGCATAAAGCACGCTGTCAAAATGGGGAAGAGATCCATCAGCACTGATTGGCTTTGCAGTGGACTGAGGAGCATGCACACATTCAGCTGGCACAGCTTCACTTGAAAGTGGGGAAAGTATCTCCTCAAAATACGGTAACTGAGTTGTTTGTAGTCACATAAGTATTTCTTCACAGAGGTCCTGGACTTTGATTAATTTGATAGATTTGAGCGTTGTTTAAAAGAATTGGCCTCAAGTAAAATATCTAGGGCTGCCGAATTATCTGAAGCAATACAGAAAGCATTTGTGCCAGCATCTGATATCTTTGTTCCTCTAAACAACTAGGTTCTCAAGTGCTTCTACTCACACTGGGAACAAACACATTTCCACTATAATTTAGCATCTCCTCAGAGCACCTTGTATTACTCTGAGGACATCCTTAGAAAGGTCTTTTCCTTAATTAGAAAAGGAAGCAGCAATGCAAGGTTACCGAACATGCATAGCTTGTACCCAGTTGTGGTAGAGAAGATATTACAGAATGTTTTTCATGGTTTAAACTTGGCCCAATTTTCATGAAATACCTTCATGCCATTTTGATTTTTTGTGGTTTCTAACTCTTTTTTGTTTGATTTTTTTCTTTAATTTTCCCTGCTGTTTATTAAGTGTTGGTTGCTGATGATTGTCCTAAACTCAGCCTTGAGAGGTCAGGGTACATATCAGGTGGATATTATTGTAATCAAACTATTAAGGTTGGTTAAGAACTGGAATAGTTGAAATAAAATATTACATTTGTTATAAAACTTCAAAGACTTTGTGAACTTAAAATTAATCATGGTTCCAGGTCATATTTAGAAAATCACCTCTAGCAAAAGAAGGGGCCAAGCCAACCTTCACTTTTTGTGAAAAATCTTCCTGGAAAAAAGGAATCTCTTTTATTCTGTCCTGAAACCAGAAGCTTCGCTTGTCTCCACTGATCGAGGCAAATCGCTCTAAAAGTACAAATATATTGGCAATTCCCTGCAGTGCTACAGAAGTCAACCTGCTTTGCTTTATTCCTTGCCTGCAGGATAGCTGAGGGAGTGAGTGCGGAGAGAGAAGAGATTCAACACAAGGCATGTGTGAGTGTCAGGAGTCTGTGGGCAGCAGCGCCCGGCCTGGAGGGCAGCTCAGCCGCCATGACCATTGAATTGCCGATATCCGCACGCCCAAAAGAGACCTGGATTATGCTCGGTAAGATATCCACCTCCTCACAGGCAGCATGTTTTGCAGGGGTTCTGCAGCCATCAGATGGCAGTAGCTTTCAGTGGTCACTCCTGGCCTAGTTTGCATTCCAAGCACTGAGCAAAAAGAGAGGTTAAAGACTGCATAGCCCTTCAGTTCCTACATAAATCTCATTTTGTAAAAAAACTAAGGCCATAGCATAAAAGATAAATTGGTGTCATTTACGTCGTAGGGTGTGAACCTGAGGTCCCCTCTAGGGGCTCATTCCAGGCTCTGAGTTCTGGGCAGCTGGGTTTGTTGTATAACTATGTCATCATCAGCTGAGTTTTGGTATTTTGTTTTCCAGAATTACTAGTGCAATAATAATGAGCCCAGTAGTAATCTTTGCAAAATCCCTTCTCATTGCCTACTATATTGAAGTAGAATGAAAACAGATTGGCAGCAGGCATCTAGAAAATTAGATATTAACTTTCAAAAGTGCATGCTAGTTTGCCCTGTAATAGCTGGGAAGCAAGAACATTATGTTTCAGCACTGAACCTTTTTGTGGAATCAAAATATTCTCTCACTATAGCCTGGTTCACATCTGCTGTGGGCTTTAATGTTGTTAACAATACTTGTGATTGCAGTAATAGAAATGTAGTCAGGGAAAAGAAAGGGAAAAGCCCTCTTATTTGTATTCAGGACTCTAACTCTAACAATGCAGTTAATCCTACTGCAATTACTGGGGAAAAAAGAAAGGAACAAATCTGAGAAAAGAAAATTAATGTGGAAAAAACCCACTCCTCTGCATTTAATTAACGTTAAGGATGTGAAATAAGCCCCCATAAGGAAAGAAGTGCACAACTGTGACAGAAAATTTGGATCAAAATCAGGACTTTGATAAAGACTGTTATTATAGAAATAATGTAGTTGACCACAGAGAAAGTCAAAGGGAAAAAATACTCCCTTTAACTATAAGGAGATTTAGGGCAAATCAGATAGATGAGGCTGTTATTAAAGTGATTATGGGTTACAGGTTAGAGGTAGCAGTGTTCCTGGAAGGGAAGTTGCATAATATTGAGTTGCTACTCTACCCTGTGCCCGTGAGTTCAGATATTTCACCAAGCAGTGCTGATGGGGCAGAGGAGCTCCAACCTCTTTGCTTTCTCCTTCCCAATAAACCTCATAGAAGACTACAAATCGTTTCCCTGCAAGGAGTTAAAGAAAAGGTATCCCCAGTCTCCCTGGTTTCAGCAAAGGGGCTCTTGTCCATTTAATCCCATTTTTTTCAATTTCCCATTTTATTTTGAGCACTTTGCTCCTCATTTCCTTTCTTTCACTGCTGCCTGACTTGAAACTTCATTGGCTATTTTCTGCTTTTGGCATCTGTGGCTTGAACTCCTGCCCATCATTATCTCAGGAACCTAAATGTGAACGTTCTTTCCCAGGTTTACTCTATCATGTAACTCTTATTACATGAAAACCCATCCATCCTGCTTTCTAAAGTCTCTAATTACTCATAATGTCCCTTTTTTTTTTTTCTAGTTGCTAGTGTAACCAGCCTTCCTGAATGGGTTTCATCTATCTTCCTTAAGTTATTTACACATTAGAATTCTGCACCTGAGCTGCTCATCCAGGTTTCCTTTGGCAACTGTTCACAGGAATAAACACTTGTGCTGTGACTCATCTGACTTGTTTTACACCTCTTCATTGGAATGAGATGCATTCTGGAAATGTCCATATATCTTACTGAAAATAATAGAACGTTATACAAGTAGGTCAGGTGAACTTGTTGGCATTGTAGCTGTGTAAAATGAGGTGAGATGAATGCCTCTGGTATGCTTCTTCAGCAGGCAGGACACAGAAAACATACAGCAAGAATTTATTCGAGACTTCTTACAACTAACTCTAAAACCAGTTTCCAAGAATGATTAAAGAACCTGAATAAACTTTACACTGTACCTGATTTTTATTGCAAACACAGGTGTACTATTTTCAGACTATTAAATAATAACAAGAATCATTCAAACCCATGTTTTTCTTATATGTCATTTTGTTCCCTGCTGCCTATAAAAAACATGTTTTTAATCTTAATGATTAAGAAAAATTGTAATTTAAGAGAAACTTTATGGTATATTGTTAAAATAAGACAAAAGAATTTGTAGGTATAGGAATATAATCCATATATATTATGAAACTATCTCCAGTGCTGTGAAATAGGGTATTGAAATTATTAGCTGTCTGAAAACTACCCTTGGGTATTCTTTTTGATATATATGAATATTTTGCAACACTTCTTTCTGATTGTTAAATTATGTTCTTTTGTAACAAAAGAGTTTTTGTTTTTAAGTCATTCTCCAAAATAAGATGTGTCAAAACACTGGGCTATATCATTGTTCACTACATATCAGGATACACAACAACGGATTTATATGACATAATGATGTTTCACAATTTCTCAAATCACTTGGAGAATAACACTATTTACTGTACAGTTATGTTGGCCATCTAAATTTCAGCTGGTTCGGCAAGCACTAAGCTGCACTGTTAATACATTATAATTGCATCTTCCTGCCTCTTTCAATGAACCACTGCCCTGTCACAGGGGGCTCTTCATCCCCCTTCACTAGTGAGGCCAGTGCTGAGATCTTCTGCTTTACCCTGGTTCACCTCACTGAAAAGATCACTGTGGGCTGTCTGGTTCATCCATTTGACTCAACTCCCTTTTATTTCTTTCAGTGGATTATGCTTCACTGGTGCATCTAATCAGTGCCTTGCCTTGAGGTCTCCAGAGAGTTCATCCCTTTCCTATGTGACCATTCTTTTCTTCTGCTCGATCGTTCCTACCCTTGTTGCTGCACCAGTGAGTCCATATCCAGTTTTCTCTTCATTAATTTTTCTATCTTCTGTTTACACTGTCTCCCTAGCAAATTGCTTCACCTGGGATTCCTCTCCTGATGTGGCCTGCAGCACCCACCTTCTGCAAATTGCTTCTCCAAAAAAACTTTAGTCAAGATGGTTACAAAATTCAACTAATGAAAAATTTCTTTGCAGAAGTGTGGGCGAGGGTATGTCAGATTTTCACAATATGAAACTCAGTTCAGCGCACGCTGTGTCTCACCTAAAAAAATCCATTGTGCAGGCTCGAAAGGTAAAAGACCTTTCCCAAATCTTCATTCGCAAAGACTGGCCATACACAATATGAAACAAAACAAAAAAAATCTAAAATATATCTCATGTATATTTTTGCCTTTGTTCCTATTTTTACTAAGTTTATTCTTCCATAATGGTAAATATTCACATAATGTATTTATAAAGTCTAACACAACTTTTGTATTACTGAAATATTGAAGATTAACAGAATGTTAGAGATAAAACCTATAAACATGAATGCTGATTATGGTGCAGTATTTAGTACAACAGTATATGCAAAAAATTAGATGTTTTTGCAAGGTTTAATCTTTTTATCTTGGGTACTTCTATGAATCCTTTTACTGTTGTATCTCCCAATTATACCTCATCAGTTATAGAATATTTGTCTTCCTAATTCAAATGCAATGCAAATATGTGCTATTCTTCCCATTTAACAGATAAACAACTAAAGATACAAATTAAAAAGAAAACAAGACACAAAAACGACACTGACATCCAAAGCACATCACAGCTGAGAAATCTAGATTGCTAAAAACAAACCTCAAACACACATTTGATAAACTTTACTCACTGTAAACATCATTGTAACTGTCTGCACACTGCAAGTCTCAATCAAAAAAATCAAAATAAATATCATTCCTAGTTTTATATCTCAGAATTTAATGCACAATATCTTATTAAATATAGAGTAACCCAAGAGCCACCACGCAACAGAGGACGCAGAATACTCAAATTTCATACCCTTGTAAGTGTGAAAAAACTACAATAACAGTAATTAACAAACATACAAAAAATTCTCATCACAACCATGTAATATTTATCATTAAAGAATAAAATTGTGTTAAAACCTAGCTAAAAGAAATACTCTAGCTAAAAGGCTAAAATACTAATATTTTTACACCACATTAGAAGTTTGGAGAATATGTGTTACTCATCAAAAACACTTCCAAAAGGATGATGATCCTCAATCTTTCTTCCTTAAACTAATGATTGAACAGCAGAGGACAGGGAATTATTAGGAAAAAAAAAAATTCCCTCATAAATGGGATAAAGCTTTTCCCAAAAAGAAGAAAAAAGGGGTGGTGGTGAGAGGAAGTATTTTAAACATTTTCTAAGACAAAAGTCTGCTAAAGGAAAGGTTTCTTAGTGAATAAGACTCTAGTAAACAAAGAATCTAGTACAAGCCTATAGATTAATTTCATATTTTTAATTTTTTTGCTTTAGTTATCATTATAGGAAAGATTAAGGAGCTTCCTATGCTGCAGATTTTCTTTATAGGTAAAAATCTGAGGACTGTATCAGTGTGAACTGGTAATAGGACTGATACCTAGCAATTTGATACAAAAAGAATAGAAAGTGGCAAATGGGCAATCAGCTGTCAAAAAGGGCTCTTCCTTGCTCCAGCAGATCAGTAAGTCTGATATGATTATCAGAAGAATTGGTAGAAATCAGAATTACAATTAATTAGCGGAAAAAAAGGTAAATATCAGACTGATGACCTGTCACTAGTGAGGTTCTCAGGGTTCCACCTTAGGCCCCGTGCTCTTCAACATCTTCATAAATGACTTGAATAGAGGACTGGTAGGGCTACTAAGCAAGTTTATAGATGACACAAAACTGGGAGGAGCTGTTGACTCCCTCGAAGGAAGGGAGGCTCTGCAGAAAGACCTTGACAAATTAGAGGACTGGGCAATCACCAACCACATGAAGTTCAACAAGGGAAAGTGCTGGATTCTGTACCTGGGATGGGGCAACCCTGGATGTTTGTACAGACTGGGGAATGAGATGTTGGAAAGCAGCGCCATGCAAAGGGACCTGGGGGTCCTGATGGATGGCAAGTTGAATATGAGTCAGCAGTGCCCTGGCAGCCAGGAGGGCCAACTGTGTCCTGGAGGGCATCAGGCACAGCATCACCAGCTGGTCAAGGGAGGGGATTATCCCGCTCTGCTCTGCACTGGTGCAGCCTCACCTTGTGTGAGTTTTGATCACTGCAATATAGGAAAGATATTAAGCTATTAAGAGTGTCCAAAGGAGGGCAATGAGGATGGTGAAGGGCCTTGAGGGGAAGCCGTATGAGAAGCAGCTGAGGTCACTTTGTCTGCTCAACCTGGAGAAGAGGAGACTGAGGGGAGACCTCATTGCAGTTTACAACTTCCTCGTGAGGGGAAGAGGAGGGGCAGGTATGGATCTTTTCTCTGTGGTGATCAGTGACAGGACCCGAGGGAATGGCCTGAAGCCGTGTCAGGGGAGGTTTTGGTTGGATATTAGAAAAAGGTTCTTGATGCAGAGGATGGTTGGGCACTGGAACAGGCTCCCCAGGGAGCACAAAGCCTGACAGAGTTCAAGAATAGTTTGGACAATACTCTCAGGCACATAGTGTGACTCTTTGAAATGGTCCTCTGCAGGGTCAGTAGTTGGATTCAATGATCCTTTTGGGTCCCTTCTAACTCAGCATATTCTGTGATTCTGTGAAGTAAGGTATACTGGACAAGTGTCAGAACAACATTTGTAGAAGAAAGCCGTAATTTTCAAAGCTCTGGCAATTCTCTGAAGAAGCCATGGGTTATTTGGGTAATGTTGATTCAAACTTACTAACTTAAATTTTCAGAAAGAGATAAACAACATTAATGAAATGGAATTGTCATGGGGTAGAAGGGTAAATCCTCTCCAAAATTACTATGTGAAAGGTAGGAATCAAAGGGTAGGGAGAACAACAATTTTTCACAGCAAAGAAACAACAGCACTCCAGGGATCTGGATTCATAAATGTTGTGGAAAAGTGGTGAGCTGAAAGGTGATTTTTTGTGTAATGATACGGAATTAATCAGGATAGTAAAAGCATAAGCTGGATGGGAGGAGTGACAGAACAGTGTCATGATATTGAGCAATGAAATGACAGATGAAATCAGTGTCAATAAACAGAAAGTCATGCACTGAGAAAAAATAACCTTCACTGTGATGGACTCTAAATTAGCTATCACTACTATTGAAAATAACCTTAAAACACCTAAAAATGTCAATTAAATGCTTGGTTGCTTAGTCTACAGCAAGAAAAAAAATGACAATTAAATTAGGAATTATTGGGAAAAGAAAGAGGAATTAAAAAATTCAAATGGATATGTAAATCCTTTGTACACCCATATCTGAACAATAAATTGGGTTCCTGGTAATCCATTTCTGAAAGGTTGCAATGTAACTAGAGAGCACAGAGAAGGGTGATAAGGATAAATTGTGCTACAGAAGAGTTTCTATACAAGCAGAGATTAAACAGATAGGATTGGAAAAGATGATAAAGGGAAAATCATGAAACCTACAAAAATAAATAAAATTTTAAAAAGTTCAGAAAAATGAGTAAAAAAAGAATTATTCACTGTTTCTTATAACATCAGAATTAAGAAGGAAACTAATGTATTTATTGTGAAAGGAAAAACATTTTCACACAATAAAGCTGAAAAAACACGGAGAAGAGTCATCTCTATTTATTAAATTGTGGCAACAGCTTCTGGCTCAGGAAGTCCCAAGGGTGTTGAGCTTCAGGGGCTGGGATGTTAGATCAGAAATAAAGATAATTTGATTTGATCTATTTCCTATATGCTTTCCTTAACAATCTATTAGGCTACACTTATTCTAGGAAACTATATAGATTAGTCATATTTTTACCTGAAATTAGACTATTTCACTGACATTTAATGGTTCTGAAAAAAAACACAAAACAACACAAGAAACTCCTTCTTTAAAAAAAATTAGAAAAAAAAGCTACAAAGGCTTTAAGCTTTAACTATATGTTTATTTAGAGTGCATTTTTCTGGAAAACAACATTGTTAAGATGATGTTGATGCAAGTGATTTGTCAGGAACTGTTTGTATGCTTGCAGAGAACAATGATGAAGATATAGTAATGATTAGAAATGAAAGAAGTATCAGAAGTGAGACTATAATCATGAATATTTAGATAATTGTGTAACAATGTACAACTGAATTAATTCTGATAGCAATCATCCAAGTACATACTGAACTGAAAAAGAACACTCTATAAGAAATTATTGAGGCTTTAACTATAACATAAATAACACTGTGGCACAAAGTGTTTGGATATGCCTTTAGCGGAGAGGAGACAAGCTGAGATAAGAAAGGAATCAGAAGAATTTTGTCTAAGGACAAGTATTATTCTCAGACTCTAATGTTATACATGTGATCAGGGCTACATTGTTAGAATAACATAAAGTGTTTGGTAAGTCTACATTGTGGTATTGCTGTTACATAAATTATAGCCATTTCTCCAGGTAAATCTAAGCATTTGTCCTTGGCACTTAACACAAGTATGATCCATTGATCTAATTACCACTTCTAATGAAGCCAATTCATTTGTAGCTGAACATTGCATCCACATCCTTGCTCACAAAGGTTTATCTTCTAGGCAGTAAAACCGATGTGAATCTCACATGCACAAGCTCACACAACTGGGCATTTTCCTGAGACTTACTCCAGCCTTGAGGGGCTCAGTCCAAGCTGTGTGCCTTCTCAGAGCAGTAGGGAATTGATATGTCCTGGATGTGTGCATTGGTCAAATAAAGAAAAAAGAAGTACCATTAATTTTTTTAAAAAACTGTTTGCCATTCTTTTTAATTAGGGATTTACTGCAAATAGTTCATATCTGAGTTATCTAGCTTGGCCAGCTCAGGCTTATAAGGGGCATAATGCCACTTCTGTGTGAGGTGTTTTCAGAACAAAGAATCATAGTCACTTAACTGTTCCTTTTCCACAAATGTACAGAAATAGGATCATTTTCAGTGATCACAAGGTGGCTTCAGTGTTGCTGTGAACATCGATGAAAAAAATACTTTTTTAAAAAATCAAATATCTCTCCATCAGAAGTTTGCATGGTTGTGTAACTGTTCAGCACCTCTGAATGGATGCAATGAAGACTGGACAGGCACATAATAGAGACTGGATGGTCATGGCCAATTGAGCTTTAAATGTGGTGGTCTAGGAGGGTGACAGATGTGATGGTGTGGGCTATTTATTATGACACATTCCTGAGAATCTGTGTAAGTGCTGGAGTGGCTAATCTCAGCTATGTCCCTTGTGGCAGCTATCACTCTCCTACATAGGTCATTTAAACTGTTTTAGTTGACAGGGCATCATAAGTGCCATATACTCCAGTTGGAAAAACATGACAAGTACTCACTAGGTCTCCTCTGGTTATCTTGCTGAAAACCAGAGAAAACTATTGATGACATGTTGCCTAAGAGAACCCTCAAGGGCATGTCTACACTGAGCTCTATCTGAAACCAGAAACAGTGTGAGAACGATGGAAGAGAGTCAAGAGGAAATGGACAACGATGATCAGGTCATTGACTAAAACACAGTGGCATAGAAGGAAAGGTTGAAGCACCTGGAATACTAACTCTAGGAAAAAAATGGTGGGAGATAGTCATCTTCAGGTATACAAAAAGCCTGTTGTAGAAAATCAAGGAATAAACTCAAACCCAAACATTACAAGTCTGCCATGTCTAGGACAAGAAATAATACTCTTAAACTGAAGCAATGTTTAGCATATAGAACAGTGTAATGGTGTAGTAGGTTGCTCAGAGAAGTTATGGGATGCCCATCACTGAGTACTTTTAGGAACAGACTAGAAAAATCTATGTCAGCAACTATTTAGACAGAACTTATCCTACCTTTGGGCAAAGAGATGAGCTGGATGACCTCTTGAGGTCTTTTCTGGTCTTATTTTCCTTGACCTTATGATCATGTCAGTCTGCCCGGACTGATGCATTTGGGAGCAAGATCTTTCTCATATCACTGTGATGCATTTCAAGGCTGAAATTTTCCTTTCACTGAACAAATGAATCCACTTATAGTAGCTTGGGGGTGCCTATACCAGACTTCAGTATGGTCTGCAGATCTGCTGTTTAGCATCAAATGACTGCCTTAGACATCCAAAAAATACACAGTGAGAATCAGGCTGGGTAAGAACACCTTTGTGTTCAGGGGTCAGCTGGGGAGACAGCTCTGTTAACCACTGTCAAACACCATCTGTGAGGGAGTCACACAAAGTGACACTTCTCTGTCCCAGGCATCACACATTCTTTCCACAGTCCAATGCATGTGACTGCTTGGTTTGGTCTGTGACAGCCAGCAGTGCAGTGGAGTGCAAGCAGCTGCCATAAGCTGTCCTCAGATTCTCCTTCTAGCTCCTTCTCAAAGGGCTCGCGTTTTAGGTGTTGTACACCTATGTGCTGAGTACTGGTGACACACGGCACTCTGCTTACAGACCACAATCTGCTGTTCTCTGTTATAGGGGTCAGATTTCCAAACTTACCACTTTTCCTTTGATAAGCAACTAGTGTTGCTGTGCTATTTCTGGTCTACAGGGAATTCCTAGGGAACACTGCAAATACTGTGGCAATATTACCTAGCATCAGCTGAAGTGTGTGAGGGGGTTGCAATGTGTGGGGAGAGAAAACTGGGTCATATATTTCTCTCCTTGCTGGGGAGAGAAAACTGGGTCATATTAAATCCAGTAGGTATGTCAGCCATTCTTAATTTGGCATAACTGCAGAAAACCATTGATCTCTGTTACAGAAGAGATGGATGAAACACTATATGCACAGCTAGTGTGCAAGCAAAACTGTGGGTCCAGGGGCTGCCTGAACTCCTTAAATCATATGTCTGAGGAGTAGAGAGGTCTACAGGGCTTCTGCTTTCTCAAATTCCCACTACAAAATCACCCTTTTGTTTCATATCTCACACTAGCTCTGGCTAGCTACAGTCACTTGTGAGATATAATGTCCCATCGGATCTCAAGCTGCATCCTTGTGAGCCCTTCAGCCACAGTTTCTGTGCCCAGGGTGGGTGGAGCAGCCAGCAGGGCAGGCGTCCTTGCCCAAGGAGAGTTGGATGATATTTAAAGGTCCCTTCCAACTCAAACCATTGTATGATTATTTAAATTCACAATTGTTATAAGAAAGAAGTCAATGAAGTCTACTGCTGCAGCAAAGATCACAGGTTTCCCTGAAATCTGGCATCAGAGTTAGTGGTTTGCAACCTTGCTCTGCAGTGCACGGGCCATGACAAGAATTTAGGAGAAAGATACTTGATTTATGTTATTAAGGTAACTTATCCAAAGAGGAATTGTGGGCAGGAGAGAAATTCAGCATGGGGGTTTCAAAACACTACTTGATGCAGAACCTGTGCTGACCTAGAGGACTCTTCCTGCAAGGAGAGGTAGTAAGAGTAATGCTGGTGTTCATCTCATAAGTCAAGGGACTTTGAATCATGAGATATCTTGAATCTCTTAGGAAAAACAAGAAGACCCAAGTATGGGTCTCTTAAACCTTTCGACAGAGACCTAATACTGTGCTAGTGAAACAACATTCAGATGTTATGATGAATGTCATAAGACAAAGCTTTTTTCTTCTGTCTGTAGCTCATTTAAAACTACTAATTGTGATTTATACAAGGACTGGCTATTTTTACTGTTAAAGATACTAAAGTCACTAAAAGTGACACATGAGCTTCTTCATACTAGAATTTAATTAACCCGAATGTAGGATTTTAAGTTCACATGTTCTCATTCTTGTTCTGAAGTTATTTTTGTTTTCACTACCACTTCCTTAATAACACTGGCAAATGCCAATTTGGGTTGTCGTGGTGTAGCATACGCTGCTACATTCTCTATTCAACAGTTTTCAAAGTTTCTTGCACATCCTGATACACATGCACGCATGCACACAAACACAAGCCTGCATATGTGTCTATGCAAAACAGTTACAGAAATTAAATGAAAAATAGAAAATGGCAGGAATTCTGAAAAGTGAAAATAGATTAAGATGTTCTTAAAATATGATTATGCTCCAAAGTATACTGACAGAAGTTTTTGATCATGTTTGATTTCTGCTTTCAGTTACCAAACAAGTTTTCTCCAAAATACGCTGCTATGCTCCTAGTTGTTGTTTCTCTACAATGCTCAGTTGGCCTATCTTAATGATGATGAGATGGATTGACAGTAATTTTTGCTGGTATCAACCAGATAACAAGTCTGCAGAGCACTGAGCTCTTGCAAATGATCTCTCAAGGGACTTCGTATACTTGATTCTGGCTTTTACTGAGAAATATGTTGGTCACAATGAAATGTCCTCCCTCTTCTTTGAAGTTTTAATAAGGCATTTATCATCTCTTAAAATATTATTATCCTCACAGAATAACTTCTATTTAATACTGTTTGGAAAATGGATGATATTTTGGTGTCTAATGAAAATGAACATGATTTCTTTATCCTTAGTTTTTTAAAGCTCATCTTGTGCATCAGATGATCACGTCATGTTCACTTCTCTTTTATTTCCCTGTGAGAGCTTTATTGCAAGATACACATTGTTTTGCCTATAGACAAAAAGGCTGACTAACCCTGTATCTGTGCAGCTACAGTGCTGACAAGTACAGACAATAAACAAGGAGGCATTTTGCTTTGTCTTGTATTTAGACAATATAGAGGTCACAACAGAACAACACCTACACAGAGTATCAACAAGCCCAAGTCCACATGATCAGGTTTTGAGTTTGTCTTTGGTCAAAGTTTGATTTAAGAGAAAACAAAAGCTCAGGTTAAACCCCACCTGGTATAAACTGATGCAGCTCCACTGAATTTGGTTTACACCAGATGAGAATGTTATCTTCTGTTTGTTGACTGGAAGCTAGATCAAATATCTTATCCCGGCTAAGTATGGTAAAAACAATTGCATCCATTCTGACCTGAACAGTCGAAGGTGTCTCTTTCAGCTACAGGTTTTGTGTAAATAGAGGTTGAAGCAATGTGTCTTGCAGTTCACTCCTGTGGGTGCTGCCCATCACTGTATCAGCAACTGGTCTAAACAGTGGGATGATTTCAATATAATTTAGGAAGTTCTGTTTGTGTTGTTAGAAAGTAAATTGGACAAACCTTGTGTAACTTTTTAATTTGATTACCCTGCTACTAAGTTTGAAACTATTCTAACTGAAAACCAGTTTCTGTAACATAAATAAGGAGCCCACATTAAAAAGAAGATCAAATCTTGCCTGATTTGCAAGTTGTCTGTATACACTCATAGGATCTGAATATTGGAAAAGAGAAAAACTCCCTAAAACCTGCAATATTAGAGAGTTTCACAGGGAAATAAAAGATAAAGTAGAAAATTAGTCTGAAATAGGTTTAAAAATGAAAAAAAACCCCACCAATTTATTTTTTTTTCATTATATTTTCATTTTTATCAGTTAAGGCTTAATTTAATTGCTGTAAGTTACACATACCAACTGTAACAGACTTGGAAGTGAGCCTGAATACAGTAGTAATCAGAGGAGTCCCTGAATATCCCTGTGGCATTAACCTCCAATGCTACTTACTACTGTTATTAAATCTATCTGGTGACTGAAATCTGAATTCTCTCTGAACATCATAATTTTCTTACATATAGCTAGAACTGTGTTATATATGAGAAAGTTTTCTGCTGCTTCACAGACCCATGTCATTGCCCTTTCTGACTGGACACAGTATTCTTCCAAAGTGAATATTTCTTTCACTGAATGAACTGGGTGGAGAGCCAGGTAAAGGAGACTTGACAGACTGGTTAAAGAGGTGACCACCTTAATTTCACAGAGGTTAATGGCAGTCAGAGGCTCCCATTAGGCCCTACACTGTACAGTAAAACTTGCAATGGGTGTCCACACTGAAAAGGCATAGAATATCTCTGAATATTTTTTACGTATTATTGTTGCTTACAGGTAAACATCCTACAATCTCATCTGGACAGTTCAGAAATAAATATTACCAGTACCTGATCTATTACCAGTACCTGACATATTATGAATCACTTTAAATATAAATTCTCACTAATATAAATTTTCATCAGCAGAAGAGCTGGCATTAGATATTGTTTCTTGTTCTGTTATTTTGCTAAAGGTTTCTTGCACACCTTTGATAAAGTGAAAGTAGCTTTAAAAGAGTTTCAATAACAAAGTGAAAATCAAGCTTATGTTAATTTGTCCATTAGAATTTGGGGATGACTTGGGAAGTTGATTATTTATTGTCTATGCACTTATTGTTGCTCTTTACTATTAAAAAAAAATTAAGACTATAAAGAAGAGACAAAACATTGTATTTTTAAATACATGTTAGATCAGACTAAAAGCTTCTTTGTAATTGGCATAGTAAAAATAAGAGACCAAAATGAAAACTTTTATGCTAGAATTATAAGAAAATAAACTTCTCTGATAACTCAGGTTGCACAAAGTCTATATTACTGGTTGTTTTGTGAGAGTACTACATTTAGTCCAATGAATTCCAGTTTACTAACCATTTTCCTACTTACTTTTAAAATGCAACATTTTTCCAAGCAGTTCTATTCCACCGGGCATCCTTGCTTTGAATTATTTGTCCATTAGGTAACTCACTGACTCCTGCCAGCCAACTGGCTTCCCTGGAACTAGTCTTGTTTGTTAACTCTAGGCCTTTGGTTGTTTAAAACACCTTTAGCTTTGTGTTGTTTGGAAGTTCAGCATGAACTGACCACCTATTCTAAATCAGCTAAGCAAACAGGAAAAAATTTGACAATTCCCTTAAGAAAAAGAATCCACAGCAAAACCAAACCCCAACTATTAGATAATATACTGTTATGTAATATGCAACAATTATGCAAATATGAATCTCAAAATTTGTTATTTCTATGAGGTATTATCTTATAGTACATGCAGGCCTATTTGCCACAGTAGAACCATGCTGAGGCACATGTGTTCAGGGAGCAAGCAAGTGAGCAGCATCTGGTTTGGGAGAGTACTGGTGGAGGGGGTGAGGCACTAAACTGGGCAGTGCCATTTTGAAATCACAACAATCATAAACTACAGACCTTCCCCAGATAACTTGAGGTCCATAATAATAATAAATGCAGTAAAAAGCACTTCATTCTCCTGCCTCAGTAATCCATAAGACCTTTGAGAGATTTTTGGACTCTGTTCCATTCAAAATGTCCTTTATTTTCTATCTTTCCTTTTATCTGCAAATCACTGCCCTTGCCGTTCTTCCTATCATGCATTGACCACAACATTCATCTTGCCTCTCTGCTACAGTTCCTGCTGCCTACATTGTTCATTTTTAATTGTTCTTAATGTCAGCATCCTCATTTCTTGCCTTGCTTCTGCCTGGCAACAGATCCTGACTTTTACCACTGTTGATCTAATTATATGTTCTAGATTGGCACTCAGCAGAAATATTCATGTCTTTAGCAGGATGTATTACCAGCGCACCTCAGAGAGCAGTGTTATTGCTTAAGGGGAGAAAAATTAGTAGCTTATATAAATAGACAACTGAAGTGACTAAAGTGATCTAAGTGAATGCTGTAAAGGCCTTTGTTCCTCAAAAACAAACAAACAAAAGAAACAAAAAGAAAAACAAAAGCCATAACAGAAAATAGTGTAGTTAGCAAAACTGATATTGAAACTCAAGAATTTGAAATTCAAGCAGATTTTCTATGCTGTCATATCTACATATTGCTTAATTCTTCTCTTTTGGCTTGATTATTATTTATAATATTGAAGGAGTAGAATGTCCTTTTTATGATGATTTGAAGTGGAACAATTCAGAGGAAATCCCCAAGTGAGAGAATGATTCATCAGTGGTGACTCAGTCAGGATTTGTCCCTTGAAGTCAGCACTAGCCTAATGCCAGGCAGATGGTTTGTGTGGTAAAAACCCAAGCTGCAGTTCCAAACTTTTCAAGCAATTAAAGAAGCCAAAGCAATTTTTGTAACAACAAGGATTTCACTGTGCTCTGGCCATGTTTTGCCATAGCCATGTCTTAATGTTTTTCCAGGATTTTCAATTCAGTAAAACATAGCTTTTTGGTAAAGGACAAAATTATGAATAGGTTTTTAAGTGGTGGGTTTATCTAAACTGGATTAAAGCAGCTGAAAAGTGATGACACTTGGTGGCTGAACTAAATGTCTCCTTCGGGCTTTGTTTCTACTGACTATAGAAGACGTCCATGGATGAAGCAGCAGCAACCCAGTACACTAGAGAGGATCTGCACACAGTGATTGTAACAGCAAAATATGTCAGTCGCTGTGAAGGGAATCACATTGAGGCTGTGAGGCATTTGTATGGAGAAAATAGGTCACTGTGGTGTATTTTGATCAAAAATCTCAGTTTATAGGACAAAGTCTGCACCTAGTTTCTAGTGAGTTCAGTAGAAGTGGAAGACCTTCCTCTATTAGCCTGGATAACCCAGCTTGGTATTCACGGCATGGGGTTGTCTCTAGGAAGAAAGCTCACAGTTCAGAGGCAAAATATCTGTTTATTTCTTGTGTGCCAATTCATCACAGATAATTTTAGGCCTGCTTCAAGACTGCAAGAGATAAAATTTTCAAGTATCTTGTTCCTAAAAGATGAATTAAACTTTTTTTATCTGGTGCTCTGTGGTAGAAAAGCAGTCATACATATGACATGTGAAGAACTCATATTCAGACCAGAGAATAACTAAGCGGCATCAATAACATCTGCCCTCTCTTTTAGCTCCTTAAGTTCAGGTGGCTTTTCTGTCTTCTGATTGCAAAAATGTTTTGAATGCACATGTATATAGCCAAGAAGGATTCTGAGCCAGAAACTTGTATTTGAATTGTTCAGCTAGGCTCTCCCCTTGGTTAAAATAACAAAAGTTGCGTATGAAGTCCTGGCGAGATCTTGCAAAACCTTTTTCACACTGCTAAACCATGGGGCTTTCACACACCAGGTCATATTTCTGTAGTTGTTTCCAGCTCAGACAAAGCTGGAACGAGAGAGCAGGAGTTATGAGATACCAGTAAATGTCAGTGCTAATGTTATTCAGCGAGCCAGATATTTCTAGCCCTAGTCAGTGTTCATTCAAGCGTAGTCAGCTAATCTATACTATTGCCATGTACTTGTAGGAACAGCAAGATCATTTGAGGAAAAGATAACTGGAACAGGTAATCCTGTATGCAGAGGGCTGGGTAAACACTGAGGCTGGGGAACAGTGAACCATATTTTCAAATTGCTTTGTAGGATCTGTGCTTTCTTCTGACAATTTCAGGGAAAATAAACCCTTAGCAATATGAAGACAAATGTCCCTCAGAACAAGAAATATCTACCACTCTTGACAAATTATGCCAAGAATCACATTTCTGGAAATAAAAAAAATAAGAATTATTTTTTTCATGGGCATAAGGATCCAGGTTCTACATCCAAGTGCCCTGTTAAATGTTTATCAAGAGGTTACTTCCAAAGGATTTTTAAAGCTCACTCCCCTCTTCTCATGCTGTTCCCAGCTCCACTTTCTGGATGGTACAGCCTGGTGCCACTCTGATTTATTTTGGAGGACTTGAAGTAGAGGCCAAGGTGAATATATCATAGGAGCACTGAAGTAATTTGAAACTACTCATGGGCACTTTTGTGGCCCCATAGGAGCCCCAACATGGGTGCAATTATGCACAGGTTAACTGCAGTCTCCTTGGGGCTGTGAAGTGCTGTCCTCTCTTGTATACACAAATTTAAACATATGCTGGACAGAGATCCTTGCCCACAACACAGAAGATTTTTATTGCATTGCTATCTTGTCTTGCTTGTCCCTCCAGGTGCCTGGTTTTATTTCTATTTTGTCGTCAAGAGAAACCAAGAACAGAAATTCTGCTCCTTAGATGGCTTTACATAATCAAATGACATAGGCTTTTAAATATTTGGAGTAATTTAATTCCTCTTATGAGATCCAGGTAAAGCCTGTGTCATTATTGTTTCCATTTTCACAATTTCTTATAATAGTTCTTTATTTCATTCTGTGCGAGAATGTGGCTTATAAAAATATAAAGGATATGCTTGGTTAGAAGTAAGATAGAGAAAAGAAAGCAAAATTCATGGATTGTTGTTTACCTATATATTATAATGTTTGATGTTTTTCCATGAGTGTTCCATGTGAAACAATGAAGAAAATAGCTTTATGACAGTTTAAAGTGAAATATGCAACAATTCTTAATTTAAATATTGAAGAATAGAGAAAGTCTTACCATAAAAAGGAAACTGGAGTCCCAAATCTGATACATTTCCAAGTTCCAAACCAAACTATTTCCCCACATAACTTTTTGCTGTTGATTACTCTGTATTAGTTATTTTGTTACCTACCATGGTTTATAACCAGAGCATGAGAAGCTCTGTAGCTGGCTATTTATATTCTTCAGGGTATGACTGCAATGGAGTTCAAAGGTATATCCTCAATTCATATAATCATACTTAAGTTGATTTTAAATGGTCTAGGTCAAGATTAGAGAGTAGTATAACTGACCTGGGTAAAAGACAAGGTTAGATACCCTGTTTTGAGCTGCTGTTGGGAAGGTAGAGTCAGCATCTTATCTGAATACTGTAATGCAGAGGTAGAGAAATTTTTCTGGTAAATAACTGAATCAACTTCGCAACAACTTTTACGCAGCATAAAATACTATGCATCTTAAAATCATGAGGCCGCGGATTATATGAAATGAAGTCACAGGTTTTATTAATTTCCCAACCTGGAAGTCCCCTCCAGCTTGGAATTTTCCTGCTTAAAAAGTCCCTTTTTGCTAAAAGTTTGACTCAGTGCATGTATAAATGCTACAGACCAAAATCAACAGCTCCTCAAAAGACAAAAACTAGAAGGAAAAAGGCACACACAAAAGTGAAATATGTAATATTACTGTTTACAACTCATTAACAAAGTCAAGCACTAAACCCAGGTATTCTGAATCTTACGCCTGCTGCATGTGTGTGCAGGAAAGGAATTTAATGATACCCAGGAGTCATTTCTCTAGAGTGGTTTATGAATAAGATTTGAGATAAGGACCCTAAAATATAGCTTTAGCTCTTCTGCACTGAAAAGGAACACAAGTGATCCAGCTACTGAACAAACACGAGTGGAGAAAGTTTGTAATTAAAGATCAAGCGTCAAAGTTATATCTTGGCCTCCCAGCGATTTATTGAGTTATCTTGACAAGTTGCAGTTGTGTTACTCTGCTGGTATATAACCATGAGTCTCCACGAGCACGCACACAGAGCATTTCCGAAATGCATCACAGTGTCTGTGGAATGTGGCTGTTACACTGGCAGGTTCCACATACTTTCCCAGAGCAGATGTATATCTGCACCTGTTTGCCCTCTCTGTTCATTCCCATCACTGCTTCAAAGGAACTTGATCTTCTCAAGGGACTTCTTGCTGTGCAGTCTGCGTCCTTGTGCAACTTCCAATGAGTGCTGTGGCTGCTGCCCTCCATGTGGCCAGAGGGGCTTGGAGTGCAAAGGCAGAGTGTGTCCTTACAAAGACATGGGCGCTGCCATGTGGGGATGGGTTTCACCATGGTAAGGAGCTTAGCTCTCATGGTAACTCATCACTTACCAGCAGACTTTGTGATACTACTGTTTTCTCTCTTTTTCGCCCACTTCTTTCACAAGTGAATTACCTTATTCTTGTGTATTTTAACTTGGTTCTCATGAACAGGAGTTATCCAGGATGAGCACATGCAGCCTATTCTACACAGATCCCAGGATACTCTTTGCTTGGCAGGTATCCTGATACCTCCGGAGGGGCAGTGCAAGTTAATGTGCTAGCAGAGAGACAAAGTCCTAAGGAAATGAAAATACAAGCTGTTAGGACCACTTGATATGAGACAAAGTTGATCAAAAGAACTGACAACATATTGACTAGTTCCTCGTGAAGTGGTACAATGTCACACAAAACCCAGTCTACAGCTTCTAGGCAAGAATTTGGTCATCTCTTTGTAGGTATAGGAGCAATTTTCACTCTAGACACGGCTTTTGCTTCCTAAGTTTAGAAATCTTGATTTCATAAGAAACGCTTTTCTAAGAGAACTAACAGGTTTTTTGTTAAAATATGTGAGATGAAATTTGATTAAAAAAAAAAAGAAAAAAGGAAATTTTTTATGCCTATGTCTCTTTTAACTCTTTTTCATGTAGAATTTGATTGCTATTTTAAAATTCAAAGGAATAACAACTCACAAAAGAGTTAAGCAAAGCGGTTTTGATTTATGCTTAGCTCAAATGACCCATAATGAAGCATTTTAAAAATTTCATTTTGTGAAATTGTTCTAAATTATGGTTTTTCAGTCCCCATTTTTAGTTTTTAGTTTCTAATATTTTTTAAGGAAATCCATTTCTATGTTGAACTTTATTATTAATTAATTACCTTTTCTTCATTTTGGGTCCAAGGAATAGACATATGTGGCTGAGGCAAAACCCATAGAATTTGCTTCTTTACCTGGATTTCGAGTAGTAAGTGATTTTTCTACTATTATTCACTGTATTGCAAGATGAAAACAGCCAAACAAACCAAGGGAAGCTCTTCTACTCCAACTTTTTATCAATTTACCTCGCATTAATGCTTTGTGTTATTTGTTGCTGCTTTAGTAGGACAAAGAAGTCCAGGATTGGGAGAGCCAGATAATCAACTCTTCTGTTAATGATCTGTCACAAGCTGAAAAATCTCAAACTTCTCCCTTGTTCTCCTTCCCCATATTGCCTCCTCAGCAAACTCCTGGACTCTGTTCCCATAAGGTGCTAGGAGAAGGGACTGACAGGAGTTGTGGTGAGGAACAGGAGGAGCATGGTACCTCAAGAAAAAAGTAGAAAGCATTCTCCAACTTAAATTTATGATGGTGGACAGAGGAAGCCTATGTCTCCTAGGATCTCCTAGCTATCCCCTGTCAACCACATCCCCACCTTCATTCCCAACAGTTTTTTGACCAGCTACCTCCACCCAAAAATCCTTAAATTTTCTTTGAGGCTTATTGAGAGGGTCGTGGACTGCTTCTCTGAGCTGAAGTGATGAGAAAAGGGATTTTCACAAGTGGTTAATATGTAGGTAAACAAGCAGTGGGAGAATGGAAATTTTGCAAGATATATATTGCTGAAATATAAAATTAATGTTCATAAACACACATTCTGGCTAAAAAATGAATGAATACAGGAGTAGGTATAAGTACTGTATCATAGCCTGTATTCAAGGTACAGTTGCTAGCTTATGCTCACATATGCACAGTGTGTATATATGCATATATGCGCATATTGTCAGAAGCTACTTCTCAGTTGTGCCTATCAAAATGGTGTTTGTGGTGGAAGCAAACCATCTGCTTCACAGCACTTCTATTTATAAGATCTGCAGCATGAGAGTGTAACACATGCAATGTCACTTCAAGCCCTACTCCCCCAGATGAACTCCAATATGTCACTGGGTCATCCCATCAGCTCCACGTTGTCTCTGTAAACAGATACCCAATCTCCCTGCAGTCTGAGTCAGCAGCTGTACTGGAGCAGGATCTATCTTTAAGATTTGCAGAATGTGTTATCTGATGTCGAAAAAATCACAAGAGGGTATTTGCCACCTGACTATGGAATGGACAGGGGCCCATTAATAGGAGTTTCTACAAGTCTGCCTTCACAAGCATAGATTAAACTTCTGTGGCATTTGGTTGACTTTTCCAAGGCTGGAAGAAACCCTTCCACTTTAAACTCTTTCTGGGAGTTCTGACTCTGAACTTCTTACCTGAACTGCATGCCATGTTAGGACTGATGTGCTATGGGCTTATCAGTGCTGCATATCAGATATGCAATGTGCATACAATATTTACCTTCAATTTTGGGATTTCACCTAAATCTCCTTCAGGCATCAAAGAAATAAATGTAGCAATACAAATCTGGCTGAAAAGCCTCTGAGGTGTACAAAAACCTGACAGGAGCATGTGCAGACCTGAACAAGCATTATGAAACAGCATGTTGACATACAGCTGCTTGCATTCTGCATCCCATTAGAACTTCTGCACCCATTTTAGTGCCCTCCTGCCAGCACAGTTCATATGAATTCCTCTCCAAGATTACCATTAAACATGTTCAAGAAATAACCTAGAGATAATGGTTCTTGTTGACACTGTGGGAGGGTAAAGATGTTTGTGCTAGCAACTGCTTCAAGTCTTTTCCAGATGTGAGACACGTGATGAGTATACCTGGGTAGACAGGTTCCTTTTTTCTGTTGTATTTTGATGGCAAAGATACATTTCATGCTTTCTTTGGCCTCAATCCCTGATGGAACAGAAATACAGTTAACGAGTTCACACAAATTTCCTGTAGCTGCCCATACAGTATTATTGACAGTGCTCTCTATTCATAGGAAGATGACACAGGTTCATCAGTATTTTTTCTCTTTTATTGCTTGAAGGGGTTAAAGTCACTTATACCAACAAGTGACTTCTCCAGAAACAAAACAACACCACTATTTTGTCACAAGTTATGTTGTGTGGGAGACCAGACGAAATGGAATTAGCAATGTTCTCCACATCAACAGTGCACAGCATGATCTTGTTAAAGAATTATACTGCCTCATAATCCTCAAACAAATAACATTATGGTATAATGGATTGTTTTTTACTTCCTAAGCAGAAGATGGTAGGTTTGTTTTTCCTATTAAACCTAATTTTCATTTCAGACTCAAGATAAATGATACATTGATGTATTTACTTATCTTTTTCTTGAAGTTTACAGCTGGAAAGCAGAAACTTATTTTGTGAATCTGTTGGTGTAAACAAAACCTACTCTCCTGATTCATAATTTATAGGTTTTTTTTTTCTTTTCTGCTGCTTTGAATCTGACTATTGAGGGAAGAAACTTAATCAAATGTACTTGCTATTCTTGATAGCAAACAAAAACAAATTATTAAATATACCATTTTTTTTTCATTTTACTTTCAGAAATGGGTAAAAAAATATTCCTAGGTCAAAATAATCATGATTAAAAACCCCATACTTCTTGCTTTGCTTTGCAGAACCTCTCCTTAAAGTATAGTTGATAATAGCATTATTAGTATAATTTCAGGTCAATTATAAATTTTATAGAATTTCTTTTTTGTTTTTTTTTATCTCTTGTTTGATGCTTCAATCTCTAAATGACCATTTCCAGATAGAAAAGTAGAAACGTATCTTTCAAAAAATATTAAAATTATGTATTCTGGATTTAAAGGAAGAAGAACATTTTTTAAGGCAAAATTGTTGAACAATTGTTAAGACATACTTTTAAATAATGTTGATCTACTTGAAAATATATTACTTAGACATAAAGTTAAAAGCCTGAAAAACATTATGCCAAGTATTCAAAAATCTTTAGACACTTTTGGCCCCTGACTATTACTCACTAATAACTGAGAAGGGAGTTCTTCCTGCAAAATAAGTACCTGAAAGGCAAATACAAATATGTAAGAGCTTATTCTGTTCCTGAATTTCCTGGGTTTATCCCATTTTGTTGTCACACTCCCCACTTTCTTTTTGCCATACACTGTTTTCTGCCAAATTGAAAGAAAAATAAAATATCTGTGCAGTAGCAAAGATCTTGTTGAGCTCATTTTTCTCATTGTGGTCATGCTTTCCTTTTGGTAGCTCAGTAAAATGTGACCTCCTAAAACCCTGTCATCAGCAGCTAGTTTGGAACAAAGTTTAGTCTCAAAAAATATTAAACATAAGAAAAAAACCCAGTATGTCCACAAAATTTGAAGGATGGTTATATCCTCCACAGTGGATCTCAATTTGAAATTTTTACAATTACAGTATGTTCACATATGTGTATGTCTTTCCACCCAGCTTTCCTCAGAAGTGATGAAGACAATGACTCCCTGTGCCTAAGAAAGACCATTGTACTTCAAATAACACCAAGGTGTTGGTGAATTTAGTCCTTCCTTTTTGAGTCTTCTGCTGAAGGTTATAAATTTTGCAGTAAATTCAATTTCCAGAAAGTGCTGATGACCAGGAAGACAGAAGGGCTTGTGTTTACACCTGTTTATCAACACACACCTGATAAAAGAGGCCAGATTCTGAATTTGACTGTGTTCTTCCTTTTCTTAAAAAAACAAATCTCCCTCAAACTTTCAATGGATCAGGCAGTTGATGACTCTGAGTGTACTGGATTAATACACTAGTTTGCAGCCTCAACTCTCTCCTTGAAAAAGCAGCATGTAGAGCCTCCTCCTCACTCGTGTATCTCCACTCTATCTGTTTCAGAGCAGGCCTGGTAACAAGGTGGAGGGACAACTGCCCCACATGACACTGCCATAATCCAGTACTAAGATACCAAGAAGAGGTGGGATGATATATGCATAACAGACACATATCCCATGGAAATTCTGTGATATAGTTACCTAATCACCCTAAACATTTCCCAAACACTGGGATAGTATAAATAGATCAGTAACAAACTGTCAGGAGGAACAATATTTTTGCAACAAAAGTAGTGGAGATAATTGAGGTAAGAGAAAGACAGTTAAAATCAAAACCCAACAAAAGCCCCAAATAAAATGAAGGGGATATTTTCAGAGGATAATTAATTAATCTTCACTATAAGAGAATAAAAAAATTACTCTGGTTGCTCCTAGTAGCTGGAAAAATGCATTCCTTAAGAAGCTTTGGATTTCTCTACTGAAGGGGAAACTCCAGTTAGAAGAGATAGAGTTCACCAACACACATGTTGCCCTGGGGTTTTGGCTTGCAGATGGGGGAAACTCCCCCATTGTCTTCTGCTAGGCTGCCACCTGCACACTCACTTCTAAGGGGCTGCTAAATGTCAGCAACGCATGCAGCAGCATGAAGGCTGCTGTGTGTCTCTAAGACCAACTGGCACAAACTGATCATGTCCACATAGAAGACCACTTGGCTCTGAATCTCTTTCTGGCCAACAGTGGTATTCCTAAAGCCCTATATGGAATCTTTTCTTTTGAAGTTCATTTATTTCCCACTGGAAGTGCCTGAATAAATGCAGAAGTTGTGATGTGACCCATCAGAGCAGTGCCTATATATAGTATGAGACTGAGGATGTGGGCAAATATGATCTTGTCTAAACTGCACAGAAGGTGGCCCAAGCTATGTCAATAGGTCGTGAGGATAACTAGCAGCTCTATACATGAGTTTGTTTTGTGTGACTGTAGGAGTCCCAATTAGAATTATACATCCTCTTAGAATTATACATCCTTCTACATTTCCCTTCTCCCAGGACAATCTCAATCATGAACAAGAGTAGGGGGAGATGGTCTCCAAATCTTAGGAGGGAGGGCAGGACTTTGTGTGGGTGAAGATTGCAATGCTGGCTGGATCTAAGCCTCTGCCCTGGAGAAAGGGTGCCTGGGATGCCTGTCCCTCCCCATGGGCTCATGTATCTTACCATGAATAGCCCTGGGTAAAATGCAGAACTGCACAACTAGCTCCCTGCCTGCCTGAGGAAAGAATTTGTCTTACATCTGTTGAAAAATCTTCAATCACTTGGCAGACTTATAGAAAAGAGAAATAGGGAGCCTGTCCCTGTGTGCATGCGTGTGTATTGGAGAGGGCTGTCTCAACACCCATTCTTTCAAAGAGATGCTGTTTATGGACGCATTTCTGGAGGGTCTTTATATGGATATATTTGAAGCCCATTTACTGGGTTACACTCCTTCACCCCTCCCTGAAGATTTAGGCAAAATGATGACTATATCTCAGCTTCAGGAAGGGAGCATTAGAGACTAAGCTACTCTGGCTGGGGTAGTCTGTACAAGAACACTTGACACTCAAGGATTTTAAAAGTCAAACACAGAGGTTTGTAGAAAGGAGAAATCTACTAAGGTGAGAAGGCGAATGATTTTTTATTACTTTTATTTTTGGGCTCATTTTTATCTCTGATCAGTTCCATGTCTTTTGTTATATACATCTCAGGTTTGCCCTGGTTCTTGCATGTTGCTGCTGAAACAGAATAGCCCTGGATGTAAAAACCATGAAAGAGAAAAATTACTTTCCCCACTGATCAGGTATAGAATCTAGAACTGATTTTTCAGTTCTCTGTTCTGTTTAATACCTACTGCGCCCTTTCCAGGAGTGGTGTGGTTTAGGATTACTAGAAGACTGACCTTTGAATATGGATCCCCTTTTCCTCTGCAGATTAATTCTATTATGTCAATATTTATATTATACTCTGGGGAATCTCTTTATTTGACTTTGGGAACTTATCCAGAATTTGATTGTCTGGGAGAAAAATAGTCTGTTTTGTGTTTGTAAATGCTTTTTCAGGTCAGGTAGAAAAGAAGTAGGTCAAATTTTATATCCTCAAATTTTGGTCTAAGGGATGGGAAAACAAAAATAAAAAGGCATCACATGACTTGATGCTTATGCTTTGAGACTCTTTTTCTACTCGAGTTACTCTGAGGACACACACACAAATCTGCATATGCAGATAACAGGGCAGTGACTAATAAACAAGCTCAGTTATGTGAAATGGGGCACATCAAGTTCATTAACAGCTGTATGATCCAGGTAGCCATTTATTCTCACTTCCCTTTTTTTGCTAGGAACTGCAGTACAGGTAGGGACAGTAAAAGGCAGAAAAATAAGTTTGTTGTACATTCAGTTGATACTGTGTGGAGTTGCTACCTGCATGCAGGAAAATATACTCTATTCATCTCATTACTATGTCTTATGAGTCCTAGGTCAAACAGTACATTTGTAGTCATTTTTTAAATTGGTCAAATATAGTTTGAATTAAATTAGTTTAAAGCTTTAATGACAAATTGTGTAGCTGAAGCCTTTCAGATTCTTTTTCCTTCATATGCTACAGCTTCTGAAATATGATTGTACATTGACACCATTTCTAGGTAAGTATTTTAACAACAACAACAGAGGCAATAACGTCCTGGACCTTTAAGTGCCAGGTATCTGTAAAATAGCTCTTCTCTGGGGAGCTGAAAAGAATGCAAAGGGAAGCATTAACTGGCTTGGCTGGCAGCCTAACCTGCAGTGCCTTTGCCTCTACTGTGGGAAAACTTACTGCAGTGTCACAGCCCTGCTACTATCAATTAGTGTCAATATGAACAAAGAACACCAGATATAAGGCCAATGTTCTGGAAATATAACAAGTAAAATGATGTTTTGCAGCAAAGCTGAACTTCCACTTTGTATGTGAAAGAGGATCCAGGAAAGGGAAAACAAAAGCAGATTAGTCATACATCTAAATTTAGGGTTTTTTCCATACATGCTACTGTTTCAGATCAGTCATGGAAACTAATGAGTTCAGTGTTATGAGATGAAAGGAATCTCATAGTGACCTGATATGAACTCATGGAAGACTGATCGGAGTATTTGGCAGGGAATATGGAGGACCTTTTTATAGGCTCCTTTTAACAGCAACTCCCATCATGCCGTCAGCTGAGCAAATAAAATTGGCCCACTTCTCAGGCCTTCCCTTTAGATTGTTCTAATATCAGAGAGCTGGCTTGATTTTCTGGCTCTACTTGAAGGCGGCACATGACTTTTCCCAGAGGAAAAAGGGATCTGTTGACCAGGAGAATTGTTGCCCCACAGATATCATAGAGACCTCCTTCTCAAAGAAGTGAAGGACAGCATTACAGATACCTGCTTATAGAGTAAGCATCCTACTCTTCGTGTTCAGTGCAAATAAAGTTTAGAAATGAGAAATGTTAACCCTTGGTTATTCATCTATCTCTGTAATCTCCCCTCTGTGCCTCTCTGTGTTGTGCAGTTCTGCACTGGTGCAGCAAAAGAAGTGAATAGAGCAGCCTATAGAAACTGAACCTCATGGCATACGACTATTATAATTTACATGTATGACACTATTAAATGCCTTCCATGGGCAGCAGGGACAACACTGACATATCCTTACTGTCAGTGTGTAGTCGCCAAGACAAGAACAGAGCATGCAAATTGAAGCACTTTGATTAATATTGTTAATAGTCACTCCAATCAATTTTCTAGCATATAAATTCACCAACGTGACTTTAACAGTTGAAGCCTGGCTTAAAATCCAAGGAAAGCTACTGATTTGTGCATGTCTTGCCCTGGTATACTGCTATATTTATTTGCTTACATTTCTTTAATTCATTTATTTATGTAGAAATCACCTTGCTATGTGATTTTAATGGGTTTTGGAAATGAATTTTTGCCCTGTCTAGGAACGTATTGCTCAGGTGTTCAGCGCATGTAAATCAGAATCAGTCTATTATTAATCATAATTTTGTTTGCCTGCTTCGAAAATAATAATGCCAACAGTGAATTTTATTATTATTTTCCTGTGCATTGTTCTAGGTAATACACAGTTCAGAGAACACATGCTGTGCCCCCATCCTTTTAGAAAAGGGTAGTGTATGTGACTTTTTGCTAGTGGTAGAAATAATGCAGTGTTGTGCACAACTATCTGAGCCAACCTTAAGCAATCCGTCTAGGATACTGGAAGCAATTCAAGTTAGTAGAGAGTTCTGATTGAGTTACATTTTTGGTTCATAAAACCACTGGCAACTGAGTGAATTCACTTAGAGCCATCATATGCCATTGCATGGCACCATGTAGACACACTTTGAGGCCCAGGGACTTCAGTTTCTGTAAAAAGCAAACATATAGGTTTTGAGAACTTAGGGCTTCAGGTTGACTCCTTGGTTAACTGTTTAAAAACAGTGCAATTCCCTGGTGGATAGCTGGGCTGTATGATGTCCTGATGGTGTGAACTGGTGAGGACCCTCTCCAAGGGTGATGAAGCTATTGTTTTTGGTGCATCTACCCTGG
This sequence comes from Chiroxiphia lanceolata, assembly GCF_009829145.1. NCBI lineage: Eukaryota > Metazoa > Chordata > Aves > Passeriformes > Pipridae > Chiroxiphia > Chiroxiphia lanceolata. The sequence continues at coordinate 18,993,585 of NC_045641.1, forward strand.
AAAGCAGAAGGATGACTCAGCCAGAATTCCTTCTGATGACACCAGCTGCAATATGACTCCCTTTGCAACCACCACTCTCTTCAGTTTACTTGAATCTTTGGCAGAAAACTTGTCCTTGAACAGTGATTATGCAAGAGCGAGATTGAAAGAGAAGTTCAGAAAAGTCATTCTCTAGTAAGACCTAAATATCTTTTATAGAAGTATTCTCCTAATCTGAATATAGCCACAGGAATTGTCTATAAACCAGAAGCTCTTTCAGGTATTCTGCTACACAAAGAAAATACTTATAATAGAGGGAAAGTTTCTTTTACTCAAAATAGCTATGCCATCTTGGATAAAAATAAAATATTTCAAGGAACAAAAAAAGAAGCACTGACCTACTCAAATCTGTGCCTTTGTGATTCCACTACATGGAAAAACATGGTAAAACACTTTAATAACTTCATGGTATTTTTCAAGTAGAGTTTGGCTTTAATTGCCAGCTGTTAGCACTGGTGATGTAGGTCAAAATACTTGCTTGTCGGTCTGCTTACATAGTCTTCCATTTTTATTCTTTTTTCCCTCAAAGATTACTTGTACTTCTCTAGGTTTTATCAGTTTTCCTTGATATAGTCTTAATTTCCCAAAGAAATAATGCAACACTGACATTTCAAAGTGTCAAATTGTATCCCATGTACTCATATAATATGCAATGGAGTACTTCACAGAGGTTAACAATGAAACAGACTGGTAATCACATTATTTCTCTTACTGCAGTGGGCTTGCGTCAGGCAAACATATTCTGCCTTTATGTGTTATATTGTTAAATATTTATGTAAATATTAATGGTATTTTTAAGAGTGTCTTTTAAACTTCTTTTCTGATTGATGTTCCCTCTTGCAGAAATTGGAGGTCTGAATATCCTGTTTTGTATAGTTCTTTTACCTATCTCATGCTGGTACATGGGGCATGACAGAACAGCAAGAAGAAGTAAATGAAGCCTTAGATTCAGCAGCTCAAAGTCTACACAAACAGGCCAGAATACTCCTAGACGTAACTGAAGTGACTGAGCTAGAAAACACCTCAAAAGATCACTCAGTCTGCCTCCCTGACCAAGAAAGGATAAGCTCTATCTACGGTACTCCTGACAGTTTGTCTAATTTATTCTGAAAGACCTTCAAAACTGGAGATTTCATGATCATCCCACATAATCTATTTCAGTGTTTCACTGCCTTTATTGTTAGGAACCTCCTCTTGACATCTTAAATGAAATTCCCTTGTTGAAATTCAAAACCATTGCCTTTGGTTGTAACAGCTTGCATGTGGAGTATGTTGTCTGGGCAGGCAGACTTTAACTCAATTTTTGTCATCTCTTGTAAAATTCCACTTGTTTACCCCTTCCTGTCTTACCTAGATTATTCTTTCCAACGATGTAATTTGGTCTAGTTCTTACAGAGATTCCATGTTTTTCTCCAAGTCATTTCTTCAAATAACCAAAATTATTTTGAACTCTGGCCCTATCTTGAAAAGTGTTTTCAGGCTTTAAAATCTGATTTTATCTGAAAATCTGGTAAACTTCCTTTTTTATCTACCTTTCATGATATTGTAGGGAAAATATTAAGTATCAGGCACAAGACACACATCCTATAAACTTCACTAAATACATCCTGACGTTTAAAGGGGAACATGAAGATGAGAGAACAATCTGTGATAATTCATAAATTGATCCAATTTATTCTCTCCACATGGAAACAAGAGGACAACCAGTGACCAGGCTATAAGTCAGGTTAAACTTGGCTTTTCATGTTCTTTTGAGGCACTGTGATCAGCTGCTACTCTAGGTATGTAATGGCATCCAGTCTAAGACTTTCCATGGACGAAACAAAACATAGGCAGTGGAATATTAAGTACGGGTTGTGATATGGTGACAAAAAAGATGAAGAAATCAATCATTAGAAAATTAAATGAAAGAACATGAAGGATATTGTAAGACTCCTTGAGCATGTGTAAGAGAAAGCTTCCTATATGAAATTTGGAGCAATCCTCACTGCAGTTGGAATATTTGCTGGACAGAGGTCTGACTCAATGTTGGACAGCATCAGAGACAGCAGGGAAATCATAAGGACCAGAAAGTTAACTGTGAAGGGGGTTGTGATGTTCTCTTCCACAAAGCAGAAGGATAGAAGGATTCATTTAGTTTTAGTCTAAGGAAGAAAAGGTTTTCAACAGTGAGAATATGCCTGAGCAATGGAACATTACAGAAAAGTGGACAGACAGAAGTCAGAATTTGATAGGATGACTGGAGAGACACTTTCCAAGAAGTCAGAAGAGACAGCAGTGACAGATACCAAGGTTCAAGGAGTGATTATCCAATGAAGGTGTTTACCTGCACAAAATTATTTACTTTGTGAATAAAAAAGAAAAAAAGAAGTAATAAACAGTTATTTAGTCCTCATGAAACTTGATCCGGACCCACTGAAATCAATGGAAAAGTTGCATGAACTTCATGGGGTTTGTAGTAAATCTCTTAGAGTGTGTCATTGAAGCATTACGGGATAAATTATTCCCTGCAGTAATTTTATTAAAGTAAATTGAATTTATCCTAGGGGTCTGTTATGTCAAATATACATTCATTCTTTCATTACATAGTTCTTCCTTTCATTCATTCAAATGAGATCTCACTGTACTGTAATCAGTGGGCTTACTGGAAAAAGGAAATATGTGTTATGAAGAAGAATATTAGCTAATAAGAATTATGGTTTCAAAAGTTTTCTGTTTCAGCACATATTTTTAAATACCTTTCATAATTTTGAAACTTAAAAAAAAAAAAAAGAGCCACAAAAATCCCCCATACACCATCAGGGGTACACTCCTCATATTCCACTAGATTTGTGGTTCCTATCTGATGAAAACAGCACTGAGCTGGAACAAACAGTGCGTCAAGGATGATTATGTAACATGAGATGAAGAAATATTTCTCAACCCAGTGCCAGGAAAGCTACAGGCAATTCTGGAAGTCACATGCTTTCTGGTGAGATTTTTTTGCATTTTTGTTGTTGTGTCTTGTAGTAAAAGGTAGCCCTATTTCGGAAGTCAAGTTGCAGGAGGAAACAGCCAGTAGAGAGGATCTTTTCTGTATTTGTGAATTCCGGTTGAACCACAATGAGCACATTCTTCCTTCTCTTTTTTGTGTGCATGTTTGGAGTTTTGTTCCTGTAGTAGTGAAAGTTAAACGGATAGAAAGGCATCAATGGGGACTTTGTTGAATTGACCTCTGGTGACCATCAGAAAACAAATGAGGGCCAGTAGATGGTCACTGACCTAGCTGGTTATATCTGCAGTGTATGACAGCTATTTTCAGATGAATTATTGTACAGTGGATTCTAAACATTTGCTATGTTTTATTCACAGTGTCATTAAAGACTAAATGCCAGTGGGAGACTAAACACTGTATTCTAACAAAACAGCAGATAAATGTCTGGGGAAAGAACAAAACAAAGCAAAGCAAAACAAAACAAACCAGGGATTTTGCATAGTAGCTTATAATATGTCTGAAAACAGTGATAAAATCATAAACAGAGCTATGGAAAAATTTAAATATGAATCAAAACAGGTTACTGTGATCATTGTGTCAGTTTCAGCTGTCCCAAGCTGGCAAAAACTTGTCTGTGTGAGGAAAACAAGAGCTGAATAAATCCTAAACCTCAGTGTAAAAATCTATCAGGGCACAGATGGGTTTGTTACACAAGGCTGACAGAACTATCACACTAAGCAGTACTGTCTAACCCCATAGCCTGGAGCTAGTCTCAACTTCAGCTATATAAGATATTGATAAAATATGGAGCAAAACTACTAAAATTGCTTTTAGAACTAGGATCCATTTAGGGCCAGGATCAGCTGCCTCGACTTACTGGCAATGCTCTTCCTAATGCACCCCAGGATATCGCTGGCCTATTAGGCCACAAGACTGGCTCATGGACAGCCTGTTGTTCCCCAGGACCCCTAGGTCCTTCTCCACAGAGCTGCTTTCCAGCAGGTCAGCCCCCAACCTGTGCTGGTGCCTGGGGTTATTCTTCCCCAGGTGCAGGACTTTGTACTTGCCTTTGTTGAATTTCAGATGGTTCTTCCCTGCCCATTTCTCCAACCAGTCAAGATCCGAAGGGCTGCACAGCACTCTGGGTTATTGACCACTCCTCCCAGCTTTGTGTCACCAATGAACTGCAACACCATGTGTTCATGCTCTGGTAGCTGAATTGCACCCTAAGCTATAATTCAGATCACAGAAGAAAACTGTATTTAGGTATCTATATCACCTGGGCACATAAGTTTGGTTAATCAGTCTTAAATTTCATTGGTAGTAGTGAGCAAATCTCAAATATCTACAAGGTCAGTTTAGACTCATATTTGATGCCTACACAACTCTATTTTGGTGTCTTGATTTGAGGGCTAAGTCCCACCTTAAGGTTTGTACTGGGCTAGTATTCTTCATGTTATATAGTCACCAAAACTTCAAATTCCTTCAAAAAGTACTATTTATGTTGAAATCAGAGTTATACTGAGTGAAAACTTAGGGACAATACTTGAAACAAGACTATTAGTTATTTCTCTCAGGGAACTACTTAGTTGCTACAAAATAGACACCAAATATTAACTGTCAGAGAGCTATTTCTAATTTGTACCTTAAACCAGATTCATATGCCAAGTAGGTAAACAAGATTAGTTAGTTGGAAGATTATATTTTGTGTTGTGGAAGTGAAAAGAATTATCTAATCTCATGAATAGCTAGTAGTACATAGCAAAAGCCTTTAATCATTCCTGTGGGTAAATCAGGTGATCAGGAGAAACAAAGACCACTAAGGGACAGGTAGAGTTGGAGCTTCCTGTCTCCTGAATCAGGAATCTACTCTGGGTACAATAAGGTTTTGCTTCCTTATTTTCTGTGTCACTTTCTCTTCTAAGAAAAGGAGAAGCAACCTTCCCTTTCCACATCCCTGGGAGAAAAGGAAAAAAAAAAAGGAAAAAAGTGTGGTTATGTACATGTTTTTTTCATTGTTCTATGTCCCCTTCTGTGGAATGACTCTAGATGGTGAAAACAAAAGACAAGACTAAAATGACCTTTTTATTCTCTTCTACTGAACTCTAAACCAGATGATGTTTTGATTCAAGCTGAAATCTTATATAAGGAGTATAGGTAAGAATTTTATAGAAAATCTCATGTATTTTCCTCTCAGTTTTGTTTCTTCCTCTTTTTTTTTAACTACCCTTTGTTTATCATTAGTAAGGAAACTGATATTAAGAGAAATGACAACCACACAGACAGACTTTTCTAACTTCATGGACATTGTGCAAACATCTGACAATTACAAGAAAAAAATAATTTAAAAAATGGACAGAAGGATGTGTTGAAGAGTCTTGGTCAATGAATGGAACAAACTGGTGCTCTTTTATCCATATCTGAGCATATACGTGCTCTGAAGACTTCAAGGCTACAGGCACTGTCTCACAAATCAGACGAAGTAGGTCTGATTATTCTCTCAGCTATGCTGTTATACAGGAAATCTGTACTGAATTCGGTACACTTACAAGCAGATATAAACTGAGACAGAATCTTCACCACAGAGTATTAAAACCCTAGGTTGATTGTTAGCCTATTTTGAGTGCTTATGCATATTAGTAAATAAAATATTTACTTAACATTTTCTTTTTATATCCATTTCATATGTACTGTTTGGTGCTTGGAATAATAAACTAAATTTCAGCAATGAGAAGCACTCCCTAACAGGAATAACGCCTCTAGAAAATCTTCTAAAAATTATATCTGCTTTTCTTGAGCCTTGTGGTGGTTTGGCCAGCAATGAACTGCTTTTCTGGGAATCAAAAAAATCAGGAAGGAAGTACAATCTAAATATGCGCTGTATATTTGCTGCTGTTCAGATCTTTCACACAAAAAGTGATTAAGACCAGTCATATGCCTAAAAGGAATCATGGTGGAGTACTGAGAGCGCAATCACACTATACTCTGAGCACAGGATCTATCCTTACAGTTTCATGGGTGTGGTGGGTTCACCTTGGCTGAACGCCAGGTGCCCACCCAACTGCTCTATCCCTCCCCTTCCCAGTCGGACAGGGGAGAGAGTAAGGTGGGAAAAGAAAACAACACTTCTCTCCTTTGGCGATGTCCAGGGTGAAGTGAATGGTTTCGAGCTCTGTAAATTGACTCGATCCCCCCTCTCCTTCAGTAGCTTCTGCCACTTGTCAGGTGGGACTCCAGACAGCTGCTTTCCACTTTTGGTTCGTCCCTACAATGCAGCAGAAACCATCAGTGAAGAGGGTATAACGTGTTTCTCCTTCAGGTAACTGATTGTATAGTGGAGCTTCTTTAGCCCGTACCACCATTTCTCCTTCCCCCTCATCTGCCAGACTGAAGTTCCCGCCTTCAGGCCAATTTATTACCATCTCTAGGATCCCAGGGTGATTGGGGTTTCCAATGCAGGTGCACCGTGTGATCAGAGCAATCCACTTACTCCATGTAGCATCGGTGGCATGATGCGTAGAGGGCACCTTTCCCTTGAACATCCAGCTCAGCACTGGTAGTCGGGGTGCCAGGAGTGCTTCTGTGCCAATCACCTCTGAGGCTGCTTGTACTCCTTCATAAGCCACCATGATCTCCTTCTCTGTGGGGGTGTAGTTGGCCTTGGATCTTCTGTAGCTTTGGCTTCAGAATCCAAATGATCGGCCTTGGGCCTCACCAGACACCTTTTGCCAGAGGCTCCAGGAAGAATCATTATCCCTGGCTGCAGAATAAAGTACATTTTTCACATTTGGTCCTGTCCTAACTGGTCCAAGGGCCACAGCGTGGGCAATCTCCTGCTTGATCTGTTTCAAGACTTGCTGCTGTTCAGGGCCCCAGTGGAAATCATTCTTCTTATGAATCACTAAGTAGAGCGGGCTTATGATTTGACTGTACTCAGGGATATGCACTCTCCAGAAACCTATGGCATCTAAGAAAGCTTGCGTTTCCTTCTTGCTGGTCGGTGGAGCCATCGCTGTGATCTTGTTGATGACTTCTGTTGGGATCTGATGATGTCCATCTTGCCACTTCACCCCCAGGAACTGGATCTCTTTGGCAGGTCCCTTGACCTTGCTCTTTTTGATGGTGAGGAGAATCTGGATGACTTTCTTTCCCTTCTCAAAAACTTTCTCTGCTGTGTCCCCCAATACGATGATGTCATCAATATATTATAGGTGTTCTGGAGCCTCACCCTTCTCTAGTGTAGCCTGGATCAGTCCATGGCAGATGGTGGGACTGTGTTTCCACCCCTGGGGCAGTCGGTTCCAGGTGTACTGCACACCCCTCCAGGTGAAAGTGAACTGGGGCCTGCACTCTGCTGCTAGGGGGATGGAGAAGAATGCATTTGTGATATCAATGATGACGTACCACTTCGCTGCTTTGGACTCCAGTTCATAATGGAGCTCCAACATGTCTGGCAGAGTGGCACTCAACGGTGGGATAACTTCATTCAAGCCAGGATAATCCACAGTCAGTCTCCATTCTCCATCAGATTTACGCACAGGCCAGATGGGGCTGTTGAAGGGTGAGTGGGTCTTGCTGACTACCCCTTGGCTCTCCAGCTCTCAGACCATCTTACGGATGGGAATCACAGAGTATCGGTTCATTTGGTATTGTCGTCGCTGCACAGTTGTGATGGCAATTGGCACTTGTTGGTCTTTGACTTCCAACAATCCTGCAATGGAAGGATCTTCTGAGAGGCCAGGCAGGGTAGATAAGTGTTTGAACTTTTCTGTAGCCGCAGTAGCTACACCAAAAGCCCATCGATACCCCTTTGGATCTTTGAAGTATCCTCTCCTGAAGTAATCAATGCCAAGGATACAAGGGGCCTCTGGGGCCAGTCACAATGGGGTGCTTTTCCCACTTGTCCCCTGTTAAACTCCAGCCTCTAGCACTGATAATTCCTGGCATTCCCTGTCACTCCAGAGATCCAGATGGGCTCTGCGCTTCTGTGCCTCCATGGCATCATAGTGCACTGTGCACCAGTGTCTACTAAAGCTTTGTATCTCTGCGGATCCGATGTGCCAAGCCATTGGATCCACACAGTCCAGCAGACAAGATCATCCCTTTCCTCCGCCTGGCCAAAGGCAGGGCCCCTCTATTCCTGTTCCTGGTCAGAGTATTCACTGTCTGACCCTTGTGATGCCAGACCAGAGGTCCCCTCACTGGGATCAAAAGAGGTGGTCTCAGTTCTTTGGCATCTCAGAGGTTGCTGATTTCTTTCCGGGGTCTCTGCAGCAACTACATGGACAGCCTTCTTACTAGCTCTCTTCCCTCTTAATTTACATACCCGGGCTTCAAGCTGAGAGGTGGGTTCACCATCTCACTTCTTCATGTCTTCCCCTTGATCACGCAGAAAGAACCACAGTTCACCACATGACCTGCTCTTGGGGCTTCCTTTCCCTCTGGGTGGGGCAAGAGGAGACCAGTCTCTCGGGTTGCCCCTAAGAGCTGAGTTGGTGACCCGTGGGAATGAGGAGGTTCCCAAAGTTTCTTCTACATTCCGTAGCCAGGAAGACATCACCTCCACACTTGGTGGATCCATCTTCGGAAAATATAATGATACCAGGCTGTTAGAATATGATGCAGGGGCACCACCTTCCTCCACACGGCCAGCTTGCAAGGGACATCCTCTGGATCTTTGGGGGTGTCATCCCTTCTTAGTTTGCTATAAATGATTTCTAGCACTGCTAATTCCCTCAAGTACTGGATACCTTCATCTGCAGTGGCCCACTTTCTCAGGGAGCTCATTAGATCTTCCTTGAATGGATACCTTTCCCTCATGCTTAAGAGGAACCATCTCCAAAGACTGGAACCTGTTCTCTCCCTTCGAATTCCTCTTTCAATTCCGTGATCTCTGGCAAGGGATCCTAGCTGCTGGGCTTCATGACCTTCCAGCTGTTGACTATCAGCCCCGTTATCCCAGCGTCGAAGCAGCAAGATAGGAATCCACTCACCAGGCTGGTGGCTGAAATCTTTCCACAAGTCCCGGAGTTCTGATGAGTTCAGGGACTGGGTAACCTTGGTTTCCTATTTGATTTGTCTGACTTCCCCTGTTGAAGGACCTGTTCTTTGATCTGCCCCCTCTCCTCCTTCTAATCCTTCTTCTTCTTCTTCTTCTTCCTCTTCCTCCCTTACTAATTACTGATATGGACCTGTAGCTGGCCTTATGCATTTCTTTCTTTTCACTACTGGGGTGTTATGGTCTGAGTCCCTGTCTCAGCCAGAGTGTCCTCCATTACAATTTGGGTCCCTGTGTCCGCTACAGTCTTCTGAGAGTATTGAACTGTGGCTCAATAAGCACAGACCAGGCCCCAGTACAGGGCAAGAAGCTGCTGGTTTTGACTGGCGTAGGCGAGGCACCCTTCCATTAGGTGACGTGTCAGTTTGCTAGGGTTGAATACCTGTTCAGATGTGAAGTCCCAGGTAACGAGAGGTGTCAAACGCTCTAGGAACCTGCCCAAATCCTTCCACACTCCCTGCCACCCGGGAACTGGGCCCCTCAGGGCACATCCTAATATATTATTACCTAAAGTTTGTTTTCTCCTACACCAAGATAACACCACATTCCACAAAGTCCATAATGTTCTGACAGTATTGGTTAGTAGCAATAACATTACTAAACAGCTCACATAAGGAGCACGGGTGACTTCATTATAAAGCCATTTATATCAAAGTCAGGAAGGGGGGGAAGGTTGTATTCCTCCATCGGTCTCAAATAGTTCCCCAGAAGACAACTCCCCCAGCACAGAAAAGCCGTTAGTACAAAAGCAGGGTGCAGAGCCATTGTTTATATTGGTATGTTCCTGAGACTAGCAAAATAAAGCTATAAGTGATGCAATACAGTGCAATGTGTGTACGTATATATATATATATAACTGCCTTTCTCCTGCCCCACCACTGGGTGCCAAAAAGGATGGTGATGGGTTCACCTTGGCTGAACACCAGGTGCCCACCCAGCTGCTCTATCCCTCCCCTTCCCAGACGGACAAGGGAGAGGGTAAGGTGGGAAAAGAAAACAACACAAATTGTGGGTTGCGGTAAGGCAGTTTATATTTATGCGAAAAAGAAAGAAAAAACAGTGTGGATGCACACAAAGTAGGAGCTCGCAGTTAATCTCTACTTCCCATAAGCAGCAATGGTCGGCCACTTCCCTGAGAAGCAGGGCTCCAGGACATGTAATGGTTGTCAGCATGAACCATCAGAGACAATGAGTGCCTCTGGTCCTGTTCCTTGCCTCAGCTTTTATATCTGGGTTGAAGTCATATGGTATGGAATATCCCCTTGGTCAGTGTGGGTCAGCTGGCCTAATCGTGTCCCCTCCCTCGCCCTCGACTGAAGAGGGAATGTTACAGTTCTGTGCTCAGCAGTAGCCAAGACATGGGTGTGTTATCAACACTCCTCTAGCTACCAAAGCAGAGCACGGCACTGTGAGCGCTACTATGGGGAAATAAATTCCAGCTCACTCAGACCCACCACAATGGGTCAAAATTAAAGACAATTTTTAAGAAAAAATCAATGACTATTTTTATTCTCCTGCTTCATTCCCATATGGAGATAATTTGAAAAACTCTAAATAAATATTAGGGTGTATTACCCTGTGTCTTCAGGGAAATCAATCAAGAGGAATCAGCAGATAGTAAACAAAAACATTGTTATGTATGTGCTGATTAGGAGTGCAGTTCAGTCCTGTTCTAGGGATTTTATGTACTCTTAGGGAAAAAACGTCCTCTTTTCCATTCTCAATAGTTTAGGCTAAGTGAGAAATCCCCATTTCACAGAGAGGAAACAAAATATTTGCTGAAGAAACCCTTCACGGAAGCATCAGTTAAGCCCAGACTACAGTCCATATATGAAGTAAAAGACCTCAACAACAGTCGTCTTCCAACTAGAAAAAATCAGTGTGGTCCCACTGAACACTTCCTGCGGAGTGACGTTGAACATGACCTGATACCCCTTAGAAGATAAATACATGAACTTGTTGCTTATTTTTTTTAATGATGGCAATAAAATCATAGAATCATAGAATATTCTGAGTTGGAAGGGACCTACCAGGATCATCAAGTCCAACTCCTGGTCCTGTGCCAGACACCCCAAGAATCATACCACATATTTTCCCTGGTAATTCCCCTGTAGAAATTGCAAGATATGACAGATAAAGGTATATATGATTTAATCTACTACATCTTTGCCTGTGCATTAGCTTTCTGCATGCCAGTTTATCTCTCTCAGCTGGAGAATACTCCAGACTTGCAACAGGTTAACGTAGTTCTCCTGTACGCCTTTTATTTAATGTGCAACAAAAAGTGTTTCCTCTTCTGGACCCAAATATGGAATTCCCCTTGACCAAAAGAGCACACTCGGGATGAACAAGAAATGAAAGTCAATAAACATAATTATTTAATCACTGTAATTTCCTGAGTCCTAGGCATGGTCTATATTTTCTCAAAGATCATTTAGTTTTGAGGTTTCAGGGTCGAGTACTCTTCAGTACTTGCTACTTAGTGGAATTTCCAACCTAGTTTTAGGTTTCAAGATGTGTGAAGAAAATTCAGAACCTGAAAAACTCGCGGCCTGGAAAGGGTTTTGATTTTAACCATTATTTGAATACTGTGCTTACCTTGCTCTCACAGTGGGGAAACCATCTCAACTTTTCATTATTTCTTTCATGTATAGAGGAATAAGAAATGCAAAATCAGATGTGGTGGCAAAAGTTACATCACATGGTTAGAATTTTACTCTAATGCCTATTTTTATTTGCCCACAATTCTAAATATATTGGTGGAAAACACTATTTTCTATATTATGAGTGAGCAGACATTTTTGACTTCTTGTGAATTTTAAAATCTAGGTACCATCCTCAAGTGATTCATAATTTATGTGAAAAAATAAAAGTACACTATGATTTGGAATTTTTTCTTAAACTTGCCAATATATCAAAACCAGAGAGATATTGAAAGCCACTTTTTGTAACTCCTCAGTTGATCACCGTGAAGCAGATAAAGAGAAATTCAGATTTCTCCCTATGGAAATACAGATGCACTCAAAATCTCTCACTCCAGCTAAGAGTTTGCTATGCCAGAATAAAATCAGAAACCTGACTGAATTTATTTGCTCTTTCAAGGACATGTTTCTGCACCCAGCATGATCTGTGACCTGCAGTAAATCAAGCATGAATAACTACAAACTGACTTACTACTTTTGTATGGTGCCTTTCTCATATAAACAGATGTGTAGTTTATCTCAGCAAAGATTATAAATACTGCCCATCAAGCAAGGATAACATTTGCTGTCCTTTTTCCTCTAGTGAGAAACTCCCCCCTTTCCCTGGAAAGTAAATTATATTACTGTATTTTCCTAAGTAAAATTCATTTTTACAATGTTTTCTCCTTAACTGTTTCTGCTTTCCAATTGCACTACCTTCCAAGATTGATTTAATATTTCTTCACTCTTTATAGACTTCAACAGTGATGCATTGCACTTCAAGTCTCCCAAGCATGTCACAAACACTATTCTGCAACTTCAGAAGAGAATGGAGAAAAGTTGATGCATCTAAAAGTTGATGAGGAGCAGAATTTGGTAAAAGAAAATGAAGGGAAGCTTTACCCAAGAATCTTAACTGGCTTAAATGTCAGAAACATTCTTCACAAGTACTGCTTGCATGTTTGAAGGCCATTACAGTCAAAATAGGACATTCAAATCTTGTTATTTATATAGCACTGGAGTGTACGAACCCTGGATGTATTATTTCAAGGCCAACAAAGCTCTCAGTGGTTTATATTTGAATTTGATTTATGTACACAAGAAAAAGTTTATTTCTTTTATAAAAAACATGTGAGAAGTTTCTCTGAGGGTTTTCCATGACCAGGGTACTCTGGGCCACCGCAGCAACATCTGTAAACACCTGTACTGTAGATGCCTGCTTTAGTGACACTATGTCACATGCGTTTAAATTAAACATTTGCTGAGTTCCAGACACAACTACAAAAATTTCTCTAAAAAACGTGAAAAAAGACAGTGGAATCTGGTGGACTGGTGGAACACACACAATGATAGTGTAATGAACAATAATCAGCAAGATGGGATGGATTTCATTCAGTTGAATTTCCTCCTCAACATTTCAGAAAAAAAAGCAACAACATTTTTAACCACATTTAGTGGTTCTATTGAGTGAGATAAGGAGATCTGACTTTGGCAGTGCCAAGGGCCCGGGTTTTCCTCCATATCCCCTCCCACCTCAACAGTGGCAGCAGCAATTTGGAACTTTGCCTGGCTGCTTCTGTTTTCTGCTCTCCCTCACAGAAGCAAAGTTATTATTAGGTTCTAAGGCTCATGCATCAAGAAGAAATATGCCTCACACTGGTCCAGGTCTCTGGACTTCCTGTGCACATTTCTGGGGCTGTGCTAGGTGCTTCAGTAGCACTTCCCCTTGTCCCCCAGGAAAAACAGAGGTATCAACTGCCTGTCCCTGCAGCTGCAGGTTGCTAATGGGTTTATGCTGAATAGTGTAAAATTCATCTTAGCACAGAGAAACATTGCACACTAAACAGAGCTACAAGACTGAAGAAGTGAAAAGCAGACATGGGTTGAGTTATGGTAAGCGTTGAAAAAATTGGATCCATGTACAGAGAAATGAACCTTAGAAAAGCTTGGCAATGTGAAGGAAAGGGGAGGAATGTCTGTTCCTCTGCACTTTCTCCAGCAGTAGTGGGTAAAAGAAAATTAGAGTCAGGAGACAAGCTGGTGAAAGTGAAAAAGTTATTCCTTCAAACTCAGCTCTACAATTGGCATCAGGCCCAAAACCTGTGAGGCTGCTTGCTTTTCCAGATCTCACTCGTCTTGCTGGCAGGTGAAGGGCAGTGAGAGCTGCCACGTGTCACAAATAGCACATGGCACCTAAGCATCTGTCATACCTCCTCACATCTCAGGCAGAGGGTCACTCACTGTACTCCAATGGAGCACTATTTGTCTCACAGGAACGTGCTGCAGGCCAAAAGTCAGGCAATCACGGGCACCAGACTCAGTTGTCTGTTGTTAATAATTCCTTGTAGTTCACAACCTTTGTAACCAGCCCAGGCTTCATTTCCCTTAGAAACTGGGCAGGCAGCTATCAGGACAAGTGCAAAAACAGAGATAAACCAAATATATATTATTAAACAAATAGCCTCACGCTTAGGAAATATGGACCTTTCATGTTGTAAAGGGAACATGCTCAGGTTAGCACTGTGATTCAGGACCTCATGCAGTACTGGCTGGCATGAGCGGTGTAGGGAGTGCAGCGTGCTGGAACGCCTCCAACCTCACCCAGAGTTCTGCAGCAGTCAACTGAGCACAGAAAAACAGTGTATCCTGCACAGTTTCTCAGAATAAGCTGATCCACAGAAGTGAATCAATCCTGAGAAGATACCCTCAGCCATCAACAAAACTGAAAATCCTAGAAAACCAGGAAAATGCTTACTGTGTTAATCTGTGACCCATTGGTCAAGTGAAAGATCAAATCTTCCAGGATTTGTCCTAAAGGACATTGTGAAGCTCTTTCCTCTTCTTAAGAGATTATAATGTGTTGGGGGTAAAAAAGCCACAAACAATAAAAACCAACTTGCTTCCATTGGGTCAACTTGATTGCCATCTCTGCTCATTCTGTTTTCAGTGAAGTGTGCTGTAGCTGTAACCACTGAGCAATAGAAAAGAATGAATGTATTAATTGCTAAGCTGTATTAAGAGTTTAAGTAAATGAAAAGTTTGGAATTTCCTTTAGTGGCTTATTTGCTACACTTACAATAATGTTTTGAACTATGTACTGAACTTTTAGATCTGTCATAAGACTTTTCTTTTGCCTGGAGACACATAACATGTCAACCTGCTGCTGTGAGCTGTTTTGCTGTGCAGAGTTGGGGATATGTTCACTCTCACGCAAATCAACACAGACAGAATTGTGCTTACAGAACAATTTTGTTTTCAGTAAGCAAGAATGAAAGTTTCAGTTAGGAAACAAATTCAGGCTTCCTAAAGTGAGATTAATTTTGCCTTGTGAAGTTTTCTTAAAGCAAATGGAAGGTTTAATTTTTCCTGTACCTTAATTAGAACTAAGATGAATTTTGAGATATGTATCCAGAGTTGCAATAGTAGTCATGAAATAGAACCTGTGAAAACATAAGGGCAAGGTGTACAGAAAGCTGAAATATTTAGAAAGTATAGACAAACTTTTAGACTTCAAAACACCTTTCCAGACAGAGGAACTTTCTGGAGTTTTTTATACTGGGATGTATTTGCTGAACTCTGACACAGCAGATGATAGAATACAGAGAAATTTCTCTGAAAACTGTTGCAGACTGATGAGAATTATATAGGAGATGCCATTGACTCGGTGAACTGTCCAGTGGCAGTTTGACTATGGTAGAGATGGGGCAATGTACATGTGACAGTTTTTTTGAGCTTCAAATATTAGCTTTGTCCCAGTGCAACTTGTATTTTTGCATGATGGTATATAGCTTTAGGGCTTCAGTGGAGGTTACAGAAATGCTTTAGTCAAATAGTAATGAAAGGGTGGCACAGCAACTTAAGCAAGAGAGTTCATTAACTATATGGAGTCATCCTGCTACTTTGACCTCTTTGGTAACCAAATAGCTCCAGATAGCTTGAAAGCCTCACTGTACAGCTACAGTCATGCAAACTAATGATGTAACACAAGTGTACTAAGTCAAGCTAACTCTTCAGCTCTGTGAGTGGGTATCATACATGAAAACTTTAATTTAGTAATGACAGGCATACTAATTCATTCCAGAACACTACCTAAAATGACGGTAAAATTAAAGTATCTAAAGAAAAGAGCAGTCTCAAAAGAAAAAAGCTTGGCAGAAGGAACTGTGCTATTCCCTTATAAACCACTGTTGCTTTGACAAACTTCAAGCTGTTACATTAAAGCAAAGTCTGTTTCATTAAAAAAGGCCTGTTGTTAGCTAGGTGAAGAGTCATCTAATCTAACTATAAATGTCTAAAAGATGGACTTTGGAGTCTGAGATAGTAATTTTAGCTTTTCTGTATGGTCAGAAGCTAGCAACAGGATGATTCATGCGAGCTGTATTTCCATCACTATCTAAATATGAGACAAATCCATCTCTGCCTATTTTTCCTCATTGACTATAAAAAGCTTGAGGTGAATAGCTTAGGGTTAGATGTTTACATTTTAGATGTGTAAGTTATCATGGACTAAATCTTATACTTTATCTATTTTCCTTCTAATATTTATTTAATTACATATTCTTCTGTATTTACTCTGCCTCAGCAGTAAAATTTTCTCAACCTGTCTTTGGAATCGGTTCCACAGCATGGCAGATTAGAAGTTATGTGATTTACCCTGATCCACAGTAGTATCAAATTGCTTCCACAGATTATCCTAGAAGAAATTTCTTAAAACTATTTAGCCATCACTGTCAGGACTTTTCCTTTCTTTTTTCTTTTCTTTTTTTCTATTCTCCTTTCCCACTAACAGCACTTACCAGTCTGCCTGACGTCCATCCTTATTTTACAAATCAAAGCAAAACAAAACAGTACAGCACAAGTAAATTCATCAAGCATATTTTTCCCTCTGTTGTTACTGCTACCTTAATATAAAAGCCCAAAATGCATGGTCAGAAATGTAAATAGCAGTCTTCAGTTTTACCATGTTTGTTTTTTAGCAATTATGTTAATTTACTATATATGAAACATATTGTATGTATTATATGTTTGAACTATATAACTCACCACATCTCTGTATCGCATGTGTTACTGTAGGATTTTTTAATGACACAGTAATTTTAGTGTTTTTCTGAGCTGAATTGTCCTAACCTGTCTGAACTCTACACTGGGAAAACAAACAGAAAGGAAGACAAAAAAAGAAAATTAAACTGCAACAATAGAAAATTATGACTATCATGCCAAAACTACCTATAAACCATCAGGATCAATAGAAATCCAGGTGAAAATATTGCATTATCTAGAAGGAAATTTTTCTGATTCTTTTTGTCCTATTTCTATTCTGCTAAGCACAATTCTCAACAAGAATTTCTGTAAACCTTAACCAGGATACCACAAAGTTTGTTTTTGGATGTATTAACCTAGAAAGTAAATAAAATGCAGCTCATTTAAGTCTATAGGGAAACTGTCTAGAAAACTGCAGGCAGCTGAGGAATAGAGTACAGAGTGGGATGCTCTGTGGTGTATCTCATCAATTCTGTGTTGGAGAGAAGATGAAAGTTCTGCTTCACAGCAAACTTTGAGATTTGATTGAAACAAGATATTTGGAACACATTCTCAAAATGCAGTTGTACCAAAACTTTGGTCAAAATTTTATTGTTCAAAAATCTCACTGAAAGCATCTTCAAACTGTTCAGCTCCATAAATGATTCAGCTTAAGTAAAACAACACCTTTCAAGAAAAATACATTTTGTCAAAAACTACCTGACCAACTCTACCCTGTGTTTAGAGAGGCCATTTAAAAATAGGTTTAAAGGTATTTTTAGAATTGCAAATTAGGGGAAGTCTATTTACTTGAGAAGTGTAGATCCATAAATAATGCTGAACTTCTATGTTCATCTAGCAACAGCAGGTATTTCTGACAAGTTGTAATTACTTTTCAAGGACAAAAGCTGCATGTGACTTTTCAGAACAAACCCTTCAATCCTTGCTCAGAACTCAGCAACCTTTCTGTTACTGATCTCTGCTACAAAGCTATTTGTCCTTTGTTGGTTTTTTTTTTCAGCTACCTGACCTTCTTCAGAAAAAAATAATAACCTTAACAAACACAAACAGAATAGTGTATAGATCTGCCTGTAAGCAGCTGTCTGCTACCGGTTTGTGTCTCTGCTGTTTATTTGTAGAGTTCCCGTTCTTCTCTGCCTACCATCATCTATAATATTTAGATTGTTGTGTTAACTCTTTCAGAAAAATTTTCCTCTGAACAATATCCTTGTATTTCTACATATCTGAAGACCATCTTGCTCACAGTTGGAGTGTTAATAACAGAGATGACTTGACATACCCGGATTTCAAACTGGCCTTGCAGAGAAATGGAGCTTGTCTCTGGGGTAAATTTACAAGGAGTAAAAAATTTAAAAAATTTCTGAGTTGATTTAGATTCTTTTGTGAGACCCCTGTCCTCAAAAAAATGATTGCAGAATGAATAGAGATACACATTTCTGCCTCTGACAGTACTAACCAGACAACTCTAGTTTATGCATAGTGTTTGTTCATTAGGTCATTGGAAAAAAAAAACGTAAAAACTTCTAACCACATTGTAAATTTTTCATACTAATCCATTCTCTCATGGTCTAAGTTGGTCTAGATGAAAAAAACTATGGATGACTTTGTTAAATATAAGCAATCAGAATATGAACCTACAGTACTAATGAATTCCCTGTAATATCATAGGTGGGTGAGAAGATCATATAAGATTGGAGTTAAATTGTCCACTCTGTGAACTTTCCCTTAATGTTGCATGTTTCTTAGCTACAATTAAGTAAGATTGCAATTTTCTGTAAGTTAGAAAGTGAGTAAGTAAGCACAGTAAGTACATGTGAGAGATTGGGAAAAAAGGTTGATTTTAAGAGATTCATTTTGGTGGATTAAATAGTTCCATATGAAAATAATTCCAGATTAAGACTAGTAAGAGTAGAGGAAACCATCTTCTCAGCTAGTGTATGTTTGAATTGAGGAAACCTAAAGCGCTTTTTGCCATGCTGTAGTAGTTTCAACCAGGTTTTCCCCCTGCAGTTGAAAGTGGTAACCCCCAGGGGGTGGTAACTCTTGAAGTTTTGAAGTTTTGTCCAATGAGTGCTTCTGCAAAATGTAAACATATCACAACCAAACGGAAGAGAAGAGTTGTAGTTTTGGGTTGTAGAAGAAGAGGTAACCATGTTGTAGAGCCATGAGGAAGGGGCTCAGAGCTCCACAGGGGGGCTTTGGCCCCCAGCCCCTAGCGGGGGCCTGCGGGGACCTGGAACAGCATAAAGCTGGGCTAAGTACCTGCAAGTGAGAGCTGAGAAAGTTTTCTCAACTCTGAGTGAGCAGAGACAGCAGCGGCGGCAACGTCCAGAGGCTATGGCTAAGAGCCAAGAGATAACTGAAGGAACAGTAAACAGCATGCAACTGAGTAAGGAAGACACCGAGTTGTCTCGGAGAGCCGAGAAGGAGAGTCAGCAGCAGAGCTACAGAGTTTTGGGGGTAAGAACTGAACCAGACCCCCCAAACTCCTTTGAGACCTCCAGGAAAGGAGGGACATGGACTCCTATTATGGAGAGGAGCCTTGGACATGCAGCGCTAGAAAGAGAGAGGAGTTGAGAAGCTCAAAAGCGTCCTGAAGCTGGACCGGGACAGAGAGGAATGCAGAGGGGGTGACCTTGGTTCCCCCCTCGCACTGCTGCCAAGGTGGCAGCCTGAGGCAGGGCACAGAAGCTCTGGAAGGGGTTTGAGTCCCCTGAAGATACCAGACCACCACGAAGACCCCCAGTGTTTCGTGGTATGACCGTGGTGGAACGACCTTTGTCTGGGGTGACGTAACCCACGGAAGACCCCTTTGCCTGCGTCAAGGGGGCCGAGAGAGGCTTGGAGGCCTCCCTCGTGAGTGCTGGCAGAAATCCAGGCACAGCTGCTGCATGCATGTGAAGAGGACAGATTGCTGCTGTAGAAGATACTCCTGCTTAGAGACTGGAAGGGATCTGTCCTTCTTCCCTCCTGGACTTTTATTTGGAGGGGAGAAGAGATCTGATCCATTGTAAATACATATGTCATGGTAGAGATAGTTGTGATCGTGTGTATAATGTATTATAGTATTTATTTGTACAGTCATTGTAATATATTCCCTTTCCCCCCACTTTGAGTCTGGTGTGTTTTGTCTGGAAAGAATCATCCCACATTAGGTTGAGATGTGGGAGGGGGGATGGAGCTAGGGAATTAGATTTTTGGGGTATCTCAAACCATGACACATGCTATTGTCAGACCTTATAGGTATTAAAGGTACAAATCAAAATCCATCAGATGACTTTTTTTGCTCATTGTCTCTTCAGCCCTCTGTGAAAAGCGGACTAGAGTGGTGTCTTATGTGTTAGTATCTTCTGAGGAGCAGTGCAGGACATGAGGAAAGCATGGCTGACAGATATTTGAAATTCACTTAAAGTCTGCCCTCACAAGCAAATCCCAGGGGAAAGGATCTTTCGAATACAAAACACACCAGCTGTGGGACTGTCATGGCATTGATGGCACTTCAAACGCATGACACCTGAGCACAAGAAAGAGTGATCAATAATCCAAGCAGTGTCAATTTAGAATTGATGGAAAATCCCATATATAAAGTATTTAAATGTTTTGGGCCTGACAAAGTAGAAATCCCCCAAACTTTGGTTTCTGCTAAATTATCAATCTATTTTAGTTAGAATTATTACCTACTTATAAGTGATAAGAGGTATTCATGGAAGAAGCACAGTGTTTGAACTGGAGAATTCAACTGACAACACAGAAGTAATTAAAAAAATAATAAATCTACTTTTTCTGACAGACAAGTTCCTAACCTCAAGTCACTTTTATGTTCAGCCTACACATGTGAGTGCAGATAGAAGGTTTTTATGTGCTACCATGGGATGTAATTCTCTGAAAGAAAAAAATGGGAGTTATGCAAATGCAAAAAAGAAAAATCTATATTACAGGTAAGTGTATGTGTCACATCTTTCTTTATTCCACTCTGAGAATCTTTAAAAGCACTTAAGAGTGCTTAATATTTTGTCTCCACTGACCTGTGTTGAGCTTACTCAAGATTTATGATCAAATATAGCATTTTTCAGAATCAATATTTTGCTGGTCAGAAAGGATTTCCTCAAGCATGTACAATTAGGAGGCTGCCTGAAGATGCTGAACATTTTTCTTCTCTGCAGCAAAGGGCCATGGGGGATTTTATCATAAGGTGTATTACTTATGGGGGGATGGAGTTTTCAGGTCTTTTGCACAATTGTTTTGGTCATCCTTTTCTGTAATCAGGAAGTAACAGGAAATTAAAATGTCTCAGTAAGCTTATTCAATGTGGGGGGAAATTCCTATTATAAATTATTGTAACTCTGCCTCAAAAAAGCAATCTTGATTTACCTCAGTCAATCATACACAGTTAGCTGTTTTCTACTTTCTTGTTATTGCTTCTCAGATACTATATTGTAGAAAAACATAGTTTTTTATTGTCTTTGGAATTTATTGAGGGATTTAGCTTCTATTGAAATCTTAACTGCTAGTCTGTACTGCTATTTGCTTATTGGTATTCTTTTACCAATTGATATTCATTTACCAAATAAGATTCAGGCAGCGGTCAGAACTGCAGGGTCGAGGTGCCCAGGAGGTTTCCCGGTGTCAGAACGGAGCAAGACAACAGCAGTGCAACAGTGTGAGAGCTCTCCTGTTCTCCAGTGCCAGTGCTGACCAGAGAGAAGCATGGCTCTGGTTGCCTCCTCCCAGTAATTAGCTCAAAGGAGAACCACAGTGAATAATCTCTGCTACCCTCACTGGAATGAAATGTTTTTTCTGGTGAGATGGTGACTTGGTCATCTCAAGAGCGTTAACATCAGCACTCTACCACCTATCCAATATATTATTTCTGAGATGAGTGAAGTTGTCAAGCACTTAATTTCTGTTGAAATTGTGTTATATGTTAGTGTTTTCATAGCATCTCATTCATTCCTGTCGGTAGATACCTCACTGTGAAAAAGACACTATCTCCAAAGAATCCAATCAGAATCTTTCAGGAATCCAGTATGGCTGTCCATATATCTCCATATATATACTAACACAGCTGTACTGAGAGAATGATGAAATAGCTACCAGAAGGAAATAAGCCATTAGGAGAAACAATAAAAGGGATAAGCAATGCATAAATCTAGTGAAAGGGAAGGTAAATTGAAATCCAGGCAATAAGAAAAAAATATCACTTAATCATTCAATTAAAGGAGAATTCAATGGGCAAATGAACTTTTTATTGTTTCCTGAGATGGTATAACATATACATTAAGTAGACCTCTTCAGAAGGTAACAAAATACAGGCTTTGCTTTTACAGAGCAAATCATGGTAGTGACTGTCTGCTTTCCCAGAAGCAGACTCTAATGCATTCACAAAGAGAAGCATTTGTTTGGCTCAGACATTTTCAAAGTGTACATCTAGATGAAAGCAGTGCAACATTAATGTCTGCCAGAGGCACTAACAGAAAATTCATATATGGGGCAGAGGTTTAGGATTCTCTGAATAAACACCCTACTGCAGTAAGAAATGGGTGAGTGTTGGATATTCTCTCTCTTGCATCAGAATCAGAAGGAAGAAAGACAGGGGTTCCTTCATCTAGTAACTCTCTGTGTTTGCCTTTATCTTTTTTCTCAGAATTACTGACCTAATTACCACTCTCAGTGGATCAGTTCTAAAGCTCAACTTTATTTCTTTATGGAAGATAGTATTGTAGGACCATTCAGACTTAGTAGGCAGATTTTTTGTTCTACCTTCACTGAGCTACATGAAATGATGGACCATCTTCTAGTCACTGCTACTTACTACTTAGCTTTAAACACAGAGTCAACCTTTACATAATTGTTAGGAACTGGTATTGGTTGTTCTTTCTCTTTGATGTTTTCCCACTTACTAGTTTTTCAATACCCAGCTCCTTGCATACATTTTCCATGAGCAGTTTTATTATGTATGAAAGTACACTATAATGTCCACCTTAAACAAAAGAAGGATTTTTAATCTTTTCATGTTTCTTTAGTTTCATTTGTCTTATACAGCCTGAATTCCCACTACAGTCAAATCTGGGTTATAATGAATGAAAGATTTATCCTTGCTAATTAACTCTCAAATTATACAGTAAACCACTGAATATTATTGAAATTACCAGTTCTACTTAGGATTAAAATTTTTCATTTAATGAATTCTTTCTGGTCTTCTTAAGTTTGCTTTTTCCTCTAATTTACAATTCTATAGATGCTGCATTTCATGGGGTTTTTTTGTGTTTCTCATTCATCTGTGTTTTTATTTGTTGTTTAGTGTGCTAGCAAACCTTCCTTAGTACTTGCTTTCAGGGCAAGTCTTAGCACTTGGAAAAAGAGTGAAGGAGAGTCTCCTTTCCAGTCCTGGCCATTGTTTTCCCCTCAGTGCTCTCTATTCTGTTTGTGTTGGGGAAGGTCAGTTTTTCCCCTCACCAGATGGTCTTCTACATCACGTGACATCTGCATCACAGTTACAGGTGCAGACTACACATGTACCGAGTATCCAGGTAGCTGCCAGTTACATGAAAAAGCTTTGAGTACTAGTAACTTTAATTAATCATGTACTTGCATGTCTTCTAATTATGACCAGTTAGCTGAAACCCTTAGCCATGTTACAAACTAACAGCACCCGAGAGAGCACATTATGCCAAAACATTTCTGATTTGCAAAAGAAACAACCTTTCCAGGGCTATAACTAAATATTGGTGAGATATGTTTCTATCATCAACTAGCAACTAGTGCATTGTCCATTAAGACAAAAAGGCCCGCATTTAAATGAAAGACAGTTGTACAGTTTATTTACATGGACACTGATACAGTTCAAATTAGTGTTGAAATGAGCTCTTTTAAACTGTTTCTGCTGAACAAACACAAACAGTTTTCCAGTAATACATACAACTGAGACATAGTGAGGTTATTTTCCTTAAAGGAAAAACAGTTATTGACATCACTAACATATTTTCTGGAATTTCTGACCACAAGTGTCTTTTATATCCTCTTATATTCTCTTATATAGGGATTTTTTTCTCAAAAAACTTTTACTGATATTAATAAAATAAGCCTGACATTTGTGTGTTACACATTCCAAAAATCTCTGAATACCCACATGTATATTGCCTTTCCTCCACTAAATTACTTGGACTATGTTAAAAGCATAAAATAGAGTAATTAAAGAAAATACAGATAATAAAGAAATGGAAATGATCTTGTTACTTAAAATACCTGACTGAGGAACAGAAAGATTCTGGAAAACTTTGGGTGTTGCCTCTGCTGATATACATGATTAAGTGCCCTCCAATGGTGCATGAAAGTGAGCAGCTGATGATGTGAAATCCTACAGGCACCTCATGCCTTTTCCTGGGAAGCTCTGTGAGGAGGGGTCAGGGAGCCTGGGGATTTAAGCCTTCTCCAGTTTCTCATGTTGTCTCTCACTGATGGGAAGAGGGGGTCTGTCGTGTTGGGAGTGGCTTCCCCAGGCCCTGCTGACCCAGCTGCTCCAGGAAAGATTAAGCCTGCCTTGTGCAATGGCTTTTCCCTGTGTTTGTCCTGAGACTTCTCCTTTGCCCCAATTCCATACACTTTATCTTTTCTCCAGAGAGCCATTCCTTACTCATTCTGGGCCTGATCTCAGAAGCACTGGGGTGACAAGAAATCACAGATGACAAGAATGCACTAATTTTAGTAACCTTGGGAACACTTTCTGTGGAATCAGAGATAATGATCCCTCAAAATACCTAAAGAATATGATGAGAAAGCTATATATGAAGTCCTATTCCACACTGAATTGAACAGGAATATTTGTTGTTAGAGTGATTTACTTCAATAGTGTTATGATTTAACTTTATATATTCTAAAGTATTTCTAGCAACCAAAGAAATATTTTAGTGAACAGAAAACATTTTGATTACTTCACCATAAGACATTTTCAAATCTTTTGTGGATTTATAGTTTTGTCTTTATGCTCCTACAAGGAATTTACTAGAGAAAAAAATCTCTTCACCACTGGGATGACTAGGATCCAGGCAGTGTATGATTTCAATAAGATGGTTTGTATTGCAATATATATAGTGGGATTTTGATAACTAAAAATCACAACAATGGTGTCCCATTCCATTTTTCTTTCAAACAGGCACATTCACACATACACAAACATATTTATTTATATGGGTTTTTTTTTTCAAATTTTTAACAAAAATGTTTTTATCATTTGTAGAACACTTAAAATGACTTTTTAAAGTATGAAGATCTCACTGAAGTTAAACTGGCTAGTAGAAATTAATTTTTGTTTTTTCTGTGGATGTTCCTATCTTGCCCAAGGAAGTGGGCAAACTTCTGCGCCCAACACGCCATATACTGAAGATTTGCCCTAGCAGAAAGTTGTACCTGATCTATTGATGAGGCAGAAGACGGCAGTGATTTCCCATTAGTCCTTTTCACTGTGGAGGGTCAGGTGAAGCAACTTCCAGGATGGTTTTCCAGTGCCTATCAAAGCTGATATTCCCAGTCATGTTGTGCCTGTAGTGAAGAAAAGTGCTTACTACCGTGCACACATGTGCCATCTGGGGTACTCATAAGCAAGATCTCCCAAAAGTTCTACTGCCTATACCGCAGGGACTTCTCGTATTCCCTGGAGCTCTGGAATTCCTTGTGTTGGTGACCTTGCATTGAACTTGTATCTGTTTCATGGGTGAGAAGACTCTGGAATGACTATCCAGTAGGCTTTGGTGTAGAAGGCAGAGATAAAGGGTGATACTTTCACATCTGTTGCTGAGCAGATGGGCTGTTGTGTTCTGCACTGGTTGGAGCTGTGTGTAGTCTTCATTTCAATACTTCAAAACACTTCCAGTATTTCATTTGTCCATTTGTTGTAACTGAAAGAAAAGAACACATGTAAATGTTCAGTAAACACTTGAAAGTCATTCTGTGCTGGGCTAATCCATCCTAGTGGAATACCTGCCCACCAAGCTTTTATTATGTGGCAGTGACAGATCTCACCTGGCCTTGCTAATGATACTAATCCCTCTAGAGTACCTGCCACTATAAACACCAAGGCTATCTTTTCCCCTCTCTTCCTGCACTCCACAATGACACAGGAATGGGGTCCCAGAAACAAATAAAAAGTCCTTAGCATTTGGATTTGTGATTGTCTTCCTTCGGACAGAAATATTTGATCTTATAGTCACAAAAGCAACTTCAAACATAGGACAGATTAAGATGGGAGTGGTAACCAAAATCAGAGAAAAACATGTAAGAGGGTGTGAGCATATGTGCAGAGGAGAGCCACTCAGAATAACTTCTGTGGCATTTATCATTTCATGAACCTTAACAAATTAATGCTCACAATACTCCCGTAGATTAGGAAGTATTCATGTATGCATGTGAGAAACAAGGAGGGAAAAAAAGAGAAGAAAAAGACATAATTCTTAGTGAACTCCCAGAAGAACAAATCTTATAATGTCTTATTCACCAACCTCATCAGAGACAGGTGTATCTTCCTTAAAATGTGGCATACTTTTGTGTTCACTGAGGCTAACTTTGACCCCAAATTCACAAAGCTATACCTTGCATATAAAACATTACTCCAAAATAAAAGGGCTATACAGTTCAGTATGTATTTGTTAAGGAATAATGGAACTTAACAGGGAAGTAAATACTATTACAATGGTCATAAAAAGAATAACCTTATTGAAACTGTGAGCTGGTCCACTGCTTCCTAAGTTAAAGCCCTGTAACTGAAATAGCAAATGTTATTTCTGTATTCAGAGCCATTTATTATTAAATGGTTGGTGCTCATGGTTCAGGCTTTATCAATAAAGCAATATTTAATTAGATGAAGACCTATAACTAAGAGCCTTTGAGAGGGAAAACCTCCCTAACTATTCTGATCCTCAAATGCTGCTTGAGTGTCTGAACCCTACTTTGAACTTAACCACTTTTCAAAGTGGTGTGGAGGTCTGGTTAGCTGAGAGAACAGATCTGTCACAGACACTAGATTTGGTCAGAATATGCAGATTTTCCAAAATCCAATCACATCATGGGAAAATACAGTTTTGGACAAAAAGAGGAGAGGGAAGATGAAGACAGAGTTTCTGGTCAAACTGGGAAGACCCGCTCCAGAGCTGTGCTTGGGCATATCTGTCTGATCAGTGGGAGAGTGAGAAAACACAGGCTTGACTGTTTATCTCTTGCAATCCAGAGAAATGCTCTTACCATAGATGTACTTCCCCTGCTGAAATACTTTGAAAAGTTTTGGTTTCGTAGTGATATGAAAATGGAACATTTTTGTCATGTCAAAATATTTCACCGGTTAGACAGTTCACTCTTAGCTTAGTGCTGTTGTACCTGTGTCTTATTCAAGCTTTGTCCATTAATATAATTCATCCAAAATAATGCACATAGAAAGAGCCAGAAAACACTACCAGTAAAAAGGCAAGCAATATTTCTGCTCTGTCAAATGATCACTTTATTCCTTTACTGAACAGTATATAAATAAGCGCTAACTTCTCTATATAACTCATGTACCATCTTTTGTCTTTAGATATGAAGCATTTTGTAAGCAGTAAGTTTTAATCCAGGATGTCATTTAAGTACTTTTAAACTGTTCTTTAGAAAAAGGCTTAGTTGAACAATTAAGTGCCTTCCTAATTAGAGGTTAATTACTGAAACCTCCTGACTTTCCTGTGAAGGGGTATTTTTCAGATGGAAAAATGAAAGCCAGATAAGTTTTCTTGCCAAAACTGCACAGAGAGTTACAGGCAGAGCAAAGATTTGAGCACCTATTGCCTCTCTCCAGACAATACTGTTTTCCTAAAAATCCATGCAGTCCTATGTCAAGCATTTATACTGCATTCACAGGCTAACTGTTGTACCACAGACTTTGAAGTCAGGAAGTGTGCTAGACTATAAGGATACAAGCTGACAACTTCTGAAACATTCTCTAAACCTGCATACTATTTTATTGATGCCTTTTCTTTGCAATTCTCAGACCTTGTAAATCGCTCATGCCACCCACTGCCCCCCCCCCCCAAAAAAAGAACAAAATAAAAACCAAAATGAAATAAAACAAAACAAA
This sequence comes from Chiroxiphia lanceolata, assembly GCF_009829145.1. Lineage (NCBI taxonomy): Eukaryota > Metazoa > Chordata > Aves > Passeriformes > Pipridae > Chiroxiphia > Chiroxiphia lanceolata. Next base: position 19,021,472 of record NC_045641.1, read on the forward strand.
AAAAAACAAACAAACCCAACATCAGAGAAAGGGAGAAGCATTTTATTTGACAGACAAGGTCAAGGATGTTTTTCGACTTTAATCCAGAACTCTGGCAGCCAAGGGAAGTCCAGATTCATGAACAAAAAAAATTACTCTTATGGCCAATTAATCTATTGCTTTAATTCCTGTCAGAGTGATTGCTGTGATCCCCAGGTGTTTTTACCTAGAGCCTGGTCTGCCTGTCTTAGTCTCTGCTGACAGTCTAACAAATTCCTTGTGGACAAGTGCTCACTAACAGACATGTTAATGCCATGCGTCAGCCGCACAGCAAAATATTGTTAGGTTAACTAAATCCCTACATATTAACTGTGTCTAAGGGCTAATGCCACAGTTCTGTAAATATAGCTGGGTCTTCTTGTAGCTGTGTATGAAGAAAATTATATCTTAAAAAAATATTTTCTTAAAAATATTTAAATTCAAGCTCTACTTCTGTCTTTGACAGTAGCAGCCTTTCTGAATAAATCAGGAAACACTGCAGTAAATTTATGGGCACATTTATCAAAACCTAGCAACACCACACTACTAATTTGGGATTCAGCACTTTACCAAATGTGCTAGAAAGTAGCAGCAGGAGATGTTCCCAGTTTGTGAATGAATTCAGTGCTCAGGGAAGTGAATGAACCAAGAATAGCCTGGGCAGAGGGAGATGGTGTGGTTCCTCACCCAGCTTTCCTCTTCTCCACAAGACAACTCTTTCTGAAAGCTGGACCCATGAATTTTGAGGGTTGGTTCCATAAATGAGTAATTTTATGAGAAAAAATTACTTAAAAAGAAGAGTCTGAAATGGTTAGCCTTGAAGGAATATTTTCTTTATTCAAATATATTTGATTAAGTAATATCCAGCAGAATATCTAGGGCCCAAAAAATCCTGGATCTGCCTTCTTACACAGTTTAAGTCATCTTTTTGATTTTGTCCTTTCCTCAGCATCAGAGACAGTAAACTAATCTTTATCACTCACTGGCACAGTTCCTGGCTCTGTTCTTTCCAAGCTGCTCACCAAGCTTCTTCATCTTTGCACTGCTGTAGCATTTGTGTTCAGTTTTTGCTTACATTTCTACTTTTTCTCTCAAGCCCCCTTCTTTCAAAGGACAGTTTCTTTTCCACTGGTTCTATACTTTATCTTAAACCTGCTTTTTCATGTTTCCCTGACTGTGGGCTGGGTTTTTAATTTGTTTGTTTGTTTGGGGGTTGTTTGTTTTGCTTCTTTGTTTTGGAATTTTGTTTTGTTTTGCTTCTTTCTCAATATAGATATGCTGAAAGGTTACAAATAGTAATAACATTTTTTAAAAATCACCTTTTTAAAAGGATTTCTTTCTTTTTAAGTTTGCAGAAGATCTATTTGAATACAGTCTTCAGCAGGGTCAACCAAGGCTTTCTGCTTTTCATTTTTATCTTCTGTGTTTTTCTTTCTTGTTTCTTTCTACTCATTCTCACTTCAGCTTCAAAACAGATGAAAAAAATGTAGATTTAATCCATACATATAAATTAAAAGAAAAAAAAAAGAGGGAGTATCTTTTCTTGAAAATGCTTCTACTTACGCAGATATTTAGCTGATATTGAACCAGAGATAGTTACCACAGAGTGACAACGTGTTTTCCTTCCTTCCCAAGAGTCCTGTTAATCAAACCCTCAACTTGCATTAACTGGTACAGTTCTGTTGACTTAAAGGCAATGCACTGATTTACCACAGCTGAAATATCTCCAGAAAACATTACCCTTTTTTGGTTGTGGTCTTTGCATTTTCTAGGAGGCATATAACATCAACAAACCTATAAAATGAATTGTCACACAATAAAGCAGCATGGCAATAGATCTATTTCACACCTGTGCACTGAAGTGTCATTCTTCTGCAGTGTAGATGGGGCCAAAATATTTGTCACCGACACGTAGAGAAAAGCTCTTGTGCTGACAGAGAAGATCTTGTGCTGACAGAGTAGTTATACAAGAATAATAATTCAGGGCTGAGGAATCTATCAAGAAAGAGGCATGGAGAAGTTGTTCTGCTGAGCAGCTATGTACATAAATCCACATGTGTTTGTGCTGTTGGATCACCACCTCATTTACTTTCTTGAAATTGTGTATAGAGTAGGTTTTAATTCTTGTGTGGGAATCCAAAATTGTACCTTTAATTTTCACCACCTTCTTAGCTCTGCTTCCCTGTCTCTTACAAAAAAATATATCAGGGGTTTTATCTCACTTATCTTTAGCCTTCTAACAGTTAAGCATCTCTAAGCTAACTGATCACATTCCCTCCAAGGCTGATGTGAAGAGCTTCATTCCACCCAAAGGTACTTAGCTCTTCCATATCTATTTCTACAGTTTACACACAGAAGCTAGATAAGCTTGCACATTAAGACTATAAATAGCTGATACTGAGTGAGAATGTTCTCACAATTTGTGGCTGCATCTTATATAACACAGGAGGGCTGTGGTTGTAGTGCAGAGTCAAGTATTTTAAGAATAAAAAGGAAACATCACAAATTATAAATAGGATGTTTATGCAATCCACAGACGTGTAATACATTTTCATTGGTACAGACATATTAATATATATGCACCTGAAAATTACAGGAAATATTATTACTGTCCATCTATTAACCATTTCATTGAATGGTTCTTTCATTTTAATGGCCTAACTTCTGTTTATTTTTTCAGTTTCCCAGTGAATGAAGCACAGCCTCATCCCAGGCACTTCATGATCCCACTCAAATCCCATCTAAAAATTGAATTTATTTGTAACTCCATAGGCAGTAGAAAACACGATCTGAGATTATTGAGTTAAAACTGATTGACATTGGTTGAATTTTATTCTTTTCCTGAATCCAACCTTCTGTACTTCTACTTTTTTAATGTAGTGAATTGGATGTAATTTTTTCATTTGTTTAATTTCATACAGTATTTTCAGTACTTTATAAATATACCAGTCCTAGTGATGGACATGCTTATCTACAAAGAAAAGGTATTAAGTCAGGTTTAAATACCTATGTTTTATATGTAATAGGATTAATTTCCATTATAGTCTGAAGCTATTTTTCAGCAGTCAGCTAAAAAAGACAAAAGTTCCTTATTCCTGTAGATCCAGCCAGGTAGATGTAACACTGGTAGTCCCAGCCTTGAAAAACTTGCTCTATAACACCTGTTGAGAGGGCTAAATGTCTCCAGTGGAGCTAGGTAAGCACAGTAAGGATAAGACAATGTAGAGGCACCAGACTGGTGTACAAATCATCCTTACTTTGCAGTACTAAGAACATTTTTCCATATTTTTGAAAGTCTAGAAGCCTGAACTGCTGAGTAGCTGTAAATCCAGGGAGTCCCTAGAAAAAATTATAAGATTACTTTCTATGGAAAGAGGTAAAGTGCCACATATAAGGATAAAAAAAATATCTGAATGAGTATTGTAAAAGGTATCAGTTCATAGAAAAAGATATTGGATCTTCGGAAAGATTTTTGGTCATTAAATGTGATCTTAAGTCAATGTTGCCCTACTTTTGCAAAAAAGTGAAAATTGTTCTATGTTGGGTAATCATCCAGTCATGTAAAATAATCTTTCTACTCCATTGAATATTTATAAGATCTCAATTGTAATACAGTATATGGGTTTGGGTGCAACAGCTCCAAAACAATGGAAACTAATTGAGGAAAAGTTACTAAAGATCTGAAAGCTACAATAAATGATGGAAGAGTTAGCACTGTTTATTGAACAGAGTAAAGAAAATGGAATGTGAAAACAGTTTTCCAGTTCATTTACTGCAAAGTGTGCTCCCTGTAGTGTCCATTAGAGGACAAGAAATGGTGGCTTGCATTTCAAAGTACGGAAATCACAGGGAAGGAGCTTTAATGAAAAAGGATCAAGAGATGCAGGAATTGATTGCTGGGCAAGAAAATGAAGACTCTGGGACTGAAGTTCTTTTAAAACAGGTTCAAAAGACATTTCTTATGAATGAGACAGTTCAGATGCTTCTGTCTTGAGGACTGGCCCTTGTGGCCTATCCAGCCCCCTCCACAGGGAATTCCATAAATACATGCTGAAGGTGTACTCAGTTATCAAAAACAACATGGTCAGCATATATCTCAAACCCTACCCAACATCAGTGGAAGTAACGTTCATGCAAAGAAGTCAGAGCTTTATGTCAAAATGAAAATGGAATCAAGATAAAAATACCCTGAAATATATTCCCCATTAATCTTTGCTCCTTTGCCCTCAGTATGGATGGGAGGGCTGGAGCTGCTCCTCTGCCCCCAGTGCAGATGGAAGGGCTGGATCTGTTGATTCCACTGATTGCTGCCAAACTCTGCCACTCTGCATCTCCTCTAACTTCTACTCTCACTTCAACATTTACTGAGCAACACTGTGGGCAGTCTCACTAAACCCCACTTCTACCCAAGTCCCTTTTTGTTTCTGTACAGAGATGTCAGCTGCAGACTGTCTTACACTGGTGCAGGGAGCAGTGTCAAGAATGGCAGAGGATATACAACAAGGTGGCTGGCCTTTACTGGTAATGAAGAATACAGTGTGCCTTTGTGGAATTACTATCATACAAGGTAAACTGCTCTTACAGATTTTTTAGAAGCTGTACCTAAAAAAAACCAACAAACTCTGTGTCCAGCCTCAGTAAATACTTTTTATTTTAAAGGCTATAGTTGATAATGTGGTATATATCTCTAATTAGAGAGTACAAAAAAAAGGCCTGCTCTTCTGAGTTTTAGTTCAGTTTTGGTTTTGTTTTTTTTTTATTGCAGATGTTAGTGCCCCATTTAATCACTACAGAGGTAGGAATTTGAATGAGATATAATAAAACAAGAGAATTTTGGAAAAAATTACTTTACCTAATGAAATAAATGATCTGACAAATATAATTGCCTAGAGAGGAACATAAAATATCCTTGAATTGTTTTGAGTAGTAGCAAACACAAATTTATTCCTTATGACCTAGTACCTTTGTCCAGAAGCAAAAGCCACCAAAAGCCTTCACATCTTTTAAGTCATACAAAATCAGTACAAGGGAGGGATTTTGGCCATATGGGAGGGAATATACTTCAGGAAAGCTTTCATTACAGGCAGTAGTTTCATTCACAGAAACAATGCCATCATAAAGAGATATCACTTATTATCAGAGTCTTTGAGTCTAACCTTGCCTTTCCTGAAACTACTGTTGACTCCAAGCTGCGGCTCTGTAGTTTTTAATACTAAAAGCAGACTTTCTATCATGGGTGTCTTCCATGTAGAATAACACATAATAGGAAAAAAAATTCTGTACTTGATCTTCATCTGTGTCTGCATACAAAGCTAAATACACCCCTGGCTTAGTGCATGTGATGTTAGGGATGCTGGATGGATAAGGAATGTGACTGACAAGGCCTTAAAAAAGATTTGTCACATTGTATTTTAAGCTTAAAAAACTTCCATACAGAAATACAATTCATTCTCAATGTTAAGATTGCTAATATTTTTCCAACAGCAAGTGGAACTGAGGAATGATATAAAACATACATGATCACAGAACAAAAACATTGGTTGCTAATTAACTTCACTGGACCTGTCATGATGAACTTGTGAGAATCAGGGAAGTTTCCATCAGTATTTTGAGAAATATCTCAGATTTGCTTCAGTCATAATAGACTCACTTCTTCAGACATGGGATAGAACGCTGTCTCTGCGTGGATGAAACCAGTTTCTCATCTGCATGTGACACATAAGTTCAAGATGTTCTTCATTTTCCTTCTCCTTCTTTTCTTAGAAAAATGGAAAATGTTACTACAAAGCTAGTGAAATGAAGGGTCTAATTGCAATGAATCAGAAATAAATGTATTTAAAGTACCTGTCTCATAACTGGCTTGACGTGTGGTGCTTGAAGATAACTGGTCTGTATTTCTCAGTAAAATGTTCTGCCGTCCTGCTTCTGCCATGCAGGACCCTCAGCATCCACAGGTTGTGCTGTACTACAGAGAAAGCAGGACAGCTGAAGTTATCCAGAAAAAAGGATTCAGCTGAAGAAGCTGAACTGACTCCTACACCCTTTATTAGAATTACGGTGTGAATAGGCATTAGGAAGGTATGACATCAGAAAGCTTGGGGCGGTTTTAGATTTTGCTGTTTTCAAAATGTACCAGGGAGCAGTTGGGAATTCTTTTCACAGACAGTAGCCCAACAGTATCTTTTGTTTTGGCCCTTCTGCCAGCATCTTGTATTCTTAGGGCTTGTCTGTGTGCAAAAGGGATAGCTGTACTGCTAGAGCTAATGCCATCCCTCCTCCCTCGAGTGAGGAAACAACTCATACAAGAGCAGGAGCTACTTTGCCAGGACCATTCTCAGGATAAGCTGCACAAAGAAACTGTTTACTTTTTAAATGGAATCTGTTTGGGTTTTTTTTGCATATTTATGTTGGTTAAAGCCCTGAGATTTCTCTACTCTTAATAGACTTAGTTATGTCTGCAAAGATTCAAAAGGTGGGTCTGCCTTGGGAGTGTAATTCAATGGCTAATTCAGCAATAGCAAGAAAAATTATATGGGCCTGTTTCTTCTGCTTAACACCTAAATTTTCTCAGCTAAAATTCTATTGTATCAACAAGGAGTCCCAGAAACATTCTGAAATGGGGTTATTCCTTGATTCTAGGTAATCTGTAGCCATACTTCCTTTTTTTTTTTTTTTCAAGATATTATTCAATATTGATGTGGGTCACCAAAGGTATATGAAAAGCTTCCTTGACCCTCAGGATTGAAATGGTTTCTTTCACCTATTCTAGCCAGCATAATTATGTTAATTATGTGCACTTTTAGAAATGTTTTACATGACCTTTGGAAAGTCAAATAGGTTCAGAGCGTTGATTTCAGGGGAGGTCAGATGCAGAATTACTTTAAGTATAAGCCTCTGCTGTACTACCACCAACACCATGAACTGACATAAAGCTCCTTTGGTGCATGATGTACTCCAGCACCTGAGTGCACTCCACTCACTGATCTGCTCCTTCTCCTCCTGCCCAAAAGCCCTCTCTTGCCTTTTTTTTAAGGTAAGAGTTTCTACAACTGTATAGTGAATTGGAGCAGGAAAATCATTAGTGTAAAACTAACTTGCCAGAAAAGGGGTTAATTTAAACCTGAATTAAATCGTTGACAGAGCTGACTGTGTGGCCTCATAGCACTAAATGTGGCAGTGACAGGTGGGGAATAACGCCCCTGTGAGATGTCTTCTTCTGACAGAGGTCCTTGCTTATGTCTGCCTGGTGCTCTGGGAGCTGCAGTGTAGACGTGCACATGCCAGTTTCTCTTCCACAATATCGGGAAACCAACTCTTTCTCATATCTCATGGATTCTGTGAAAACGAAATTTTACAGATTCTGTGATCTTCCATTTTAACAGCTGTTATAACATATGTGTTCCATAGGTAAATGAAAATGGTAACTCCAACAGTAAAACAGAAATACATCTTCAGAAATACAATCGGAACTTTAACATTGGAGAATTGCTCTGGTACCCTGTGCCTGATCCTGTGTCATGCACAAACACCTCGGGATTCTCAGTGTGTGCAAAGCCCTTGGACCTGAATAGGAGAATTCATGATTTTATGCATTCATTGAACCAGTTTGTATAACTCCACTGGCAAAAACGCTGATTGTGATGGTTACTTATGAAAATAATTCAAAATTATGCTGAAACAAACTAATATTGATTTTATGAGAAGAAAAATGTGTCTTGTAGAATGTTCACTTTTCAGAAACACCTGAATCTTTGTGAAGTCTAATGTAAAATACCCTTTGGGCAATTGGACAGTCACTGCTTATATATATCAATAAGAGGCTTCTGTAGCTACGTTTTGTAAAACAGGTCCTCCAAAACTGATATGGTAAAAAATGCTGCTTTTTAATATCTTAATTGATTTTGGAATGGTTCTCAAGAGGTGCTGTAAATATGCATTTCAGTTAAGCATTTATCAGGCTAATATTGAGTTACTCATAAATTAAATGTGTGATTATGAGAAAATATACTATTTTTCACTAGGCACAGGGAGAGCACAGGTTTAAAACCAAAGGACTCAGTGGATCCCTAAATTCTCTGAGGCTATCCCGTCAGTAATGAAGCCAGCTGTTCCACCCTGCTGGTCAAGATCCCAGAGGGTAGAATATGGTTTGCCTCACGCATCAGGCATTTGAAAGAGCATTTAACAGCAGTTACCAAGCTGCTCAGCTTTTCAGAGATAATAGAATTATTCTTAAAAACTGCTTCATGACAGTCTTTCATAATTAGAGTCAGTCAGTAGACAATTAAAACTTTCTAAAATGCGTATACCCATATAATGCAAATTTTAGTGATCTATTTTACCTGAAGATCAAGAATATGAAATTGGCTTTGTTCTTAACAGCAGTGAAGGTTATTTGCAGTTTTGGAGAAAGCAGTAGCCATGATATCGGTTCTGATGGGAAAATTATAAAGAACTTGAAATATTTCAGTTCATGATGAAACATTACTCTCAGAACTGCATTGTCGTTGGGTCTCCCTTGTGTTGGGGAAAAAAGACGTGTTTTCTAAAAATACATAATTTCTTGAGTGAATGACAAGATCAACTGAGGAAAGCCTCTGTTTCTCAGCACTACGAAAAGTATTGAAAAATATTATGAGATGAAAGAAATCAGGACTACTTTTTATGTAGCTCTAAATTCATGGTCTATCAAGATGTGGTTTCCTCCCTGATTTCAGTCTATAGTGAGTCAGATTCATAGAAATATCAGATATTCATCTTCTGTAAAATCAAGCTAACTGAAGCCACACCAATAGGAATCAAGGGAAAGTCTTCCTGTTAAACATACTGTCAGACATCTGACAGTAACTGACTGATTAATTAATTGCATTATAATGCAGATTTCATATTTTATTAATAAGCTCAGAATCTACTGAAGTGGTGGTGTAATAACAAAACGGATGCTCAAAGATGCTCTTTATTTTGTAATATAGGAAAGAAATGCATCTGTAGGTACATCTGAAGCAAACTTCCATTTCATGTAGTTAATCAGTAAGCCTTTATTACACGTCAGCCAAAAGCATTGCAAAGACTGTCATTTACCTGAAAAAGCTTTGGATACACCATTTTTATGTTGTAGAATTTCACTTCTGATTAAATCTTTGCTGTCATCTGCAGTGCCTAGAGCTGAATTTTCAGAAAACCTTCAGATGGTTGGAGGGAGGAGCAATGCTAAATGGTGAAACCCAAAAAGAAAAATAGGGAATTGATCCACCATCTTGCTCAGGAAGAGATTGAACTAAACCAGGTAACAGGTTTCCTTTCTACGGGAAACAACCATTTGAGCAAGTTTGGATGGTGAAGAAATATCTAATGAGTACGAATTTTGTGTCCATGAGGGAACATCTAACAAAAAGTGTTTGGCTGGTGACTTAGTGATGCAGACATATAAAACAGACAGATAATTTTGCACTGGCCATGGTCTTCCTGTCAAATATTCTCTTTACGTTGTTTCTATTGTTTTTTATTAAACTATCTGCAAAATTGAAAACTTCCATGGCTATGGTGATAGCTTTGAGTTACTACTTCTTTGATACGTTAATTTGTGTATGTCCAGACTGATTTCCACAAGATTAGTTGTAGTCTTTGGAGGTCAAAACATAATATTTAAGTGATTGGTTATTTCTTAAGGATTTAACTGGACAAATATTAGATATGTTTTCACATGTTGCTTCTTATGAAATGCACTATGAAAATTCAGTTCTGTAATATTACTCAATAACCTGAGAAGGAACAGATTCTATTTTTATCCTTTATTATTAGTTCCATAGAAATGAAGAATCTGGATATTGTGAGCCTGGAACTCAAGATCTAATCCTATAGTCTTATGTTGCCGTTACAGGATGTTTAATTCAGAAATTAAACTGATAGTGGTCTTGTTTTTTTTTCAGTAGGAGTTTTACTATTTATGTAACATATAAAATATATCTCTAAATCTCAGGGGAAATAAAAATTAAGCTTCCTTAAAAAATATGTCTTTTAGTTTTCCATTTCTGCTTCATGACAGATGATGTGTTTTTAATTTATCAGTCAAAATTAATTTCAGAATTCAAACCCAACACTGAAGTAACCAGTTGTATGTTAAACATATCATGTCATGTCATATCAGTCCTTAGGTTTTTACTATTAAAAATCAACATTACATACTATCGAAGACCTTTGATACACATACATTATCAAGCTCTGTGCTCATTACTGACATGGATTCTAGGGTGATGCATATTATATGACACATATTATAGCTCATTTTTCCAGAGATCAGCATGTGGCTATTTATTTGGATTTTGCTTTTGGCTATAATTTGAGTAAATATTTACTTTAATAAATGTTGTATTTCAAATTTTGTTTTAAAATTAATTGATTTGGTTTTCTACTAGCTTGTATATCCTTACAAGCAACCTGAATTTGATACATCTATTTTGTTCCAACTGATAAAATAAAATCGTCATTAGAGTGTCTGTGAGAAAATGACATGACTACTAAGAGCTGAAAATCCTGATCGTTTGATTAGAAAACACTAGTACATTCTCTCCCTCACCAAAACACATATTTCTTCATAATGGACAATGAAGCTAATTATACAGTATCTCCTTGCATGCTGCCTGAAGCTGGTTTGCATGTTAATGTGGAGAAGAAACAGCATTAAGACTGTCAGTGCTGGACATGCTTCAATGTTGCCTTTTAATTAAAAGTTCAAATTTCTGAAAGAATAGCTGGAAAAGAATGTACCGGAATCTTACACAAGAGCTCGACTTACAAAACACAGCAGTCACATGGGTTTGTTTCCTGTCACACACTGTTAGCATCAATGACATTGCTGCTGCCAAGTTCACTTGATCTATGCATAAAAGAGATGCTTACTTTTCAAGAGTTATTTGCCCAGCAATAATGAAAACATCCCAAATTCCTTCATAGTTAACATGCCCCTACCCCCAGACATTATTAATATGTGGCCATACAGATCAAGAAAAACAAAGTATTAAATTGCTGACCTCACAGTTTTCCTACAGGGTGGGGGTTGCTTTGATTTGGGGTGTTGTAAATTTTCTCATGAGGAGTAGAGTTTTCTTTTAATGGGTGTTACATGAAAGCACATTTTCTCTACTTAATGGCTTATTTGCAATGTTTTGTATGGATTTCTAGATTGAAGTTCCTCTCATTATTGAAAATTGAGATAGCTGGCAATTCTCTCAAAGCTAGGTTTATGTCCTGAAGGTGCAACAGCCCAAGGAAAATAATATCCCAAATTTGTGATTTAAATAATTCATTCCTAGCAATAAGTGAGTATCATATTTTCAAAGATAACATGTCAAAGTTTCCCAGAGATATTCATTACAGTGGGTCACATCTGATTATCTGTTGCACTGGGGTAAATACAAAGTAATTTTCCTTACACAAGTGAATCAGCTGTCATCACACAGCTATAAATTGGAGCACAATTGGCCTACCATTTTTTGATCTTTGGAGTATAATAGCTCAGCTCAGAACAGCACTATTTGCATATTTGGTACATTTTAAAATCAAATATCATTATTTAAATGATAACTGGAATACTTTCTTTAGTAAAGGCAGTATAAACAATACACATATGAATTAGTAATCTTCCTGTATGAACTTTACGGTTCAATGAAGTAGATCATTTAGCCAATGAACAACTACACTGATCAGCACAATATATCTAAAATTGCATTAGATAAATGAGGAAAATCCTTCTAGTGAGAAGAGAGTTGGCCTTGGTGCAATCTTGTAATATTTTTTCGACCTAAACTCTATCAGATTTTTTAAAAGTAATTTCTTAATAAGAAACAAATGTCAGGTCAGATGAAAAGGCGGTCTAACCAATGTCTTCTCTCTGACCATGACTGAAAAAGGATACTTAATTAAGCATAAGAGAGGGTAGATATGTATAATATTCTCTCAACCTGCCTGTTTGAAGAAGTTCTTATGCTTGTGTTCTGTGATTTGGCTTTTTCCAGTGGATATTGATGAGGCACTTGAGGCACCATGCTTCTCTTAGTCATTCAAAAATTTGCTTCCTCTTAGATTTCTTACTTTGAATATAGCTCTGTTGGCTTATTTTTTTCCCCCCAAAAATTCAATAATTTGTACCTTTTCCCTCTTTCTGTACTTCAGAATGAGTGTACACATTTTTGTTATATTATGAATACATGGCAGATTGCCCGATCACATGAAAAAGAAGTATAAACCAAAGTCACCTTTGGCCTGGTGACCTTTCTAAGATATTTTGATCTAGATTCCTCTTCAAAAACACTTATTCTAGACAGTCAGCTAGCTTATAGGCTAGCTCCTCCTTATACAAGAACCTCCAAATGCTAACCTTTTCTGTTGCTTCCTTTTTGGCAGGTATCAAAAAACTAGTTAGCCAAGGAAAAAAGGAGTAGAAAACTAAGCCCTCACAGCTGTTTTGATGCTGCTTTAAAGCCTGGACAGTTCAGGCACCTGTCTGAATCATTTCATCTTGAGGTCTAATTGCCCCAGGCTCTCGATACATTCGGTTTGAAGGGAAAGGCAACCCATGATTGCAGCTCAGACCTTAGGTGACATGAGTCACTTCTAAGGGGCAAAGCTGTCTGTATTAACTAGTCAGGTCAGATGTTCCAATTGTGGAGACATCTTGTTCAGGTGCCTGAATTTGGATAAGTCCAGGCTAGATAGTTGAAAGATAAGTAATGTTAAACATTTTAACAAATATTTGATAACGAATTTTATCAAGATTTTGGTGGATTATAAATACTTCCCCCCCCCCCAAAATTAATTTCCTATGGAAGTTTCAGTAGACTTTTTTAGTTGAAATAAGTGCTTATGAAAAGCAAATTTCAAAACCGCATGCCCATAGGACACTGGAATGTATTTTACGTGTGCATGTGGGAGAGTTGTCACCAGACATGTTCCCATGTCCCAAAAAATATCAGAGAGAAATGATCCCACTTGACTTATATGAGTAACCATGTCTACAGAACACACCTGATTTTCAAGTGTCCACGAGTGATTATAGAGTTAAATGGTTCATAAAAGTGATTACTGGAAAAGGTGGATAATTGATTGTTTTCTTGAAACTGAATTCACTGCATAGACATTCCACAAACAGTAAAGATACTAAATTTGTCAAATAAAACTTTTATTGTGAATCTGTCACTCCATGACAGCTATAAGCACAAAAAAGACATAAATGCAGATCAAGAATTGCTTTGTAAAATTTGTCACAATTGACAGCCTTCTGTTAAGGTCTCTGACAGAATGTAAATGCGATCTGTATTATTTGAATAATCTAAAAAAGAGGAATATGTCAAGTCTATTGAATTTATTTAGACTTCATAACTCTAGGGCCTTCAGTTATACTAAAACAGCCATGTGCTTCCTACAAACATATTGCCAGAGACAATATTTTGCCATTAGTTACCAAACAGCAGTTAATAATCTTTAAAAATATGCAAGATAATTTTAACTTTTTTCTATTCTATTTATTTTTTAAATCCCAAAAAGTGGGTTAAAAGACACACTTAAACTGTATTCAGAACTGTATTCAGCAACAAAAATTTAGCCCAAAAAATTTACATTACCCGGCTATTCAGAACCTAGCAATTGAAAATTAGCCCCAAAAATTCTCTTTACCCAAAACCAGAAAAAATATTTGGCTTTATTTATTCATGTCCTCACAAAACATGCCAAAACATTAATCATATATTTTGCAAATAAGTTATGATCTCAGACATCAGTCTGAGAAAGCACACATGCACATGCCTGATCAGGGAAGTACTTAACCATATGTCTGGGTTAAGTAGGACGTAAACATATTCAATAGTATCCTTTCCAAAATTAGAGCCTATGACTGTGAAGGAAGCAGATTAGAATATTGAAGGACAATATTAGCACAAAAAGTCATGGAAACACAGAATCATTTAGGTTGGAAAAGTCCAATCATTAATCCAGGTCTGCTAAGTTCACCAGTAAACCACATCCCTAAGTTCCACTGAGCTAACTTACCCTACACAGTCAAGGGTAGGGTTACCTGACCAATAGGCAACACCAAAATAGGCTATTTTCTAAAAGGAATATTTCAAGGATCTCATTTACAGTATAGGCCTCAAGGAACCATAGTGGCATGACGAGGTAGGTGATATGCCATGGGAAAAGGGTTAGTGGTGAGGGAAGACTGAGATGTTAGGGCTGGGGCTGAAGACGAAGAGGAAACTACCACTGTAAAGTAAGATACACAGACATCTCCAGAAATGCTGTGGAAGTGGAAAGAATTCAAAAAGTTTATTTAGAAGGTCAGAACATGAAAGACTTACAAAAACCTCACAGTACTGTAGAAGCATCAGGCCCCAGGGAGAAAAAGGCAAGGCTTCTCCCTCTCCAGGGCTTTTTGTCTTCTCTTCCCTGTCCTTCCTGCCTTCTCTCAAGCTGCTGAGGCCTTGTACATGTTTGTAAGGGTTATGTCTCTCCGACATAGCAGAGAGAGATAACACAGCTCTCTCTCTGCAACTCCCTCTGACTGCAGAAGGGAAAAATAACAACCCTTGTAAGAAGGCATTTTGCAGTCTTCCTAAGCAAAAAAAAAGTTACAAATTCTTCTGAAATCTCAACTATCTCTACAACCACCATCACTGCCACCACTTGGTTGCAACCTTACACATTGCCTCCAAGATGTGGATGTGGTGGACTGCTCTCCAGAACCTCCACACCCAGGCATGGTTTGCCTTCACTTGTTGGGTAACATTTTCCATATCCATTCATTCTTTAGTTTTCTGGGACGTAATTTTGGGTTCTTAGGGTTGATTCTCATTCCTGCACTTACAATCTTCAATTTGTTGATTTAAGGAATTTTACACTCTCGTGCTACTGTTTTTAGAAGCTCCAAATCTTGTCTTTATTAGACAAATGTTTAATGGTTCTAGATTATATTTTGGCTGATCAGTCATAAAATTTTGTTTGAATTTTATTCCTTTCTTTAATGCAACAGCATTTATGTGGATTCACCTTTCCTCCCCCTTTTCCTTGCCACCAAGAATTTTTCTGTGAAAGGCACTTATTACAACAATTGACTCTGAAATCCATTTTTGCAACTAGTAAGCAAATTGGGTCTGTCACTGATTTGTATTGAAAATAAGCCCAGAAAGCAATGAAATCAGTCATAGAAAGAAAATTGAAAGGTCTTTGAATTCTGAAGGCAAGCTCAGCATTATTCTCTACAGCATGGAGAAATAGCATTTGAGATTGTTGTCTCATTCCTTCCCTTCTTGTCTTGGCATATGCTGAAAACTGAAGAAGCACATTAGCAGCCAGACACTCACTATCCTCTGGGGTCTCGTTCCTCAAGCATGCCTCGTACACTTAGGCACCAAATGGAGACCTTTTTTTGGTGCTCAGAGGAAAATTATGTGATTTAGGCATTCGAGAATGTGGTGCTGGCAAGTTTGAGAGTAAAAAAGGGAAACTGAGGATACAAAATTTTTGATTCTCTTTGCAGTCTATTTGTGAATTCTTGTGAACAAGACAAACTTTCCAATTTCTTTGAATTCCCTAATATTTTTAAAGTGTGAGATGTTCCTTTGTTTGACCTACATTTATTTCAGCTGTTATACAGCACAAGCAACCTGTACTACTTCATACCTCAGGTTACTCATTTCCACTCTTCCATCACTCCCTCATTTTTTCAGTACAACCATTTGCAGGGCATTGCAGAGAATTTGATTAGATAAGTGACATGGGTTAAACATAAATCTTTCACATTTACTCATTTACAGGGTTATTCTTTAGCCAGGTCAACTCCTGATCCAGATGATCACATG
Organism: Chiroxiphia lanceolata; assembly: GCF_009829145.1. Classification (NCBI taxonomy): domain Eukaryota; kingdom Metazoa; phylum Chordata; class Aves; order Passeriformes; family Pipridae; genus Chiroxiphia; species Chiroxiphia lanceolata. The sequence goes on from NC_045641.1 coordinate 19,037,341, forward strand.
AGTCCTAGTGTGATATGGATGTGAGGTGGTAGAAGAAACACCTCAGGTGCCTGTCAGTGCAGTTGGCACTGTGAAATTGCTGCCTGCTCTTCCTCCCCTCTCCCCATGTGTGCCAAACATGTACCTTTTCCTTTTTACCCTTCCAAAGAGCTATGTCTTTAATTTGATCTATTCTTGTCTGTTTCATGGTGTTGCAGCTGGAGTCTGAGATGGGACAGCGTGTGGGACTACGTTTGGGGGATGAGGCAGTATCTTCTATGTTAGAGCCCAATGCATGAGCAGGATAAGCAGTACTGCTACAGGTGAAGAAACACCTAGAGATCTTCCACCTATGGGACAGTGTGGGGACTGGCAGTGAGGATGGAAAAGAGAAGTCATGGATGGGGATGGCCCAGCCTGGCATAGATGGCAAAGAAAGAAACATCAACTTATTATTTTGAACCTCTCTTGAATTTTGAGCTGTCCACTCTATATGCAAAAGCCTGAAATCAGGTTAAGGCACATAATTCTAGGATGAATGTCTACACTGAAGCTTACTGCAGTTTAGCTGCCCTACTAAAATCTCATGGGTTTCAGTTAATTATTTCACTTTTCTTGAGAGAGACCATTAAAGAAAATCCCAGGAAAAACTGTGTGCTTGAGCCTTGCGCACACCACGTGGCTTCAATACCAGGCTTATACTGGCAGTCTTAACTTATGCACTGCTCTTCTCCCTTTTGGCAGACCACTGGCAACCCTGCTCCACTGTCTGTGAATTAGCTGCCCACACAAATGTGTTGAGAAGCAGGAGAGAGACCATGGTCATCAGGCATCACTGGGCTGTGTGTTGCCTGCTGGGGAGTTGACCATGATGCCCTGCTGCAGCCCTAAAGCATGGAGGTGACAGCCTGTTCTGGATGTCACCAAGGCACATTCATCATGAGGCCCATCACCCAAGTGTCCCCCTCTCTGACCCTCCATCTCTGGTTTCACAATGCAGGGCAAAAACACACCAGCAAGAACTTTAGTGCTGTGGTGGTGCTCATGGGTGAAGGAATCCAAGCAATTAACAGTTACCCAGGAAAATATGTTGCTCATTTTTTACAAGAATTGAGCCATGTACTCTCACATTTCTATTGGAAATTCTTGTTAGATACGAAAACCGTGGTTTGAATTTACACTAGTTTCATTGAGAATATTCACTCATCATCCACCGAATTTTTTTTTTTCCCAGGATAGCATTTAGCAGATAAGATTTTTTGTACTTTTTTCATGTTTTAAGAATTATTTTTGTTATTTTCAGTTTAATTTAATTATGTCTAATTTAATTCATTGAAATAATTAATTCAATTCAGGCTCAAGATTTTTGAGCAGTTTTTAAATCATTAGCCCATAAGTTTGCTTACTGTATGGGATTTTCAAAACTCTTAGGGTTCTAATTAAACCACAAACCCTGTTTGGACATGATCATCATGAGTGTTAAACTAACTTCTTGAGAACCATTAAGTAGACATGATACTGTCAGGTGTTTCACTTTTTTTTTTTTTAATGACAGAAGAAATTCAGCTGCTGTGAGCTTGAGCTTAAAAAAACATTAAACTGAAGTAAATTGCTGTTAAGAGTTCATTTCTTTAACCTTTTGTTCGATAAAAACTTAGAACTGGTTAACCCAACAGCTGAGAACACATTTAATCTTGATTGCTTCATTCTAGCATTACTTAATTTAATTTCTTTTATCTTTATCCTTAGCTTTGAAATCTTACTAGCTCTTTCCAAGCCGCTGTGATTGATAGTCGTATTACTCTCATGTGAATTGGTAGTGAAGGTGATGTTTCTCTGTTTTGAAAGTAATGCCACAAATTAAATTGAAAACCATACATTTAAAAGGAGAAAGAGTACTTATGATTTGGATAAAAATATCAACCTTGGGACCAATACAAAAATTGAAGTATAAGAGTAGCTTCATTTACTCATATCCTACATTTAATTTACATTTTATATCAATCCTTAAGTGCCAATTTTAATGCTAAATGAACTGTTACTTTGGAAATAGATTATCTGGTTTGATGGAGTGCCAGAAGCCTTGACATCTAGTTCAGCACAAGGATAGTTGAAGAAAACTCTCTTAAATGCAACTATTTTCAAGGACAATGGGAATATATTGCTCTATTCTGAAAACTGTATGCTAGACACATGGTGTTTATGGCTTATATGGACTGAGAAGTGGTAAAGCACTGTACAAGCATTTACTCAATGTTTCCATTACTCAGACAGCCCTTACTATTAGCTTGTGTTAGCATGTGGATCTTTTAAATTATTCCAGCTCAACTGAGATCTAGTTTTCCTACAGTGTATTGACAGTAAGAAAAGCAAAGTGGGGGTCCACACTGAGGTTCAGGTTACTGACTGCGTCAAGGCTGGTAACAGGACAGCATGATGGAGCTAAGACTGTGAGAGTAACCTGGGTGGCTTCTCTAGAAGCACCTGAAATCAGTCCACTGTGGAGCTCCAAGTCTGCCCTCTGCCCACCTGGGCATTTCACAGTTGGTACATTTTGGCACCTACCTTCTGATTAAGAAGTTCAGAGACACCATCAGGCGTGTTCAGAGTGTGTCTGACATGCTGGACTAGCAAAACCTAAAAGTTATTATTATTTTCATTCAGAAACATTTATTTACCATCCTTGTGGGAGCCAACCAGTTTGATTACTGTCCTAGAAACCCTGCAACCTGAAGGGGGTGAGTCTGTAGCTCCTACTGACAAGGAAACTGCTGTAATCACTATGATGGACACCAGCCGTGCAGCTGCTTCTCACAGCAGCTGGGCTACTTCACTGAGAAGAGTGAAGGGGAAAAGCAAATGAGAAAGTTGCACCTCTATCTACCAACACAAAGGGTGATTATCCATAAAGGAAGTTAAGTCTTAGACTCTGCTTTGCTTCCACAATTGCTTGTAGATTTATTCAGTGATTAACTTTTTAATGCAACATTCCTAAATAAAGGGCTGCAAAAAAAAGTAATACTTATTTACATAAATTGTATTACGTTAATATCTACGGTCCATAATGAGATCAATCTCTAATGTTCTAGTCAAGGTATTCATCTGTTGAGGGATGGTCCCTATTGGTTTGCGATTTAACAAAGAAAACACAGCAGTCGGGAAAGGATGGAAGTTTTATGACATGTATGAGTTTAGGCCATTATGGACTCTTTTTCCCCTGTGCAAATTTCACTTAAATTTCTGTGGTTTTGTCGCCCCCATTTTCATGGTGAACTGAAGGGCTCTGTACACACCAAAGCATCCAAAATGTTTCTAATATCTACCATCATGATGCAGGTATTATTTCTGAAGGGCATTAGGATGGCACTTATGACATGCTGAAACTATCCTTTATATCAATAAAATCAGACCAGATGAGGTGCATAAACTGAACCATGTTACATTTTGCATTTGAAAGATTTACAGGTTTCTAGACATAGAAGCCATCCTAAATCTGCAAAAAGCAGTAAAATATATACCTCCAAACTGAAAACACTAACATTTCTGGAAGCTTAACTTTGATTACAGATATCAATTGCTGTAGACATTTGTTTTTCAGATTTTGACCATAAACAAAGCATGAGCCACTGAAGAACCAGCATTCATCACTTGCAATTTACAACCGTGTCTTTTTCTGCTCTATCTTTTCAATAATCCTTCTAGATTTGTCTGGGTTAGGCCTAGACTTTTTGTTTGTTTGTTTGTTTGTTTTTGTGTAAGACTTTGTAACAAGAAGAGTTGATTTTGATAGTTTGTAGAAATAAAATCAGTGCTGAAGCAATGACCTATTAACCTTGGAAGTGAGGGTCACAGTAGGCAAGGCGTGAAGACCTCGATTCTGCTTCTAGAGGCACAGGGACATGTTTTCACATGAGTAGACATGCTACCTATGCCATGCAAACTATGCTAGTTTGAATTCACTCAACTACATTAACCCAAATCAGTGTGTTGCACTTGCTACCCTTGAGATTCACTTGGAATAAAAAGTCTATGCCAGTCTGCGCACCAGAGCTCTTCCTCATTCTCTTCCTTCATTCTTTGGGCATACTTCAAACCCTGGGGAAAATTCTTATGACAAGTAGACAATCTGTCCCTTTGGTTGCACCTCTCTGGACCCACCTTCAAGAATTTTAAGAAGCGGGTGAAATTTTGCTTCAGCGATGCAGAGATTCTTTCTATTAGTACGTTGTCTAAAAAAATCTCTATAAAGATTTTTTTTTAAGAGATGATTAAAGAAAGTCACTAGTTCAACTGAAGCTCTTTCTGGGTGAACTGCAGGAAAAGTGTTATGTGTTCTCTGGTGGATGTAGGAAGTGGCAGGCTATAGATTTAATCTTTAAAAATTAAATATATATATACACACACATATATATTTACAGCATAATTTAATTCATGAGTGTGATTGTGTAGTGTTGCAATATTGCCCTCTGGGTAATGTTATACTGCTGATTTTATAGTTAAAATATTCAAAGTAGATGGGAACTACTGTAATAGAACAGAATTGATTATTTCATTTGAAAGGGACCAAGAATAAGTCCAACTGCCTGACAAATTCAGGGCTGACTAACAATTAAAGTGTGTTGTTAAGGGCGTTGTCCAAATGACAAACACTGACAGGCTTGGGGCATTGACCACTTCTCCAGGAAGCCTGCTCCAGTGTTTGATCACCCTCTGGAAAAGAAACGCTTCCTTATATCCAGCCTAAACCTTCCCTGACGTAGCTTTGAACCATTCCCATGCGGCCTATCAATGGATACCAGGCAGAAGAGATCAGCATCTCCTCCACTTACCCTTCTCAGGAAGCTGTAGAGAGCAATGAGGTCATACCTCAGTGTCTCTTTCTCCAGACTACCCATGTCCAGATTCCCCAGCTGCTCCTCAGAGGGCATTCCTTTCAGCCCTTTCACAAGCTTTGTTACTCTCCTCTGAATGCATTCAAGGACTTCACATCCTTTTTAACTTGCAGGGTCCAAAACTGTACACAGGGTTCTGAGTGAGGCTGCACCAACACTGAATATGATGGGATAATCACTCCTTTTGACCAGCTGGTTGTGCTGTGTTTAATGCACCCAAGGATGGGATTTGCTTTCTTGGCTGCCAGGGTAAATTTTGCATGTTTGCTTATGGGATATTGCATTATATTTGTAGTCAAGCCTTCTAATTCCTTCAAATACCCAGGAAAACTTATATACAAGAGACCATTAATTAAACTATCTTCATCTTGAATCATTCTGGGAAAAGGGATATGTGGTAGGAGATGTTAACACAAGCTTTGGTACATATTCACTGGAAGTCACTGTAAGCGTTGCAAGTTTCAGCAGTTCCTTTGTTTTAGAAGTTTTATGTACCATTACCATTAAGCCCAACTTCGTGACCACACTGAATGTAGCAGATCACAGGATGGGTTAAGATTTTAAAATATTACAATATGGAGGTGGGAAAGACAGAGTTGTGGAGTATTTGCCAAGAGTAATATGTAGAGAGGGATGCTGAAGGGAGAGGAAGAGGATGTTGGGCCAGAACCCTGCCTTTCAGCCTCTGCCCTCCCTCCTGCTGCCTGTGCAGGGGGCTACCAGGAGACATGGCCATCCCTCTGCTCCTGTTTTGCCCACAGCTTCACACCCTGCAGCAGGGAAGAAACCCTCTTTGCACTTCTCCATCCATCTCTGCTTTGTCTGCAGAAATGGCTCTCAAACTAGAGGTAAGAAGAAATGTGCCATGTTTGTGAGGGAAAAGGCAGGAGAAGGTAAAAACTAATTTAGGCTGAGGAGATGAGGACTTCTCCCATTTTATAGTTTGCAGACTGCTTTAATTCTTGTCGGTAACTCCCACAGAGAAAGTGGAATTACAGTGAACTATGACATAATTGAGGAAAAAACCAGGATCTTGTTTGATGATGACCATATACTTCTGTCTGCCAATAAAATTATGCACTCACATTTATTTGTGCTTTCACAGTAACCACTCATCCCACTTTTCTGCTGTTTTGTTTCTATAAGTTTAAAGAGTCTGAAATAGTGCATTACTCTTTCTTTATCTTGTCAGATTTTTATATATACTTCAACACTGAATGAACAAAATGACTGTTTTGACAATTATTTGCTGAAAATATTGTTATAGTTTCTAGCTGTGAAACTGAACTTACATTACCTCAACTGACCGGACCCATAGCAGACTCTCAGATGGAATGTATGCATCACTCTTTGCCAATTCAGAGGTTATTTAATACGGTATGTCTGGAACCAGCCTTTTTGTTGAAATTGTTTTGGCTAAGAAACTATCCAGATGAGTCTACTGCAAAACTATGTGCTTTGACTGGGATTTTCAGTCGGTCTGGAATCACTCTGCTCAAAAACGGGCAGTGTTAGAGGTTACTTCTTTTGGAGAATATCTCTGAAACCAACAGTTTGGTTACTGATTTTTATTTCATTTATTTATATATAGGATCGGTGCAACTCATGTATGCATGTATTGTATGCAAAACAACTTTGCCTTTATTTCTTTATTTTTTCACTGTCCATGTTAAAATTATTCAATAAAACATCAGGAGAGATAGGCGGATAAAGAGAGGGAAGAACTGTAATTTAGTCATGTGGATGGAAGCTAACATTTTGCAGTATTCTGTTCAGCCATGCATCATACTATCCAGAAATGGTTAGTTACTATGTTAATGGGAATAGCTGATGTATTGCAGTAAGTGCTGGCATTTTTCTGCTGTGATGATTTTTGTATGCACACTAATGAGCATTTTTCTTTTGACACTCTGGAACAAATTTTACTCTCAATCATACTAGTCTAAATCTAGGATCAGCTATCTTTTCTCATCAGTGTTAAGTCTTGATTTTTCTGGTGTTTTTAAACGAAGACTTAAAGCACATTTCCATCACACAGTGATAGTTAGGAGGATCTGAAATGCTGGGTTTTTATTTCTTTATGTTGGTGAAAGGAAGAGAGTTTGATTTAGCATAGTTAAATGTACTATTTCATACCTAAGTGTATAGCTATGTATATCATAGGCTATACTAACTAATAAAAGTCTGAGCTATCCTTGAAAACAGCAATCATGGTGAGTGAAATATTAAGCCCAAGTCAATAGACACTGCTGAGAAAGCAAAGCTTGTTAACCCGGGCATGACAGCCCCACTGCTGCTGCTGCTGCTCTTTGAAATGTGACTGAAAAGCTACTCTGGTAGAAAGGTGTTGATGAGTTTAGCAGAGGTGAGCTCAGGTACAAACTTACCAGTATCTACCCCACATCTGGGACACAGTGAGAAGTGACACCTGTGGAAGAGGCAGAAGAAATGAATGTGCCAACTCCTCCCTCAGCCACTGGAGTTCACAGTCTGGTATATTAATTTGAGTTGTTTTTCTTGGACAAGATTTGTCTAGATGGTTTTTCAAGTCCTGCGAGGTAGATTGAATTCAATTTTTCATCTTACTCATCATTAAGTGGGTAATGGCAGTTTCAGGACTGTTATGAAACTAGGTCAAACATAGCCTGCTTGTATGGGTTCCAATGGCTGGTTCACTAGAGTCTCGTATATTTTAAATGAGAATAGATGGTATTTTGATGTACCTTAAAGATCATAAAAGGATAAATGTATATTAGCCATGAATAGATTTTTCTTTTGAAATATACTGGAAATTAACTATGTCCCAAGTCCACCATTTCTGTCTTCAGGCCTTTGGGACGTGGTCAGAAATGTAATTCAATGTCCAAAATTCAAGTTATGTAGTTTGATTCCTGCCAGCTGTCACTGTACTAATTCTAATCACCATCTCAGAAAAGATACTTTGAAGTCCAGAGTTTAAGTCTATGTGGGAATATAATGCAAAAGTAGCATAAAGTCTTTATACAGCCCCCCCTCCTCATTCATGCAGCGTTGCAAGTATTTTGTCCCGCTTGTGCCCAATATATAATACATCAGCAACTCTCTTTAGCAAAAATAATGTAAAAAACCCCCCAACAAAGCACCACCCAAACTAAAACAGTTCACTACTTCCCATTTTTGAAATTTTAAACAGGTCGCCAGGACACAAGATGAACGAAAAACTTAGAAATTATTGCTTGTGAAGTCTGTAAATGCCAATCTTTGTACAGTGTTCATAACAAGGAAGCAAAAGGAAGAAATGTATACTAGACACGAAATACCCAGATTGCAAGGCACAGTCTTGGGATTCTCACGCGGGCTTTCTGCTGAGCCCACAGCGAGCCACTGAGCCAGGCTCCACCATTTCTCTTCATGCTTTTTATTTCTTCTGAGCTTCTCTGGGGCAAAACTGCTTTTATCTTATGCTTGTAAGAGTAAATGATTTAATCGGAACCAGATAATGAATTATGATAATGGCACCTGCCTACCATAGATAACAGGTATACAAAGTGTCAAAAACCAATAAGGCTTCATAGATTGAAAATCAAGGCCTGAGAGAATAGCAGCAACAGTGGCCAAGGTATTTACGAATTTGCAGGAATGTGAATGAGAAAAGTGTTCAGAAAGTGCTAATTTCCATTATCAGGATCTAGAGTCTTTTAATATAACCCACTCTGTGAACCTAATCTATGCTACTAAAAATGAAGACCATTGTACCTGTCCTGGGTAAATCCCCATCTGGACCAGTCTTGCTCAGTGCTCTGAGTCTCACTTTCTCTTCTTACTCAGTATCACACCTTCAGTAACTCCAGGGGTAGGGACTAGTCTTCATCTTGATCTATTCCATAGCCCTGCAGTAAGAATACCTTCTTAAAAATGGGATCTGCAGATTCAAAACTACCACAGGGCAAAAAAAAGTAAAAAATGTGGCTTTCCCACAAATATTAGTCTATTCTGTTAGGCTATTGTGTGGAAATCAGTTTATGACCTGAGCGTGTCTAATGCATCAGGCTTCTCTGAGGAGTAAGGGTAGGTTTAGTTGCCTCGTGCCTTTCATCAGCTTGCACTGGAGTGTAGAAGCTTTATCTACTCAGCCAACGCATCTCTGAGTAAGTGATATACCAGTCCTCAGGAACTTTCTGCACTGAAACGGAGGAACAAATTGATTTTAAGCACCTCTAAGGCTTAGACAGGGCTTGAGTGTCAGCAGACTCAGAACTGTGGACCTGGTATCAGGCATTTGGGGAGTGAGAATGAAACCTAATCGGAGAGGCAGGCAGCTGGTCCCTGGGCTTGGTGTAGCAGTTCAAATGAATACCTGCACTAGCAGTTCACATTCTTGCCTTTTTGTAAGGAAAAATCAATGTATTATTTTGTTATACCATGACCCCACTTTTTACTTGAGTTGATTGAATAATTCACAGTATATATCTTCCCTGACAAACAGCTAATTTTTCTCCTGTTGAACATGAATCTATGAAACCATCTCCCTGTAGCTAAGATTGTAGTTTTCTTGTGTTTATCTGCCTGCAGAAATACAATGATTTTCAATTCCCCCTCCCTCCCAGTCTTATTATCTCTATGGGTTGATCCTGACGTGATCTCTGAACTATGTTTTCTGGTCACAGAAATCATCAGGGTGGTGTTTTTCAGCCAGAGGTACAGAAAACTCATATATGTTGCTGTTGGTTATTGTTTAATAAATTGGTTTCAGTTTTGATGGATGGTCTCAAGATTTATAACGAACAAATTTACACATTTCTAATCTGTTCAATGTAAGAGCAGGGGAAGATACAAAACCGGATGTAACATAAAATAAAATTGAAAAAGAGTGGTTAAAAGAATAAGCATTTTTCTGAGTAATGTCTAAACCTAAAGCTGACGTGGAAATTTGGAGTCAAATGTGTTCAAGGCCTTACAAATATTACTTTTAAATTAAATTTCTGCTCTCATTTATTGTAGTAACATTCTGTGACAAGTAAGTACAATAGTGGTAGGATGCAGGTTGAATGAGCCATAACAGATATGAATATATTAAAAAACTCACAAGTATTTTGGGAGAATTTATGTTTAATTTGGGATTGTACTTTGCCATAGTCATTCCAGCCTTTTTTATGCTTGATTAATCATTGCTAATTTGTGAACTGACTAAGACAAGGGTTGCTTCTCACTGCAAGAATGTGAGTCATCTTGGTGGATCCAAGGCATGTCAGTCTCTGTCTGTAAAATTATATTTTTCTGTCTTTCTAGAAGTCTGTTGTCTAATTCAGCCCTACAGCTGGATCAACAAAACAGCACTGTGTGAATCATTTGCTGTCATCCCTGTAAGCAAGGTTCTTGCAGTAACTCTGAGTCAAGTCTAGAGCTAATGCCAAATTTAAAATATGGCCTCATCTAAGCTATTTCTTTACAAGTAAATATGAGCTCTGTAGTTATCTTAAAGATTTATTTTTATTCTCTGAAAACAAATCTGGGAAAAGAGATGGGAGAGAACTGATACTGCACTGAAATCATGTGAGCTTCAAACAGAAAGGCTGATAGTAATAGATATATGTTACAGACTTTTATATCCTTAACATGCTGGACACCTCACAGTATATTGACTGACTTTAATTCACTAACCTCAGTGGTAGTTTAAAGTATTTGGTGTAGCAGGAGATAAGAATCATTTTACAAGATGGATCTTACCAATCTGTGAAAAACTATCATGTTAACCATGGCATTTCCAGTTTCACATAGAATCCTACTATTTATTTAGACTACTTAAATGCACCAATCACTCTCTATCAAGAGATTTATCAAGGTATCCAGAAGTGGCTATTTGATTTCTCAGATTTACATTTGACACTTAAGCATGCAATGAGTCCTGATTTTCAGTTTACTTCAGCTGGATGCACAGCTTTTTATTTTTGGTTAAAATTATCGCTCCTTTTTTATGAAACCTCTAAAAAATGAAAATAATTTTGCTAAATGTTTCAGTAATAATTGTTTTCATTCATGAGATGCTTGAAAACCTTTCCATTCTTTTCTGTATTTCTTTATTTTAATTAAGAGTTTTGTTAGTTATAAATAGCCACAAGTTAGAAGATATTTTCTGATTAGCTAGTTTAGCAAATTATGGTCAGGAAATTTAGCAGAAATGGTATTGATATGTATTCCTTTGGGATTATACCAGTACAAAGTTATCACCTCTGAAATGATTAAGGGGAGGTAATCTACCTGCAGTCCTGTGGACTGCAGCAAAATTAGGGAGAGTAACTTGTTATTTTCTTTCTATTAGCTGTCTGAATGTACTCCTGATCCATTCTTGTGACAGCTATCTCATGCCCCACTGTAGTGCTGTACCTTTCATACTATGTAGGAAAAATGGCATGGGGTTCAAATAGTGATACAGTCTAGACAGATTTACTGCATGACTTATTTTGAACAGCTGAGTTGTCTATATTCTTTACTAATATTAAGGTACAATTTTGGTAGTTAGGTTGGCTGGTTTCAGTACTTGTTGGGGATTTTTTTCAGTGTCTGCCTATGAGGGTTCTGGTTTGCAACGTACTCTCACTTCTCCTGTGTCTGTGAGAGTACTAAGATTTGCATAGTCTCTTCTTTTGTGTTTCTTATTTTTTTACTCCATTATATTAGTGCCATGTCAACAAAGACTCCTCTGTCTTCATATCAATATAATGCTGGCCCAACGCAATGGAAAATCCATCCCAAAGCACAGAGATTCTAAGAATCAGTAATTTTTTATTATTTCAGTCATTCTGGAATCAGGGTCACAACACCTTCGCCTAATGGGAGGTGCCTTGACTCTACAGAGATGACTTGCAGAATAGTAGCTCATGTACCAGCAGTCTTCATCCCCTTTAGTATATTGGTTTAGCAACAGAGATTTCATACACCAAGTTTACAGAGCTGTGTGGAGGCATAACAAACTTATTGTATGTTATTGTAAATTTATGTACTCAATTTCTACTTTATATCAAATCAAGGAGAACTTTTACTGGCATTGAACCTTGACTTGATGAGATCCAATACTATAGCAACACAGAAGTGGTTAAAAAACCCATCGGCTACTCTGGTAGATGTAATTAAGGAGTCAAGTATCAAATACCAGGGTAAAAGACTGAAGAAAAGACAGACCACTTCTGAAAAAGCAGGCTTAGTAGTGGAGTGGGAAAAGCTTCATAGGAAAATGAAAACTTTATAGCTAAAACGGGGGCTCTAAGTAAAGAACAGACCAAAGACGCAGTAGGATTCTGTAGCTACCTAATTCAGGATCTCTGGAGTAAGAGCAAAGGAAATTTTTGGCCTGAATGGATGGATGTAAATTCCCTCTATATTTTCATTTCGTTTGAAATCTTTGTGAGAGGAAACATCCAAATGGGCCATAGGGAAGGAACATGAGGTGATAGAGACAATTTCTACACTGCCTCGCTAGCTAGAATTGAGATTGACTCATTTTCTGACCTGAGATAATTGGTTGCCTGTTTGTAAGATATTTTAGCACTTAAGCTCCTCTGCTTGGAGATTTAATGGTTAATAACTGTCAGCAGAGGAATCCTCCTTTCTTTTCTCACCTAAAAGTCTACCATATATATGGTGACATATAACTGTATAGGAACTGACACACTTTTCCCAGGAGGATCTAGTAATTTTTCATACTTTGACAAACATAACCATTCATGTCTGCCTTTTTTTCTTTCACAGAAGGTTGAAGGCTAATATATATATGACCAATGAAATGACAGTCTAATTCTATTGTGATATCAAAGGAACATATCCAGCAAACAAAGGAACATATCCAGCAAACAAAACTAAATTATCACAGTCCTTATTTCTTAATTGTTTACCAATACAGGACCCGAGGGACCCTTTGCAGAGGCAAAATGCTGCTCATGAGAATTTTTTATGTAGAGAAAGTAGTATAATTCTTAGAGATGCAGGCACCTAGTCATGCTTAAGAGTTCATGGGAATTCAGAGCTATTTATTTATTTGTTAAGAGCAGAATTACTAAATATCTGGCATAACAGCTCATCATCCTGTGAGGCCAGGCCATCAATTAACATTCAGTTAGAAGGGACTTAATACTTCTGTGAGGAGGTACCTGTAAATGTTTACAGCTAAAAGAACTGTTCTACATGATGCTAGAGTGTGGAAAAACTTTATTAAAAATGCTTTCTTAACCAGTGGTAAGCAAAAACAGTGATGAAGTAAATGAATTTGATGTACCAAAGAGCTTTCCTTTGGCCTTCTGTAGTAAAACTAAAAAGGATGTCTTTAAAGAGCTTGCATCAAAAGGTACCCTCGCAATAATCATTTCTATACAAATGCACTTAAGTGAAATATATTTAATTGGGTGAAAAAATATATAAAAAAAATATAATCAATAGTGTGAGCAAGGTTAGGTCAATGGTAGGAACTCCTAAGGAATGATCCTTTAAGCTTCCTAATCTCTTCTTGAGAAGTTGTCAATATGGACATCACAGTCAAGAAATTTTAGCAATATCATCTTCAACTGACACTAGGAAAGACATTCTAACTGAATTTAACGGAATCATCTCTTTACAAGTTTAAGAGCTGACTAAAAGTTTGAGTTATTAGGACAGCATATTTACAAAATCTCAATTGTAAGAGGAAATATCTGAGCAGACTAGAAGGTGAGGTTGCAGTCATTTTGCATGTCTAGTTGAGACAATTATCATCAACACGAAATCACAAACAATTATACTATTTGATATTTGAAAACTTTCTGTTGAGTTTTAGTAATTTTTTTATTCAATTTTTATTTTTATACTTGTTTGTTTAAGCAAATTTGTAATACTTGTAATTTTTTGTTTTCTAGAAATCTTATGGTCTCTGTCTCTGTCTGGATGACATATTTAAATATGGACACCAAATTAAAAAATGAAAATGGTATATCCCTGTGATATAGGAAGAAATGTTCAGGTTTAGCACGACACTCCATGATAGAATACCAGAGTGTTTGGGGGAGTTATTTAGTACATACTTCTAATGGACTTTAATTAGTTCATGTGTAATTTCAGTGGTTAGATAAGTTCCTTGAAAGAGATACTTCCTGAACTGGGGGCCAAGGGACAACTGAATGAGACAAGAAACAAATAAAAAGATATTGAGAAAAAAACTCATATGCCTATGACAGAAATAAACTGCCAAAATACAGCATTAGTCAATGAGGAAGAAGAATAAAGCAAGATGGAAAAGAAATTATCATTTTGTGGCAATTTTTTTCTCCTATGTATTCTGATGACAATTCAAAGCCAATGACAGATGTAATTCTAGTTTGTCTTCTGTTGAAGGTGAAAAGACTTGAATACCTCACTTCTGAAAACTATACTCAGCCTCTAGAGGATTTCTGAACAGAGGAATGAGGAAGGTTTTGGGATGGATACTCATGGTTTAGAGGCTATGAGGATATTCAGGAGATATTGATAGGCATCTTTTACCTCATACAGAGGATGCTAACTTGTGCAATTATATTACAGAATTTAAAATATTTCTTCACATAGAAATGAAGCTTTGAATCATGGTGAAATACAGCAATACAGTAAAAATGTCTTTTCATCATTTACCTCAGTTTAGATCAATTACAAGTTTACATTTTTAAGGGGTTCTCTCATAAGAGATCACATCCTGATTGAAATCTAAGAAGGGAAAACAAAAACCCAATTAGACTACCAGAAGATCCAAAATTAATCTCCAACAAAGCAAGTGGTTCACCAAAGTCCAATCTGTACACCAGTTTATTTTCAACTTAAGAGTTCAAAAGAAGTAGCAGCTCTGTGGTTAAGCAATGATTGAAGAGGTTAGTAACAGATCAAAGCAAAGGACAAGAGAGAGATGGGTGAGCATCTGGGAGGGAAAATGGATAACATTTTCCTTGGTCTGGTCTGAAAAAAAATGAGAATGTGGGGGAGAGAAAGGGGAGGAAAAATAAGGTCAGACTTCTCAGGAGAAATATTTTTACACAGAATGAACAGTAAAAATTTCCAGAGAAAAACTTGAAAGATGTTACCCCTATACTTTAATTCTTCAAAATGCTTTCTGTTACTAGTTGCTCATTTGAAATCTGTTACTTTGTTTCAAAATACATTACACAATTAAAATGCCCCAAAACTCCAAGCCTGAATTATTTTTTCCCCTTAGTGCTCTGCTGTGTTGCGTGTTGCATATTGCACTATATTAAAAAGAGATTTTTTTTGTTCCTTCCGCCCCCAGCAATTTTTCCTCTGCAAATGAAAGCATCTTCTGTATTAGCCTTTTAACATTAGGTGTCTGTTTGCATAGCATTCCTATAACATAAGGATATATAGTTACCTTTTTTGTTAACATTTGAAAATAATTTTGCTTCCATTTTAAAGTCAGAAGGCAAAAATATTCCTTGTAGTTTACCATATAAATTTATCTACAGGCCTATAACATTATTTACTACTAAAAATTTGTGCTAAGCAAATTTCATAATTCAAATAAATTTCTTGTTCTGTGTATCCCAAATCTTGGCAAAAACAACTTTGGTTTTGGGATTAGAGAATATATATATTTTTGTACTGCAGTAAACACCCTCTGAAACATTAGAGTCTTAGCCTAATTCCATCCTTCTCTTTTATCTAGTGGACTTTTATTTACATCCCCAGTTTCTTCTGTTGATGATGCTCCTGACCTACACATGGTAATTGTTTGCTACTTTCTTCAGAAAAATAATTGCCACCTCTGCTGTGTCTGTCAGTACAGCTGTTTGTGATCTCACAGTGTCTCAAATAATTTATCGATATATTACAGATCAGAATCAGACTTCAAGGCAATATTATATGTCTGATTCTCTAAACACGAAGGAAAGTATTGTGTATATCTCATTAGCATGATAAAAGCTCTTTATAAAGGCAAATTCTGTGGGTGGAGCGGGGAATATGCTACAGATGCATAATTAATAAGAACTAAGCATGTTCCTCCCTGTGGTCCAGAGGAATTTCTCAGGTCATTTGAGAGGGGTAATGGACAAGATACCATTTTTGTAAGAGTATTGAACTTGGGCATTTTTAAGGAATAAGGTACTTTTCTGCAGTATGAAAGCTTTAATCTAAGGGGACATTGAATAAAGTAAATTATCTCCTTTGAATCAGTTAAAAAATCAAAACAAAACAAAACAAACAGCAATATGTCTTTTATTGCATTTTGTACAGAGCCCAATTCCATGGTTATAGTTTAGGTCTTGGTTGCTGAGGCTGAGCATATGCCCCCAGAGTTGGCAGCAGTTGAGCAGTGGGGTTTGAAAGTCACAATTCTGGGCTTAGGCAGAATTTAAGTACTAATTTGTGGAATTTGGAAGTTTTCCCAAGATCAGAAGCTGTGGTGTAGCATAGAATGAAATCCAGTTGTCTTATGTTGCAAACCATAAATACTGGGCTCTAGAAAGGACTATGAAGTAATTTGGATGTTAAATTACTGTCTTAATAGGAAATAAAGGTTAAGGGGTGGGATTTTTAGGTATTTAAGTGTCTAGTTGCCAAGTTTTTCTTTTTATATACTGATAAAATCGATGATATTCTGACTGAATATTTTAAGCTATTGGGGAAGCTAATGTGAGAGGGAGGCTTACTGCAGTCTCTGTGATAGACCTATCAGTGGTTTTTCATGGTTATAATTTAAAATTATATTTTGCAACTAAACAGATGAGGGAAAGGAATTCAGAAAAACAATTTCTTAAATCTAGGGTTGTGGTAAAGAGTGATGACAGTAAAAGTATTTTTAGAATTCTATTCTATGCCACTTTGCTAAGATGACAAAAAGCAAGAATTCATTAAATTTAGGAAGGTGGAAAAGAATTGTACTTAATGGATATTTACAGAAAAATTCTGATCAGCAAAAAGAAAGAACTAGAGCAGGAGGTGTCTCTGACTTAGATACCCTAAATTCTCATTCAAGTGCATTGTTATTACAGAACAAATGCAAATCCTACTGTGCCTTGGTTTTTAGTCATGACGTTCATCATAGTCAGAAATGTTATTTACTGGGAAGGCTTGGTAAACCAGTCTACATATAAATTAAAGTGAGAGAAAAAACCCTTACATTGACTTCAGTAAGAGGAAAGATAGAATGTCAGATTTTTAATAACAAACAGTTATTCAGCATGTGTGTTTTTGATCCGTACTGCTGTAAACTCTTTTCTATAATCCTTTTTATTTTCTGTGAGGCTGTATAATCAGTCTCTCTAAAGGGAAGAATAATTGCATCTTCAGAAGTCGCATAGTGGAGACATTATATTTTGATTAAAAACAAACCCCCATGTTTCCCCCAATGAAGGATCTTCAAATGTGAAAATGCTTAACTAACCAAAAAACATATTCCAAAATTAAAGCAAATTTGAAGAACCTACATAACGAAGAAGCGACAGGTTGGAAGTGTGTCTGGTACTGAGTAAGGGAGAAGGACTACAGCTGTACTTAGCAAAGTCTAGTTTAATGTCAACTGTGAGAACAGGAGGCTATTATAACACTTTTTTCCTGTTACTTCTATATAATAGTTGGCCATGTGATGGTTTGATATTTCTAAAACACATTCCTCACTCTCGTAAGTGCTGGAAAAGATACCTATAATGTTAACTGACTGCAGTTTCAGTTTATCTGAAAGAACAAAGGGTTAACAAAATATTCTCCCCTCTTCAAGTGCTAAAAGCCAAGAGTTTTCATTGCTTTCATTTGTAAGAAGAGCCTGATTGAATTTACTTCTATTTCACTTTTAAAACTTCCTGGCTTTTCATTCACAAATCACACGTTTGTCTTCTCCCGGAAAAGCTTTGCTTTTGTTTTTGTGACCTACATTTGTAGGGCTCCTAATTAGCAGGCAGCACTGGGATCTGCTGTCCCTCAGTAGCCCTGCTGCTTTGGGATCCCAAGCTAAACAGAAAACATGTTGCCTAAATCTCAAAGTAATGACCTATTCTGGGTCAGCACCATTATGTGACAGTGTAAAACAAAAATGCATCATGACTGCAGATTTTCCCATATACTGCATTCACGTCCTAGTTTGGCAAAAACTGGAGTTAATATGAGAGGGATCAAGCATAGAGGTGAGGTGTTTTCATTGTACTTAAAATAAAAATGTACCAGCATTTGGTTTTTCAGAAAATTCTTCCCTGAATTAATGTTTGCAATGACTTCCTCATTTTCCTCTTTTTTTTTTTCCCCAAATTCTTTCCCTGGCCTCTGCAGATAAGCTGACCATTATTTTTACTTTTGTGCTCAAATGATCATTCTGGCTTGTGAGAAAGTGGCACAACATCCTACTTAAATAGCACTAGACCACACAAGAACTAAGTCTTCTCTGTTTCAGTTGTCAAAGTAAATAGGAGTTTGACTGGAACTGGAATGCAGCATTTAACTGTGCTTTTTATATTAAAAAAATTGCTACTTACTGTGGTGAATTGAAATGAACTGCAACGTTCAAACTCATCAAACAACCGACTCCTCCATCACAGAATCTTGTTACTTGCTAGATGATGTTTGCAGACTCCTACCATCTCTGTCCTCAACAGTGTCATGTCATTAGCTGGTTATCCTAGCAGATCACTAGAGTAAAAAGAGTTTCATTTCCTTTGGATTTGTCTTCCACTTGGCTGCATACTCTGAGTTTACTGTGTTTAAAGACACTGTTTTTCCCCTAAAAAATTTGCTTATGATTAAACTTTTTCCTAAATCTTATCATCTACAACATTTTTCAAAATTTATGGGAACTTTAGCTCTGTGGCCACTGCTCCTCAAAACCAAGTTAAGCTGAAATTTGACGGTATGTTCAAGAGCATATTGGGATACATGCTTGGGAGACACAAGTGGTGATGGAGTGACTACTGTTAGCCTAGGAATTTAGGCTAGAAAGATTTGTACCTGGAAATTTATGCAACATATCCTACAGTAACGTCTGTGCAATATAAACCGGACACTTCAGGCTAGAACCATAAGGTCAGGAGACAGGTATAGATAACCTAAATTCTAAGTAACCTCCCACTTGGAATATGAGATGTTCATTCTTTAGAGGGAAAGTACTGCAGAAAATCTGTCCTAGTGACAAGACTAGCTTATTTACAGAAATCATTTCCCTTGGGGTTTCTCTGCTCTACCCATACTCCATCATCTGGCACAAGAATGGAAGGAATGTACTGTATGTCAAGTAGCTATATATGCTGTGGTGCTTGCACTTTCTGGGAAGCTGTAGCATATGTACTTTAAATGCAGAATTTTTTACAACTACCAGATATGTACATATACAAAACTAATCTTCTGTGTTTATCTGGTAACTCCTGATTCTTTTACAATAAGAATCTTTCTGTATCTGATCAGTAGATGTGGAATACCTACAGACTGTGTGACATATTGCACAGGGTCAGAAACAGAGAGGCTGCTGTGTACAGCCCTCTCCCAAGATTTGCAAAGAGAGTCATTTGCAGTCTGGATGCATGTATGTGTGCAGTGACTCATCCAGTCAAAAAGGTTGCACAGTGGAGACTGAGGGGAATTGATGCTCATGCTGAGGAACCTCTACAGTGCCAAGAGATACTTGGCCTAGATATCACTCCCAGAGGAAAGAGAAGGAAATGTTCCTCTTTTATTCAACAGTCAGATGGTTTACAGAGGGGAGATGAAGTTCCATCTTTATTTAAATGGATATATAAGTTCTTCAACAATGCAGTAAAATGCAAGTAGCAGTAAATTAAGTCTATTCTCTTAAGAGGGAGTTTTCTTATTCAGATAGATCAGTAGATTCTGTCTTGGTTTCTAACTATGGCTGTTGGCTATAGTAGGCTGATTAGATTAATATTGGCTTCTCCTGGCCTGCATTCTTCAGCACATTAGACATGCTCCTCCTGACACAGGAAAAGCATCTCCTAGCTTGGCTATGGCTGAATTGGCTGCTCAGAACTTTCAAACTTTCAACTTTTTGGTGCCCACTTTCTGACAGAGACACAGAACATGCTCATAAATCACAGTGGAGCTAAAGGTCTCCAAACTGACGTGCCTGTGTAGTGCAGTGCAGTGCCAGGCAGAAATACAAAACTGAAGCTCAGAGAAGCAGTGTAGTGTTACGGTGGCACTGTAGTCACACTAGTGCACCCTTCTAGAATGAAAGGCTGGCTGGCTCAGACCTAGCAATGCTGAAGCCAGTAAACTTCTTTGGTTTCTTTAAGAGACTTGGTCACCACTAGCTCCAGGTTTTTTGTGCCATATTTAATTTACGTAGGCTTGTGCTTGTTTGCACTTTTACAGTCACTTAGGGCACTCGGACTTCACTGATATTCATCACAAAGCACTTTACCAGTGCCTGAAAGATTTTTTAGCAAATGCTGGCTTGGAAAGAAAACTCTTCCTCTTGAACCTTGCTTGTTATGTCAGCTCCTCAGAGTGTCTATGCAATGCACATTAGGATGCAATTTTGTTTCTCTGCCTGCAAAGCACCCCAGCTCTCGTTTAGTCAATGGAAATATGGTCTGGGCAGTACAAGGAAATATTCAGCTGACCAGTTATAGATATTTGTTTTAGATGAGCTGATTTGGCTCTCCATGTAGGATTTTTAATATGTCAACCTGCAAGTTGTCTCCTCGTGCCAATCCGTTCTCCGAGAGCTGAAGTGACAGGTGTCACAGGAGCAATGCAGATCTGTAGTTACAAGAATTTCTACTGCATAGAAATGGTGTCTCGATGTTAGTTGTTTACCCTGAAATTGTCCTTTACCCTGAAATCCCCTTTCATTCAACCCACATTACAGCAAGAATAAGCAATACTTATCTGTGAAATCTGAAATAGCACTTGCAAAGGTTTAGAAAACCTGACATGTGACAGAAATAAAATGATCTTTACTGAACTCTTTCCTTCTATGTGTCCAGCAGATAGACTGTGGATGCTACGATTACCAGACTCCATTTTAGGAGCATGAATGTTAGTGTGTATTTTCCATCTTCTGCAGATTCACCTGCAGATTTGACTCAAATACTATATTTTCCTCTCCTATGAAAAGTTATCGGTCCTCTTTTTCAGGAGAAAAATATAAATCTTTTTCTTGTCTTCTCTTTAGTTACAATTACCAACAATTTAGAAATCAAAATGTCTCAGTGCAAAAGCTAACATCCCACTATCCCCTCCCATATAATCCAGAGGGTTCAAAGATCTTCAGTGCTGCCTTCACTTCTTTTTCTAAGAACATCAAGTAATTCTCATGTAGTTTTTTCAAACCTTGAATGTTATTTTGACAACCACACAAAATCTAATGCATAAATGGAGTTCTTACCGTACAATCTACTAGTGATTCTTTACTGAGGTTAGAGTGAATAGGAAACAGCCAGTCTAAAATAGCAACAGACTTGGCATGGTTCTTCCCCACCCTTAAGCTGTCTAGGCTACCATGGCAGCCTCTTGATGATCACTGCAGACTTTAAGCCCTGGAGGCCTCCAAGTGCCTCCTGGAGGAGGCAGCCACTATTTCAGCAGTGGGACTGTGTGCCCAAGCGCATTCAACAAGTTCTGCTCTTCTGCGTTAGAGTGAGAGCTGTGGTGATGATGAACCGCACACATTGCCTACTTTAGGTCATGGCAAAGCTAATATTTCTTTCCTCACACCTTTCTTATTCCATAGTGAACAAAACTGATAACCATGCAGTTAAAAATGTACCCTTTTAAATTCTGAAAATAAAGTTACTCTCTTCTTCTCATCACGGGTAGACGCATATATCTGCACACTTAAATGCTATGCTAACTGCAGTAGCAAGATGGCAAGTGAAACCAAATTGTTTAAAAGACTCCCAAACTCAGCAATTTATATCTCAGTTGGAACTTGAAGGTTGATTTCTCGTGTTCCACATAAGCTCCTGAGTCAGTAACTAGTATTTGTATGCAACTGGCCTCAGTCAGTGCCTTTTCTAAATTTCCTTCTGGAAACAATGAAACTCAGTAAATGCTCCTGTTCCCTTCAATCCTCTGGTGCAACTCATAGCACCTAGTTGGCAGTGAATATCAGCTTTCCTATAACACTGACTTGAATAATCAGTCTCTGCTCTTGTTTAAGTAAAAAACAATCTTCATGCATTTGAAGTCAATTCTGTTTCCTGCTTGCTAACAGAAATCTTGTTGATAGACTTTACTCAAGAGGTTTTCCATGTATATAGCCACACACAGAATAAGGGGTAAAATATGTAACAGTGCTGTTGGTGTCAGTAAAACAACAATAGCTACTGTAACTTCCATGTTAATAAACATATTGAGCGATTTTTTCCCTCAGGTGTTCTATTTTGAAGTGAAAGAATTCTGACTTTTTCAGAAAACCTAAAATTAAAACCTTCATGCATATAACGGTGACAAAGTGCACAGTAAAACTGTCCTGACAGCAGCAGCAAGTATATTGTTTTGTAAACAGACACTTAGTAAAGAACCTTAGTGCAGCTTGGGGTTAGCAAAAGCAGCCTTTAAGTGCTTTATACGAGAGTTTCACTTGACAATTATGTGACTCAAAATACACAGAAATAGTTCTTTGACTTGAATTCCCCATTTTGGGTTTATGTTTATGATATCTAAGTTTATTGATCACTTTATCATCAGGTTCATGATCAGCCTTTAAAACATAAAGCATGAACAGATTTCTTATGTGAAATTTCCTGTTGAAAGATTTTTCCTTACACCATGATGAACGAAGGCTGGTTTTGGTAAGAGGGATATATCTGCACTTTTTCTAAGTCTCTCACTTTCATCATGGATCTCACCTTTGATTACCTAAAGATATACCTTCTGGAGACATTTTATTGCACTAAAATCAGTCCTTTCTTTGTATTTTCAAATTTAATTTCTAGCCTTCCTAGTTTTGGCAAAGATTTTCTCAAATATTTTTAATGAAAGGTTTTAAGTTGAGTGAAGTTTCTGGGGCAGAGCATTGAGGGTACAAGGGTCAGGAAGTAAGAAATTAGGAGAGAATCATAAGGTTTGCCAACTTCACCTTTTAGTTCTACAGTCTCCATGCCTGTGAGCTCTGTACTTGACAGCTAGTGGGGATATGTGTGTTCGTGTTCTACTTTGCTTAATTTACATTAGGTTATGAGACCTTCTATATATTTTGTAGAGCAGACTCTTAAACTTGGACAGTTTCTACTCCAGATCTGCTTGTCTTTCATCCAAAATGGATATTAGATTTTCATGAGTGAATTAAAGATAACTTTTACGGGGCTTTGTTTTATTCAGGCTCTTCTAATACTGAATGAAATTTGGTTTTGAAGTGCAAACGTAATTGCCCTCTGTGGTTTATCTTATCAGGTAAGGAGTTTGGCAGTGTTAGTAATATAAAATTACTACTAAACAGTGCAGTCTGACTGGTAACAAAACCAAAAACAATACCAAAAAAACCAACCAACCAACCAACCAAAAAAAGATAGATTTGGCCTTTGCCTCCTCTTGAATACTTCTTGTCTTACCAGGAGCCTGACACTGACAGTAACACTCTTCTGTATACGAAGCTAAGGTGACCAATCCCAGGCATTCAGCAGATCTGGGATGCCAGGGTAATGAAATGCATCTACAAAACACCACCAAACCACTGGGAGGGTACCTGTTGTGTGACCTAGAGCTGCTCTGTCATGGTGATGGAGTGTGTGTCTCTCTGCTCTGATAACAGACCTTTTGCTGCACAGCTTAAATTCCTCATGTCTTCTCTGCTGTAGGAGTCAGACTAAAACGGATTTGTGCTGACACCCATGTTGATGATGTATGATGACTTCAAAGCATGGTGAGGCAGAAGCTGAGGTGTAAAGCCCCGGAATACCTATATGAAAGGATTATGTGACCCACCACAGCCAAAATTCTAGGCTCTAATGTACAAGGACTTCCAGGTTACAATTATATACATATATATGTGACCCACAGAGAAGTTTTGCAAAATGTGTGTAGCACTGTTTCCAACCTGTAATTTTAATTCTTTTCTTCTGTAAATAGGTGTTGCTGTTTAACTTTGTGTATGGGACCAGATGCTCACCTGATGGTTACGTGATTTGGTCTGGTTGACATCAGCTGTGAATCTGATATGTAGTTTGTTCTGAAGCTGCACTAAGAAAGTCAACTGGGTTTTGGTCTCCTTATCCCCTTATGTGCAGCCTTTGTTTCTACAGTGCTTTGGCTTTGTAAGAGAATGAGAAGGTTGTACTACCTAACAAAGAAAGCTTTGATTGGGGCCCGGTTAAGAGAGTCCAAAATTAATGTTCTCAACAATGATGCTTTGTTCTCTGAATCTTTTACTTTTTCAGATGTAAGAAAGTTAAATATAACCTGGATGGGGTTATTCTAAAGAACTACCTGCCAACATTTGATTAACTACATTTTTTGCTTGTTTTTTTTATGGAACATGATTTATGCAGTCACTCTCTGAAAGTCTGCGCTCAGCCTCTTGGCTAATTTCAACACAGTTTGATAGGGGAAAAACATTTAAAGATAACCACCTTTTTATAAGTTTTGTTCAAATAGCCACTTGCGTAAAGGAAACGGGTCCTGAAAGTGTTTGAAGTGAACATAAGATCACAGAATAGTCCAGACTGGATCAGAGCTCATGAAGTTAACTGGTCTAATCCCCTGCTCAGAGCAGATCTAACCAAATCAACTTGTCTAGTTGAACCTTGAACAATTCCAAAGATGGAGATACTATAATGTCTCTGCATGTTCTGTCCCTGTATTTGACTATCCCAATGATCAAAAAAAAAAAAAAAAAATCTTAATATAACAACTGAAATTCCCAGTTCTCTAACCAGTGTCCTTTGCCTCTTCTCCCATTACTGTGCACCTCCAAGAAGAGTCTAGTTCTGTCTTCTCTCTATCATCTGCCCATATAATTATGGAGTCATAGAATCATTTGGGGTGGAAAATACCTTTACGATCAAGTCCAACCGTTAACTTAACTCTGCCAAGTCCATCACTAAACCATGTCCCTTGGTGCCACATCCGCACGTCTTTGAAATACCTCCAGGGCTGGTGATTCCACTACTTCCCTGGGCAGCCTGTTCTAATGTTTGTGAACCCTTTCTGTGAAGAAATTTTTTTTGGTATCCAATCTAAATCTCTCCTGGTG
This sequence comes from Chiroxiphia lanceolata, assembly GCF_009829145.1. Classification (NCBI taxonomy): domain Eukaryota; kingdom Metazoa; phylum Chordata; class Aves; order Passeriformes; family Pipridae; genus Chiroxiphia; species Chiroxiphia lanceolata. The sequence goes on from NC_045641.1 coordinate 19,062,331, forward strand.
TAACTTGAGGCTTTTTTTTCTCATCCTGTCACTTGTTACTTGGGAGAAGAGGTTGATCCCCACCTGGCTACAACCTCCTTTCAGGCAGGTGCAGAGACTGACAACATCCACCCTGAGCCTCCTCTTCTCCAGGCCGAACAATCTAATCTCCCTCAGCCACTCCTCATAAGACTTGTGCTCCAGACCCTTCACCAGCTCTTTGGACACTGCAGTGTAAATTCACACTTTTTCTGATATACAGTTCTGTGTTACTACATAGTAAGTAGAACAGGTTGAGAAATATAGTAAATTAAAAATACAATCTTTGATATAAATATGTTGGTTAACAGCAAGTGTTAAAAGTTTTGAATACTAGGAGAAGTAATGGATTCCTCAGATATTTGCTTATGCATCCAGAAATTAAAATGAATTTTAACATAAATGCGATAACATATATGTGTAGAATATTTGCTATTTGTTTTTTTTCCCAAGATGCTCATGACCTGTAAATATTTGCAGATTATGAATTTACAAGTACCAGTCATGTACCACAAATGAGAGATGTTCAAAATAAACAATTCACTGTTAATCAAATGTGTGAGAGATAAGTTATATGTATTAATTGCTGCCAATTCAGAAGGGATTCAGAACTGATTTTTGAATATATGCATTAGAAAAAAGCCAAACAAAATCCCCCAACAAGATTAAACACTCATCATTGCAAATTCTTTTCCTGTTCTTTCCAGTGCAATTGATAATGGCTTTCTAAAATGTGGCAGGCATTATCTTTTTATTACCAAACTTCTAAATTAGCATTTGTTCTTGTTCTCCTGAAATATTTTTTAGAACTGAGAAAAAAGCTCCAAATGATGTGACCACTAGACTGAAATGGACAAATAAAAATTAGGAGATGAAGTGGTTGGCAAACTTATCAGCTGCGGTAAATCATCTGGGAAAACCTGAGACATATATTTTTAATAAAATAAGTCCCAAGATTCTTCATGGATCTTGGATGAGTTTTCTTTGATCACTAAGTACAATACATAAAAATGTGAACCATGTGTTTTAAACTCATACTTTAGAGAATGTTTAAAATGGACTAAATTAACAACTTCTTTATTTTCTTGTAGAAACAATCCTATCAACAGTACAATACATTTTGCAAGAGATAAGAAAGGTGGAACAGGAAAGGGAAACAGTTCATTACTCAGAATAAAAGCATGATTAGCATAAATATCTTAGCCGGCTTTAATCTTCTTTTATGGTGGTAATTATTAAATTGTAATACAACCCTGTTGCTGAAATACAGCTGAACAGGTACAATGCAAGAAAGCTCTCTATGTCTTCTGGTAAGAGCATGAAAAGGTAAAACCAGCTTACTGGTAGTTCAAGAGAATCTTCTTTGTTTAGTTTTGTGTTTCTATTTTAGTGATGTTTGCAATACAAACCAACAACTGGCTGCAGTGAATGTTTTCTATACTGTGCTGGAACACGGGAACTCATTCTCATTTCTATGATATATGATATACAGATACTCAAATATTTGCCTTTAAAAAATAACGGTTGTCAGTTTTAGTGAAGGTGATATTTTAATTTAATTGTTACTCCTCTGTTTATTTTACTTTTGTCATTCTAGTTATCTGACTGTGAATTTTCCTGAAATTGTGCATGAAGTTGAATTTAGACTCTCACGGTGGAATCTGACATAGTAAGAATTCAGCAACATATGTGAGTTTTACTTTGTTTCTCACTCAATATAGTAGTTAATAACCAATGGTGAAAGCATGCTGAATTCCATAAATGCAGTGCAAGGACCTGTGGTATTTACAAGTTGGTGCATAATTTAGACAATTATTGCTACATGCTGTCATGTTTAGATGTTCCCCTATGGCTTACAAAATAAAACTTCATAGTAGAGTAATATTTCTCCACCTTTGATTAGCCAAAAAAAAGGCAAGGAATGAAGAGCTGGTGTTTTACTTCAGACCTCATTAAGATTTAGCTTACCAAACCTGATTCTGCATTGACTTGACTTCCAGTCAGCCCTACGAACACAATGCAAATCAATATTTTGTGAGCTGTCTTTGTCGTGTTGCTAAGACTGTGAGAATGCAAAGCTCATAAAACATGTCATAATGAAGGGCCCGGAAGCTGAAGTCTCCCCACCCTACGTATTCATTTTACCTTCTTTGCTTCCACACCTTGCAAAGAGAGTAAACACTAAGAGCTCTGCAGGAGCCTTTTCAATCCCTCCAATGCCTTTTAATATTGGGATTGAAATAAAATTTTAGAAACAAACCTGAAAATAACATGCATTTTTCTGTAAAATGTTAATGCTATTTTTGAGTAGAAAGTGGAGTTTAATTTATATATCACAGAGCTAAAGTATGTTAACTAGTGCTTGGTAGAGCCCACTCCTGTCCTCATAAAGGGCAATTTATCAGTCATGACCATATGCTATTTAAAGACCAGCCAAGCAAGGAGCTGGAGGCTTTCAAGACTACGCTGAGGAGAAATAAATAAGGAGCATGGTTACTATTTTACATTCTGTACAGGGACTAGTTTGAATTATAGTTTCTTTTTGCAAGTCAGTTCCAAGCAAAGATCTAGGGAGAGAGGAGAGAAAGATGCAAGTGGAAGATGACAATGTATCTCCCTACTCCTGAAGCTCAGTAGCTTCAGGAAAATCTCAAAGATGAGTTTCCCACCATGGAAAACTTGTCCTTATGATAATTTTGGAGACAGTATGGAATTCCACTACTTCAAATTGGTCTTTGAAATCTAATCTAGTCAATTGTAACATCACAGCATTCATCATCAAAGGTGGATCTTGAAAACCGGGAGACTAAAGAGTGGGTTTCCAGATCTTGTGCCTCATTACCTTAAGCAAATAAATTTTGCAATGTATTTTGTAAATTGTATTATTAAGAGAATAAGTTTTTTTGTCTTCAGGAGGTCTTTGGAAAATGGTATAGAATCTCATTTCTCTGAGAATTAAAAATCTTTATTTTGAAGCCTAAATATTGAATTGGATTTTTTCCAGTTGTTCTTACACAAAGAGTTTGGTTAGTAATTTTGACCTAAATGCAGTAAATTTCATAAGTGTATAGAAAGAAATACAGCTTAGCTGTGTTTAAGATGAAAAGCCCAAAGTGTTTTGGCTGTTCTCATAAGAAAGGCTTTCTGCTCTTATTATCATAAAGGACATTTCTCAATGCATCTTTCACTTTGAATTTATCTTTTCTGAGTGGTGAGATTTTTATGCAGTACTCCTCAAGCCGGACAAGTCCTGATAACGTCAACAGTTCTTCTCAACTGTGATGCAAACGTTCCAGCTTATGGACCCTGATGTCATCTGTTTTTCAGTTGCACAATACCAGCAACTCCCAGTGACTCCCTGGTCAATGAATATACACAACTACATATTTTTAAACATTCATTTCCAAATTTTGAACTCTTGGATCATAGCAGAAATTCCAGGCAGTAGTGGCAAGAGTTCAAATTCAATCTGTCACACAGTAAACACCTGCCATCAAATGAACTCAAGAGAACTATCCTTATTTAATCAAAAATAAATATTAACTTGATCCATTTTGAAAGATGAGGTAAGGGGAAATTCTCTATAAATTGTTTATTACAAGAGAAACTTTTTAATTGTATTTCAGTCTACATTTCAATCTGATGCACTCCTACATTTGTTTATCAATGGAACTGAACAAATCTATGGCTAGAAATTGTTCCATTTCTCTTCTTGCTGTATTTTTATTCTGCATATTCTTTTCCTTTGAATTTTTCACCACAAGATCTGAAAGTAAGAAAATTACTAATATGTTTTGAGGTCTTTTTGATGGTATAGCATTTTATACTTCTTGACTAAATCTTACTAACACCCAGAAAATTAATAAGGTTGCACCTATTCCGTTACTGTATAATGTGACAAAAATATTTTTTTAAATTCTCAGCAACATTTTATATTAATTAATGTCTAATAAATGATGATATTTCAATACCTTTGAACTGCTTGCAGGCTGATGCTGTTGAAAGAGTCTGTGGACCAGACTGATATTTTTCTTTCAAAGAAGGTGGAAAGATATATTATAAACATGTGTATTCTTACCAGACAAGAAGGATTTGTATTTTTCTGTATGGTGGAGTATATACTTCATTTGGATTAGGAATGCAAGTGTGAGCTTGTTATCATCCTTCAGAGAAAGTATCAGCACACTTAATATATTACTGACCTAAATGGCAGTATTTCTGGAGGTAAAAAAAAGGACAAAACTTAGCATACTTACAAAAAAGGGTGAAGTCTCTGTACTCTTCATCCCCTCCCCTCTTTTCAATTCAAACACAAGTGCAGTCTTCTTAAAAATAAAGGTGTATAATTTTGTATAAACATTTTGGAGTCTTTATAGGAAAACAGCCCCTTTGAAGCCAGGGGCAGTGCAGACTTGGGCTGCAGCACATCACCTTTCAGTACCAACCTGCCCTACTGCCTTCTCCTTGCTGCTTCTCTCAGACCAGCATGGTCACTAACACAACAAGGAAAAAGGGGAGAGTGTAAAGACGTACTTGAGTATTTGTTCACATATTTCAAGGGGTATGGGAGACAGTAGTGAGAATCCATGTTTCTTTTAAGAGAAAGGGCCTAAAGGGAAACTGGGAAATACTGAAGAAATTCTCTGGAATACCTTTGGAAAAGGAAAAAAAAGCCAAAAAAACCCCAAAAAAGTAAAACAAAACAGAGAAACAAATAGTTTAGAGAAAAGAATTCTGAATGTTGCTGGTCACTGATAAAGACAGGCTTCTACTTCAGAGTTTAAAAATATTGTCATACTCGGCACCGTTCAATAACTCCAATTTGACCATTAAATTCCTGTCACCTTTGCCCCCTCCTAATGACTGTGACAAAATCCTGTCTGCAATGAGTAAGACTCAATTGTTGTGGGAATAATTTGAATAAACAATCAAGTCTGCATCTCATCCATCAGCTTGACTGAATTCTCTATTCCCTGTTCACCTCTTCGTGACATTTGGCAGGTCACTTGATATAAAATATGCAAACAGTGAACTGAAATAGCCCAAGTCTGCTGAAATATGCTGACTGAACCAGTCATCTTAAAGTAGCTATGAACCTTTGCATGGCAAGCACGGATATTTTCCTTTGGCTTTTTTTCCTTGCCACCTAGACTGGGTGGTATTTGTCCCCCTTACATCCACAGAGCTTGTACTTAAAAACCCGCCTCGTGTGAACATGAGGATTGTCTGCTAAATCTCTCGAATAGGTATTAAAATATAAGGAAAAAAAAAAGGAGGAGTGAGCAGGAAGAAAGGCAGTAGTAGAGGAATCAAAACACTGATGGGAGCAAGTAAAGGAATGTGAGGCTGCAAATTAAACCAATGGAAAAAATAATATGTAGTTTATCTTCTGTTTTCATTAAAGTAGTGTAGATATCTTTAATAGGGTCAAATAGGCCTAAAATTAAGTTATATTAAGGGTACCTCCAGATGGGATCATCTGAGTATTTCCAGGGCTCTTTGGGTGCTTAGTGACACCCTGCCATCCACCTCCCTCAGTGCCCTGGCAGTGTACCAGGCAGCAGCCAGCACTCACCAGCTCCCCTGCACTAGCTGCTGCAGAGCTCAGCCTGGTGTGCAAGCACAAAGCTAAATTTGAATCAATTCAAAGTGGTATGGGGTGCAAATTATAGTGCTGAAGTCTGGGCATATACTCCTTTCCATCAACTATGTATGGCAAGAAGCTCGTCTTGCAGAGGGACAGGAGAGCAGCTGGCAATAGCAATCTCCGAAACAGTCAGAGCTTTGTTAAGACTAGTGTCTCAACACAGATAAAACAATCTGAATATCTCCCTAGGAGAGCTACAGTAAACAATTCTTTGGGTTTTTTCACCCCATTCTCCTGTCTCCTTCTCTTTCCATGGTCTTCATTTTCCTGTGCCAGCATGTATGCATGCATTTGTGTTTCTTACATGTCTATGAAATGAAGAGAGATGAAAAAAAGAGTCAGAATATCTTAGTATTTAATAAAGCTCAGCATCAAATCCCTTTAGGAGGTAGACCTCCTTCCTTTAGTTTCTGTAGAGAAACATACGTAATTAGGGACAAATTCACCCTACTGTGGAATCAGGAATGAATCTTGTTTTGCACAGGTGCTAGAATATACCAGTGATCACCAGCGAAATACCTGTGCGACTAAAGAACTAGTCTCACCTGTTCTCCATAAGCAGTCCTGATTCCAGAATTTAGGGTTTAAAGTACAGAACTAGACTAGTTTGGAAGGAACAAATGCTAGTCTACATTTCTGGATGTAACTCAAAACAACTTTTTCTCTAATAGCACAGCTCAGAACTGACCCTACCTGCTAATTTCTACCTTTCCTGTCTGTGTTGGTAGGCTCTGTTTGTGATATCTTCGTTGTAAACCAAATAATTCAAAACAAAACAATTTCAAAATAACCCCACCAAAAGAGGGGTGCTTGGAAGGTCTTTTTCAGAGCTCATTTCAGCTCTCAGCACAAACTCAGCTATGTCATTAAAGACAATACTCTGCATGTCCAATCACAGAGAGTGGTACTCAGGTCTGCTTCCTCAGTGGGGATGCCTCATGCAGACGTCAACCCCACTTCTCATTCCTGTCCTATTGCTATCACCTGCAATTCAAAGACACAACCAAAGAACAGGATATTGAATATTTTACAGTAGGAAAAAAAATATATTTCCCCCACCCCATCTTTTCCAGGACACTTTCAGCCAGCCAGATGCAGCACATCCTGTGGTTGCACAACCATCTGCATGAGAAGGAGGTATGAATTAGGAAGATTTCTTAAACCACCTCCGAAGAAGTGACACTGACTGAGAAGTGGGATGAGCTACCCCGAAAAATGGCTATATTGTTACCAGGAATCACCACAGACAGCTAATCTACTTTGTTAATGCCTAGATTATACTGCAGTACAGCCATGCACTGTACTGCATGTACTGCAGTTGTGTGTTAGATCAATAAAGAAAGATTATATTCCTCTTTTGAATTATTTGACTTTTATTGCTGGAAAACACTTTTGAACAGACTTTCACTATATCAAAAAGATGCAAATACATAAACCAGAAAAATTATTCAATAATTTTATACAAATAAAAATCAATATAACATGATTTAAAGTAAACATGATTTAATCTTCAAAGTTTCCATTTCTAGGTATTTCATGATGATCTGTAATAAAACGAAGATAAAAAAACATGAAAAAATCTACTTCTTTTGGAAAGATGTGTTCATAAAAGCAAAATAATAAGCTAGTGAGGTATGATATATGTCATGGAACAACTGATATCTTCATAAAAATGACATACAGTTTGGTTTGACAAATATTTTATTGCATGTCTCACAGCTATTAAATAATTCCCAGTTTAATTTTCGTTGTATCCGAAACAGTCAATAGTAAAGACTATATTCCCTCGGTCTCTTATATTTTCATCTATGTTCACAAAGAAAACTTCTAGTTTTTCTCTTGCTTCTTTTTTCACTTTATATGCAGAACACAGTAACTTTTTATCCTAGGGTTCAATTCTTAGGATATATGGAGACAAACTTTCAATCAATAAGATACATATCTTGCATATGTCGCCCTCTCTTCCAGGTCAGATAACTGGAATGTATGAGAATAAGGAAGCTCATTGTGTACACTTAAGAGCTCATTTTTTTATCTGTTTCCACTTACTCATGATGTATGGGCTCCTTAGCCTAATTCTGATTCTTATCAACTTCACCTGGAATTGTATGGTTTCCCTGTAGAGATACCAAAATATGAAGACTTACCCTAGCATGTCACAGGTGGATTAGTCAGACATCAGACTGGGGTATCAGGGGACCTTCCCCGTGACAGCAAAACACAAATTACCTGGGTGACCTGTGGACGCTGTAAGCTTTGTCATTAATACCACTTGTCATCGTACTACTCCTGAGGCACTCCTTTGCTACGTGGAAGGAGTGATACTTTAATAGTTAATGCTTTAATAGTTGATACTTTAATATTTTGTGAGTTTTGTGTCAGCCAACAGACAATCCTGTTGATGTGTTCCTGGTATGCTAGGCTGTGCAGCCACACCTACCTCTGGTTAGTGTCCCAGTGCTGCTTTGAACTCAGAAGACCCCAGCTAGGAACCTGCATGTCACTCCATTTCTGACCCTGATCAGATGGAGGCAAGAAATAGAAACACAGCTGCTTACTACAGGGTCATCCCAGGCAAGTACAAAAGCGTTTGGAGAACGTTCAGGTCAAACTGGGATGCCCCTTGTTATGGTAAGTGACTGAGCAAGGGCTCTCTGGGCTACAAGGACTTCTGTTCTGGACATATTTTTCAACATATTACAGCAGCTGAAGTGCATGTGGCTAAACAGACACAAAAGAAGACTACTGAGGCAAAATGCTTGATCCACTGATTCATTCATAAAAAGGTTTCACTTGATTTCAGAAGAGATAAAATTAGATCCTAAATAAGTAATTAAATAGCATAAACCTTTGCCTGGAGTGAATTATAAACAGTGGCAAAATGCATGCGGCAAGTAACACCTGACTACCTTTCTCTAGTGTGACATGGCTAATCACCTATCAGATCCATCTGATTACCAGATTTACGTATTACTACATCCCTTCCTAGTATAACAATAGTCTAAAATAAGGCTAGCACACGCCAACCTTGCAGTTACATTAGGCAAAATACGTAATATGTCATTTATACCAAAGAATGGAGAACACCTGATGCAAAAGAAAGTCAGCCTGGCTGATGTAGTCTGAGCTGCCAGACAGACAAACTAAATCAGAGCTGCAGTGTGGCTATAGTGGTTGCAATCTAGCGTTAGAACATCTTACATTGGATTTAATGTATTGTTCACACCAAGTCTCATTGCCTTCCCTTGAGAGAAATGAATGTAGGAATGAAGGATTTTATTTTGTAAGGGGAGCAAAAAAATTTAATGGTGGGAAGCATTACAAGAAAAGTCAACAATATATTTTATAGTTCATGTGTTTGAAGTCTTTCAACATCAGTTTGTAGCTCTGCCATCCTTCACTGCAATATATTTTAGAGCTCTGTCAAGTGTTCCTGGCTTGATACCAGTCTCTTTAAATGTTTGCTTTCTTAGGCTATAAAGATACAGTCTTGAGAGAAGAGAAACCAAAAAGAAGAGAAATCAAAAAGAAGTGTTACAGTTGTCCTAGAAAACAGGTGATGATGCATACTCAGTGTTCATATATAATTTCAGTTAGATAATTAATACTAACACAATTTCTGCTGACAGAGTGTTTTCATTAGTCTGGAGCTCTCAATTTCTGTTACAAGACACCACAATCTTTGTCTTGTAGATTGCAAAACTGAGAGTCAAGCAATCTTAAATTACTTGTTTAGACAAACGCAGTGAGTCAGCATTACTGTCAAGCAGGAAAATGAGACCTTTCAAGTTTCCATGGTGGTACATAGTCCAGTACAAAACATTAGTACTGGGGTCAATATTGTATAACATATTACAATGCCTCATTTGGTGTCTGTTCTCCTTTCCAACACACAGTACCTGAGACACATGGCAAATATCTTGCATTTGTGTCTTCAACGGACTTGTGTAGCAAAGTACAGAAGTCAATTTTTTCCACCCAGCTGACAAACCAAATACTCAGTGTACTGAACCTGTACAACCTGGCACTAGCTGATGTTAAAGCAATGTGCATCTTCCCAGCATTTCAATATATTAGCTGAATAGGAAAGTTTAAGGTTTGCTTCTGGGAAGGGGAAATCCTAAAGCAGTGTCATTTATAAATTTACTTTCGCTGGAGAGATTGGGAGGTTTAAATGCAACACCTGTTTCCTATTAATAGCAGAAAAAATGCTGTGCTGTTGTTTTCCTTATGTTTGCTGATGTCAGTTTAGTTTTTTCTCTCAGTGAACAGCTGTCCTGGCACCTTGCTCAAACTCCAGGTGCAAAACAAAAAACATGCTGTCTGTTTCATGATGGAATCACTCGTGGTTATCTCCACACAGATGGAAGAGAGAGACTGAAGAGGAATTACAGGGTTCATATTAACAAAAAAACAATCTCCCTCAGCCCCCTCCAAAAAAAACCCTCTCAAACCAAAACATGAAACCCAATCAAAATAACAGAAGAAAAACCTATGGCTCCTTCTTGTCTATCTTATATGATTTGTCATAGGCTAAAAACTACTTAGTCAAATGTCCTTTTCTTTCTAGGAAGGTGAAGTTCTATTCCTTACACTGTTTGGAAAACAACACACCAGACAGAAGGTTAAAGAATGAACACTAAAGTGAGAATAACACTTTTACTGGCCAAATTATAGATTTACCAGTATAGCACAGGAATTCACATGACCCCCAATCAGTTTTTTTCATCTTTTTATATATAATCCAGGATTTGTCAGAGCTCAGATTTATAAAATTGAGCCCTTCAAATAGTTAAAACTTAATAAAATTATGAACAAGCTATGTGGTGAGGACAGTAACCATGGCTAAGGGTGATCAGGAGCATGAAATTTTGAATCTAGCTGTGGTGTGGATCACCAAAAATCAGGCAAACTCTATACTGAATTCAATATTTGTTATGATGGATTCCTGTAGTTCTTTTTTTATGAGTTACAAAAAAATAAACCTAATAATTTCAAACAGATACATGGTATTTCATTAAATAAGTACTTAAAATTGTACTACAGAGGACATTGACAGTCCCTCTGAAGCAAAGTTAAAGAGCTTTTCATCTGCTATAGATGAGCAGTTTTAGCAAGTCTATCCTGGGATTTCTCTTAATTGTTCACATTAAAAAAAGGACATGTAAGAAAAAATTAAAATTGTAGAAAATTGTGATATTTGCTGGTTACTGATCAGTTTTCTAGGTAGGAAAGGATACAGGAGATCATGAGGTATATTCATTGTCAGCAAAAGTTTAGTGAAATTTCTGTTAAATTAACTAGTTGTTAAAAGCTACTGTTGAGAGGATTGTCAGCAAGAGAAAATTATTTTAACTCTGTCCAGATATCAAATTGTTACAGATGGAAAGTACTCTAACCTTAAAGACTGAGATGATTCCTAAACCAGCAGTAAATTTTATCAAAAGATCGCTTTGGACAGCCTCTATAACAGAGTTTTACATCTGAGGTTAATGTCTTAATGTCTAAGGTATAGATATCATGGAGATAGCAGCACCTTGCCACTGATCATTAAAAATGTAAGGAATAGGTTCTACTAAAGTATCTAGACTGGACAGTCATTTAATCACTTTTAATAATCAGTGCAAAGACTTACAACTTAATTTTTGAAAATAAAACATTCTTATTTCTTTGAGAATAAAAAGACAATATTCAAAATTAAGAATGGTGCTAAAAGCCAATTGAACAAACTTTATTTTATAGAATGGTCTAACTAAATTTTACAATAAGTACTACTAAACTCAGAAGAACTTACATTTGTATATCTGAGAAAAACATTTTTCCTAGCTGCCTCTTCATGTTTTTCACCGGTATACACCCTTGTTATAAAAATAAAATTATTTTAAAAAATATAAAATGTATTACATATACATAAATTTACATAAATGTATTATATAAAGAATATTTTTATTTCTAATTTATCAACATATAGAAATGCAGGACTAAAATGTATGTTCTTAGGTTTATTTTCTATATGTCTATAGAGATACATATAATAGATATATATATAGAGAGAGAGAGAGATAAATAGACAGATAGATAGATAGATAGATAAATAGTCACTGAAACTTTTGGTCTGTGATTCTCAGTAAATGTCAATGCAAACTGCCCATATTTATCGCAGCCTGATTTTTCACATTCTGTTCTTTTACAGAAAACATTTTATTGTAACATAAAGAAGCCAGTCTGCATCTCTTGTTCAGTTTCCCCCTGATTTGTTTTGGCTCTCAGCCCCACTACAGATGTACTCTCCTCATGAGGACAAAGATGTGGAAAGGACATTCACAGGTCATCTAGTCCAAGGTGGGATCTAGTAAACTACGTCACTGCTGACATTCGTAGAAATAAGGGCAATAGAACATCCTCCCTCACAATCTACTACAGCAGTTAAGTGTCCCAGAGACCAATTCTGTTCCCAAGGCCTGTATTAGATCTGTACTGTTGCAAACCCATTACCTAAGATTCACTCACTTCACAAGGAGAAAAAAATGCTTTCTTTTTCTTTTCAACATCATTTCATATTTGAAGATTATTATCATATCTCCCCTCAGCCTTTTCTATATTTTGAGAAACTGTTTCCTTCAGTGTTCGCTGGGAGGCTGTACCTTGTAGTGAACTTGTTCCTCACCTCTGAACTTACTACAAATCCATCTCAAGTGCCTCAGATCAAATGTATTAATTCAACTACTTGTAGCCAGGGGTGATCAGGGTGGTTTGCAGTCTGCACTCCTGTTTGTAGATCCCAGCATGAAATCTGAGTTTTTCACAATAGCACACCATTACTAATTTGTGTTCAGCTTATGATCTACCTATGTGGATCTTTCCTTAAGGAATCAGTACTACACCAGCTGTTCTCTGTGTGTTATTTTGCAGTTAATAATTCTGCCCACATTCAAAACCTTATATTAGAATTGAAGTAGCTGAAGATAGCAAACATTTCTTTACACAGGAGACCCTTCCAAAGATCCCAGTTCAGTAAATACATCTTTTCTGTTAGACTGTAGATTAATGGAAAATAAAGTTGTGAGTTTCTAGTCTTTTTTGTCACCAATCTATAGAATTTTTCCTCCAGGTCTGATTTACCTAACTTGTTAATGAGAATGTCACATAAGAATCAAAAGCTACATTAGAGTCAAGCTGTATTACATCTCCTGCTTTCCTTCTCTCTACAAAATGTTACCCTCTCATAGAAGAAAATTAGATTGATTGGACACAATTTGTACTTTACAAATCCCTGGTGGCTATTGTTCATGTCCCTTATTATCTTCAAGGTGCTTACAGACAATTTGTTTTGTCCCAGTGTTTTTCCAGGAACTTAAGTTGAGCTGGTTGGTCTGTAAGTCTCTTTTTCTTTCTCTTTCTCTGTCTCTTTCTTTCCCTATACTCCGCCATTGCCTTTCTATTTATTAAACTAGGTGTTATATTTACCCTTTCTAGTATTTTGAGTTCTTATTCTCCCTGAACTCCCAAAGAGAACAAAAAACAACTCGATTTTCCAAGATGGTTCATAAGATTATGTTCAGTCTCTTCAAAAGAATTAACACTGAGTTGTAAGAACTCAGAGCTATTCCAATATTTACTCTACCTCCACACCCCAACTGCCTCAGTTATTTTCATGTGAAGATACACTTGCATTAAGATGTCAAACCATTAACTGAAGCAGCTGGAACTGCTTTTTCCTTGTTCTACTGTTCCTGCTGCAAGGACAGTGACCTGGAACAGAGGATGGGACTGACAAGCAAAGGGATTGTTTTACACTGTTCCTACCACGCTCATCTGAGTTCAGTGTTATGAGCCCTAAGTATCATTAAACCAGTGCTGCACATTAGCAATTTTCTGCAGCTAGAGCTTCAATGAAACGGAACAACACAAGACAATTCTTGCCCTTCTGGTGACATCTATGACTACAGTTTCCTCCCACTTAGTACTGAATCAGCTGTCCACCAGATTTTCCACATAGTAGTAATGTATATACAGATGTTTTCTTTTTCCTCCTTGTGGTCTTTTCGGTTTGTACCACACTTCGCAGCTTGGCTTTTCTAATTTTGTCCATACATACTTACACTGTTCTTTTATCCTTGTCCCTGATATACTGACCTAGTTTCAGTTTCTTCATGCTTCCTTTTTGTGTTTGAGGTTAATGAAGAGCAGAAGATTTACTCAAGCTGATCTCTTGCATGAGAATAGTTTGCGATTGTGATCTTAATAGTGTTTCTGTGAGGAACTGCCAAATTTCCTTTTTTCTTTAGCCTTATTCCTCAGGAGAACTAACCTAATAATTCTCTGAGGGCAAAGCTTTGCTTAGAAGCTTTTAACTCAATTTTTTCTCCATTACTTTTATTTAAAACAATCTGTCCTGCTTCAAATGAGACAAATGGGACAAGCTGTCTAAATAAAAACAGTCAGGTTCAAGTCCATGAATAAAATTCAGCTGTTGCCTGTGAAATGTCTTCAACATAAGTTTCTTCAGGTAGGCTCTGATTTTGAATTGTTAGAGTGTATTTCAAAAGTATAATAAGAAATTGTGACTCCTGAGGGCTGGGCTTCTCAGTTTCACAAGAAGAATGTACAAATGCTAGTTTTCCCTTACAAGAGGTTTGGAAAAGCCAGTACTACAAGAAAGAATGTGAAAAGTTGTCCTGCTGCAGAAAACAGTTAATGCGATTCTGCTATTTATGTTCTACATTAAGAAATCACTCTACATTTTATTCTTCCCGAAATGTGTGAATTTCTTTGGGCTTTTGTGCCTTTACAACAGCTCTAAGGCTCTAAAGGAGATAATTTTTTAACATTAAACACCATTATGCATCATGTAAGCTTCTTTGATGTAGGATGTAATTTCAAGTATCCATATGCAGACTCATAGCTTGCAGCAGTCAGCACTGTCACTTAGAAATTATTATCATGGAGTTTACATTTTGAAAATTCTTTTTAATCTTTGAAGTCTCTCTAGGGAAGTAACTCATGTTTCTCAATGAAAAGCTGAAAGAGTAACAATTTTCTGAAAGTATTATATAGACAATTTCAGTATTTTTGATGACATTGATTACTTAAATGCATTTCAAGTCCTAATATAAGTGTTTCCAATTTACAGTAACGGGTTAATAGACTGCCCATAGCAATGTGTAACTGATGTTTTTTATCACTGTGAAACACTGCCCTGAACCTTCAACCTATACAGAAAAGTTAAAATGGGGACAAAACAATTACTGCTCATATGTGGTTGAGACCCGTAGTCGCTCACAGAAGGCTGTATAGCCATTCTTGCACACAGGTGAAGACCATATTATTCATCCATAAGCTTTAACAGTTGCTATAGTAGGTTTCAAATACTTAGTGTATTAAAATAACATTTTGGAAATTTGTGATAAATTATCTAGGATTGAGAACACTTTTTGGAGGTGAATAAGAGACAGTATCTGGCAGTATGACCAGTCAGAAAGGACATGAAATTGATTTCTTTTGGTCTGAACTCTGTTGGAAATCAGAATATTGCAGCTGTGGACACTCGTGGGTGTTGTTGCAATCTTTTTCTACTCAGATCAAGCCTTGAGCACTCAAGTTAGAAGTGTGGAGCATGAAATATTTGAGAAAACTACTATGGGTTAACACTTGAATTAATAAAGAATGACTCTGTGTGGTGGTTTGAAAAACCTTTTCTCTGGGATAGTAATGGTTTACCCCACTGATAGCGTGTTTAATACTGGACCAATCAAAGGTTCACATGCACCCTACAGAAATTACATACCCACAGAAACGGAAGAGAAGGTGGTGAAGATGAGTTAGAAGGTAGGTAGCCATGATCTGAGCCAGGAGGAAGCAGAGGGCCAGTGAGCCCCTCTGGGGGCCAAGGGCCCCGAGCCCCCAGTTGAGGCTACGGGAGACCCGGTATAGTGTCAAAGTTGGACTAGGTCCCATAATCAAGAGCTGGAAGAGTTTCTTTACTCTCAACAGCAGCAGAAGACACTGCTGCCTTGGAAAAAAATGATATACTTACCAGTGCCACAAAAAACTGAGATGAAGGAACTGTGGCCTGAGGAGTGACAGAAAGACTTTTCTTTTCTTCTTGGACTTTTATTGAAGAAAAAGAGAAATTTAATTTAATGTAAATTTATATATGTATGTAAATAAACCACTGTAAATATTTTCCCTTCCCCCAACACTGAATAGTCGGGTTTTGTCTGAAAACTCTCTCACAGAGACAAATTGTGAGAGGGGGGTTTGAACTTAGGAATTAGACTCTTGGGAGTTTCAAACCACCACACTCTGTTACAAAGGTACTTCATTATTTATGAGAGAAATTATCGCTTTAATGAGTATGTATTTCTACAAGTTTTGTACATGTAAATAATAATGAGAGATCTACTTTTTGCGAGGTCTTTAAATTCTCTGTAAGACAAGCTATTGA
Organism: Chiroxiphia lanceolata; assembly: GCF_009829145.1. NCBI lineage: Eukaryota > Metazoa > Chordata > Aves > Passeriformes > Pipridae > Chiroxiphia > Chiroxiphia lanceolata. Next base: position 19,078,443 of record NC_045641.1, read on the forward strand.
CCAAGGAAAACCTGAGGTCATTATTTTCTTCAAGTGACAATAAATATCTGTGCTCACTGAAACATCATCAACGAAACGTAAACCCTACCATAATGTAAAGGTAATATGGTAATCATAGGCTCTGGAAAATAAAGCTATTTCATGGTGAGTTTTTCGCTTTCAATTATACTGACTTTTACAGACAAGAAACAAATAATTGTATTGAAAAGACAAAATAAGGTAAATTTTGTTCATAGGACAATAATGGACCTGAGCAGTTGTATCTTAAAAAAAAACTTATAGAACAATTAACTCATCTTCTCTAATGGCAAAAAAGCTCTGACTTTATACATGTAATCAACACCTGGCTTTGTTAGCTCTGGTTTCTCATTCAAATGTGTGAGCTTTTTATGAAAGTCCTGGGCTCTGATTTTACTGGGATTCAAGGGGTTTCCAGATTGCTTCTACAGGTTCTAAACTCCCATCAGAGATAGGGTTTCTTGCCTGAACTCTTATTGAAGTCACCTAGAGTTAGTGTGATTTATATCCACGCAGACAACAATCGGCTTTGGTCCCATGAATTCTGTGACAAACACAGAAATATCTCAAATATTTCCAGACCCTATATTTGGTTAGTCACTGTTTATGGATACATATTGGTTGTGGAAGGATGAAGTCTGACATTTTTGTGGCAGCAAAATCAAAAATCATATTTCTGTTTCCATCAGATGGAAGAATTAGTTTCACTTGCTTGCTTGGTGAGACAATGCAGTCTCTAAAATGACTAAGGATATCTTCAAAGGAGTGATGTAGTGATGTTAATAACAAAATAAAACAGTCCGATTTTCCATCTTTGAAGGTACAGTAGTAAAACTCTCTCTGAGAATAACTCAGGTGAAATATTTGGGAGGGAAGCTGGACCTCAGTGATCATAAGCCATACTGAATGAGAACTACCATTTCATGAAATAAGTGGGGCCATGGCTTTGGGAAAGGTAAAACAGTGGCCTCTTTTGAGGAGTCCAGGGAAGCTGGTTTTAGTTTGTTTTGATAAACACACACAAAGTGTCTGGAAATCCACATTAACACATTTGGAGGTGCAGTAAATGAAGAGCTGAAAAGACCGAAGGACACTGACATATAGAGGTATACTAGGTTGACAGTTAGAAGCTCCTGACCATGGCATGTTCCTTCAGTGAAATTCAGAGTATTAACCGTCGCATGCATTGTTGGGAGAGGGGCACAGGTTTCCTCTGCCTTGGTACCCAGTGCCAGCAGTCTGCAAAGCTGACTGTGTGCCTTGGTCTCATGGCCTACCTCCCTATGCAGGTATTGTATTTCCCTCTGAAAAATAGGAAAAGTCCAGCCCTGGTCTTGGTATAGGTCCCACAGGGATAATTTGTTGTTCAAATAACAAATTAAAAATATCAACTGTCTTTGAAAAGGCTTTGGTGGTCATCTACTAATTCCATAGCACCTGTTTTCATTTGTCTAAGAAAAAACATAAATACATAAATAATTGCTATACTAGTTTCTGACAGTATGTGTATGAGTCACCAGGCACTGCTAAATTCCTTTTGCAAACAGACGAACACAATTTACTTTTTTATACGTTCACAAGGGTATTTGATTCTGCAAACATGCATACCCAAATTAGTTATCCTTAAAGATTTAGAATAACATTATCTCTCTCAAATTCAGCTTTTCAAAACTACGTGTAGCAGGGTTGTCTAGACTGTCTCCTTAATAAAGACAGCTATTTTTGGATGATGCCCTGCTCATCACATACTATTGTAAGTGCCTCAAATAATTGAAATCAATTGCCACCTGAAGACATTTCTATTTATTGATTATAGAGAGACCCTAAGCAACAGCATAACACCATCAAACTACATGTTGTCTTCAGTACGAAAACTGACTTTAAAATTTCCTGTCCATCACTGACCACTCCAGTCACATGTTTATTTCCATGTAAAATTACCAGAGCGACAGAGATGAGAACGGCTCTGGGCAAAACAGTGGGTAAAGGAAGGTATTCCTAACCTTCTTTTGTAGAGATATTATAGCTCCAACAACTATTCCATCAGTACAGAGACATTTAGAGAGAAGGAGTAGAATCACCATAAGTAATTTTAACTTACCCATTTGTAAGAATTCAGCTTTTACTTGGTTAAAATGAGGTTAAATTCACATTACTGAGTATATAGCTGTCACGGTACTCCGCAATTCAGTGCTTCCACAAAGAGTCTCCCAAACCAGACCCCACCTGCTCACTCAACAACCTTACCCTCCCCTTTCTACTCTGGGGATGGAGATGAAAATTGGAGGCACAAAAGGTGGAAATCATGGGTTGAGATAAAAAGAATTTACAGGAAACAGCAACGAGATAAGAAAATGAACAGTAACAGCAACAATATTAATAAAAAAAGTATAAGACAGTGAAACTATTCACATGGAAAACCACAACAATACCAACCCACTCTTCCCCACCACACCCCCCAGAAGGGAATACCCTTCTTCTTGGAAGAGAGAGAGTCCCTTTCCCCTGTCCCTGGCAATGACGTATGATGGTATCAAATAACGTTATAGTCTTGGCCACATCCCGTCTTGCTGGTCTGGGCCAAAACCAGGACAATAGTGCATATAATTTACAAACTTTCTAAAAAATGTCTTCTGTTTTTAAAGACTGTAGAGTTAGCAGCATTTTTAAAACTGTTAACAAATACATTTGGGTTTTTTCTTCCTTGACACCTCTAATTTTTTTGACTTTTCACATATGTTGATGCAGGAACTTCACAATTCTGTAAGATAAAAACTAATATAGTCAGCAGGACCAAAAGAAATAAAGAGCAGAAGATTTCAGTTACAGCTTTCCTTGGGAGAAGAGGACAAGGATCAAAGTGCAATAATTTTTATTGGATTAGCAAATAAATTACAATACAAAAGCTTTTAGAACTGACAATTAAAACGGGAACTGCAGAAGTCTGTAAAATTATAATTGGTTCATTGAATTAAATCAGACAGAAAATATTAGGTGTCACAACCTTTTCTATAGACTGACTCTTAAACAACCACTTTTTATGGGATTCATCTTCTGATGAGTTGAGATTCATTTCACCAAACTTTAAATATCTACTTTGTAGCATGCTACATCTGAGGTAGTCTCTCTAACATCCCTTTCTATCATTCATAAAAATGACAATTTAGAGTCCAATTAATTTGATTTATTTTGGTTGCCTATTTTGACATGAGATTAATAACACTCAAGAAGAACATTTTTTTCTCCACAGATTATAAAAAAATCTATGGGAGAACAAGGTCAGATATTTATGTCTACATTGTGGAGCTCTGACTTTGGGTAAGTTCATTTATGGTACACATAATATAATCTTCATAAACCTTATTTATTTCAGTTACTGGAATCACTCATTAGGTGAAAAATGTCTTGTCTAGAGGTAAATGGCGTATCTGAAAGCAAAGAGTATAAGGACATGGAAAGCTTTTGATTGAGTTTGTTGTTCTCTTTTCAAGAAAATCTTTGAAGATTTAAAATATTTCTACTCTTATTCAAAATTAAATGCAAAAATTCTCTGACAGTATTTATTTATTTATTTACCAGGTCTCATTGTTTGGATAAAGTGAATGGGCTCTAAGTGTGGAGGAAGTAATCCTAGCAGAGTAGTTTCAGAGTTTCAAAATGCAATGAGAGTTACAAGAATACAGAGTCATGGGGTGATATCTTTAGTAGATCATCTAATATAGTTGGAAGGAGCAGAACAGTTTCCAGTACGTTATCTTGTCAAATGCCTGACTTTTTCGTTTGTGTTGTGTCATCTCTGCTGGATGATAAGATCTCTAGTAAGAGCTGGGGATATTGAGCATATAATTGATTTAAATTGCTTACACAAAGAAACCTATGGTGATCACAGGGAAGCAGAACTTTTCTTGTTATGAACAATATTTAGGGCACCCTTCATTTGTGCATCTGGGGGATTTGTGTATTTTTGAGATGAGTATTTGTGCATGTTTTGTTTCACACATTAATAGCTGTCTCTTCAAGCTTTGGTATAAAGCAAGTTAATGATTTAACAAACATAACTGGGATCTCAGAATCACACAGATTTCAAAACTTCCTCATACAATATACTTTTTTAGATCTTGTGGCTCCCTCACACAGTTTTGTGTGTATCCTATTGATACAAATGCATACACGGCATGACCAAGTGCTTAAGGAATTTTACAGAATGACATTGAGAAACCACATCTATCCTTAGAAAATAAGGGAGTAGCTGTAATGAGCTATCAGAAGGAGGAATTGTTCTGAGAGTTTCTCAATTTTTATCAAAGAACATTGAGTTTTATTTCTATGCTTTTGTATATGTTTAATTTTTTTCTTCACAAAAGAAAAATCCTGAAGTGGTTTTCCATGGAAGCCAGGGGGACTTGGCTGTGTATTTTGTTGCACAGATTAGTACTGCAGAATTTAGTAGCTTCAGAATCAGTCCATAGGTTTTCGGTCCCTTGTGGATAGTCACAGAATGATGTGTCTCGCTCCTGCAGATCCCACAGACCTGTTAGGATTCCAGGCTTCTGATTATCTCATTAAAAATTTGCCTGATGGTTGTTTCACCTCTTCGGTCACCACATATGGGTTCCTGTGTGCAGTCTTACCCAACCACATTCCGATCCCCCTTGGGATGATGAGGTCTTCGCGGTGGTTACTACCTTTGTGCTCATAACTCTGAAATTATAATTGAATCACAATACTAAACTTGAATGTGGTTCTGCCTTTTTTACTAAGCTTTCTTATTTTTAGGACTGGTACATTGCTGTTGTAGCCTTCCACCATCCGTATTTTACGTCTCAATTAAAGTATACTTTTTCTTGAGCCTAGTGTAAAACACCTCAAATTTTCTAGAACTCACATTAAAAATTAAGCTATTAAAATTCACAGCAAAGGAAAAACAACTTTTTTACTGCCCCCTCTCCAGCCAAAAAAAATATATAAATCGAGTCCAATCTTCTTCCATTTCTACTCAGATGCAATAGAATATTCCTTTTCGTTTTGGTCCATATGGCATGTATGTAAAGCTTTCTATTGATTATATCAAGATCTCTAATCACTTTTAAAATGATATCTGGGAGAAATTTTTATTCTTTTCACATTAAATTCCAAAGTCTGTTAATAGAATTCACTTCCAGTAACATGAGCAGAACTCTGTAAAATCATTCAATATCAGTTACTTCTCTGATTATCATCTAGTAACAATAAAAGGACTTGTGAATGCAAAGCTAGCAGAAGGTCCCAGTCTTTGAGTGATCCACAGATGGTAACAGTGACTGGAAGCTAGCTTGAAAGAGAGGGAATGACCAAATAATGGTTTGGACGCACTCAGGTATTTGGTGAAGATCAGGACAAAGCAAATACGCATTATCTTATTGTCTGGAGAAGGCATGAAAAACATACTATGCTCTCAACATTTGTTGATTTTATACATAATGTTTAAAATATGAATGTACAAGAAAAAGAAGCAACATTTGTTAGAGAGGTTACTTAAAAAAAAATATTTTCATCATGTTAAAAAATTACATCACTACTGAAGAAAATAGGTTAGAAAACAAAGGCTTCTTAACATTTCCGAGTTTCAAAGTAACATTTCCATGGAAAAAAGACCATTCAGAAGAAATTTAGGAGAGGGTTCTTATGAAGCTTAAGTTAAACTGAGTAGTAGGAGAAACATCTAACAACTTTCATCAAGAAAGACAATTTATTCTTTTTGTGAGGTACATAAAACCTTTCAACAAAATAACTCATTTCAAATGAAAAAAAAAAAAAAACCAAACCAAACCAAACTAACAAAGTTGAGCAGTTATTCTTGTTACAAAATTTCAGTCCAGGAATATTTAATTTCTCTTAACGAGAAAACAAATCAAGTGTTTCATAAAAGAAAATAACAGTAATGAAAATATGTGTTTTTCTCTGCAGATCAAATCATACTGGAAAAGTGAAATTAATTAGACATGTTTCTTAAATAGAATGACAAACTGCAGGTTACTCAATCTAGTGATTACCATTGTAAAAAGAATCGTGTGTCCCAACATACTCAGATCTTTGTTTTGGAAATATGATTTATGATTCAGAGAGCATTCTGCTCTCATTCACCAGTGGAAATTTTTCTCCATGTCTGTAACTTGTAGGAGCTATTACATGGTGATATTTACCGCAGCTAGTATTTACTATGATTCCTACACTTGTGGTAAATTTTTTTAGGAGTGATAAACACACAAACTGCATCCACTGTTTCTTCCTGTATCTGACTCTCTAGACTTATGATCCAGATATACAAAAGAATGACATGAAGAGACTGCTATGGTATAGCATGAGCTATTCTTAGCTAGTCAGCACTATCTGCAGAAGCAGACTGATTCACTTGGATTGCCACTCAGCAGGACTTAAGGTAGAAGTCATATGTAAATAGATGGGCTAGAAATGGATGCCTGTATTCATTAATCTTTTATTAGATTCAATCTCAAAATTACCCAAAGGTTTTACAAGGACTTTTCAAACTCTAATTTGGCCCCTGGCCTTTAAACAAAATGAAAGCTATTGATTGATGTTCTGGCCAGGATGCAAATGAGCCCATCAATTCCTGAATCAGGCTTTATTGGTTTAGATGCACTTTTTTATGTCTGAACAGGAAAGCTACATGGAGATGAAAATTTTATAAAGCTTCACAGTAAGGTTAATGCTGTGTTAAATTATCTAATTAAGCCTCAGTAAAAGCAAGGACTGATTCTGTTATTTCCAGAAATTTACAAAAATTTACTATCCTTTAAAATGAGAAAAAGTATAACATAGGTTTTATAGACAGGAAAATACATATTTTCTTAATTAAATTTTAAAATACTACTTCTCTATGTTCCCCAACCCTGAAAAGCACAAATATCTGTGTGTAAATCTTATCTTCGTATGATGTACACTCCTAAAATGAACATTACTGTGCCCTCTAATATAAGAAAAGGAAGTGTCTTCAAATTTGGAGTAGCAGCATATTATTTACATACTTTCTGGGATGAAGAGTTAGGATTTTTTTTTCCTGGGAGACCTTAGTGTTTCTTTTCCTCTGCTCCACTTTAATCCTTTAGCAGTAAAAGCCCCAAAGATTCAGACCTACATTCCAAGTCCCTTTCAGTATGAGTGGGTCTAACTCTCTTTTTCTAGGGACTACCCAGTCACCAGTCTCCAGGAAAATCTCGTCAGCAAATCCATTACAGTGAAGAGTGCAAGATAATACAAGTAAAAGGGATTTTTAGCTCCAATTAAAAGAAAGGAAGTCAAGTTACCTGACATTTATTTTGACATTGGACATAAAGTGACAGGAATAGTCATAAACATAGATATTATTACCTTCTACATCTTTTGTCTCATCTGAATATCCTGGACACCAGAATAGAGCTAGACAGTTCCTGGGTGAATGTTCTTTCTCGTCGTGTGACTCACAGGACCCTACCTGCACAAAGAATTAACCGGGGGAACAATGGTGGGCTTAGAAGAAACTCAATATCAAAGGTCATACCTGGAAAAGCTGTGAGTTTCAAGAACCCTGAATTCAGATATTCACATTTTGAATGACTATACTTCAGTGGTAGTAGTAATCAGGAACATAACCACATTTTCAGATATCTGCAGTGACTTACTGCAGGAATTGTCCTCCATAAACTTGATACAACACCATCCATTCACCCAGAGCTGTCATGCAAGGACAACTACAGACAGCACTCTGTAGTATTTTAGGCCAATCATGGAGACACTTTGTGATGTTAGGAGCCAATAAAAACAGAAACTAGGCTGTTTTCAGGGATATGGATAGCTTCAGAATATTTGTTATAGACAAAGGTTATAAAGCACCAAAGTTACTTAAATAGGTCTTGGGCCAGGTTTGAGCTCTTCTTGTCATTATGAGAATTCATTACTTCTCAACTACTTAAATATAATTGCACTTAAACTTCATAGATGTTCCTGTGTGTGACCCTGAGCTTTGCTAGGCATGTAAAAAAAAGATGTGTACCTTTTCTTGACATGGTTGAACAACTCAGAACCTATTTCAAAATTCAAATTTACCAGGACTTTCAAAATATGGTGAAGTTTCCTTTGTACAGAACAGTTCAGTTGGGCTATGGGGAAGCTGCAGGTTGATTCATCCCCTCAACTGAAGCTGTATTAATATGCTTTGAGAAATTAAGGGAATTAGTGCCGTTCCTGCTGGAGAGTGCCAGAGAGAGCACAACTTGAAAGGGAGAAAATCTTCTGCAGGGAGATAATACTGCTAGTACCTGTTGTAGGCACTACCTGCTTTACATCCAGTGATTTGATGACATGACACTCTGAAAAAGACTGGTTCCTATCAGAATTTACAACACCAGCCAAAGACATGGCTTTCAGCTCCAGTCAATGTTACCATTATGTCCTTAAACATAATAAATCCATGAAAAAAAAGACTGAATAAATCAACAAAGAGAGTAAACCAGTCATTATTTTCACAGTGACTTTTTCTTTTAACTGGAATTTGTTGTAAAAAAGTAGTTGAACTTTATGTAATAAAAAAAAAAAATTAAGTTATTGACCTCAGTACCAAAGGTAAAGCTGAAGGGATCTGTAATGGAGATTAAGTCACGAACATGTCATTGGGTCAACTGTATTAAGCATCCAACCTGACCTATCCTGTGTTCCTAAAATAGTAGAGAGGACAATAAGAAAAGTGATCTTAAAAGTGGTTTCACTCTATTATAAATGTAGTAAGTACAACTTTGCCTCTAAAAATTATAGACCAAGTTAGTGTGCTGAACATCTCAAGGCCAGTGGGAGTGTCAGACATTATCCACAGTAATTATTTTGCACAATAAGATATAACTTGGAACATTTAAAGCTGACAAAAGAAGGGAATAGAAAATGAGAGGGAATGAAAGGTATTTTTATGTAGGGAAACATTAATAAGTTCTAATAATAATTTCATGGAAAAATGCTATTGATAACTTGTTCCACTATCTGTGTCAAGGTTTTGATGTGTATCTGATACCCTACTTGGCTTTGTGGCAGGCAGATATTCAACATTGTCCACATATATGGGTCTATTCTGACCAGTTTTAGGCAGCTTACATTGGAAGTGATGGTATGTTTCCCAAAATAGACAGTAGAAATGGAATACAATGACTTTGTATGTCAATGTTTTCATGTTTTTGCCTGAAAACCAGAATGTTTTATTTTTCAGATGTTAGTTGTAAAAAAATAAAATTAGCTGAAACTAGTCAGTGTTTTACAAGAACAGAGTTTATTGAAACTTCAGTTCTCCACTGAAAAACAATCCAGTTGAAAATGTCAATACTTTTAAACACCTGGTTGAGTCTTTGGGTCCTTCAAAAGTTCCAAGAATGTGGAAACTTACATGTAGGCAATAAAAACTTCAGTGTGTTTCACCTTAGTTCTCAGTTAATATATTTTTTTAATCTATGCACATTTAGTTTAGTTAAAACCAGTATCTTCAAAACCAACAACAAAACAAGAAAGGTGGTGTTGATTCAATATTTCAAATGGATTTTTGCTTGAAAATAAGAAGAGAAAAGAGCAGAACTAGAGTAATATAGATTAGAACAACAATTCCTACTGTGATTCCAAAAGCCAGGCTTAAAATCACTGTAGTCCAGCAGAGTAAAATATGCACTTGAGGATACAGGGGAACACAAAACACAATACCCGTTGATGGTATATTGTTGGTGATATTAAAGTGCTTCTAATGTTTTATTTTCAACTGCTGAAAATGAAGGAGTTCACAAAGAATAAAATTAAAAAAAACAACAAAGTTTGTGATATATTAATCTTAACAGTGAACTTATAGAACTCTATTTCTGTATATTAAAATAACAAAGTGGTAAATATCTTCATGACATGAAGCACTTTTTTTTTTTTTCATTGATGTACCTGCTATCCAGGGAGCATTTGTCAATACTTTTGATCTCAGTAGAGTCTTATTTAACAGACATCTTATCTGAAGTCAGACGGATTTGAAAATTTTTGCCACAAGAATTGGTTGAAAAGTTCTGCTGAGAAATTAAAAACATCAGAGTGGTGGTATGAGTCTGACCTACTATAAATGCTGATGTGATCCAAAATGCTGCTTCAGAGAAGCAGAACTTCAGAGAAGGAAAAAACATCTCCCCTAAACAGACATATACAGCATTTATGAGACTGCTTCCTTTACTGTTTAATCCTCAAGTCTTACTACAACAAAAAATCTCATCAAGAGATACACTGACTATTGCTTATCATAGTCGTCAGATTTTCTCAAAGAGGGTGACAGAAACTGGTGTAGTTGGTCCCTGTCCTGTATCTGTCCTGTGGGTAGCTTTGGATTACAGAGCTGTTAAGCTGGCATTCTTCCACAGTACTCAAAATTCATTTTGGCTTCTGGGTGTGTTTTTCTGTTAATCAGCTGCCAATCCATTGTATAAATCTTTCCAGACTATTTTATATAAAAGTTTCCAGTCTAGCAAAGCAAGGCTCTATAGGCTATTTCCAGACTTGCTGTCTCAGCTGTGTTGGCAGGATCCCAGGCTGTGGACACGGAGAGGCAGAAAGCCTGCTCACAAAAGGGAGGCGGTAGGAAGATGAGGGGAAAACTGACGTGTGACGTACCTATTACCACTGCAGAAGAAGGAGTTAAATTCAAAGAAGTTGTCGTAACTTGAAAATGCGTAAGATCATGTGGAAACAGGATGGAGCAAAGGGGTTTGGATTAGTCAATAGCCAGGGAAGGAGTTTTCGAGCTGCTAGTTCACCCTTCCTTCTCAGTGGAGCCCTACCGGGAAAGTGGTAATGCCACCATCTCCTTCAGCCCTGGATGGTAATCTTTCCTTGGCAGGCACTAGCAGATTCACAAGTAAAAGACAGCAAAGAGACCATTGCTTCCAGTGATGAAAATCTTAGCAATCTGTTGAATAGATTAAGTAAAATGCCTGTGCAGAGTACATTACAGAGACTGAAACTATAAATTCTTGCTTGAGTTCTCTAAATAACTCTATTTTTTTATAGCTCTGTAAGAATGGCCATCCCAAAAACTATAGGGTGGCTGACAGCTGCCTTTCACCCTCGTATCTTTCTGACTTTCTATTACTAATAGGTTAGAACGTTTTGTTTGTTTTAACCTGTTCTAAGGAAATGAGTTCCTCTCCTTTCCAGAATCAGAGGGCACACTCTCACGCATACCTGTACATGCATGTGCACATCTGCTCCCTAGGAATAGAGACTACATCGACTGCGTATACCACAGAACACAAAACTTGGATAATATTCTGAATGGGCTTTATAAGTCTAAATGTTAATATAATAAGATCTGGGTTATTTTTCATGTTCACATAATAAAAGTGATAATTTCAAACTTTCAGTAAAAAGGAACCACTTTAAAGCTAGGGTAGAATATTCAGCATTTCAGGCTTTAAACAAACCTGAGATGTGTATAGTGCATGTCAGGCAAGGGCAGATGCAGAGAGATCATAGCAGGAAGTGCAAATCTGCCTTAATGTACTTAGAGTTTAGAGATCAGTTAAGAGATCTTTGTCCACTTTTAACAAACCTGTATTCACACACATACAAGAACCCTAATTTTGTTTGGGGAGGTCTTTGCATGTGACCCTATCATTACTGGTTTGGATTTTTCTTTTATGTAACTAAACCAAAGAAGACCCTCTGCATGTTACGCTTAAAACAAAAATATGATATTTAATATTGCAAAAGGAAAAGTTTCACAGACTGGAAAGCATTTCTAAATGAGAGGAAAGGAGACTTCTTATAGTTGCATTTCATTTGTAATATGACAGCTGTATTCTCACTGATAGTGAATACCACTCATAGGACATCACTTAGATGGACAAATTAATGAATTAAACAGAATTCAAGACCTTTTTCCAACATACGCTGAATATCCCTGCTTCTTTCTGTAACAATGGTTAAATATTTATGATACAAATTATTTCGTAGTTTTTGTTGTTACTGTTTGACATGCATTTATGGTATTGGTTCAGTCTAAATAGACAATCTGTATCCTTCTATATACTCTCTAGGTAGCAGTACAGTGTCTGTCTCATTTGACTGATCCTAACAGCTGATTTTCATCTGCCACACCTGAGTAAATCTCAGCAGCAGTTGCTGTGTTCAGTCAGAGATGCCAACTGGAAAGTAATCTTTTATCTGAGACTGAAGTGGGACATGAAAGTGCATGTCCTATGTCCTATGAAGAGCAGCTGATGGACCTGGGGTTGTTTAGCCTGGAGAAGAGGAGGCTCAGCTCTCTACAGCTACCTGAAAGAGGGTTGTAGCCACATGGGGGTCAGCCTCTTCTCCCAAGCAACTAATGACAGGACAAGAAGACATAGTCTTTTGCTGTGCCAGGGGAGGTTTACGTTCAACATTACAAAGAAATTCCTTACAGAAAAGGTGATTAGACGTTGGAACGGGCTGCCCAGGGAGGTGGTGAAGTCACTGTCTCTGAAGCTGTTTAGGGAAAGACTGGAAATTACACTTAATGCCATGGTCTAGTTGACAAGGTGGCATTCGGTCATAGGTTGGACTCAATGTTCATATATCTTTCCTGATGGATTTATCTGTATAATCAAGTATCAAAAATCAAGGTGTAGAAATTAATAGAAATAATAAATATGTTTCAATATGTTTTAGTTTAAATTTTTCCTTTTTTTTCCCCAAAGGTGTTATTTTAGAAAGCTTGACACTTTATTTTTGTTGTTTTTTTTTTTTTTTTTAATGAACCTGAAAGGATGTAAACACAGCTGAAGTGACATTTTCCTGACTCAGTGCTCACAGGATACACAGAGCACTCATAGAAGAACTGATGATGCTGTGGATGACTGTGCCAGCAAAACACATTTCATTGTCTTCTCAAAAGCTATATACCTGTTTTGACACCAGCAAAACAACAAAATCCCCCTTACAGTGGGCTAAATTCACAGGGATAGAAACATACCTTATGAATTGTTCTGCTTTTGGATGGGGTAGAGTTAATTTTGTTCCCAGTAGCTGGTACTGTGCTGTGTTTTGGATTTGGTATGAGAATAATGATAACACACTGATATAGATATTTTGGCTGTTGCTGAGCAGGTGCTGACCCCAAGTCAAGGACTTTTCAGTGTCCTATGCTCTGCTAGTGAGAAGCTGCACAAGAAGCTGGGAGAGAGCACAGCCAGGACAGCTCACCTGACCTGGCCAAAGGGATGTTCCATACCATGGAGTGTCACATATATATACCATGGAGTATATAAAAGGGGGGAGATGGACAGGAGGGGCCAATTGTTTCCTAGGGCTGGGCTGGGAGTCAGTCAGCAGGTGGTGAGCAATTGTATTGCGCATCATTTGTTTCTCTTGGGTTTTATTCCTCTAGGTTTTGTTGTCTCCCTTTTAATTTTTATTATTTTTTTAAAAGATTTTAAACAATTATAATATTTATTTCAATTATTAAACTGTTCTTATCTTAACTCATGTGTTTCACCTTTTTTTCCAATTCTCTTCCCCATCACACTAGAGGCAGGAGAGGGGGGGATGAGTGAGCAGCTGTGTGGTACTTAATTGCTGACTGGGGTTAAACCACTACATGAATTCACATTAGCTAGGGAAGAATATTCTTATTTCAACAATTTAGAAAAATTCTATTAAATCACCTTGGCTTATAAGACAGGATGGATTAGACATGAGGGTATGTCTACAATTTATAAAACACCCCTTAAAATTGTGGCACGTTGGGGTGAAGGTAAAATCATGGCACATGCAGAGAGAACAGTCCACTAGCTTCATTGCAGCTATGGGGTGTGCAATACTTCTGCATTGCAGTTGCTTTCAACATGAGAACAGGTACCACCTCACTAGTTGCTCCCACCTGGAAATTTAATATACCTACAACCTTGTGGTTTTCACATCATTCAGCGGATATATCCCAGCTGAGGCAGACTCAAGGAGAAGGACCAAGTGCTGACTTAAGTACTTAGTATATTACTTGTATATCTCTTGAAGATGCCACTCAGAAACTTGCTCACTTGCTTTTTACCATCTGTCTTAAGAAAGTGTACAACTTGGATACTTTATTTCTTGCATTATATTCTGAATACTTTTGCACAGTATTATTTCATGAAGAAATTGCAGTAGGTATGTAGATGTACTACTATATATTACTTGATTAAAATTTGGAGCTGAATCTAATTTGCAGCTCTGTATCACCATTGAAAATATTTTCTGTTCATTCCTATTTCTACTCTGAGTATGTGGTTACACGGGTTTTCCGTGCTTTTGATGTATAAGTGTCAAAGCTGCCTCATTTCCTGCTCAACTGTAGAACTGGGAAATACATACACATGTATGTCTCATTCTGTAGTGGCACCAAGGACTTTGACCTTGAAAACTCTGTTCTTCACTCTTTTTAAAGAGAATATGCATTTTACTGTAAAGAACATACAGAGCTTTTCAAAAGTAAGCTGGACTAGAGCCCAAATAAACTGTTTTTTTTTTTTTTTGCTTCAGCATTGCAGCCTGATGCCATGAATTTAAATCTCTACTGAACATCCAAAAGTACAAAGAATGCAGAGTTTCACACCACATGTCCTTGGTTTTAGCTTCAAGTGAAGCTCGATATTAATTGAAGATGCTTGTCATGATCCTTCACACAGGAAGAAAAAAATGTTTTGTAGTAGTATCAGAGGTGAATGGATCAAAACAGTAATAAATATAGAAAATACAGAGCATATAGAAAAAAATTACTCTGCTGTCTCAATAAGGAAACATACTTGCTTCCTTCTGTGCTTTACTGAGGAAAAAAAGGAAAAAAAAAGCATTTTGGCATTTTATTTATGAATATTTTTGTTGTTTGAGGTCATGGCTGACATGTAAGGTATACAGAATTTGTGATGTCTAAGACACTGACACACATTCTTCCAAGTACTAATTCCTGACATTAGGAATAAGTCTCATTATATACCACTGATGCTGTTGTAAGCAATAAGCGGCAAAGACTTTTGTCCCCAAGTGTATCACAGAATATGTACCCACGAGTTTTAAGGGCTGATCACTGATTAATAAATTTTTTCATAATTCAAACCACTTCAAATAGTGGTTCATATTTACAGAATTGGCAGAAGAGAAGGATGTATGTGAGACTGGGGCCTTGGATTTTGGCCCAGTGATAATTTGGTTGCTAATAACAACTCTTTACCGAATCTGCTGATTCTATTGTATTAGATACAATGATAGAGATTAACATAAATGGACAAGAAGCCATGTGGGTCATAAAAGACTGAGACTTGGACCAAAGAGGAACAGAAACAAGTTAAAAGCAAATGGGATCAGGTACTAAAACAGAGGTATCACCATATGGCAGGAATTAACAGACTTAATCTTTGAGAAGTCAAGCAAGTAAAAACACAATCATTAAAAACCATCATTTTTTGTCTGTTTCCTTCTTACCTTTTAATTTACCGAGACACAGCAGATATGGGCAAAATTTTCACATCAGTAAAAACCCAAAATCAGGGTTTAGAAAACTGAGCTGACCCTCACCTTGCTGAAGATGTGAGATAGTTTCTGATTTGCTTTCATCTGGCAAAAGTAGAGGATACCACTGTGTTCCTCCTGTTTGCATGTGAAGTAGGAGAGCTGGAAGTTTGTCCATATGGATAATGAGATTCCATTCCTTATCAGCTTACTGCTAGAACAATCATATCTTTCACACATTTGTAAGAATCTTATCCTTTAACAACCCAGGTTCTGGGTATGGCTACCTACTTTCTTTCAACATAAAGATATTTTCAGCTAAAAAAAAGAGCTCCAGTTCAGGGTACAAGAGGATTTACTGTGTTCCATCTTCTGATTTATAGGCTATTCCTAGCTTTGGAGTCATGAATATGGTCACAAAAATGGTCACAAAAATGGTTGAAAGGCCAATTAGTGACCGGAGAGCTGGGAGCATTCAAGAACTTGACATTCCTACGAAAATCAGTTAGTAGCAGCTTAGATGTTCTTTACTGATAGGTCAAACACCCAGCATCTGTACACAGGGATAGATGTGGGATAAAGGGAATGGTAACATTCTTCTCTACTTCTCGGTAAAACCCTAACTGTTCAGCAGAACAACATACAGCCTCCTGAGAAAATTGATAAGAGAGAATATGGAAATTAGATGTAAAGCTAATAATAAGGGAACTAAAGCATATTATACAAGTAAACAGAAACAAATATATCAGAAGCAATAATCACTCTGATTTCCTCTTGCTGTTACGTTCGATTAAGGAGCCAAATTTATGGTGTCTGTATGGTCCATGTCAAAAAACAGCTACCATTTTTGGGAGATTTGATATGGAAAAAGAGTTGTTCTTCTGAACCAAGTAAAAGACTACACTTAAGAACTATTGATCACATTTTGGAGAAATAGATGCAATTAAATCTTTTGTTGTTATATATAATGAAAAGGAAGATAAATAATATTAAGTGATTGGTAATGTCACTTGAAGAGAACATCAGTGGCTTTAACTGAAGCTAAACGTGACTAATAGACTAAATTATGCTTTTAGAGATAATGGCAATCCTCTTATTAGGAGAATTTTACTGCAATTATAAATTAAATACCCCAAAACAAAGATTTTTAGAAATTTTGACTCTTTTTTTAATCCCATGATTAAGTACAAAATTCTGCAATTCTCTAATGCTCAAAAGTTAAACAACCACTTGGACAATTTTTCTGCTCTATCTACTGGCCATATCAGGTCAGAAACCTCAGGTCTTTTTTTGACAAAGGCTTTGTATATACTAGTGCTTGCAGGTACTTTTTTATACACTCTCATCTATGTGTCTGATCTAAAGATTATTACAGTTATTAACTCTTGGTAGGAAATTCTAGTGCAAATAACTTTGTGTGTGTTATTTTGGATACAGGAACAAAAATATACAAAATCTGGGTAAATATTTTCTTTCTACATTTGACTGAGAGTTAAGCAGGTGAGTTTTTCCACTTTTGAAGAAAGGTAAGCTTCATGTCAAATGCAGAATATTTTTTCTTTGAGTGTTATAAGCATGAATATTGTCTAGATGATTGAGCTATAAGGATAATGTTAATTAGTGCACATCTACATTTTTAATGACAACTTTCTTTTCCTGCAAAGTCCCTAGTTACTCAGTGTGCTAATTTCAGCTGGGATAGAGTTAATTTTCTTCACAGTAACTAGTATGGGGCTGTGTTTTGGATTTGTGATGGGAACTGTGTTGATAACACAGAGATGTTTTAGCTGTTGCTGAGCAGTACTTGGAGTCCGAGCTTTTCTGCTTCTCACACCACCTCATCATAGAGTAGGTTGGAGAGGCACAAGAAGCTGGGAAGAGGCACAGCCGGAATATCTGACCTCAAACGACCAAAGGAATGTTCCACGCCATGTGGCATCATGTTCAGTATAAAAAGCTGAGGGAAGAAGAAGGGGGAGTGATGGCATTTGTCTTTCCAAGTCACTGTCACGAGTGACAGAGCCCTGCTTTCCTGGGAATGGCTGAACACCTGCCTCCCCGTGGGAAGTGGTGAATGGATTCCTTGTTTCACTTTGCTTGTGTGTGTAACTTTTTCTTTATCTATTAAACTGTATTTATCTCAATCCACAACTTTTCTCACACTTTACTCTTCCAACTCTGTCCACCATCCCATCAGGGTGAAGTGAGCAAGCGGTTGTGTGGGGCTTGGTTGGTAGCTGGGGTTGAACCATGACACTCAGGGAAGCTATTTAGACTACAGAAAAGTAGTTGCTTTGTCCCTTCATGAAGGAATATAAGGGAGGGAGAAGTGCTTTGCATCACAGAGCTCCCTCACTGCCTGGTCCTACTTTCATGATCGAAGATGCAGTAAGAATATAATGAGCACCAAATGTGGAATAAAAGAGTTAATCCATTTTCGACTGTCTCTTCTGATGAAAATATATACATACATGTGTTCTAGCATATTGTATTTTTACACTGATTTTGAAATTACTTTTTTTCACTTATATTACTGTGTTTATTCTCAACTGTTAAAATGGGAGTAAAAACCTTTAAGAATCCTCCTATGCAATTTTTGTACATATTAAATAAGAGGGAAAGACAAACTTATTTTTAACAATATCTTGAAAATCACTTTTAAAAGCATTTGGCTTTTGTATTTTAAACTCTCTCCTTTTAGTTACTTTTATGATAGCCATTATCTGTGCATCCAGCAAAATATATGCAATAGAAGCCTTAATGTAGACATATGGCAAAGCAAGTAAAATACTATCTTTACCCCTGCCTGATAAATACCACCATAATATTGCTATTTATTGTCAAAGAAGAAGCATTCCTCCTGCATGGGTTTTCTTTTCCGGTTGTGGGCCACTTGTAGGTTTCATGGAAATCTCACCATTCCGAGGACATTGACAATGACTTTCATCAAGGAAAATGAAATGAAGAACTGATATTTCTCACATTAAAAAAATTAAATAATCTTTCTAAGGCTATTTTAATATGTCTTATGAAAGAACAGTTGATAATATAAATGTATGTTTCATTTGTGGTTTATAACTCTATATCATCTTTTGCTGAGCTGAAGGGTAATTAAGCTGGGATCAAGTAAAACTTTTACTAAAGGTCAGACTATCTAGGCTGGTATGCTGGTCAATGGTGTTTACTTCGCAAAATTATGGGGCCAAGTGAGGAAATGTAATGATGAGGAAATATACATCATGCATGTGCCTTTTTAATATGTACACATTAAAAAGGCATTGTTGTTTTCAAAAGGTCATCTCCGTTCCTCTGAAGCATTTACCTTACTAGATAAAAGCTGATTTAGTATTAAGTTTGCCATGTCTTAATGTTGGGAGTGTAAGTAACCTATATGGGGTTTTTTGGCATGTAATTTTCTTCTAAAAATCTTGTTTGGATTCTCCTTTTGTTTCTTTGTAGTAATTCTACTGTTACATACAAAAAGTGTTTGGTCTAAATTATATCTCATACTCCTCGGTTGATCAATGTGTGTTTTAAATAAAGACCCTCACACAAGAAGAATGGAATGTGATTCAATTTACCTTTAAAAATATTATTTGTTGTTTTTTCTGGCATAAATCTCAGTTTGCTCCAGGATAGAGTCATGGATTATTCAAAGTGCATTTTATCTTGGAGAAAAACCTAAATTCACACCAGGAAAATCAATTCTGTATGAGGACAATAACAGCCAAATACACTATTAATTACCTTTTTATTGTGACAGTTCTCTTCAGGGAAAAAAAAAAGCAAAACCAAAACAAAACCCTCACACATTTAAGATTCAGGGATTTAAATATTTTTAATTTTCTTGTAGATCAAAACCATGACTAGACTCAGCTACTGAAGTCTCATTCAGTGCTGGCTGCTTATGCACTGTCACTGTCTAGACACGGCTCTTGAGAGGAGCTGGGAGTCACTTCCCTGAGCAGAGCACAGGTGGGGGTGCTGCTGCTGCTTGGAGACCCAATCTCACTTCCTTCCTAAATGCTCTGTGGTCTCTCAGCCTAATTGCACTTGAAGCAATGAAACTGATGTGTTCCATGTGACATGTGCAGGGAACTAATTGAATTTTTTTGATGAAATTTCTCTAAGTACCGAACAGATATGCAGGGATTTATTTTCTTCCTTTCTTTCTTTTTAACATTTAATAACTTGTAATCATCGTCATTTTTCTTGGCTTTGAGCATCTAATGTTAAAATTCCACTGCGGCTATTTGGCTAACAGCTAAGAAGTCTAAAATTAATGTGTGACCTTGACATTCAGAGACCTACTGCAAATGCAGATGAAAGGGTTGGAAGAATATATTCCCAGCCTTTTTCCTTTTTTTCTTTTTTTTTTTTTTAATAATACATACAGGGTTTCTATTCATTGAGAGTCAGAAAGAGATGACAACTTTCTTTTCCAGGTTTCTACAATAACATTAAGTAAGTAAAGGCAGCAACAGTAGTAACAATATTAAGAAGAGGACAAAGGACATTGTTTTTAGAAATTAATTGTTGAAATTTCATTGATTGTTGATGAAATCAGCCTCTCCATTGCTAGTATTATGTTTTTTGGCAAACACTGTAACTGCTTGCAAACTGTTTACTCACAGTCAGAAATACAGCTCAAATAGTACTCAAACTAGTTTGGAAAACTGAAAAGGAATTAGATGTGGGTGTATTTGTTGGGGTCAAGCAGTAGAGAATGACAGAGACTGAGAGAAAAAGGATATTTGGGTAGAGTTCTCCCAAATTTTCCCAAACAGGAAGAGGAGTTCAAGAGGGAAAGGGATGAGACAGGACAAGGTGAGCACGGCATGGAAAAGGACAACCTGGGACATACTTTTTAAAGGCCAAATGCATGCTAGGAATTAAATGTGTGTGTGTGTGTGTGTGTGTGTGTGTGTGTGTGTGTGTGTGTGTGTGTAATATCTGTCCTTCATGAAAACAAAAGCAAATAAATGTCCCTGCCTCTTATGTTGTCTCATAGGTTGTCTACGTACTTTCCCAAGGAAACCGGAGTCAGAATTTTTGCACACCTTTTCTCTTACTAGTAACAAGACCTGATAGATCCCTTTGCCACTGCAGTTATCCAAAGTTCTCTCCCTTCTCCTTGTCTGACCTGAGAGGGATCAGTGGTTCCTTCTCTTTTCAGATTCAATGGTTCCTTCTCTTTTCAGGCAGAGAGGCATGTGGAGAAGAAAGGGAGGATGGAAAGGGAGGACTGAACCTTTCCACTGCCCCTTGGGTGTTCTCTGGGAGCAGAGATTGTAGGATCTGGGGTCTCTGGTACACTGAAATTGCCTGACTGTTCCTCTCTGTTACCATGGTAATGATATCTATGACATAGTTTTATGATGTAAACAACTACCAAGCTTCACTGTGGTAGCTACTAAGAGCTGACAGGATCACAGACTGTAAGCACCTGGCCCCAGATAAGGGAGGATGAGGATCCATCAAAGTGAGTGTAGCCCTTTACACCTCTCAGTTCTATATTGTCTTCTCCCTGCATTCATCCCCACGAGGTGTTTTCATTAATGAGAATCTCCTGATGAGAAGATTGGAGCATTTAACACCTAACCAAAGAAGTGCTGATTTCTTTCAGACTAGGTGCTCTGCAGTAGTACATAAGGGCTTCGGTTGCCTTAAAATTGGCATGACTCCTCAAGGTGCTGGAGAGAAGAGTGAGTTACTGGAAACTCCTCCCTTTCATTTTCATTGTTGGAGCCTTGCCTATCTTAACTGTCTGGAAAGGCTCAAGGTCCCACGATGTAAACGAAATCTGTGTTAACAAAATCATTTGCCATGAAGCTCTCAAGATAAAGAGATTTTTGACCTTAACAGTTTAAAAGATAGTGAATCCTTTTGAGGAAAATTACAGCTTGTTGTTAATGTTAAGGACCAAGCACTTGATTTCCATGTGTCTTCACACTTGTACCTGAAAGGAGCTCTACTGAATTAATAATATACTAATGAGCTCTGTTTCATTAATATCACAAGTTAAAGAAAAAAAAATAAATCAAGGGACTTTATCTAATCTCCCTGAAACCTGTCTAATCTAGGACAATCTGTCCTTGGTCTCCAAGTCTAGACAGAACTTTAGATAGTGATATTATGTGCTATTAGTGCTTAAAATCTTTGCAGTACTGATCCCTAAACCCTTGATGAAAGGACTTTTCCAAGACATCATCTTTGTGCATTGTCACGCCGTCAATGTTCCTCACCCTGTCACTGGCAGTGTGAGATCATGTGATTCTCACTTACCTTATGAGCTTTTCTGCTGATGGTCAGTCTTTCCTTTCTTTGAGAGAACAAGGAGAGATAGATACATAATCTTTCTTTTGATATGTCACAGGGCAGAAACGTTACAGTCAAACTTCAGGTCTCCCCCACGCCCAATAGCTCATGAAGTTAACATAGTTAAAGCAGACATATGCCTTTGCCTTTGCTTCTGCATCTGCCCACTTGGTAGTTTTTTAACAGTTCATTATACAGGCCTTTCCAAGTCCTTTGGAGATGGTCCAAAGAAAGTCTGGGAAGACTCTTACTCCGATCTGCTTGTGCTGTGTACAACACATAGTCATTTCTGCATTCCCTGAACTTGATTGATTTCAAGCCAAAGGAATGTAACTGCTTGCCTCCAGCTAACTGATTTTTCTGAAAGTCAAGTTTGCTTTCATTATGTTAACACTTCCCTTGACAACAACATTAATTTCAAAAGTCAAAATAAGCAAGACCTGAGATCTTCTCTTTCTTTCTCTCCAGCTTGTCAAGCTAACTGCTGGTAAAGTGAAGACATACTGGTAACAGTGAAAATAGCAATGGATAAAGAGTCAAAGGGGGAACCTGACAATGTGGTATGGTTTGATTTTCATTTTAAGAAGGGTAGATATAGAAGAAAACAACACAGAATTCATATGCCTGAGAAACAGTAGTTTTTAGAAGACATTTGAATTAATAATAAACCCTTTGCTCCAATAGGAACATGTATGCTTCATAGGCAACTGTGTGGTAGACTAGAGAGTTTGCTACATACAACACTAGCATACTGACCTACTGAAGCTAGGAACATAAAGTGAGGCAGTGAAAGATCTCCTCTAACAGCTCCATTCTGCCAGGGCAGTCTATTATGTAGCTTGAAAGAAAGGCCTACCTTAAACACCTACTTTTATCAATGTTTTCTGCTTTGGTGTGTCTTCTGTTTTAGCAGACCAGCTGTGGCTGATGCAGTTTCCTGTTAGAATTGATATGGTTGCTCTGACTAGATTTTTTTTTGCCAGTAAAGAGGAGATGAGATCAGCTACCAACTATGACTAAGTCTTGTAGCTATCAAGAGATAAAAATAGAGTAATGTGTACATGCCTGAAGTAAAAATAAGGTACCAGTGCATGTTGCAAAGGTGAGTTGGTTCCACTGGCTGCTTTTCTCCAGGGGTATCCTATGTTATAAGTTGATGCAGATGGTTATTGGGCAGATTGGGGCCATTCGGCAACACCTAGCAGCAATATCTAGCAACATCTAGCATCTGTTCACCTAGCAATGTCAGAATAAGGGGGCAGTTGCCTCTAAAAGCCACTTACATACTAATCCACTCAACTGTTTTCTGCTTGTACATCTAGGGATGAGGCAGGATCAGACTCTAGCCATGACATCACATAATCCTCCTTCTGTAGTGACACCCTTGCATAATATAGAAGAATATTTGCAGTGTAAGGGTCATGTGTCACGGCAGCACAGGGAGTCACAAGTGGCATGATTGTCAAGGAGTTTTTAAACCAGTGTGACTGGCATGGAGCCTTACACATATCTGTCATATGGCCTTGTAAGACATTTGGAAAGCCCTAAGCAAGGCTGTTCCCAGATGTAAGGTCACCGTCACACAACAATAGTGTCCCTGTGAGGTGCTCCAGGAGGCAGTCATCACATTTGACCATTAGATTATCAAAGTGGATGTTGTAACAACATAGTGTTGAGTTTGAAAGGAAATTGTTTTCATATCTGAGCCAAGAAAAATTTTCCAGTAACAGCAGGAAGATTCAACTTGGATGCCTACAAAGTATTACAAGTTAATAATGCTAGGCAGAGGGCCAGTGGAAATAGATGGTATTTGTTTTTAAAAAATATATTCATCCTTTTCCCCTTACACTTTGCCTACTGTTTGTCTTTCTGGACTGCAAGTGCTTCAGAGTAAAGCTGTGTGCCTGAGATAAGTCATATTACTTACTCAATCAGTGCCCGCTAATGATAAATAGGAATCATATAAAACATTAATACCTTTTTACCCATGTCTGCATCTGGCTCTCAGTGAGGTACTGTACTTGTTGCTGCTACATCTGACCATATGTTCTGAGTGTAATCCCTTTAATATCGTCACAGCAGCAATACACCTGGGACATGAAAGCTGTTAGCAAATAGCTGATGTCAGGGCTGGAGGCAAGAGACAGAGAAACCAAGAAAGTCAAGAGATATGTGAAACTAAAGGGCTTGTTGTAAAAATGGTAAAGAATGGTGAAGAAACAAGAAATCCACATAGCCAAAGGTGAACCCTGGGCCGAGGAACATGCAGGGACAGAGCAAAACTTTTCGAGCTTCGTAATAGTGAGATTCTACAACACACAACAAGCAGCAGACATAGTGATGAGGTTCCCCTGTTGCCAGTTGGTCCAAGAAGCCAACTCTTAATCTTGGTTTTGTCCAAATGACTGGCTGTTGTTGAGTCATCTTGATGGATACAGCAGCATCTGTTGCACTCTGGCAAGACCAGGGGCCTATACGACATTCTTCCCAGAAAACAGTAATGAGATATGCACCTCTTACATGTTCCTACATAACGATGATGCAGCAGGACGCTGATATATTTAAGAAGCCATTGGAAACAAGTAGTGTTTTGCAAGCCTTTGCATCTCACTGTAATAATAAAAAGTGATCTGTCATTGTCATTTTACTGCATTTTTCCTTCTGAATCTTAAAGGAATGTTACACCAGGGCATTCAGGTTTCATCAGCTTTGAATAAGTTGCTGTAGTTACCTCCCTACAAATGGTAAATATATACAAAATCGCTTTTTAAAAAAATCAGTATTGTCATAAAGATTCAAGCAGGAATGATTGTACAAACTTCTAGTGCCCATATCATTCACAAGACCAGGCTACCACAATGAATCTGAAAATCTGTGAAGCAATTTTTTTCCTCCTTAGTGTTCTTCACTTTCCAGTTTTAAGCCCATTCAGTTTCATTAGTATTCCTTCACTGTGCTGTCAGTCTGCATTATGGTAGAAGTTTGGAAGACCTTCAGTAAAAGAATACTTGACTGTGCTACAACCCTCACCCATTGTAGCTCCATTCAGTGCCCAGCAGAATGAATTTCTAAATGCCAGCATGTTACATGTAACTAACTTTTAATGAATCTTAGGATACAAGTCTAAACAGATGACTACTTTCTGATCTGCTATAGAAACAATATGTTTCGATTGAGGTTTAATAAAATTTTCACTCCTTGTACAAAAATGCATGGTGATTAACAGCTGACAAACCAACTCTAATAATTTCTGATGAAATGCTTTTGTTCAGTGTTTTCAGTCACTCTCTACAGGGAATTAATTACTGGAAGTGAAAAAAAATGAAAGTTCATACCAGTTAATATCCTTGAGAAAGTGAAAGGTAATCAACTATATAAATGACAGTGGCATATGCAGGCCAGCTTGTGGTCAAAATTTGTACAACATACCCCAGCCAGTTTTTGAGATGGTTATACTGAAACATGTGTATGTTGAAGATCTGTTGCAAGTAGCTGCTCCATAGTTTTAGGTAATCAGTGAGTAGCTGCATTCAGAAGAAGATGTCATTGTAACTTTTTTCCACTTTATTATTTTTAATGACATTTACCTATTTACAGTGGCCAGAAGCCTCAAAGCATAGGTTTACATGAGTCTTTAATATGGTAAATTGTTCTTTAAATAATCAAATCACCTTCTAAGGACCAATCTACATGGAAATATACATGAGAACCATCCATCAGGCTGCGGTAGGCACTGATCTAACCCCATTTAGCCCTGCTGAGACTGTTACAGATAAATTGGTATAACAGGTACTTCAACAAATGTTCCCACACAGACTTTGTATAAAACTAGTGAAAAAGGAGAAAATTAATGCCTTTTTATTGTCCATTATTCTCAAAGAGGTGTTAGTTGGAAAATTTACCTGGGAAACTTTATTTACAATGTTTGATTAATACCTTAGCTGAAGTCTGTGAATCGGCTCCTCTGAGTTGATTGCATTAACTTGTGTCAGTTAACACCTTTGTAAATGTTAATCTAGATACTTTATTTCAAGATACTTTCATTTCAACAAAAATGTTTGTGTACTTCTCTAGGTCTAAGCTACTGGCTATCAATTAACTTGAATTTTCACAGCCAGGAGTGCAGTACTGTGCAAAGTGCAGTGATCTTTCCCTGAAGAAAATCAGTCTGAGTCATTTGATGCCTTATCACAATGCTTGAAGTGTCTTCCATCTCAGTTTGTTTCCAGTGCCACGTAAACTTTGTACTGGCCATCCGCAAGAGCTGGGAGAACTTCATGTGCACCTCTGATAATCTTGTGTTCGTACAGGTATTCTTTATGATTTTCTAATATTGCTTTGATAATCATCATTTATGATGCTCAGTTCACAGTAGGCTTCAGCCAAACTAATCTATTCATTGGAGAAGACTTACTATAGGAGTTTGAAATATTAATAAATTATATAGTCATATATATGAACGTGTGCTACTCAAAATTCCCATTAAAGAAATTCAAAGTTTTCCAGAAGAACAGAAAAATTGGTCAGAAAGAGTGAATAATTTCAGGTCTCTTAATAACTTGGTTAAATGTTAAGTGATGTCAACAATATTACTTTGCTCTGTAGATGAGAAAGCTTTACGGTGGCAGTAAGATGTAGACAAAGGGTTCATATCATATATATATATATATTCATAATCAGTCAATGAAGTTTCTAAAGGACTGTGAAAACTGAGTGAAAAGGACCATTGGCACCAGTGCAGTTTTTGCCATATGAACCTTAGCTTTTAAAATAATATTAAATAATAAGAATGTAACTTAGTGTGTATTATCTGTTCTGCAACTGTGACTCACACATGTTCCCCCATCACCTATATGGGTAGGAGTTTGTTGCAGACCATAAAAGGAGTTGAGTCATGCCCTTAGTTGATGACATGGAAAGTCTGTTCAACAGAGGAAAAGAGAGGCATCAATTATTAACAACATTGTTATGAACCCTTTTTCACACTAACAGGCAATTGCATGAGAAAAAAAGACACTTGGTAAGTAACTCTTTGTGGTATTATCAAAAATTCCACCCAGGACTCAGATTTTGATATAATTCTTATGCTCTACTTTTCTTTCAAGCTACCTTGTCTTTGCTTTCCAAATAACTCATTTGCTATCTTACATAGAGGTGCAGCTATGACTTCCAAAAGGCAGAAGGGGAGTTTTTGGACAAGAACTGCAGAATTGGATCCTATGCCATCAAGAACATATTGGCTAGGAGTTGTCAGGGAAATTATGATCCTCAGCTGTTAGAGCTACTTGAGTGGATCACCTCAACAACCACTAGACCGGGGAATGGTGTATCTTTAAAATGCATTCAAAATTCACTGTTTACATAGGGACTGACCAAGATTTCCAAGATCAGTTGCTGAAGTTTTCATTTAAGTATGTTAGAATTCTACATATTAAACTATGAGTATTGGTAAAAGTATCCTAGAGATGACAGTGGAGTTCATGCCTGCTGAAGAGACTCAAAATTACAAAGAAATAGGGAAATTATAGGTCTTGAGCTAAAACATTAAATGCAATTACGATATATCAGCTCATTTACATTACGTTTTCTCACTGCAACTTATCTTTTCTTCATGTATATCAGTAAATTGTTTGATTGATTAACAATTCTGAAAGGTTTAATGTATTTTCTCATTTGCAAATGTACCTGTGAAGCTGGTTAAAAAGCAGGGCATACTGTTGAAATGTGTAAAAATAGTCATGAATTAAGTTCTCACCTGTATAGGATTCTAACCGACCTGAGTTCTTTCACTCCATCAGTAGTTGAGGTACTGTATATCTTTCAAGCAACTGCTCAGCACCTCATTTAAAGAAACACCTTTTAAAATAATTTGCACATAAGGTTAAAAATAGCAGGATTTGTCAATATTCCTTGGAAATTCTTTGTTGCAGATTCTTTGTTTTCAAATAGAAACTGGGGGGGTGTATGTTTGATGGTACTGCCTAGAGCAAATTTTGTTATTACACATATCCTTTCTTCAGCAGTAACATCTCTCTTCCACCATGCCCCAGACCCATGTGGTTGTGCATATTCCCTCAGTTACGCAGGGTTTCTATCAGACAGATGAATTTATTGATCTGAATATCAGTGCACCAGCAAAAGGAAGGGATAGTGTGCGGAACAATTTAGTTTATGCTGGCTTTGAGAAAAGGTCAGTAGCCTCATAGCCTCACCATCATGAGAAAGTCTGTCACCACTTCTATTGATTAGAATCTGCATTAAAAAGTGTTTTGCCAGTAGCAAAAGCAGTATCATCAATAAATTTTATATTGGATCAAGAAGCAGATGAATGTTGTGGACTGAAATATCTTTTTGTAACTTGAGAGTATTAGGCTGATGAAATTCAAAGTAATGTTAAATTAGCTGTAATTTTTAGATGATTTTTGAAAAATGCCTCTTTCTAAAAATGCTGATTTGCCATATTCCACAGTCTGTTTACTCTGATGTTCAGCTAGCCTTACAGATATAAAACTCTTTCTTACCACAGCTTAATCTGCCTTCCTGTGGATTAAGTTTGTTATCTATTTACATCTACCTGGACAGTAGACAATTTCCCTCTAAGCAGAGATTTGTTACACTTTTCTATGTTGATGTAAATCTTTATATTTTAAGGTTTTTGCTAGTACTTACACATTAAAAAAAAAAAACTAAAAATAACCCAGTCTCATCCTGACCCCAAAAAATGAAAAGAAAAAAAAAAAAGAAAAAAGAAAAAAGAAAAACCTTGCATGGAGTCTGAACATGGGAGCATTTACCCACAGTTAATGGACATCTTCCCTTAGGATGATCTTGAAAGAGACTGTTCCCTTTCATGACTCTATTAGGTTTGGAAACTTTTTGAAAAAAAAAAAAATATAGGGCATCCCCACTCCAAGGTTTTATAGCATATGCTTGTTAACATATTAATGTTTCAATTGGAATATACTGATATTTGATGCTTATATTTTCCTGTCCTAAAAAAGGGAAGTAGAAAAGTGGAGAGACAAGCTTCAACCCTGAAACCAGATCATTCATAATTGCCAAAATAAGTGTTTCAAGCGAAACTTTTTTATTTCTACAAAATAACATTTTTTCCAGTAGAACTTACATAAAAGAAAAAAAAAATCCAACTAGGTATTACACAGGCAATGATTCATAAAATGATAAAACATTTACTTCAAAATTCTCTATCAAAATACTTTGGTTTTAAATATAATTTCCTGGTATCTTTCCTTATTCCTGATTGGAGATTTAAAGTGACTGCTGAGTCATTAATAGTAAACAAAGAATCACATTGATCCACAAGTTACTCTGCTATCTGTGACTTAATTGTAATTTCCAGGTTTAACACAGACTCACCTGAGAAACAGTGCAAGTCAAAGTATGGGTCTCATTAATTCTCTTAGTGGACTAGTATAAGCAGCTTTTTACATAATGGTTTGTGTAGTCTATTAGCAGAGTATTAACTATAATAGATAACATTCTTACTAAGACCATATTAATTAAAGCTTAAACACAGCTAATCTGAGACCTATACTGAATTTATATTATTATGTAAGCATAATGTTTCCGTAGGCAGGTAATTTCCTTCATAGCATTTTAAGGAAAAGGAAATCCTAGCATCTGAGGTATAAACATACCGATTTTATCACATATTTAGAAACCACTTAACATTTCTTAAAACTTGAGTGTGCCGAGCTGTATTACAAATATTAGATTACGAGCAGTAAAGGATACAAAGATTGAATACCTTTGAAATTTATTGGACCAGAAGGGGTGGGATTGCAAGCAAAGAAAATGTCAGTAAGAATTTAATGAATGTATGTTACTGCTCCTCATTTTGCCTTGAGTTAGACCACAGTTCTGGAGTTCTCTAGAATCACTTCTCTTCAGCAAAAAAAAAGAACTGGTGTGTCTCTATACCCACATTTTTTTGTGATCACATAAATGCATGAGTTATAGGACAAACTCTCTCTGAAACTATTTAGGAATTCTGTCTAATGCGGATTTAAATTAATTTTTAGTTGTGTGGATTTGTGGCCTCCTTATCACTTTGTTCAGCAGTTCTGCAATATAACCAAAGCTTAGTATGTCTCTGGTAAGTCAGTTTCCTGAAGGAACTCCTTAGGCAAAAACATAATAATTTTTTAAATCACAGATAACCACAAAACTAAGTAATTACAAATTTACAAGCAGAAAAAATTTCGGTACAATATCAAAAACTGTATTACAATGAAACTAAAATGCCACCATCTTGACTTCTACTGCCAATTGTAGGATTACTGCTGTTAGTAGTAAAAATTCCGCTAATAATAGGCTGATAGGGCCACAATGTTCTGTTATCTAGTTACACCACTGAGAATTATTGCCCATCTGTATGTCAGAAGAAAAGTGCTTCTCATTGTGACTGAAATGAAGTGGAAGAATGAGGGCTAATATGCTCTCAAATGCTCGTGCCAAGAGTCATGTAGGTGACTAGGGGAACACTAGGCAGGTTACCGCTGTAACAGCAGATGCAGAGTTGACAGCCTTTTGAATTCATACTTTCCTCTCCCCTTTTTATTGAAAAGTTATTTTCATATCTGTAGTAATTTTTTTTACATTTTTTAGTGGTATCTTTTCAAACATTGTGGTATATTTAAGTATTAGCCATACTCACCAATATCTAAAAATATCAGCCAGTAGTGCTTTAACATCTCCCCAATTTATGCATCATTATTTTTGGAACATGTACTTTAATTTCACCAACAGAGGTCAGTAAACCACTGAGAGACAACCATAACTGTTTGGTGAGAACACACCCTCGTCAATCTTTCTAACATCCTTCTGATAGTTTTGTTCAAAGGGCTCTTGTTTGGCTGCTTCAGTAAATATAAGCTTAGTTAACAAAAAGGAAAAAAAAAGCGAGTGTATGCTTATGCATGCAGGAGAATGACCTTTATTAGGGATATCAATGACAAAACCCAATACATTGTTAAAGATCTTTCTGCATTAAAATGTATTAAAATATCTCTTATGAAGTCAGTAGCATACATATATACATATGATCATTAGTAAATCAATTTTTCAAGGTTAAAACAGGCTCTGATTTAAATGGTAGTGTTTTGAATGACCTGCTGAATTTTACTTTTCAAGCCCTGTGCTGTTGAAAACCAACCTAGTGAGGAAAGTATAAAGAGGAGGATCCCAGAGAAACATTTAATGCACAGGAGAAACCAAGAGCTGTCACCAACTTGCTCATTTTGGCAGAAACACTCAGCTAATGGAACCATATTAACACATCATTTTCCAACTTTCAACTGCAATGAAAAGCTATTTTTAAAAATCATTACTTTCGGTATATGGTGTTTCAGCCACATGGCTTCTATTAGTGTACAGGGGAGTTTCACAACGAAAGCTGCCTGTGCAGTACTGAAAGTGCACCTTTTATGTTGAGCTAATCCCAGAGGGGAGTCAGCACTCATGCCCGTGTCCTTTTGACCTTTATCCTTTTAATGCATTTTGCCTCAGTAGCAAAAGGTGAAAACCTAGTTTTTATGTTTCAAAACAGACCATTTCAACAGTGATTCTCTGTGAAGCTAAGGAAAGTAACATCGGCTCCTGTGGAAATGTTGAAAGTCCCTAGCTCAGCAATCAACAATAGCTTTACAAACGTGGTTTTAGAATCGCTTTTCTGGTAGCCCTTTGAAGCTCACCCGTGTGGCCTCGCTGCCATCTCTCTCTACAGCTGTGAACATGTGAAGCCATTGGAGTGGAAGATGTTAATTACTGTCAGCTACTGGAATTTCTCCAGGGACCACTTGTGGTTAGAAATGAGTTTCCCTAAAGAACTGCAGTAGGCGCTGGGATCATCTCTCCTGTAGTGCACCTGAATCCTCCCCTCTTAAGCAAAAGAAATCTCTCATTTCCAAGCAAAACTCAAAATATTCACTTTTAAGCATTCTTCTCTTAGGACATTGTGTGATTTTCCTAAGTAATCTTAACCATAGAATCTTTTACTTCTATGAATAGAGCTCCAATAGGGTTCTTCATGTATGTGGGAGTTTCTCAGGGACTAGGTTGAACATATGTACAGATTTTCATTAAAAACTGGAGAAGTAAGTCTAAAATGAAAAAGGAACAAAAGCAGAAAACATAGTAAACAAATTGATGGACACAACTGTGGGGTTTTTTCCCCCTAAATAGAGTAATTTGAACTTTTTTCTGCCAAGTAAAAGCTATGCACCTTCCCTCCATGTCATCAGATAACTGCACAGACCATAAATGATCTTTTTCCTTCAGCTTTACCTCCTGCTATTTATGGGCATTTTGAGTCTGAACTACTTAGCATCAGGAGCTTGATGTGATGTCAGTGAGATATTCCCCACAGGGAACCAAAATAATAGCAGATGAGCTAGCAGAAAGATCTCCAGAAAGGGAAATAACATAAACCCCACAGATGCTAAGCCTAGCCCTTTATCTGACAGCTACACAGCACCTTTAAGCACAAACACATCCTTAAATATACCTTGTGGTAAATATCCCTCTGTGGTAGTTAAATCTAGTAATCGCTACCACCCCCACAAAAAGACCAAGTCAGGTCAGTCTCTGGCTGCAGAGACACCAGGGATGAACTCGATAATCTGCAGGACTTGACTCCCAATGCGCTAAGACAAAGGTTGAGGACATTTCTCTTGCTCTTTGCAATAGATGAGAAGAGCGCATACTCCCCTGTACTTTATCAAGTGACACAGCAGTCTTTTCAGATAATCTAAGGGGGTTGAAGGGAAACAAGTCACCCTGCTCTCCAAGAATGCTGTCCCTTTCCTGCAAAGGCACAGGAAGTCCTCATCCACCCCCAGGAAGAAGGGGTAAACAGGAAGAAGGAAACTGAATGTAATGGGAAGTAAACATGTCAGCTGTGAAAACAGCAACCACCAGCAGCTATAGAAATCTTTCCTTGTTATACTTGACACTGGTATTTCAGTTATTCACAGTTTAAAGTCCCACAATTACAGGTCTATTCCCTTTAACATAGGCCATTAGTGCTGTTCTATTGTACTCCTTCTTCAGTCCAAAATCAAGTACAGTAATCAAGGAGTAGATACAGTAATCAAGGAGTAGATACAGTAATCAAGGAGTAGATACAATCCAGAGGAGGGATTGCTTAATTCTCCTAAAACAATCACTGTGTAATGGCATAGTCCATATACCTACTCAGGGTCAGCTGCTGCATACCTTTAACAGAGTAAGATGGTAACAGCGTGTTTGAGATGATAAAAGAGTGCTACCATCAAGAGTAACTGGATAGTTAAGATAAAAGCACACAAACACAGAACTGTTATATACAAAAAGTTTAATTGAAATACCTGTATAAAAAATATGATCTCCATACATTTCACACTGTTAAACAGAAGAAAAAAAATCCAAATCTAAGCTGCATAAATGCAACCAGATCACAGAAACACAGCTATTAAAATAAATTAAGGTTTATGACTCTGCCACTCTACCTTCCAGAGCCAATGCACGGAGACTGTACAATGTCAATAATTTAAAACCCTTCCAAACAGCATTACTTTACATTTCTGGTACAATAATACCAGACAAAAGGCATACTGACTAACTTTAGAAAGTCATTCTATTTCCCTTAAATTAAACTTTGTACAACAATTTCCCATCTTCCAACAAAAAACTGATAAAGTCAGAATTTTATTTTTTTTTTTTTTAACAAAAAGTTAACAGGAATGCAGAAAAAAGTGCCATGGGTAAACCACTAGAATTCCCATGGATAGAAGGAGGGGAAAGCACAGTGTTGAATAATTCTAACCAAATAAATTAACCAAATAAATAGCCACAGCTGAAAACTGTGGGAGGTTTTCTAAATTCCAAACAATAAATAATTGTATAGTACATGGGAAAAACCAAGTTTACATAAACACATTATACAGGTATGGAAAAAAAAAAAAAGTAAAAGTCCTTGAATATTGCATTGATTGTGCATTCATCATGCCCATACATACTTTAAGACTCGCAGGGTGACAAAAGGCCAGGGGGAGTTGAGAAAGGGGCTTCTCATGCCCAATGGTAGAGATGATAAAAGGAAACATGAATAAATGTTTCTGACAAAGAAGCCAATATACCTGTTCATATTTCTGTGCAGGCTATAGGAAATATTTTGAGCAGCAGAGGTGGGTTTGATTTGGAAAGGGCAGGGGGAGCAGAGTGAAATGTCTGTGTTCAAGTATTCCATCACCAGTGGATGGGACTACTTCATTCAATCACCGAACAGGTTCTCCAATGCATCATAGGAGCTGCTTCCTCCAGCACTGAGTCTAAAGGGAGCAAATTCCTATAATGAACTGGATCTTCTTTGGACATAGACAGCTCAAAAAAGAAAGTCCCACTGAAGCAGCTTTCAAAAAGGCACTCAAAAGCAAATAAAATCTAGTCCAGGCTCTATGAGAGCAAAAAAGTTTACCATGTATTCAAGAGGTCACTGCTTTCTTAATAAGGTCAGTCTTTGACTAAGTACTGGCCTGCAACTCCCAAACATCAGCGTTTCCAAAGGAAATCTCTCATTCCAAAGCAGAAACCAGCAAAGGGGGAAAATAAAATCAAGTCCCTCAGACAAAGATTCAACTACAGAATAATGAATGCATTTTTCTAGCCCCTCCTATGTATTGGCAGCAGCACTGTGGTCTTTCTGCTTGTAGCTCCCCTCCCAGTGCGAGGTCCTTAGTAATTTCACAGACTCTCATTACTTGAACTTGTGCTAGATACATCAGTATCAAGGGTCCGTAGCCTTATGTCACAGTCCTCAGACTTCACTACTTCAGATTTGTGCATCCATTGATGGTCAAAAATTTGCTCAAGTGTTGGTCTGTCTGAAGGCCTCAGTGAAAGGCACCATTTGATCAGCTGTTGACATTCTGTACGAAAAAAAAAGAAAGCTATGTTAGACTAAGAAAGTAAAAAAAGACAATCCCAAGCAATAAAAAATCCACCCATACACGTTCAAATGTACAGGACTATTTAAAAAACCCAAAAAAACCAAAAAACCACTTGACCCCTATAGAACTCACCAGGTGAAATTCTTCTCCTGAAGTATAACCGTCCCCTCAAGATCTCTTCATCTTGCTCAAAAGGGATGTCTCCACAAACCATATCATACAGCAGAACTCCCAGAGACCATACTGTTGCTGACCGCCCATGGTATCTGTGGTATCTAATCCACTCTGGAGGGCTGTATACTCTCGTTCCTGAAAGCAGTAAACAAAAAAAAAAAAATAGAGTAAAGGTTTAAAGTGCTTCCCCGTTGTTCAGCTCCTTCTGGTAGGCCTAAATTAAATTCATAAATTTGACATTTGGGAATTGAAAAAAAAAAAAAAAGAAGCTTTCAATTTTTTTACAAGCCAAAGCCATTAGTGGTGTAATTTCAGGTCATCTGCGGGGTTACACCATCAACAGACTTGGCCCATCCGGTTGTGCTATTTCGTTGCAAGGAATAACACAGCCCCATCAGCTGACTGTTTACTGAGGCAAGCTCCCTTTCACTGACCACGTGGCGTCTGCACCATCACACCAAAAATAGACACAAAAGGACAAAGGGGGCTGGCGGGGAGGAGGAGAGGGCGACAAGAAGGTGAAACTCAGGTCTGCTCGCATTACATGGAGCTAATCTGCTTTATCCAATTCCACAGGGCAGTAAACAAAATAGGGCCGCTTACGATTTCTGTGTTTTTAAGGCCCCCCTCGGGCTTCTATGCGGCAGTTTTTCCCAACCCGCCTCCCCACCCTTCCCCTCCCTCCGGTGCCCGCGGGCTCCTTGGATACCAAACAAAACGGGGAATTCGTGATGCCGAGGGTCACGTGCGGCAGGGCTTCGGGTTTCACAACAAACAGATGTGAGTGCGGCAGCTGGGGGCGGGGGAAACGGGGGGAGCGAGGCCCCGTTACATCAGTCACACTCCAAGGACTAGGGGAAATGCTCTCTCTGGTCACACACACTGGCTTATGTTTCGCTTTCCCACCCCTAAAGCATCGACCCCGGCCCTGAAATCTACATCAAGTCATTTTGAGGGAGCACACTTATCCCCATCGCTTTAAAATCTGCAATGCGGGATTTCCAGGACACTGCCGGAATGGGAAGGGGAGGCACCGCTCCGAGTTAAAAAAAGCACCGCATATAAAAACTGCATATCCACACATGGAAATATCCGACACTGGCAAAGCCTCCATGTAAACAGATCGCCCTCTAGGAAAAAAACCCGCTTTTTCCAAGACAGGGAAACAGAAACTGCTGCGTCACTGCATGGAATCTCTTTTTTCCTACGCAACTGAACACCCCTAAGCTGCTTCGGGTCCGCAGGTTTCCGTTACCGGTAGACCTGATATGAACCCCCGTGTCAGGGGCACTGCTCGCTGCTGCCAGGCATCGGGAACGTTCTAAACGGCGGTTCTAGGGCAGGCATCACCCCAGAAGGGGAGTAGGGGTCTGCCCTCGGCACAGGGAGGACACGTACCGTCGAAGTCGGTATAGACTGTGTCCTTGAGGAGGGCTCCCGAGCCGAAGTCGATGAGCTTCAGCTCGCCCGTGCGGAGGTCAACCAGCAGGTTCTCGTCCTTGATGTCCCGGTGCACCACGCCGCAGCCGTAGCAGTGGCGCACCGCCTCCAGCACCTGCCGGAAGAACCCGCGGGCCGTCTCCTCGTCCAGAGCGCCCTTCTCCGTGATGAAGTCGAACAGGTCCTTCACCAGCTCGGGCCGCTCCATGATGATCAGATAGCCGTCGGGTCGCTCGTACCAGTCCAGCAGTTTGATGACCCCTCTGAAGCCGGAGCCCACCTTCTTCAGGAGGACGATCTCCAGGGGCACCATGACGCCGCTCTGGGCAGAGAGAAGGGGGGCGCGGGTCAGCGGGGGGGCGGCGCGCCCCGGGGCGCCCCCTCGCTGAGGGGAGGGAGGTGGGGAGGGGCAGGAGGGAGGAGGGAGTGCATGGCGGGGAAGGAGGGCGCGGCCGACGGGCCCCCCTCCGCGGCTGCCGCAGTCCGAGGGGCGGGCGCGGCGCTGCGGCGGCGAACCCCCGCCAAATTCCCTCCCGACGCAGAGGCCGCGCCAGCGGGGCGGGCCCCGCCACCCACACAATGGCCCCGCCGCGGCGGAGCCCCGCGGCACCCCCGGAGTCCCCCCCGGGTACTTACAATCGTGCCCCACTCGGTCACCCGCTCCTTCACCACATGCTTCACGGCAACCTGCAGAGCGGGGAGAAAGGAGGCGCCGTGAGCGGTGGGGCGGGCTCAGCCGGCGCTCCGCCGCCGAAGGGCCGGGCCGGCCGCGCCCGCCGCTTCCCGCGCCCGCAGATTCCCGCGCCGCGATCCCGCCCGCCACCCCCGCCCGGGCGCCCCGCTCCTCACCGGCAGCCCGTCGGCGATCCTGCTCCCCGCGTACACGGTGCCGAAGCCCCCGCTGCCCAGTACGGAGCCCACCTGGTAGACTTTATCAAACGGCTCCTTCTCCACTTTCACTGGGGAAACGAGAGGGAAACACCCGCGTCAGTGTCCGCAGCCGTGCTGCGCCCAAAATTAAAAAAAAAAATAAAAATTAAGAAAAAAAGCCCACAAATGCTCTGCCCAGCGGACGCGTACTGTGCGCACTGCCCTAATTCTGACCAAGGCTTTTTTTTTAATATATTGTCTTCTTCAATTAAGAAAAAAAAAAGAAAAAAGAAAAAGAAAATAGAAGCCCCAAATGCAGCTCCTGGGGCTGCGAGATTCCGGCCCCGGCACCCTGGTAACGCGGGGCCGACCCGCGCCCACCGGCGCGGCTCTGGCAGGGGACACCCCAGCCCCGTACCTGGCTGGAGGATCTTCACAGGCAAGTGGTCCATACTGGGGCTGCAGATGTGCGCCAGCGAGCCGAACTTGGAGAGCAACATCTTCCGAGTGGGGGAAAACGGCGAGTCCCTGACGGTGGCTCCGCCGGCGTCCTCCCGGCTCAAGCGCTTGGCGCGGCTCTCCTCGCTCCGGAGCCGGCGGAGGGCGGCGGGCCGCCGATATCTTCTGCGCAGCTCCTTCTTCGGTCGGGAGCGGGCACCGACGGAGTCCTGTGGGGGGGTGGGGGGGGTGGTCCCCGCCGGCAGCAATCCAGGCGCCGGTCGCACCAAGTCCTCGGGAAAAACGCAGTCAGCGACCGCGCCGCTCCCGCGCTCCCTCTTCCACCGGGCGAGAGCCGCTCGGGGCGCAGGCAGGCGCAGCCAGAAGTAGAGCCCTCCTCGGAGGCAGGCGAGTCCGGGGGGTGCGGGGCCGCGCGTGGAGCCCGCCCCTGCGGGGGCCGCGGTGGCAGGCGCGGGCTGGGCGCCGCAGTAGAGCCGTGGCGGGCGCAGGACCGACCGCGCCGCCGCCGAGCTGCCCGCGCGCTTCTGAGCCGGCGGCGCCGCCGAGCCGCCTCTTAACTCCCAATATTTTGGTGCGGGCACAGTGCGGCGAGCGCGCCAAGGATATCCCTCCGCGGGGGAGGGGAGGGGGGAACACCTCTCCCCACCGCCCCCGCCGCCCCCTCCCCTCCGCGCCGGGGCGCCCGCGGGGCGGCGGCCGCGACTGCAGCGTCCCGTACCCGCCCCACCGCGCGGGTGGGCGCGGGGAGGGCGGGGGGCTGGGAACTACTTGTTTGTAGTAAGCGGCGCGCAGAGTTACACCCTGTCTGAGAGGGAACGCATCACACATTAGCGGCGAATAAAAAAAAAAAAAAAAAAAAAGGACGGGGCGGGGGGAGATCCTTCGGCGTGCGTTAGCGCCGCGCGCGGCCAATCGCCGCGTGCCCTTTCAAAGGGCTCCCGGTGCGGCCAATGGGGAGCACCCTCATTTGCATGCGGCGGCGCGCGGCCGGGCGGTGGCAGGGCGGGAATGCCGCGAATGCCGCGGCGCCGAGCCCGCCCCGCCCCGCCCCGGGCTGCGGGAAGGTCGCTGCGAGCCGAGCCGGGTTGGGTTAGAGTGCCGCGGCCGGGGCTGCGCGGGGGCGGGACGCCAACAGAGCCGGGGCACGGTGGCTCCGCGGAGCCGGCCTATAGTGTGCGTAGCCCAGACGCGGCGGTTCAGCCACCGATGCTCCCCAGTTAGCACGCGGCGCTCCCCCGCCCTCCGCGGCGGTTCCCCCTCCCCGGCGCTGCCCTCTCGGCTCGGCGCAGCCCGGCGCCGTGCCAGAGCGGGGGGACGCCGGCGCCTGCCCTCCGTGCCTGCCTCCGTCAGTCACCTCCCCTGTGCGGAAGCCCCGCGGGGCCGGTGCGGCGCGACGGCGGGCGCCGCAGCTCCGGCGGCGCGACTCGGCTCGGAGGAGCTCAGGGCTTCTCTCCGCTCCCCGTCCCGACGAGGCGCCGCGTCGGGAGAGGGCACGGAGCTGCTCCGCTCCCCGGCGCTGCCGTCTCCGTCCTGCCCGCCCCGCCCCGCAGGGGGCGCTGGATCAACAGGAATGGCGGCGCGGGCGCGTTGCGCCCGGTCCCGTAACGGCGGTCGGGCCCCCGCTGCTGCTGGGGGAGACCGAGGCAGTTGGGGGAGCCCAGGGGAAGAGGGAAGCCCGGGGACATCTGGAGGATCTTGGCGAGCGTCTGTCCAGCAAAGCCGTGGGCCGCTGCTTAGACATTGAGTGCGGTCCTGGGCGGGCAACAATATCTCAGTCTCAAGCAACTACTGAGAGCCCGGCCCAGACGCGAGTGAGCGCAGGGAAGGCGCTCAGCCGGGGAGCACCACGACGTCTGCAGACAGCCACCCCTGTCACACACACCGCGGGCCAGGTGCACAACAGGAAAAAAATGCAGATATCGGTGCTTCACGGGGATCCCCAACGTGAGGGTGTTTTTGGACAAGCACTTGGCAGCCCTTCCCACCCTGAGCCTTGCAGTTGGCATTGCCTGATAATAGTAATGCTGTAATCTCAGGCAGTCGTACCCATAAACAAAGCAAGGACTTCTAGGGAGAGGTAATTTCTTTTATTAGATTAGACCAGCTGATGTAAAGGTCAAGTTTTCAGGCGCGATTTCAACCCTTCATGTCCCAGAATGTAGTTTTTGAAGCTAGATCAGTTGGACTATGAAAGGTACCACCCCTCGTGTGGACCATGGCATCTGCAAAGGCTCCAAAATAAGTCATGGAGTTTATTGAGCAGCTGAAGAATTCAGGAGCTTTCATGTTTATGAATTAATTTATTTTTTTTAAAGCTAATGATTTGGATTTATCAGATAAAGCAATAAGAAAGCTTCTTTTTTATATATTATTATTTTTATTTGCATTACATATCCTGCCTTTTGGCTGTCTTAAATCACATTAAATAAGTTTTTAGCAAATTTCTCCCGGTAGTGGTATAGGCATGCTGTACTTATGTTTAATTGCTGCTGAAATGTAAACAACTACAAAGAGTAGATTTCATGATCTCACAGTACATGTTCCAGGCTTCTTTTAAAATATTTAGCTGTATCTGCCTTTTGCTGTAACCCTTGTCAGTGGCTTGTTATGAGTATTGTTTTAAATGGAGAGGAAGTATTTCTCACTTCCAAAATGAAATCTCAAGTTATTGAAATAGAAAATATTTTTAAGTAGAGAGAACTGGCACGAAATAATAATATGTGCAAGTGCTAATTATTTAGGGAGTTAACACTGGAAGTTGATATTAATTACTACTTTTTTACATGGCAAAACATGAAAAATCATGCATATATCCTAGTGTGCAAATATAAAAACATTGAGCCTTTTCATTCCAACTATATTTGGAATATCTTAAATGAATCTTTGTGTTGCCAATCTGTAGTAAATCAGTCATACACTTGCTTTGAACCCGTTCAGGAAAATGATACAGTTCCCTCAAAATCCTGTTGAGTTTAAGCTACATCTTCTTCAGCTGTGTCAACTGTAATATTTTGAGTCAAAAGAATGTGGCATACTTTTACACATCTACATTTGTAGCAAAATGCTAATTAAAATTTCCGTGATCAATTCTGGCATTGATGTAACTCCCAATCTCATTTGTATTTTCGTAACAGTGTAAAAGGGAGTTTATTA
The DNA here is from genome assembly GCF_009829145.1 of Chiroxiphia lanceolata. Taxonomy (NCBI): domain Eukaryota; kingdom Metazoa; phylum Chordata; class Aves; order Passeriformes; family Pipridae; genus Chiroxiphia; species Chiroxiphia lanceolata. Next base: position 19,119,323 of record NC_045641.1, read on the forward strand.
CGTATCTAACATTAAATAAAACAAGGTAGTTACTGTAAAAAAAAAAGTGATAGGGGGGTATTTGTTCTTCATCCACTTAATTTTGGCAGACATTTAACTTATATACAGCTACAAGCATCTTGGTTTGACAGAATTACAGATGGATCCCAGACATGGAATTTACCCTGTCTTTACACATAAGCCTTTCATGGGTTTGTGGTGCTCCTTTGATCTGACTTGGAACATGCAGTTCAGTGGTTCCAAACAATTATAGTTGAAGAAATATTTTATAAACTAGTTTTGGCCACTTTAGCAGTGGCTTTGCAACTATAAATGGAAAATCATTCGTGGGTAGGATGCCAGTTTGCTGTAGAATTCATGTTTTCTGTGCAACAGTCCCCAAGAAGGAGTGAGTTTGTCAGGCACAGAAATATGGAAGAGCCATGGGAGTTTCTGCTTGCAGGACAATCCTACATTCAGGCTACCTTTTAATGTCTGTGTGGAACTCAGTTCAAAGTTTGCTGTGGCACATCATCACTAAGTACTGCACTGGTGACGTTAACGGGCTCTAATATATACTTACAACCATTGTAGGTCTTCTGGATGGAACTACCAAAATGTATCCGGTCTCATAATAAGAACATAAGGAATGTTGCTAAGCATGCTCTGGCAGTAAATGTCCATTAAAGTTGATAAGAATATTGATATTCCTAGGTCCCTCAACCTCCTTATATGTCAAAGCTCCTAGCTACCTTAATAACCCTTTGCTCGATTCTCTTCACTCTCTTTTATTTGGCAAGAGAACAAACCGAACACAGTGCTCCAGATGTGACTTCATATGTGCTGAATAGAGGGTAATAATCGTGTCCCTTGACCTGCTGTCTGTGGTCTTGCTAATGCACTCCAAAATGTGGTTACTCTTCATTACCACAAGCACACGCTGCTGACTTTGTTGGTTTGTGGTCCACTGGGTCCTCTCTTGCAGAACCGTTAGTTCCAGCCTGCACTTCTCCATAAGTATATCTTGTCTCAGATGCAGAACCTTGGCATTTATCTTTTAGGAACTTCAATTCCCCTGATTTGGCATCACCTTGTACTTCCAAAGGGTCTCATCATGCAAGTCACAGATGAAAACTTTAAATAATATCAGCCTGTGTTTTGATCCCAGGAAATACCCCTTGGAATCGCTGGCAAATTGGACATGAAACAGTTATTATCTACCCCTTGAGTCCTGTGATCTGATCAGTTTTTAACCCATCTTGTAGTCCACCTCTATCTGGTTGCTGAAACACCATATTAAAGGCCTGGCTTTGAAGAAAAGAGGAACAATATCTACTCTAATCTCACCCAGAGAGCCTGGTAATGTAGTTGGAGAAGGCAATCAGAGTAGCTAAGCACAGTTTGCCCTTGGGAAATTCAAAATGGCTGCTCTCAATAACATTTTTGTTGTTGTGGAAATGGAAATGATTTCCATGAGTACTTGTTCCATAATTTTCCCAGCAACTGAGAGAAGGTTGATCAGCCATTCATCACCCAGATATTCCTTATTGCAATTTTCTAAGACAGACGTAACATTTTTGCAGTTGTCAGAAACCTCCTCGGATCACTGTGACCTTTCACAAGGGAGAGAGTGCCCTTCCAATGATTTTGCTGGCACGCTTAGTACTCTCAAATGTATCCTGTCCAATCCTATGGACTTGTATGACATTTCTAGCTTGTTTAATTAGACCCTGACTTGTTCCTTCTACTTGACATGGAACTCTGGGAGACCTGCGGGCAGACTGTGCTGGTAGATACTGAGACAAAGTGAGTACATGTGTGCTGTGTCATTCAGCAGGGGGCCTAGATTTTACTCAGTCTCCCATTTTGCTGCGAAAGTGTCCTTACCTATGATGTCCTTCATCAATTTTAACTGCACGGAAGCACTGGCCCTCTTAATTCCATCCCTGTGCACCTGGCCAATGCTCCTGTATTCCTTCTCATCATGTGCCCACCTCCACTGGTCCCATATTCTTCCTTTCTGTTGTTGAGCTCAGTCATATACACACTGCACTGCTAAGGAAGGCTCCTGCTGTAGCTGCTTATTTGCTTGCAAATTAGGATGTATAACAGATATGTCTGACTCTGCTAGATCAGTTGTTTTTCTTTTGACCAGTGTGTCTTATGAAGCCACAACCTTTCTTTATTTCTTTCCATTTAAGAACACGCTGCTAGAATTAAGAATGGTTAGAGAATCATAGGATCATAGAATATGCTCAGTTGGAAGGGACCGATCAGGATCATTGAGTCCAGCTCTTGGCCCTGCACAAGACACCCCAAGAGTCACACCATGTGTTTGAGAGCGTTATCCAAATACTTCTTGAACTCTGTCAGACCCAAGCCTGGTGCTGTGGCTACTTCCCTGGGGAGCCTGTTGCATTGCTCAACCACCCTCTGGGTGAAAAACGCTTTTCTAATATCCAACCTAAACTTCCCCTGACTCAGCTTCATGCTGTTTCCTTGAGTCCTGTCACGGGTCAGAAGAGTGAAGAGATCAGTACCTGCCCCTCCACTTCCCATCACGGGGAAGTTGTAGACTGCAATGAGGTCTCCCCTCAGTCTCCTCTAGGCTGAACAGACCAACTGACCTCAGCCACTCCTAGTATGGTTTCCTCTCCAGACCCTTCACCATCCTCATTGCCCTCCTTTGGATGCTCTTGAATAGCTTAGTATCTTTTTTATACTGTGGTGCCCAAAACTGCACACAGTACTTGATGTGAGGCCGCCCCAGTGCAGAGCAGAGCAAGACAATCACTTCTGTCCACCAGCTGGTGATGCTGTGCGTGATTCCACCCAGGACACGGTTGGCCCTCCTGGCTGCCAGGGCACTGCTGACTCATTCAGCAGAAAGATGTTGACATCTCTATCAGTAATTGACCTTACATTTCCACGTATGGCACAATCTTTCCTCTTTATAATTCAAAGTACTGAGTGTATTCAGTCAAAGTTGACTCCTACCACTAAGCATTAGTGAGACCAATACTGAGGTACTGTTAAAAGAAGTTGAAAAACTGAAGAGGCTTTCAAGGAGAATACAAGGTTTAGGACCAATGTCTTAAAAAACGAAGCTCTAGTAGCTCAATCTATTTTGTTTATTTGATAGAAGGTTAAGCAGTAACCTCTTACCATCACAGTCTAGAAGTATCTACATTTTTTTTTTTCCCAACCTGGTATTTTCTAGCTCTGTAAGTCACACAGGAGGTTTCCCAGCTTGGGAACTGAGAGAAAACAACAAACTGTAGGAGTAAAGCACAGGCAGGTAACAGAGGCTTACTGTGGATGTAGCTTTCTGTTAATTGAAGACCTAGTGTTGAAAGTGGATTTAAAATAAGAAGATATGCTCGTGTGTAAAAAGAACTTACAGATTTCATGCAGAATTTGCATTAGATACCATGACATTGTATCAAGGGAAGTCAGACTGGAAAGTCTCTGAATCGTTAATATTTATGACTTCAAAAGCATGGCTCTGCACAGAACTGAGTTCTCAGGACCTCATCTTCCACTGTTATGCAGGTGGCACGTTGTGTTCGGTAGAGAGATTGCACAATTTCAGCAGCTGTTTTCCCTGTTTCAAAAAATGTATTAAAGAACTAAAGTGGGATCATGGAAGGGTAATGAGAATAAATGAGGATATGGAAAAAACTCTTGTTTGAAAAATTAGGCCTTTTTTCACTTTGGAGGGAAGATCAAGAAAGAGGGCACAGTAAAATAATGGTCTAAGTACAGTAGATCAGATGACTGCGTTCTCTCTCATTTAACATGAGCTGAGGAACATCAAGCAGAATTAAAAGGTAACTTTCAAAACTGATAAAAAAAACCCAACCTGTAATTACCTCTACATATAAAACTTGTAATTAGGGCATGGAACTCACTGCCAAGTCACAAAGGCCAAGAATGTAACAAGATTAAAAAGAGTATTGTATTTTTAGTGATAACAAGAATATTCAGAGTTATAATTGGAGGATAAAAATAGCAGAAGGGCTATTAAGTCTCAAGTTTCAATGTGGAAACCAACTTTGTCTTGTGGAATGAGATGGCAAATCAATGAATAAAGAATGTAAGTGAGGAGTAATAAATATGGTCCACCTCTGCCTGCTCTGGAGTCTTTGTACAGAGTGAGCCAAAGCAGTAGAGTAGTTTGTATAACAAGACAATTCTTAATAAAGCCCTATATTTTCTGCTTTAATTGTGTTTATGTCGGTAGTGTTATATTTAAACTGTTGCAATGATGTGAAAAATTGATCTCGGTGTTTTGTTCAATGGGATAGTCTGGATAAGTGCTTTTCAAACTATAATCTATGCATTGGTGGAAATAATAAGACATCACAAAGTATTCGGTGATTTTTGTGTTTGCCTGCAGTCACCAAAAAAAATCAAGGAGGGAAAAAAGAGAAGTAATTAAAAAAAAAAATCAAGGTTTACTTATATTTGTTTTTTCATAAAATTATCAAGTGGCAAAATGAATAGGTGAATACATAATCCTTACATTAAAATTAGAGAAACACTAAAACAGACGATCTCTAAGGATTTTGTGTAGAAATTTAGAGGGAAATTGACAGTATGGGATGAAGCAAAAAAGTATTGGTTTTGTGACTGTGTTTGAGTTTTACAAAAATGTTAGAGTACAGATGTAACTGGATACTGTTCTACTTTCCCTTTTCATAATTCTTGTATGAAAATTTTGAAATGTGAAGATATAAAAGCCCTATCTGAGTTGTCACCATCATAGCTATAACAGTTAGATAATTCCATTGTATCTCTAACGTGACCCAAAAGGCATATAGCTGTGCTCCCAGTAAAATAATTTGGTAATTTGTTAATAATAAATTCATTACAACAGATAGTGGCAGTACTAATGTGTCTTTCTATATTTGAGAATGGATGGAAGAGTTTCATTGGTTTTCAATAATTATAAGGATAATAATAATAATAATAATAAAATTGCTCAAGACTTGCAAAAAGAGACAATAAACAGAGCTCTTGCAAAAGAGGCAATATACAGAGCTGTGAACTCTTCACTTGATCTTTCTTGAATCTTGACACTGAATTTAATCCCAAACATAATACCAACACTGTAAACCAAAATATTGTATTTATATTGTCCTATGCTACTAATTTCTACTCGATACAGAGAGATTTTTCTAATTTTAAAAGCAAGAGGGGTAATTTAAAAGAGACTGAATGGATGGTTTGTGGGGGAGTTAAATCAAAGCTGTTCTAATAATACAGTAGTTGCAATATGAACATAATGGAATAAGTTCACATTTTAAGTGCAGTAGAAGGATGCACTTTGGAACAACACTTAAAGTTTTCAACCAGTTTTATAACTACATAAGTTCCTAATTAAGGCTTGATGAGCCAAAATTCAACAGAGAAAAGCATTCAGACCTTTCCTACTATCTCAGTGTCACTTTATGTGTGCTTTCACCTCCACTTTCTCCACTTCAGGTTCTCAACCACTCTGTAATGAGAAAAATACCACAGAGTTACTATAATCACTGAAATAAAATCTGTCCTTTGAACCACATACAGGAGGGAACCACCAGATTACTTTGTATGGGTGTGCCCCAGTTTTCTGACTACCGGTGTTCCTGGTCTTTGCTAATCTAAAAGGATGTAATTATTAACCAGCAAAAACTCCAGTCCTGCATGCACATCCCACGTGTAGTCCTCTGCAGAACTGCCACTCGTGGCTGCTAGTGTTGGTAGTATCAGACCCAGAACAGCATCATTAACAAGCTGAACTGGTGTGTGTGCCTTTGTACAAAGGATCATAAATACTGTGTTAGTATATGTAATTGATGACACAAGTTCATGTGGAGGAGAAGCTTATATATTGAGTACATTTTTCTGGACGCATAATTACTCTTGTCAGAATAGGCTACCCTTTCTGTTTTTTGAAGTCAGATTATGAGAAGAATAAGTCTATTTCGCATATACAAAACCACTTATAGCTGGTTGGTTAATGTACTGTTAAAATAATAAAACTAAATGATGGGAAGGAATGAGTATCCCTAAATGATCTTTGATCGAGGATCAGCTGAATGTACTCCAACATTTGTACTATAATTAAAAACACAGTGGCTGTCCTTGCTCAATGTTTTATTCATAGATAACTAAAGTATGTACCCTAAACTACATATGACTGTGTGATCAAAGGACACTTTACTGTGTCTTATCAGTAGTAGTATACTAACTTTCTGATAATAATATTTCATTTTCTGTTATGTTTCTGTGGACTTCACAAAGAATATTGTAGTTTATGTTATGTTAATCAGTGTCTTATATTTTTTAATTGTTTCCTAAATGTTAAAATTTAGCAAAAAATATACTACAAATGGTATTACACTTTCTGAAAGGGTGATTTCACTCATATTTCAAGATAGTAAGTCTCTTATGCCTGATCTAAGACATGTCTGCAGAAAACCAAGAAAAGGTAACACAATTGGACAACAAAAGCTGGGACATACAAGAGAGTAGGTCTATCCTCGTTGAAGAAAAACAAGTATTTGAGGTTTTTTGATGGTTGCTTTTGACCAACTCTCGGTACCACTGTGGACATTCATCAGAAATGTCTTTATGTCTAAAGAGGCACCTGATAGAGTTTGGCAGAGGGCAACTACATGCATTTGTGAATGAAATTTTGTCTGTAGTGAAAGTACTAAAATACTATGGCCTTAAAAAAGATGGGAAGATCTATGTCATAGACTTTTGGCACTAAGAGGCACAGCTGTAGCTACTGAGGAAGGTCTTCTACGTACCGGGCTAATGGTAGTCTGAGTGTATCCAGCCTCTGAAACAAGGACTGTGTAATTTTCAGCACAAGATTCCATGGACACAAAAATGGAGTCCTCTAATAACTTTTTATTTATCTTAGGTATGTTCAGCAGTAAAGTGATTCTTGAGAGTAGACAATGTTAATTATTCTTGAGTCTTGAGAATTTAAATTCCAAATGAAATCACAATTAAGTCATTCTGTGTCCCTCCTGGTTAGGGTAATCTTGTGTGATGGAGGAATACTGCACTCCAAATCCTGGTCCAGAAATAATTTCTGTATTTATTCTACAAAAGGACACTGGTATACTAGGATATAAAATGTGTATTTCAAGTGAGGTGAAAAAGAACAAAGTTATCTTCATTTAAGACAGATACAGAAAAAAAAGGTATTGAAGGAGCTGGTATCAGTGTTGAATATGCTGCTAAAAATATGCTTTAACTGGTACTGAAGTAGAAGCTATATATAATTACTGCTTTGATGGAGCAGGAAACTGTAAAAGACTAAGTGGCATGACTGCAAGAAAGTGAGTAGAAAAGCCAAAGCTGTATCCAGCTCTGCTTAGGCCAGGGAATGGTGACTAGGACTCTTTTCCTGGATGACACTTGAGAAGGAAACAGATGACAAGCACTGCTCTCTCTATTCCACAAGTAGCAGGGGCAGCTAACAGCACTCTGCTTCTGAAGACTTTGGTTATGATACTGAGTCTGACAATATTTAGTAGTTCAGGATCTGTATTTAAAATACATGTGAGAAAGCCTGCATAGGCAGTTCTAATTAAGGTCAGAGACTGAGGTAGCACTTTCACTGACAACTGTGGCCTCCATTACTGTGTAGAGTTTGGGTTATCTCCTCACATGGAAAACCTCTGCGTCTTTCACTCTTTTTACTCTTGCTTCACTCAGAAGTGCTAATATGTTGTTTTAGGTGAGCTAGCAGTGAACTACACCATTTTGAGTAAATTGTTCCAGGTAAATGTGACAACTTGATGTAACACTTCAATGAAATATCAACCATGCTTCCGGAGAGGCAACCAACAGAAAAGTACACAATTGTATACTGCCCTCTTATAAATTTAGACCCTATAAATACAAACTGGAAGAAGCTGCCCAGGGAAGTGGTTGAGTCATCACCCCTGGAGGTATTTTAAAAGGTATGTAGATATGGCATTTAGGGACGTGGTTTAGAGGTGGACTTGGCAGTGCTTGGCAGTTTATGAGTGGACTCCATGATCTTAAGGGTCTTTTCCAACCTAAATGATTCTATGATACTATGAGTGGAAGTGATATTTGATGGGGTTAAATAATACACTTTAGCAATTCCCAATTTAATTGATAGTCCTGTTGCAGCTGTACTACTAGTTTGCCTTGCATCATAAGATTTCTACCTTTGAAGCACTGGCAAAGAAAATTTCGAAAAGTAAAATGAAAAGCCAATTTAGAGTCTTCAAAATGTGTTGAAATTCTTGAGGATCCAGAGGACTCATTAGTTTGGAATGTTTGGTAGAAAGTAACCTAGGCCCTTGGGTTTTTTTGTGATTATTTTTAATTGCTTGTCTTCAACATCATCCTTAGCTAATATTGGAAAAGGAAATATATATCACCATTATTTTATAGTACAAAGGCACACTTAGCTTTGTTCCAAATATAAACAGAAACATGCTGAACACCTCTGCCTTTTCCCACATGATTAACAATTTTGTCATGTACCTTTTTTGATGTAATTTATATTCTTGCTAACTCTGTAACAACATTGACAAGAATTAGGATTTCTTTTACTCACAATTTTTATCAAAAATCAGTTTTGTCCTTATTAAATACAGATTCTTTCTGCCTATAGTTTTAATTTCCCCCATTACCTGGTTTTTCTTAACATACGTTTTACATTTTTTGATTCCATTTTTAATTACTGTTTTTTGCCATCTGTCTGCAGGGAAATGAGTAATCTATATTACTAATACTTAAAAAAAGAAAAATGTGAGAAACTTAATAATATATTCCTACATTTTGAAAATGTGTGAGATACATGGGCTGAAGGTAGTGTCTCTGAATTTTAAATCTAAACTTTCATAATTACTAATCTATCCTGTAGTCAAAAAGAAGAGAATGAGTCAATGTCGAGTAGCTTGCCATACAACTGCTTTTCAAACTGTTTCATAGAAGATGAAATTTCTGGTGAAAAAAATTTAAATTCATGATATGAATGTTGAAGTCTATGTTTAGGTGTGTAAAAAGTACCTGTCTGAGAGCACTTGCAGACTTGAGCCACCAGATTAAAGTCCAATATTTATTACTTCCCTACTCTTGTGCCTTGCCCCTGAGAAGACCACTGCCACCCTTGGGACAAAGGTGCACTTGATGTGTCTGTGACAATTTTTAGGTCTGATCATCAAGATAAAGCAATCTTTAGGCTGAATCATTTTAGCTGAGATTTTCCTGAAGAACAATAAATCTTGTGTTATAAAAATTATAATTTAGTTATGGTTTCTTTAAATTCTGTACAAGTAAAAAGAGGCAAATTAGAGTTCTGCCAGATCACCTCTACTAATTCCCAAGAGAAACTGTGTTATGTCTGCTGTCATTTATTGTCATATTATTATTGACACTTTTGTGTTTATTCCCATAGTGCTTCACAAGGATTTCAGGTCCAGTTCTAATTTCTCAAATCATGGATTTTCTCCACTGAACTAAAAAGGATTTCCATTGCTCTCAGTGAGATTTAAATAAGATTGTTGCAGACACATCTGTCTTGCTGTCCTATTATTTCTAATGATTCCCATTGCATACTTTGTTTTGTTGGAGCAAATGGGCCTTTTTTCACTCCTTTATGCTCAGGGCAAAGAGATAATGAGACAAAGATTATCAGCCTTGAGGATCATAGATCTAAAAAAATAGACTTAACTGAGTGCAGTCAAATATCTTGTACTTAGTTTCATTTTTAATTTCACTTGTCAAATTATATTTTACTGCTTGCATATCTTCTTTTGTTTGTTTGTCTTTGGTGTGTGGGTACATAGTTATCCATATTACCAAACTTTGCCCTTTGACAGGAAGTAATAATCAGTGTAAGGATTAAAGAACAAATGCAATTCATTGCCTGCTCTGGTTTCAGAATTACACATTGCAGATTACAGAATATCGTAACTGTGGTGGTTTGAAAAAGTCTTGTGTGGTGTCTGGAAAACCCATCTCACACTGAGTTGAGATGTGGGAGGGGGGCTTGAACTCAGTAATTGGATTTTGGGGCTCTCAAACCATGACAGTAACACACTCGGTTCTGCTGTACAACATGATACAAGTTGGCATGATATGCTTTAAGATTGTGATAAGAAATCACAGAACACACTGGAAGTGAATGGAAAACCTTTCTTCTTAGACTAGTTGTCACTGTAATGAGTCTTTTCTTAACTTTAGACTTCTAAATGCCATAATAGTGTTAGTAACAATGAATGCCATACCAACTCAAGGACCAAAACACCTTTCATAATGTGTGAAGGAACAAACAATGTCTGATACACTTGTGGTTAAACTCTACCACTTAATGTGCAGCAACAGGCAAAATATTGCTTACTGCTTCCTTCATACAAAAACAAGATGGCAGAAATCTGGTATTCAAAATTCAGTATGTATGCTTTCAGTATGTCTTCATACTCTAACAAGAGGACCATTATATTCTGTTTGGCCAAGGGGCTGCTACAGACTATACCTACTACTTCATCAAATTGCAAATGTTAATTTATTAAGTTGCCTTTCATTCCGAAGGTTCCTGGTGTGCCTGCTCTTATACCAATGGTGAAGAGTTGCATCAGCAGCTTCATCAGCAAATAGGATACCTCTCCTCTAACCTCTTTTAAGATATCTGAAGGCAGAACAGTTGAAGTTAAAGCTACTGTGGTTCAGCCGTCCATTGTTGGCTGTATATTTTTAATTTCACCTTTATGCTGACACTCATGCTTGTCTAACTGGGAGGTGATCTCAGAAATTCATCTTTTCACCTTTTGTTGAAATCCTGTGGTGGGTTGACCCTGGCTGAGTGCCAGATGCTCATGAAAAACTGCTCTGTCACTTCCCCTCCTCAACTGGACAGGGAAAAGAAAATATAATGAAAGGCTCATGGGTTGAGATAAGGATAGGGAGAGGTCACTCACTGATTACTCTCCTGGGCAAAACTCGACTTGAGGAGGTTAATTTATTACCAATCAAATCAGAGTAAGATAATGAGAAAATTACAATTAAATCTTAAAACATCTTCCCTCCACCCCTTCTTAGCAGACTTGACTTTACTCCTGAGTTCTCCATCTTTCCCCCACCAAAGCAGTGCAGTGGGATGGGGAATGGGGACTGTGGTCAGTTCATCATACATTGTCTCTACGACTCCTTCCTCCTCAGATGGAGGACTCCTCACATTCTTTCCCTGCTCCAGAATGGAGTCTCTGGCATGGGAGACAGTCCTCCACAAACTTCTCCAATGTCAGTCCTTCTCACAGGCTGTTGTTCTTTATGAACCGCTCCAGTGTGGATCCTTTCCATGGGGTGCAGTCCTTCAGGAACAGGCTGCTACAGCATGGGTCCCCTGGAGGGTCACAAGTCCTGCCAGAAAATCTGTTCCAGCATGGGCTTCTTTGTCTGTGGGTCCACAGGTCCTACCAGGAGTCTGCTCCAGCATGGGATTCCCACAGGGTTGCAGCTTCCTTTGGGTGTCCACCTGCTCCAGTGTGTGGTCCTCCAGGAGCTGCAGGTAGATCTTTGCTCCAGTGTGGAACTCCATGGGCTGCAGGGGCACAGTTACCTCACCATGGTCTTCACCATGAGCTGCAGGGGAACCTCAGCTCTGGTGCCTAGAGCACCTCCTCTTCCTTCTTCTTCACTGACCCTGGTGTCTGCAAGGCTCTTTCTCTCCCATATTCTCACTCCCCTCTCTGGCTGCAACTGCTGCTGTGCAGCTTCCCTGCTGCTTCTCAACTATGTTATCCCAGAGGTGCTGTCACTGACAGTCTCAACGTTGGCCAGCAGCGGGTCCATTCTGGGAGCTGGTTGGCATTGGCTCCATCAGACATGGGGAAAGATTCTAGTAGCTTCTCACAGAAGCCAATCCTGTAGCCTCCACCCCAACTACCAAAATCTTGCCACACAAAGCCAATACAAATGCTTTGTTGAGTCATGATAGCAGCCATTGTTCCTTTTGCTCTTTCCTACCCAGTTCTCTCTGCCTTTCCTCATCAAGACTTATCTTTCTGGAAAACAGATTCTTCAGTGACCAGTCCCATGGATGATATGTGGAGTATTATGCAACACTGAGACTTTGAAATATGTGATAGCTAACTATTTAGGGGTTGCACTCCTTTATTTATTGCAACTACTTCACAAATGTTTTGTCAGTAGTCATATTAAAAGGTGTCCCACATGGGAATGTCTGAAGGCTTCAAATATTTATTGTGTCATGAAGTATTTCTTCCATATTTGAAGCAGTATGGATGAATTTCCTGTGGAATCAGTGTATCCCATCCTTCACTGTGGAACAGCTTTCAGTTCTCTTCTTCTGTGAGAGAACAATCTAAACACCCTGTTCAGATCCGACAAATTAGTAGGAGGAAATCTGTTTGTCCAAACGTCAAATTCCAACAACACTGCAATATTCAGTTCCCAGGTTTTGTAATTGTACAGAAGCCCATGTGCTCTGCTAAGTAGATAGAAACCAATAAGCAAAAGTGTCAGAAAGAGCCATTGAACATAAAAATCTTTCTCCTGTTCTGCCTGTCACCTCACTGGAGGAACTGGGACAGACTATGGTTAGTTAACCACAATGAGTATTGTGTTAGTTATGACTAGGAGCCTGGGAGAAATAATGTTTAGCTCACTATGAGCTTGGGCAGGGAGGGAAATCTATTTCTCTAAGTGTCATTTAATTATGCTCTCTTTTTTTTTTTCAATACCTGCATCAGTGCTCAAAACTTGTATTAACGGACAATTTAAGTAAAAACTGAGTTATATTGGTTTGTCTGTGATATTATGGTTGCAGGTATGTTCTACAAATAGCTGTTGCAACTGAAGATAACCTACTATAACTTTCTAGGTGCATATTTTTACCTTCTGTTATAGTTTATTTTATCCTTGACTTCAAGTGGAAGTTTCCATGAGCTTTTTCTACTTTCTCCTGAAAAAATAAGTTAATTCAAATAATTTTTAACAATGTGATGGGGTTTGGCTGATATGGCTTGAGCAAGCTAGGAAGCACTTTGCCCAGTTTAGAGCAGAAGAGTTAGTAAAGGAGTGCTGTCATGGAAGACCGTTGATGCTGTTCTGCTAATGATACCTGCATTGCATAAAGCAAAGGAGTTTCCACTCTACCAACAGGAGACGGGCTCTGTCCATTGCTACAGCCTGCCATTTTGCAGAACTGCACATGTAGCAATCTCCAGCAGCACTGTGATGATGGAAAACTGGGAATCATTGGCTGCCACAGAGTATATCTGTTCTCATTCCTGGCTCTGTAGTGCTGTGAGTTGATAGTACCAGTCATGTCTACCTATGCCAATTGAAGAACTTACTACTTCTCTTCTGAATGCAACTAGCCTGTAGATCTGTGAGTATTCTCTAACCTATTTCAGGTGAAAGGGTTAGCAAGACCTGCTATTTAAATCTTTTAAGGCAAATTACCTGTCTTGACAGAAGTAGGTTAGGGACTCCTTATGTGTGTACATCTGGAAGTGGCAGCCTGTGACTCTGCACAACTAGATTATAGAATTCAGACTGCTATCTTCTGTGGCTAGACTACATCCAGTACATAAAGTAAGCTTATTTAGAGTAACTTTTAATATTTTGACAAATTTATAGATATGTTTTCTTTCCTCCTTTCAAGTTAGTTACGCTTCACTTAGCAGCATGTTCTCTGAGTTGTATTTCATTCTTTGTCTCCCTAGGCCTCTTTGGCCTCTTTGGAGATAGAAGACATGACCATATCTCTGACTTACAGATTACTGGAGGCTGTGAGGATGTATAGAAGTTATATATGCTATACTTGTCCAATTCACGTACTCTCCCCTAGTCACCTGCTAATAGCTACTGGTGGAAATTGCATACTAGGTTAAAGAGATCTTTATTTTTACCTGTTATGGCTGTTCTTGTGGTTTATTTTTATGTGACACCAGGAAGACAGCAACTACTCTGTGATTTGGCAGCTTGTCATTCAGTATGGAGATACTTTTCAGTTTTCTGTCCATGTACAGTCATGAAGAGGGAGAAGTTCAAGAAATCTAAGTGTGAAGAAATATATTTGGCCTTTCCATTTATAGAGGATGGCCTTTCCATTTATAAAGCAGCAAGAAAGAAAGGAAGAACAGTGAAACAGGGAACATAATGAAGAGCTAGGGTAGATGTTTTCACTGATAAAGAGCAAAAAACTAATCAGTTACTATGGGAAGACATGAACTGAGGAAGACACTATATGAAAGGGAAGCAGTTAGCGCTGTGGCAAACTACAATAAAAGCAATACAAAATGTGCACATAGCACTTTAAGAACAAATAGAGAGAGTAAATTCTGAAAGTTATTTTTGAAACTTTAAAAATTTTTAGAAAATAAGAGCATTAAAGAAATGCATTTTTTTAATATTGTGAGTTCTCGTTTACAGGGCAGTGTTTTCACTGATGCACGAATTCACCTGTTCAAAATGCTTCAGTCATCAAATCATGGAACTTAGAATTGCAGTGTTTGTGTGTATGTGTGTGTGCATGTGTACATTTGTGGTTTGGGTGAAACTTGTATTTTTTCATTTGAATCAGACAAAGGTGGGGTCAGGGTGTTTTCTTTCAGGCATTTATTTATCATAGCGTACAGTTTGCTTTGTTGTTCAAATAGTATGTGACTCCACCCTCTCCCATTATTACCAAGCAAGGATACAAGGCTGCTTTAGAGAGTTTCTGTGTTAATGCTATTGAAGTCTGGTATCAAGTTGCTTTCTAATACTTTTGGGAGCAAGACTGTGGAGGGAAAATGGTAAACATTGTGACATGACTGCAAAAATCTGTCTCTTTGGAAGGAAACATGATATTAAAAGAAAATTCTTATACTACCCAGTTCCTTTTTTATTGGAAATAAATTGTCCTCCCTTTCACTTCAGTCCAAACTTCCTGTGTAGTTGGCCTGTGTACGTCCAGGATTGCAACTCCTGTGTTTAAGAATATGCAGGTTTGATCTCCTGAAAGTATTTCAAAGGAATATGTAGAGGGTAAATGTAAATATACCTTCATCTCCCCCACAGACAGGCTACAAGATGTGGTTGCTCATGGTGGAAGGAAATAGTGCTTTATGGTAAAGGTTTCACAACTCACACCTAGTGTCTCCAATGCAAATGTAGAGCTCCAGGAAGCAATCTGGTTCCTTCTATCCCAGTACTCCTGGCAGGGTAATGTAACTCTACTGTCTTTAGTGTAGAATAGTAGCTGCAGCCAAGGGTAAATTCCAGAAAATTATGGGTGAAAAGGAAAATAAACCCTGTTAACTAATTCTGTATATGAAACTGGGTTGTGAGCCCATACAAATTTGTTTTGCTTGGACTTGTTCTATTATAGCATTTCTAGATTTCCACGAGTCCTAAAATAGCAGGGAAATAGGGTTGATGAAAATGAAGGTAAATTGTCAGTCTCCTTGGGAATGCTGTCAGTATGCTTCCTGCAACTGAAACATATTTCTTATCTTTTTGGAGAACAAAGTAGTGGCTGCTGGAAATTAATTTATTGCAGGAATTTGTTGTCTTCTAGTGTAACACACAGAGAATGTCACCTGTCTGTGTTATAAATTTTCTATGTCTACTCAGTAAAGTCACCTGTTCTTTTTGCGGGAGGTAGGTTCACTCTCATAATGGAGATTCCTCAAAATCAGTGTGTGTAGCACCCTAACATAGAGCATCATATCCAAGAGCAAAAGGAACAACTGTGTAAGGGAGTGGATTCATCAGAGGTCAAGGAGAAACATTTCTCATAGATGACTAATGGTAAGGGATGGGCAAACGTTGTGTTGTTTTGAGGTTTTATGAACCTTGTGAACTGTACTTTTGGTTGCAAAGAGTTTGTGAACTGTTCCCTCTTCCACTTTTTGCTTCTCCTCATGGTATTTTTCAGGATGGGGGTTTTGTTGATTTTTTTTTTTACCTGTAAAAGAGAGGTCTCTTTCTGTATGTATTAATGCATAAAAAATGTTTCCACTTCAGTGCATTCTCAACAAACTACTGGGTGTGGGAAGTTTCTGTCCATATAACCTCTTTTCCTCAGTATTTGCATTTTAGTGATATTTTCTTCTCAGTATTAAAGCACAGTATGGGAAAGGGACCTTCTGGGTCAGTATCAAGAGGAACTACAGCTTTTTCTTTTCATAGACCTATCTAGTTTTAAAAAAGTCAAGTTTCTTTCCCTTAGCCTTCATTTGATCTAAATAAACTGATTTTGTATAATTCTATAGTATATTCTTTTAAATTGTATTTGTGTAACATTTGTCCTCTCTGCTCCCCTTTTCAGTCACTCAACCGATCTTTGAAAGCACAAATCAGAATCAGGACCCTCCTGGTTTTATTAAGTTCTTTCATCATTGAGTGAGGTTCTTGGACTCTACAAAATTTAAGAGGATTTTAAAATAGAAAACCATATTCTTTCATAGTTGTTATCTGGAGAAATGAAAGTCCTCAAACTGACTCTCAAAGAGATAGTTTTATAGTACTAACTCCTTGTTTAAATCTCTGCTATACCATGCCTCTATGCTGCAAGTTTTAAACAGGTTGATTTATTGTGTAAACTACTACCACTTTGCATTTGATGAATTGTAAGGAGTGAAACTTCCTCATTACACTGGGGTCACCTTCAAGCTGACCTGAAAGAAAGAGTCAGTAATTGGGAAAGTTGGTTTAGTGAATTGTGGTTTGAGTATCTTTATCTTATAAATCGGGTAGATTATTTTTAAAATTTTTGTCATAGTATTTTAGTAGATTTGGTAGATTATTGTTCTAAATTTTACCTTCAGTGAATGCCAGTTATGTTAATGAATTCTAGCTGGCCAACTAGAGAACAGTCAAAGCTGTTTTCTTTTTGTAAGATATACTAATTGAGATCACTATACACAGTTTAGTTGTGTTGGTAAATACTCTGATGTTTCATTTCTAAACAGTTCGTCTTTTAAGGGAGAGAGAAAAGTGGAGAATTTAGTAATTTGCCAAAAAATAAGAGATATTTTCTAATTACACAAATTATTCATTAGCACCAATGCTTATAAAAAAATCTCCTAAGGCAGAAATATATATAAAATTTGAAAAAGGAAGTAATGTTTTATCCAAAATAGAATTTAAAACAGAAACCAAAGCCAACTTTAATGGAATCTTTGCACATTTTAAGCTGACTCTAGGGTACACAACAAATAGATGTGGAGTGTTGCAAAACTCAAATGTTTTTGAGCAACAGAGCACAGTCTTTATAGTGCCGAGATATAGGAGAATTGTCCAAAAGACTTTGGGACAATTGTAATGAATTAAATATGCAAACTATGCTGTGCATGCCGAATTTATGTGCTGTTTACTATCCTGTCATGAAAGGATTTCTCAATGAAGGACTTGACTTTTACAAGAATTGTAGATTTATAATGGAAACAGGATCTGTCAGTATATAGTCAGAGAAAAATTGAGGCTCTTTAGTCGAATTCAGGTCTTCCTGCAAGAATATCCTTTTCATTTGCATTATTGTACCAGAATTAATATTAGGGCCACCGACAGAGATGTGATTTACTTCAAGTAAAAGGATAGATTGGCAGATTTATATTCCCTAAGCACTTTCCCACAACAACTCTTCTGATGGCAAGCCAACCTAGCAAGTTTTGGCTTGCAGTTTCAGTGGTTTGCAAACTGTTTCATTTTGAAAGTATGGGAGTTACTTAACACTGGGGGCCAAATGATGATCTGAGTTGTGCTGGAGTTACACTCATGCTTCTCTGGTTGCTATTTTGGAACAGCTGCTAATGTACACTGCCATTCAGATTGTGATCTGGTCCAGTTTTCCTATACATCGTAGAAGGTGGTGGAAGAAAGAAAATGAGATTCATTTTATCCATGGTAGACCTTTGAATGTGTCTGTCTTTTTTGCATTAAGTCTAGGGAAAGCCTAGGGCACATATTTTTTACACCCACGGAACTACCCTGTTAAGATTCCTATCTCTGCACTGACTGTAGGAGCAGTCTGGTTACCTAACTACATTAGAGAACATCATCTCAACCTTTATACAGCTAGAACAAGGCAGAAAGAGTCCTGTTTTAGGAAAATTGACTGGAAAGGGAAATTGTGTATTCTTTATCAACTCCTTTGAAAGAAAATGACTCTTCACATCAACAATACTTTTGCTTATAAAGGTGTTCTTACTAGGGTTTTTTATAACCTAGATAAATGTTATAAGTTTACTAAGCCTCAGAAGTCATTGTAATGTCATCCCGCAATAGAAAATTTTAAAGAATGGGGATTTTTGGAAAAGAAAGTGCAAGGACATGAAATCTAGTGGAAATACTGCCCTTTTTGCTGATTCTTCCCAGTCAAGAACAGCAATTGAGTTGCACCATGGAAAATTCTTAACTACTTTAGGGGTACCAGAAATTGAGAACTTGTTTGTATTGTTTGGTTTTGTTTGGGGTTTTTTGTTTGTTTGTTTTTGGGGTTTGGTTTTTTTTGTTTGCTTTTTTGTGGTTTGTTGTTGTTTTTCAGGCAATTGCAATTGGTGGACTTTGTTTTCCATGGAAATGTGAGCTCTGACGGAAAATATTTATATAGCATTTCTACTTCTCTCGGTGTCTAATATGGACTGACTTCATGCTATAGTCATTCCTTCAGCAAGGCTCAAACAAAGCCTATGAGTAGGTGAAGAAATAAAGAATTACTGTAAGAAAATCTCCAAGAGCACGTCAAACTTAGGCTAGCCAGAGAAGATCTGAGGGAGGCTGGAATGTTTCTTACATTAAAGAACTAATTACTGGGAGATGGGAAAGGGAAAAGAATGGTCATGGCCCAAGGTAAAAGTCATAAATCAGTTTAGACTGTGAATTTCAAAACAGAAATGATGCTCTGGGGCAGTCTTCTGGGGAGCAAAGGACCCCAAATACTGTTAAGATGAGCTTGATCTCTTTAAGAAAAAGGTTATATAATGTATATAACAAAAAACTGCACTTGGTTATCCAAACATAGTCTTTTGATAATAGATTTTGAAGGCTGTAGAACACAAAACATTCCTGCATTCTCTGCTTCTAGTCAAAGCTCCTAGTAAGTATCAATATATACCTTAGGACACTTCCCTTCACAATGAAAAAGCATCTGAAACTATTGGAAAATGTTCATAATCTCCTTGGAATTCTGTGGGTGAGGAAATGTTCCACAGTTTGATGGAGAAAATAAAAAAATGATAATAAAGTTTTCTATGGAGTGGGAAAATATCTTACCTATTTTTGGCAGTTGTTCGAATGCAGAAGTATTTGTTATACAGATAAGTGCATATAAAACTGGAATACCTCCACTATTATACCCTCTAACTCAAAAAATATTCTCATTTATGTTTTGGTTTTTAAAATTAATTTTTGAACATTTAAGCTATGTCATTACTGTGGCACTGTTATGCACAAATAAAGTATTTAGTCTAACTGGAAATTAATCTGTAAGTTAAAATAATGACAGAATTTGGACTACTACAAGACATTTTAACTTCTAACTATGCAGGAAGGTTTGGATACTTGTTCTAAAAATCACATGCATACATGCACACACACTCTGCTTTATACTCTTAACCTATCAAAATATTATCAATTAAGATTAAGAGTCAAACTTCAATCTGCAGGTGCAAGGGCACTTTCAGACTATATTCTGTCCTTAAGTAACCCTGTTGTTAATAAGTGACTCAATCTAAAACATACCCCCCCCCTTCAGATAAGTCAAAATAGTGAACAGAGGTCTTGACAAAAGTCCTGTGTATTTGAAATTGTTTGCAGATATGCATGTGTCTGTTGCACAAAATTTTATGTATTCTCTTGGATAGCAGACATCATATAATGACCACACTTAAAAGGATTTCTAGAGTCCTTTTGTCAGAGACTGGGCTGCCAACGTCTTAGCTAACCAGACTGTATAGTGAAGTCAGTCTAGTTTTGGTTTCTTTCTCCCATGCTGCATGCTATTGTTAGCCATATGTGATAATTAATGGCTAGTGAAGTGTTGCTTAACTATTCCTGAGCATCCTGAAGGTTTCGCTTTAAATGTGATAACCATGGCTACCGTGGTTGTCCTTAAGCTTTAAACAGTGTCTCAAATGTGCACACGTTGTTCTCTTTATGTTTATGCCACTCTTGGATCAAGCAGATGTACTCTGTTCAATCCTGTTGTAATGGCTTAAATTGTTTTTCCCAGATGTCTGCCTTGCTTCTCTGCCAAAGATTGTCCTATTCGAAACAATCAATAGAAAAGAGTGTTTGCCTGCTGCAAGACACTATCCCACAGTTTTGGTCAAACCTTTGGTTATTAGAGACTTAAGGGAAGAAAATTTTTGTTTCTTTTTTTCTGGATTTATTAGGTGACTTTTATTTACTTCTTCTAAGTCTTTTCCAAAGACAGTAATCTCTCAGAAGGTGATAGGATAGTCAGTTTGAAGAGCAATGCCTAAAATAATTTAAACAAGGTTTAACATGATTTTTTCTGTTAAAGACCTTGAATAAAATATATTTTATATCTACTTTTTAATTATTTTATTGTTCTGTTATCTATGTGAAATTTAATAATATGTGAATGTTTGACATTCACTGGTTAAAGCAGTCTCAGGAAATAGTTTCAAATATATGCATATAAGCATCTGAGAAAACCCATGTCTTAAATTTGTGATATATTTATCTTAGAATTTAATTATAGGGTAGTTCATGCTGGAAAGGGCCTCAGAAACTCTGTAGTCCAACTTTCTGCTCAAAGCAGGCTTGACTTGAGGTTAGACCAGGCAGTTCTGCCTTTATCCAGTTGGGCCCTGAAAATCTCCAAGGACAAACAGCCTCCACAGCATCTCTGGGCAATCTAACTGTCTTCATGGGAAAAGAGTTTCTTACATATAGTTGACACCTCTGTTGTTTCAATTGATGCTCATTGTTTCCTGTCCTCCCACCATGTACCATTGTGAGGAGTTTGGTTCTGTCTTCTCAGTAGCCTTTCTGTAGGTGCTGGCAGGTTGCTATTGGTTTCTCCCAAAGCCATCTGTTCTCCAGAATGGACAAACCCAGCTTCCTCAGCCTCTTCTCACAGATACACCAAAATTCTTCAGCTCCAAAACATCTTCATGTGCCCTCACTGCAGTTTGTCTGTCTTATAATGGGGAACTCAAGACAGGGCACAGTCCTCTTCCTGTGGTCTAGTGAATGCTGAGTAGAGGGGGATAATTCCTTTGCTCATTTTACTGGTTACATTGCTGTAATACGGCATCTGTGGGATGTAAAACTCACTGGGTGAGGAAGAATGTGATATTGCAAGGTTTCACAAACCAGCTCCTTCATTTATCAGAAATCCCTAGTACTGGATGTTGAGTGGCACTCTTCTTTCATTAGGCATGAAGGAAGTCATGTAGAGACAGAACTTCAACTCCCATACATTTCTGGTTGCCACAGACTTCACCTGGATTTACCAGAATTTGCCCATGGAATTCATGAAAGAAGCAGTTACTTTTAGCTCTTGACCTGCTTAATGCCTGTATTAATTAATTAATTAATTTAATGTATTCAGTTGGAACCACAGAAGATATAACTGCAGGCTTGTAAATTTTCTTATGCAGGCTTGTCATTTTTATCATGATCTCTGCTATATTACTGCTGCTCCTGTTTGTCTGTTCTCCACCTAGACAGTTCAGTTTCTGGCACAGCAGAACAGGTGAGGAGGTGGACTCAAAACAAGATGTGGGAAAACACTAATGTGGGATTATGCAACCCATATATGGGAAGGGGACATAAAATGTGTGGACTGAATAGATCAAAAAGAACCTATGCAATAATTTGTTTAGGTATCCTCTTTGAAACACATACCAAAGAATGGGGCTTGATAAATTACGCTCTATACCTGTGTTTTCCAGCAGAGTTTTAATATGACTTCTGGTTTAGAAAAATTAAGATTATCGTTAGATGAACTTTGTAAAGAGAAATGGGAAGGAGGTTCTGAAGGGCTGTATTGACAAGTCTAGCCTTTTCACATATGGGTTTTCACTACTGTGTTCTGTAATCAGTCTCCAAGATTAAACATTGACTGACAGCCGGTGACAAGAGTGATCTGGAGCTCAAAATTCTGACCAGAATTCTGAACAAGTGAAGTAGGATTTTCTTCTTAACCCTGAAGTTAAATGTTTCCCATTTAATCAGCATTTTTCTTGTAATGTAAGAAGATGGCTTAAAGAAAGCAAAATCATCTCTAGTATATTCAGAGCTTGAGTATTTTCTTAATTAGAATGCAGTATTTCAGCAACAGTCCTGGAACATTGTCAGGGTCCCCTGCTGAGATGTGCATGAGATGCATGTGATTTACAATAATCTTTTAGCAACAGTGTTTCTGTGAATTGATAAATTACTGCATATTTTTTTCTACTTAAAAATTATGTCCTTTGACAGTGTTCTGTAAGAAATGTCCCAGCAAGAAGGAGAAACAGTCTTGAAAAATGGAATATGGTTGCAAACCAAGCAGATAATTTTTTCAGTCTTGATGTTAAGGTAAGCTGTAGTGGGTATTAAACCCTTTGTGAACAGCACACATTAGCCATTGTAACACTTAGTTAATATTATTGCTATATCAACAGTTAGTAGGGTCTACCTGGTGTACAATTTTTGCAGCTAGAACACCGTTAAAAAAAAGCGAGGCAAATAATAGAGCTTCTGATCTACATATTTGATGGTGCCAAAAAAAGTAAGTGGAAAAAAAGTCACTCTTATCTAAGACTGTGAGAGTTAGATTACTCTTCCTGTGGCCAACTCTAATTGTTCAGCAGGCCTGAAACCTCAAAGATTCTAGAAAAATGTAAGTTTAGGGTCAGTGATTTCAAAAGACAACCAAGTGACAGTTAAAAGCTGACAGTCCCCCCTGCCCAAATCCATCCCTGATAGGTGTTCCCAGCAGGATCAGCTGCTTTTTCTGCCAAAGAGGCTATTTGTTTGTCACTAAGATCTTCTTAAAGATGCAAAAAGCAGTTTTGAACTTCTGGGGAACCCATAGTTAGTGTTTTAAAGTTGTTGGCAAATACTTGTACAAGTTCCCAAAGGTAAAATCATCCCAGGTCTTAATGCTGCTAAAATGCGGGAACTTAACATTTTGATTTTAACAGCAGAGAAAAAGAGGAACTTAATCCTAGGAGACTATGGGATATAGAAAATCACACACCAAATGACCTTGAAAACACAGTTGTCCTGGTACCCTGTGGGGCCACCTTATGGGTCTTCATTTTTAATAGCAGAATGAGTCAATACATGACATGAAGAAAGGGCCCTTCCACTTTTCAGATGTGACTTTTGTCAAATGGGATGAAATCACTCCCTTATCTGAAAAAAGAAATAGAGGTAAAAGGTGAATGAATTCTTTGAGATTAACAGTTTGACTCTAATGATAAAGACTAAACAGGGAACCCAGATCTCTTGACCTCCACACAGCTATTCATCCACAATGCTACGTGACCTCACCCCTTCATTCTGTTTGTTTTTGAAGATCACTCTCATCTTTGCCATCTAATGGATTGTAATAGATACTTGCTTTTGTATCAGCGATGAGGAAAACATAAAAGTGTAGTAATGAGAAAGTTGGTCTGTTTATAAAATGTCAGAGCGCAACACTTGGAGGTGTAGTACTCATTCCAGATGCATTAAAAAAGATTAAAAAAGTGGCCTACCAAATATAAAGAGACCTTCAGGGTAGTAATCTACCAATTATGAAAATTCTTCTGCCCCCTAAATCCCATTTTCAATAGACAAACTATCCACATGTCCCTAAGCTTGATGATAGTACTCTTGGATGCACTGATAATGATTGCTGAAGTCAGAAATTACCAACATATCCAGTATGCTGCTCCGAGCATATGTTTCTGGCTTTCAAATGGTTTCCTGACCAGGACACATGGATTGTGGGTTATTTTTTAGTTTTTCCTCTTTTTCCCCTTTCCGTAATGGAGATTAAGGGTTTTTCTTTTCAAATATTTAATACTTCATATTTGAGTCAGTTTGACTACCTTAGAACAACACTTTACTGTAAATTATTACAGAGTTACTGTTTACCCACACAGGGATCTTGGTCAATCCAGAGGCAGAGGGAAGTTATAGTAAACTGTCCTCTTCGGTCTGTGGTACAATCTCAAGCTTTGTGATTCCCAGAGCCTGGTGTATTCTCACAAGTAGTCTCTTTTGCAGTACAAACCTTTCCACTAATGACATGCAAGCTGAGACAATAAGACAGAATTAGTCTCAGAATTATCCAAAATCTCTAGTGCAATCTTAATAAGGTACTTTCCAGTATACAGATAACACACAATATGCAGAACTGGAAAGCATGACTCATTCCACTGTTTATCCTTAGTGTGAAAGATTCATACAATGGTACCATGTTTCTTGTGTGATGTATGTACTTCATTGCATTTCCCATATGCTGTTCTGTCTGAGTGAGGTAGAAACTTTATATCTGAAATATGCTACTCAATATTGAAGCCCATGACATCCTTCTATGGAAGTAGTTATGGAAGCATGAGTATAGTAGGACTGGGAAGATACTTTACGCATGACCACATTTCCCTCATATAGGGTTTGTGGGAGTAAGAAGAGCTTTCAACTTGGCCTCATAAGGATCAGGACAAGATGGCACTAGGAATTTGGCATATGGTTCAAAAATTATTTCCATAACTTTCACAGAAACCATCATATATCTCTATAGGACTTCAACCTAATTACTGCTGTCTCTCTTTAAGTGCATTTGTACTGAAAACTTGTAACAAATTAACTGTTAGTTTCCAAACTCCGACTGAGCATAAGAACTTCCTGATACTGTTCAGTTTATGACACTTTTGCTGAATGCAGAATCCATGTTTGATTATCCTCTACTGAAGATGAAGAGTAACTCCACCAATGGCATCACAACATAAATACCATGTAAACAGAAAGAGAATCAGGTCATAATAAATAAAGACATAATTAAATCTCTTTCTTTCTTTCTCTTTCTTTCTTTCTTGGCAGAGTATAATGAAAATACAATGAGAAATATAGGTGCTAGTGAGTCAAACGTTGTTTTACCCAGTATTTGTTGTTTGCATTAAGGTATACTAATGCTACATAAGTCATTAGTTCAGTTTCTCTATTCAGAAAAATCCCAAGAGATTAGAGCAAAATCTCACAGCTGTCCATTAAACAGCTGGAAACCCATGGTTACAAAAATGTAATTATATCTTGATAAGTCTACTTTTTAAAGACACTGAAATTCAAGTGATATTGGATGTATTCCCATTTTGTTACAAATATACTTTTACCTTGCTTAAAGTGCATTTTCCTGCTATAATGTCCTGAATTTTGTGAATAAAATTGACAGTCAAGAAAATTACTATATAATAAGTTGCTTCTGTCCATCCTGATTTGTTTCTGAAATACAATAAAAACATCACAGATGCATACTATATTGTACAGAGAGCATACATATGCATTAAAGTCACTTACGTTATACATTTTAGTGATGTAATTGTGAAACATGTTCTTTTTACATTCCTAATTATGGAGCAGAAGAGATGGCAAAGACTTAGTTCGAAGTAATATATCCATTAAAATAAACGATGTTGCCAAGCATTCATCAGTGATAGAAGAGTTTACTACTTCCTTGGAATATAATTAGGTACTACTCTGGGCTGCAAAAAACTGTAATTATTTCAAAGTGTATTTTCTGTAGTCATTTAAAGTCAAAATTAGTTAGAAAACTGTTTGAAAGTTTACATTATCAGGTGCAGTGCATGTAACATGGGTTCATCATTTGAAAGCATAAACTGATTTGTAGGGAATTTAACTCTGAGCAAAGATTACAAGTGACATATATTTTGGCTCTGTGTGTGACTCGTGTTTACCCCATTATAAGTAATTGAAAACTAAACTCTTCCTTCTAGTAACAGGTTGCAGGAAGGATGTGTACTGCGAGGAACTCTCAGAAGACTGAACAGCCCAGTCCTGAGGCAGTCCTGGGAAGGATCCTTGCTGTACCTGTTGGAAGGGCAGAATTCCCAGTACTGGCAGGCTAACATATTTTGCTGGAGAGTGATATGTTGGGCTGCAAGTCTTCCAAATCATAGTTTATGTAATATTGCTGACGCTGATCGACATTTACAGTCCCTAGGCAAAGTGCCTTGCTGCTGTGGTGTTGCTGTTTCACACACCAACATGTAGTTCAGGCGACATGCTGAGCAGGGATGCCAACCTCCTTTTCCATGTAGACATAATGGAGGATAGTAGATGCCTCTGAAAAGTGATCCAGAAGCACTGAGAAAAATGCCAATCACTTTAAACTAGCTTCATAAGCAACTATGTTTTGGCAGTTAAGTGAAGATATAAATTTCATTCCCTAACTTCTTAATGTTAGATGCTGCAGCAGATATTTAAAATTAATTTGCCATACAGTTCAATGTTTTCCACAATATCAAGGATTTTACTTGGCTCTTCCACTGGGGCAAAAGACTAAAAGGAAACCCCTAGCTCTGAGGCTACAGCCACACTAGTAAGTTAAACAGTCTTGGGGAATTTTCCCATTCTCTAGAACACAAATTTTCTACATCATTAAATTGCTAGTACAGTCCCCAGCATGGTTTTTGGCTTGAACTAAATAGCATTTTCTAAGCAATTCCTGGGCACAGGGCAGAAATGTGCATGGGCCAGGCAGACTGTTGGCAGCAGGCAGTTTGAATGCAGCCATCTTCTCGTGGGGGCTGGGAGAGGTCCTTGGTCTCTTGGCCAGGGTCTACCAGCTGCTTTTGATGCCAGAGAAAGGTTTCTGTATATTTACTTGTATAGATAGCCAAGTTAGATTAGTTAGCTTTAGTTAGCAAGTTGCAGACAATAATAAACTGAAAAAAAAAAAAAGAAAAAAAAACAGAAAAAAGAAAATTTGAACCTTAGATAGGTTAGAGGAGAATTTGTTGACATTTATAGTAGATTATGAGCTGTGAGAGCTCCTTTCAGAAACTCCATCCAGGAGCAGCACAGCAATGTACCATGTTCCATTGTCTCCAAAATGAACACAATAATCAGCTTATACATGTTCATGGTAAAGCTGTCAGTGGGCCTAATGCCTTAAGCAAAGGTAATAGTTTCTTTTCAGACCCTGTATATTTGGTATAAACAGTCTTCACTTAAGCACATATCTGAAATAATGTGTAGATGACATTTATTTTTTCCATAAAAATATAGCCATAGCTTGCTACCCATATGCACGACTGGGACTAACTAACAGACTTGAATGTGAGACTGTCTATGACGTGATTATAAACAGACCTATTTGTATTTAAAATACAACCTGAGTGTAAGTATAATTTTCTGTACTCTGGCAATGAATTAGACACTGTACAACACTAACTCCCTGAACTTTGCATAATTGGTGCTTTGTAGAATGATTGCTAGGGTATTTTTTTGGGTTATGGGATTCTTTTCACCCTGTAGTGATATTTGGTCTGCCTTAAAAACATGAAGCCACCTTGTCTTTGCACAAAGATGATTGCAGGAACTAAAAATCTTCTGTCTAAGTGGAACTAACTACTGAAGTGAATCAAAGCCCTTTCTGCTACTGCACTGGTTATGTAAATCCTCCACTGATTATAATTGGGACGAGGTTTACCATTAATTTCTGTGCTTGAAGGATCAGATCATAAGTAAAAAACAATAATATTATCCATGGGTTTATTCTTCAATTTCTTATGAAGTATAGACAAGAGGGGTAACAGACATGAGTCAAAGTCAAAGGGTTTAATGTGACAGATATTATTGAGAGATCTGTTCTTATTCCACAGAAGCCCATGGAACATTCTGAAAAAGTTCCCACAACCTTTAGAGTTGGTTGTTCTTAATAAGCAAAAATAAATACAATACATCTGAAGGCAATGCAATGCAATACATTCTGATGCAATATGATATAATACAATGCAGCACAATACAGTATGAAACTTAGGCCACATAAGTTTCTATTTGATCACTCTGCTGGTATTATTGAATTGGTGGGAGTGTTTTCTGTACCCTCTTGGGTGTTTCTCTTGATTCAAACTTGTTGAGAAATGCTTAAAAAAACTAACTCTGAAAAGATTTTCTTAACATGCCACTCAGATGGCATGTCTCGCAGATCTGCATGTGAATCTTTCGTGTGCAAAACTGAATTCAACATCCTCTAGAAAACCTCTTTCTTCCCATTCTTAATCTCTACAGACATCTCCTCAAGAAGAACCTGATTCTTTTCTGTAGGCTGATGATCCTTGTTATGCAGGTATCTAACTGAAATAAATATAATTTGTTGTGTGAAACATACATAATTTCTTATCCTGCCATCCAGGTTTGGGGCAGAAAACTTAATATGCTTCTCAGAAAAGCTGTCTTGGTTTTGTACATTTAATCTTTCTGGATAATTTAGCATTGGAGAAGTCTTCACAGATTAGCGTAGTGAAGAGCTTGTGTGGACCCAGAGCTGCAGTTGGAGGAAAAAGGGCCTATTCCCACAAAGTAATAAGCCTTATTCGCACAAAAATGCTGTGGAAACAAAAAAAATGCAAGGAGGCTAACAAGAGAATTGTTATGACATACTCCCCTTCCATTGCTTTTTATTCAGGAAGGATGATAGAACAAAATCAAGTATGGATCATGCATTCCCATGATGTGATATATCCAGAAAATCTGGAGCAATTACTGGTTTTGATAAGATGCATCTGTTCATTTCTTCTTTTCCTTTAGTATTTCTTTACACACTCCAGGAATGCCAAAGAACTTTGACTACTTTGGTTACTATTTTCTCAGGGGAATGTGCTCACTGAAAGGCAGATTTATCATACATAAGAGCAGAAGTTTATTGGAAATGGAAAGAGGAAATTTATAGTACTGTCTGCATCAGAACAGCTACTGTTTTGAGCAATAGTTTCTCAGAAAGTTCTCAGAAAATTCTTTGGAAGAAGAATTACAGAAAGGCTAGACAAAAAGTTTCAAAATGTTGTCCTTTTTTTTCCCTGTTTTCATCATATCTGAACTGTTCTGTGTTATCTGGTGTATTTAACAAACCATTTGCATCACTCCTGACAAGGTAGCCCTCATGCAGAGGGAAAATACCACCTACATTGCTTGCACCTTGTGTGATTTGTTATGATGTTTATCTTCAAACTTGGTGTTGTAATTCCTAAATACAGAGAGGGAAACCTTTGCATTCAAAGTTGATGTGATTCCCAGAAATACCGTTTGTACTGAGACATTCATCAAGCCAGACAGAATAATAAGATGAAGATGGAAGGAGTGAAATATGCAGAGAGATCATTAAATGTCCACCACAGCAAATAGCATCACCAAGAAATGTACTATGCAACTGAAATTAATTACAGCTTGTATTGATTTTAATGGCAGAAGAATATGTTGACTAATAAACAGAAGGAGAACACTGTCCTGCAACACATTGCTCAGATATTACTGTGAAATACAAGGTAAAGAAAATACTGTATTAATTTTGGTGTCTGTTTACATTCAGGCTGAACAATTCAAACATGACCTGCAAGTCAGAGATAGTAGATGGTTCACTCTGTCAGTAAAAGACCACAGTGACTTTTACTTGTAGAGTGTAAGAGAAGTATTCAAGGTGCTGCCACTGCAGAAATCTTCAACTCTGATATGAGTTGTTGATTTCATGTAGTTTGAGAAAAAAGCTTATCATAATCTTATCATAACTACACTTGACAAGTAAGACATGTTTCAAATGTGTTAAAATAAAGCTAACTGTCTCCTCAGAAAAAAAAAACTAATGATCTCCTAAATGTCATATTTTTTAGCCCCAAATCTTGTCTTTGGCAGAAGTAAGATTTATACCATAATTTCTTCCATGCTCCCAAAAGAAATTCTACTTTTCATAGTCAAACTGGTTCTGAAAATAAATGGTCTGTCTTGCTTAAGGAGCTCACCTGGCTGTTACCAATGTACCCTTACGTGGAAAGAATGTTTGATTTCCTTGAACCGTCTCTGCTGCATCTTCTTGAGCATTATATTACCTTAAAGATGACAAGAAATACTATGAGATTGTAGGTATATTCTATCATTGATAGGGCAAATAATTAGTAAAATCTTCTGAAATCTGAAACCTGAAAATGTACATTTTGTAACATATGGGAAAGCTTCATTTCCTTCACTTCTGACGTTATAGAGTTTTGATTTTACCCTGTAAACTTCTGACGTTATAGAGTTTTGGTTTTACCATGTAAACTAACTGTACATGCTAACCTTATGTCACAGAATGCTTGAGGTTGGCAGGGAGCTCCGGAGGTAACCTTGTCCAAGCCCCCTTATGAAGCAGTGTCACTTAGAGTCAGTTGCCCAGGTTCATGTCCAGACAACTTCTGAACATCTGCAGAGATGGAGGTTGCACAATCTCTCTGGGTAACTTGTGACATATGTTAACAGTAGTGAGTAACATGTACTGAGTATTAAACTAAGTACTACCTCCTATTTATGAGCAAATGACAGGAGGAGAACATAACAGGCTGCTGTCAGACAAGCCAAAGGAGCAGCAAGCCAGACAGGGGTACCAAAAAAGCCAACAAAAAAAGTGACCATCTCTCTGTTGCACATTGGTATTATTTAGACTTTTACCCTTGTGAAATTTTGGTATTTATGACTTCTTATTGATTTAGTGCTAATTTACTATGTTCCATAGTTTTCTTCTCACCTTTCTCCTGCTTCCTCTCAGACATGGATTTTGAAGAATGGTACCCTGTCTCTTAATGTCCTGAAAAATTCTACCTCTTCTTTGTGGTTATCATTCACACACTTGGTGAGTGTAAAGATCACTTATGTTTAATTTATTTATCCTGTGTTGGTATGTTCTGATATTCTTAGCATGTTGTCATTTCAGAGAGGGTGGTTTGCTCCCCTCCACTACAAGAATGAAGCCGTTGAGCCAATGTTTGCTACCAACTAAACTAAACTGGATTACATGTTTTGTCCTCAGTTTTACAGTAAAGGATACAATTGCTGTGGCAATTGTTGCTGTGCAATTGTCGCTGTACAATTTTTTAAGATAGTATAAAAAACCTACGCTTTTCTCCTCTATGTTGATCAACAGAAACTCGTACAGGATTTTTTTCCTATTATTATATGGTCAAATATATTTGTATTACTAAAAGGAAATATTTTATTTTACTTGTTATAAATTTGTCTTTGTTTTGGTATAATACTCAGTTTTAGAAGTATTTACATCTGTATTTTCAGCATTCCCTGTGATCATTTAGAGCAGATCAAATATTGCACAAATGAAATACTTATCGAAATTGATGAGAATTTTAGAGATGATCTTACAAATGTCTAATAAATTAAAATAAACTTGCAATTTTTATTCTATATCTCTAAGAACTGAGCATATAAGTAGTCACAGCACCAAGCCTGACAGAGTTCAAGAAGCATTTGGATGATACTCTCAGGCGCATGGTGTGACTCTTGGGGATGGTCTCATCCAGGGCCAGGAGCTGGACAAAATGATCTTTGTGAGTCCTTTCCAACTCAGCATATTCTGTGATTCTGTGGTTTAGTGCCCTTTACTTGAAATTAAACTAATTCCTTGCACAACTGAGTTGAACTATGTAGAGATGCAGAGGTACTAAAATTCTCAAAGAAGTATGATTCTGGAGATGAGCAAACAAGACCCCCAAAAAAACAAACCAAAACCCAACAGTCCCAACTAAAAACTTTTCCCAAATGAAAATAAGGGTAAATCCTTTAAAAATCAGGATGGAAAATCTATATGTTTTGTAAAAAAAACCCAAAACCAAAACCAAAAAACAACAAACAAACCCCCCAAACACAATGTTTCTCTTCCACCCTGTTTCATACATGCCTACGGTTGCCATCAACTGCTGATTCTACTAGACTTTGTGCTGACTCAGTGTCTGCAGCAGGAATGATGGCAGGCAGCACCATATCAGCAGTCTGAAAATGTATACAGATAACTATAAAAATGAATGCCTATTCTTAGGTGCAACTTTCTTTATTATGGGAAGGCTGTAATGAGAAGGGTATGTGACCTTGGGGATAAATTTGTTACTGCTTTGTAGTGTTTTACTCTGTGGACTTGTACTCTGTTTAAAAGGAAGACTGGAATCAAGTTTAACAGTGCATGCTGAGAAGGATGCAATTCACATGAAAGACCTGGTCCAACCCAGAGGAGATCAGTATTCAGAATAATCTAGCATGAAAAGGGATCAAGGTATCTCCTAGTGTGTACAGTATTCAGCTAGAAATCAACAAAGCTAAAGATTATCAGGTTCTTAAGAGCTTCTCAATCTATTTAAATACATGAAAGCCACAGTAAAGTGCTGTGAGTAATCTTAAATACCCAGTGCCTGATCCAAAGTCTACTGATTTTAATGGAAAGATATTTGCTGTCTGTGGGTTTGTAAACAGTTCCTTGAAATCATTAAGCCAAATCTGACTGTTTTATTCCCTCTGTGGTATGATCAGGCCAGATTTTGTATTCTTCTGTATTTAACAATGGTACAATGTTATTAGAGAATCTGCTTATGCAAGTTTCGGTGCCTAACAAAGTGAAACAAAAGAGCAAATTCAGTCCTGATGTGAAGAGAACTGAGAGATGAGGGAAGGTGGAGATAGAACAGCTATGTGAAAAGGAAGTGCATGTCATGGGATGATGACCAAAGAATTTCCATGCTCCTTAGTGAATTTATATTAAATGAGAAACATTGATTTTAAATATGCTTCATGGGGGAATGAAGGGTCAGGACTCTCAGGACTAGAACACTTTTGATGCACGTAATTGGTTGTACTTTGACTGTAGCTTGGGCTCAAAGGCTAAGTTTGCATGTACTTGAACTAGTCCCGTGGGCTGGCTAGTCCCACAGGTGTCCTAAAGTGTGATATGCTCTGTGTGTCAGATTTTTGGAAATCCCACATCTGAAAATGTGGAAGTGCTTCCAGGGTAGACATTGTCTGTCTTGTCTGCACAGCTTGATTGCATGGCATCGATTGGTTTGACAATACATGAAAGGGATATGAGCACCATATAACTGCAGGAAAAGAATTTCCCTTTTAATGTCTCACATGCTCTAAATCCAGCCCAAAGAACATAGCTGATAACAACAGGATAGAAGTGATGAAAATGATTCACTCTAGTCTTAAACCTGTTATTAAAACACAGAATCACAGACTAAACTTGACACACCTTCCAGTGTAGTGAGTTGAGCCTATCTCACATCTCCTCATTCTTGGCTTCGAGAACATGAGAGTGGATAAAGTGCTGGAGATCATCAGTGCCTTGTCTCTATCTGTCAAGGGGCTGGAGTTCTCCAACTGCATCAGTCTGCAAACAGGGGCTTAGTTGTACCTCATCTGAGCAATACACAGCTCTGAACTTAGGAGAGGTTGGTTGGACAAATTGCGAATCATTAATCAGATTTGGACAAAAATATCATAAGGTTTGCAATAAATGACACACATTTATTAATAAATAGTAATTTTAAATACCGATGGGACGTCATAAAGATAGTCCAGCAAAGGGCCATGAAGAACTGGAACATCTCTTCTGAGAAGAAAGGCTGTGAGACCCAGAACTCTTTAGCCTGAGAAGGCTCAGGGGACATTCCCATCACTGTATGTAAATAACTGAAGGTTCTTTTCAGTGGTGCCTGGTGACAGAACAAGAGGCAATGGGAGCAAACGGAAACACAGGAGGCTCCGTCTGAACATCAGGAAACACTTTTTACCATGAGAGTGGCTGAGCACTTGAATAAGTTACCCAGAGACTCCGTGGAGTCTCCATCCTTGGAGAAGTTCAAAAGCTGTCTGTATGTGGTCCTGGGCAACTGGCTCTAGGTGTCCCTGCTTGAGCATTGGAGTTGGACATGATGACCTCCAGAGGACTCTTTCAACCTTAACAATTCTGTGGTTCAATGATTCTGAATACATGGGAGTGATTATGCTCATACTTACATTGCAAATTCACTGTGGAGAAAGAGAAGTGTGAGTGCATAGTCTTCTCCTCCATAGTCTTCTCCTTTAAATAGAGCTGCAAAAGTAAAAGATAAGGAAGTATTATTTAACAATGGTACTTCCAAAATTTAAGTATTAATTTCCAGTGAAATCAGAAAGGCAGAACTAAACTCATAAATGAATCAACTCCGTTACATTGTTCTCCATCTATATTCATGTATTCATGTATTTCTGCCCTTGTTTCGCTGTTTCATTGTTTCATTTATCTCTCTGTTCCTACCCCGTTTGGAAGTGTAGTAAGAATAGTGGATTATTCTGTGGAATTGATTAGTTGACAATAGGGATAAGGCTTCTCTTTCATTTTCTCATGGTGCATTTCTAAATTTTCACATGCTTTGTCAGTTGTCTTTTTCTTTTTAAAATTGTATTTCTTAGGAAAATGTTATACTAAAATGACTAAATTCCACAAGACAGTAAACTGAATGATTAAGCTGAACGAACAAAGAAGCAAATTATATAGTAGGTTAATGACACTCCCAAAAACTTGGGTGAAAAGCTAAAGCAGGAGTGGAATACTAATCAGAAGCTGCTCTCTAACCAGCAATTACATATGCTTGTGAAAAATGCTACTTTTGCGTTATATTAAATCCTTTTTTTTTTTTTTTTAGTAGCAGCAGCAGAAGCAGTGATTTCTTAATGTTTAATTCTTACGAAGAAAGAGAAATATTTGATCCATAATAAACCATTATTGAGCACGGAGGAACTAAATACAGAATGTATTTCATGCAGCAAGCACTGCTGTATCTAAGAGGCTCTGAATATGAACCCGTGCTTACACAGGGTGTGGCTGTGTACGGCAATTTGGGGCAATTTGGCATTTCCCTCCGTGTCAATAGTGTACTGCTTGTTTCTAGCAGACAAGTGTCTGCACTGCAGAAACCACCATAACATCTTGCAGTAACTGCTCCCCTTGTTGGCAGTGGCAGCAGAGCACACGAAGGAAGCCAATGTGGAAATAATTACCCTGGCTCCACTGAGGTCAGGCCTGGGAAATGTTTGTGGGGTAGTCTCTACTGGAGCTGACCGGGCTTTAGCTAACATAAAGATTTCATACAGAAGACTTCTACCACTAAAGTTATCTTTCTGATCACTTTTAAGAAATCTGAAGTAGCCTATTTATTTTTTTAACAGTGCACTGGTCACAGATATTACAGTGCTAGTGCTATTCTAGAGGCTACAGGTGTTCAAAGGTTTAACTATTGCAAAGTCAGCGGGGAGGTATCGTAGCATTCTCACTTGTGAATAATACAGCAGTCTTCTGAAAAGAAACACAGAAACTTCCATTTTACACCTTTTACTGACAGAGCCCCAGAAACCCCTCTGCCATTCACATTGTGCACACAGAGCAGGAGACAGTATTTCTCCTGATACAAAAGACAGAAAAAAGATGGTGGGGGGAAAGCAGGGCACTAAGAAGTGATTTGCTGAGGATCACCCAGAGTATTGGAGAGCTGAGAAGGAAGCACGAGTCTCCTGATACTACTTTAGTCTCATATCCACTAGATCATGGTATTTTCATGCACATCCCACAGTGTCATCATATCAATGCTCTGTATATTATTTCTTTATCAATTAATAGTCCTAAAATATTCCATATGTGTCATAGTTGGTCAACACAGAACAAAAATATTAACAGGTTACTGGTTAGATCCAAAGTCCACCAGTATGAGTGTATCTCAAAAAAATTGGATGGATCTTGTGATAAACTAAAAAGGACAGTCACTGGAACTCTGCATGCCATTTAAAAGATGAAAGGAAATAGCAATAAGAGCAAGGTAAGAGCAATAAATGAAGTTTATCAGTTCTCAGTGGAAAACAAAATATTTTATTTTTTTTTTGTGGAACAGTTGTGAAGTTCCCAACATTTTTACCTTGGCAAGAAAGCATCTAGTTCCCAAAGGTGCAGAATCCTTGGGAACTTATGAAGATTGGACTCCTTACTTTATAGAAGATAAATTTCTGAGGACCTCATACAAAAACCTTGGGAACAGAGCCCAGACTGTTGAGGGCTTCCAACTTTTCAAGTTGCTCTGCTTTGGCAGCTGAATTTTGCCTTTTGAGGAGCTTCCAAGTTACTAGTAAGAAGGTAGGTGGGTGAGCAGAAACTGGGCAAGAAGTCTGAGGAATGTTTTGATTTCACTGAACTGGCATCTTCCAAGGAGAGAAAATTGTTGCATAGGAACATTTCTGATCAGTTTGGTTATGATTCCTTACAATAACGCAAAGAACTTTAGATTCCATTTTGATAGCACTGCGTGTCTATAGGCCAGTCTCTATGCATATGTGTGTGTACACATTGCAGAGGGTAGATATACACCATTTAAATGTTGTGTTTACAAAGAAAATTTAAAGCTTCTTTAGCAGCAACAGGGCTTGAAGAGTGAGATGGCTATGATGTGACTAGTCCCTGTACTACTTCACATCAGTAAGCCAATCCAGGAGGATATTTTTTGCTGATTATTTGTTATTAACATGATCTGTACATTATCAATAATTGCAAAAATATGCATGGACCTTCATCAAAGACTTGATGACTATATAAAAATTATTAATAAAGAAATAGTATTCTTAGAAATGGAAACTGTCAATGTTTGTTTCTTTTTTGATTTATGTGAGTAATATCATACATGATTATTGTAATAAATTATGTTAATAGAATATTTCTATGATTTATAAGTGCACCTCTAACTAGTTCAGTCTGAAAGAGATAAATATGTCAAGAAATGGTACTAATTCCGTTCCCTACATGTGAGAAGTTGTAAAGATATGATTTAAAATGTCACACTTCCAATCAGAGAAAAGCCCTACAATCAGGAATTTGCAATAAATATTTACATCATATGTTTTGAAGATAGAGAGAGCATAAACATATTTGAAGCAGACTAAACATGTCTGGAATAAATTCTAAAAATAATTTCCTCTGAAGATGGGTTAATTCTTGTTTTACAAGGCAGGGGTGCAGGTAACATTTTCTTTCCCTTCTGTGAGCGTCTAATTTAGAGTTTTTAGATAAGCAAGTGGTTTACTGTAACAGTTACATATCTGAAAGCTGAGAAGGCATTAGAGTAAAACCCAGATATGGGCTATATATCTTAGTGCAAGTGCTGTGGATTATATAGTGCAAGTCAAAGAGGCATATCACAGAATGCGTATGTGGGGAAAGATGTCATTATGTTACTCCCATATTTGGACTATTGTTAGGGGTGGGAAACATGTCACAGAGCCAAAACTTGTACATGAGTCTGTACTATTACTGGTTCATGGCACTGCTAAAAGCAGGGAAGGCAGGCGACTCCAGCAGGCTTCCTCTCTGCCTTAGGGGAGAGCTCATGAGAGAGAAGGAGGCACCGGGCTCCTGCTGTGGGAATTCTTCGGTGCCTCGGTGACTCCTTATGCCTCCTGCATACCACAGGAGATGTGACTGGCCTGTTTGCTTAAAGACCATATTATTGATTTGATCAGTCAGTTAAGGTACTTTCCCAAGATAATATTTTAACAAAAAAATTATGATTGGTAAAAGTCCAGAAAGTAAGGCATATTTTTTGGTCATATTCAAAGTCTTATATCTGATGCCTGTATATGTCACAGAAATGTATTTCTCTGTTATTTCCTGTTCAAATCTGTCATCTCCTACATAAGGTAGTTAACTTCTCCATCTTTCAGTGATTTTGATCTGATCTGGCATGGAAAAAGGGTTGGAAGCTTTCCCTCACATTAAATGCCCAGTCAATCCTTGTTAGCAGGTGTGCTTCCCATTTTTCCAGTAATTGCCTGTGGCATTGCAGTAGACCTTTCTGATAAAGTGGCTTGTCTGCTGTAGAGACTTGGATTCTCATCTCTTTGCCTTGGTTTTACTTCTCTTTATGGTGCCTGTGTGACTGAGTAAGGCTGGAAAAAGTGGAGCATTATCAGCAAGTTTTCAGTTATCAAATTAGTGACTTCCCTTGTAAGTACATGGCAGCTGGGCTGGAGACGTTGGCTGTGCTGCCAGACCCAGAGCAGGAGAATGAATCCATAGTACAGAAATTCTGACAAATCAAGAGTCTCACTCTGAAGCTGTTTGCGAATTTGGGCAACACAAATAGAGTAAGTTCATCCTTCAGAACAGCCAGGAGGTTACATTGATGGGGAAAGAGGATTCAAATGGACAGTAGTCAGTGAGTCAAGTGGTATTTCCAGAGGGGCATGGGAAGAGTATAGCTTGAGAAATACATGATAAAAGGAAACTAAAATCTTGGTCTGTTGGCCTTCAAAATTAGTGGAAAGCTTGCAATAGGCTTCAGTGGACTCTTTCTAAGGCCTTGTAGGCAGCAGAGAAAGGTGATGGATACTGCTGCAGGGATTCTCCGTATTTGCGGCAGAAACTGTGAAGTGAGTCCTCTGGTTTGGATCTGACCAATAGCACTGAAGGAAACAAGGTTTTGGTCTCCAGGATGGGATATGGGAGATGTGAGGTGAAAGAGAGGTTTTTACTACTTTGCTTCTTAATTGATCATTGTATGCTTTTAAAAGGGGAGCTTAAGAGGTAGTGGGAAATGACTAAAATAACTCATGATTTGTGCTAAAATCTGTGACACATTTATAAGAAAATTTCTCACCCTTATAATTTTTCAAAATTCTTGTGAGCAACAAATACTGAGCCAAATTTCACAAAATCAGATAAATGATCAAAATTGGATCCTTTGGAATTTTAAACTCACTTTAAGTAGCAATATGTTTTGAAAAGTATCTTGTCTTCAACAAGAACAAAGCACCACAGGAACCTAAAATATACTTTTATTAATTATATAACCATATAAGCAAGCAGTGACAAACTGAACTGTTTGTCATGGGATTTATTTTTTTTTAAATACAAAAAGTACTTAGTAAAGATGAATTTAGCAATTATTTTGGGAACCAAAGAGAAATATGTTTCCACAGAAAACTGTTGTTCCTACATTTTTTTTTCTTATTTATATTTATACGACATCATAATATAATAAACATTTTTAATATTTTTGAGATTGTAGTATAGCATTTGTTTTTATTATTCTTGTAACTGTGTTGCATTTTCTTGTACTAGATTAAACCACATAATTTTATTTTGCATATTAATTTGTGATGGGTATCCATTTAAAATTAATTTTTATAAAAGCTTAAAGAATAATTTTTCTTCTGTAATAATTTGTTCAAAGATAAATAGAATTTTGTTTGTCTTCTTTCTTTATATTTGTAGCTTTTTCCAACTACTGTTTCTAATTTGTAATGAGCAATATTTGTGCAGAGAAGTTTTGTTATGAGGATAGCTGA
Source organism: Chiroxiphia lanceolata (assembly GCF_009829145.1). Classification (NCBI taxonomy): domain Eukaryota; kingdom Metazoa; phylum Chordata; class Aves; order Passeriformes; family Pipridae; genus Chiroxiphia; species Chiroxiphia lanceolata. The sequence goes on from NC_045641.1 coordinate 19,158,662, forward strand.
GCTCTGCCAAATATTATCCTACCAGCTCAAACTAGAATTGCAAGAAAACATTCCAGACTATGCCTTTTTGAGTAGCCGTTTATTGCAAGTAGTGATAAAATAACTTCTTTCTAGCTGGTGTTGCATAACTCAGACTATTTCTCTACAAGGTTTTTTTTTTTTCTAAATCTAGAAGAATTGTAGTATGTCTCCCCTCCAAAGCTTATTTTCTCCTCTGGAAAAGCAATAACATTCTGAAAAAAAAAAAAAAAGATATTGTAAATGATAAACAGTCATTGGAGAATCAACTGGTAAATGGCAGATTGTACAGATGACACAGTAAAGGCACTGTTCATGCATCATCTGCTCTTAGCACCCCAATCTTGAATTCCTTATTGAAGATAATGGGAATTTTGTCCTGACTGAGGAATATAGGAATATGACAGCATTTACCTAACAGAGATAATCAAAAGTCCAAGTTACATAGATAGTTGCTTTACTGTGAAGACACTCTTGTTGTTCTTCTTTTTAAAATTTATTAATTTTTTTAATATCCCTAATGGCAGTGACAGTGGCAAGATAGAGCTGGTTTTTGTAATTGCAGTCTGAAAGACCATTTAAAAGCTATCAATGTTTTGATACTGGACACAGATCTGTTACAGAAAACAATATATTTCCAGAGTATTCATAATTTCTAACAGTATCAGAAAATATATTATTTTTTCAAAAAGTTGATCTGCTTGCAGTTGATTTACTATAAAAGACAGCAGCTGAGAAAATTCACAATTTCTATTGTGCAGAATTGACTAGTTTATAGTAGCAGTAGACTGGATTAACCAATATGGGATGACTCTACTCTCAGGAGACCAGCTTCCCATTCATCTTGTTATGGTGCTGACACAGTGGTCAGTTGAAAGGATCTGCAGAGAGAGCCCAAGCTCTTTGAAAAGTCCCTAATTACAAAGGAAGCAATTGCAATAGCTAAAGTTACATACCTTTGAAATTGCTCAATTATCAAAATTGTCATCACAACTAAATGAAGCATTTTTAACTTTGATCTTTTAGTCTTACTACTGAATCAGTCTTAAGTTTGTGGTGCTTTACACAGAAATGTCTGCTCAATAGTTATGTCAACACTTCTTGTGATACTGACCATTATAAATAAGAAAACAAACATAAAAAAAATTCCATTTACGCATTAAAACTTCAGAATTAATGTTTTGTCTATACTTGTTCCCACCTATCTCAGTTTTTGAGATCCCTTCAAATTATCACTTGATCACTGGTGGAAGTTAGGGGAAAGTCGAATACAGAATTGCCTCTCTATTTTTGGAAAGTTTGTATGAAGGTTTTGGAAATACTGGTATGTCAAGCAAATTGGAGAACAATTACCTATCAAACCTGGAAACAAAGCCCAGCAACTTTCCTTGCCCATAGTTAAAATATGTATTTGCAATCTGTCTGTAGAATTAAGCAATTTCACCAGATTGAAGAGCCTCACATTTGATAGAACTGGATTTCAAATGTGTACAGCAACAAAGATGTGCTGGGATGGAGTTATCTATCTCTTCTCATAGCAGCCCTCACAGGGCTGTGCTTTGTGGTTATAAGTAGAAGAGTGTTGATAACACCCCAGTGTTTTGGCTGCTGCTGCCCAACCCTACTCCAACCCTACTCCAAAGGCCAGTAGGCTGAGGATGGGCAAGAGATTGGGAAGGACATAGCTGGGACAGCTGATCCAAAATGACCTAAGGGGTATTCCATATCGTATGACACCATACTGAACAATAAAATCCAAAAGAAGAGGGAAGGAGTGGAGGGTGATGTGTTTTTTATTAAGGCGTTTGTCGTCTGAAGCAGCGACTGAATGTACTGAGGCACTACTACTCAGGAAGGGGCTGGATATCACCTGCTGATGGGAAGTAGAGAATAAATCTCTTTGCTTTTCTTCTCTTCCGTATAGTCTTTGGTTTCCTTATTTGGCTGCCTTTATCTCTGCCCATGAGTTTTTCATCTCATTTTCCCTCCCTGTCCTTCTGAGGAAGGGGACTGAGAGAGCGTCTTGGTTCACCTGACAGACAGCCAACGTCAACTCATGATGAAAGGACAACACGTTTTTACAATGAATTATAAGTTGCTGTTCTAAGCTTTAGTCCAGTCATCATGGAGAAGGCTCTGACCAATGGGTAACTTGAGGCTTTTCATGTAAGACGTTCTGAAAAAATGCTGTCACAAAGTCCTACAGCTGGGAACTACACTTCCTATTAGACTGGTAGACAAGCACCTTAACATAAGACATGTTTCTTAGATTAATTTTGGCCAATAAATTCTAAGCAGAGTGATGAAGGGATTCATGAGATGGGATAGGAAGAGTATTTTGAGGAACTTGAGATAGTAGATTTATAGACAAAGTAAAAAATATCTTAAAAAAATGCCAAACAAACCACATTTTCAGGAATTCTCCAAATAAACCAAGAATGTAATTATTTCTAAACCATGATGAACTATTTCAGGTCTTGCTAGAAAGACATCCACTAAAAGGGATAGTTCCACTCATTCCTAATCTCATGTAGTCCACCCATTCCTCATGTCATGTAGTTTCTCCTTCCAATCCATGGGACCCAACTAATTTTCATTGTATTGGGGTTTCTTTGAACTGGCACCAGCTCCTGGCTAGTTTTGAGTGCATCTGGACAAATGTTTACTGCAGCCCAAGGGGATACATGGTGTCATGAAACTGAGCAGGCTGGTGGTAAGAAAAGGGTAGGATGGTCCTTTTCAGTCACAGCACTGTATCCCGTCATTTTAAACAGATCATGGAACTGGACTGTAATAGACATTTCCCTCAGGACATAGACATGCTGTGGGATGACAAAATCCAGCCTCTTGGTATTTAAATGGTCTGGAAGAGTGCACATATCTTCTGCTGGACTGAGACCAGTGTTGTCAGCTCAAAATTGTATTTACTCCAGTTGAATTTTGCTAGCTGAAACACATGACATACTATCCCTTACTTTTTTGACTGAATCAGTATGTCTGACAGAGATGAACAAGGCTGCCATGTTCAGAATTTTGGTTGTATTCCCCAGCAAAATATAGAATGAGTTTTGATGTCTTACAGGATAAAGTAATATGAAGTTGGATTAATCTATGCACATCAAATTTGTACAGTGTTAACCATGCAAAATATCCATTCAGATTATTTGGGAGCAGATTTTTGTAGACAGAATGGTATTTCCTCTAATAAAAACTTACTGTAATCTAGAGTTAGAATATGTGAAGGTCGATGCTTATGTTTAGAAGTAAATAATATAAATTTTGACATGTAGGCCTTATATAATCATGGTCTTTTTCTAAGTATAATGCCCTGACTATGAACATAATTGAAAATAATTCTCATTTCTAAGTATTTTTAATAAGTGAATATGGTATATTAAGAAAAGATAATAAGTTTATAGTGACAGTGAGTTATTTATATTTTAGATGATGACCTACTAACCACAGTGCTGACCTGCTTCTTAGATAAAGGCAAATCACTCCTGCATGTGCCTCTTCTCTTGCTATTTTTGGTATGCCTTTTTTGTAGAGTCCTCAGTACAGATCTGAGGATCTGTTATGTACTGTGTGTACATAACAATTGGTGAAATGGAGCCTGACTTTTACCTGGGGACTCTAGACATGAATAAATAATGCTAATACTTTATAGTTGCCTGACCTCATTGTTTTTCATGGGTTGAAAAATAGCAGCTCATCAGGAATCTCACAGGTTTTTTTTGTGAAACATAGGCTGGGCACGCAAGTAAACACCTGCAGGTGTCTGCATCTGCCTGGTAACTCCTTATCAGCCCCATATCATGTATGTATCATTCTCTGATTTAGGAATGGGAGGTGCACAAGAATTGCTCAGGGTCCTCATAAAGGATTTCTCCTATTGCATGCTGGTTTCCTAATTCACTAGGGACTGAGCAGTGTACACATATGGGTGAGAGAGAGAGATTTGCTGGAAAAATAGAGTTTCAAAATTAACAAGCTCTCTGCAAGAAACCTTCAGTGAACTAACTGGGTGGAAAAATGAAAGCAGTAGGTCAATGGGAAGGAGAATGAAAAGTTAGTACACTTTTAAAAACAGGTTTTTTTCTCATTTAGCAGAAGGAGATCAGCTGTTATGCACAAGTAATGCACAAAACAGAAACAGAAGTAGTTTCCTGTCTTAAAATAAGGCATCATTATGAAAGCAGAAATAAATAACGGCACCAGCATGAATGTTCATAAATGTGTAAGATTCCCATTTCTTCTGAGAAAACTTACATTTTCTGTAAAAATGTATACTTTATGTACTTTCAAAAATTTTCACTACAGAAAACTTGATTAATTATTTCCAGGGAAGAAAATAATTGCCTTTTCTGTTCTCTTACAAAACCTATAAGTAATTTTATAGGAATTTATGTTTCATACAGAATGCCTTTTATTACCAAGAGTTCTTTCCACAGCAGGACTGGAAAGAAAGTTAACAGGCAAAAAATCAGGGGTAGAAAAGCAGTTACTGTTCCCTGTCATTGAACTGGCTGCTCTCCATGGCAGAACGTATCACGCTTTTTGCAGAATGATTCTAAGGGCTCAACACACCCGTCTGTTGTGGGGAGCGGCATAAACATACCAGTGATTCAGTTCTTAAAATGCCCACACAGCAGTGTGTTGATCTTCCCCTGTTTCCTTTCCAGATATTAATTCTACATATTACCTCTGTTAGTTTTATCCTAGAAATGCTAAATAATATGTATTCCATCCAGTATATTCAGACTGCCTTTGTGTGTCTATTACACTGTTTCTGAACCAGTCTAAAGTTTTAAATTTTTTCTTAGTAAATTAGTACTTAGTCATATTGCCCTTTTCTGAAAATTCTCTCTTGTGAAAAAATTTTGCTGGTAACATGGATGTAGGAACTGAACAAGCTGTTTGAATTTCCCTTTTCACTATAGCGGCACAAGAGAGGAATTCTCTGCTTTTTCTGACTCTGTGATGTGTACATGCATAGGCATCCTCAGAATACCATTTCTAGTAGTTTATAGCTTCAGCTGTTATAAAACATAAATAACTAGGCAATCCTTTCACAGTGGATCAATATTTGACCTTCTTAGATCTTCAAGATCAGAGATAGGGAAAAAAAACCACCATGCAACCTGTTTTAAGGAGTCATTTTTTCCATAACTTGTTCTTTCAACCAAAGGCTTTCTGACCTTTGACTGTGTTGCTGATGATAATTTGTGATCCAGTGGCACCCAGAATGTGTTCATCACTTTGAAATGCAGAGGTAGAAATAGGAGCTGTCTGGATCAGTGATTGAGTAAAAAAAGATGGAGTAATTAATCTGCTGGTTCTAATTTGGTGAAGTGCTGGCTCAGCCTGATCATTTTATTTAGGAGTAGTAGCAAGAGTTGAAGCCAATGTGCATTCTGACTTGCAAAGCAGAACTATCAACTAGCTACATGTCACTGGACCTCTTTCGAGGCCCAACCACGTTGCTTGATGGTCCCTATGGAGGCTTTTCCACTGAATCACTGCCATTACAAATGTGTCTTCCTTTTTCCTTTTCGCTGCTGTCAAAGAGGATACGGCAAATCTAAGGAAAACCACAGAATAAAAGCCTGCTCCATCCTCACTATAGGGAATAATAATCAGAGCTCAAAAAAGTGAGGAGACTCAAGCAAGTGCTTAGGATCTTTTATATATTGTAAGAAGAAAATGTAGTTACCCTCTTCAATTGTCAAAATGAGGTCCCTTGGTAATGTAGTTGCATTTATATCATTTTAAGGCAATGGCTACCGAATAGAGCATTTTTTTCAGCCATCCTCCTTAATACAAGAAGCAGCATAGTGTTAATGCAGATTTCTTTGATATACTGCAGTATCTTACAAATCTCTGTAGGAATTTAAATGTTCAGTAATAAAACTATTTTCTCAATTCTGAACTCTTATATGAAAAGTAACCTTCGTCACTCTCCCAAACACTGTAAATCCTAATGAATATCAAAAATTAAAAGCATATAAGCTGTTTTAATTGAAGGGTAGATAACAATATTTTTTTCACTTATACATTTCTTCAGAATATGAGGATTCATTTCAGAAATTGAAATTGTCTATTGTTGCATCTCAGTTAAATGGATATTGGATTCATGGTGATAAAATATTACACTAGTCCTGTGGCACTAGTATTTTCTAATGTAATTGAAATCTGAATTGTATATAGCATAAAGTCTAACTATCATTGTAGATAATTGCAGTGATCTTACACATTTGTCACAAAGAAAATATGTTAAAATAGCCTTAGATGACTTAGAGTGATGCATAGTTGACCTTATTACACGGTTTCTTGAAGTGTGACAGCAGACTAATACTTTCATGTGAGCAATGCAGATAGTAAAGGTCAAGGAATGAAGATGACAATAACAAATCTGACTTTCAGCACTGTAAAGTGAAAACCATTAATGATAATGTATATTATTACAGCCAAGACATAATGTAGAGCTTGAAACTGTGCAATGTAATTTATTTGATTTATTTCAATTTACTCTTATTTTATTTGTGCACTGAAGAATGGGAATTGATTATATAATAGGGAGGAGGAGGATATATTGTTCCCCACCTTCTCCTTGTCTACAAGGCAGTTTAATTTTTTTTTTGTGTCATCTGAATAACTTTATAAAACAACAGTGCTAAAAAATTAATTTTATTTTTTCTGTGTTCAGTACAGCTTAGAAAAACTTAGTGTGATACAAAGAAGCCTTATGGTCTGTATATTAGAAGTAATGATGTTTTCTCATGCTCTGGGGATGCCATTTCCTTCTTGGATAATTACAGCAATGTTTGGCTTGTTGAATTGTCCCACCCTCTTTCAGTGTAAAAGCAACAGTCTATGGAGGACCAAAAGATAATCCTTGCATCCTGAGAATAAACATCTGGAGGGTGTTTCTATAGCACTTCAGGCTAAAAATCAGTTACAGTTTTTCAGCTTTTGAAGTGTTGTCAGAAATCCCACACAAGTAATGACTATTTGATTAAGTATCAGACACAGGTGTAAGCTGTGAACTATTACAACTCATATTTTACTGACTTCTTTCCCCAATTTTTATTTGAGCAATTCTGGTTAGGAAAAAAGTGATTGGTTCTTCTCTGAATGTATGTATGTATATGATTTCTGCAATGATAGTGGCAAATTGGAGGGATGAAGGGAGATTAGAGGAAAGGGAAGGCATGGATCTTTGGGTTGCAATGAATACACTTCATAGTTTGTAGCAAATCCTAAGCAAAACTACTGGAGCGGGACAGAGGACAAAGGTCCAGGTTGTCAGTTCTGGAAAATGGCTAGCAGGGCTAGTCTATCCTTTTAGCAGCATGCTCAGACCCTGTCTGTGTTTCCAGGTAAAGAGGAAACCAGGAAAAAGTACTGCCAAAACAATAGCCAAAAGGAAATCAGCAAGCAGCCCTGGAGGTGTGATAATGGGATTCATCCTGTGGATAGGGATTCAAAACCAGTTCTCCTACCACAGTCCTTTGCCACCCAGCAACATTTTTGTAACTTATCTCCCACAATAGCTTGATCAGTCTCAGAGGCATCTGCTCTCTTTGAGGCAGCAAACTATTCTGGAATCCCAAATCATATTGTACTTCCAACTATCTTTGTATCCTGATTCAAGATACAGAAAAGATTCACGCGAAATAAAGTAATGATCACAAACTCTGGCTATGGGAGTAAATTAAACATATCTGGGAATATTCTAGATATGAGGGTCAAGTGCTAATAAAGACACTCCACCTGCAGAAGAAGGCAGACAAATGGTTGATGGGGAATTGTCGCTGGCCAGTTACAGCTGCTAAATAAGATCAGAGAATTTGAGAAGATTGTGATAGCTGGAATGTGTCAAATCTGTGCCAGGGAATATACTAATGGTTTACTACCACAGGAGCTCAGATTCACAAACACAATTTAATTTATTTGTATAGACAAATCTAGGGAGTTCAGTGCCATCCTTGTCTCTGTTGCACCTCCATATAGAGCCTTGATTCTGTGTAGTCTGGCTTCCTTTGCTGTCCATACTAAAACATTTATATAAGAATGAGTTTAATTAAGTTGAGTTATTTATTCATACTGCCAAATTGAGTCATTCTGCATGTTGAATCTGTTGGACAATGTCCCATCCTTCTTCCTGGGACCATTTTGAATGATAGTACATGTCATATAGGTGACATAAACACCATTTACATACACATACTTTAAAATATCCCTGAACAGAAATGCAGTGTTGTTGTTTGGATTTGTGGGATGCTGAGGCTGGGTCTTAAGCAAAAAACCGGTGAAGTCAGCAAAATATGAGGAGAATATCCAAAGTAGAGTGACTGAGTTTGCATTAAACCCTGAATATTTTGCCCAAAGAACTCCAGCATGTCTGTATGGGGGAGGATGCTTGACTGTGCTTTCATTTGAGATGTTCTGTTCGTACCTAATTGTGTTATACAAGTAATGATCCAGTGAAGTTGAATCCTGGCACAGACCCTAACTGCAAAGCATTGGAGAGTATAAAACACAGAAATAAAATAATTTGCTTTGCCTTATTGGGAAGAACTTTTTCACTTTAAAGAGCTTTTATAGATTAGTAGAAGAAATAGAGAGAAGAAAATCCATGTACAGTTGGCTTCACGTATTTTTTCTAACCCTCTTACTGAGTAGCCCAATTTTAGTTTCCAATAGGATCACTCACAGAGTAACAGACTATTGTCACTTTTCTCTCACTGTGGCGCCAATTTTGAATAAAGAAATTTTAAAAAATTATTTAGAAATATATATTTAAAATATGGAAAAATACCCACAGATTTTAAATAACTCTGTATTGCTAATATTATTACTTGGAGTAATTATTCAATGAACTCACACACCCTCTAAACTATTTAATTTGAAGGTTTTACTTGTCCCTGCACAGAAGTGATTTTATTGTGCTAGAGTTGCCTGTTTGTAATTGAATTTGTTCCTCCTATTCAAAAGCAGCTTACCATTCACATCCAGCACCAGTTTTTCAGACTTAAGTCCTAATTCTGAGCCCTTCTAAGTCCCATTCTAAGCACTGAGGCCTTATTTCTTGGCTGGAAGTGTTGAAAGGGAACATTCAGCTACCAACTAGCACATCTGCCTTCTCTGTGTGTTTGGATATTACAGTTACTGAGCTAGGCTCTGGAGGGAACTATTTTTAGCCCATGTCATCAGAGAGGAGAGTGCTGTGGGTTGGAGAGACTGAGGGAAGGCAATAATAAATCTAATCCAGAATGATCCTGATGTAGGATGGGAAAACAGAATTCAGATGGCCTACTGACAGCCCTTGTGGTGTAATTCATTAGGAGGTATGTAGCGTCTCATCTATTTTGAACAAACAAATAAACCCTAAGACTAAGAAAGTTTCACTCTTAGTAAAATGTGCCTTTACACTCTGAGCTGCATTTGCTGGGAAGTCATAGATATGAGATATATAACTGCCAGCTACCATAACTTAATTTCCTGGTTGAGCAATATTAATGGAAGAGGTACTGCAGTCATTTGCATTGTTGCAGTGCGAATGTTGGAGCTTATTCATATTGAAGATAAAAATATCAATTGTCTTGCTTGGGATAGTGATATTCTAAGCAAGTACTTTCTTTATAATGTTTAAAAATTGACTAAGTAGTAAATATGTCTCAGCTTGTTATGACTCAGCTCATAGAAGACAGAATATTTTAACACAATGAAAGAATACCAATGCCTTTTTTCCAAATTTCTCCAGTAATGACTGTAATAGCGCTAGACCAGAGTGTTTCTGATTGCTACTTGTCATCAACCCATCTGTCCAGAAAAAAACAGAAAAAAAGAGTGGTTGAGATATTCAAGGGTGCTTAGAAGGGTGAGGCACACAGTTTCCTTTTAGCTTGTGCTGGTGGGATCCACTCCTCTTGAGTGCAAACTGAGTGACTCTTCTCTATAGCCATACTCTTCCTATGAGCTCAGTGTGGGCAGATGCCTTTACCAGATTAGACACTAAAAAAAGACCATTCTTTTTTAAAGGCTATTATCTTTTACTAATGTCATATGTCCATGGGCTACACTAAAAAGCAGTCACTGGATTCTTCAGCATTTACTGCCTTGTTAATGTTTTCCTTTTGTGAAAAGCTGTTGCACTGTAACTGGTGTCTTAGTTTAAAAACTTGCTATATGTAGACAAATTAGCAATAAACCCATGAAGAACTACGAATTTTTGGTCTTGTTTTATACTCTCTTTGACACTTGTATCCCCATTCTGATATGATAGAAAACTGTTCTTTTAGTTTGGGCCAATAAGGATAGGGCATACAGCTACACAGTGCTTGTCTGAGAAGCACAAGAACAAGACTATTGTCTAAGCTGTATTAATAAGCAGTTGTAACCTTCACCATCACTGCTCCTACTAAACACATCTAAATAATTGTATATGAATGTGCTTGGTTTTCTTGCCCAAAAGTGTTATTATCTGCCATCAAAGTGTTACTATCTGCCATCAAGCCACAGGTGGAAAGGTATTCTGTCTCAGTAACTCTCTTTTCCCTTCCTCCCAAAATTAGCCTTTCCCACATATCTCTTTCTCTCCTTGAGAACCTGAAAAGACACTTACAGCACGCTGTGGTTGTTCATCAGGCCTGGGATTTGTCAAGTGTGGAGTAGGACACTGGGTTCCAAAGTCCTCCAGAGTTCTCCAGTTCTTTTTCTCTTTGCCAATTGTGCCCTGTAAACATCTACCACTTGAAGGAAACAGCAAAATAAGAATTCTGGAAATATGGCTGATATCTGTGACAGTGGTATGACTTGACACAGCCAGACAAGACTCTGTCAAGTCAGTGTGTCTGTTTAAGGACTTCTTTTAGATCCTTGCAGTTAAGCCAAGTTTTGGGGACTGAATAAATATCTTTATTCAGCTCACAGTATTCTTGCTGGTAATGGGTTGTTGTGAACTGAGTGTTCTGTTGAAGAACTGGCAGAAAACCTTCAGTGAGCATCCTGGCAGGCTTTGCCATGAAGGCAGTTTTCTGGCAATGGCCAGAAAAACTATATACTGGATGATGCTAAGAGTTTTAATAATTAATGGTCTCCTGTAATTTGGTCCCTGCTAAAGGCAAAGTGATTTTCAAGACAAATGTTGCAATAGTCTGAATGTGCTGAAATTTCCCTCCCGTGATCATGGTGAGGAAAGGCTTAATAGTGCATGTGTTGATGGTGTAAGACCATCATGCGGTACAAGATAAAAGCGCTGGCCATATAATGAAGAATAAATATTTTCCATCCTAAAGGTATATGTAATATTGTCCTGGACTAACATATTGAGGACAGTCATCTTATGACAGCGAAATGGCTTCTTCTGTCATCTTCCACCAGACATCCTGCACGTTCATGGCTACCAAGTGAGGACCTGGTCTGTTTTTCAGTTCTAGGAATAACGTTACTCTGACATGTCCAACTGGCAATATTTGAAAGCATACAGTGAATTCTTAATTTTTTTCATATAAGTAAAGAAGAGATACATATTTTCAATCTACATTACTGTGTATCCAGACTCACATACAAACCCAACCTTTCATCTCAACAGCTCTAGATATGCTGAATTTTATGGGAAAATAAAAGCTGCTTGATAGATTATGTAGTTGAAATGCTTTACTAATAATAGAATATTCAGGTTTCCTATACACAGTTAGAAAGGCACTGAAAGACCCTGAATATGTTTAAAAAAAATAGGGAAAGTTGATGAATTTCAGTCTCAGAGGTCATCAGCTGAAAGCTTACTTAGGAATTTTAGAAATTATTGTTTTTCAATTTGAAGATCTACAAGCATTCTGTCAGGATATAAACACACACACATACATAACCACTCAGGCCAATAGTGGCAGGACAGTTATTTTAATAAAATATGCTTTGGAGTAAATCTAGAGAGACTTTATTTCCCTTTAAAAATCCTCTTTAATTATAACTATGTCAGTGAGTGTGGCCCATTAAAATTGCATGGATATTGAGAAAAATCCTGAGTGATGTCCTTATCAGGACAAACCAGGAGTTCTTATGAACAGAACTCCTAGAAGGTAAAAGTTCTATTTCTAAAATGAAACAAAATATTGCAGAGACTAGCTCAAGTTTTTTGGAGTCTTTGGGTAAGGAATACCAGCAGCTGTAGTCTATGAGTTTGGGTGTGCAGCAGCACAGACATGCAAGAGTGGGATGCTGCTATTATAGCACCTGGGTCCATTTACTACCCAGTACAAATGTCTAGGTACAGAATGACTGAGACTTGACCAAGGCTTCCAGGAAGAAAGTCAAGTAATGCATAGAGTATGCATAGAAAATGTTGTATGTATTTTGCCTCTTCTTTTGTTTTGGAACGAGTCTTGCCTGCAGCATGACCTTAAAGTTCTTTGTGACTGAGGGTTGTAAAATTTAAGCATTGACTGTACAGCAATTAAGTAAAATGAAAGAAATTACTGTTTAAGTATTTGTGAAATGCTTTTTATTTTCCTTTGTATACTACTTTAAGAATACATTTACTGAGCAGCAAAGTAAATCTAGTAATATTTCTGAAGCAGGGGAGGGAGCAAGTGAAACAATATTGGTGTTCAGATTGTTACTAGAGGCTACTTGCCATGCTCCTATCAAGAAGCTTATATTTTTCATGGAATTTCTTCAGTAGATATTTTTCATGGAATTTCTTCAGTAGAGCTTTATGAAATATGATTTTTCTCCCATTATTGATTTAAAATTAAGAACATGCTCCGTTCTCCGACTTAACAAAACCAAGTTTAATTCTGTTTGTGTATCCTTAGCAAAAAAATCCCAAACATATTTTAAATGGGTGCCACCCTTTGTTAAACACCACCTCCATCTTTGCAGTCTCCAGCCCCCACCTTCAGAACTGATATAATAGAGAAAGCTTGGGCACAGCAGTTGTTCTGCCATAGTGTTAGGCAGTTGAATGATAACTATGCAGTCAAATGTAGCTTTTGAGAAAAAAGGGGATAGGAAACTTATGTAATAGACAGACGTGATTAGAAATTTTGTATAAAAGGTCCAAAATGCTCATGGTCAAACAGCTCTGAAGAAAACAGGACATAAAAATAACAATGAGGGAATAAAATTAAAAAAACATTGAGGGGGTAAGCTTCCACTTTTTGAACTAATGTTGTATATTAGGGAAGGAGAACCAACAGTCCTATGGGTACATCTGTGTTCGTGTTTTGCTTCATATCTGAACTGCATTTTATTCATGTGTCCCTGACCACTGTGCTTTGGTAGATTAATGAAGAATGAAAATAATCTCAGAGATGTGCTCCGGGAATGAACATACTGAACTGCAGCAACTAATGGACATTCACTGGAAAGGCCCAGAGCAGAATCCATTTCAAGTATAAATCTTCACAACTTTTATGGTGGGAACCTGGTGTCCTCAGCAATAGCTGTTTTTCCCTGCTGATCTGATCATATTGCTCTATAAACTTCTTGCAAAGTCCCTTAGTGTCTGAGTGCAGAGACGTTTCCATCCATCTCACCTAACAACAAGCATTGACCTGAGCTGTCAGTGTTAGAAGCGCAGCTGGTGGATACTGACTGAGCTCCAGAAAGCAAGAGAGAGAGCAGCTTAGCTCTGTGAAGGTCCAAGTCAGCAGTGGATGCGTCTGCCCCTGTATACATGGTTGATAGGGTGCCACTGCCTGTATGGGAGAAATATTGACAAGAAACATCCAGATTCTGGATACACCTTTAATAAGTCTCCTTGCTATCTTTAAAATGCTCCGTAGTTTTTAAGATCATAAAAATCTCAGTTCTCTACTGTCTTGGTTTTGACTGGGAGTTTTCTTCCCGGTCACTGGTACAGTGCTGTGTTTTGGATTTAGTATGAGAATAATTTTGATAACACACTGACGTTTTCTTTGTTGCTAAGTAGTTTTTGTTCTAAATCAAGGACTTTTCAGTGTCTTGTCCTCTGCCAGTGAGCAGGTGCACAAGAAACTGGGAGGGAATGTGGCTTAAGCTGGCCAAAGAGATATTCCCTACTATAGAATATCATTCACAGTATATAAACTGGGGGGAGTCGGCCCATGGAAGCTCCCAGTCACTGCTCAGGAACAGGCTGATTATAGGTCAGTGAGTGTTGAGCATCACTTGTTGTGCATCACTTGTTTCTCTTGCGTGTTATTTCTTTTTCTCTGTTATTTTCATTATTATGATTTGTATTGGTATAATTAATATTTTTTTAATATTTTACTTTATTTCAGTTATTAAACTGTTCTTATCACAGCCCATGAGATTTAGTTTTTTCTTTCAATTGCCTTCCCCACTGGGGATGAAGTGGCTACACGGTACGTAGATGTCATTAGGGTTAAAAGATGGCATTTATCTAAGTTCTTTAGATGACCCACCCATTCCAGCACAGGTACTTACATGTAAGACTGTGGTCCTGACAGGAGTTATCACAGTGTATGGTGATGTAAAGAAGCTGAAATTTTGGCAAAGTTCTGGTTTTTTCTATCTCAGAGACCAGTTTGTGGCTCTGAATACAGGATACAGATTATTTAGATTTTGGGGAAGCTAATTTGGAGGCATTATATCTTTTATTTTTAAGATTTTTCTCTAGATAATAATTTTGCAGAAACACACATCTGAACTTTTCATGAACAGAAATTGAGCAATAAGGTATTTCTGATTCCACTAAAAGTTGAAAAGTAAAATTAAATGGATCTCGGCTAGGGCTCAGTGTAACATTCTTAGCTGATGGTAAAGAGTGGACCAGGAGTGAAAATTATGAAACTTCTGAAAAAATTACCTTTTGGAAAAGAAATACTTTTCATTCATTTGCTGAAGAAATAATTTCTAAGACTAGCAGTAGACCTGTTACTCTATGACTGTAGTCGTTAAGTAAATGATTACAAGAACCAGAACTGTTGTTATCCTCATAATGCACAAGCACAAGATACACATTCCATAGACTTATAAAGATTATCTACCAAGTGGTTGACACTGAGTGTCTTGCAAAATTAAATAAAATAATGAGCACTTACTTAATATTGCCTTTTTCATTAGCTAATTTTCCCATGTGATCCTTAATTCAATCTGAGAACATTTTTATACCCAATATTTGGCTAAAGCATTAATCCCTCTTTTCAAAATGTTTTCATAGGGTTTACTATACTTATTCTTTAGTGATAGGTATGAAATATAACATGAAATAATATGGTTCTAGTTATTTGATTGCTTGATTGCTTCCAGCTCATAGAATCATGTTTTGATAGACTACAACAAACTGGAAGTCCTGAATAAACTTACAGGGGCACTTACCCACAGGCACAGCAGGGCTGCATGGGCCACCTCCATAAAAAGTAAAATGTAAAATGTGCTTCTCTTAACACTTGCCGAGTAAGAGAACCCTGAGGTCTGTCTGGGCCCTGTGAGCACACCCAGGATGTCACCACCTCCACCAGAGACACCAGGGACAGTGTCCACTGGTGAAGGACCTCCCTGGGGTCACATGCAGCACCTGGCTGGTCCCACACAGAGCCTAGCAGCGTCATCCACTCAATCATGAACTATATTATATTTTTTTGAAGTCTGTTTCCAGAATATATTTCAAATGTGCTGATGGAATCTTCACTGTCAAAATAAAAACATTTCCCTAAACCAAAAAATTACTATCTAACACATACACACTGAAATATTATCTTTCAGACCTGCATCTATCGTTAACAACAAATAACTACTCATACATCACTTTGAAGAACAAGATATATATATACAGGAATAGCTCTAGTAATATGTTCAATTGCCTGTTTAATTTATACAAACTCTCTATCTGCTCAATAGAGAGACAATATAGAAATTTTTTGTGTGCAATAATTTCAGAACACTGACAATTTATCTAGACTCAAGAGCTATGTATAAATTTTTCATCACCTGCAAACATTGATTACTTCTAAAGGATCCATTTTAGCTGAATGTTTTTATTTCTTCACAGGTTTTCAAAATTTGGAGACAGCAGGTCTGATGGATAGTTGTATTATTTTGCAATATGCTGGTGATTCTAAGACTGCACCTGGCAGTATACATGATTCCCATGCCACAACAGTGGCAGGAAGAGCAGCAATAACAAGTTTCCTCTGCTGGTTCTTTCGCCAGAGCTGTCCTTCCTCTCTCCTTCTGCTTCTCATGTCAGAAGCAACTTGATCCAGAACCTTGTCTTCATTTTGGGGCTCTCAGTATTGCCAGTTAGGTAATTCAAAGGTCTGTGAAACCCGTATGATTATCAAAGTCACAGTCTGATTGGGATATTTTCTTATTCTTCCTTAGAATTATCTTTTCTTTGTCGCTCTTAGTGGAAATTTTGTAACTAACTAATTTTTTTTTCAGAAATAATTATTTTCTCCCTCTTTATATGTTTTTTGCAGTCTGAAATTGCTTGTAGATGTAATGCTTTGGAATGCAATCAGTTACCAACAGTCAAACTGTTTGTTGTAGTCCTTTGCCATTAAAATGACCACATATAACCAAAATCAAGAAAACTTTTATCTCAAACAGTATATATCAGATATTTAAACTTAAAATATTTTGAGAAGATCATTTGGACTGATGTAGGTGTTCATGTGCATTAGTTGTGGAGTTGACAACCTCTAAATGGTGAGCTCCAATGAGAAACTAGAACAATAATGTTTGTAAATATTCCAGATACAAGATGAAACAAATTCTTCTCAAAACTGAGTTCTGTTCCCTTTAGAAACTGTTCTTCCAAAACCATACAAATGAATGATTGTTTCACATCTTGATATATAACCAAGAAAAAACATTTATTATTTTTATTCGTAATTAGTAGTCACTGATATTTCTTTTAGTTACAAGGTCTATTGTACTCTCTGCTTTAAAAATTTTTATAAATGGACATAAGAGGAGATGTGATTAGAAAAACCTTGCCTACAATGTATCATGCATAGCATATTCATTAGTGCATATACTACCTTGCAGTTTTCAAATCATCTGCTTTAACCAACACCTACCATAGCATGATTCTGGAACATGAAAAGCCCTCATTTTTAAAAACATCTAGGAATATTTTCTAGTTCCCTTTTGATAAATAAAATAATTTATATAACCATAAAACCAAATAAATAACACATAGCTGTCTGGTTTTAATATTTACAAGCACTAGTTTGCACATGTTAGCTACCCAATCTGTAGCATCTTTGCATAGCAGATAAGGATGATTATTTCCATTTTGCTTGTCAAGAAACATCTAAACAGACAAAGAATCTACTTCCTCTACACACTATTGACAATGAAAGAAAAACAAGCCCAGGAATCAGTTGTTCAATTCCAGCTAGATTTGGGATTACAATCAAAGCATGTCAGGACTCCAGTGTTTTGCCCAGACCAATGATAAAATTGAGGGGGTAAAATCTTAAATGGATATTACAAAAGTAAAATTAAATCAGCCTGTAATGCAGATGCTGTTATCATCAGTTATTTACAAATTCTGTAAATAACCTCCTCTTATTTTAAAGTCTACACAACAGACTTGTTTTATTTTATAGTCTTATTAATTTTTATGTTTGGCTTTTTTATCTACATTATATCTGTAAATACTGTAATAATTAGAAAAGATATTTGCACTGGAATTTTTTCCATTCAATAAATACCATGGATTTTTAATGGATCTCTTAATTAGGCATTGGTATCAAAATAAAGAATGGAAGATATTAACATATAGTAATGCCTAAAGTAGGAACATGGTTTAATTAAATTTTTTATATTTGCACACTTTCAATATACCAAGCTTTAAAAACTACCCTAAATGGATTCTACAAAGTATCAAATAATGTTTATACCTTTTGAATATGAACCAACTCTGCATTTTTTTACCATTTTGTGATTTAAGGCACAATGATAAAAAACATTTCTGCAAGTAAGAACTTTAATTATGCAAAGACTTTAATTATGAAGCATTCTTGGTGAACACAAAATATTGCTTCAGGTACACAATGAATATGCATGTGTATATATGCACATATACACATCTCTGAAGTCAGTTGGATTCTGACAATTAACTTCCACACGGGTAGGATTTCATCATCAAACCATATGTTTCCATCTTCCTTTTTATTCCAGAATTTGTCACCACTGCCAGAGGTATGCTGGTTACATCCCTAGATGGTATAATGATGTTTGTGATGGTCATTTCAGATGTTGGCCTTCTGTTGACTCCATGGGAAAGACTAATGGATGTACACAGTCCCCTTTGAAGCAGTGTGTGCTCATGGTTTTTCAGCTGCCCAGTCATTCGGGGTCACAGGCTTTTCTTGCAGGTGCAACTGCTACCAAGGAACTAAGCCTGGAGAACAGGAAGGGGAGAGATGACGAATGCTGGAACAAAGAGGACACTTCTGGTCTGGCCTGCTTTCTCATGTGGCTAATAAGGCCACTCAGTACTACATCAAAAGCAGAGTCAGCAACTGACTCATGGAGGTTGAGGAGACATTTCCTGGCAATTGCTAATGAGAGTTAAATACCTGCATATATACTATAGATACTTGCATATATACTATAGACTAACAGCATTTGTGTAACATGCTTGCTCTTAATGATGTCTTCAATAACATTGACTATATTTATTTCTTCTCTCTGAGATTTATCTTAAAATAATTTTGACTTTGTTATTTTCTGTGATTATCTGTTGTTAGGTACTCCTGGTTTTTTGCCTTCTTATGCTTATCTGCCTACTTGAATGACATTTCTGTGGTTGCATATTCTTAACTCGCACATGTTTTGAGAAAAAGAAGACGATTAATTATTAGAGTGTAGCATAACTATGAAACTTACGTATTCTTTTTTTTCTCTGCTCAGGCAGAGCATATGACCAACAGAAGAACAAGCGAAATGTGAACACTGAACTATTGAGATTTTTTTCTCTAAAAATGGAAACTAACCTTACTTACTTACAGCTGTGTGGGGAAAAAAAAACCAAAACCAAAACAAAACACAAAAAGTAATACAATTTGTATTCCGAATTCTTTGGTGGAATGATTTTTACTTGCTCAAGAGGTAAAAGTTTTGAATGTGTAGGCAACATTTTTCTCAGAAACATGTAAAAAGACAAAGAAGATCCTTTCCCAAACTCATTCTCTTAGAAAAACTAGATTTGATAAATCAAGAAATGAAGAGAATGTAAAAAAAAAATAAAAAAAGAATATGTGTCTAGGAGGGGAATTATATTCTCTTCCATTCCTGACAGTGGAACTTCAATAAACGTATCTGGTAATGTAACATCAGAGCAAGTAACAGAACACCTAGCTAAAAATCAGATTACTGAGCTGAAATTCACAGGTCTTAACTTCAAGGAGCAGCATCTACAGTCCACAGGACCACATCAGTAATGATATAAAAAGGTACGTAGGGACACATGGGCAGCTATCCATGCCATATGGAATCTAGAAATAAAATGTTTAACCATTTGGTCTAAATAGGATAAGCTTTGATTGAAGGCAAAGATTTTGTACATTGAATCATATAGACCTGGATTTAGTAGTTTCTAAGTCAGCAAAATCTTGGAAAAAGAAGAAAAAAAAAAGGAAGAGAGATAGACAAAATACTCACTTCCTTTCTTAAAGAATGTTTTTAAATCTCATATATATAAAAATACTTTATTTTATTATAATAGAATAACGGTTATAAAATATTTTTTCTGATCAATAAGCAAGGCTAAATGATCAGTAATTAAAAAAATAAGAAATACTCAGTGTTCAATTTGACTTTTCAAGTCCTAAAACATTCTTAAGGTTCAATTTATGTTATTCTTAATTTGAGAATGCAAATGTAAATATAGGTAGATCTGCTTTTTTTCTGCCTGAAGAGGAGTTACCAGTGTCATATTTTAGACTCTGTGCATCCCCACAGTTCATCTGTAAGTGCTCTGACTTTTGCCTGCTTAGACTGAGACTGAAAGCAATCATCTGTATCTTTTTCAGTCTAAAGAATAATGTGAAGTAAAAGCAAAACTTAAAAATTTATTCTAGGAACCTAATTAATACCATAATAGTAACTACCTTGCCATGGTTAAAATAATCTACTATTATAGAATAAGATTCTTTTTCTCTTCAATTAAAACCCTAAGGCTTTTGGGGGACTTTCAGCTACCCTGAACAAGATGGACCTGATGGTGTGCTCTCTGTCTCCTTGTGGTTGGTGACTAAAAGAGGTCTGTTTGCAGATTTTTCATTCCTCATAGTGATCAAGACCGTTTCTGCATCAACTGCAATGCAGATCTTAACAGCTTACAGAGTGCTTTGAACATTTCGTTACATTAATCTCTCAAGGACCGAAGATTTGCAACAGGTCTAGCCGTATGCCTTACCCAGAATACCAAATATGCTGGAATGCTCAGGAATGTATAATGTAGTATTATATGTATAATGTAGTAGTACACATGTTTATCTAGTATAGGTACAGCCAATTTTTCTCTCCCACTTGGAATTTCTTTACGCTGGGCAATATACATCGGAACGAAAGCCAAATTTCTTTGAATCACCAGAATATAGAGGTACAAAGCTGAGAATCTGCCACGGTCCACAGGGGTAAGGGGGATGGGACCAGGCACTGCAAAAAGGGTTCCTGGCACAGTTGGAGAGTGTGCAGCAATGCCCGTTTATTCAGGGGGTACAAGGGTTTAAATAAACGAGGTTTGAGGGGCGGATTCCAAGCCAGGGAGGTGCAAGAGATTGACAGCTCAGGGAGAAATGTGATAGGGGGACTGGGGAAAGATGGGTGGAACTCCCGGGTCTCTGAGGGAACTGGCCAATGGTAGCTCTCCCTGCACTGTGGTAACTTACAACCAATCAGTGGCAGAGGAGCGGGAAAACAGGGGAGAACAAAGAGACAAACAACTTTCGAAGGGAAAGTCTGAGGGAGAAATGGGGACAATATGGGGGTACAACAGAATTCATAAAATTTAACAATAAACTGGGGTGCATAAGAATTCATAAGTACACAACAATAAACTGGGGAAAAACTGCCAGTCTGCTGGGTGGATTGTCCAGTCAGTAACAAGTCCATTTAGATTCCATTAATGCTTCTCCAGGCAACATATCTCTCCCATTCTGTCCTTTCATCCATCACGAGAATCTGACCCAAGACTCTTAGTAGCAAAATTTTATGTCTTCGGTGAAATCAAGAATTTAACACGCAGTTCTCATCCTGTGGTAATTCACGAAGAACCAGAACCAAATATTCACATATTGTGAAGTCACTGTGGGGTTATATCTCTTGTCCTTATCCATAATACTGTCCTTATCCATAATATTGTCAAAATGCAGGCAGCATGGAGACATGGCTAATTCCCTGTGGTCCAGGGCATGTACAGCTACAGATGTCTACAGAAAAGAAGTCAGTAAAAATCCCACTTATTTGTAAGTTGCACAATATCAGAAGAACGCATTGTCTTGTTACAGGCATCTGAGTAAAACCAGAGCTATAAAATACTGTTCAGAAGCTCAACAGGGGCTGGGGCTTTCCCAGAGCTCAGCTGGTGTGAACAGTCAGCAGTGGAGCTCGTATCCAAAATGCCCTGAGTGCTTTTGGCCCTAGTGCCATGTTCATGAAATTTGGATGAACTAAATCCTGAAATCAAAAAAAGAGAAAGCTGGCTGTCTTTGAGTTTGTGCCCATCTCCTAAGGGCACTGTGATCTCTTTCCTTGTTCATATTGGGGTGACAGAATGGCATTTAGGTGCAAACATAGAAGGCAAATCTTTCTAGTGTCAATCTGTTGGATATATTTCTCTACTTATATTTAGTGGTTGGCTTCTCACTAACAGTACAGTTTTCCTTGGGGAAAACTTAGGAGGTTCCTGTCAACAGTAGTTAGTTTCCATGGTCCTAACACATCCATCTTGGCCAAGGTTACCAGCTACCTTGTTTTACAAAGTCAGCCTATTTGTGGGTTGTGATCAAAACCAGACCTATAAAATGATCTACTAAAAGGAAAAATAGGCTAACATAAATACCTGGATATTTAATCCCACATTTCTGTTGGTGAGTGTCTCCACACAAATTGCAATATCAGTATGACTGAGGAAACAATAGCTGCAGGACGAGAGGGGAAATAAAAGTCCAGGTGCGGGCAAGGCTGGTACCTTGTTAATGGGCTGCTGTGAAAGGATTACAAAATATAACCACACTTTTGACACTCTGTAAAAATATACATGACAGACAATTTGCATCAAGGGATAACTCTATCAAAATGAAATCATGCTGTGGACTTCATTCTTAAATGAGCAAAAAATGACCACCAGTTTCTGAAAATTTACTTCTGCCATTTCTTTGCTATTGCTCATAATGCCGATTTTCGTTATTCCTGGAAGTCCTAGCGTTAGAATAGACCATAACACCCAGTACTTTCGGTCACTAGGTTTGATTGCACTTACAGTAAAAAGCTGCACTGGGAAATTGACTGGAACAGCTTGCAACAAGAGACTTTTTCTGGTTATCTCAAGTGGATTAAGGTAAATTTGAAAGAGGGACAAAGGAAGCACTCTGCAGAATAAGAGTTCCCGCACAAGGAGCTACTTCAGAGTAGACACTGTACTTTAAAAGAGGCACTCTGATTTATTTTGGAATAACTTCTACAAGTAGATTAGCCTAAGTTTCTTTCATAGCTCTGGTAATGTGAAGGACCCTTAAAGAGGGCATGAATGTGGTTAAATTGAGTACCCATATCCCATTATAATTTATACCTCCTTTCAGGCTGCAGTTCACTGTCAGAAAGGTGGAAAGCGGCATTTGTATCAATTCCAGACTATTTTATTTGTCAATTATTCTGATTGCTGCAGTGATGCTCTAACAGCAAGGAGTGTAGCATTAGAATAGGCCCTTACAGGCTGCATGGTTAGGTATTTCATTGGTTTTGGTTTATGTTTGTGTCTTCTTCCCCCAGTTGTTGACTTTTTTTGGTGTTAGAAGAGGACCTTGGTTGTAGCTCATGGAAAAATCCTTTGCACCTGCGTGTGCTTCAGATCTCTAACCGGGGATCCCCGTTCTAAAATGGTCTACACTCTTAATACTGGCTGTGTTACCACAGCAATGCAAACTCTGTTTGATATGAGCATTCTTCCCAACAATTACTACAGCTGAGGAGCACAGTAATTATCATAGCTTCCTAAGGTGCACTTAAAATAGCAGAGGAAAGGGAATGCATTCTTGGAATATATGGTATGTTCTTTGCAGGCTGTCCTGAAAAATCTCAGTGGGAAAGTTTTGCTTGTCTTCTGTGGTTATAGATGCGATATTTTAGATTTTTCAGGATAAAGGTTATACTGGGACAAGATACAGCAATAAGCATATAAAATGTTCGTTTACTGTAACACAGGATGCTTTATATTATCATTGCTTAAATTATCTTATTGTTACCAGTTCTACATAGACATAGAGAACAGACCCAAGAGCAACATAAACTGTTGTGACACCATGGAATGACATAACTAGGAGTTTTTTAATGTCAGAAAAATCAGTACTTGCAGCACACCATCTAAAAAGCATTTTGCAGCTTCACAAGTGAGAGGCTGCTGAAATAGACAGAATTAAGACTTTTTTTTTTCATAGCAGAATGGCAAAAAACAAGCAAAAAATCCTCTGAAAGAAAGCCTAAAAGCTTTTGTAGACTGATGTTTATAACATTGTTTTCAGGATCTTAAAGTTTCACCGAATCACTGGGACTAATCTTCTGCAGATTTTCTTCTTAATATATATATTTAAATATAAATTCTCAAGTTATGATAATGTATGATTCATTAAAAGGAGTTTTGAGATACAATTTTCTATCTATATTTTCTTCTTGTTTTACAAAATGGTGAGCTCTAGTAGAAATGCTGCTTTTCCAGGGAGCTGCTTGTCCTGTCTTACCCTATGAAATGCATTACCACTCATATATTGCATACGATTATAACACCACAGGTTTTCTCTGTGTTGACTCAACAGTCATCAACAAATTTAGCAGGAAGATCAGCTGTAAATGAAAAGTAGCATATTGAAGAAGGAAGGCATCAGCTGGACAAATGAAGAATTTGCCTTTAGAAATGACAAGTGTTTATTAATTCAAGACATAAGCAGATTTAACTGGTAGGGTAGTAACCAACTTGCAACTGAAGAAAATAGATGACTAAAAGTGACATATTGAATATTGTTTGGGGCAAGTGAATGAAAAAATCTGGGAGTGCTAATGATTTGGCTATCCGTAGTTACATGTGCCTTAATTCAGATGCCTTCTCATTCCAATAGGTTTGATTTCTCAAGCTAATGTCTAGTATCTTATGATTTATAGGAGTGTAAACTATTTTTTGTGATTATTATTGAAGTATCTTCATTAACAGGTCTTCAAAACTCACCATTTCTGTTTATCCTTTCCAGAATAGATATAGTGGTGTGTATGATATTCACAGAACTCTTTAGGTATTAATTAAAGGGGTAATAAAAAAGTATTGAGATACCAGAGGTATTGAGATATCAACTAATAATACCCCATGAAAGTGCATTGAGGTATGAGTTATCTACGTCGGTGTACAATTCTGTATGAGAAAATATAGAGGTGATCCCTAATTCAAAGGCAAAGTGAAAATCTGTCTTATACTTGAGATCTTCCTGAATAACCTTATCTTCTCTGTCTCCACTTTTATTTAATACAGAGGTAAGGACCTCAAAATGGGTGTAATAATACAACAGCAAATATTTTTAGGACAGTAATAGGCAGAAAGTATCTCTTCACAGTGCCTATATTTACCTCTATCCTAAAAACATATTCTTTGTGCTCAGGGATAGCACAAAAAGCTCAAGCAAATGCTGCTTCCATTATGGTTGGATGTACATGCCTTTCAACATATTTCCTTATCTTTCAGGATTCATTCAATGTGTAAAAAATGGTAGTAAGTTTAGTAATAAGTCAAAAAGAATAATGAAGAGACAGAGTACATCAAAGAAGACCTACTCTCCTTTACAGCCATTTATAATTTATATGAAAAGAGAAAAAAAAATTAAAAGTTAGCATAGGTAAGAATTTTCATCCAAATCAAGACAAAATTTGGATGTGTTCTGCAACTTGAGGGCTGGTTGCAAGCCAGGCTGTATAGACCAAAGAACAGAGGTTGTCTCCTCAGAGGGCCAAAGAGCAGGAATCTCAGATATCAGGAAGTTTTAGCAAATTGCTGCTATTAAAGTAACTATTATTGCCTCGCTTGTGTTATATATGCAGGAATTATATTTAGAAAATACATTAGATTTATAATTTTGCAATTTCTTTCTAGATTTTAATAGACATAATCACTACTTAAATGCCAGCCATTTGCTGTGACACATGAACAATTCTCTCGCCACAATATCTTTAGGAATCTGTTATCTTTTAAAAGACCCTGAGTGTGCATAATCTTGTCGTGTGTTACAACACAGACATCATTCTCTGCATATTGCTTTGCCATGCTTTTGCTCTCCTCTTTTTGATTGCTCTTTGAGTAGTCATATATATTATTAGAGAGACTTTCTGTAGTATACCATTGATTGTTCATCTGACTTGCTAAAAGGATTTTAATAATTTACACAGCTGAGTCATTATTTTCCTTTTGTACAGTATTGGCTTCATGTCTTCCTTTTTGATTTCTGATAGCCTATATCACTATGGATTCACTGATTCAGGGATCTCTTTCTCATACAGAATGTAGAATTCTAGTGAAAGCTTATTAACATGATCGTACATCACATTTTTCCTTCTACTTTCTTAATTTCATGGTCATTGGCAAAGTGCCTAAAATGTGAATATGCTTTGAGCTCAGTTCTGTATGTTAATGTTCTTCTTGTTATATAGATAATAACAAATACCTGGATGTATAATCTCCAGGAAACATGACAAATAGTTGATTTTTGACTTCCAGAAAATATCATCATTTTGGCTTTTTTTATTTAGTGTCTGATCTGTGTGAAAAAGACTTGTGATTTGTTTGTTTGTTTGAACATTCTACAAATTTTCTAAAATTAAAATCTTTTCGGAGTCATTATTGTAGCAGTTAGTCTGCCTATAAAAACTTTTATGTTTGTAGAGTGTTAGACTCACTGCACTGTGAACCTAAAGAGAGAGCTATGACCATCAACAGTTTTCTATCTGTCCGCTGAACCAGGCATCCATGGTTATGTGTACTATATAAAATAACTGACCTTATTTTGTATGGCAATTTGTCATGAGGTTGCTGTGATGAAATTGCTTCAGTGACATCTTCAGAAAGAGCAGACAGTAGTGGTCTAACGCTGCCCAGCATCATGTCACCGATAGTGTGTAAAGTAAATACTGTCTTTGTAGGATTCTACAGGTCTATTGCCCATGTTCCACTGCAAGATTGCCCTCACTGTAAGTTAACCTGTCAGGCTTTTTTACCTTTTATCCAGCCTCTGTGACCTCCTTTTCAGATGTAGTATTTAGAGAATTTCAATACTTTACTTATTTGACCATATGAACCTTTACCACACAATGGAGACAAAAGGTGATGTTCACCACTATCTCTCAGGCTATTTTTTCTTCAGCCTACCTGGTATTGGTTTCAGAAATCTAATAAATAAGTATACTAACATCCATTTAGCTATAGCATGCCTTAGTCATGTCTCTTGACTCTTCCTCCAAATTGTTATTTTTAAAAAATAACCCTAGGTAAAAGTAATTTTTAATATAAATTTCTTCACTGTCATTAGTTTGAGCATAAGGCTGAAACCCATAGTTTGGTTTTGACTCTGTAGCATGGCCAAATCCCTTCTGGAAGCTGTTTGGGCTGAAATGAAATGAAGGGTTGGGGCATACAGGGGTTAAGAAACACTCAGACATTACAGAACTCCTGAATGGCACTGGTGATCTGGCCCACAAAAAGGGCTCTTTCAGACAGTATTACCCAACATAGAGGCCAGAAGTCCTGGTTTTCAGACAGGGCAGAACTGACTGTTTGTGGTTTATAAAGAAACCATTGCACATAAGCAAGGTTGTAAACCTCAGAATTTCAGCCACACTGTGACCAAAGAGGCTGTGGAAGGGCTGCAGTAAACCCTGGGTCTACCCATGTCCCACTGTGGGTATGGGTGTTCCTTGCTGCTGGCCTTACAGTGCTCCAGCACCATCCCCTTTATCCAGCAGTTATCGAAAACGTATTCTTTTTCCTAATTTTTGCCATGCATATGTCTGTATGTAACCTGTTCAAATAAATTTCTTAAGACAATTTTTACTTCTTCTCTGCCTAAATCTTTCAAATAAGCAGCAGGTATCTTGATGGATGAAGAGGTAAGTTATAATATGCAGCACCTATTAATGGATTCATTAAGTGAAGGAAGATTCTTTTTTCTCTTGTGTTTTGATGCATGAATAATTATTCAGACCAACTGTACATAATCTGAACTGGGTAATGTATTATGTGATAGCATATGACTACTATATATGGTTAGGAGAGGCTGATCTATGGTAATATGAACTTAAAGAATTTGTTACTGCTTCCAGGACAAGTACATAATTTATAGTTGCTTGGGGTAATTTTTAGCACATGCATCATTTATTTCTGTGATTATCTGTTAGGAAAATATGTGTAGATTACTAACTTCAGGTTTATTCTTTCTTCATTCATCAGCTGTTTTGTACTATGTTATTACTTGCAAGAGTGAAAATTTTTAGCTATGGCCTCAAGAAAAGTACTGTTAGTTTTGAAATTAAAGGAAGAAGATCTTCATCAAGTGCCAATACAGGACTGCTATTGTGTTTTGAGAGGGGAGGATTACACACAGTCAGTGAACTATGGTGCTATGGCAAATTCATCACCTTGAGAGGAATAATAACGACAAAATACTGACTAACATTGACTCAGCCTTTGCCTACGCAAAGTTAGTGTTGTGCTTCTGTTATAATCCACTTGTCCCTTACCCAACTCCCAATTTCTCCATGATGATATTTAAGGCCATCAACAGAAAATTTCATTGCCTATTAAAAACTGAAAATATTTCAAAACCTTTAAAATATGACTATGCTCTTAATTTTATGTGTAATTTATCAAAACCATCTTTCTCCCTCCTTTGGATTGTATTTATACCTGTCTAGAATTTCTGTGAGAAAACGTTTTCTACATGGAGTAGGTGACCTTGCTAAGGAGCACAGAAGACTCTGACAAATGGAAAAACTGACTAATGTTCCATACTACCTACTGGTTTTGGTACTGACTAATTTAGAATGCCTGATCTGATATTAGATCCTTTGATTAGTTGTAGTTGGCTGATAGTGGTTAAATTTTTGTAAAAAAGGATATGGTTATTGGGACAGAAGTTATCTGAGGTTTTACCGAAATCAGTAGGAAAAACTGAAATAAAAGAATAGTATTAGAACTTTCAAAGTCTAGGTTAAGAAACTTATTGCAGTCAAACATTTGTTCAAGACAGTAGAACTGAGCAAGGATATACGGGTCAGGCCTGTGGACAGTCAAATGCTTATCAAACAGATCCTGGAGGTATTTAGAACATGTGAACAACTCTGTAAATACCAAGGTCAGTGCAGAAGGAGGGGCAGGAGGTGCTCCAGGCACCAGAGCTGAGACCCTGCAGCCCGTGGTGCAGCCCGTGGTGAGGCAACTGTACCCCTGCAGCCCCTGGAGGACCATCGAGGTGCAGAGACCCACCTGCAGCCCATGAAGGAGACCCACGCCAGAGCAGGTTGATGTTTGAAGGAGGTTGTGACCCCATGTTGGAACAGGGTCCTGGCAGGGCCCTACTGACCTGTGGGGAGATGAGCCTACATTGGGGCAGTTTTTTCCAGTAGGACTTGTGGCCCTGTGGGAGGCCCTTTTTGGAGCAGCCTGTGTCAGAAAGACTACCTTATGGAAAAATTAACCCCATTACAGCAGTTTGTGAAGAACTTTTGCCCCTGGATGGACTCAAGCTGGAGAAGTTCGTGAAAGACTCTCCCGTGGGAGGGACCTCACTCAGGAGTGGGGAAATGACTCCTCTCACTGAGCAGTGGCAGAAACAATCTGTGATGAACTGACTGTAACCCCCATTCCCCATATCCCTGCACTGCTGGAGAAGGAAGGAGGGGTGGGGGGAAGGTGTTTTTAAGATTTATTTTACTTCTCATTATCCTGTTCTGATTCTGTCAGTAATACACTTAATTAATTTTCCTACTTTGAGTCTGTTTTGCCCACGATGGTACATCCTGATGGAGCTCCGGCAAAAAACACCAGGAAAAACCCAAGGTCAACCATTAGGGTTTTGGACCCAGGGTTATCGAGGATCAGAAGTCCACTATATTACAATTGAAAAGGAGATATTAGCAGTCTGTGAGAGGGTTTGAGCTGCCTCAGAATTTGTTGGACAGAAGCATATCTCCTCTTGGCATTGAGCATGTCTGTGCTGCGCTGAATGCTCAAAGCAAGCATCCCCTCAACACATCACACAACCAACACTATACAGAATAAGTGGGTAGCTTTGATTATACAATGGGTCTGAATGGAAAAGTCCAATATCCCAGGAATCCTGGCAGAGATTATGGACTGGCCAGAAAACAGAGATTTTGGAGCACTTCCTGAGAAGGTGGAAGTGTCCAAGAAGCACCGTCATCTAAGCAGTTACCAGAAATGAAAGAGGATACGCTCTATTTACTGATGGATCCTGCCGTGCTGTAGGAAATCATCGGAGGTGGAAAGTTACTGTGGACATCACTTACTAATGGGAAGTAGAAGATAAACCTTGTTATTTTCCTCTTCACTTGTGCATGTGCAAACTTTTGTTTTTGCTTCAGTAGACTACCTTATCTCAGCCTATGATTGGTTTTCCATTTTATTCTCTCTCCCTTGGCTGGTTGTGAAGGGGAGTGACAGAGCAGCTTAGTGGTCACATGGCATCCAGCCAAGATCAATCCACCACTAACCTAGAAGATCCTATGTTTCTGTGATTCTTACTCTCTTGTAGCACATAAATAGCAAAGCTTTAGTGCTCTCCACTTTTAAAAGCAGAAGCATTCAGGTCGCAACTCAGAAAAAAGTTTGGTAACACAGAATTTAAATATGACAGGGAATTTGTCCAAATGAGGAAGAACATTCTGCTTCTGTCATGTCATTTGTCATTTACAATCACTGTGTTACCTGAGAATATGACCTTTAGTATTTGCTGTATTTTGAGAACAAAACCTGTACAAGACTTTTATTAATTCTTGGAAACTTCACTGTTGAGCAATGTTAGTAGACTCTTGGCTTTTGTGCATCCATTGTGTCCTTTAGACAAATATTAAAAATTGCTCTTTTTTTATTGCTTTTGACAAGGAAACCACAGTTTCCTGGTTTCAGTATAATTTCATCTGAAGTGATTGTACCTTTCCTAATCTGGATATCAGTTTAATTGAAATGCACATGCTATTTCAGAAGAGATCTTTACAAATAAATAAAACAAATAGGAAAGATTTATAAAATAGAGCTTGTCTGTTTTCTTTTTCCTCCTTTGGCTACAGAACAAGGAAATATACCATTAATTATTCCTTAAATAAAAACCATAAAAGTTTAGTATCATTAATTCAACTGGAAAAAAACCCAAAAAAAGTCTTTGAGAGATCATAATTTTTTTGTACAGCGGTTATCATGGCTAGGCTACGCGAACGAAGATTTGGGAAGGCACTATCCACATTTGCTGCAGGCACGCTGGTGGCTTATGAGGCCAATACGTGACAGACATATCCGATTGCAAAAGGCGCAGCAGAAAGACTCCTTAGATGGTGTATTTTGCAAGATACGGTTCTTTCTGCGTTGCCTTTTTTCCTCGAGAGTGATCCTGCGTGAGTTCTCGAAGGAGACAGCTGCGTTATAGATGGTGTGTCTCCAGGCCTCCCGATTGGAGGCCAGAGTAGACCAGTTATGGTGATCAATATGGCCAAAGCTGAGATGTTGTTTCAGGGAGTCCTTGAATCTTTTCTTCGGGGCTCCTCTCATGCGGCAGCCAGTGGCAAGTTCACCATAGAGCAGGATCTTAGGGAGGCAGTGGTCCTTCATCCTTGAGACGTGCCCTGCCCATCGCAGCTGCGTTCTCAGTAGCATGGCCTCAATACTAGTGACAGCTGCTTGCTCTAGTACAGATGTATTGGTCACATAATCTGACCAGCGGATGTTAAGGATTGTATGGAGGCAGCGCTGAGGATATTGGTCATTTGAGACTGACCGGAGATGACAGTCTCTTGGGGCAGCACCCTGAACGACCAAGCAGCCTTTTCAAGGACAGCACTGCTTGCTCCACTCGGAGAGGGGCCTAGAAAAGGTGACCTAAACAAAACTCATCTCCACTTTCACCCGGTTGGTTAACCGCAGGCCAAC
The DNA here is from genome assembly GCF_009829145.1 of Chiroxiphia lanceolata. Taxonomy (NCBI): domain Eukaryota; kingdom Metazoa; phylum Chordata; class Aves; order Passeriformes; family Pipridae; genus Chiroxiphia; species Chiroxiphia lanceolata. Next base: position 19,190,055 of record NC_045641.1, read on the forward strand.
GGGCATCTTCTTCCAATGTGGTCGCACAGCGGTTATATTCAGTGGGTAATTGGTCTTTAGGTTGACCTGCTAAAAAATATTAGGTGAGGAAAACAGTGGGAAATTTTGTAGTTTTCTGTTTTCTCCCTTTTCTCTTTCTTATTAATCTAAAATATTTGATGCAAAAAGTTTATATGGTTTGTTAGAATTTGTTTTTCTTGCACTTGTTCTTATACCTGGAAAATGGAAAGAATGTTGTATTTTAACTTCCTTTTTTGTTTAATGGTTAGATGGAGGACTTATTGATGTTCATGGTCTTTTTTAGACACAGTTTTTGAGAAAGGTTATAAGTTTTCCTTACTTTGCAAAACTTTAAAGTCCCTTAGTTGCATGTTCTAATTACAAAAAAAGATTACATGTTTATAGTTTGGGATCTAAGGGCTTATTCAAATGGTAAAGGAGTTTAATCTTTAATAATGACTGTTACTTTAATATTTTGTTAAGTTTTGTGTTAAATAAATATGAAAAACAAAGGACATAATGATCAAACCATCCAAATATAAAAGTTGTTTTCCTTTCCCATTTGTTTTTAATTGCCTTGTAGTAAAAACTGAATAAAAATTCCATGTCTCTTCTCTATTGAATCTGGTTTTGAATTTCTGACTTTAGAAGTGAACATGAATAAAAGTAGAGTGGGCAGGATAGAAGCTGACTTTACACAGTCTAACAAAGTAAAAGCAAACATAAACCCAACTTTTAGTTAAATTTCTAGATTTTATTAATATTCTAAAACCAGATAAAATGGAACATATTAGTTATTTTACAATTTAGTATAATAGGATTGGTTGCATTTTTTTGCCTTTAGACAAATACGCTATCGTTCCACCTGTCAATTGTTTGATGAAATAACCGACACCTTCCTTCTCTGTAGGTGTGTGTAACACATCTTCAGTGTTAGGTATAATACTTGCTACATTTTTATGTTGGTGATATTTACCAAATAAATTGTGATATTTAATGAATACTTTACTGGAAAACATTTTTGCCATTATTTACTTAGCAATTTTAGTTTTGCTACTGAAATGAAATACATTAGCATATTTTACTTTCCCATCTGAAATATTTTTCTAAATGAATAGGTTAATTTATTTCTGTTTCTGAGACTTCCTCTGTGTCTGCAGGAAGAAGTTATAAATACCCTGGAAAAAGAAGAAGTAGTGACAAAACCTAACTTTAGACCAGCATGCTTGACTTTCTAGGATTCCTCTGGAGTCAGTGAAGAAAACCATTCCTGTCTCGTCAGAGCCAATGCCTTCATCAGTGACCTAACTATCAGCAACCATCAGGATATGACATCTCAGTCTCTCTTCATCTTGCCTGTGGTTGAGCCTTCCTGTCTGTGGTGGTACAATCTGTTTTCCAGGCTCTACAGTTGTGAATATGATCGGATCATCTCTCTCATACAAATGAAAACCAACACTCCAAAACACACAAAAAAACCTAACAAAAAACCCCCTGTGGTTTTGGTCAGATTGGTACCACAAAAGTGAGTTGCTAGATCCAACACAAGGTTCTGTGAAGTACGGAGGAGGAGGGGCAAGTATCTTTGCCTTTTGGTCTCAGGTTGTAGCTCACAGTTAGAACAGATAAACTATGTTGTCAAAATGTTGCTCCGCTTAGACATTCCGACTCCCTTTGGAGGAATGTGTCTCTCAGTTGGGAGATGCTGGTGAAATTAGCTTCAGTAGACTAAAGTAATCTTGTAAACAATCTGCTACTTAAATGCAGTAAAATATGGAAATATTCATAATTGTTCAGTTAGAAGACCTGCATGTCTACATAGATCAATACATATAGTTGCCTCTAAGAATTCAAGAACCTAAACAAGGATCTGTCACTACCACTTAGAAGAATTTTCTTAATCAAACCCAGATGAATAGATACTCTCTGAAGAAAGACAACCAAAAATGCTGACTAGTAGTCCTGGAGCATTCTTCTTGGGTTTTTGTTGTTTTGTTTTTTTTCCCCCAACCATCAAGAGCTGTCTCTGATCTCACATGGAGAGAAGAAAAATGTGCAGTGAGGGGTTTAGTGGATTCAGATGTTGAAAGAGGAGGCATCCAGACATATCTGCATGTGGAAAAAAGACTGATAATGGCTGAACAAAGCTAGGAAATGGATAGGCAGAAGAGAGGAGAAAATGGTCAGATGTAGAAGTTATGAGGAATAGCAAAAGGAAAGATACAGCTGCAGCATGAAGAAGAAAAACCAAATGAAATTTAATAAAGTAAAAGCAAAAGAAACCCTATATATTAATATACGCATAAATATACAAATAAATAACTGGATGTAAATTAAATAAACATGTGCATATATGTATTTCACATATGAAGAAAGAGCAAAGACAAAAATATTATAGACCAATGATGTCTCCTAATCACATTCTTTTCATGTGGAGATCAGTCTTAGAAGCCAATTTATCTAACCAAAATCATCTACTATTTCTCACAGAATTGCTCTGATCAGTCTTAAAAATCTCCCAAATTCTCTGCTTTTTTGGATTTTTCCTGAATCAAAAATTACTTTTGACCTGTGTGAAAATTCATATTTATTGATATGTACTTTATTTTCATCTTTCTATTCACATTAAAACCTAGAAGTCTAGAGGTCATTTGGTTCCAATCTGTTTTCACAAACTGGTAATGGTTTGATGTACATTTTCACCTCTCTGACAGATGGATATACTTGACCTTATCAAGGAAAGGCATAAAGCAGTCTTACTCCGAAACTTCTTGAGATGCTTGCTCCAGGCACAGTGTGTGCCCGATTAGTTGTGTACCATTGGTTGTATTTAAACATGCTGCATAGATTAATTCAAGACATTAATTACGTGCTGCTTTGGCTAATTCAAGGTATCTATTAAGGAACAGAAAGGTTCATTTCATGCAGACTTAGTAAAAATTTCCTCAGAATTTATTGCTTGAAGTGATTAGGAGAAAATATTAGCCTGTTTTAATTAAAGACTTTTTCCTACTGTATAAAGGTAAAAAAAAAAAAAAAAAGTCTGGGCTTAACGCCTGAAATCAAATACATTGAAGTGACATTAGTAAATCGTATGACTGAACAGAACCAGCCATGTGGAGCAAGCCAGCTTGTGCTGGTGATGTAACTTTCACAACATCTGCATTTAGAGATCCTTCATCCTCACCTGGTCTTTAGACTGCCTAAGAGAGCTCCAAGGGTCAGAAGGGCACATTTGAACCATTTCATTCATTGGTCTCCACAGGGAAGCCAGTTCTCACACTTTAAGAATGCTTCATGTTCTGAACCAAAGTTCAGTGAGAGACTCATTGAATTCCAAACCTGAGTATCTGACCTTAACTAAAATGGCACCTTAGGTACAATTCAGGTAGGTATAAAATTACATTATTGTTAGAAAACATAGTGTGACTGGTTTTCTAATATGTTACTTAGGTTCATGAAGGAGTTGCAAGGACTGTATTTCTGAGGAGAACAGGGTGTAAGATTGTTTGGACATAGCTATCAGTTTCACCTGGACTTTGGTTTGATGGCTTTAACTTCCAAAATGTCTTCCTAGAGCTAAGATTTTACTTAGCTCTACTCCCAGCTAAGTGAAGTGTTTCTTCTGTATACTATAGGTGGATTGTGAGAAGCTGGAGACATGCTGTGTCTCAGATTGTGCCAAATTAATACCTCTTATTGGATTATAGTATTTTTTGACTTGTGGAATTACTTTTCAGCATTCCAGAAATTTTATTACAGATGTCTCCTCTCTGTTCTGAATTTTGGACATTTTTTAAATAGTTCTCTGTTTTGGAGCTTTATAGAAAAAGCTGTGTAATCTTAGTACTTTGGTTCAGAAGAGGTCCACATTAACATTTTCATTTCATGTGGATTCATATCCCCCAAATTTAACTTTGAGTACTGAGTTCAAACAAACCAAACATTCAAAGGAAAGCTCCACCCATATCATTGAATTTTGTCTCAGGAATGTTTTTCCCCTTTGAGTCATAACCAGGATAATTCTGAGTAACAACTGGTTTTCATCCAAACAATGAATGACCTAAATTTTTGCTAAAAATTAAGTCTTCTCTGTCTGGGAAAGCTGTGACAGTCTTGGTTGCCCAGGTTTAATTTTTAATGTTCCTCTGTAAGATTGATGTAATTTTTTTTTTCAACTGCAACATGCTTTCCATATCTTTGTGAATTTATTTATTCATTTATTTATTTATTTTTATAGGAAGGATAATTTATTCATATTTTCTCTTATGATATTTTTCTGTATGGTATGACTTCATCATCAGGTTAAGAGTACTGAGTATGGCTTCTTTCACAGTCTACTGCCAAAGGAAATATTTACAAGTGTAACTGGAGAAAGAGTGACTCTGTGAATGCTATAAATTTATTGCTGGCTACACAAATGTGTCATGATATTTAGTGGTGCCATGTCTAATTTAGACCAAATGTAAACCTTTGTATAGACAGTGCTCTGACATTCCAGTTAAATCTGCAGAAAGACTGGTTACTTGGATAGAAACATATGACCTCATTCTAAGATGTAAGTGTTAGTACCAACTTGCCAAAATTATTTGGGGAAAGATTAAAAGTCAGGGATCCTTCTACACGGGTCTCATCCATACACCATATGGATATCCATATCTTTGTTTCCTTTGGTTTCAAAACCCTTTCACCAAACTTATTCCATATGCATACTTAAACTTTTACAGATCTCATAGGCATTTCCATGGGAAGTAAATTTTTCTTTACTTTTTTTAGTTACAATCACTGATTTCTTCCAGGATTCTAATCTAATATTCTAAACTAATATCCTTCTCTGCCTGTGTATATGTTTCATTCCTATACTAAATAATCCCTCAGTTGTTTAGCAAGTTACTATCACTAGAAAAGGTGGATTTTAGTATGTAATTGTTTAGTAAAGATAGGCTTTTTTTCTATCCTAATTTGATAGGAAAATTTAAAATTGTGCAAACAGATTTCTGAATTATATGATTATACTTAATAAAAATATTGAGTATATATATTGTGAAGTGAAAATATATCACTAAATATAGTAATAGAGTAAATAGAAAGTAAAAGTCTTGATTTCTTTCAAAAATGTCCTGCCCTATGAACGGAGTCTTCAAACACTTCAAAGCAATAATCTCTCTGTGCAGACTCAGAGCACAGTAGGCCAACTTTCTTGCTACAGTAGGCCTCCTAAACTCTAGTGGAGGCTTCTGAAGACCATGATGATACTCTTTTTTCTCCTGACTGAACATGCCATATATGGAAACACTGGACTTTGATTTACTGTCCCATACATATACACACATTTATGTGAAGGCAACTCTTGTCTTCCCATTTGTACAGCTTCTGGAAAAAAGAGTAGCCAGAGGTAGCATGCTGTTACTTGAACAGTACTTGGATTTTGTTCCTGATCCCTTTCTTTCTCAAAAGAACTTTAATCACTGAAAAGAAAGTGGTAGTTATTCTGGAGACAGCAGTTTGTATTTGGTCACCATCTTTCTGCAGTTCATTGGTCCATTGGGTCCTTTGGGACCACTGGATCCACTAAACACCATGTGAGAGTAACACCTGCAATTTGGTTGTGTGATGGAATACAGCCTGTACTTTCCCAAGAAAAAGAGCATTAGAAAGCAATTTACCAGAACCAGAACACTTAATCTGCAGCTTGCTCCTGACTGGTATCTCATGAGCCTTCAGGAAGGAGGGCACTATAGTTGAAATGAATTGTCATACTCAGAGACAGGTTGTGTTCTTCTGCTTTTGTATGTCTGTGTATTGAACAGAAGAGTATGATATCTGTGCTGGTTTTAATTTACTTAGTAATAATAAAAAACACAAACTTCATCAGGAGGGAAATATATGGATGTTTTCTTATGGCTCTTGGCAGTTCTATAGAAACTATTCTGAAACTAATGTGGTCTCATCTTCATTCCTATTGCTATCCGTACTAACCAGATTAAACTAGTACAGCTATGACTCCTGATGTAAAAATGTCTTAATTTGCAGTGTAGTGAAGCCCTAAGCCCTTGAAGGGGCAGAAAATGAGATAACTGAATTTTCATGAAGAGCCATTTTAGTAACAAGAAGGACTGTACTAATATTTAGTTTTATTTTCTTTTGTTTATCTTTTTGCTATTTTATTTTAATCTTTTATATTATGCACAAGTCTCAAAGTAAAGAATTATTTCTTGCTTTATGGAAAATATTTTCTCCACTTCCCCTACTCCCTTCCCATTTTTTGCTACTTCATTCTGACCACTGGAACTAAATGCCCAGAGGAAATATTGTTATTGGATTTATTATTATATAATAAATTAGCAGATTTATCATTAGTGCTGTGTACAGATGTTCAGTGGATATTTCCAGATTATGTGTAGGAAAAACTATTGGAAATCTTGTGCAAGGGATTAAAATATCTCTTTGGTTTCTGCTCTCAACAGATCTGTGTAAGATTTGAGTAACCCTTAAAATATTTTGGATTGGAAGTTCTGGGGGAACAAATAATTTAACATATTGTTTCACCATCAGTGAGAACCTGGATCAAATTAATGGAAGTCCAAAGAAACTCTGCATTTGCATAAAGCTGAGTACTCAAGAAGTGTCTACTCATCATCAGGGGACAAGTGATGATAGCACAATTCAGTATTGTAACACACTCTGTAATACTGCCAGTCTTTTTTGCTGATTTTTTTATAAGTAGTTTGCTGCTTCTCTAATATATAAAAAAGCAAATTATGTTGCAAGTTAGTACAACACATTTTTGTTCTTGTCCTGTCCTATTCCTTAGCAGATTTAGAAATTTAGCTATAAATAGGCTAATATTTTGCATGAATCATTTTTCATTAAAGAGTTTTAATGATTAAATGTTTTAACACAATTATGTCTAATCTATTAAGCATGAAATGTATTCAAAAAGGACATACATGTTTCATAAGAGTCCCTAAGAGTGAAGTGTTATAGACTGATAATAGAGGAAAAATTAGATAGAAAATTGAATATAAAATAAAAATGTTCCAACTGGGAATTTTATTCTCTTTAAAGACTTCAGTACAATGTATTTATTGATTTCTTCACTCTCTTCTGACTTATTTTCTCTACAATTATCAGGGAGGTTTATTTTTTTTCTGACACTTTATATGTTTTTCTAGTTCTTTTCATTTAGTTACTTAATTATGAATTATGGAAAACACACACAGAAGCCATATGAAGTTGTCTAATAATTTCTACTCTAGTATTCTATTTTTCATTTGCTTATAAGTTTGACAAACTTTAACTGTTTGAACTGAAATATTACCTCCCATGTAATTTCATTGGTGAGGGAAGGGGAAAGTAGTTTCAATCAAATGTGATTTTTCTGGGGCTTTTTGCAGCCAAAAAAACCTGCATCTAATTGCCAATGTTGACAATGCAGTAGTATTGTTCTATCTTATGTTTTCTGTCAAACAAATAGGGTGAGGTTATTCTGATGTCAGAAATGCACTTATTGTGACATCTGTGGATATTTAGCCAAATTGTGAGCCTTCCTATATCTCAAAGTCTCCTTAGAGCCACATTCACAATAGACTTTATTGGTATTGAGAAACTGTCTGAAGATTTCCTTTGAACTGGGCATGCTGAAGTCCAAGGCTGGGAGGTTTGAGCATAATTTTCCTTACAGTTGCCACTTTCAGCTATCAGGGATTATTGTCATATTAGGTACTGAAAGATGGGTATGAACTTGCCCTTTGTTTCCTGTGTGCTGCCAAGAAAGGGAGGTTGCATCAATGTGTATAATCAACAGTTGTAAAGAGCTAAGGGAAGGCTAAAAATTACAAGATTGGAATGAAGAACTAGGTGAAGGCTAGATGAAAATAAACGTTTTGCTTAGGAATGTATTGGACTCTTAGCAACAGTCCTCCTGTCCATAAGACATGGAAATAATAATACCAGTAAATGTCACAGAGGTGCTGTCAAGAGTGTTTCATGATCATCTCCACTATATTCAGGTATTATACTGATAGATGCACAAAAAAGATCACAAGGAAATAGACAATGATGTGTTCAGACGTGAATGACATACAGTAAACACAGAGCTCCAGACTGAGTGACAGAAACCACAAAGCATCAATTACAGTATTCAGAGTATCTTTCCGTCATAACTACTAAATAATTAGGTACCCTATGGAAAAATAATTGTAATCATGGCATTTAAAAAAAATACTTAAGAGCTGTCAGATACTTATGGAACCCTGATTCATAAAGTATCCTCAAATCTTAGCAGAAAAGTGAAGTATTCACAAATCAGTAAGATATCAATATGTTCTGAGGTTTCCAGTTATCACTGTCAGATATCTTTGTAACTTAACTTTTGCATGCTATCTGTAGCACAAGCAGACAAAGAAAAGACCTTTGCTTCCTGTCAGGAATTCAGTGTGTATGTTACCATGCTTCACACTATTGTGTAAGATTTTCCAACCTTCTTCTGAAGACAGTCATTTTTTTTTAACATACTACTTAATCCAGTAAAATATATGGAAGAAATTTAGAATTAAATGGTGCTTTATCACTTCAATAATTAGTGTACTTTATATGTCCTCTGTTGACTCATTTCTCTTTAATTTGTAGTACATTTTCTTTACACTAGTTTTTGTTCTTAAATGTGTCCTCATTTGACTTTTGGCTCAAGCAAATAACTCCAGAAACGAAGGATATGCCTACTGAGATCACTTCCTGCTGAAGTCTGGTTTCTTGGCTGGGAAACTGACTTCTCTTGTTCCTGCTGGAAAGTATTTACAATGGAGATGCTGTAGTATAGTGGCAAAGCTGTTCCAGGATATGTTCATGAGTATAAATAGATATATGAGTAGTTATGCTAAAGAATCTTAGAAGGCAATGAAACCAAAAGCTACCACTAATAATTTTCAGTCTAGGTTTTAAATTGCCTTGTCAGAAATCTTACAGGGTAACTCATCACGAAAAGATATTGGTATCCCAGCCAGGTAATGACCATCCTCGATTTCTATTTATGAAGTGGCTTTTATGATTACCCAATTATCTAAATACCTTGAAAAGTTATAGTGATACACCAAATCACAGAGAGCAGTAAAGAGGACCACTGCACTATATTGTTCTTGTCAAAGCTAACATTTATGTCAAAATTCCTTTGAGTGCTCTTAATACACGCAGGGTCACTGTGTTATGTTTAATCTTGTGCTGCTGGTCACAGCACCAGTGCTACCTGCAACAGTGCTGAAACTCAGGAAAAGCAGTGTCTGCAAGGCATGCCTGGTCTGTGGAGCAGGGCCTGGAGGCACAGGTACAGAGCTGAGGAGCTGGAAAAAGCTGGAAAGAGAACTGATGCTTGGTTGCATCGTTAGACTGTTTCTTCCTCACCTCAGGACTGATGTGAACCATTCTGCACCAGCTTTACTAAAGGTGGTACAAAAAGGGTTTTTCCAGAATTGAATGTGTGATTACTCACTACTTGCTATCTTCAAGTATTTATGTGGCTCAGAAAGAAATGAACTGCCCTGTTTGCAAAGGAAAATACAGAAGCTTTAAGCAATGTGTAGCCCATTTTAGCTTTTGATACGAGTAACTGTGTAGTTAAATCTGATGGCACCTGTTTTATGTAGTTGATATTCTGGCATATTTACTTAGTACCTTTTGGAAAAATGCCAGTAGATTCTTTTGAATCCCTTCAAACACAACCGTATGATTTATATGTATGGTTATTACCGCAGTTATTTCATGTGTTCTGCTGCTTGTTATGACATCTCTTATGCATATCTACTTCATTTAAACCCCTGTTAATTGCCAAAAAATTTAACAATCCAATGAAAACAAATGATAACCACTTTTTATTAAAGATAAATTTTACTTACCTCTTCTCTAAGTTGGTGCTTTACCTTTCTGAAAAAAAGATCTATCAGAAAATCGTAGAGAAAATATTGATTCTTCAGAAACATTCCATTAAGTATATGATAAGACTAAAGAAAGTCTTTTATCCTTATGAATTAATGTGTTTATAATGCACTGTTATCCAATGTATACAAGGATGTCCAAATAAATATTTAGCTCCTGCTCATATTACTGTTGTTATCACCATTGTCATGTTTTTTTTCAGAAACAGATTCAGAATCCCTCTGGCTTTTTCCTCTTTCTGAGTTAACCATAATCTTGGACAGCCTGCCAAGCAGATGAGATTGCTAACTTGCATATTTACACTGCTGATAGTTTGTGCTCACTGTCTTCCCGTGCCTTTGGTGTATTACCTTTCTCTCAAAGAGTGACAGAGATTTAGTGCATTGCTGTAAACCCTGAGTCTAAATGAGATGCTCCAGCCTGTGTCCTCCTGTACGTAACACCTCACTGGCCTGTGCTCATAGGTTTCCAGTGCACTTCCATAGCGTGTATGTATTGGACAACATGACAGACTGCTGATATGGATGTTGCTAAAACTCTAACATTAAATTGTGATAAAGATCATACCACCCTTTACTTCCAGATTTATACTAGTGGAAAAAGAGACATATCTCCCCAGTCCCTAATGAAGTGTATTAAGCTTGATATTTAAACTGTTATTTCTGTGCAACAGAAAAGTTTATACATGAGGTGAAAACCCAGTATCAATAATAAAGTCACTGTGCAGTTCTGTAGGGAAAACTTGGCCTTTATGTAGGTATTCAACATTAAGAAACATTTGTTCACAAGAGCAAAAAGACCCAGTGGAAAGGCATCTTTTCAACTGGCATATTTTCAACTACTTCTGATGAATTAAACTGACCTTTAGAAATACACGTCTGGGCTGGCACTAAAGCAGGCGTTTCTATTTTTTTAGAGTGTGTGTATATACGAAAAACACAGTAAGCAGGGTTACGGAACTATTGTTTGTGCTCAGGCAGGTACCTGCAGCAGGTACACTCTGTGTGCACATTGGTGAGTGATGGCAACTCCTCTGTTACGTTCCCTTCCCGGATGCAGAACAGAGTGTCAAGCTGTGCAATCAACACTGCCAAGGTGTTTGAGGCAAGGAACACTGTGATCTTTCTTAAGGCAACTCTGGCATTTTAATGATCTAAAAGGTTATGTTGAATTATAACAATATCTGTAGACAGTCCACTGAGGAAAGGAAGAGGGGGGGAAAGTCTTTGGGTATTTTTTTTTTTTAAGAAAAATATTCCAGGTAATTTTTATTTTAAAGACTAGAGTGAATGGGAAAATTCTAATAAGAATTCAGAAATTTGTTTCCCAAATAAAACTTTATATACATACACAGACTTCTGTCTTGTATCTAGTTGTCTTATTTGTTGTATGACAAACAAATCAATGTAGAGACAAAGACCTTAAGGATCATACTTTTAGTGCTTAGAATGAGGACCATGTTTCCAGAGGAACTCAGATTGTGTTCATAAGCTGGAATGATTAATTTTTTGAGGAAAGTTCAGCATATGTGTTGAAAATCCTCACTTGGAAAATCTTTGAAAAGCTTGAAAAATACTGTTTTGGAGCAGTTAGAAGCTGAGGCCTGATCTCTTTTCAAGGTGGAGCTTGTCAAAGGAGAGAAATCCAACTATATTTCCAAAAATTGCTTTAGAACTTAATCAGTTCCAAAGCCTTGATTCGTCTTACTTGATTTTAGCCTTCTGAATGAAATGTTTAATATTGTCATCACCTCTCTCTACAGACAGTATTGAGAGTGAGAAGCACTTCAGATTTAGTAACTTCCAACAGGGAAAACTTACTCTGTGTAGAAACTTAACCTAAATTTTAGTCAAATCTGCATAGAAGTTCTCTCCTTTCTCTCTAGTTTCTCTTTTTTTTTATTCCACAGGTAGACTTCTGACACTTATGTACCATCAAACTGGTGATGGAAAAGAAATGATCTTCTGTCTAAAGCACTGTAGGTTCATTGACAAGAGGATCAGGTGTAGGTAGCATCTTACCACAAAACCTTTATTTGCCTGGTATCTCCTAAACACATATGTATGACGAAAACTCAAGCTTAGAACAAATTCTCAGATGAGACCACCAGGTTGTCATCTAAGCTTCAGTTAAATGTTAAGCATGAAACTTTAAAAAATCATTTGGACTTTTAAACTACATTGCAGTATAGCTAAGACTTTTACATTATTTTTTTCCATGCCAGAAAAGAATAATTACCTTTGTTGGAACTAACAGTAGCTGGCAGGTATACAAAAATTTTGTTAGTTAAAAGATGTTTGAAGGTTGCTTATGGTTACATGTTGTCTCAGTTATGTGAAAGAGTGGGGAGAAAGAAACTCAACTGATGTAAAAAAAAATATCTTCAATCAATTTGGTTAGATTGAACCGTTAATAGTGGGGGATAAAAAAGATTAGTATAAGAAACAACGTAAGTATTGCATCTTTGGAATGGAGCAATAGATGGTTTCAGGATAAGTATAGGCATAAATCTTTTGCAATGGTTGCTAAGCCATGCAATAGCCACAAAGAAAAAGAATGTCCATGCTTTAATTTGGCAGTTGAAGGCCCTTGTGAAATTTCCAGCTACATCACTAGAAAAGGGTGCTGCTCGAATGACTGCCTTGTTTGGTGTTCAACTGTGATTGAAAGATTTCAGAAAAGAGACTATGTCTGGGTTTTTTAACTTTCTGAAGGAGGATCCCTCATGATTTTGTGATCTGAGGACAGAAGCTGGAAAAACTAATGTATACCAGATTCTGCAGAAACACTCAAAATTCCATGTGAAGAAAGAGTTAGCAAAATACCAAAATACAGTATTAACTTACAAATTGCCTATCTTATATTCTGTTATTTAAGCAAGTGTGGCAGTAAATCTGCATTATATGAGAAACTGTAGTTTAAACATGTTTCAAAATGGCTTTTTCTAGTCTCTTTGCTAACTCATGCTTTCTTCTTCCCAAGACCTCCCATGGCAGGTGTTATCCCTGTCGCAGAAATGTCCTGAGAAGATATCAAGAGGTCTTCTCATTGGCCTTTGTTAACCCTTTCCTATTGGCTATTAACTCTTTACCTGATTGGTTTTTCTGTAAGCCCCTTGAGATCTGTAATTGGTTACTCTGTGAATCCTCCTAACCCTATAAATGTAACACCCCCAACAATAAACTCTCTCTTGCCTCCTCTCCACGTCCTGTTTGCTGTCCCTGTGGCTGCCATGGGACCACGTGGTGGGAGGGAGGGGGGAGTACCTCTCCCCTCCAGGCTCAGGACCTGAAGAAACCCCTGGTGCTGGAGTTCCCCCCTCCCTATCCACCCTCAACCTCTGGAAATGGCCCCTCAGATGGAAATGGAACCAGAAATGGTACCCCAGGGAGGAGATCCAGAAGCAAGTACTTGTAAAATTTATATGGAAAAAAAATTCATACACTGTTAAAAATGTAGATTAATACTCAGAAAATATTTATTTTATTATTTTGATATTTGTATGCTTTTGAGCTACTATGTTCTATATTGTTTCTTGAACAAACCTGCAGTAATGAGTTGAATCCTGAAATGCTTAGGCAGAAATTAAGCTGAACAGATATTTCCCCACATCACTGTGTATCTTTATAAGGACACTCTCTACAACAAAAGGGATGCCAAAGAAAAGAGAGAATCTTTGTTAATTCGTAAGGAAACCTGAACTCTCTCTATATATATTGGTGAAGCTACTAGTGCCTCTGACCTGGTATCTTATTTTTGAACTCTGTCCTTCTTTCAATTACCAGGTGACTGTTTTCTTCACTGGGAATAACAAAATGCTTTAGATGATGCAATGCAATACCAATCCACTTTATAGAAAGCCGGATGTGCAATACTTAAGTGAAAAGTCTGCATTAATATACTGGATTTTTTCAGAAAAACAAAGTCAGGATACCACAACATCTATGTATAAGAATAACTTATCCAGAATTCTACAAATAGGTCCAAAACATTTAAGCCGTAGTGCAGCTCTACTAAGGAGCTACTCTACTTCTCCTTGGGTCATTAATGGTAGCTATTCTGAAGTGATCAATCAACTGAGTTCATATGATCTGTAAAAAATTAATTGGGGACGTAAAATGAATCAAAAAAAGCAGATAAAGGCTCTGTACATATATACAGTGCAAAGGGGTAGAAGTATACATTGTCTATCTTTGTACAGGCAAGTAGAGATTGTAGTAAACTGATCACTGTCTACCCTTAAAGGGAACATGCCAACGACAGAAGGGAATGTCAAAGAAATGAGAGGATCTTTGAGTGGATAGGTGTCGTGGTTTGAAAGCTCCCAAAAATCCAGTTTCCAAGCCCCCCGCAATTTGTTTCAGTGTAAGAGAAGTTTTCAGACGGGCACAATTCAGCATTGGGGAATTATATTAAAATTTATTACTAACAGAATAAAAACTATAGAAACTAAAAAGCAAATAAATACACTGCATTAATACAATTTCTACCACCCCTGAGGCCCTCTCACATCAATCCAGAAGAAGAACCTTCAGGACAATGGCTAAAGTCTCTCTCTCATTGGGGTATGGGGAACGGGTCTTCTGCACCCCCACCAGCTATTCAGCCTCTGCAGAGGTCTCCTCTTGGACTGCAAGGGAACACTTGCTACACCAGGTCTGCATCATGAGCTACAGGGAGTCAGCTTTTGAGTCCTTTCCTCCTGCTTCGTGAAGGTTCCTCCTAGGGAGTAAGATTCAGGGTCTTCTCCACTTTGGGTCCACTCTTCTACCCAGGTTGCAGGATTCTCTGGGTTTTTGCTCAGTCTATACCCCAAATAGCTTTCATCAAAGTCCTTACCCAGGGGAAGCCCGCTTGGTTTGGTTTCTCTCTGTCCCAGCTGCAGTATCAACTCGACTTGCCATGTGGCAAGGGAGCATCCCCCGCATTCCTCATCCTTCAGTTTTCAGCTGCCCTTGTCCAAACCTCACGTAGGGCACCTCCGAGCCCTCAACCCATCTCTCTTCTGCTTCAGTCTCAACTGGAGTCGCTCCCTCCCCCCGCCATGGTGGGGGAGGTGGCAGCAAGACTGTTTGTAGTTTCTCTCTCTCCTCTGCCTGGAATTCTTTCTGCTCTGCTTCACCACGATCGCCGCTGCTGACTCCCCTGCTCACAGGGGGAAAATGGCGAGGAATTGCCGCAACACTGGAAATAGTGCCGCGGCCGCGGGGTGCCCAGGGGCACCCTGAACTAGGGGCTCCCCTCAGCTACCTCATGGCTCCAGTTCTCTCTGCCAACAACTTCCCTTCCGGTCTGTTGTAATATGCTAATTTCACAGGGGCGAGTTGCGGCTTCTGATTGGCTCTACACCAAGAACACTACCTCTGGGGTTAAGCACTTTCCAGCTCCAGGGGAGGCTAGACGAGTGAAACCACGACAATAGGAAATAAATCAAAGTACTTGCTCATCTAGTCAATCTATCTTCCCAAAATCTGATATAAGAAAGGAAATTTAAGTCAGTCCTGCTTCAGAGCAGGAGCTTTAGACATTTACTCACTGTTAGGATGTATAAAGATCAGACACAGGAAAAGCCCACCCCAAAACCTAAAACTGGGCCTACTTAGTTTATGGCCCTGGCAATTCCTGGGAGATCCTTAAAGAACAATGTGCTTGGCTGCCCTGGGACCTCTCTACAGAAACTCTCTGTCACAAGAATAGCACAAAATGGCTACAGCAAGCGGTTAAACTTTCTGGTAATCTTTTTCCCACTGTGTTTCCAGGTGAAAATTGAGGAGCACAGTTCATTCTATGGCTCCATGATTTCCCTGGTAGTTTTTGTAAGCTGGAAATTTTCCTTGTGAACTTTTTGCACACATACTTCCCATCTGCCCTCACTCCTTGCTCATGTTCCCAGTTTGGAACTGTTGTGGTCCCTGGAGAGCTGGACAGGGTGAGGCCCCATCTCCCTTTGTGTTGCTGATCAGCTGTGTAAAGGATAATTTTTAAATGGTCCAAGATGCATTTGTATGTTGCTGCTTTCAGTTGTCTGTCCAAAATCTACAAAGCACTGTATCCAAGGGATAAAAATGAAAAACAATGAATAAAAAGTGATGCTATTTCAGACATTAACATTTCATATTTAAATCAATACCTCCCAGGAAGATGGTAAATAAAGTGGTCCAAAATCATCCCAGGGAAATTCCAAGAAAGTATGCAGAATTCTGCCAGGGACAAGACTGACACTATAAGTATTAATTTATCAAAAAATTCTACTTTAATGTATTCCACACAAAATTTTCATATTCTTCAGTGGATCAAGAAAGAATATTTGTAAAGTGCTTTGAAGAGGACAAACACTGTTTAAATACTGCACATTAGTCATTGTTGTTATTATGGATGACATTGTTGACTTGATTTTGAAGAGTTCCATGTGATGACTTTTTTAAAATAAATTACTAGTGAAATGACAACTGTACAGTGTATGAAAGCAAACTCAAAACGTTCAATCAGCACAATGCTCTATATTCTTCTTGAAAACACACTGATTTTTACTTTTTGCATGTCTTTCTTATTGTGAATAAAAACATCTGTCTGGGATTTCTAAGAATCTGGTGAACAAATGGAAATGAGATGCAGGATTCCTTTATTTCGATTGCACTTTTTATTAATTGCAGATCAGACTACAATCAAAGGTCCAGGTGCAGTGATGTTTTTAAGGAGAGGGCCCCAAACAATCTACACGTGAAATGTGTGAGAACATGTCTATGCCACTCTGAGTAATACAGTACCAAGAGTCCTCAACTATCTTCAGAGGGACCCATCTATCCAAACCACACAGCTCAACACTCTAAGATGGGTTTGTGAGGACAATAAGGTGGGGTTAGACTGCTGCTGTGCCCTAGCAAGTAAACCTCTTTGTGGCTGACAGGTCCATGCCATTCCCATTCTGAGCATGAACGCTCTTGCAGCCAAGTCAAAGATCTTTGCAAAGTCTCCATTGCTTGATGCAAACTTGCCACCAGTCCTTAGGGATAGTACTCATCTGATTTTTTTTTTTTTTAATTTATTTTACTGAGTATAAAAATGAGAGATCTGGAACTGGTTCAGATCTGGAACTGTTCTTCAAAGGAGAATGAGGATTCCTACTGCAGATTAATTCAAGTCTTTCTTGGTTTCTGCCAATTGATGACTTCATTCTTTAGGCTCCTAGGTGTTTTTCCTTGATCATTCTTTTACCAGAAAAATGTTTTGATTTGTCATTATATTTACAAATAAATTTGTAAACAGTGCCCATGAAAAAATCTGAAAATTCTGATTGCCACCATGCATAATTTTAAATTCAGGAATGCCCTTTTGAAAATAAACTGTTTCTTAAATTAAGAGAGAAAAAATATTGGATAGACTAAGTAAGAAATAATTTGTTAACTAATTATTCATAAAGAAAGAGCTTTTATATAGATTCTTACAATTCTTTTAGGTCAGATTATTTTACAACTCGATTACAGGATGATGATTATTAGCATACGCCTTCTTCTCATACTCATTCATTTTTCCTTTACTTTTTTCTTCAATAACTTGTTAAATACATCCCCCAGTATGCAATTTAGCCATGTAATTCCTGTAATACACTAAGATGCAAAGAATCCAGACTTTTACTTTGAAGTTTATAGTTTTGTAAATAAATTCTTTATTTTTGTAGTTTTGTGACATGGACACTTGATCTTTTCAAGATACACCCAAGACTTAATTTGGCTTTAATTTATATTATACAAGTATTGTCAAGCTTTGCTTTTAATAAAAAAAGTTTTAGTGGTAAAAAATATCTGATCAAAATTTTATTTGGTGGGGACTTTTTAACCCATTAAAAGAAGACACAATTTACAAAGAATATTGTGCTCATTGACAAAATGTAAGCATTTACTTTTCTGCTACTCCTCTTAAGCATCTTTAATGAATCACCTGCTTTATTAAACACTTGGCAGTTCCTCGGAATAAAGCTTAAGTTCTCAGGAAGAAAAACTGTACTGAAGTCACGGTGATAGTAATATCAGTCTGTTACCGATCACATAACTTGCAGCAGTTCATTAGAAATAAATTACATATTTGAAAGGAATCCTCTACCAAAAAAGCTTGATTCAAAACTTGAGGTCTGTAAATGCACCTGAAAAGAACATTTAGTGCTTAATTCATCCCAAATTAGGTAACAGCTTTGCTGTAAGATAAGGCAGATTTTGCAATAGTAGTTCAGCTCAAATATATGATCTTTACTCCAGACAGGGATGACAGATAATTAGATGCAATACCTACTAGAATAATACTTTAGAGTTGAGAAATCAAAATTGTGAAATTATACTTAAAGCCTAATGATCTTTAACTATTTAATACTCACAGAACTCATGAGAGAAGGTGATTGTATTTTCCATTTACTCTAAGTTCTTCATGCAAAATTCATAAAGGAAATCAGCATATTCCAAGACACATGTAAGAAGATGAGCCTTATTCTTGGCATGGTGGCTCTGCATTGCCCTTTCTGCTAGTCTTGAGATCCACGAAAAAAAGGACTAGTGTGGGGAGGGTGAAGGAAGAGCTGGAACTCTGGGAAACAGACACTGGATTGTGAGGCACATCTACTTGTTTCCGGGGTTCTTGTGTGAGGACAGATGCAGAAAATGGAAAAATGAGGAATCAAGATTAACTGCATGAACCCAATTCAGAGGCATAACTAGCCTTTTCATAGGTGGGTGAAAAGGTCTTGACTTTTCCTCTTGAGACCACAGGCAGTTGGTTCAACCCTTACTACCAGATACTGAAAACTTTTAACTGAGTTCTTACAGCCAACTCTGAGGCAGAGAACTTCTTGCAACACTTGAGAAGTGTGGGGGCTACATCTATAGGGGAGCGGCAGGATAAAAAGCTTTAGAGAATATTGCAGGGTTTTTTAATCCTTTCTAAAAGTATTTCTGTAGGATGTTGCAATCCAGTTCTTTGGGATTTACCATGTATATACAGCTTTACTGTCTCTGTTCCACTGTTGAGCATACTGAACTACATAGATGTTGACTGACTTGCCCAAGGTCAAACTTAAGAGTCAACATCAAGATGAGAGAATAGTTTTTTGTTGTCTGTGAGTTCTCCTACAATGGACTTTTCAAATTACTTTTTTATTACATATGCTTGTGCTTCCAAATAATAAAAAACCCAACCAACTGAACAAACACAAACAACTTAAAATGGGGGTTTTATAGAAAATTTAGATGTCCCTGATTTGAGAAAAATCAGTACACTAGTATCATCTTTATACAATTTTCTGGTGACAGTATAAATATGATAAATCTTGGTATTGTGCTAGACATACTTTTCTTGTTATTCTGTAATGTTGCACATTAGTTAGTTCATGTGCACTCTTCCTTTATTAATCTTTTATGTGGTTCTAAATAACTTCCCAAATTCCTAATTGGGCATGTATATTTTTAAATATGTTGACAAAAAATGTCTTCTCCTTAATCCCTTAAATTGTAGAGGCCCCAAACCACATATTACTGATACACCATCCTTGAGCAAGACAGAGAAAAATCATGTCCTGTTTCTTTACTCTTCCAGTACACTTTCCTTTTCTGCAAAAAAAGAGATTTTTAGGTTCCCAGTGGGATTTTATATTCACCTCTAGCCCTGGAATGTCCCAGCAATACCTTATTTTAAACCCACAAAATTTTGCAATTCAAGAATTAAAACAAAAAAAAAAATAATAGTTTTTATGGTATCTGGTGATACTTCTAGAAAAGAGTCTGATGGTATCTAGGGAAATGGTTTTATAGATGAAAGGCTGCAACAAGCAGTCACAATAAAAATGCAAATGCTTTAAAGTATTCTGAAATGTCTTTTTGTAATAAAGGTGGCATTTGCCACCCATACAGTATAATGTTTTAGTCTAGTGTAATGTTTTATTGTCGGTAATTTGGTTCTCAAATTGGAAGGTAATGAAGCCTGCCTGAAATGATTTATAAACATATATATAAATATATCATGTGCATGTGTGACTCCTTGTATGAAAATAATCCTAGTTATTCAGCTGAGATCAGTTCTTTCATAAGTCCTTCTTAGAATCTTGCTTAAGGTATCATGAAACAGCTTGATTTTCATATTGGAAATATATATGTAATAAATTAAATTCACTTTTTTCTTTAGATGTCCTGTGTATTGTGGATTTTTCCTTCCTATCATAAAACAGTAATTTTAAAAACAACACTGTTACTTCAAGATACATTTTTCTCATACGTCAAACAGTACAGATTCAGGAAAAGCCTTTCTACAAGAATACTTTATTCCATCTTTTCTTGACTGTAGTAAATACAACAGGAAAATAGAAAAGGATTATGTTTTATGGAGTGACCTAAACTAGAATTAGATGATTGTTGATCATGAAACCTTCAGATGTATGGGATGAGAGATTTGTGTGCATGCTTGCATCAAGCGTGACAAAAATACTGCTTCTGGAAATAGCTACCACCCTATCCCCAGTCTACTCCACTAAACAGTGATGTTGTTGATGGCAAGTGAAAATGGCAAACAAATTAACAGACAGTTGTGGAAAAATCCTGGAAAGCTATGAGTTTTGCTTGCTTGCTTAAACACTGCAAAACAAAGACAGTCTGCCAACCATAATTTCAAAAAATATTGTGGTTGGTTTATGTGTGGGTTAACAGTATGAATGGCACCTACAGTCATTACAGAGATTACAAAAGTGAAATTGAATAGTACATTAAAGCTCATAAATGTTAGTTCTGGTCACAGAGCATTATTCTGTAATATTATCAACATCAACACTTTTCTATTAAGCAATGGAAAGAAAATGGCACATCCTGACTTGACAATTTATTACCATCTCCAGATTTGTCAAATAATTTCAAATTATGCTCTTTCTCTAAGTTTCCCTGCTTTAATTTAAAAACTAGTGATTTAGTTTTTATAACTACTTCTTTATTCTTTCTGCTTGAAAAATGATCTCCTTTTGCATTTGTTTGGTGTTGCTAGCTACAGTCACTCTCCAGGATACTTTGAGAATGTACTTATGCATCTGACATATGTTGGAAAAGGCACTACATGGACCCTATCTCACCTACAAAGCAAATTGGTTGTAGTGTCTGTTTCTCTTTGATAAATGTATCTAGTTTTTTTAAAAAAAGTAAGCTAGCATTCTTTTAAGGTAGTAAAGATACCACTTTCCTGTAACAGAAAACATCTGTCTTTTATTTGAAGAGACGCCAGATATTTTTTGTTCATTTGTTTGTTTTTAAAGATTAGTAAAAATCAGCTTTTAGGCAGAAAGTTTCCAGTTGACTTGGGCAACAACAAAAATTTATGAGATTAGTGTTAAGGGGTCTTTGCCACAGCTGTCTGTAAATGGCTGTGTATTGCCAGCTCACATTCCAGAATTAGTGCAGGGACTTTCCTAACTACCATTCCACTCACTCCAGGAGTGGGGAGAGAACTTTCCTTTGCATTTTAGGAGTGCTAAGTAACTTTCTCTTTAAAGATCCTTCTGACATAGCACTCTGCTTGCTGCAGATAATGACTAAGTTTGGAGACTGAGCTTCCCATGCAACAGTCAAAGTATGATCTGAACTCTTTGCTTGAGTAACACTTTTTCATTACTTCATTCATAGCAAGTGATTCACTGACCTTGAATCCATCATAATGGGTTAGACCCGCAAAAACACATCTATGGGTCCTGAGGAATCTGCCATACTAACTGGGAGCCCCTGGTCCTCCCACTTTATCCCTAAACTACAGAGCCACATCACAGAGGGATCTGTTACGTCAGGTCAGCTGGAGATAATGTTATTGAAACAGCACCTCCACGGAGACAAGTACATACACATATGATAAACATTTTGAAGCAGGGATGTCCCCTTACTGTGGGTAATCCTATTAAAACTCAGGACACATCACATCATCTGATTGAACAGCACTTCGCAAATGGATTTGTAGAGACAAATACACCAAATGTGCTCTTAATAATTCTCCATCTATATACCATATTATTCTAAACACCATGGAGTACTCCTGTTATTCTTGAGCTTTCTCACAGATGCAGGAACTAGGACGTAAGATCTGGAGACTACAAATACATGCTTTCATACCTTAGCACTGCTTCTTTCATTTACATGAAAAAATACAAGAAAAAAAGGTAGTCTTTCTCAGGCAGCCAGAGTGCTTGAACAGGAGCATTGTTGTGGAACTGTACACATGAAATTCTTTCTTTCTTAACATTTTTAAGCTCAGTGTAGATTTTCTCTCATAGTGTAGACTTAGTGATAACAGCTCTGGTTCAGGATGGGAAAAATGTCATATTGGGAGAATTTGTAGACAGAACCATCAGATAACAAACAACTGAGTAGAAAGTGAATTGAGAGTGACAGCAGCAACCCACTGGAGGTAACAAGCTAAAAAGACAGGAAGCCAGTGAGACATGACAAAGAGAGTAAATGAAATTAATCTTCTTCCTGCTGACAACAAATTTCAGGCCAGCCACAGTCACTCAACTTTACATTACCCATAATTATATTCTGGTTAAATTTATTTTTAAATTAACAGGAACTTGCTGTAGGTTTCAATCGGCTGGATTTTTGATATATAGGAATAAAAAGTAGGGTTTTTTTTCTAGATAGGTTTGTAGATGTATTTTCTATAAAGCATTAAGCTCTTGTTATACACAGTATTTTACTATTAGATGTTGTTGGCATCAGAAATGAAAAGAATTTTTTGAAAAGTCATGGAGTAGCCACAGAATGTCAAAGCAAGAACAACAATGTGCCATTTTGAATGACAAAGGTTTCCTTTCTCTTTCATTAAAGACTTTTGATTTAAGTCTCTTGGCTTAGTGTGAGATAAGCATGCAGGCTATAACTGTATTGCATTTCCCTCAAGAGATTTCTGTGAGTGGTCACTTTTGCAGAGTGGTAAGCAAACACAAATCAAAACTAAACATTTGTTTTAAGTAAGGCATGATCTACCATTTCTTTACACTGTCATGGTCATAACTGATAAAGAAAATCAGAGAATCCAGGAGTATAGCACAGGATGGAAAGGTCTGACTTCAAATTAGACATGCACTGATTGAATCTAAATTATGAATAACTGGAAACAATCCCACTTACTCTGACAGAAGTAATTGTTTTTATTGGTTCTCTTCCTCTGCTGAGTTTGCCTGATATTTCCCTATCAGTCATTCATGACGTGAAATTGTTTCCAAAGCGATAAGCTAAAGAATGCAGTAGTTACTGCTAATATATATACAGCTTATCTTTATCAATTAATATGGTTAATTTCAATGAAAAATATTTCAAAATGAGATCTGTCAGACATACTACATCAAGATAATTTTTCTCTTTATATATGGACCTGAATGCTCAGACAGTTGTATGAGTAGTCTTTATTGTATTGATCAACACAATCCAAATGAGAATGTGTCTCATTCTATGTGGTCAACACAGACATCACAAACTAGTTAATAATCTAATGAAAAAAGAGGACTGTATGCTAGTTTTGCTTACTATGCTTAATTGCTTTTGGACAGTTTTTTTCTTTTTTTTCATTTTGTTTTTTCAATTCTTTCACTAACATAAAGCTATAAGCCACTGCTTTCATCATATAGGAAAAATGGCCATCTGTTAGAACTCTGGTTTTAAAGTGTTGTTGCTTTCATAGAAACTATTTTGTAAAAATTAGCTATAATATATATGAGGGATACAGAGGCCTGAAGTTTCACCTACACCCTTTTGTGTGTGCTCATGCATGGAAATGGACATATACTTGCACTGGAGAAATAAAAAAAACATTTAATGTGGATGTCAATGGATGCCTTTACGAAAAGGTTAGACAAACATCTGCCAGTATTGTCGTAGGTATAAGCAGACCAAATCAGGAAGATGGACTAGATGACCTTTCTAAGTACCTTCTTATCCTCATATTATGATTCTGCAAAGCATAATAGTATTGTAGAAACAGGTTTCATATCTCAGGACAGCATCATCATCTCTCATTGGGACTAGTACACCTGAATTATTTCAATAGCTGATGAAGCAGTTGCCAGAAATACATTGACTGCAAATTCCACAAAAAGCTGGGAAAGTTTTGAAGTAAATGAAATCTGGAAAGCACTATGTTTGATTTCTCTTAGCAAGCATTAAAAGAAATAGAGCTGTTTAAGCTGTATGAGCACATGATAACAAAATAACAATTTGGAAATTAGATGGATATATAGAAAAAAAGGTTCCAGATGTAAAAAAAGTGTCATGCTCAAAAAAATACCAGGTAATAGAAAAAACATCTGGAAAAATAATATGAACACCCTGTCACACATATGAATTCTATAATTAGATGAAAGTTTGAAAAAGATGTGTTTTAAAAACAATCAGTTGCTAGACAGTGACAGATAGAGGTTAACAGTATTCTAAGGCACCTCTTGTCTTATCCTGTGACTGTTCCAGTTGCAACACAAAATATAAGGCACTCAACAACACAGTCCCCAATCCGACTAGGAGACACAAAACGTATATTGAAGATCTCAGCTCAGGTTCAGAGTTGGCACACATCATGTGTGTAAATGGCTGACCCTTCATCTGAACCATAAGACATGTGCTACAGCCAAAGCATTGTAGAGGGTAATGCTTATATGTAATAGACACTACACAGGTTACAAAGTGATTTGAGGAATTCATCTTCCTAGACAAGACATGAGAAAATGGGAAGAAAATTCCAAATGCTTAAATGTTTCTCCTTTTGGTAGAGTCATATATAACAACTTCAAAAGTACAGCATGTTTTGAAACAAAGCCATACTAAATTAATTTTTTTGAAGTTAGGGGAAATATTTCAGTTCGTTCTTGACACCAGATATCTGAAATGACTATAAATGACTTTTTACACTGATTGAAAAGTAAAGTGCTATGTATCTCCGAATTATTCAATAGATTTTTCAATAAAGATTTTCAATTTGAGGCTAAGACATCCCACAGCCCTACTCAAACTTCAAAATGGGGTAAAAAAGGGTGAAATGACCCAGAAATTATCTATGAAAAGCAGAATGAAATGTTTTAAATAGACAGGCTAGCCTTTAGAAATGTGTGGAACACCTTACATAGTTATAGATCTTATCCAGCAAAAGAGCTCAATGAGAAAATCCCTGGCCCAGCTGGGTTTGAGACATATTTTTATTCCAGGGTCGAGTAATGCTTAATGTTGGATGAGAGTGTTGCAAGTCAGCAGTTGCAGAATAATGTGTTGTAGTAACACGGTATAAAATCACAGGTCTGGTTTAATTTGTGGGTTCAGTCTGCATATAAAAAATACTTAACTCAGATGCTTTCAGATTCCTTGTCTTGTATGAGGGTTGGATTTCTCTAGATGGTCCTGTCTGACACTGAAATCCCTGTTTATGCTTTAGAGGGGTAAAAGGGAAATGAGACAATCCCTTGATTTTCTTGCCTCACAAGATGTCCAGAGCCTGAACATCTCTCGTAAGTTGGTTGACTTTACTGTTTGCACTGGCAATCTCTTACAGGGTTTCTGTTTAGCTCTTCCTTGGCAGTACTAGGTTAGTGGCTGGACTCAATGGTCTTAAAGGTCTTTTCCAACCTAAATGATTCTATGAATGTATGATTCTGTGGAATGGTCCAGCCTCAAGGTCAAAACATTGTAAACTAAAACATGATGAAGAGAGGTATAGCTCCATTCAAGTCAATGTTCAGTGGTTATAAGAGAATTACACCAAGGGTTTTTCTTTTAGCTAGGCATAAATTGCACCATGTATATGTGGTTGTGCCACATACTTTTACTATCCACACAGCAGGTATGGGTGTACCCTGATAGAGGTGTCAGTGGGAAGGAATTACACTAGCATGATCTATCTTCCCAGGTGAATAGTAGAGCAAACACATCACTGTAGAGATTTGAAACTCCCTCAATCTCTTCCATATTTGTCACCCAGTATCATTAGTTTTGGTCAAACCTTGAAAAATTTGACAGTTTATTTCAGCTGAGATACAGAGACAATTTGCCAAATCTTATCTGAACTAAGCATAAGAATTCTGCAAAAAAAAAGAGCTAGAAATGTTTGCCTGTATCTCCATGTATCATTTGATTTTATTTTCAGTCCACAGCATAGCCAAGCAGATCAGTAACTGAATAAAAAAAGGAGGGGAGGAGGGAGGGATAGGGTTAATTATTAAACTTAGTTTTCATCTCTGAATATGGCAACAGTTCAATATTTTGTCAAAGATTCAACTAATTCACTGTTTTTTTCAGTATCCTTAGATCTTAGGTCTGTAAAAAATTATGAGGAAAAATTTAAACTTATAGTTGCAAATTTTATTACATTACAGTTGAATTATTTGATAAATGAAGACTTGTCTTTATTGTATCTATCACCTGAGGAAAAAGTCCATTAGGAAGAGTGTGATGATTTACCTAAATAGGGCTTCAGAAAGTGTCTCAAATACATTTTACTTCACTGAATGTACAATTTTTTTACACTTCTAAGTTAAGTGAAAGACAGGGAAATTTAAAGGTAGCCAGAGATCTTTTCATTAACTTTGAAAGGTTTGTGTGTTATGTATTCTAGTGAATGTATATAAGTTATTGAATGTTCACCATATTCTTCTGTTAGTAATATAATAATAAAGTACAGTGGAAGACAAGCAACACTGGCTTTTCTCAGGTGTAGAATATTCTTCACCAGCATACATATGTCAGAAAACATGTGAAAATACTTAGTTGTAAAAGGCCTTTTACATCAAGATTTTCATTTTGCTTGCTTCTCACAGGAGTCCACAGGAAGCTATTTCAGTCAGTCTAAAACATCTATCTTTATTCTACTTATGTCTTCTAGTCCTGGGTTTTCTTCCAGTACAAAGGCAAATAATATCTTATCAACATTGAAAAGGCCAAATTGCCTTGTGACTCTTTGTATGGAGGGTTCTACCACCATTGAAACTGCTCCAGCTGTGGTGTCAGCTGGTAGACACAGCCGAGTTAAGCACTTTTGATGATGGTGGAACCTACAACTCACCTTTTCCTAGTGCACTGGTCCCCAAAATTGCTTCTGTTGAAAATCCAAACACTATCCACAGCCTACAAACACTATTGTAGCCCTGTGACTTAAAAAAGAGACTTTAACTCAAGACCTTGGTTCCTAATTAGTATACAGGTGTCTGATCCCTGCTGCTTTTTTTCTGGGAGCAGTGAAGTCTGCCTTGGCAGCCGGGTGAGCTCTGGCAGCCTGTGATCTCTGTGTCTGCAGGGGAAGCCGTACTTACAGAAACTCCTGCCCTGGACTGTCTGTCACAGCCATCGATGATACGGACGGTCCAGGGCAGCTCTCCCCTCCTCTTGGTAGTCAGGACTAGCTGCAGTGAGCCCAAAGAAGTAGTACAGAAATATATTTCAGAGCTTGGGATAACAAAGGCAGTTACAGATGCATTAAATAAGCTTGAGAAGAGGCCAGATGTAAATGTTTTTTTTCAATTCTAAACAGCTCCTGTGCCAAGTATTCTAGCTTGACCACCCCATAGCTGTCTAAAGCAAATGGAACTAATTTTTCTATTCTTTCTTTCTGTTTCTTTAAACAACAGATGGTAAAGCTGTTCACAGTCTCCATTTAGACTAACATTTGCTGTATTGTAAATAATCATGAACTGAACTTTTAGTCTGACCATTCCCCAGTCCTCAAATATTTTTATGCAACATATGATAAAGGGGTTTTCAGAAAAAGTTCATATGCTTCTGTTGTTATATTGGGATTTTGGTTTTGGGATTAATTGTGTCAGGTGGATGAACAGCCTGCCAAAATCCAGGAAGCCAGAGCACAAGGCCTTGTGAGCTTTTGCTATTACCACTTTATTGCAGAGTAAATATCTGTGCTAGAAATTGCAGACTGCGATATTGCCTTCGGGGTCTAGTGTATTAACAACAATGTATTCCAGTTTTCAAGTTCTGACATAATATGCTTTGGTAATTTGCTGCTTTGAAGTATGGTGACATAACATGACAACTATGCATATAAAATGATAATGAGTTGATCTGCATTTTCTTTTTCTGTGTGCCTTTGAAATTTGAACAGGGATAGCTCATCCTGTCCTTTCTCCAATTCTATTATTGTACAAAATGGCGAGACACTAATTGTAAAGATGGCAAAATTACAAGTGTCTTCATGATGAAAATCATCTTACAATCTTACATTTAAACAATTTTATTTGGGTGGTAAAATGTCTCAAACTGCACTTTCTTTTTTTTTAATAGTAAATGTATTTTCCAAAACCAGTGAGGTTTCACAATAGAAAATGGACTCCACAGCTTGAAAATACATCTAATGGACTTTATATATATATATTTCCTTGGAAATACTGATATATTAAATTCTCTGTAGGTTTCCAACCTTTTATCATGAAAAAAAAGAGATAAAACCGAATCCAAGTTCTACCTAAACATAAATAGTCGAAGAAAGATCAAATAACTGGTGTTTGATAAGATTTGGGTGACAGTTCATGCCATCTGTCACATGGGGAGAGAGGAGGAAGAGATCCTGCACAGCCCTGAACTTTGGTGCATCATGTGAGAAAACTGTATTTATGTTACACTGAGTGATGCTAATAGAAGGGTAATAGTTGGCTAAATCCTTTTGTTGCTCTTCCCTACCTAGACCAACCTGTATAGCATAAAGATGGAAAAAAATTTCATATGCCATTCACTGATTTAAATTTCAAATAAGAATATGGTTAGCAGTTCTTGCATTTTCTTGGTGAATTCTAGTGTGGGCTTTTAGTCATAAGCCTTACATATCCATTGTAACTTAATGGTAGACACGCTAAGTCTAAAATGTGGGACATGTTTTTCCATAAGAAATCCAGTTTTCTGGATCTCCCATGATCCAGAGCCTGTACAAGTTGCCCTCTAGTTCTCATAACCTTGAGACCAACATACTATTGAGAGTAGGAAGACCAGTTCCTGAAGTCTTGCCCCACTCTGGTCAGAAGAAAGCTGACATTGACCTGGGATGTGGGAAGTTCTAGTTGGTCCCAGAATAAAGATCTAGCTAGGTTAACATACTGCTGTGTGATAGTGCTCTGAACTCAGTAACCTGTATGACTGCTTCATAATTTGTGTCCAATGTCATGACAGTTTTTGTTAGGGTCATTTTCTGATATTATCAAAAGTATACTGTTTTTTAGTCTTAATATCCATACTCTTAATGATTGCTATAACAGAATGAACAAGATAAAAAAAAGCCAATTCAATTAGTCATATTTTATCAAAGTCCACTTTTTCTCAATTAAAAATGCAAATCACTGTCTAATGTGATGATCACATTCCACATTAAAAAAGCACTCAGATGATGAAAGAGTAAAGTGTAAGGAGGAGATACAAGGACTCCCTGAAACATCTCAGCCTTGACCATATTGATCATCATCACTTGTCTACTCTAGCCTCCAGTCAGGAGGTCTGGAGACACACTATCTAAAACATTGCTGCTTCTTTTGAGAATGCACAGAGGATCACTCTCGAGGAGAAAAGACAATGCAGAAAAACTGTGTCTTGTTGATATCACCTAAGGAGTCTTTCTGCTGTGCCTTTTGCAACTGGACTTGTCTATCTTGCATTGGTCTTTTTAGCCATCAGTGCACTTGCAGCAAATGAGGGTAGAGTCCTTCCCAAATCTTAGCCATGATGACAATAACCATTAAAATGTCTAGAAAGAGAACTGAAGATCCATAGGAAAACAAACAAACAAACAAACAAAACAACAGAACCCAAACCAACAGTATTTTTCAAGCATTACAAAGGATTTAGGTGCTACCATCATGGCCAACAAAAAAATTGCTGAACTCACTACCACACCCTGTACAGGGAAATTAGGAAATCCCTCAAGAAACTTCTGTAACTTTCTAAAAACGTGGAGATAACCTTGCTGGATTCCTTGTGGACAGTTTCTAGAGATGTTGCTCTTTGCTGCAAGGGAAAGCTGTGAGCTCACGGGTGGTCATCAGGTTTTTGGAGACAAGTGCTGTAGGACTCTGAGTGTTGTTTCAGCTTCACTTCCCACTGTGACATTTAGGAACTGGATTTAGTAAGTGTATTTTGGGCCCCACTTGAAGAACTTCTCCAAAAGAACTGTGAAAGTTTTTGCTCATTTTGGGAAGATCTGAATCCCATAGCCCTGGTTAGGATGCATGCCTGGTTATGCTCCGATTCAGCTGACTGTTGGTTGCCTGAAGAGAATATCAACAACCTGGAACCTGTTGGATCTGCACACACTGGTAAAAATGCTATACCTATTTTGTCCTTAATCTTCTGTTCACTAATCCTGTACATTGCAGATTAGAAATGAACCTTGCTACTTAAACCTAAAAGAGCTGTGACTGTCACAGAGCCTTTAGATTCAATGCTGTAAGGCACTGAGTACCCTAACCCCACTCCATTAATCAATACGTACTGTAGAAGAGCAGGGTTGCTCTTAACCAGATTTAAATATTAAAAATATATTTTAAAAGTTTATATTCAGGTTATGAAGTACAATAGGGGTCAGTATATCAATTTAGCAGTATGAAGTCAGTTATTTTTGTCATTGCTGTTAACATAATCACATAAGCAAGAACTTCAGTATAGTTCTAGTTGTATCTGCACCTGCTGACATACTGTTATATACCATCTTTAAGAAAATGGAATGAAACTGAAAAAAAATCTCTGTGGACATGTTTGTATACAAGTTTGACACAAGTCATACTTCCAGTTAACATTGTACAAAGTTCTGTAACATATATAAAGTTTTGTAATGCATATACAAAGTTTTGTTATGTATAAAAAATGAAAAAATTGTATCTATGTACAAATAAAGAATAAAAATATGGAGTGAAAATTGTAAGGTAATGAAATGTAGCTTTCTATATAATTATTTATTTTCTTTCTCTTAAATGATAGATTTTTTTTTTTAGTAGACAATTCTCAAAAGGACCCTGGAATAAGAAGATGAAATAAATAAATATTCTATTTATCTACTAAGGCACTAATATCTGATTTTTATTTTTTCTTTTACTTTATACCTGAGAAGAATGAGGAATGGTGATTGTAAAGAAAATTTTGTGAACAAAATGACTAAGATTTATTTCTTTAAACTGCACTTATCTCTGTAGAAGCAACGCATGATGTAATTTATTATTATTTTCATTCTGAAGTACTTACGCAAGATGTTTCACTCAAAGACAAAATACAGAAAAGTTTATAAATAGAAATAACATTTTGTATAAGACTATCATAATAGAAGTAAAATTAAGCAAAACTGTGGATATACAATGCCTGCTGCAGGTCCTTTTTCTGAGTTTGAAGGATGAATAGTGAACCTTCTGAAATCTCGTGAAAACTTTTCACCTGTACTTGTTGATCTAGAGAAGTATAATATTTGTTGGTCTACTTATGAACTTTGCTCTACATATGTCCTAGCTGCAGTGAAATATTACTCACACATTGATTTAACAAAGACATAAAAAATGATTTTGTAAACATTGAGACCAAACACTCTTTCTTATAAGAATGCTTGTGGAACTGGTTGGAGTATTCTATGAGAATTTCCCTTCTGATGCTATGGGGAGGTTTTTCACTTGGTGAAAATTTCTCTGCATCCAGTGAGAAAGAGATGTACTGCATAGTTTCTTCCCAAACCACAGAGATCTTTATGTAACTATAGATGACAAAGAAGAAAGACATCCTCATTCTATCACAATTCATATTTATCAAAGCTGGCATCACTATAACTTCATAGTCACAGATAAATATGATCCTTAAACTACACCAAAAAAGTCTTGTATTACCTTGTATTCTTTCTATATTTTAAGAATAAATAGTGCAAGACACTTTATTGGGAACTGATTGAGGGAAGAGGAAGAATGTATTTTGACCCAGTCAGCTCTCACTTCTGATACTCAACATTTTCACTTAACAGATGGATACCCGGAGCAAGTTTCTAGCTTTCTTGGAAGTTCACAGATTCTGGTAATGTTTCTGACAAATGTGTAGTTCAGCAATTTTTTTTTCTACTTTTATTTTTTTTTGTCACCCAAATGGACACATGAGGGTTGACTAAAACCACAATATGAATTTGAGGAAATTTTTTCAGGAAGTAAAATAAAAAAGAGAGAAAAGGTAATTCAATGTACTTGATTTCAGTAATTTAAAACAATCATTTGCTTTCAAATGTGCTTAAAATGTTCTTAAAACCAAAGCAATGGGGGGGAAAACCTCCTCAATTATCCATTTAAAATCACTGAAACTTAATAAAAAACAAACTCCAAATATTTTCTTATTCCACATTTTTCAGAACTTTTAGTTTTGATGGACCAAAATCTCTTGTTTCAAAGGGCTATATCCAGAAACTCAGAGACAAAATATTCAATCCCAGAATTAGTAATTCTGAATATGCTAGGAAAATACCCTTTGTTGCAAGAGATGATTCCTTTGGACTGAATTTGGCTGCATTGACTCTTTGAAGAATGAAATGTCGCTACCTCCATAGACCTGTTCTATTAACTGCCAGTCTATCTCTTTTCACAATTATAAGACATTTGAAAGTAAACTGAAGAAAGTAGACTACAAATAATATTGCCTTGAGCTTTTCAGCTGATTTTTCCACATCTCTGTCTATATATGCAGACCTTGTGGTTTATCTATGAAAAGGGGAATAGTTTAGTTTTTCAAATGCTATCAACACAGATGTTCTCATGCTATTCCCAGCCAATGTTTCAGGAACATGTGGCAAGAAAGTAGGAGCAAAAATAAACATTGAAATAAATGGAAGACGATCATTTATCATCAGAGCACATTTTACAACTACAAACCAACACTAAAATACTTTGAAAAACTAGAGCAACAAACTTGAAATTGTTCCTTTTTGGTAAGAGAAATAAACAAGTGAAAGTTGATTTAACAGTTTTCCTAAAGATACCAAGAGAAATTCACAGTAGACCATCCCTGTGTCTACTTCCTTTATACTTCCTTTTGCATTTGAATTCAGTTGGAAGTTCTCTTTCTGGTCATGTTGGCTGGTGACAATGTAAACAAGAAGCTGAACTTGTTAATCATTGTGCTCTCTTGCAAAGAAGGTGGCCAGTTGCATATTGGCCTGCTGTAGCCAGCAGGTCCAGGAAAGTAGTTATTCTGCACTGTGTGACACTAGTGAGATCTCTTCCAGAATACTGAGCTGTGTTTGGGAACCCCAAGTACAAGACATGAAGACGGACATACTGGAGTGAGTATAGTGAAAGACCACCAAGATAACTAGGGACAGATGACACACAGGTTGAGAAATGTGGGTTTGTAAGGAAGAACTGGTAGCACAAGAAACAATCAATGCAAACTGGAATGTGGCAAATGTTGGTTAGTTATAACCTTTTTCACCATATAGCATTTTTCACCATGGGGATGATCAAACATGGGAGAATGCTGCTCCTTGGAGATGTTTAAAACTTGATTGAACAAGGCTCTGAGCAACGCACTCCAACTAGACCTGCTGGTAGCAGAGGCAGGGCAAAGTGACCTTCATAGGACTCCTAGGGTTGAAATTATCTTATGGCTATGTAACATTGTAGCAGACAGAGAGAGGTTAAAAGCATTTACCCTCTCATTACTTCTAACATAATTTCTCTATCCTAAATGCCTATTGAAGGCCCAGCCTTGAGTTATAACTTTGAAGATATCACCTTGATGGCTGATGCAAGAACGTTGAACTATACTCATTTCTATGTAGTTGTGTGAATTTACAAGACTGTCCTAATATTTACATTTTCATCTACTTTGTTTCAATTTTCCCAAAGTAATATTATCAAAAATTACTTACTGTATTTAAATTCATGCCTTTTAATACATAGGAAAAACTGTTTTATAAAAACAGAAATTTCTTTTTTTTTCACTCAGTTATCAACATATTATGAGAAGAGTTTGTAAGGTATATTCAAAGACAATATCAATAATAAGTGAGATTCAAACATAAATGACTATAAAATACTGACTTGGTGAAACCTTTACTGGTATCCTAATGTGATGGAAGAGATGACAGCATTCATCTCATGTAACTTTAGCCATTTTAAACTGGCAGTTTTAAATTAATCTCTGCCCTTCTGAATTTAGTCACTGAGCTGAGCAGGTGTATCATCTATAACTACCATTACTTCCAATCAGTTTAACAATGCTCATGACTTCTATCCTATGGAAGGCCCAGCAGGCCAGTTTCCTTGTTTATGGCTGCAGGCTTTCACAGCCCCCCGGTGCTATTCTCTAGACTAGACACTTCAAAGGTAGCTTTTGGTTAACTTGAACTAGCTTAAGATTTGAAGAAACCTTAATTGGCTGTGTGGCCTATTAGAAAGGATTCAGGCAGTCTGAAACCATCTTTTATTTCCTTACAATCACTGCAATGATATATATAAGTAAAGAAATGAACGGCTTTATATGTTTCTCTCTAACATGTCATTGCTGAAGGTGGTCATTAGGAACAGGCAAAAGAGAACGTTTCTATAGATTTTCCAGTCTGAAGAGGTTGCTGGTGATGAGAAAGGTGATAAGAGGGATTGCTTAACTGAAGACAAGGGAGATGAAAGACTACATCCAGAGAGGCATCACGAAGTTCTACAAATGTATATTTCAGAATAGTACTCTGAGTTACTTCTCATCCTATGAGCACATCAGTACACATAAGTACATGCACCTCATAACACCTTGCTTTCCCTGATAGGATGCCAAAGTCACCTGCATTTTTATTCCCACCACATTAGGTATGAATGCAGAGAAGCACAAGGGCTATGACTGTAAACCTAATGGTGTATAATCAGTACTAGAAAGTGTTGCTCTACCTTTTTAAGGAACATAATTGAGGGTCAATAGCAACGTTTTTGTAAGTGCTGACACATGTCAAAGTGCATTAGTTTTAATTCAGTTACTCATTGTTTTGCTATCCAATAAAAGAATGTTATGAATTTGTGATATATTTACTATAAAATAAAATAAATTATAATGAAGCAAGTTGGCACATACAGTACAGATCTCGTAATAAGTATTTACAGCTGAGAAAGGTAATACAAATCTTGAACAGAATGTTAGTGAGTGAAAGTATATTATAAAGCTGGTATATGGTGAAATAGTAGTCACTGAAAGGTCCACAATATTAGAAAAAAAAAAAAAAAACAAAGGAAGGAGAGTCCAAGGATTGCAGGAATCTTAATGAGATGATATTCTGTACAGAACTAGGAGCCAGCAGCATAGTCAAAGAAGAAACTATTCCTCAGTCTATTTAAAACTGAGACTGAAGAAGCAACTATAATTGCCTTTGAAAGTTGCAGGCAATAATTATTTACATTTGAGACAGGAATTATGTATGGCACCAGTGAGTTGCGTGTTTCTTTTGTTATACATATTCAAGAATTAAATATTCATATTGGATCTTGCCACAATAATTATCAAGGGATTTTGTATCTACCTTTTAAGTAGGAAATGAAGATTCGCAGTTGTTTAACATGACAAAATAACCTTAAGATTACTGATCTCTTGAAATCCAAGTAAAATAAACTTTAGGGAGAGAAAAAACAAACAAACAAAACTAAAACTGAAACCAAAACAATGTGATCAACATTTCATCATCATTATTATATAAAAAAGATAAAAGTTAAAGAGAAAGGTATACAGTACGTATAATGTAACAGGTTGAAAATCAGAGAAGGATTGGATTCATTGAGTTGAGAGATTTCTTTCAGTTCTACATCCCTAAACTAACTAAATGAAACAAAAAAATATCAAATGAAAAATTGTATATAAACTGAGTAAATGGGGAAAGGGGTTTTCAAGAACAACAAAAAAATTGCACTAGCAGGTATTTCATTCAGATGTGCACCATGGTATAGACCCATTTGCTCATATCTTGGACCAGGATAACAGGGTAGGTATAGGTAACTGGTTTATGAATGGCTATGGCATACACAGATTTTCTTTGTTTTTTCTTTATTTCATTCATCTTTTTTGTAGTACTGAAGTAAATAGGATGGACATTGGTATTCTGCAAATATTGAAGAACCATGCATTCCAACTCTCAAAAGAAATAGAATGGTATTAATTATGTAGTTCCATATTTCTGACAATAAAAGCACAGCAGAAATCCTACAGACTGGCAAAACAAGCTATAACTACTGAAAAAGTACTTCAAAACTTCAGAGGTAGAAGAAAGGAAACTGTGAGAAACTATAGGAAACTGTGAGGAAACTGCAAGGTCTGAGAACTAGTCTGGGAACCCACTGTGTACTTAAAAATAGGTGTTTAACACTCAGGAACTGACCTGAGTGCACTGTGTGCCTTGATACCTCTTCAATCAAGCACAGGGAACAGGGAAGGGCAGAGAACAGCAAAGTACATGTATCCTAAAAACCCTACAATGTTGGCAGCTGTGCACTGACAGAAGTCCTATTTGTTATATTTTCGCAGGCATGTCTTGTGCTCTGTATATGTTGAAAGCAGTTTTAAACTGATATAATCATATATTAGTACAATTGTGTCCTTATCAAGTGTGTACCCAGTCATTATGTTTATAGTTCTTCTGTCAAAGGAGTCCAACAGAAGTGGAGTAGCTTTGTACTTGACACTGAATACTCAACAGAGCATTTCTGAAGGTAATAAATAATAATACAAGTATTTTACATGCTACATGTACTCCTAGCATTGTGGCACAGAGCAGAGATTTCATATGTTTGAAAACACAATTTACTTTTTTTTCTTTTTTTCATCATTTTTTTAAAGTAAAATGTTACCAAATATATGTAGTATCTGATATATGACAAGTAATCTCGTTTCTGTAGAAATGCATAAATTAGAATTCAAAGCACATAATAATGTCCCAATATATCTATTTCAGTGCAGTACAAAAGGCCTAAACTGGTGTGTTACTAATGACTAACACAAGCTAATAACTGTTTTTCTACTTCAAGGTGGTTGAAGGACAAGCAATTCTGTTGTTGTAATAGCAAAAGTAAGTCATTAACTCATGGAAAGTCTCAGCTAACTTGGAGAGTAAAGAAAGAACTAAACAAGCAGTTCATTTTGCGAGGCAAAAGTGGACATATTTGGTTTTAATGAGTTTTGTTAATTACAGAGATAGGTAATTTTACTATAGAAATAGAATCCCTAATGTTTATAGAAACTTCCCAAATCTCTGACAGTCCTGAAAAGCCCTGTATTTTCACTGAACAGATGTGAAAGGAGCAGTCTATGGCAGAAGTCTGAACAACCATTCTTGAAGAGCAAGAAACAAAACCAAGCTGCTTATTATTTGACTGCTCTAAAATACTGCAGAGCTTTGTTTTACCATGGTGTAATAATGTGTACTATGGAAAAAAAAAAAAGACCTTAGGCTACATAACCGTAGTTTTTGTCAATTCTGTCAATACTTACAGTTAACTTGTTCTTGATATAATCCTCTGTTCTAGAGTCATTGTCAGAGTTCTCTGGGCAAAACACTTCTTTCTCCCTGGTTGCCTTTCACAAGAGGTCAAAAGGCTGCTATCCTCCAGGAACATGTTGGAGCGATCTTGCTAAAGCTATAAACTGAGACTCAAAGATCTCATTAAAAATAAAATAAAGTAAAATTTAACATGGGAAGGAATAGTCACATAAATATTTGATTACTTTCTTTGCTTGTAATATATTAATAACCCCAGAAGTATCAAAGCCCCATTTTGGCTAAATGCTATACAAACTTACAGAAACTGCCTGTGACAGTTGTTACAGTAATTACAGCAGAACGCCCAGCATTGTAGAAGGAAACAGCGGGAATGGAGTCTTTAAAATAGATAATGGTACATGTGTTAAGGGCTGACAGGGCATATAACTTTGCAAACTCAGCAAAAACTAGTTCAAAAGGTACCACTGATAGATATACAAGAAGAGGAATATTCTGTTTGTCAAACATCAGCCATTCCCCCTGGCATGTCCTGTTCCCCTGATCCTTTCTGTGAGCAGCACACTGTCTATATGGCCTGCAGTCCTCATGTCTACTGTCAGCATCTCTCCAGACCTGACTCACTGCACTGCTACAATTTTTAGATTTCTTTCATGTGCTTAACTTATGATGGAGAACAAATAGCCTCCTATAAAACTGAGACTCCAGATTTCTTCAAAGCTCAGTGTTACATAAGGCTTATTTTAGTTTGGTTTAGGTAAATTAAGAGGAAATGTGAGCTAAATGAAGAAAAACAAAAGAAGAAAGAAATGAAAACAAAGCCTAGTCTATATGCTAAAATTCTACCAGCATAGCTAAGTAAATTAGGCACATTAAAAATCACTGCACTAAGAAACATCACTATCATAATTGAATAATGGTAGCATAGATATACCAACAGAAATGTCCTCATAATACGGTTTATTTCATTCAGGTACAACCTCTTACAAACTGTGAAATTTATGTAAATGCAAAGAAATTTCCAAAATGGAAATTGGAGTTAATGGAAATTGATATAAATGGAAAGCTCTAAAGCTTCCTGATACAGGTTTTCAGTATGGATAGGCTATTAGATTCTTTTACTCTAATTAAGTGTCGAAAGATTGATTCAAACAAATTTGAGACCACAAATGGATCTTTTGGAAATCTCCTTGGGCTTTTGATTGCAATGACCTTCAGTCCTCCATTTCTCGAAGAGGTGACTGGTCTCCCATTCACCAACAGTTTCTTGAACTGTCCCTTATAATCAGGATTTAGTGAGTAAGAAGTCTCAAAAACAAAACAAAAAAGGAAACTTTTTTCCTACATGTTGCCTGATTAAATGATGATACTCATTGATGCAGAATGTTGTATAAACCAGAGGTATAAACAGTTTTGATAAGTGGCTATTATGGTGGATGGGTTCATATTAAATATGTGGCTTTGTTACAATAACCAATGCAGGGAGCCTGAGAAACAAAGGCAGCTAGAAATCATGAGGCTGTGCCAGAAGCAATCCCTCCAGGCATGCTCAGTTCCTTATGTATCAGTAGCCCATGCTAAGAAGAGTTGGTCAAGGTAAATATTACCACTCATGCTGAAGGAGGTGTTTGCAAGCCTAGTTCCTTTGGTCTGCAGTAGCATAGGAAGTGCTCACATAAGAGCTCCACCAGCAGATCAGAGGTGAGCAGGCAACTGTTGACAAATCAGCGGGTGGTGAAAGGGACAGGCACTTACAGAGCTCGTCTCTCTCTCCCTTTACTACCCTGCAAAAGTTTGCATTTAAACAAAGCCAGAACACTGCAGTTCCTCAGAAGATGAATTCAACTTGAGTGCTTCAACTCAATTTCCACATCATGATTTCCAAATAAGTATTTCCTCTACTCCAAATAGTGTCTGTCCTTTATCCTGTCCTAAGAGACTTGCTTTACCATTGTAATTCCTGACAGGAGGTATCCACCTACATCTAGCTCAACTCTGGTTTTAAAGACTCAGGCCAATATATCTGTCAATGTGTGCACATAAAGGTAAATGCATAAAGGCCAGTGCATATATTATACTACTGCTCTATAATATTATATATTCTATATATCATAGTTTGTTGAACACTGTATTTATCTCCAAGCTTTCTTCTGTTAGATATGAAAAAGAACATTCATATATTAACATGATCTGTCAAAAACTGGTGTTAGGTATTCTGAGGAAAGACAGCCTCTGCAGTAGTTTTTAGTAGGATGAAATATGAGAGATTTTATAAGTTGGGTGTTCCATATGTTGATGGTTGGGCAATGATTGTTTTTGAAGTATTAAGGAAAATTACTGTCCCTTAAGCTTCAATAAAAGTTCCTCCCTATGGCTTAATTGTGTGCAACCTGATTTATTTTGTTGTTTTTTTTTTTTCTTCTATGATAATTAAAAAGTAGACACATGTTAGAAGGTTAAAAGGAGAAGAACTAGTGTCAGGTTTCTGAACTGGCAGCAAAAACAATATAAAGAAGTAGATTCTTACACCTAGTCAGGGGAAGTGTTCTCTGACATTTTGAATTCTGGTTTGGGGCCTTCAGCAGGGTTTGTTAAATGAACAGTTCCATCAGATAAAAAAAAAATAAATATGGGCATGTAAATGTAGTGCAGCAAAAGCTCTCAAATTTATCATATTTAATTTTCATACCAACAAATGAAAGTTGTAAAACTCCACTTGTGGTTTCTTGAAATAATTAGTAGTAGTAGGAGATAACAACTTTAAAAGTTTGTGATATTTGATACTGGTAAAAATGTCAAAGAAACAGCTGTAATTTACGTGTGTAAAAGTGATTATAGAGCTCTTACAGGTTTTCATTTTCAAGCTTCTAGAAGCCAAAGAGGTTAATAAAATTACACTGATTCAGTTACAGTGAAAAATGCTTCTTCAGCCAACATAGCATGCATGGACACACTGCTTGTTCCTCTTTCTTTACTGTCTAGTTATTTTTCTATTTATTGTATAATACACGTGATATAGTAGGGCAGTGATACAGAAAGTAGAGTGTGTGTGGTAGAAGGGTAAGAAACTCCTAAACTATGACATTTCATACTGAACACAAACTGTATCAAGTTTCCATGGGCCATATGTGAATATCATTCCATGACCCTGATCTTGGGTGATGCTATTTGGTCTGCAGTTCCTGAAGATAAACTGGTAGCTGAAATCAGGAAGTTCAGTTCTATGAGCGCAGGAAGTTTTCTGCTCTATTCCATAAGAAGTTTATGCACTCAGAGGGGAGGTCCATGAAATCAGTCATAGGCCCTGATGGCATTTCCATCTGTTGGTTTCACTGCTACTGCACAAGATTTTTTTTTTACCTCTAGAAAAAAGAGCATCACAGTATTATTACAATGTGGACACAGTAAAACACGTGGAAAGCATAAAACATTGTGCATGTATGGTGGCATATCAATGATTTAGTTTAGAGGTCCATCATTGGTGCCACTGACAATAACTGTGGTTAAGACTCATCTCTCCTCTGAGCCTCCTAGGGAATTAAACCATGTTGGTTTGCTATCCCTGGTATTTTGCTACTACTCACTAGCACAGAAATTGTCAAATAAAATCTGGGCAAACACCTCATATGTTCAAACTTCATGTTTGGGTATTTATTGTTCTTCAAACGTCAATTTTAGACAAATCTTCAGTATACTCCTTAGAGACAACCCCATTTTTCTAGAGTGTCTTGAGTGCTAAGGGAGCACTGAACTCTGAAAGACAAATGTTCCAAGCAAATAGGTTAATAAATAATCTCCACTTGATTTACAGAGCCAGATTGTCTTTTTCCTTATACCAGTTGCACACTTGTATAGACATATTAACATGAAGCAATTTCTTTCACTGAAATGATTCCTTCTCCTCCCAATGAAATAAAGAACTACGAGTAATCCTTATTTCTTTTTTTTTAAAGAAACTTGATTATAAGAACGGACTTATGACATTTTGTCATGAAGAAAATTAAGAATAGATAAGGAGGATATAATTTGTGATATGTGATGATTTTCAGTGTTTTTCTCTTGAATATGACGACTGGGACCATATTTCAGTAATAATTAGCAACTTGTTTCATAACAGCCAAAAGACCCTATGATCCTTTCAGTATCTTCCCTATATCTTCCACAAACATGAAAATTGAAGTGAATAAGGATTACATACTTGGGAAACTATTTCTCCTGTCCAAAATCTCTTTCTGAATAAGAGGTATGACTGTTCTTATAGGAATCTTGCTCCAACAGCCCATTGAAGGTTTTCACTGATTTTTCGATTACAAAATTTGTTGGCAAATACAGGGCTTATAGGCATTCCTAGCTCCTTATAGGCATTCCTCATTTCTTATGGGCATTGAAGTGAGTAGGGATATTCTGCTATTCATGCTTCTTTATTAATTCTGTACCTTGTCAGAATATCCCTGATGACTTTGTATGCTTTATTACACAGACATTTATTATACAGATAAGTCTCAGATTTCTCTTAGTAACTTTTTTTTTTTTTACAGTTTTTCAGACCTTGATATAAGAGTTTACTGAACTGGAGCTCTTCTGATAGGAAGCAGAAATTGTGTTATATTTCAGACACAACAGTCATTTGAGTAATTGTGAGCACATTAGGGTTAATGTTTTTGTCTATCAAACAGTGCAGAAAACTGTTGCAAAAAAAATTAAGTAAATAAAGCAGAAGTTCAGGCTGCTCTTTCTGTCAAATAATTGTGTTTGTTCTTCTCAGAACAAACACAAGGGGTTTTTTGATAATAATGAATTTTTATTTTTTTTTAAATCATAATGAATCCAGTGTTTAAGTTTCATTTCATTGAGGTAAGTACTTAAAATAATGGTCAAGGTGTTCTTTATAGAATCACAGAATAGCTGAAGTTGGAGAAGATCTCTAAGGTCATTGAGCACAACCCAGCATTGTCATTCACCGATAGAACATGTCCCCAAATGCCACATTTTGCATTGGTGGTGGCACTGACACAAATGTACCTCCATCCTTTCCAAAGTTTCCTGAGGTTTTTTGGGAATATCATGAAAAGACTTCTGATCTGGTTGCATGAAGGTAAGCTTGGGTCTGGAAGCAGCATAGCCACAAGGAGAATTTGACTTTCTCAGCTCTCAGCCACTGACTCTTCTCTTTCCACTTTACAAGTTTGTACACAGCAAAGCCACGCATCCTTGTTCCATGTTGCCCAGTCCCTTGTTTCCACTCCTATTTTTAGCATGGACACTTCTTTGTGGTAGTGTTAGCCATTTCTTTGGAAAAGTTTTTCTGGTAATACTTAGTGCCCTGGATGCAGCATAAACTATTGCACCTGTAGTGTCTTCAGGCCCACAAAACCCATCGTGTCCTGGTGTTCATTTAGCTGAGGTCTCTCAGCCTGAGGTTTCCATCATGTATCTTTATTGTGTGGCATAGACGTGGCCTTGGGCATACTCCCACAGGCATGTGCAGAGAGAGGGATCCTTTTCTGCAAACCAGTATGGTAAACCACATCTTTAATTTCACTTGGGTACTATGGGCCTTCAGTCCTCAAGTCTCTCAGTAGGTGTGGCACCATCCTGCCCCAAACCTGTACAGGTGCATGAGGAAAAGGAAGAAGCTACCTGTGTTCTTTTCCCTACTTGGCACACCTTGCATTGCAAGCCAGGATTTTGCCTTGAGCATCCATTCTAAGAGGGAATACCATAAAAATAAAAGCTAAGTCTTTCTTTCCGTCATGTCATTAATAATCCCAAAGAGAAATTACGTACGGCGTCTACAAAATTTATTCTTTATATTAAATGTTGTCTGTTTTTAATGTTCACTTGTAAACCCTCTGGCTCTCATTGCAATAAAACTAATCTTCAAAGTTCTGAAGCAATATGAAGTTTCTCAATGCTCCCTGAAAAACCTCACCCAGTTTCGAAGGTGTCCGATTTCAGAAGCTGATTACTTGTTTGAATAAAATATCTTTACTCACCTGTTCAAGTTGTAAACTTATGTAATCCTGAAAGCTTCTTTTGCATGAGAGAAACTATGAGTGACCACAAATGCTAGAAAAGTATCTGTCTCCTGAATGAGTGGCTGAGAAATTAATTGCACTGAATAATCTACAAAAATAGCAAGTTAGCTATATGCTTTGTTTATATTTGTCTTTTTCCACCGGTGTTTTTATTTGCATGATGATTGTGGCTGATCTAGACCAAGACAGGTTGTGTGCTGGTACACACACAGACTCATTTCCTTTCCTAAAAAGCTGTTTATTT
The DNA here is from genome assembly GCF_009829145.1 of Chiroxiphia lanceolata. Taxonomy (NCBI): domain Eukaryota; kingdom Metazoa; phylum Chordata; class Aves; order Passeriformes; family Pipridae; genus Chiroxiphia; species Chiroxiphia lanceolata. The sequence continues at coordinate 19,233,726 of NC_045641.1, forward strand.
AAAGACCAGAAATAAGAGGTGAATATGACCAATACAGCAGGGGAGAGAGGATAAAGGTGAACTGAAAAGATAATGCAGCTGCGTGGGTAATGAGTGCCTAATGGTTTTGATTAAATTAATTTGGTTTTAATTAGTTATATAACTCTTGCTTGACTCTCCCACATTGTGTTTGCAGAGTTGGCAGTTAGGAAAATCATCTCTCTGTTTCCAGATTTCATCTGGAAACTGTTTAGAAACAATAAACAACCATACAATGCCATTTTAATGCAGCATGTTTTTTTCTCAGAATTCTATGACTGTACAACATTGTTCCTCTCATTTCTAGCCCTCAAATCTGATATTGAGGCACTCACAAAAAGTGCAGGTTTTCACAGCACCATATTTTACTGGAATACCAAACTCTGTGTGAAATAACTGAATTTTATAAACAAAGAAATAGTGTATTTGTACATGGGTCAAAGCAGAGAAATTAACCAAATACACCTTGACTGTCTTCTCCCTTCAAATTACCCCCCCCCCCCAGCATGTAGGAGGAAATGGAAACTCTACCACATGGAATACAGGATCACAAGAGAAAAAAAATCACGAGATTGAAGGGATGACATCTCCAGCAAACTGAGTGTAAAAGCCTACATGAATAGAGTTGCTAGCTAAGGCTCCAAGCCCTTATTTAGTAAGATGCTGTAAGCACCCATATGGTTGTTCTAAAGCTCAAATCCTGTTTCCATGCTTGTATTCCTAATTAGTCATGTGTAGTGCTCTGCTGAATTGAGGCAAATAAGAAGACATTGGTGAGTAACCCTAATACATTTAATCAGTACCAGAGATCTGAACTATAGGCCTTTATTTGGTTTAAACTGTTATCCTAAAAACCTGCATTGTACTATTTCTGATGAGTTCTCCTACTTTTAGATATTTATGCCTTTGGGTATTTTGAATAGTTAAGATGGGAAAAAAGTATGTTACATACTTCTTGGGGGGGGGAGAGGTTGTTTGTGGGTTGTTTTTTGATTTAGATTTTGTTTGCTTTTTTGTTTGTTTGGGGGATTCTGCTTGGTTTTGGTTTTGTTTTGTTTTAAGTTTTAGTTCTGTGGGTTTTTTTTAGTTTGTACTTCACTGACTAATCTCCTCTACAGAAACTTTTAAGTAGAATTAAAAAATACATTCACGTTTGATTTGGGAGGAAGCCAGTGTCAACATGACCAGTGATGGGAACACTGATGATATGTTGGGTGAGTCTTTCAAGTTCTGAAACACGAAACATGTAGAAGCCTGTTAAATGGGGCTGAGAGATCCTGACAGAAGAGCTCACCTGGCAATAAAACTCACTGCAGAGTATAAGGAAAAAATAAGCCAACAACAACATGTCAAGTTTAAAAATTCTCTTACTTTTGGACATGTCTCAAATCAGAGAAGCACACTAGTTATTGCAAGCAAATATTTTGTGCATCCCTGATATGCAAAAATATAAGTTGGTATTACTATTTCAGTAATATCCCCAAAATACTCTTTGCTCTGTTTAAAATGACCTGTGTGTTTTCCTTCATAATTAAGTACTTTGTAATTTCTGTTGTTTTACTACGGGTAAGAAAAGACCAACAAATATGTGACCTCTCTTACTTTTCTTTGATTCACAAAAATCGTTGGTTTGTCTACCAGGTGGCCTAGTCATAACTGAGTTCTAGCATATACCGTATACTGCATATTTATACTACTACAAAAATTTAAAGCCAAAAAAGTCCTATGGGGTTCTCACCTCCCCTGCTTTTAGTATTGTGCAAGAGCTTCCCTCCTCCAGTCCTGCTTGCCAGTGTTCCTCCATTCCAGTCTCAGCAGGTGAGAACAGTTTCCCCTAAACAAACTCAGTACTCTGTTTCTCTACTGAAACTGAAGCAGGGTATGGCTTTTATATTCAAGCCAAAGTCTGACTGTGCTTTCTTGAATATAGCTGAAATAAGATAACAATAGCAGCTGGGAGATGTTGCCACAGGTTTCTGATCAGGCTGAAGGTGCAGAATGCTAGCATATTATGAAACCATACACTGGAGTTTCACGGTTATATGCTTAAATTTATATCCCATGCAGGTGTGTATGCAATGGTGTCGTCAGGTTTATTTTTTGTGTTATTTGGCCATTGCATCTAAGCTGGCAATTCTTATTGCACCTTTGTTTTGATGTGCACATATACCCCAGTTGCCATTTTAGTACTATGTTAGTTGCTTCATGATCTGGCCAGAATATTTGGACTGTAATTAGAAGAGTTTTTGTATTTGGTACCAAATAACCATTATGGCTTCATCTAACTAGGATCAAAGAACCAACACCTGTGAAATTACTTGTTCTAAAAATGCAGTACAAGCACATTATGTTTACCCCACATAGGCATGGGTCTCACCTATGTGTTAAACTGACAAATTTTACCACCTCTTCCAGACAAGGTAGACTTTTCAGTCATTTCTAAGCTAAAAAAGATTCGGTGTCACTGAAGCCCTTGTGTCATACTATCAATCATATTCATAGTCACTGACTATTATTTCTGAAAAAAAAAATGAACAAATCCTCCTTTCTACCTTTGGGGGTGTCAGGAGAGGAATTTAGCAGCTCAAAGACCAGAGGATATAATGCTTAAAATGGTGCTCTTCTATAAATGCAGATGACTTGAGAACTATGAACTAGGAAGCATAATTAAATCAGGGAGGAATGAGCTAGTGAGAAATACACCAGGGGAAAAAAAAACGTAGAAAAAATGCATGCAGAAGGACAGAGTGTAATACTAGAAGTTAATTTAAAACTTGGACTGTATTGCCAAAGATTTTGCTTGGAAGGTAAAGTAACAGGTGACTACCCATCTTCTTTACTCAACTCTGCTGGTTTTATTCCTGTCTTTATTAATCTATTTAAAACAAAATTGAGGGAATTAATTCTATACTACCCTATGGTTCTACTGCATTTCTTTAAGAGTTTTAAGTCCAAGTTATCTCAGCAAATGAATATTTCTCAATAATATTAAGCTCCTACTACAAAGAACCCACTCACCTCAAGTCCCCACACCTCTCTCTTGAAAAAGAGAATAACTGACTTTTAGTTCTTAGCACTAGCACTGAAGTATTTGCTATGGTCATTCATTTAGAATGACTAAAAAACCAATATACCAAAGGACTAAAAAAGCACCGTTCATAGAAATAATGTATTTTGAAGCTACCTGTTTCTGTCCATCTGTCTATCATTTGCTGTATGCACTGTCATTCTTATTTAACCCACTGTATTTTCTGTCTGATTTGGACTGCCAAATGACAGAGTCATTCAGACTGGAAGGGACCTTAGAGGGCTCTTGCTTCAGAGAGGGTCAAAACTGAAAGTGATCAGGCTGCTCAGGACTTTATCAGCTCCACCAAAGGTGAAAATTTCTTGGCCTTTCTGCACAACTTCTTTCAATGCTTAGTTATCCTGGTAGTTGAAAACCTCTCCTCACATCCATCTTGAACCCCTCATGGTTTGGTCTATGCCCTTCTCTCATCCATGCTCCGTTGTGCAGGGTCTGGCTTCCTCTCCTAAATGCCCATGGATAGTGGGAGCTTCTGGTCAGTCCCACTGAAGCCAACACTGCCCCAGGCTGGACAAGCCCAGTTCCTTCAGCCTCCCCTCACCAGCCAAATGCTCCAGCCCACCCATCATGGTGACTCTATGCTGAACTCCCTCCACTTTTATCACTATCCTTGTTGTCCCAGGGGCCTAAAACTGGATGCAAGAATCCATACGTAGTCTAACAAGTACCAAGTAAAGTGGGATAATCACTTCATCTGTTGGCTATATGTCTCTTAAGCAGCCTGGTATACTGCTAGCCTCCACCACTGCCAGGGCATGCTGGTAGGCCTGACCTCTGGAACAGCTTTAAGGGATAACTTAAAGTGGTTTGGCAATTAATGCTTTAATTGTTCTCCTCTCAGTTCACAGAATTTCCCAGGTCAGAATAAATGAAACTGAGTACAGAATGTGCAAACCCTTAGTGGAAAGTTGTAAACATTATAATTCACCTCAATATCATGGACCCTTTACTGTGAACAGCAGAACAGATACTTACAGTATATGTGTTAATTTGTCATCTTATATGAGATGATCAAGTCAGTGTGGACATGAAAGACAGCTTCTGGGAATCTCAGCAAGCCTCTTGGTCATTTAGTCATTTAGATTTCTTGCGGTTCTACACTTAATGATCTCTATGCGTTGATCACCTCAGCGTGGAATATCACTCATCCTTCTCTACAGTGGATGCCTTCTTTTGATGCTTTCCGTCATGTTAACATTTCAGTGGATTAAAGCTCTGTATATTTGGGCAACCTTTTGTCTAATATTTATACTATGCTTTATTATCTACACTGATTACATTGATGAAATGAAATAACTGGCCTGTGAACTGATTTGCCCATCAAAGACTTTTAGATGTGCAAACGTATGATTTCAGCCAACAACGTGAGGAGCCATAAAGAACTGTGACCACTCAACCTGGAATATGAAGTGGGACACAAGGCTTTCCTGTGCAGGTCTATGAAAATATTAAAACCCAAGCATGTGACTGTTTTAGTAAAGCACTGCAGCACATGAATAAAGGCCTGCTGATTTTTTTCCAGGCAGGAATTGATTGTAGTTATTACAGATAATCAGCAAGTATTTATTTTTTTAAATGCTCTATTAATGACCACAGGTAAAGTCTACCTCAGCAACTACGATTTTTGTATTATCCCACTTCATCTAAGTTTTGCTGAAGTCAATGGTAATTTATTACTTTTCACTACAGATGTGTTTATGTGTGTGTATGTAACAAGTGTGTGCACGGGATACAGGTAAGGAAGAAGAAAATCCAATTCTACTAGTGAAATGTCAAAAAAACCCAATGTTTATGAAATCTGCCACATGAGAGAAAATTGTTGAAAGATCACAGTGTATTCCAGTTATTTTTAAGCAAGTGCTGCATTTTTAGGTTTTGGGTTTATTCCCTTTTTTTCTGGTAGCGTGCAAATTTTTTTGTCTTTTTTTTGTATCATCAAACCTTCTGGAGATGAGGAAGACTGTCACTACTTTCTTTCATCCTGAACCCCCTTTTTGCAAAATCCCTATAAGTAATCTTCACTTTTTTTTTTTTTTTTTTTTTTTTTTTTTAACTCTTCTTCTTTCCAAGTCTTAGTAGGGCAGTTTATAAATTCAGACTTTTTTCTCTAGAAAAATTTGCAACTGTACGGCAAAAAATACCAATTTTCAAAGTCTTCTACTGAGAACAGAGGATTTGATTTTCTATTGTGACTTTTGCAAATTGCATTTAAAGGACTAATACCATATTTCTGCTCAAGTGCTTTTGTGGCCTGATAACCTCTTATTGAATTGCTGAAAAGGATCATGCACCCCTAGCCGTGCTAAATAATGGAAAATATCTCTCTAAGAAATCTAGAACATGGAACAGAATGAAAGCAGGAGGTATACAAACACTGCAATGGCTAACTAAATAGACTTTCTATAGTAGGCAGGTCTAATAGACATCATGGCACCTTCTCTTCAGCAACTGCTTAAGATGCCACAAACCGGCAGACCTGTAAAATAAGCAGTCTGAATTGTTCATTGTTCTTTCTTTTTTCTTTAAATTTTCATGTTCTTTTCATCATAGTTGCTTCTATATCAGATTGCCTGAACAAACTTCATCATTTCTCTTCTTTGTAGCAAATCTGTAGATTTACAGAACACTGGAGCCAAGAGAATCATGTGGAAAGTAACAAAGATTACTTTCTGTAAGACAAATCCAGGTTTCAGATCTCTGTGAGAAAGAAAGAAAGGGATCCTGAGATATTAAAGTCACTAATGTTAGAAAATGCTACAGCCTGCAGGACCCAGACGCAGTCCTGGATTTTAGGATTTTCTGTGAAAGAAAGGGATTTTACATACTTCTGTATGGACAAGTTTACTTCATCACAAAATGGAACTTTAAAATGTTTGCAAAAAAATTTTCACTTGTCAGTGAAAGTGAAGAAAATGCACTGTTAAAAACAAACCCACGATCTTTTAATGTAATTGTAGAAGTGGAAATCCTTTTGAAAAAAATGTAAATATAATACTTACAATAAAATAATATAAAACCACAGTCCGTTTAAGCACTCTGAAAATTTTGTACAACAATAACTAGAAAACACTTGTTAATTTTAAATGTAGGTTGTTGATTTGCAGCACTGTGGGTTTAGTCTTTTAAATGAAATGCAACTCTTTTTCTCCACTTCAAGCTGAACCACAGGTGGACATCTGCTACCAAAAGTTAATCAAATCATCATTGGTTTTCTTCCAGACTGAGTTTAATTGTACTATAACTAGGCTGGGTGCACAATGCAATCCTCCCCATGGCTATATACATTTATTTAAATTGCCTCAGAAGGTGACAGTGATATACGTTAATATGAAGTTTGTGTTGATCAACAGCAAACTCCCCACAAAACAGTAAGTATAAGCAATGCAATAACGTGAACAAATCATTGAGCTTCCACAAGGTGGAAGATCTGGTTTTAAACACTGAGATTGCAATCAGTTGAAGTGCTGAACTATAGGCACTCTTGATTAGGATGTGATTCTAACTGAAAATAGGAAGGGGCTGCCTAGAGTGGAACATTTTCTCTGTTAGGGAAAGCCAACATTTATTTAGCTTAATTAAAGTGGGTTTTGAGTAGGAACCCCTTTTGAAGAGACTTCCTATAAGATTAAGTGTTTGTTTGCAAGAACAGTCAAGATGGAAAGTGACTGTAACTGGCAAGTGAACAGTCAGAATATGAAATATTGTTTAATAATGCACTTGAAATAAAGATTGTGTAATTCACAACGTTGAAGACGTCCACCTCATGATATTCACATCTCCTTATATTAAAGTTACACAGCAGTTTAAGTACCTTGTCGCACTGGTGCCACAATTAATAGCATTGAACTTGATGTGTATTGAGACAGCAAACTCTGTCTAATATAATTTCTTCTGGTTTCCCCTCCCCCCCCAAGACCTACTAGATCAAATAGCCATCTAAATTTTTCCATTATTCTCAATAATATGCATATGTGTCCTGTTGTTTTCTTTGTAGTACAGTGGTTTGGCTTCTCAAAAATGATGATCACTGTATCAGCCAGTAACAATCTGAATTTTTTTAATGGTTGTCCTATAAACCCTTCTTGTGATTTTCTGTGGTCTGTTTGTTTGTTTGTTTTTCTAGATATCTGCATTTCTTCTGCTTGCATTTCTTCTGCATCTTCTGCTTGCTTTCTACTGCAAGCAACCAGTTTACATGTCAGATTTTTGTTTGTATTGACAGTATCTCATGATCCAGAGTAATTTATTGGGGTGATTTATAGCTGCCCTAACCTGTAAGTAGTGGAAACACGTACTTTTTCACTGAGTGAAAAAAAAAAAGTGAAAACATACCTGTGCAACAACTTTTCTTGGTTGAGTGTAATATCTATTAAGGCATACTCCACAGCACAGTATCCACTGTGTACGGTAACGGTATTTTGTGGTTGGATTAGTTTAGACTTCAAAGTGAGATTCAGGTGTTTAGGAAGTCAGTTCATTATCTTATACCATTTCAAATACCCTGAAAATGAGGAGGAATTAATATTTTCTGTTGTAAAGGAAAACTGGTTACAAATAGCACCCTGCTTCTTGATCTGCCTTCAATGTAAGTAAGACCCTGAACTTCAATGGGCAGTACCCATTGATTAGAAAATGAATAATAGTAGAGGGGGAAAGGAAGATTTCTATGTAAATTGGGATAGTTTCCAAGGTGACTCACACTAAATCATAGCAAAGATTCTGATCCCTTGAAGCTGCTCATTGTGCCAGAATTACACAGCTGAGCACTCTCACCCTCTATTTCACAATCTCACTCTACAGTAGTTTATCGACAATAATCATGGTAGTGCTCCACCCTGAAAATAAAATACCAAAATCAACCTAAGGTTACATGAGGGAATTCTGCTAGCCTGAATAGTGAAAACAAATGAGAATGAAAGAAGAAATTACCTTGCATCTAGGTGGATTCCCCCAGGTCCCCTTGGAAGTGATACCACTTTTTAACATTATCTTTTTACTCTTTATGAGGAAGGCTACTAAATGGTCACAGGCTTCACACCATGAAGGCAACCTGAACACATTCCAGACCATGTTATGAACTTGCAAGAGGGTCAAGTATTGATAGCAGAAATATTTTCACCAAAAACCTTAGGTTCTCTATTGCAGAATTATTGAAATCTATTTAAGTGTTAGCTATATTTTCACAAAGCAACCAGTCTAAAAAATATCTACAAGTAAACTGAATGGAGTTCATCAGCAACGCAGAGAAACCAGAGAAGCTCCAGGCTGCAAACTGCTCTTTGCAGTCTGTCTTCTTTCTGGAGCATTAGGACTTGTGTTTTGTTTTGTTTTACCTTGACCTTTATTTGGGATAATGAAACTTGTGATCTTATGAAGAACAGGTATGGGAAGAGTCAGGTGTATGAGTCAACTGTTTTACAAGTGCTGATGAAGAGGCTAAGATTTGCGTCACACTGAGAGAAATCTTGTTTCACAAGGGGGTCAAGATTGTTGTTGAAATGCCTCATTTTGTCAAGGACCCAGCCTGTAGTGGTTAATAGAAGATAAACATTTGTTACAGGAATCAACCATGAAATTAAAGAAAAAGAGCACAGAGACTGATAAACTTGCAGATGGAAAGTTACCATTAAAACAAAAAACAACAACAAAACAAAACAACACAAACAAAAGAAAAACAAAACAAACCAACCAACCAAACAAACAAAAAACCAAAAAAGCGTGTTTATTAGAAAACAGTGAAATTTTGCTCTGAAGTAGTATTTTTTCATATTTCCTTATGCTAAAGAAAATAAGATTAATCTCTGATCCTATGTGGCAAAAACACTGTCCTAGAACAGAATGCTACTATTGTTGTTTAGCATTATTTTGAGGAGGTCACCAAAAGCAACTGCTAAATGTTTCATGTTTAGGAAACGAACACATCTGAAGCGATTTATGACCATACAGATAACCTTAGCCACTCCATAAAAAGCTCTATGAAGAAGACTGAATCTCAGATTCAAGGTCAAACTTTCTTCACATCTTCACTACTTTCATGCAAGCCTGTTCTGAGTCAACAGCACCTCAAGGAAAAAAGTCAGGCTCCTACATTCCTTTGCAGAGACTAAAACACACACCACTGTACAGGTTACCAGTGTCAGGCTTTACAACTTTACTGTGATCTCATACTGACTTTTGCTGTGCTGTCATGGGGCTGACACCATGGAGATATCTCGGCTGAGAAGGTCTGTTCCAGAAGGCTGAAGGTTGGAAGCCTTTACCTCCTTTTCATGCTGTTTACATAGGAGCCAACACCAGAGCATCTGCCATAATTCAGTTCTTTAAGAGCTATCTCTGTAACTCAACATTAGCCAGTATAATCATATTGACACTTCAGAGACAATGAAGAATCACTGCCTATATCACAGTTACATATTTTAAGATTAAATTGATTCCACTGTGGAGGAGCTTATTTGTATCCTGTTGTTGCAATAGGGAACTGCTGCGAGGAGTTCAGATGTTCATTTTTAGTGTTTAGGTGGTTAATGCTAGCTGAGCCTAGCTTGTTTTGATTGAGTGGGAGCAGGAACAGTACGCAATATTTTTAATATACTGATTTGTTGATGCATGCCAACAACAATTTCCTTTTTAACTAAGCAGAAGAATAATATGAACAGCTTGATTCACCTTTCTCCACAAAATCCTAGAGTTCAGCGAGTCTCTGAAGTACATGTCAAACTTCAGCTTAATGTTCATTGTAGAGTTACTGTGATGGAGGGGTACTGAGCAAAAGAAAGTTTCCTGGTTAAGGGGAATTCCCTTTGTAGGGTAGGTATACCTCTAGAATCTGCCTCTGCATTCCTACTTAGATATCAGTGAACTAAGAATGGGTGGGGAGGAGGCACAGCAGCTCTAGAATGATAAGGAAAGTCATGGTTGTCTGTTGCACTTGCCACTGGTACAGAGTATTGGCAAAATGCCTAGAGGTACCCCATAGTACCTTTAGGGCCATATCTATAATGTGTGTTTGCACTCAAATCAGAGCTGCCTGATTCAAAAACCACATTCATACAGCACCAGTCCTAACTCTGCCTCTCCGAAGGGTTTGTTAGCAAGTGTAGCATTGCACTCTCAGCAGTTATACAGATATTAGTTTGCGTGAAACATGCGGGATGTGAGTTCACGTCTGCTCAGACCATTGTGGGTATGCCTCGTTGTGTCTGTAATATGCCAGGTAAACATTTTCCAAGTAGTCCCCGAAGCACTAGGCGCTGTAATGCAGAGTAAAATTCTGCTTAAATACAGTGTGTGACTGGAGAAAGCATCTTTCTGAGCTGCCTGGAAACTATAAGGGAATGTCAAAATCTCTATTTTCATATGTGGAAGGTTACCAAGAGATATTTGGTCTTAGGAGCAATGAGCAATAACTCACGTTACCTCAGTTCTAAAAACACTTACGCATGCAATTATCTTCATTCATCCAAGTGGTCCCTTTCCAGTTCCATGGGACCACTCATGTGAAAACCATTCATATGTGTATTTGCAGGATTGAAGTTCATATCAAGAGTTCAAAGTTCACCCCTGAAAGCAGAATTAATTTTGAATCTCATTAAAAATAGAGATCTGTTGCCTGCCAATCAGATGTATAAATTGATAAACACCACAGTGAAACATGGCTTTGACCAGGAAGGTAGGGGAAAAGGGAGTGATTGTTAGTGATTGTAACTCACCCAAGGGTAAGTTGCCTCGAGTAAGACCTCAAGGCAAAGCCTGAGGGCATATGAAATTTTCAAGAAGCCAGTATCAACAACTTTCTGCTTTCCAGAGGTCATTATTGTTGTTAGATCACAGTTTAGGAGTCTGAGCTGAAGGTCACATCATTTGCACTAAATCCATATTTTCTTGAAGTAGAATGTGGTCAGTATAGCTTAGCTTTGAGATTGACCTATAAAATAAAAGTTAAAGTCTGGACACATTGGATGTCATTTCTAAAAACCCATCCATGATACTTTTTCTCTGGTTGCACCATAGAAGTTTGGAAATAGAAATATTTTTAAAGCAACTTGTATATTAATAAAGCATACGCTGTCATGTGTCTCTTTATTACATTTCTTAGTTAAACAATTAAGAAATTCTCTGGTAATTTTCCTAAGGAAGAATGGGAACTGGAGAAATTAAATCTGGGTTGCCCTAGAATTTATGACATTTTGTGGTTTACTTTCTTTTAAAATAATTTATTTCCTTGCAACCCTTCTATTTAATTCCTTCATTTAAAAACACTGGGGTAATTGAATTTCTAGGACATGCTTTCCAGCTGGTGCCATATGTGTGAGACAAAATAGAAATATTTCAAAAGCTATGTTAGTGTAACATAGTCTTCATTTGTAATTATGATAGTTTTTTGTTGTTTGTTCTTTCTGAGTATATTTGTAAGGGTTTTTCTTTGAGGGGCATCTCGGTAGTCTGCCGTTAAGAATACTCTAGATCTGTTTTATCACCATTTTCGGTTCAATGGTCAAAAGATATCAAGAATTAATATCTTGTTATCTCATCTGTTGTGTTGCCAAGACTCACTTTTCAGCAGAATATATTTGTTTACAAAGCACTTAGGAGACTGCTTCTGTAAAGTAGGTTGTTAACAATTCCCATTCAGGCTAATACATTCTTCAGAAATTTCAGGCAAAGCATCTGTACTCTGTGCTAAGTAGTTCTCTTGGTCACTTGCTCTCCATCAGATATTTAACAGCTATCTCTCTAGCCTACCACTAATTCAGCATAACTTTTTCCATTTTCTTTGCCTGACCTACTCCTCTTTCCACACTGGCTTGAGGGACACTTCTTGAACATTCCACAACAATGTCTTCCTTACACTTTTATATATCTCCCCTTTGTGTATTTCAGCCACAAAATACACAGATTTCCGTAATAACTTGTGTCTTGGGGTCTGTCTATCACATGTGCTTTCCCCAACTGGTTTACCACACAAAGAAAGCTCCAGACAATCTAAGGCCTTGACAAAGAATTTCTTTACAGAAAGGGTAATCAGACATTGGAATGAGCTGCCCAGGGAAGTGGTGGATTCTCCGTCCCTGGAGGTTTTTAAGATGAGACTGGATGTGGCACTTAGTGCCATGGTCTAGTAACCACGGTGGTAGTTGATCAAGGGTTGGACTTGATGATCTCGGAGGTCCCTTCCAACCCGGCTGATTCCATGATTCTATGATTCTATGAAAGAAGGGTGTTCTAATCCAAACAGTTCTGCTAAGAATTGCCTAGCTGTTATTACTGGAGGAAAGATTCCTCTGGAGAATGTCATCTTGAAAGATTACATGTGTAAGCATCATCACTAATGGGGCATCCATTTACCTTAGCATTATTTCATTGATGCTTCATTCACTTCCTGCCTCTGTTCTTTGTTTATTGTAATACAGTCATTTCACTTTGCCATTCCTAGCTTCATTTCTCGACTGGATGCTGCCTTCTACTTTCTCATCTGTTCTTAATACATGCAGTTTGAAAGGAGTCGTATATTTCATACATATAGTATAATTTCTTTTCCCCTGTTCCTGCTTCGATTCCTTATCCAACAAAGAGTTAAACTCCTTTAAGGGACTCTGTGGCATATAATGTCTGGTAATACAGTTTTCTCTTATATATGAGGTGATAATAAGCAGAATAAGATGCTTTTCATTTTGAAGTCACGTGTTTTTCTACCTATTTATTCTGTTATTACATCTCAGTGGAAGGAGGGGTGAAATTAGAAAATTGAAATCTAATTCTACAAATGTCTCCACAAAGACTGATACTTCAAACCCAAGATATATATTAGAGGGAGATGTGTGTTTGCAGAATATGTTGCAATACATAAGAATATAACTGTATAATATATGGTTCTACATATTTATATCTAAAAGATTATGTTGTGCATTTGTTATATTAATTTGTATACTATATAAAATAAACATAATTAGAATAGAATAAAGTTGAATAGACTAGACAAAACTAGAACAGAAGAGAACAGGAGTGTGATGAATAAAACAGTGCAGGTTTTACAACGGTAACTAACACTACATCAGATTTCTATTCTGTCTCCATATGTTCAGACTGGAATTTATAGATCATACAAGCGGATGAAGTGTCAGGGAGGAATATATATGTTTGTATAACTTTGTGCCTTTAGCTTAGAGGCTAAATTAGCTAGCAGGTCACCTATGATCCTGTGGGAAGATAGATGTCTCCAAGGATTAACTGGATCAGAAGGCTGACCAAAATGCTCTGAAGTAACCTTTGGAGTAGCTATTTATGTTACACAAATCCTGTGAAAAATTATGCCCTGCATAATTCTGACTGAGATCAAAAACTTGAAAATTTTTCTTCTGCCTTAATCCATTTCACTTGGTGTACATAAATAGAGATGGGAGTGAAAAGTCAAGTCTCGGTATAAAAAGGACAAACCCTAGTCTTACTTAGAATTTGCTAGTCAAGGTGAATATTACTCTTTTCATTGTCTTAACTGCAGTCTTCAGGCCAAGCAATCAAGTTCAGATAAACCTACTCATTGTCTGTGATATGAAGAATTACTTGGGTTATGGAATTGTAATTTTTCTTTTCCTGTTGTAGGTATGCTAAGGGGGACCCTGTGCAGTGATTTGCCCAGATGCAGTGAAAGCTCTTATCAATCAATATTTTGCAACGGTTATGCTACCACTTATTATTTGGTTTGGAACCCAGATGCACTACCACCTAGGGGAAGAAAAAAATGAGGCCTTATGTTATTTTTAAAATTCTTAGTGTAGAAATAAATTATGATCACTGGACATAAAGGGTTCTCACTGCTATATTCAGCTTCTGTCACCTTCACTCTTGTTCAGTAATACTTAATTCAATAGCAATTCTACAGATACGAAGGGGACAGCTCACAGAGCAGGATATTATTTTTCCTGAGAAAAGTTGACAATATGTCCTTGAGATACTAAATGTGACAGAATTCAGTGGGGCATCTGTTAAGGCAGACACAAGTTCACAGTCTGAAGTACATTTTCACATACTCTTATGTAGCAGGAGATTAGCACCCCACGTAAAATCACTTTCAGCCATCCAGTCTAAAATAGATATAAGGTTGTATCAGATTTGCAGAGGTGAGTGCTGACCTACTTTTTTTTTTCCATGAGAAAATATATGATTGCTTGCACTTAGCAAGGTTGGGAAAATATAAAAATAATGGGTTGAAGTATGTATTCTATTTACTTTATATTTCACTTTTTTTAAGAGTACATAAAAAAAGAAAGAATATAGTTGAAAATGCTCAAATCTCAAATGAAGAAGTCATTAGAAATGAATGGGCTGTGTGCAAGGAAATCATTACCACAATATCCTGTAGGATACAAAAAGCAGACTAGCAGTAATTACAGTCCTACAGGAAAAATCAATAAGTGCTTCTCATGCCATTTTGATCAAGACTGGAGTATGATATTAGCAACCTATGAAACAATGGGGTACTTATTTAATCGTACCTGAAAGTATGAAATGTTTGTCAACTCCCTCATATTCTCTTTGCTTACAAAACTCCTTGGTCTCCTCCTATGACAGTCTTTCTGATGGAACCCTGTAGGAAGAACATTGGTGTCATGCTCACAGGAATTATGTGCTGAAGAGGAAAGAGAATGAAGTGGAAATACAATTAAACATTCAAAAGTAAAAAGAAAATATTAAAGTTAAGGTTCCAGGGGTATGTGTTACACTACAGGATTCAGTTCTTCTCTCCTTCTGTTGTGCAAATGAAGAATAAGTCATCTGACTTCATTAAAGCAACACCACATGAATCTGTAATGGTATGAGAATAGAGTTCGAAGGATACAACTACACCTTGTTTTGCACTATGGTTACTAATTAAGAAACAAATAATATTTTAATAATTGTTACTGAATCGGAGCCTTTCAGAACTGTCTTTCAGCTCCCAAAATGTTAATGCCCCACAGACTTCATAGTTATAGATCAAATTGTAATGTTGTGCTTCAAATAATTTCCTTTAGGAATGATACTTATCCCCCCCTTACCTGGAGAATTAACTACTTTGTTATGGGAAACCGAGTTGCTTTCCAAAATAGAGAGTTCAAGAAACACATTATAAAATTCAGTCTCTTTCAGGAACATAATACTGCCCTGTGACTTATTTACAGCTTTGTCGTTTCATATTTGGTGTGACAATATAGAATTCCATTTACTTACAACTTGGTTGATCTCATTTTCTAAGTGCACATTGCAAAAATACATTGTTATGTGTATATGGTGTATTGACAAATGCAGTTCCAAGTCCTCAAAGCACTGATTCAGTTTAGCACACATGAAAAAGCTTATCTTGATTCATATACTTAAGATAATAACTTCTGGATAAGCCACTTAAAATGGGAATTAACTTTAAGCAACTACTTAAATGTTCTGCTCAGTCAGAACCTTTTCCTTCTTTGAGTCTTATCCTCTGTCCCGTGCCCACATCAACTGTCTGAAAAGCGTCAGACAAGTACTACAACTGAGAAAACTTCAATTCACAGGTCAAATTGAAGAAAATGGTGATATGAACAAGAAAGTGCAACTACTAACTGCAATAAATAATAGAAATTACAGCCAGGCAGTAAAAACCATTAGGGATTATTTAAGTTTCAGTACAGTGAAAACACTGTAATCTGGCATCAATAAATGAGTTCACTGCTTGTTGAGCCATGTTTACTTCAGATAAGTTCTGAGGCAAACAACAGTTTTTAACACTCTGGTCAAACTGTAAAAAACGAGAAATATTAAAATAAAATAACAGTAATGATTCTAACATCTACTGAAAACAGCTCCTTAAAGAAAGCATACTCCAATTTAAACAAAGTTAAACTATGTGCTTAATTTAATTAATCTGCTTAAATATTTCACAAGATATCAGATGTTTTCTAAAAGGCCTAGGGAAGCAACATTGAGTTTGCCTATACTACTCTCATCTGATTAGCTCTCAGTACAGTTTACTTCAGTAATCAAGATCTTCCAGGCAGAGCATTCCTATCTGAGCATAAGAAAAAGTATACCTGATCACCTTACGTTTGAACAGCATGCAGTGAAATATAAGCTTGCCTTTTTAATCCAGTGCATGAGACCATTACAAGAACAATATAGTGGCTAAAGTCTGCATTCTGTCTATGGTGTGTTTACTTAGCCATAAGTGCCTCTAAAATCACAAATTCTTTATATAAGAAACTCAGCAGCACTAAATAAAATAGATCTATTGCCTAATGTTCTATTAAATTTTATATGTGCCATAAACCAGACCTATACTGGATGGGATTCTTAATTTAGTTATGAGATTGTCATTCAACTTTACCTCTGGAAATAGATATCTACCAATTCTTATGAACATGATTTTCGTATCTTCTAAGTATATGAACCTCCTACAGTCTTCATTAGAAATTGTGGATGAACACCAGACCTTTACATTCAAATAAGAACCTGAGTGGATTAGAAACACTTGCCTCACAGCTCAGAAATTGTCATTTGTTATTATGCCACAACATAGTGATCTTTGGTCCCAGCAATTTGTGAAGGTAACACACCATTATGGTCATCATCTATCTGCATCCTAACACGTAGCCTGGCTTTCTGCTATGATATATACCTCAAGCAAGTCATTATGTTAATTACAATGCATTTGTCAAGTTGCAGATTTTCAGGCCAGAAGGGACCATTCTAACCAAATAATCTGACCACTTGTGTAATACAGGTGATACATTTGTCCAGAAATTTCTACATCAGACTCAAATTTTTCTTTAAGCTCAAGTAGCTTCTGGAAAAAAAGTGTAATAAAACTTGTAAATGACTGCTAATAACAGCATCATGTAACATGCCACCTATAAATGCATTCTACCTTACCTTCACATCTACACTGATGTTGTTAGGCCAGTCATTACAATGTCTCTGCTAACCTATTACATATTGCTTCATTTACTTACAGGCATCATTTAATTATCCCATTTATGATGCACAACCCAATGCTTATGGCATTTGAGGATACACCCATCTGATTACCTTCTCTGTATATGCAAGTCAGTTTCTCTTTGTGATTCAGTGCTGATGCATTTGCAAAAAACTGTAGTCTTCCCTTTCAGCTTTCCAGAAATTTGCTTTTTATGTTTCAGGTAGACACACAGTCGTCATTAACAAAAAACTTGACATCTTTTCTTGTTGTAATTATGTCCTGCCAATTCTATGAGCTAATTGATTCACCGAAGTGATAGATAGCAAACTCCCCATGTAACCAAACTATTAAATATACTTACTTTAAGCTTATGTAGGCTACTGGATTAGCTTTACCTATAAAAAAACAGCTAAACTAAGTGTTGTAATAAGAATACTGTTTCTACAGTAATGCATTTTGTTGACAAAGCAGTTACTTGCTTGATTTATACCAGTTGCCACTCTCAGCCCCACAAGGAGAAAAATAGGGAGGGAATAAAATTTCTTCTTCAAAACCAAAATTGTATGACTTAGAGGGAATGACTCAAAGTTTAGTGAAAGTACACCTACGGATAAATATACATTCAGTGAATACACTGGGGGTTCAGTTATGGCTCAGAATTCAAGTATATGTTTATGTTGTGGATAGGTGTGCAACTGGCTATAACGACAGGACTTACCTCCCTAAATCCTGTATGCGCTTTCACATCTCTCTTCTAATAATGAAAATTGTTCAAATTGCAGCTACTGTGCGAGGCTGTAAGGTCTTCAGCCAAGTTTACAAACTTTTTTTACTGCACCTTTCTTTTTCCTGTATCACTGTGTGAACTTTTGGACTTGGGAGCACTTTAGGGAACTTGCATGGATACTTCTCATCCCCATGCTGGGGCCAAAACTCTGGGACACAGCACTTATTTTTATCTCAGTAAACTTCTGTTCTGGAGAGAAAAGAAACACAAATGTTTGACTTGTGGAAAAAAAAAAAAAAACAACACAAACAAAACCCCCCTATACAGTCCAATTTCTCCCAAAGTTTACAAAGTCTTTCCTTGGTGTGAGACCCTTTCTCAGTCATGTAAGCCCTGTTGGTTCAGGCTGTTCATAGGACAGTAGAGGTCGAAGGGACCTCAAGAGGTCACTAGTTCAGCCTCCTGCTCAGAGCAGAGTGAGCTGCAAGGCCATATAGATTACTTAATGCTTAGTCAATTTGGTCTTGGAGATCAGTAAGCAGGGAAGTTGTATATACTCCTTGGGCAAATCCTCTTCATGAAACAGTCTCTTCATATGTCTGTTATTTTAACAAATGTCTGTTGTCTCTTGTCCTCCCCTGTTTCACCTTCTTGATGTCCCTCTGTAGGTGCTGAGGTCGGCTACCTTCTCCCTCTGCAGTCACCTGTGCTCCAGAGGAAAGAAGCCCAGCCTAGCTCAGCCTTTCCTGACAAGGCAAATGTTGCAGCTGCCAATAATATAGTGTCCCAGTTCTGAACTCTATCCAGTTTATCTGTCTTCCTAATTGGAAGGCACAAACTGGGTAGGTACTCAGTACTGAAGACAGCTCAGCAAGTGTTGCATATATGGAGATAATCAATTCCCTAATTGACAGGCTGTGGTGCAAAAGTCTGGGATGCTGTCGGCTGCCTTTGTTGCCAGAGCACTCTGTTGTGTCAAGTTGTTCAACTTGATGTCTGCCAGATCTCCAGGGGCTCTTCTGCAGGGCTGTCCCCCATCCCTGTCTGTACTGCTTAAAGGGTGTCTTCCTTGCGAAAGAGGTGGAGGGATTTGTATTTGTTTTGAATTTCATAAGGCCTTTCTGACCCCATTCCTTCAACAGGCCTAGGTCCCTCTAGATAGAGGCCATGACCTTAAGTATGTTGGCAACTGCCCTCACAATTTGCTGCCATCTTCAAACCTGAAGGAGTGCACTTCATCCAATTCATTACTCTGATGAGGTGATTTGGTAAGTGTTGTGGGAAAGGATGAAACAGAGAGAATAGCTTTGCTATTCCTCCTGTTCAGTTGCCACAAGCATCCATACAGACTGATGATAGGCCAAATAACCTTCCAGTACCTAAAGGGGCATCAAGAAAGGTGGAGAGGGACTTTTTACAAGGGCATCCAGTGATAGGACAAGGGGATAATTGTTTCAAACTGAAAGAGGAGAGGTTTATATTTAATATCAGGACTAAATTCTATACAGTGAGCATGGTGAGACACTGGAACAGGTTGCCAGTAGAAGTTGTGTGCTCCCAATCCCTGGTAGTGTTCAAGGGCAGGCTAGTGGGACTTTGAGCAATCTGATCTAGTGAAAGGTGTCCCTGTCCATGGCAGGAGGGCTGGAACTAGATGATCTCTAAGGTTCCTTCCAACCCAAACCACTCTATGATTCACAGCTGGCAGTTCAGTGCTTACATATGTAAATGGAGGCTACCTTTTGCCCTTTCTCTCTGCCTTTCAGAGACTTACCATGGACGGTGTTACTTGGTAGTGTTACTTTGAGAAAAGAAAGATGTTCAATGTAGAATTAGAGAACATGGCTTCTTCACATCTAGTAGACAAATAACTAAGATTATGTGTGACTTTGTGCATCATTATCTCTGCATATATTTTCCATTATAAATGTTTAAGCCATATACTTTTGCTGTTTTCCTTGAGCCAAGTATGGTGTCTATCCTAGATTTTGATCTGAGTTAAATGAGCAGCCTCATGCTTACTTTTCACAAGTAGACAGCTGATGTCAAGGGTGGTATCAATTTTTTTCTTTGGTTTGGGTATTCTGTTAATAACTTTGAAGAATAATTGCTACTTCTGTGGGTGTGATCAGATATAGAAATGCAGATCTTGCTGTTTGTTTTAATTCCAAAGAAATTTCTGTATGCATTAAAAATTCTTGAGCACTTATGGTAATTTTTATAATTTCCACTAGGACAGGCTCTGGTAAATTATTATTCTAGGAAAATCTGATCATAAACACCTTGATCAACATACAGTTAGTAGCATTATTCATGCACATAAAATAAATTCTTGGCTGAATCCACAGGGTTGAAAATATTACTACTGTCTTCAAAATGTCTGTCTGTATTCACAGATAATGGCACATCTTTTCCAAATGTATTGTAAATGTGTGACACATGCCAAAAGTTTTAGTTCTTTCAGGTCTAGTGGTACTTCAGGTGAAACAAGTATGTGGAAAAGACTTATACTAGAAAACCTAGGGCCTCTTGAGATCTGACAGGTGAAAGAATGCATGTCCCATAGTACAGATCAGCTTTGTAGTTCCAAAAGATTAAGGAGAAAAATATGAGTTCATAACTAATACCTTCATTCTGCGAAACATTTCAGGAATATGAGTTGTCTTACTGAAGTGTGAAACATGCTTCATTGATAAAGGTTTCCTACATTGATGAGAACTGAGTAAAAAGACTATTTCAAAACATCACAGTGGAAGAAACACAACTGTCTTGTTAGTATGCAGGTCCATAAGGAAGGGAAAAATCTAATTCAGTTGCTATGTTGGAAAAGGAGAAGACTTTTGGAAGCTAAGAAGTGTGTAGTGCAAGGAAGACCAAGCTCAGATCACTTTACAGATCTAGTGCTCAACTGGTGCTCACAGCAGCAAATATTGGAGCTGGTCCTGCTGAGGTGGTTTAAGCATTACAACCTTTGCTTGACCAGCAGTCAGACTAACACACATACTTTCGCTTCATCCTTTCAAAAATCCCTAACAATTTATGTATCAACAGCTTTCTCAAAATGAGAAATAAGTGCCATCTAAATACTGTGCTAAGTTGCCATGAACTGGATAATTGAATGTCTTGCTCAAAGCCGCATGTCAAATAAGAGTTGCCTAAGTCACCTATTTCTTACACCTGAATATAATTATAAGCAATGAATATTGCAGGAGCAGGTGGAGGCTAAATCAAGTAGATTTTGCATTGTGCTAGGCCCCTTAAAGAAGATGTTTCCTGCATAGTTCCAAAGAGGTTACTGCCAGGAAAATAAGACTTAACTGGTATATGCAACCAGCAGGCAAGAGAAAGCAAACCCAAGTTTTCAGTATAGAGGAGCCATTTGAATTTTTATAGATTTTTTTTCTTATAGTTAGTGTAATCATAGTAAGATTTATAAGCGGCTTAAACTGAAAAAAACCAAAGCCAAGCCAAACCCCAAGCCCAGCAACAACAGGTAACAGATTTCTTTGATTTCTTTTTCCCATAATTCATCCTTAGTAAGAAAATAGTAAAAAAAATTCTAACGTGCTGGCATACCCCATATTGTACTTAACAAAGTAAAGTTAGAATTTCTTTTTGCAGTACTTTTCAAAAGCTACAAGTCAATTAAGCAATAGAAATGGATTAATCTAAATTATAATGTATATAGAATGTCCATTGATAAAAATTCCTTCAGTAATGAGTGAACTATAATTCAAGATCCATATAGAGCAAACATAATGGCACATATTCTGTAGGTTGGAACACACACATATTCTAGAATACTGCTGATGGAGGGTTCTTGTCTTCCCCCACCCCACACTCAAACCTTCCCAATATAGCAGATAATCTAAATGCTGAATTAAGCATTTCTGAATTCTCAGTACTGATTTAAAGGAAATTTTATTAGAAAACTTTTTCATTTCCTTTTAAATCAAGGATTGGTAATCCATTTTGGAATTTATCACAGACAGATATCACTCTTATCAATCTCTCTTGCCAAGTCTGTATTTCTGGTGCTGTACTGGCATGCAGAGAGATAAAATGATGGAAGGTAGAAGTAATGATACGTGCAATGATACACAAATTTTTATATTGTTGAACTTTATTAAAGTTCTTGGATAGAGTATGGATTAGATCTCTTTAAGTCAATTCCTCCATTCTTACACTAAGTAAAATATAGAGGGTTTTTGGCAGCGGAACAAAATGCTGAAGTTATGCATTAATATTAGAAGACTGGACTTGTATTTTAGGAAGTTTCCAAGTTAACTTTGTAAGAAGAGGCATTAAATTGAAATCCACCTATCTATACCACTGTTTTGTGTGCTTTAGATGTTATTTCTGTAGTGTAGAAGGTCACTACTAAAATTAGGCTGTGAACCCAGTACCCTACTGTTTCATCTTTATTCAGTGTAGCAGGTTTTACGGGATGGCAATTTTAGAGAGATAGGGGACATTAATAGCTACAGCTACATCTATTCCTATGTAAAACATGATTACAGTATACCAACACTAAGAATATTAGCTTAGAAAGTGTTTACAATACATTGATTCTAAAAAGGAGTTATTAAAATAAATCTTATTTCTATTTTAAATAGACTGTCATTTCTCAATTTTCCCTGGACAAGGTAAGCATGTTAACAACCCTAATCTCAGGGAAAAACATATCATACATTAAATCTTAGTATGTTCTAGGTCTCTTCTTCAGCAGTGGAGAGGCCCATTTGTTATGTGAGCTAGTAGAAGTGGTGAATTATATTGGCTAAAATGCACCAGCAAAAACACTGAGGACTGTTTTATGCATTTCACTGTTACCTGTATTTAAACAAATAATCACTGTAGAAAGATTATGGGATGTTCTGAATGGACTCATCATGTTTAGCTTTACTTATCTGTGATACAGATTATTAAATGTGAGCAAGTAATTCTCGCTATTTTACCAAGTGAAAAGGAACTAGTGTTTTACAGATATTCTTAGATGCCTGCTTTATGATGAATCTTTTTTTGGGGATGTCTGAAGACAGACTGAGATACATCTTACTTACTGTGATTCTTTTTCATCCAGTTCAGGGGCAAAAGACAATGGAAGATTTTGTAACTAAATAAAATCTCATCTTATTTACTAAACATAAAGAAAAGTAGGGGTTCACAGTGTCATACTTAGGAATAATAAATACTATTACAGCAATGGGAATATTCTCACACTATGTCCGTGAATCTCACAGCCTCAGGATGCAGAAAAGTCTTTAAGTTTTTCTAACATTATTTTTTGGTTAACGTTGCCTGTATCCTTTTTGTTCTTCAGACATCATCTGCCTCAGTAAAACACATATCTGATCAAAACAGAAAAGCTAAAAGGAGACAAGAATTATTAAAAAAATTATCAAATTTATTTCACTATTTTCTCGTGAAAGGAAAATTCCTCTTAATGTAGGAACTAGAAGTTAATATAGATATTAAGACTAACTTCATTGAAGCTTGATTGTGCTACATCAGATATGACCTTCATCTATCACAACTCTTAAGTATATATTTGATATTAAGTAAGCAAATAATATCCTTGAATTCAGGAACACTATTTACACTCTTAACCAAGTTCGCATATGCTTTGTAGATCTGAGCTGAAGTATTCAGAGCACAGAACCTAAAGGATAATACCAGGCAAAACTGTAACTTTTCCATAAACTTAACCTCTGCTCTATTAGCTGCTTAGGTAATGGAATGATCAATAACTATTTAAAGTTTTACCCAGGTTAATCATTACACAGAAACAAGCTGAAGATTAAGTGAAATGCCTGCCTGCACTTTTCACACAGGTAGAGATAAACCTTCAACTGTGACATTTAAATTAGTGAACCTAAGTTGAGAATAAACATTCCTGTAAGTGGAAACCTTTTCTAACATTTCCCACCCTTCCTCAAATACAACAACAGTAAAGCTTATCTCACTGGCTTATCATATAGGCACTTTATTTTTTTCCAGTTAGGAGGTCTTTACACCACTAGTAACGGGACCTCCTTATGTAAATGAACACATTAGCATTTCTTTCCCTCTGTTAAAAAAAAATAATCATTCAGTCTTTTCTGTTTTCATTGTGGTGTCAGATGTTCTTCCATTTCTTTCTTTCTCGTGTTCATCCTGACTACTTACATCTCATATATTTTGAATTTCTGAGTTCTGTCCCACTTAGACCTTTTTATTACTCAGCAATGTGATTTCCTAGCTCTTACTGTCTTACTTTGTTTTGATTCTTTTAAATTATTTGGAAAGAGAAAATAACATGCCAATTAAAATCTATGGCATCATATTGGGAATGTCTATATAACATGATATTACAGTTCTCTGGACAACTCATAGCAAGTCAGACACAGAAATCTGAGAAAATTTTCTCATGCATGTAAAAGTAATTATGTTAATGGCACAACATGAATCTCTTCTAATGAGAATACTTTATCTGGAACTTTATTTAGACTTAGTGCTGGTCTTCTTCAGGGTGCTGTAGCTGGGCTTACACGGAATTTATTTCCAATTTGTCTGTTACAAAAGGGAAAGTATCAAGTAAAACAGCGATGAACAGAAACAAAATCTACCAGACAGTCTCAGGACCCTTGAGGATAGTTTGCAGGTTTATCATTTGGGCTGCCCTGCATTCTTCAGGTATGGGGGTCTAAATCCTGAAAGGGATGAGACAGTAACTGATGGAATGAAATCCTTAGCAATTCTTAGGCTTTTGTCACTATTAAAATGTAAATTGCAAATGGTCCCTTGACTGAAAATGTGTTCAGGACTGATCTTCCTTCATCTGCATGGCCCTGAAATGAACAACTCTTTGAATGGCTATATCCTCTGTTCTTGGGTATCCTACAGGACAGAAACCATTCAGACAAAAAGGTTGGCAGACCAGCTTGAAAAGAGTTAGGATGAGCTCTGGAGCTCTAGCAGATTCAAGAAGAGAAGTGACAAACAAAAATTGACATTCTCAGGGACACTACAATTATTTTATTCATGGAACATCTGGGACTGTCTAGTGCAGCTGAAAGAACACAAAATGTTAATTGAGTGATCAGTCATGGCTCCAGTGAGTCACGCTAACAAAGACATTGTGGGATAGCAGCAAAGGCTTCTGCAGGTCAGTTAAAAGTTTGAGATAGCCTTATTTTCTTTCTTCTCAAGAATTAACTAATCTTGGTGGTGATTTAATGTCTTAATCTAAATAGATGAGAATAAAGTAAATAATTTTAAAACAATGAAGTAATGAATCTCTGTGAAGAGTAGTGGAAGAATTTGTTTTCTTCTGTGGCTTTTACCACCATTCAGGATAATAGGTATCACTATTTTTTATTTTCAAATATAGACAAATCTAGAAAATCTATGGGGACTGAGTAGGAAAAAGATTGTCAGAAATCTTCCATTATGTCAGTAGAGGTTTTCATGGTAATTTCAACGAGACCAAACCTCTGATGGGTTTTAATATTTTTCCTATGTGGTTTGTGAAATGCAGATACTTTCCCTTTATTCTGAAATAATTTTTGAATATTGTGGAATTTTATATTTTCTCATTTTAGCAGGAAACCTCAGCTGCCTTTCCTGTTTAAAACAAATGTTGAAGTCACTCTTCTCTGATCTCGGTAACAGTTTCTATAGTGTGCAAGGACAGTACTCTTTCTGAAAAGCAGAGTTATTAGCTTTTATGCATCTGGCAGACAAGAGATTTGGATTAAAAAAAAAGAGTCTGCTTGATCTGAAGCAGACATCAAACCAGACGTTCCTGTCTGAAATGTATTACAAGTAACTGTGTCAAAAACCTTTTAGCATTAACTTTCTATAAACTCTTCTTTTGGCATAGAAATTCCAGTGGAAAAAAAGCAATTGGATTTACCTGGAGAATTTATTTATCTGTGGAAAGTGCAGCAATTCTAATAGAAGAAATTTGGCAAATCAGAATAACCTGTAATTTTTTCAATTGGCCACTCTCTTTGCAAAGTGAAATTTTCATTTCTCTCAAACAAGGGGTCAAGCAAAGATCGGATTTGAGCTGTGCTCTCCGAAATAATATTTCTACATGTCCACTGAAAAATATTGATAAAATCGTGGGTTAAGAATCTTAAATTTGAATCTTAGATCTGGTGTTACAATGTCAGATAGTAGAAAAATATGGTCAAGTTGTCTCACTTTTGTCTCAGTTAGTAAAAGTGAGATCAGCCTCGTTTGTAGAGTGTATTGAAATCACTGGATTAATACACTAGGTTTTTGATCTTTCTAATAACACACTGAATCTCTACCAAATTTATCAACCCCAATGTATTATTTGTAGGTGTCCTGTGCTCAAATTGCTGTCACATAAACTGTGTGCCACTTCTCTGTCCAATGATCATATATATCCCCACTAAATACCAAGTCTTTAAAAATGAAGAAAACAAAATAAAAAACCAGTGAATAAACACCTTCCTTCAGCCTAGACGTACAGTTTAAGCTTTTGCTTAAACTTTTCATTCTATTTATTTATTTAGTGTTGTGCAGAAGGGACCCCCAGGCACAAATGCATGAGTAAAGCCCATTCCTCATGTTTTGTTCTACTGGTTCATTGGCCATCATGTCATATACTCATTCAGATGGTTATAGGCATTCTTCCATGGTTTTCTTCTCCTTGAAGGCCTTGATAACTCACTCAGTAAGGTACATTCTAAACCCCACAAGATTAGGATGCCCACATTACACTCAAAGCACTAAAGACACAGCTTTGATATCACTTCTTGTCCAGCAGCTCATATTTCAAATTATAGCTTATATATCCTAATGGTGTCTCAGAAACATAATAGAAGTCTATCCAGAAGTACATTCTGTTTTCAGAAGACCCACATATGGTATTCATATCATGTAGACCATGTTGCAATTCTTCGTTGTCCAAATCTTTCTAGGCCATGGTGAATGAAATAGCATAATTCAACGACTACAGTAGTTTGCATGTGAATTTCCTGTCATGGAACCTGTGTTCAGTAGTACTAAAGTTGACCATTTCATGCATAATTGCCTTGGTGTGAGAGAGGAGAAATGGTCTTATTTTAGTACAGTAGTATAGATATAATCTCAGCCTTATTCAATTCAGCATGAATCCACACAAATATAGGTGCCATCAGTAGAGAACAGTTTTTGCAGGACCAGAGCCAAAACTGCTTAAATATTTGCAAAAATTATTCTTAACAAATTGCCCAATTAATGTTTGCTACTACTCTTCAAATACATTATTTAATGAAAGTTATTTAATTAGGTACATCTGCATATGAAGCAAGTTATTTTAAATAATTTATTTAATGCAGAGAAAATGACTTTCACTAAATAATATATCTAGTGCAAAAAATGTCCATCCAGTCCTCACAATAAGCTTTTCTCATGCCTCAGTTCTTCATCCATGTGTCAAAACTGCTATGAACTGGAAGAGGTCCCATCACGGGTCATCAGCTGGCCACTGGTTCAGCTGAGTTCCCTTATCAGACTTCGTTTGTTTTCTGCAGCAATTTGTCTATCTCACAGCTGCAATAAGGCAATGGTTTCTATTCAGCAGGTACAGAGTTTAAGAACAAGTTATCAGGAAATTAGCTGAACTTAGCGAAAGGGTCAACGGCTTATTGTTACTTTTCCAACAGTTTATATTTGCTCCTCTCCTGGCACAATTCTACCAAGTGTGCTACAGCTTTGTTCTGGTTTTGACTGGAGTAGAGTAAACTTTTCTTCACAAAGAGTTTTGGTGATTCAGGGATGTTTTTGTTGTTGCTGAGCAGCACTTACACAGAGTCAAGGCCTTTTCTGCTTCACACATCAGTCTCAGTGGACTGGGGGTGCACAAGGAGTTGGGAGAGGACACAGCTGGGACAGCTGATGCCAACTGACCCAAGGGATATCCCATACCATATGGCATCATGCTCAGCATATAAAGCTGGTGGAAGAAGAAAGAAGGGGGGTATGTTCAGAGTGATGGCATTTGTCTTCCTAAGTAACCATTATGTGTGATGGACCTTTGTTTTCCTGCACCTGCCTGCCCATGGGAAGTGGTGAATTAATTCCTTGTTTTGCTTTGCTTGCATACATGGCTTTTGCTTTACTTATCAAACAGTCTTTATTTCAACCTGTGAGTTTTCTTACTTTTACTTTTGTGATTCTCTTTTCCATCCCACCAGGAAGGAAGTGAGGAAGTGCTGTATGATGCTTAGTTGCCGGTTGGGGTCAAAGCACAACAAGCTTCAGTGGCCACAACTGTACAATGCAATGCCAAAGTGATATTTGACATATAGGTTTTATATTGGTTTGTGTAACTGGCCTAACTTGCGCTGAAAAACCCTGCTTAAAAAAAATTAAATGTGCAATAAACACCAGCTCTCTATTAGTGAAAATTAATACATAAAATCAGTCATAATCCTGTTACTAAAACCAATTACTTTTGCATTGTTCTGTAAGGTAATAGCTCATTATTATTAATGTTATTTATCACTTATATTACAACAGCACAAAGATGCTTATCAGAACCAGAAACATACTTTATAAAGCACAATAGAGACATTTCTTTAAGAGCTTTGTGTTTGATTTAGTGTCAGAATGCTTCAGCTTTCCATAGAACTTGGTATTCTGAATGGTATTTCACCATTCCTTCAGTTGCTGACTATTAATATTTGCCTGAAATGTGGATATTATTGGAAAGAAGATCAAAATCTCTCTCATAGGACTTCTCAGTGAACTGAAATATCAGATTGCTTCTGTGGTTATTTACCCTTTGCGTGAGCAGACCTAAAATCCTTTGTAGCAGGCTTTGTCTTCATCTACTGTAAATCAATGTATTTTTATCTGTCTTTCTCAAATATGGGTGTGCATTATTTTGTTCCTGGGCATGAAGTAGCCCATTAGTGTCTGGATTCAGTTTGAGGTTTTCTGAAATATAAATTAAAGCTGAGGTTTCTAGCAAAGTGTTGGGAACATCCCTGACCAATTCATACTAGCTTACCAATTGACACATCAGAAACTTTATGTATTTCTAAGACAAGTCTGTGCTTTTGGTACATGTCCCCATGATCTCGTTCTTAGCGTTACAAATTCCACTGTATGTTTCTTGTTCTCAAGCTACTCTTTATTGCTTATCAATATCTGTTTATAAGCCATTTATAGTGCAACAATCCACAGCCTGCTTGGTGACTTCAGTGTCCCAGCATCACAAGCACAAAGAATGTTCTCAGGGTGGAAGCTGCAGTTTCCTTCATGACAAGCCACTGCTCTTGTGTCTGTGAGACCCCCTAAAGCAGATACCCTTCCTTGTCTCCTCAGCACTGACAGAACATCTTCTTAGGGTTTTGTTTATTAAAACAAGACCTCTGAACACGGACTGCTGAAGCATCTGTGACCAAACTAGGAAATGGTTGCTTCACAGAACTGTTATTTCAGTCTACACCAGTCAACAGATTTGGAGAATTGATGTGCTGATGGGAGTTTTGCTGACTCCTACCAACATGAGTAAAGTTTTAACCATTCCTAATTTCCTGTTCCCATAGTAGAGTCAATAAAACATGTCCACACCACAGCAGTGCCAGAGTACCACCTGAAGCTATAGCAGGAGCCATTACTGAAGGTAAGTTTGAGGTAATATGCTGGGTTATAAACTATGATGGTTGAGGTGCTAACATTCATTTCTCTCTTCTGAGGATGCTAATGATGCAGAAACCTCTGGAAGACCAGTACAAAAGGCTTAGGGTAGGAACATCACAACTCTGTGACTAAATCTGACAACATTTGTTTGTCAGGGTCTTTAGATTGACAGCTGAGCCTTTAGAAACAAAGCAGAATATTTTTGCCTATATCTGGTCTTTTTCAGAATGAATGTATAAAATCTAAGAAATTATATGAAACAATCTTCATTTGTAACAATCTAAAATATTGTCATTCCACTATGAATAAAATAGGAAACTAATTTAACTAATAATTATGTACTGCCAAAACCAGCATAATTTCAGGAGTTAAAATTTTAGTTTACTACATACTTTCATGGACACAATTATTATGTTTATGTTGTTCAAAATTATTACCTTGGCTAAGCATTTTGTGCTTTTAGCATTTATGTTTCATTTGTTATGCTAAAAGTAATGTTGATTCTTCTGCCACATATGCATTTACTCTACCATTTGTGATGCTTTCAACATTATTGTTGTGATTATTACAAAAAAATAAAAAATATAAAACACTTCCTGGAGTTGAATGTAATAATTAAAGCTTATTCAGGAAGCTACACATTTGCTGAACATATTCACTGTCTTGTAAATCATGCAAATATCTCCTTCTATCCGAAAGCTACTTTTACCAAATTGTTATACTTTGTTCATAACATCAGACTTAGAAAAGACAATATGGCAGCTCTCAGGATTGAATTTGCTGAAGAGTATTCCACTTCTCACTAGGACTAATGTCACAATGAGAAATATCCCATCAAATTTTTGGCTATGTTGCAAAATCTGTATGTCTTGCAAATCCTTCCTTCCTCCCTTCCCTCCCTCTCTCCCTTCCTCCCTTCCTTCTCTACCTGCCCCTTTTTTTCTCCTCCTATCTCACCTCTTTGCTTTACTTTGCTTCGCTTTGCTTCATTTACTTCATTTTTTTTTTTAAACTCCAGTAATATTAGAATGTGTAAAGAAAAAAACTCCAGCTGTAATTTCTTGTGTGTGTGTCTGTAGATAGTTTTGTTCAAGGAATAGTATATCAGCTCTAATACAGAATCTACATCTTGGAAGGTAAATCTGTTCATGAGTGTGTGTCTCATTATACTCAGCTGAGGCTATTGGTGTCTTAGTTATGATAAAGCTTGCAATAAGACAAGATTACCCCTAAATTGGAAGATATTCTGTTAGCAAAATGTTTAAAAGAGAATAGGTCGAGGCATAATTTTAGAACATTTTCATTACAATGTAATAAGAAAGAAAAAATATTTCCACACACCAATTGGTTTAGAGTTTTATTTCTGTAATCCAATCATAATTTCATCTTCTGTCTCAACATTCAATGGGTCAGACTTCTCAGTGATGCAAGCTGATGTAGCAACTGTAAAGATATTATATTTTGTTCAATTAGGGTGTAAGAAATTACTGGAGAAAAACAAGCAATTAGGCAAAAGAATAAACCAATATTTTAGGGACATTTTTTCATCCACTCATATTTAATCTTTGCCAGCGTAGATTACAAGGCATACAACAACAAAGAAAGTTAACATATTGCATTTATAACCATATACTGAATGTATTTCACAATCTGTTGAGTACATTTAAAAACATTTGGAATCCACCCAAACTCTTATAAAAATTGATATATCTCTCATTAGCATTTTGAAGATGTCAGCCATTTTTATATAGGGTAATAGAAAGTAATCTGCCAAGGGAAATAGTTAGCGTACTGCTGTGTGTCAGAACAAATATGATTAACATTGTGCCAGATGCGTGTCCTCATGAACTCCCAGGAGGGACTGCAGAAGTAGACCTTGTAGTCAATTATTGAAATTGGAAGTGCTCTGTGCCTCTAATTTGTGTGCACCAACAGTAACTTTCACACAGGGCTACCAGAAATGCTGCTTGTGCATGCTTCCATACAGAGCATTAATAAGCAGATACATGCACATCATTATCCATGCCTTCTTCTTTGCTGATCGTCATTTTTTTTCAAGAGAAATTAACATGCTCTAGTGCTCCTACATAATAAACATACATTTAGCTAAAAGCCATAGAAAGCAGAAAAAATATTGCTGATGTAGATGTTTACTCCTTTTTGTTTATTAATGGTCTAGGACAGAGATAATTAACTTGAAAAGTGGTATAGAAAAAAATGGAACAGTAGTATGTAGGTATAAAAGGATGTATTTTTTACTGATATACTTTAATTTTGCCCCTCCATCTTGGGTTATTCCACAAAGGTTTTTTAAACTGTTTCAAGTGCAGAATGATAGGATCAACACATTTACTATATTTTTACACTTATCCTTGTCTATAATTATGAGCTGCATAGATTTTGTCTGAGGAGTGATGACATTGAATATAAATCAGTGAAATTCAAAACTGATTCATAATTTGTGTGCGAGAAATTGATTCAGTAAAGTCAACTGATTTTTCAGAAATTTCTTGTTTCAGATTCCTTTCCCTGAGGACCTTTTACTCTGAAATACATATGGAAACTGTACACTGATTCATAAGTGTGTGAGGGCAACATGGGCTGTGTCAGAGGCTAATGGTTTACTCAGGATACTTAAAACCACTACAATTTGAGCAGACAGGAGCCTGTCGCTTATGACAGTCCCAAGATAGCAGAATACAAGCTGTGTGATGGCATTACAACAGTGTCAAGTCTGAACTGAACTGAAGTTCTCTGGATTTAGTCACTTCAGAATAGCCAGACAAATGAGGTCCCTTTTTTTTATATATTCTGTTTCTTTAAAATCTTATGAGATAATGATATATCTACACTGCTTGCATTGTATAAAGCCTTAACCACTATGAAATTCAAACTAAACTATATTAAAGGAGCAACAGACATAGTCTGATGACTAGCATGATGTCCACCTATCAGCTCAGCGAGGAGACATGGGTAGCACCTCCCACGACTTCCAAACCGAGTACTTGTCTGACATCTGGACATTGCTCTTATGATACATTTAAATTGAACTGCTACCCTAACACATGTACTAGAGCATTGTTCCTTGAGTAGCTACAACCCAAGTATGTACAGATTTGAATCAGCATGCTGCATGCTGAAGAACTTACAAAAATGTGTTGTTTTGTTGGTTTTTTTCTGTCTCAAAAAAACCCATGGTTTATAAAGGAATGGTTTTGACATAAGATGAAGCTGGAAGAAGCCAGTACAATTAGCTACATGGCAGAGCTCTATACTATGAACTTATTTGATAAAGATGAGCTACAGTTGTGATTATAGGAGCAAAACCAGTTCCTGCCATTCCTTTTTGCTGCCCACCTCCTCCTCCTCCTCTCATCAGCAATTCTGTCTCTTTTATCTGAACTGAGTGCCAAGTTTCAATCGCACCCAGACACTGTGAAGGTAAAGGCATTGTGCCATCTGGGTTTGCTGTTTTGCTGAGAAAGAAACATTGATCTGTGTGTTGTGTCAGTGCTGCACAGATTCTCATTCTAATTACTCAGGCAACCTAATGTACACATTGAACAAGACAGGTGACAGCAGAGATATCTGCATAACTTCACATAAGATGAATAACCTTACTTTGGGCCTTTGGGTTATTGAGAAGTTGGCTGACATTAACCAGTCTGATCTTTGTAGGATGAAAGAATAGGACTTCTGAGCTAACTCATTCAGAATGCAATAAATAGAAAGTATTCAATAAACTCTCTGTAAGGTCTTACATTGGGAGAAGAGTGCTAAAATTATACATAGAACATAACGACGTATTTTTGTAGCAGATTAAAAGTGCAGGTAAATTGGATTGTGACAGAAAAACAAGTCAAAGAAAAACAAAACAAATGTGCAGAGGTATTTTTTCCCACTTTTAAAATATTTATTTCCATGAGTGTTTTAATACTTTTGAGAGCAATGTGAAGAGAAATGTTCAACATACCTCAGAAATAATTCAATAAAGACAGAACTTTTTTAACTTCTCCATCTTCCTTTATCCATATGTTTCATCCATCACATGTTAGCAAAAGATTATTTAATTTTCAGTCTAGTCACTCTATGGGGGCATTTAGTTCCCAGTCTCTAAGAATACTGTGGTTCTCTTTGACCCTCTGTACTTGAGTTGCCCTCTGGTGAAAAAGCAACGTGAAAAGCCTGAAGTCTGGGTAAAGAGCTTTCAGATATCCACAGAAACAGTTTTGAAAATGTTCTCAGGTATAGCAGATTAGACCAGAGTCCGTTATGACAGAACAGAAGCATATCCATAGGTACCTGCTAGTAGTACAAACCACTCCCACTTCTCCAGAACTAAGCTGAGCTATAAGCTTCTGGAGTTTTTAGAAAGGTAACAATGGACAGCATCTATAATTTCTGATGCACGATGAAATATTTAATCATTACAGGAAAGAATATATAATTTGAGTGGGAACGTATTTTTAAACTCCCTGTCATCCTCATTTCATTTTTGTTCCTGCTTTTGCTATGGCTGTTTGCCCTTTTCATCGATACCCAGGGTTAATATTTTTATCTGATGTTCTCAGCATCAGTAAAATACAATTTGAACGGTGGTATTGATATGGACTTGCACAGAGACAATGAGACCCAGTCTTAAAATAATGAACTTGCACTTAAGTGAAGAGCAGCAGAATCTGGGAGGAGCTTGACAATATGCAGATACAACTGGGAAAAAATCTATCCAAATTCTGCCTTCAAAAGAACAAAAGGATTCTTTAAAAGTTTCATATACTTTTCAGAGGGATTTGCAAACATGTCTACTTATTTATTATGATATAATTATTTTAAAAGTGAAGGCTTAAGAATCACTTTGAATTATGGCATTTTTAATTTCTAGAATATTCATTTTTATATTAAATCTACTCATATTTAAGTTAAAAGATACATTTCATTATGCCTTTATTTTAATATTGAAAGACAGGAAGTTTTTGAAGTCCTTGTTCATCCTATTTCAATTCCTATTGCATCTGAGACATTACTCTTGTAAAACACAGAGACTGTGGCTCTTTGTACTTTAGTCCTCCAGCCACAGGAGCAGTCCCACCTTGTAAGGAGTATTTTGAGAAGAACTAGATTAAATACTGCAAGGTTTGAGATCACATGCAAATAGTTACAATTGAGAGAAAGAATTCAAACACTTTTCACTGGAAATAATTAACTATGCTATCAGTATGCAAATCGGGGTTTACATAAACAAAATAGTACATGCATAGACATATAAGTATATATGTTATGTGTATATACACACATATATTTTGAGAGGGAAAGCAGGTATTGAAATTAGACAGACAAAATGTCTAGCATTTAAATGTGCCCTAATCTTCCAGATGTCATCAGTTTATTTTCCATTTCATTTTGATTTAAGTTTTCCAAAACAAAGTATTTAATCCCTGAGCAAAACTGATAAAAAAGATTTTAGAGACAGAGTGGAAGGAACCTTCCAGGGTTATCAGCTTGTGAGAGCTCTGCCACCTGTATCTTCCCAGTGTTCCTTGGAACTTTCCTACTATTTGATTTTCCACTCTCTGCTGAACTGTTTTACATCCAGCTGTTAGAGTTTGACCAGGTCCCATAACCCAGGCCATGTCAAGGTTTGAACAGGAGCATAATAATGAAAACAGCATGCTGGAAAGACAGTGCTTTGAAAAATTTTGCAGGAAATTTACAGCTGTAGTTTCGCTGAAATATAAGCTGCACTGGGATGAGGCACTATGGGGGTAACTTTTTGGTGAGTCTATGAAAGGGCTAGAGTTATGCCATTCAGTAAATCCCCTTGTAGGCAAAACCTTTGAAAACAGATTATTGAAAGAGATTTCAGAAGCATTTAGAAAGATTTTTAAATATTTTAGAAAAGAAAACAAAGAAATTGAAACATTTTCTACCCCTCTATTCCTAAAAATTTCCTATATGAACTGGAAATGTTTACATAATTAAGGTTCAAAATTGAAATATTTTGATTGAAATTCCAAAAAAAAAAAAAAAAAAAAAAAGTATGAATTTGCTGATACTGCAGGTTCTTGGTGCTGTTGAATTTTTGAGTGGGTCAATTCACTAGGAGAGAGTCCCAAAACTTATCTGTTCTGTAAAGGGTAATCCTTCCTACAGCCATGCAGAAGGGCAATTTTTTCTAATTAATATTTTTACAACTCAGCTTTCACGAATTATGGTGCTGTTTGCAACACTTTTTCTCCCTTGTAATCTGAATGTAAACAGTGAGTTATGTCTGTTTCTTGCTGTTGTTTTTTTCTTCAGTGGTGACAAAAGCTAAAAAAAACAAACAAAGGTAGAAATAATTGTAAAATAGGTAAAGCACTGTCTAGGAAAAAAACTAGTCTAAATTAGTTTTAGTTTTAGAGATGGAAGTGGTATCACTGTCTTTTATTAAGATTTCCATCATACGATGTTGCACTCTACCACCTATAATTTTGTTGTGTTTTGAATAATTGAGCTGACATTTCAAAAGCTGGATACCTCTCTTCGGTGAAATTACATTATTTTTATACAAATTTTAATTTAAGTCAGAATGATTTGGATGTTTCTGAAAATGAAGCTTGAGAAAATATATTGCTTTGTTCATATTAACAAGAGGAATTTTTCCTTTGAAATGAATTAAAAGTTATCTGAGGGAAAAAGAAAAGGTCTTTTTATCAGGGATGTACCTTTTGCCACCCTTAGGAAAGGCTTCACAGATTTGTCTGGGTTTTAAGTCTGTCTGGAGTTAACAGGTCAAAAGGGAAAACTCAAAAAAGCCGTAAATAGTTGCTTTTATCTGAACTTGGACCTGTTTGTTTAGCATTTGCGGATTTGGTCTTTTTGTCACTGTTGTAATCTTAGAGACCTGGGGCTAGTAAATCTATTGTTCACAAACTCCAGCACTATTTCTTTTCAGAGAATGACCACGGACAAAATCCAGTGTTTAGGGTAGAGCTCTAACACACTTGCACTCTGACAGTCACATACTAACTCATGGATGCCCTTGTCATGTATTGGCACAACATCCCGAAGGATTTCTGAAACTGGTAAATCCTTGCAGGCTTTTTTACCTGTGGGTGTTTTTTTTAGAGATCAAGATGGTTATATATTACATTGTACTTGCATCCTGATCTGGATTTCTACATACCTAATTTATTATACAGCACAGAAAGAGTCAATGATTCATAAATGTTTTCTTTTGCTCCCTTTTTTTTACCTCTGCTATTCAGCAAGACTGTTCAACTTGTACCAGACTCTTTACCATCTAAGCACATTTATGTGTGGACAGCACACCTGTCACTGCATCTATCTTCTGTAGGGCCTGCTTTGTCTTATTCTCCAGAAAACCTGTGTATGATCATATCTATATGAATGTCTTAGCAGGAATACCAAGCCTACCAACAAACCACAGGCAGAGAACCTGCCAATCCTGTATAATCTGAATAATCTGCTCCTGGCCCTCTCTCATGCTCTTCTCCAAGTAGTATAAAGAAAAACACAAGGCAAAGGAGTGAGGGAGGACTAAGATTGCATTAATGAATAAATACAAGCAACAATAGGATCTGGGAGGAGAAGAATTAGGATCGACTGTTGGAAAACAGAAAACTGGACTAATCAAGCATAAGACTGGATGCCTGAGGGAAACAAAGCTACACAAGGTTTGCAGTGAAGAATGAGATTGGAGTCTGGCGATTGCATCCAAGAGCTGGTGGAGACAAAGCATAGATTGGTCTGACAAGAAAAATAGCATGAATTGAGGAAGCAGTGGAGGAAATGGCATCTGGTTTGCTGGAAAAGAATGACCCCTCAGATTAGACAGCTTTCTGAACCAAATAGTATAACTGCAACGTGATACAGCAGGCTAGAAGTAGCTTCATTTGGAAAACAGGTAAAATGGAAAAGACCAAGTGTTGTGGGAACCGAGTGTAAAACCAGTCTATGCAAAGGAAATGGTAGGAACAATAAAACAGAAGAGGTTTTGTTGTTATTTTTTTTTTAGCGGTTTCAAAAGACTCAAGAAGACAGCAAGACAGGTGTTGGATTCACCGTCCGTGGAGGTTTTTAAAATGAGACTGGATGTGGCACTTAGTGCCATGGTCTAGTAACCACGGCAAGGTTGGATCAAGGACTTGATGATCTTGGAGGTCTTTTCCGACCCAGTTGATTCTATGATTCTATGATAAACCAGCCATGCTGGGACTAAGATCAAGTAAAGAGAAAAATAGGAGGGGGCAAGAGACCAGGATGGTGAAATGGCAATAGTATGGTTGTAGAGGACCGAAAATGCTGGAGTGAGCAGGAACTCCTGCTAGAGTCTGGGATGGACCCTTGATTTTAACTCCAAATTTCTTCTATCAGCAAATTTCTTCTTCTATCTGCTGGTAGAAGGACTTCATGAGGGTAACGTTTACATTTATTTTTTGTGCACAGAACATAAACCCCTGCAATTGCTATGTTTTAGTTAGTCCTTTAGATTAAGACCCCAATCCATGCTCAGGACATATGGTGAGGCACTGTGATGACCAGAGAAGGAGTGTCTCTACTTTCAGGTTGCAGCTGAAAGTCAGTTACACACACACACACTCAAAACATGTACATAGATACATACTTACATACAAGAAAGAAAATAACCCCAAACTTATAGTACCCAGGAGTTACAAAATTTGAAGATAAAATGGTTAGGGTAGTATTTATTCCGCTTCCTTATACTGAAGGATTATGATATAAGTGTAATCATTTCCACAAGAATCCTCATGTATTTAGTGCATAAGACACAAATTCAAAGAGCAAATCAGGTGTTATTATTAAGAGTTTACTTGTCACTAAAATGAGACATCAAAAAGGAAAGTGAGGATTTCCTTATTCAGATCTTTGAATGTGGTTCTGAGGAATTTCATTTCTTCCCTACTTTTCATCTGTGTGATGCTAAGAAAGTCATGCAAACCAGACTTTTCTGAGGTCATCACTAATTGTGTGTCCTCATGTCCTGCATGTCCAGCATGAGACATAAGGACCTATGAGAAATTCTCTACACTCAGAACTGCAACTAAACTTACTGGAACCTGAACTAGAAAAACAAAGAGTTGTACAACATCAGCTTCTCCGGAAAATTAACTTAATTTCGCAAGCCTGCACCTTGGAGTATCATGGATTCTCTGACATTTTAACATCTAACTCTTCTCCTCTACACCACTCTTGCATTTGCAAATTCGAGTTTACAATGCCCTTGATTAATAGGGGTATTGCAGAAACAAATTCAGGAATGTTTGTGATGTGATCAGGTACTTATCTCTAATATCAAACACCATAAGAGGTATTGACCTTAAAATTAATATCCTGCCTACATGTAAGGTAGGGATTCTTGGAAGCAGACTAGGTCTTTTGGGCTGATAACTACACTTGATTAACTTAAACCACAATTTTAGACATTTTCTCAAATAAGTAACCGTCTGCTATCATTTGTATTAAGCAATAAAGTGCCCTTAAAAACATGAGCACATGGTCATGTAATTATAAACAATATCTTAGTGTAAACATATAAAAAGGCTGAATTAGAGTTGCATAGGTAATCTAAAGATGTTTTTTCTAAACTCTAAACCAAAGATGTTTCAGTCTTAATGAAGTTCTAACATCATTTTAGGTGCATTTAGGCATAGAAGAGGTATTTATAGGCTACCAGAGTATGTGTCTTGTATATCCATAATACTTGTTATTTTCACTGGTCTTTTTGTCATACTTCCTCACTACTTCTCTTTCAATCATTTTGCCAATGAATTAGGGGAATTCAGTAATGATTTAGCTGAGCTTTGAAAATTAACCAAATTCCCTCTTAATCTGAAATAGAGTATCTGAACCAGTAGGTCTGAGTACCTGTGAAATGAGGTAAAGCAAGCTTATGAATCCACAACTGAATTACACTTTTCTGACATATTCAGTGTGTGGGACTGAGTACAGTACACTTCTGAATTGTTTGTTTTTCCAGTCTCTAGTCTTTAAAGAGGGTACATTATATGTGGAAGCAACCACAGAGGCAGGTTTGCTGCCAAGAAAACATATTACTACAGTTTAGAAATGTAGCCTAATTGTTTTCCCTCTGGTCAAGTTACCCAGAAATACTTGCTTTTCTTCAGCTCTGCAGCAACAGTTAGTTAGATTAAATGACCTGCCTTCAAGAGAATTAGAGCCATTTTCTGAGGTTCCATTACTGAAAAAGGCTTTCCTCTTTCACAAATTATGTATCCTCCCTAAGCATGGTACTTTTACAAATGCAGATTTTTATCGAGAACAATCATTTTATGGTGAAAAATGTTCTTGCCTCGTGGATGTATTACATACCATACTGTGTGGGTTAGCTGCAGGACATGAAATGATTTGCAAGCTAGTAAGGCAATAAAAATACAATGGGTAAAAAGCGAAATTAGCTACAATGTGTAGGACTAGCATATTCTTGGGCCTTATTCAAATGTATAAGAAAAGGAATGAATGGACAAAGACTGGCCAGTGTTCCTAGGCAAAGTAATCAGCTTCCTTCATTATCAGGAGACAATGAATCTAAAGCCATGAAGGGTTGAGAATTAGAGGAACTGCTCCATACTCCTCCTTCACAGCAGTACCTTGCGTGTTTTCTGTGTTCCCTTAGGGCTTGGTGTTGGAATTTCACCCAGTATAGGACTATGCTTCCATAGCACAATCCAGAGCCTTAGAAAGTGTGAAGACATTCTCAGCACTCTCAGAGCTAGGTGAAACAAATTAGTTTATCAGGCTCTGGTGGAAAGTTGGAGACTGTTTCTTTACTTATCTCTAAATAACCTACTATTAAGCTAAATTTGATAGAGAGGAAAATTCTGTCATCTGAGAAAAATTTTATAAAGCCCGTGAATCAACAACAATTTTCTATAATTGGTCTAATGAGCTGTTCTTCAGTCAGTAGTGTAATTTAGAAGGCCCTACTTTGCTGACTCTATATATGGAAACCTATCTATTGATTAGCTCTGCTAAACTAATTGAAAAAGCTAACAAAATAGATTGAAGTTAAAGAATTCTGTGAGGTTGAGATAATAGAAATAATTTAAATATTCTATATTAATTTAAAAGGAGTGCAATTAAATCTTTCTGGTAATTAGTAATTTCTTTTTTCTACCAGGATAAATACATTGTTCCTCAACATAATTACTCACACAACAGAGTACAAAGAAAAATTGGCTAACAGCCTATTGTTGGCTTTTCCTAAGAGGTGAAATGAAGCATAACTTAAAAAGAATTCAAGGTTACAAGGAGATTCTTTTGAGGGAAGTAAGCAACTTGTCCTGTGAGCTGCACAGGAAAATCTTCATATGTCTGAGTCACAAGAAGTATATCCACATGCAAGCAAGAGGAGTAGGATCTCCAAAAATAATTCACAGGAAAGAGATAAAACCAGCTCTGTTGTGGCACTTGTTGATCTATTTCCAGGTGTTACAGAGTTGTCTCCTGCTTCTTTCAGACCTCCCCCAGCCACCTACACCCATTTCTGCTACATTGTGAGATGTAGGCACTTTAGTTGTCTTCAAGTTACATACAGCCTTGGGAGATACTGTTGGTGTCTAAAAGATATGAATGAGGTGTGAGAAGAGAACTACAGTATGGTGAAGTCATATGGAACTTGCCTTATAAAATGTACACTTCACGGCTCATTTTCCGGCCTTTGTAACTCCTCTTTATTCAGTAATTTTCTTTACAAGGAACCTCATGAAAATTCCTAAACCAATTAAAATAGTGATGTATTTTCCAGGAAGAAAAGAATTATTTATGACACGTCCTTTTGTGAGTGTTGAGGCACATACAATTTTTTCAGCAGTTTTTGTAATTTGGCTATGACCATTTTCAATATACTGTATAAAAATAACTTGGACTCACCTTGATTTTCTTAATAATATATGTGTAGGCTAGATTAGCCAAAATAAAGTTTCTAGAACCACTACAATCTAGAGGGTTTGCCATTATATTCAATGCAAAAACAAACAAAAGCCTGGAGTCACTAGGAACATGCTGTTCTTTGCTATTGACAAACATCATCTACTGTAAGATCTTGAACAGGATTTTGTTATGACCTTGTCACCACTCTGAAAGTTGTATTTTGTCTGAAACGTAGCCATAAATGACTTTACCAGTGGATTGATTTCAGCCTTTTAATTTTCTCTGTTTGGAACACAAGGACTTAAGGATGGTAGTAGTTTCTGTTAATAATCAATTTGTTCCTGCTGGTAAATTTATTTGCTGTAATTAACCTTTCCAAAAATTTTAAAATCTCCATGGTGTGGTTCTTGAAGTACTAGGTCAGCTGAGGTCCTTTCATTAGAAAAAGTTTCTAATGGAGTACTGTTGAGAAGAAGAACCCACCGTGGAATTTGTCTTTTTAGTTGGTCTGACATAGTCCTAATTTGTTACTCAGTGCTTTAGACCTAAGAAAAATGCTAGGCAAATGTTTTGAAGGCTGAAGTTATTTTATATTAGTGTTTTGCCATGGAGTACAGAAGATTGTGGAAGTGTATTTCAACTTCAGAATTACATTAACTCTCTGAAATGTAAGAGCAACCCTGGAGTGTAAGTCATTTGTGTGAAATTAACTCTGAATGTTAACCCTGACTAGAAGGCTCCCATACTTTCATTGTCAATCCCTTTATTTAATCATTTAAGATTTTAAAACAAAACACAATGCAATATGAGCCCTAAAACACATGAAGTCACCAGTGAATGACACAGGAATAGTTGAATGGTGGAAAAAAAGAGAATTCTGTTATAATTTCTGATAGTTGCCATTTTTTCATTAGCAGATTACATTAGGCAGGATTCTCCATCACCATTCTTTTCTCTAGTTCTATTGAAGAAAGGCTTCACATTTACCCTTATCCTAAATTTAAAATCATTGTCCTCCACCATGTATATGGGGCATAGGTTATCTGTTGTCTTGCACAGTGTTACTGTTTATATAATTTCATATAATTTGAAGAAGTTTGTGAAAAGTAG
Source organism: Chiroxiphia lanceolata (assembly GCF_009829145.1). Classification (NCBI taxonomy): domain Eukaryota; kingdom Metazoa; phylum Chordata; class Aves; order Passeriformes; family Pipridae; genus Chiroxiphia; species Chiroxiphia lanceolata. The sequence continues at coordinate 19,276,158 of NC_045641.1, forward strand.
AAAGCTAACACATATATAAAAAGGAGTAAATTAAGTACATACATATGAATGTATGCATGAATATTGCTTATTCTTGCTAATAATCCAAAGGTCATAGCTATCTTTGTATAAAATCGGATTTTTTGGCACCATGATATAGAATTCTTTTTATATACCTTCTTTCATTTAGGAAATCTATTAAATCGACTATCACTGCAATTAAAAATGAAATTGCTTCATATACAATGAAAATGGCTTTACTTTGCAGTATCTATTCCATTTCTTCTAATAACTTATTTAGTTACTACTTTTACGCGAAATGAATATAACTGTCCCAATCTACAGAGTATTACTCTGCACACTCTACAGACCAACCAGATATTGAGCTATAACAGGCTTTACTGTGTTTAAAGACATGTATATATGTACGTTTGTGGTAGTGATGTACTTGAAAGTAAATAAAATGTATAAAACATTAGAAAACAGTCCAAATATCCAGTCCTCTCTATAAATCCAGCAATTATGAAAACAAAGCAAACAACCAAAAAACCCAGCAACCAACTTCCTGAAAACATAAATATTAAAAAAAAAAAAAAAGGAACTGGTTGAACATGTTAAGAGGGACTGCTCTTAGTGTAACTTTCCTTCCAGGGTTCAAGTGCTAATAAAGCATTGAAATAATTTGTGCTTCACAGTCCTTTACCAGTGACTGATGACTTAAATCTTACACATATGTTTTAATTATGGCAGCATAATACATCTCTTTGCACCAAGTAGTGCAAGTCCATACTGGCATTTCTTCAAACTATGTTCTGTAAATGGTAATTCCCCTGTATTGCATAGTATAGCTATTTAAAAAGAGTTCTTAAAAGGTTTTGCAAGAATTTTTCAGCTTTGTTTCTCCTTTGTATGAAACAGAACCCACTCTAGGACACTCTATAACCTGACATTTGAGTAATAACCCTTTTTTATTTCCTACAGAGAAATATAATATTCTGTTCTTCATTTAATAGCTGTAAACATCACAAGAGGTTAATTTCACCATTAACTTCTCTCGGAAATTTCCTTTTGAATGTGATCCAGTTGTTCCATGTCTTTTTTTTGTTTTTTGTTCTCCTTGTGCATAAAACATCCTATTTCTGTCTTTCCTTTTAATTCTTTATGTAGAGAGGTGCTTTCCCATCATTACATAGGAGACAATGTGTCCACAACAATAGCAGGGAGACAGGCATTCTGTCCCACAAGGAATGACCTGGAGGCATGAAATGCTAATTCCAAGATCATGAAAATGCAGATCAAGGAGAAAGAGCATAAGACCAGTCCTACCCTGTAACTGTGATGGCTCCTACCAGACTGCTGATTGATGGGTCTGTCATCTGGGCATGGTTCACACCAAATATTCTGAGCTGAGCACAGGAGAGTCCTTTAGTTGCTAGATTGAACAAGTGGAGTAGATGGAGCACATGTGTAAGAATAACACTGGTAGCAGTGTCTAGTATTTCCATGCTGTAGATTTAGTCCTTCACCTTTGACTAAATGAGGAGGTGTGGCTGCTTTCTGCCCTTGCAAACCTTTATCTGTGACATTTGTTCTTCATGGTTCTTCCTATTGAGTCTGAGCCAGCACGGAAAACTCTATGAAGGACACACACTATTACTCTGGGATGAACTTTGTTTAATGACTTGAATAGTTCAGCAAAGAAAGGGAGACGAAGACCAGTTTCTTTCAAACTCCCTCCCTGGAGGAGCTGGAACTCAGCTTTCCACATTACACTAGTCTGTATTAAGCTGTGTAATTTGACAGTAGGAGTACTCAGAAATCCTTCTACAGGCTATCACAGAACCAGACCAGAAGGGTGTTGCTATTGCAATGGAGTTTTTTGAATAACTGAAATGTGTAACAGTTGTGAGGTTTGATTTTCAGAAACCCCTTCTAGCAGTAAAAAAGTGAAGTAGCAAGTTCTTCAAGTTGCACATGTAAAAGGACTTCCTAATTTTATTCTTAGATTATTAATTCTTCTTAACCTTAAAACAAATCAATCAATTCCCATTAATCCCTATAAATGGTTTTCCTTTTAAATTGTTGCTTAAATTTTTCAAGTTCTTCAGTTCACAAAGAAAGAGGAATTAGCTCTACTGACATAACAAATTAGCCATATTGATCCTGCCAAAGGTATTAAATTGTTAATATTCAGCCCCTCCCTACACAACCGACTTTAAACTCACAAAAAGCCTTCATGAGACCTCTGATGTAACCATCTGGGCAATTTATAAAACCTTTTTATTCTTTCCTAAATCTGCTTCATAGTTTCATCTTCTTCACTGATTTATGTTGCTTGGGCATACATGGAGGAACATACAAAAATAGATTTTGCGAGTTTTGCTTTCATGTTTTGGGAGGCAACCAGCCTAATGTTTAAATGCACTAAAGTTCCATTGAAGAGAAACAGATAAAAAAGAAGAGAGAGAGTCAATATTCTTTAATGATGTTCCAGCTGTCTTAGTTCTCAGAGCTTTGTTTGCAGACAGCAATGTCAGCACTACATGTGAAATAAATTTTATTGGCCTGAAGTGCCAATAGTGAATGACTGTATTACAATTGCTGATATGCATACTCTGGTGCCAGAGACTGCTTAGACAGAATGAATATTGTTGTTATAAATTACTTCTCAGAGTAGAGAAAAAAAAAGGTAAACACTTCTGCTCCACTCTCAGACAAGCGGCTGTGCCGAGGTTTATGTCTGTTAGATTTGCATTTTGAATGAGCTGTGCTTTCTATATAGAGATACTGGAGCACTAGCTAGAGATGGTCTTTTGACATTGTGTGCTGTGTTTCTCCCACATGAGTGCAGTCTCTGTGCAATCCCTTCCCATCATCAGCACTTTACCCTTGGGGAGATCACAAGAAGGATGAAAGAAGTTATTCCTACAATGAGAATCATATTCTATTACCTTAATTCAAAGTGACTTGTCTTTTTCCTCTGGAAATGTCTCATTGCTTTTAAAAAGGATACTCCAAAAGGGCAAAACTTTGACATCTTTGTGCTGAGCAACAATATATATAGTCAATGAACACAAGGTGAAACTACCACTTAAAGCATGTTGGTAGTTTCATTATCCTATGGTATAAAACCATTAAAGACTAGCATAACCTTAGTCACTGCAACACCTATTCATGTAATAAGGTGCTGTTAGGAGATAAAAACACATCTGAACAAGTTCTGGACTTTAACCTATAGTTTATGTATACTGTGTATTCATAAGCATCTCATGAAACCTTCATGCATGACATGCATCTGAAGTAAAATTTTACAACTTTCTATTTCATGCTTTTGTAAGCCATGTTTCCTATTATATGTCCAGAAACCTCTTGACACCTGTACTTTACGAATTTATGAAATTGCATGTATATGGAAGAAGCATATATTCAATGTGCTAACAGCTAGAGCAAGATGGGTGTACATTATGGGTCACAGTCAGATTTTAGTTACCTAATAGAACAGAATAGAATATTTCAGTTGGAAGGGGCTTAAAATGACTGTCTGATCCAACTGTCATTACCTTTGTGTTCACCAGGAATTTAGCAGGGCATTTACAAATATTTTCTTGTGATGCATTTCCTCTCTCTCCCACAAAATTGTTTTATCTGTCAAAAAATACCTAGCGTTCTATCAGGGCATAGCCTCTGACTAGCCCTGCTAAGCTTAGATACCTTCCTCCCACAGTTCAGCCTTGAAACAAAGGACTGGTCCCGACTGGTTGACCACTCTTTTTTCAGGGGCTTCCATGTCATAGAGGACCATGAAAATTTAAGTTTCTAACTAGTGCTGTGGCCAATCATGTACTTTTTCAGTCCAAGATGAAGTTAAAGTATTATCATAGCAAAAAGGAAAATTCAATATTCAAATTTTCAGCCTGATATGAGTTTATACAGATATAATGGAAGAGTCACCAGAATCAGACAGAATTAATCAGTTCTGAATAGACAGATTACCCTGAATATCATATTGTTATAAAGGAAGACACTTCCTGCTAACCACCAATTTATTTCTAAGTGAAGTTTTAAACTAGGAGATATATCTTCAATATCTATAAATAATCATTCTTACACTGAAATTAGGACCAAATTCCTGTTGTTTATTAATAATGGTATAATGGTTATTTTTTTTTTTTTTTTTTGCTACTGGAAATGCAGCAACAGAAAAAAATCCCTTAAGATTACTCTTAGAGCTCCCCAAAATTCTGATGCTTCATTCTGGACTTCAGCTTTGTTTATTTTTTTCTTCTGTTTTTTACAGATACAAACTTATGCAAAGGTTTTAAAATGCCATGAAATTGATAGCTCCTGAACTCAGATATGGAAATGTCAACACAGTCTGGGTTTAGCTCAAATGGAAAAGATCTTTGAAGTTTATATGTGCTTAGATTTTGTTCCTAACTTTGGTCCAAGACCTAGACTACAATGATAAAAATAGCTTGGTAGCATCATGTAAACCCAAATTAAGCAAATTCTGTGCCTTTGCTTTTTAGCATTTTTGGGCCATTGCCACTCTGTATGGTTAAACAGGTATAGTCTTGCCAATAGGATATTTTAAACAGTACAACAAGTATCTGCATAATTTAAAATGTACATGCTTTTGGAGTCACATAACCTACACCTATTTTTGTGGCTGCTGAAGCACAAATCTCAAGGCTCAGTTTTTCTTTCTGAAGTGACATCTGGGAACTTGAGGGAAGAGCTAGAGCTGTGAAACAACAAATTGTATCCAACCTCACGTGGTTAATATAAAAACAAAATGATCTCTTTTTATCTAATTCTGGCATCAACAAATTAAACTGGTAAATAATTCTTTTTTCTAATTAAAAACATTCAATCGAACAGCCTTGGGTCCACAAGAAGGAAGCAAAGAAACTACTGGTGATATGGATACTCTACTGATGACTTTTTAAAATTATACTGATTATAGTTCTACTGTGACAATGTCTATAACACTCAGTACAAATCATAACCCATTCTACTAGAATCTGCAGACAAAAGCATTGTGAATGAGTTCCAAGCACTGTAAGCTTATAATTCTTCCAAATCTATATTTCTTGTCAGTTTAGTTGCTTGCTTTTGTATATGAGGAGCATAAAAAAGCCTGCCTGTCACCACTGGGCAGGCAATTTTGTTTCATTGGTGCAAATTAGCTATACGATTATTTTGAAGCAATGTAGGTCTTTACAATGTATGTAGCAGAACTTAAGTGAACCCTACGCAATTTATCTCCACATCATGTTCCCGTACATGCCCCATACACCATATGCTATGGGCTCTGAAGAACCTGAAGTGTAATAAAATAATTACAGTTGCAAATCTGCAGAAAAATTGAATGAGTTACTACACTTCATCTCCAAGTTAACCTGTGGCAAAAAAGAAATACAGGGCACACTTTTAAAAAGGACAATTCAATTACAACTACACAAAAGTGCCAAAGGGAGATCGTCAAGGTAAGTCTGTGTCTTGACCTACTTTTCTCTTTATACTTTCAGGAAGAATTCTTTGTCCCTGTTATAAAATAAATTGAGAGCCTGGGAAAGGAATTAGGATGAGAACAATGGAAACTGAGCTCCTAGGTGAGTTATGGGCTTAGCCAGACAGTTCTGTACGTTCCCTGCAGACCAGTTAAGGTGTGACAGAGAGAGGAGATATTTGGGAGTGAGCAGTGGAGCTCCATCATCATATAGTTTCTGTCCTTGGTCTTTTCACTAAGGTATCTGAAATAAGGAATAAAATTAATGCTAGATTTTGTCATATTGACAATTACCAAACTGCAGTTGGACTGAACACCTGTATTGCTGTTCTGCATCCCACATACCAAGAAAATAATAAAACTTTTGCACATTAATGCCTTCTGTTAGCCATCTTTTTTAACCATCTAAATTTTTTTTATCCCTTTTTTTTCTTAGGGGAAAAGAGCCAGATGTTCAGTTGCTGAAAATCAGCTCATTTTTCTAGTGGGGTCCAACTCTCTCATCTAGTTCCAATTCCAGGTCATGCAAATGAATAGATATAAAATAAGGATAACAATCCACTGAGAGAGAGCCTGTTCTTACTCCTCATTTATAGGTCTTATTCACTTTCAGAGTATAGATGTCTACAGATATTGTATAATCTGCCAGTAAAATACAGAGGTGCAACATGCAGGCAAGAAAGGTGTCCTGGGCAGTGTGCTGGGCTCAAAGCATGCAGCAGTGTTTCTCTGCCCATTGCTAAATTCACAGCATCTGCTAATACTCACCCTTGTTTACAAACTCTGTCTATACATCATGTAACAGCAACAGTTCACAGCAAAATGCTGTGAATGCATAGGCATGCTGAAGTTAATGAAAAAATACTAATGCTTTTGCAGTCTAAAGAAACAATCATTTCCCAGTTTACTGCACAGACTACTTTATGAGATGCATATCTTCTCCTCCACATCCTGCCCTCTTGTATCTGTCATGTTCCTCCTTTTTTCTCTTGGGCATAAGCAGATATTGTACTAATAGACTCATCTTCATTCATAAAAATTAAAAAAAGAAAACAACGAAAGTGAACGAAGGTGTGCCATTCACATATCAACTCTTTTCTCTTGAAACACCAGCTCCCTGATGCAAAATGCCGTAGCAAGGTGCATTTAACAGGTGGAATTCAGCTGTTGAGTAACAACTGCTTCCTGTCCTTTAAGAACAAGAGAAAGGCCATACAGGTTCCATCCAGCCCAGTATTTTGTCACAAAAAAGGATAAAAGAAGATACTGGAGCATGATTACAAGAATAGACGCTTATGACACCTTTTATTCTACCAGTTACTAAGTGGGGACTTTCTAAGCCAGATGTAGTTCCTATACATTTATTAATCCTTGGTATTTTTCTCTTGAGAGGAGCAAAATATTGAGAATCATTCATGCTAGTGCTTTTACTTAGTTTAAATATTTGTGAAATTAAATTCAAAGGTTAGGAGAATGATATACATTTCAAAGCATAATCATGAAGGAAAAAGAGAAGAGGAGCTATTCATTTTTGTTGCTACTCTAGCAAGGAGGATGGCTCACAGTTATTACCAATGTGAATTATAATAAAGACATTTTAAAACCTGCAGAAAGTATCTCCACTGCATGCTGTAACAGGCAAAATAAACCTGCCCAATTTTGGCTTTGTGTTGCTGTGGGAGAGGTGTTAATGACCTATTGGAATTGAAGCTGATTACAGCTCTCATTAACCAAATGGGTGGAGTAAGCATTAAAATACTCTGAGTAGCAAAAACAGCTGTATATGCAGGAGGCAAAACACACTGACACCTGACAAGACCAAGTTGTCTAATGGAAAGCATGAAACTGAAAAATGGGTGTTCCACTTGTGTAAGTGACGGTGTAGGCAGCTACAGGGAGCCCTTGCAGAGGAGCACACATAGGAGAGCTGTCTCTTGAAACAGGACAGAGAAGTCCAAGGTTGTTCAAATGCAAAGTAGTGCCACTGCTAATCATATACATTGAGAGATACATGTTCCCTCAAAAATTCATCAAACAAAAAAACAACAGTATTTTTCTTTCTCATGGCAAAGGAAATAATTTTTGAAAGTCTTGGATTTTAGTTTTGAGTCAACAAAATAGTAAACAATATCTGTAGTGTGGCTTCTTCTGTTTTTTGGGGGGTTTGTTTTGCTTCATCTGCTTACAGTTCTGCAGGATACTTAAGATATATATTATTTATTTATCCTCCTGCATGTAGTCTTCAAAAATATTTCAGTTACTTCATATAGAAAATGGAGACAACAGAAAATTTGTTGGAATTTTGGAAAGAATCAGAATAACTATTGATGAAAAGTACTTTATGAGTATAAGGTATTAATTATCACCAGTCTACCTGCCTACTTTCATGATTAACACTCTCTGGCAGTAAAAAAAAATCAAACACCTTCCTGAGTTAATCAAACAAGGTAAGAAATAGTTAAACAGCAGTAACAAAATCCTTAAGGCTAGTTACAGCAGATAACAAGAATCATAAAGCACAATAAAAAAAACATTTATTTGTAGCATATACATTTATTGCAGGAATGGAAATGAAAAAGTCTTAGTGAAAATGTAGTAACAAAATAATGGAATTGTACATTTCATATGTGTTCCCAGCTTTGGCAGATGAAATTGATAATTAAAAATAAATTGAAAATAAATTGATAATTCCAGCATCTTCTGCTGGAATTTATGCAACTGTGCTCTCCATGGGGCTTCTGAACACTGTTGTATTGTCCAGGCTATACTAGTACACGTTTACTAGAACTGGTTTGTTAGTAAGTGGATGTACATACTCAGTAATAGTGCCATGTGTATGTACGTAGCTTATAACACAAAAAACGCATTTAAAATTATATCTAGTTATTTTATAATGTTAAATTTTCAGTGCAGTGTGATATCAGAAATTAATTAGTTCTAACAATAGTTCTGTGAGGTATATAGGAGCCTTTACCAGTATTCTTGTTTACAGAGGGAGGAAACTGGGAGAAAGTGGCTTGCTAAAGTGAGTGTGAATTGGTAGCACAGCCAGCACGATGGTCTCTCTGTGTGTTTCCAGTTAGCTCACTAGTGCTGCTCCTGCAAGTTTAATTCCTTGGTGGTGTGTGCTGTGCCTTGTGACACTTTGACATCAAGGGCTGCCTGAATGACATCTGGCCCACAGCTGGTGATTTGTTTTGTCTGTGCATTTCACACACTGACAAGGTAAAGCCAAGACAAAGTTGACCCACAGAGGCAGGTAGGAAGTCTCTGCCACCCATGCAGCAGGTTTAGCCACTGCTGTACAGATGCTGTAATGTGATTACAGAACCCAGTTAGAGGGTTTTGCTGCTGACTCCATCCTAATGGCTAAGCTTACCTTTATAGAAACTATGCTCAGGCTTGTCACCCTTTAGCCAGAACCCCAGAAAGAATGCAGGCAGGATTCTTCCTCAGTGCCTCCTGAAACGTTTTAGAAGATAAATAGTTTAAACTTTTTCAAGAGGCCATATTTTGCATTAGTCGCAGCATTTCTAGAGACTGGCCTGTGTCCTCTGCACCATTTCCCCTGCATCAGGATGCCAAAGGGAGAAGTTTGTTTCACTGTTACAAGTAATATGCTGAGCATCCTCCCAGGGACTAGTTTTCCAATCCACAAATAAAACTCTGCTTCTACAACTGTTACCAAAACAGTAGCTCCCGGTGATTTTGTCAGGGCTGGCAGCAACAAAACGTGGTTTCTTACAGAACTCTGACTTGTTGACTACCAACTTTGACAGATGGGACAGACACGTCAATAAGGACATTTATGAAGATTTTGCTGTGTATAATACTAGTCTTGCACCTCAGCCTTTCCCTCAAGCATGTCTATTTATGGGAAGCTCCAATACGTTTAGTCTCCTCTACCCATTTATCCTCACAGCTGGAAGAAATCAATTGCTCTTTATGCCTTTACCCTCCAAATGGTATTACTAGCTTTATCTTCCTCTTAAATGGGGGGAGGCATACACTGAACATGATTACATATTTTTGCCTCTTCACCTAAAGAAATACTTACATTATTTGTAAGACTATTTCTTTAGGTGAAGAGGCAAAAATACTAACAAAACCCTTAGTCTGACTAGAGAAGGGTACATTACTTGCTAAGCATTCTGAAGAAACTTTTGGTCTGTTGCTCTGAGAAAGGAAAAATAAGGTGGGAGGGTACATTGGTGAGAAGGGCTGTGTACTTCCCTTTGGAGAAGTGCCAGTGAATGGTCAATGCATGCTTTTATGGAGGTAGAAAGTTCAGTTAATACACAGCCAGATTTGATTATCCAGTCTAAAGCAAACATATGCAAAAGCAGTGAATCAAATCCAACAAGTCAAAATAAATTAGAATACATGTTGTCTATTGATAACAAACAATTTCATACTTGAATGAGTTTTTTCCTGTGATAATCTCTTATGGGAACTTCTTTCGCTGAGTGCACGTCAGACCTGTGAGAATTCTACTAAAATGCAGTGACCTGCTATACAAACACCAGACTTTGAAGAGATCTTTTGTTTACCAGTCTCTGTTTCATTTGGTGCTTTAAGACGTATTAGACTTTTGCGTAGATAGGAAGCATTCAAAAATCTTTTCCTGTTTCTCAATATATTGACTCAGTAATGTACCTACAGAGATACTTGGGAGAGTGTAAACATGTTGACTGACACACCTGGGAGATGTATTTGTCAGAGCAGATTCTGTTTAGAAGCTTAATGGATTTATGAACAACCAGTAATGCTGTAGTTCTGCCATTGTAATAATGAACCAAATGCCACCTCTTTTGGACATTGTTTAGACATTAAAAACCACTTGACCATATTGTACTTGATGACTTTCTAAAATTTACATAGGACAAAATTAAAGGCATGAATGATGACATGCTAAAAAATTGTCTATTATATTGTGGTTAGAACATTTTCTAGTATTGTGTGCTTTTCATACACTGCTGTGGACTGAGGATCTGGGGTGGTGTAATGCAGTTTGATGAGAGCTGTGTTTACAGCAGTGAATATCCAGCCACATCTGCATCAACTCTGACTAACAGCTGTCTCTGACAGTATAAAAGACCTTCAAATAATTTGGCATATCTCTAGAAAAAAAACCAGACAAACAAGGTCGGAGAAGATTTAACTTAATTTTCTCCAGAAGGAAATAGAAGTGACACTGTCTGATGCTTGGGTTATATCATCTTTTTTTTTTTTTCCTCAAGACCCTCTCATAGTTTTTGACTTATACCATTTGTTCTTAAATGGTCATTACTAATGTATTTATTGGAGGTTGAGGAGGAGAATTTTTGTTTTCTTCCTTTTCAAACTTTCAAGACTGATTAGAAAGGCTTCTTTAGGTTCATCTTCAGATCATTGAATACTATCTGAACAATCAGATCTTTTGAGATCTATTTTAAAATAGGATCTGAAATAGCTTTCCTATTGTCTGTCTGCTCTATTTGCCTTATTAATCTCATTCAGTATTCAGAGTCACCTGCTCATTCCTTAGTTAAACTCAGTGGGGCAAATTCTGGCTTTTAAAAATACACTTTGCTTGAAAGGTTCAAAGCTGTTTTGAGCTGCTTTGCTACATGTTTTCCATCAAATTTAATCAAATTTGTAGAGCTACATTCCTCAGCTGTTTTTAGAAATCTTGATTATTGTCTAGGAAAAGATTCTTGGATGTGTTTGCGATAGCAAAACTTTAGCACTATAAACTGAATTTTAATAAGGGATTATCTTTTTTGTATATCTCCACTGAGAACTAACCATGGGCAAGCATAGGCTATGAAATAATTTCTTGTTTCTTGAAACAAAATATAGTTTTTTTTCTTTTAAGAAAAGTCTAATTTTCTATAAAAAAGAAAAACATTGCACAATAACAATAGTATACTTTAAAATTTTCACAATGAAAAGAAAATGGTAAACATTACTAAAATGAAATATTTTTCAAAGATCCAAAATACAGAGTTTGAAAACAAATGTTGAAATTCAGAAGTCTAACACAAAACAGAATTTCCAGTCTTCACTACCCTCATTAAAAACTTTTGATCATTAGATAACCAATGTGGTCTCTGAAATAAGTTATTAGTAATTTCTTGATACTTTATAAGCAGACTTTTTCTATAGAATGAGATCTACTTTCCAAACACCTAAAGGTGTAGACTCTCATATGGTAGTTGGCTGTTTATACTGCTGACCAGGCAGTCAGCAGGGTAAATGACATTGGAAAGAGTAGGACAAATGCTACTTGTCCAATCTCCTGCTTGCTCTATCGCAAATATTTCTTTCCAGAGCCTCAGAAATTTCCTTCAGAAATCACAAGTCCAAAATACGCAGGCCAGAGCCAAGTCACCAACAGAGCACCACTGAGATCCTGCACAAGCTGAAAGGGAGAGGTGTTCTAAGGGATGCCCCCCTACAGCCTACTGACAGAGCAGTCCTCTTGTGCAGGCAATAAAGACACAGTTGGGGTCACATCACACAGCCTAGAGGGGACAGTTTCTAATAGGGCTGTGTATCTAACCACTTTGTAGCAGGTCAGAAGAGGAAGTGGGATGTTATTTTTGATCCTCATACTGGCTAGAAAAGTGTCCTGGGCATAGCTGTGGTCCTTAGTCCAACAAAAACCAGAAGTAACATCTTTGAAAAGTATTTTTTGAACTACTGAGAAGGAAGACATATATAAGGTAATATTAAGTTGTTCTTACTATCCTTGTGTGTATACAACACTTCGATTTTCAAATGTCACTGAAGTGGCTTCACTAAGACAAAATGTCAGTCTCATAGCATTCATATAGGATGGGAATTTAAAGCCCTTTTGGCAAGAAAATGAATGGGAACTGATTTCCTACATGCTATACTCTGTTCTGCTAAACTGAAGACAGTTTGCCAACAGCAGCTTTCCCCACAGCTTAGTCTGGCAAGTTTGTCCCACGAATATCCCTAACATGGAGTTTTTCAGGTAGGATTGGCAAAGAAATGCTTGCATTTGTATCCTGAAACAGCTCAACTCTTGACAGATCACAGATACAGAATTAGCAATTAGTACCAGTTTCGCAACAAGTTAATAGTAAATTTATATTCTAATAAATATAATAATCATCATCACATAATAGATATAATAATATATAATGAATATTCTCTACTTTAGAAGAATAGTTTGAAGATTAATGAGTCACTTGTTTTATGCTCTTTTCCCTCACTATTATTAGGAACCTCATGCCACTTTTTATCTGTATATAAATAATAAATACTGCCCTAAGGAACATGAGAGGGATTTGAAAGGTTTACATCAAAAAAAGAACAAACTCACTTTACTTCTGTTGTTGGTTTAATTTATTTATGGTGGAGCTAAATTAAGATTTTTTTAGATCCTCAACAGAATCCACATGAATTTAAAGGAGATGAGAAATATTTAAGCAATTGGAAAGCATTCTATAAGTTACTTTTGAATTTGACTCTTTTATGTACCCTGTAACACATATTTAATTTTTTCTTTCGTAATATTTTTATTACTGTCTCCTACGATTCACTTGTCTCTTCTCTGATGATTTTTTCCATGTAATTCAGCTAAGCAGTCTCACCAGAGGAATCAACTGGTTAAGTTGGTTACATGCCCTGTTGTATATAAAACTGCTCAAATAAGGAGCCCGCAGACTTCTCAGTGGGGTGTGAGGTACCCTGTGTGTTTCCCCGTTCAAAATGCTGCCTTGGATTCTGTGATGAAGTTCTCTGTTTTTACTAAATTGAATAAAAAGAGGTAAAAAAACTCCAACCAAAAAGATCAAATCAGAGCAGGATCTTTGAGCTATTTTATGCGATTTCCAGTGAAATGACAAACATACTTTCTGATGGTATGTTCAGTTTGCAGCATACTGGAGTGTAGATGTCTCCAAATAGACATTCACATTCTGGCTGATGTAAGTCCTACTGTAATTAGTGAAAAGCAAAACCTTTCAAAACCAGTACAAGGCTCTGATGCACCTTTCCTAGCTTCATAAGTGAATTCATAAGCTCTATGCACACGTGGGAGCATCACTGCAGCTCCAAAACTCTGTGTTAGCTATGCCATTATGACTTGATAAAGGCTTTGAAATTAGCCATTGGAAAAGATGCTTTTTAGCTTGACAGCAAGGAAAGAATTACAAATAGCTAAGAATTGTAGTATAAGAACATTCTTTTTATTTCTGTTTCCTTATGCTAGAACAATTAGTGAAGTAATTAGTAACTAAGCTCCAAAATTAATTCTGTGAGTAAAGTTTTCCATAACTTTAATTTTAGTCTGCTTGCAGACTCAGGAAGACATCAGTGATCTGAACTAAATTTGTTTTATTCAGTCAGGATTTTAGTTTTTTAAAAAACAACAATTTAGTTAATATTTTTATTTATCGAGATTTTTTTTTTTAAATCCTCAGTTATGTTCCCAAATATATGAAACATCTGCAAGAGGAGTAATAGTTGATTAAACATTTTTCTGTAGAATAGAAATCAAAAGACATATTCATTTGTCATCAAGAACAGAAGAAGAGATGCAAACACGTAAAAGTGGATAAGTAGAGTATTTTCTATTATAGTTTGGGGCATTAAAACAGATTGCCAGGAACATTGAACAGATTGGCTTGCAAATTCAGAGGATTGTCTTATAAAGTTTAACATATTTTTATTTATCAAGAAAGTGATATGCTTTGGATAGGAGGATAAGTTTTATCCAATTGTGTTGTTATAAACCACTGAAGATATATTTGATATATTTTACCTATAGCTCTATTTCATTTATGATGATGAATAGAAGTATAAATTAAATATTTGGCTTTTATTCATTACTATTTTAAGTTAATTACATAGTAAGTTTAAAAGCAATCAGAAGCATAAATATATGGGAAAGCAAACCTATCATTAGCCTTAAAAACATCAGTGTTTTAAATCTTTAGTCAACAGTTAAAATAATCCCCTACAAGATAAAAAGATTGCTTTCCCAGTAAATTAATAATCCGACTAAATAAGTCCTTGTAAATGTCTCATTGCTCATTCAGCTTTCCAGAGCCAGATGAACAGACATTTGTCTGAACATGATACTTTATAAACTATATCATACAGTCTACAAGTGAAAAGATCTTCCTTGTTACCAGCGAGACTTTTAAAATTATGATTCACATTTGCTAAATAAAAAAATTATAGAATGGAATTATAGAATGGCCTGTATTGGAAGTGACCTTAAAGATCATCTAGTTCCAACCCCACTCCGTGGGCAGGGGTAAAAAATGAGGAGCACTTCACAAACTGGTATCTCGTGTTAGATCAGTTTCAAAATGTCCATCCTTGCTTCATGATACAAATTATAGTACTGGTCTAAATTCCCAGAAATCACCAGTCATAGTGGAAACCAGGGCAGAGAGAGAATTTTAGAAAGAAGATGCACAACATTCTTTGAAATTAAAAGAAGTCACTCAGTATGTTCAAGGGTAAACCAACAAAGCAAGTCATCTATCTACCAGAAATCACAATGGATGTTGAGACTTTAACATCACAGTAGGTAAAATTCTGTTTTACAAATGCTTTATCTGAAGTAGTAAATTGTATGCTATGTCTGCACATATGTGTGCATGTGTAGATGAGACACACGTTGAATTGTACAGCTTTGTACGTGAAAATCAGCAAAAAAGTATTGCCTCTGCAAAAGTGTACTGTTCTATAGCTAAAGGACTTATTACTAACTTTATTGCTTCTATGTTTACACTCAAATGACAGGCTGATGTCTCAGCGTTATTCCTCAGAGATATCTAGTGGTGTGTGAAGGAACTGTACATGATGGTACACTATTTGAGCTCTCAGAACACAGTAATTTAGGAGAGATTTTATATCAGAAACATAACAACATGTTCTTAAAAAGTCAGAAAAAGAAAACAGCATGAATATAAATCTTAGGCTTAAAGGGAAATAACAAATTATGACTGAAATCAACCTGTGTTTTTCATGTGGATATAAAACCAGAATGTATATGATGCGAACTTGGCAGCTGTAAGAGTCCAATATCTAGCTAACAAAATCTCAAAATCTTTTTCTCCTCCCTGTCTGATTTTTCTGATCTTGCCCTTTATATTTTGCAAAATCCTGCTTTGAGAGCAGGATTGCAATACATGGATGAAGTTGCCCTCTGAGAAGTCTCTCCTGAATTTAGGAACAGTAGGCAAGACTGCAGAAAGAAAGGGTCATATTCAACAGAGCTGCTGATATGAAGAACAAAGTAACATAGTGAATATACAAGGAAGATGTTGTAACTTATAATATTGCTAAAGACAATGAGAAAATGAATACAAACCTGATCTCATGTTACAAGATGTTTTCAGAAGTAACAGAGGTGAGAGCAGGTGTGTATCTCCTGTTGAAGCCTTGTAGCCAGAGATATTCCCTGGAGTGGCCAAGATGGGCTTTAGTATTTGATGAGAAATGCTTTGAACAGGAGCAACACGGCTGTGAAAACTCATGTAACAATACCTAGGAAAGGTGAAACGAAGGTCAACACCTCTGCTTCAGAGTACTTTCAGATTTCCCTTGCACATACATTTCCCTTGCACTCTAGTATGGGAGACCTTAATTTGCCCTTTTCTATCTATCAAGCCTGTGGTAGATGTGTATTTGTGTATCATATTTTACTGTGTGAAATAGAGGTGAGACAGATGCAGATATGTGCGTGCAACCTGGTTTTGGTGGGGAAGACTAGTATAAGGGAAAGCTTTACAGATAGGTGCTTTTCAATATCACCAAAGTGGACAGGAAACCGTTCATAAATGAGGCTTTGGGAGCAATGAAAACAAACAGAAAAAGCAAAATAAAAATGAATGGAAAAATATCATACTGACCTACATTCTCTTTCTGTGCTTGAGTCACTGCTTTCTTCAAAACAGTGTTGTTTTGGACACTTAATGTTTCAGAAAGTATTCTGGAAATTAATAATACTGTGTGGAACCACAATGCCCAGCAGATACATGAGCTATACTGTGAAAAATGAAGGGTACTTGACAACCTTTACTTGTCTGCATAATGGTTAGAGGCAATCATTTTGATCTGACTTTGCAAAACAGACATATATCCAATGAGCATCAACAGAGATACTGAATAGCTCTTAAAATCAGCCTTTGCATTCTCCCGGGACAGCTGCATTCTTCAGGGTTAGCGATAACAACTGTCTAGTGTTTGCTGTGAGAACCCATGCCAGTAACATCAGAGGATTCTTCTAATTGACTTCAAATAGAATAGTCTGAGAGAGGGTTTCATGTAAACAGCACAGCAGTATTTTTTAGCTCTACACTAACAGCATATCTCTAAGCTCACATGAGGTCTTTAGAGGGGCCAAGTCGATTCATTATTTGCCAAAAATGACAGAGATTGGTGTAATTCAGCAGTGCTGCCAACATGGCACCACCTTGTTCTTTTTTCATTACTGCAAAGAGAAATGTGAGGATATTGTTAGTTTTGTATCTGAATGTTATGCAGTCCAAAAGGCCATGCTTGCAGTAAAAAAATTATTGTTACTGGCTCCAAATATTAGAGACAGTTAGCTTTATTAAAGCAAAACAACATTGCATCCCTGAGTTTTGAGACAAGATGTATTTCTGCGACCATTTACATATAGCTGCAGTGAGTTTGACTTTCCCATTGTTCATCATGGCTAAAAATACGACATTTTCTTGTTGAGAATTTTTGCCTTAATTCTCCTCTCCTACAAAAGTACAGACATGTAAATTTTATAATAGCAAGTATTCACGCCCTAAGGAGAGAATGAAAGCATTTCAGAGATCAAGGTAAGACTGAACGTGGGAAAGAATTAGATATGGGACCTTTTACTAAGCTCCTTTGATTCCAGTTCTTGTATCAAATTAGTCGTGATCATGTATGACACAAGGAAAGGCAAATAGTCTTTCCTTTTCTATTTCTTCGTTTTTCACGTGGTACTAAGAAATCATAGATCAGTACTAGGAGTACAAAATATAAACACTTTTAACAGCTTGTCTTTCACAGAGTTCATCAGATTAGCTCAGTTGGTTAGAGCATGGTGCATGGAGCTAAGGTTTTGGGTTTGATCCCCATATGGAACATTCACTTAAGAGCTGGACTTGATGATCCTTGTAGGCCCCTTCCTACTCAGAATATTCTGTAATTCTGTGAACTTAGAAATGCACATAGGGAAACCCGTGTTTTGCCAAAAAACATCTATAAGTTTGTAACTGTAGGTCTCATACAGTTTGTGGAGACTGATAGGTCCTTCCAGAAACAGTTCCCAAGGTCCTACTCTGAATAACTCCATGGAGGAGCTTCTTACCTTCTATGGACTGTAGAACAAACCTGCGGAGATGGTTTCACTGGGCTCATGTTTACTTTTATGAATGTTTTTCTTTTACACACCTATTATCTTAACATCCTCTTTGCCTTATAGTCCTGCATTTGTTAGTGAGCTTTTTAAGAAATTGAGTATATTTCCCCTTGTGTGACAAGTCAGTAGAGAGAGAAGCGCCTGACATCCTAGCAGAGAGGAGCTGAAGCTGTGCTGCTTGTGATTTCCACTGTCTTCAGCAGCTGACAATGGATGTAACTGGAGAAATTTTGAATGTGGTTCTTGTTAGTTATTCGGGAAAACACCTTTATTCAAGCAAGTCACTGAAAAATAGTACATACACTTTGTTTTCTTCTTTTGTATGAAAATACACCTTTTTTTGCATATTTTTTACAGACAAATTAAAATACATTTTCTCATCATCACAACAAACGTCAATTTTAAGTGGGAGATATTGTCTTCAGATAGAAAACACAAGCCAGTACAACACATTTGTACTGATTTTTACTTGAAAGGTCCATTATCATTTTATCTTCCTTATTGGTGCTATTTTAGAAAATCATATGCATCTCTGTTGTGATGAAGTGGCTGTCATATTAGACACTGCTTAAAAAAACAGATGTTACAGGTAATATTTATTCTGTTTTATTCTGGCACACAATATTTGCTAGTCTAAACATGTTGTGAAACTGTATCAAGTATCTCTTAATTTATTTATGAAAACAAAACACTTCCAAACATCTTTTTTACTGTCGGTCCGGTTGGGATATTCAGATTCCTTGAGATGCACATTCTTTACCTAATCACCAGAATTGTAAATCAATAATCAGATTAGTAGCTTCTTACAGAAAGCAAGGGATTTGTTCTTCCTTACTGACAGCAGTCATGTTGTTCATAATTAGGATTAGTCCTTTTGGGAGACTGAAGATTACAATGATACATACACTGCAGCATTTTTTTCTCCTTAGGTATCTCTTCCAGCTTTTTATCTAACTTGGGCAGTACTATATGACTTATGTCTCTGCTCCCCAGATCACCAGACAAACCAAAGAGAGCGTGATGTTTGCTTTTTAAATGGATAGGATTTGGCATTTTGAAATAAGCTCCCAGTAGGGTGGCCTCCCCTGCTGAAATATGTCAGTAGCCATCTCTCCTCATTATCCAAATGGCCTTTTTGATGAATGGCAGCAGCAGTCTTTCCTTGTTATAGCTAGTTAGCTGAATGCTCATCACTATTGTTTTAGCATAATTGTCTTCAGGGTTAGGTGGAGGCCAGACCGTTCCCCATTAATGTTACAATACTGGAGTTGATTTTTGTTCACAACTGTTAGCACCAAGACATGAAAACAGACTGTGAATACCAAAAAAACCAATGCATCACTTAGTCATCAGAATGTACAACAACATTTTTTTATTCCTTTCTTTTTTAGAAGATATCACTTCAAAAATTCTTTGAAGTGTGTAAACTTACAGTCATGTCAAATCAAATGCTATTAATCTGTTGAGCAGGAAGGAATTAATATATTTTCGGGAATGTTTGTATCTCCGTGATTAGTTTAAACTAAATATAATCTTCTGATGTCATTGTGTGTCCAAGAAGGGGGAGAGAAAAGGAAAGAGAGGGGTACAGTTCATTAGTTAAGAAATGTGAAGTGATTGTTTTGCTTGAAGCTATAACAATGGGAAGGTTTTGACAGTTTGAGGCTTTACTGCAAATAAAGAGTGGGGCAGGGGGAGAAATCTGTGTGCTAATCTCTTGATAAGATAATGTTACATGTCCCCTTACTGTAAAACCTCAGTCCACCACCTTGGACTGCATGGCTGTTATGTAAACTGTTATTTGGATTATGAAACTGAGATCTTTTGCAATGCAATCATGGGAGAATAAGCCTCACAGGGTCTGTTCAAATTTTCAGAGAAGACACCTCTTGCGGTGCTCCAGTATCCTACTGCATTGGCTATGAGAGCCTGCCAGCCAACCTGCAGATGGGAGAGGTCCCAGACACTGCATCCCTGTGCGGAAGAGGGAGAAATGGGAGGAAAAGGGGATGTCCGAGGTGTTGGACCTAGTCATGTGTGATATGTGGGGATGTTTTTTTTTTGTTCAGTTGGGGTTTTTTAGCACATTAACTTGAGATTTCTTTTCTAAGTTCTTGATTTGAACTTAATGTTGTGGGATCTCTCTGCTGTTCTAACAAGTGCTGCAGTTTCATCTACATGATCAAGAGGAAAAAATTTCAGAACCCAGAGATTTAATCTGAACAGATGCATCCCCTTCCCACAACCTGGCCAGTCTAAGGGTTTGGAATGACCATGTCCAAGTGAGGTGTGTTGTTATGTACCTTTGTTATTTGTTGTTTCATTGAACGAGACAGGCATACAATTTACATGGGCTTAAGCAGCGTTGTGAAGTACAGTCTCACTCGTAAGTTGGAGAATGAATTCAAAACAGAGCCTGCCTGAGCAGAGCAGGTATTCCCACTACGGGAAGACTCCATGAAGTAGAGGCTGGGGAGGGATGAGTTGTCTGTATGGTGCTGCCAGTGGAAAGTATTCACCAAAGAATTGTAAACATACATCAGGGTAATAAATTTGTTCCAGCAATTTGGAGGACAGCATCCATCCACTTAAAATGCTTTTTTTCATTACATGATTTAAATAAATATTTTTTAGTTTCAGTAGGAAGTTATGCATTATTCAAACAACAGTTCTGATGCAATTTATTCAGATGCAGAAAGCACTTTAAATTGATTTTGAAACTAATAGCAGCAAAGAGGAAAAAAAGCTGGGTGAGAGTACAAACTATCTTATAAAATATTTACACAAATAATTGTATGTTTCATATCTTGATAGACATATTATGTGATCTCTAAAGTACTAGTGAATATTAGTTATTCTTGACACTGACTTTTATTAACCATGTCTTTATAAACATGGTAAGTAACAAGTTGTTCATTGGAAAAGATTTTCTTATTATCATTTTAAAAAAAACCCAAAAGCATTGCATTAAGCACTAAAAAGAGAAGAAAAAAAGAAAGAAAGAAAGAAAGAAAGAAAGAAAGAGAAAAGAAAGAAGGAAAGAAAGAAAGAATAGATATGCTGTGGAGGAAGAACTTTATTTAGTACTGTTATACTATATGCATTTCTCCCAGCATTTATTTTAGGAACAGCTTTTGTGTGCCACCTAAGTGAACCTGGCTCTGATCTGCAACTGGTTTACTGTCCTTGCCTTCAGGGCCATCATCTTAGTGGAACTAGTGGACATACCAGCTTTGACATACTGTACGGGAAGTTTTCTCACAAAAATCAGGCTTACCAAACCCTGAGGTTTTCAGTCACTGACTCAGTAAAAGCTGAGTAATTCTTGAGGTTGGCCCCACTATTTAATATAAGATGACGAGCTTCTCTTATTTAATAAAAATTTAAAGAATGGCCTCAAGCTCAGAAAGCCATTGTGCACATGCCTGTCTTTAAGCATTTGTGAAGTGCTGCTGATTTGAATATGAGTACTTCCTGCAGCAGAAGGCAGTGGGAAGTTTGGGAATAGTATTTATAAGATCAAATGTCCTTTTCTTTGGTCTTGATCTCCTTGTGAGGTCCGAGTACAGTAGCGTTTTTTTTTTTCCTAAGATCTAGAGTTCATTCTCCTACCACAGAAAAATATACTTAATGGAAAGCAGAGTCCTGATTCAAAGGCTAGTGTTGCCTGTCATAGTTATTTTGATGGACAGACATTTTTCTGGATGGACTCCTGACATGCACTTGTGTATAAGGTCTGTGAGTTCACATCATGAGCCTCAGGCTCTGTGTGTAACAGCTGAGACACAGGGTTTGGATCTCTTGGAAAACTTGATTGTTGCTACCACAAAATGTGTGTAAGAGACGGAAAATTAAGCATTCAAAAAAAAAAAAAGAGGCACAGAATAGAATTTAAAAATAAAGTAGCTATTTAGGCAAAAAAAAAAATTAGGTAAAAATAATTTTAATGTTTATTGAAATGGATATGCAATAAAAATTCCCACCAGTGTTCTTACGCCTTTTATGCCTTACTCTGCTTTTAATGACACAAAATTACCGCAAGGAACACAAATAGGAAACTGAGGGAGAAAATAAACAATGATCTACTTATATCGAGTTTTTTTGTTATTGCTGTCACTATGGTGTCAGAAAGCCTCCTATGTAAAACAAGCTTGTTTTGTAATCACAGATTTTCTAGGGTGCTTCATAACTACTAAAAGGGAATTTGAAAAGAATTTTCATCAAAGTCAGAGGCTTTAGAAACAATCTGTTTTCATTTAGAAATAAAGGAAAGTGATGTTCATATTTATAAGGGATTACAATTGAGTGTTGTAAGAGTTTATTGATGCTTTCTTCACCCCCAATTTCTTAATTTTACAGTGTATGGGAGACAAACTGTTTCCGTCATGATGCCTTAAAGGTAATTTTATAGTCATTCTTTTGGGTGCATTATTATGGACATTTAGATGTGTTAAAATAACTGAATGTTAAATAACTGTACTTTTAAAAGGTATTTTCCTGGTACATATATTATTTCTAAAATTTTCAGGTATAATGATTATCTATACTCTCGTCAAGACATTTTTAGAAGTGCAATTCATATTTTCTTCAATGTGACCATGATTTTACTGCCAAAACTGCTCATTCCAACACCTTGCATGTCAATGTAGGAAGTTGCAGCTGTATGCTTTGCCTTTGAAAGAAAAGAAAGATGACATCAAGTTTGTGTTGTGTAGCATTTGGCAGTGTATCTTTATATAAAATGACACTGGATGATTTTTAATGCAATATTTCAGACACTAAGTGGTTTGGCCTCTTTCTTTCCTCCCTAGAACAGAATTTGATACCTGGCTTTCACCCAAAACTATGAACATTGTAGTGTGGGAACTCAACCTGCTAAACTTGGGAGGGAGTGGATAATTGTTGTTGTAGGTGTTCACATACCAGGGCATTTATATTTACTCCTGTTTGTTTCCAGCGCCTCTTACCTTTGCAAATTTGGCAAGTCTCTCCATTTAGCCCACATCTCAATTGTTTACAGACTAATTGTAGAATTCAGCATTTGCACATAGATCAAATACTCTGGTGTTGTCTCAAGAATGTCTCCTTCAATGAGAATAGGGATTGCTAGGATATAATTTACTGCAGAAATCCCAATTGTTTGACTTCATCTGGAATCATTACAGAGCTGTGAAAAAAGTGTAACAACACACAGGCAAGGCAGTTAAACTGCTGTCAGTGCCAATGTGTGAAGAAATGTTAGCTGAAAAATTATTTTAAGATCACTAGCACTTAAACAGTATTAGGTAGTCTCACAATTTTAAAAAATAAGTAATTTTTTCTGGAGTTCCTGATCGGTGTGAATCAAGCTTAATTGTGCACATGATCTCACTGATAAACAGATTTAACAGTTAAATAAAATGTTTCTTACAGTAATGCTTTTGATCAGTTTTAAACTGTACATAATGGTCATTTGCGAATATTTTCATCAAACTTCAAGTGATAATTTCCTGGGCATTATTTTATAGAGGATCTCATATTAAAAAAAAAATGTATGCTTAAACTTCATGTTTTAAGCCTGCACCTAGAAAACAAAATTCAGCCTACATTTTTAGCATTTCAATACATTTTCTTTAAATGTTCTCTCTGCTTTAAATTTTCCTCCAATGTAGTGCAAATGGAACCTCAGAAAAGAGCACAAAGCATGGCCCCAGTATCTTGTGCAGACCCCTTGTACAATCAAATGTAGACCAGTTTTACTCCCCACGGAAAACCACAGAAGACAGCGAGATTCACACTCATGAACTTGTTTTCATGGCCATGGACCAGATTTCAGTGTAATTGGCTTATTCAAATTACATTAGGAGGAAATGCAGACCAAAAAATGCAAAGAATTAAGACAGTTGCAGCCTTATCTAAAATCTCCTACACATAGGTAGTCTGTTCACTTTCTGAAAGTCTTGGGAATCAGAACAAAAGCTAAAGGAAGCAACATTAAAATAGGGCCCCAAAGTTAGAAATTATAAATACCTTTGGACCCTCTTAAAGCTTCCAGTATGTCATGGGCATGTGCACCTTAACACCACATTTGTATAACCTATTTTTAGTAAAAGGTAGAAGACACTGTTTCCTTATACAGTATATTGATTTTAAGTAATATTTACAGACATTATTATGCATAACATAATAAAAAATTATCCAGTACTCTGTAGTTTTGGTGGGACGAGACTAGCACATTCACATTTAAAAGAGAACCTCCTACACAACTATTTCTACACAAGGCTTGTCTTCTAACATATGTGATATCATTTCATTGCTTTTGAAGCCTATTACTAATTCAATTATGAGAGAGTAAAATTTCAGCAAAAATAACTCTCAAGATTTGCCAAATCTCAGCAGTTGTGTGCAAGTCTCCAAGAAAGTTTGTTATCAGGGTAGGTTTACAAAACACTTTAAGCATATCCATGTTTTAAACAGATAACCAATTTTAACCATCTCACATTCCATTATAAGCAGTTAATACAAAGAACTATTCAAAGGAAGGAGTGGACATGATAGAAAGAAAAAATAATAAGTTGTATGATTTGTTTTCC
The DNA here is from genome assembly GCF_009829145.1 of Chiroxiphia lanceolata. Lineage (NCBI taxonomy): Eukaryota > Metazoa > Chordata > Aves > Passeriformes > Pipridae > Chiroxiphia > Chiroxiphia lanceolata. The sequence continues at coordinate 19,300,612 of NC_045641.1, forward strand.
CAAAAAGCAAAATTAACATACCATGGTAAAGAAATGGAAAACCCTAGAAGACTGAATTAGACAAAAATCTTGCAGAAAATGTAAGATGGTCTTTGAAGTCTGAGTCATAACAAATATGCTCATATAACCAAGTAAGATTTTTATTGAACTTAATTCTTTTCCTCTCCAATTCCACAAACTGCTATCCAGCATGAGGTCTTTACTGTGCACCCCCTTTCTCCTGTGTTAGCAAGGTGACTTACTGGAAGGGGATATCCCAGAGAGCAGGATTTCCTTGTTCCCTGGGGTATCCAGTCCCCTCTTCTCTGATCTTTTCTGTTTTGGTTCTGACCCCAGCTTCTGTACATGATCCCATTTCTCTTATGATATCTTCTTCTGAACCTCCCATATATTTTTCTAGTTTTGGTCCCATCACTCATCTTTCTGCACAATTAATTTAAGCCACTCACACTTTCTCTAAGTCAGTCTCCAAAACCCTCCCTGAACCTGAATATTCTTCCCTTTCTTTTGGTCATATCTGATATTTCTTAATTTGAGTTAAACACTTTTAGTGGTGATTCACTAGATTGGGAGGGCAGTAAACTGAAGGGAGAGAAGAAATGAGGTCTCAGAAGTACCAATATTTTCTTATATACTAATTGCTAACAATGTTCTCCACATTCCTTTTAGTCCTTCATGTTTATGTAGACAGACTGTTCTGAGAGTTTTACTAGCAAGAAGCTATTGACGTTGCATGAAGTGAGACTTTCAAGAGTTGCAAAGTTGGATACTTTTGAGTATACTCTTGAACAGACTGTCTCCCACAGGTGAAGTCATTGCTTTTTCGGAAATAAACAAGCATTGATAGTTCTTTAGCAAGCAATCAATAGGGTAGTAACAAAAAATTTACTTATATTGTCTTCCTTCTACTTGAATTCCACAGCTGCCTCTCCTCAACTAAGCCTCAGATATTGCTTTACTGGCCAGGAGAAACTGGTAGCATTTTCTTTCTTGAATGTTACAATGAGAAATAATTGGAATAGTTTTGGTAAAATTTCCCATCACTGAAATTCTCGGCATAAACAGTCAACATTGGGCAAGGTTATAAAAAACTGAAGTTGTGGCTTCATAATAGGAAGGCTCAAGTTCATCATTTATACAGTATGACATTTTGACACATGGTATTTTTGTACAGCATGAATCATAAGCTAAATTTTAAGTGCTGTTGTTTGAATGAGAAGATGGAGGAGAATATGAAGGAAGTCCCCCCTCATAAACCTGCACAGACTGTACTCAGAATATCAGTGTTTTTACCTTGAGAACTTCAGAGGTAGCAGAACCTGTGGTGCAGCCAATGACTTTCTGTGCTGTTAGGCAGTCCAGGGTTCGCAGTGGGACGAGAATATAAATTACAATTGGTTCTCTGTTTTTTCTGACCTGAGCCTCAGGAGAGAGTGTTTAAAAGCCTCTTTTCTTTTCTTCTTTTCTTTCTTTCTTTTCTTTTCTTTTCTTTTCTTTTCTTTCTTTTCTTTTTCTTTTCTTTTCTTTTCTTTTCTTTTCTTTTCTTTCTTTTCTTTTCTTTTCTTATCTTTTCTTTTCTTTCTTTTCTTTTCTTTTCTTTCTTTCTTTTCTTTTTCTTTTTTCTTTTCTTTTCTTTTCTTTTCTTTTCTTTTCTTTCTTTTCTTTTCTTTTCTTTTCTTTTCTTTTCTTTTCTTTTCTTTTCTTTTCTTTTCTTTTCTTTTCTTTTTCTTTTCTTTTCTTTTCTTTTCTTTTCTTTTCTTTTCTTTTCTTTTCTTTCTTTTCTTTTCTTTTCTTTTCTTTTCTTTTCTTTTCTTTTCTTTTCTTTCTTTCTTTCTTTTCTTTTTCTTTTCTTTTCTTTTCTTTTCTTTCTTTTCTTTTCTTTTCTTTTTCTTTTGCTTTTCTTTTCTTTCTTTTCTTTTCTTTTCTTTTCTTTTCTCTTTTCTTTTCTTTTTCTTTCTTTTCTTTTTCTTTTTTCTTTTTTTTCTTTTCTTTTCTTTTCTTTTCTTTTCTTTTCTTTTCTTTTCTTTTCTTTCTTTTCTTTTCTTTTCTTTTCTTTTCTTTTCTTTTCTTTTCTTTTCTTTCTTTTCTTTTCTTTTCTTTTCTTTTCTCTTTTCTTTTCTTTTCTTTTCTTTCTTTTCTTTTCTTTTCTTTTTTTCTTTCTTTTCTTTTCTTTTCTTTTCTTCTTTTCTTTTCTTTTCTTTCTTTTCTTTTCTTTTCTCTTTTCTTTTCTTTTCTTTCTTTTCTTTCTTTTCTTCTCTTCTCTCTTCTTCTCTTCTTCTCTTCTCTTCTCTTCTCTTCTCTTTTTTCTTTCTTTCTGTTGTTTACACCACCTGCTTTGAAAATATCTTTTTAAGATTTCATTACTGACATGCACATAAATTTGAAAGTGAGAATGTTGTCACCATATACAGGGAACAGAGGGCTTGATGCTATTTGTTTAATGTTCTCAGCAAAAATCCATAGTGTCAAGTGATTCAGAAGACAGGTGTGATCAATAATTTTTCGGCACAAAACCGATAACCATTTTCTCCATTGCAGTATTTCTGAGAAGACACAGCAGAGACAGCTGGGCTTCATGCAATTTTATCTGAGAAGGCTTATTGAGGCCTAAACTAAAAAAATAAAAGAAATAATTTGTGTTGCATCAAAAGTGAGGGTAAGATAACGAACAGTTTTTGGACGTTGTTGTTATTTATTTGCCTTTAATAGGATTTAGTAGACGAATTTTAGAGTATCTTGAAGCCTATTCTTGAAACTGTGGATAAACTACTAAGAGAAGTGTCCTTAATTTTCAGATGCTTTTTCAGAGTTTAGGAGGTATTGCATTTTTATTGTAAACTTCTTAGTGGGGTTTTGATGATATCGTAAGCCTTCTGAGTCATCACTAAATATGAAGACTCTTTATTAGGGTAAGTATTAGACATAGTTTTATGATTTTCCATAAAATATTAACTAATTACTATGAAAACAATATTAAGAAATCTGTATTCTACTGTATCTAACACGTCTACACATATTAAAGGTTAACAAACAGTCTGTATAATTTTACCATTGAAATGTTCAGGCTTAGTTCAGGTTATGATTACAGGTATTAATTCTATTAGAAAGTAAGAGCTTTGAAGGTTCAGCCATCCTGAACCTTCATCATGGCAAGAAAGTGCCATAACCTCATTACTGTGCAATAAAAGCAGGATACTTTTTTGACATATCTTGAATAATAGAATGGCTTGGGCTGAAAGGGACTTTGAAGGTCATCTATTGCAACCCCCCTGCCACGGACACAGACACCTTCAACTAGACCAGGTTGTTCAAAGTCCCATCTAACCTGGCCTTGAACATCCAAATTCACTGAGATCAGATATGGGTGTTCTTCAGAGTGGTATCGGTTTTTTTGATAATGGGATGTTAGCCCTTAGGATAACCAGGGAGGCACAGAGGGTTTGTGTTTATGGAATGTGAAATCCAGACTGGGGTGGAGAAGCAGGAAGGCATGTATGGGAGGACTTAGGCGTAGTGTATGCGAGAGACTACAAACCCTAGATATTTGTGAAAGTAGTTCCAAGGGTTTTGGTGATATGAAGAAATGTCCCTGGTTTGGAACAGACTACTTAGCAGAGCAAGGAAATATTTAGGAAGGGTACATATGACAACCCACCTAATTTACCTTTGATCTTGAAAGTTACATTTGTCTGTTTTTTCATTTCTCTGTCTATTGTTTGCATCTCCCACTGGTTTTGTCAGGTCTGCAATTAGACATGTAAGCTCCTAAGGGTCTGGAACGTGTTTGCCTGTGTGTTTCCCAAAGGCCATTCTGAGAACTACTCATAAATAATACATTTATGCAGCCTGCACACTGTTGTCTGATCTAAAGTAAGTTCTCTTTTTTCAGAAGAGAATCACTGAAGACTGTGCACATACACGCTAAATTCTTCTTCTCTAAGAAATATGAGAAGACCTCTTTTATGTGGGGTGGACTCGTAGTCACCTCAGCTGTCAGTAAATAGTTAGAATTCCTGGCTGGAGCACCAATCAGCCACACCAACATTCCAGTGTTCAGCCCGTGCGCCTCTGCTTTGAAATTAGGCCTTTGCAACACTGGGCAGCTGCTGCTTTTCAAAAGTATGAACAAACGTAGCCAATGAGGAAGAGAACTATACAAACAATTTAAAAAATGAATCTGAAATCAAGTGAGCACTATGACTTGTGTGCTTTAGCCTAGACAGGACCAATGTAGAAACTTATAACAAGAGACAGTGAAGATGTAACCTAACAAACAATAAAAAAATAATACTGCTAAAATATATACAGATACTATGTAAAATATGACACGCAATTGCAAACAATATAGAACTGTGTTCCACTTTTTTCTGTACATTTAAATGCAAATAGAAAAACTGGTCTTCCAAAATGCTTATAATTATGCACGCTAGAGATGGATTAGAGATTATGTGTTCTAACTTCTTTTTAAGTGAGAATCACTTGATCGTCCTCGAGTCATTTACAATGACTTTGAGTGACTCCAGATTCAGTCTGGCAGCTTGATCAACACTGAAAGTTGCACATGATTAGCTCAAATCAGGTAAATTTTCTAGCATACAAATGAGACTTTAGAAACTCATGGGTGTGCCTAAAAATTGGCATCACGAGTCAGGAATGTCCATATTTTTCAGAATGATTCTAAGTGCTGGTTATGGAAAGGAAAGAACACTCAGAAAGCAGACTGCTTCGGCTTCATCGTCTTTAAAACATTTTGCTGCAACACGGGCTAGAATAAGATGCTAAAAACTACCCACGTCATAGTTTCTGCTTCTCTTGATGACCCAAACAATTCCACTTTCTGTTCCCCATAAAGCAACCTTTGAACACAAAATAGTTCTTCTGCAGTTTGTAAAATGTTAATATAGATTGTAAGACAGAGTGAGGTTTACTTTTCCACATGCACAGAGAAACATTTCTGGACCGCCTGTATACAAATGTACTCCAAAGAACTGTGTGAAATATCAAAAGTGTGTTTTGATCCTTTCATGATCTAATAGATTATTTTGCAGTTTATTAAATAAAGATAGAAGCAAAGAGCCAAAACCCTTGTTATACCACATGGATGCTCAGTGTGTCATGGTTGGTGCTTTAGAGACACAAAAATCTGTATGTCATCTCCCAGGCATCATGGTTGAAAAGCTACTTCTACTTGCACTGGCCTTTGATTTACCTCCCATGGGAAGTTCATTGAATGGAGAAGCACAGCATTAGGCTTACTCTTTCTGGGTTCCTTAAGCACCGGAAGGCAGCCTTGTATGGAGATAACTCAGAAAGACGGGCTTCAAGGTAATTATGCATGCTGTGATCCAGGCTAGGACTGCTCTGACAGGGGAAGTTCTATATACCTTGTAGGTCAGTTGACATGAACATACATTTACTTCTTTTTTTATACAAGTCTAGAGGATAGTATATACTAAAAAACCTTATAATTTAATTAAATAGGTTTATACTACCAAACTGTACCATCCAGTTTAAATGAATTGAACTTCCATGCCCAAACAGGAAGTGTTCAGAGATTTTAACAGCCAACAATTTGACTCATATAGCAGTTATGACTTCAAAATATCAAGGGGGATTAGCAAAGCTGTAAATGAATAGCAAAATTTGGGTCTTTACCCAAGTAAACAAGATAAATATAGTTTAGAGTCATAGTGCAGTTGTTACTTGGAGAAAATACTCAGAAAACTTGTAAGAACAGAAGTAATCATGTGCATGGCAGAGTTCTATATGTAGCTGTTAAAGAACAATTCTCTCCATAGTGAAGTGTAAGTTATAAAATTCATTTTGGTTGAATGAAAGGAGACATAAAATGTACATAGCATTGTCTACCTTCAGGTAAAGCAATGAGATTAAAGTAAGAACACCTAATTACAAGACATTGTAAGTACCAGCTGGAAGAGTGAAACTTAGACAGCTTACAGTTGTTCAGTGTTCAGGCATATCCCTGACTGAAAATAATTAAAACACCAGAATGTAAAGAAACAAACACAAAGATTGGCAGAGTTTGATGGCAATCTGACAGATGATATTAAAAAGAAGGACACTGTTTAGAAATAATAAATTGTTTCAGTATTAAAAAAGTAATGAATGAAGAAGAAACACTGGCAAGCTAAATGCAAACTCTTAGGAAGCCACACTGAAATTATTTTGACAAGCAATTTGCTGAACTAAAAATAACCAACGTCTTTTTCAAATATATGAGAAACTTTCCTAAGAATGGAAGTCAAATAAACTAGAGTTTTTCTACTTAGTAAAAAGATGACTGAGACTGTAAAATGAAAGGATGAATAGGACACAGATATTCACTATTTCCCCCCTCAGTATTAAGTGCATCCAAAAAAAACCCATGATCCTGAAAATTTTAATACAATGAAAATATTTTTTTCATCCAATTCATAATGAAATTATGAATTTTCTTGCAACAGGATGTTGATAAGGTGAAAAATACAGGAGCATTCAGAAAAAAAATTAAAGTCATGGTAACAGGCCCACTGCTGTCAATTGAAGATGATGGCCTGCAGGCAATCACTAACTCAGGAAGCTCTTAAACCATTGCTGACTGGAGTATAAAACGAAATTGTTCTGTTTTGTACATACTTCTCTTGAGTATCCATTATCAGACTCCATTATAGATACAAGACCCTGTATTAAATAGCCCTCTCATTTGAGTGGGTAAAACTGTTCCTGAGGTCTTATGTTGAAAATATACAGCTTGAAGTAAAATACAAATAACTTTCTGAATTGCTGTGATAAATTTCATTCTTTTTGTTAAACAGAAAAAGACCAAAACCCCCAAATGCAGCTGACATTTATATAGCTGAAAAAAGAGCACTGCAAATTACTTCCACAGAATATAGCCACATTATAATGAGCCATGATATTTAATCTAAAATATAAGTGTTGTTTTCTAACTTTCCTAGCATTTTGCATGTGGTGAGACATTGGTCTGCTAGTTGATAATTAACTCTTCTGAAAACTGAGACTAGAGAATTTGTTTTGCAAATTTAATTCCTAGGAAGGCTCTTAGATGCTGAAATGTATGCAGAGGTTTTCATTAAAATCCTTCTCATTTGTTTTTACTGGTATTATTCTTACTGTTTACATTGGTGTCATGTATTTTAGAACTTGTTTAGGACTGAGAATATGTTTGGCACTTCATGAACCAGAAATGTCAGTTCTCTGAAAGGAAATTAAAGCTGACATTACTGGGGTAGCAGGAGGATAGGTCTAAGTATGAAACATTTGAATATACTTTACCTAAATCTTAAGAGTACTGTGTTGAAATACTTTTTCTTATTTTGTACAAGTTTATATTGCATCAAATAATCCAGCTAAGACAGTGAAGAGGTAGGTATAATTTAGTGAATATTAAGCATCCAAACATCAGCTCTATGTACAACACATACTTTTTCTTAAGTATTTACTAAAGCCCAGTGTGTAAACACAGCAGTTGAAGATATCCCAGCAGAAACCTTTTTAGTGTTTAGGTATATTGCATGTTCAACCAGTACAGTATTAGTAGTTAGTAGGGCCAAGAAATATTTTTTTCTGGATGTCTCCTATCAAACAGGTCAATAAGGTATGATGATAACTAGTTAAAAAATAATAGTGATAGGTGATTCTATCTATAGTGTATCATAGAGGCTGAGATATCAAAGAGAATCATCATCATCATCATCTAGAAAGAATTATCTTGATTATCTACATTTTGTAAGAAATCTGTACATGTACTCAGGCAGTTATGGCTGTGTGTACACTGAGATTATGCTCATATTTTCTACAAACCATCAGGTCTTCTAGTGTTTGTGAAGCAAGTGCTTCACATCATGCACAGGTAATATTTTTGTCATGTCATCATCTGTCTTTCAGAATGAAGAGGGTTTAAGAAATCAAAACCCAACAGAGATACCCTCCCAGTAACCTAGGAACTTGCTACTTCTGACCAAATAACACAAGTATCATGTCTTCATTAGCAATCAGAGCAGCTTAGAGTAGTCCTAAGTCTACACAAGTTTCAGTTATGGGGGCATCCTCATAGAAATGACAGTGTATATTTTTAAAAAAAGAAAGGTGGTTATCCACTGCAATAACCCACTCTGATATGTGCCTTTGGGAGAGCAGACTTTTGCCTGTCCATGGATATGCCTGAAAGAATCCTGTGAGAGGTGGCACTGGTAAGACCTGGGCTCCAACAGAGTTGGTTATTTTCAGGCATCACTTCCTCCAAGCTCAAGAGCAGTTCATATCCACACAGGAAATCTAGAAAAAGTGGATAAACATGGAGATCCTGACTAAACTCAAACTGACCTTCCAGTCAGCACCCACAGGGGAGATCTAAGCAGAGGGTTTTGAGTCTGCTTACCTTCAGAACAGATGAGTAATCCTGTTGCTGTTCCGAACAAAGGTAAGTATGTGTGAAATGCACAGCCCAGGCTCTTCAAGTAAGGCTATGCAAAGCACTGAGTTCCAGTCCTGAGGGGATGCCCTTCACAAAGCAGTGCCTGAGAGCGCTCAGGACCCAGTATGGTCACTATAAGGACTGATCAAGTTTCCCAGCATCAAGTGGCAACTTCATTTCTTTCTTTAGGGCTTTCAATCAGGACTGCATAAAATCACGTGAACAACAGATGCATACATGTTAAGGGTTAACCAATTCATCCCTACACCATAATCAATTGTGTGTATGTATGCCACAATTGACATAGTTTCATCTTATATTTAATACTGTTTACCATGTAGTTTTAATCACTTAAAATTAAAAATACTTGAAGCACATTAATAGCTATACAACACAAACTCTTACTCTCTTATGCACTCAAATATACGTTATAGTTGAGTATGTCATAGCTGAATATACCATTAACTAGAAATAAATAAAATAATATAAAATTACATAGTCTATAGCTAAATAATATTTTTTTTCCTGCCTTTTTGTAGCACAGCTATACAGAACTGCTTCAGTTCCTTATCTGAGATCCTGGTAGTGCAAAAGAAGCGGAAGATATTAGATCCAGGTGGCCTTATAAAGGGTAATGGACAATTTAATTTTCTTTGTTGTTCTCCGTCACAGGATCCACCTTAATAGAAACACCTTTATTAGCAAACACATGATGACTTAGAACATCCTGTATCTTCTCTAGTTTTAAAGTATGTAAATTGTCTTACATGAAATAGTATATCTTCCAGTCTAAGACATTCAAATTCACATTGGGTCTTTAATAACTAAGATGTAGGCACAATAAATGTAACTGTTTGCTGAGCTGTTTAGGGTTTATAAAAACAAGCTCATGTCTTTGAGTATTTATATTTGTATGATGACTTTTTCAATATGTATGAAAGGAAAAGAGGAAAAACGGCCTGATGGAATGATTTTTACTTTTTTACCTTTTAAGAGAAACTACTGGTTATTACATTCACTTTTGTACATTTAGTACAATTTGATGAAGTGAAAAATATATAAAATAAAAGCACTTATTGAAAAACAGGTGTTCAAAGCAAATTTATTTTCCTCAGCATATAGTGGATCTTAAATAATGAAGAGAATATGTGCAGTGCAATCCAAATAAATAATTCTTCAGGACATTTACTCATGTCAAAAGCTGTGGTTAAAGGGAAGGCAAACAAGCATTTATAAAAATGTGTGCTTTAAACATGAGAAAGAATCTGCTGCACCACTTTTTCTATCCTGGTTTGCAAAGATTTTTAAGAAATTGGATTCAACCACCATACTATGTTCTGATCTGCCAGAGAAGCTTCCTTCAATATGACATTTAGAAGGCAAACATTGTATTATGTGATTTGTAACTTCAGACAGGATTTGCTAAACTATATTTTTTCTCTAAATATTAGTAAATCCGAACTGTAAATAGGCTTAAATCTTTTGATACTTAAAGGTGAACTGGAATTTACTTTAGGTGATTGGGTTTGATGCACGGATGACTTACACAGGCACTACTACTTTTTTCTGTTAAAATTAGAACAATTCTAGAGAGAACTTTAAAGGTCACCTGCTAATTATCTATGCTGAACATTTTCAAATGATGTGACATATTTCAGAGTCAAGCAAAACCAAGAGTGGTTGTTGAAATCAGTGAACTTTATAATCAAAGGGACAAAAGGGTAAAGGTTTACCTGGAAAAAAATGAGCAATATTGACTACTCACGTAATAATTATCTTCTTTTTTACCAAGTTGAGTGCCTTCTTTGCGCATCATATTGTTCTTTAACATTTTTCCTTCTTTTTTTTTTTCTGGATATGTGTATGAGTACCATGAACAATAGTGTCACTCACAGTTCTGAGCCAAATTAACACACTGTTAGGAAGAATAACTCAGTAATCACAGTGTACCCTAGAAATACACTGCGTGTACACCTAAAAATCACTTTCCTTCCTGTGAGACTCTGAATTCAAAACTGTCAGTTTCTTTTTGTTTTGAGATGTTTTTCTGGGATTGCTTAGAAAACAAAATAAACCAGACTTTTTTTTGTTTTTTAATTTCTATTTTGAACTTCCTGACAAAATTTAAAGTAAGCCATTTGCAGAAACGTATGTAGAAATATAGAAATCCTATAGTGACATGCATTCAGCCTGCAACCAAAATACATGAGTAATGTGGACACATTTGGCCATCTGTGAAGTGCTGGAATTTAGGGACAATTGGGGTATTACAGTTTTAAAAAAAATGTTGTGAATATTCTTTTGAATACAGTTTTGGGAAAAAATGAATATTTTCCAGAGCCCAATTTAAGATTTGGTAGCTGAGCACCAAAAAGAAGGCATGTAAAAATTACTGGCCATTTCTAAAAGTCTAGGCTTTATTCATCTTAACTTATCCAGTTAAATATGCATTCCTTACAAGGCCTATTTTGCACTTTCTTTCGCTCAGTATCATTTCAAAATTCCTTATCAAAGGCTGTATCCCCTTTGATATCCTGTCACTTTACCTTTTTCCTCTCACGTCATGACTTAAATGAAACAATACCAATTTCCCCCCAAAAATAAGCCTTTTATTCAGTCATCTGAATAATTATGTTGAAACTTATTGTGTTTTGAGGCTAATTTATAGCAAATAGATGAATAATTTTGTGGGGGAAAAAAGGTAAATCTAAATTAAACTACTGAGACCTAACCATGTTTTGGAGATAGTTCAGACCTCAGTTTAGGAGTAAGGAACTGAAGCAGGAGGCAGACCATGGACACCACAGTGTCTTATGGATGAGGGCTGTGTGTCCCCTGCAGAGTAGATGACCACTCTGTGGACTACGGCGTGAAGCTACACATCTGCACCATCCACCATCCTGTTCTCATGCTGTGAAAAAACAGGAGGTTAAAACTAACTTGTACACTTATCAATTCTGTATATATAAAGGATAAACAGAAGTAGTCAACTTTTCCTATGCAAGCAATCTTCAAAAGTGGTGCATTTTAAAAGCTATGTCATTTTGCAAATGAACTTCAAGAATTACCTTCATGATCTGTTCTTAAAGACTTACAGGAGAGAAGCTGGAAGTGAGGTGTGAAGCTGTAAGGCATCTCCAATGACCTATGATGTGTACTGATAAGCTCTTAGTCTATTAGTCTGGAAGTTGAACCCCATCCCTAAGTTAAACAGTTCTCATGTAATGAAATATATTTCTTCTATGATTAAAATCTATAGGCCTGACATTATTTTCCTGGAATTGTTCATGGAAATGTCATTAGTTTACCTGAACATCAGCAAAGGGAGAGAAAAAAATTTGCCCAAAATTATTTTAAATTAAAACTTTAGGGTCAACTTTACTGGGAAGGGTCAAGTTTTCCTTTTCATGCTGACTATATGTTTCTGTAATTAATCTTGTTCTGTTAGCGTTTCTTCTTAAAGCCACATTTCAATTCTACTTTCGGTGAGTTGTTTTAGCAGTTCCATTCATTATCTGATAGACTCTAAGAGAAAGTATGTAAAAATTCAGATTATCAGGCACATTTCTTAGCTCTCTAAGGCAAGTCTGACTATCGTGTAGTTTTCTTTGATTCTCTTTGGTCACTGGGGATTTCAAAATCTTAAATTTATCTATGTCTAGAGATGACATTTTCATATAAGCCAGAAATGTGCCCATTAGTGGATAAAAAACATATTAGGATCTATTACTACTGTGTGTATGTGTCATCTTTCTAAACGTGCTGTTTGCTGAGTGGTATTTATACTGTATTTGCACAGGGCAATTTAAGTAGCTCCATAAACCCCTTGGATTATGTGTGTGTGGTATCAAAACTATCAGCCTAAATCTATCTGCTTATTCTGATTGAAGAACCTAATTCTGAAATCTATTGATATAATGATTAATAACTTCTCAGAGGCTAACAGGTAGTAAGCTCCTTATATACACTATTGCTCCCCATTTCTTGAAAACAATAGTAGAATATGAAAGAATAGGTTCTTTATTGGCATTATTGTATATTTAGATTCCTGATAGAATAATTTAAAATATCTTCATACATTCTAAAAAGATTTTTTACTAAATATACATGGGAGCAAAGATTGCACTAAAATATCAGAGGAAACCAAGATAAGACTTGTTGAAATTAAACATAATCATTTCTTGAAATATGAAAATCAATCAAAATAACCAAGCTTCCTTGAATTCCAAAAGTAGCATTACTACTTCTTTTTGACTGGGGTGCATTTCACAGCTATTTTTTTCCGATTTTGCAGCCTCAATAGTGTGATTGCAAATTAAAGTTCCATCCTAAATTTGTTTCTGTTGTTCCTGTTCTGTCAGTTTTCTGTAGCCTAGTTCTCTTTTAAAAGCATGCATAGATGCATGAAGGCAGCTTTAAGTACTCTCCACTTTTTTTCGTGTTAAATTAGTCTGAAGGGGTTTCAAAGTCATCATGAGCCACCTCCATACAACACATGGTACAACTGAAGAATGTTGCCTACTCCATTACACAGCTCCTTCAGTGGAGTTAGAGACTGCCTCCTGCCCCACTAATCTCCATTTGTATAATCAGTTGTGCTTGTGCAGACATAGCAGAGCTATGAGTGTTTAGCTGTCCATGTGAAAACTTAGGAAGCTTTCTTTAGAGCACGTGGATATGGGGAAAGTGTTTTCCCACATGAACTCAGAGTCACTATTATTGCTTGTGCTTGTAATTTAAAACTACAATTATGCTTGGTGTCCATACACGCACGTGGAGCACTGAGTGTCAGACAGTATTTGAGACTGTGAAGGTAGTTTTCTGGATGGCATTCAATAAAGGACTAATCTCCAAAGAGCCATATGTCCAAGATCCAATCTCCCTAGCGAAGCTCTGGGTCAGTGATCAACCCACTGCCTAGCAAGCTGACGATTTCTTTCCAATAAGTTGTTTGAGGAAAGGAGAAGCACAGAGTGCTTTCCTATCAGATAAGAGATAGTTGTCTTTAATGATCATTGGTATAAGTCCCAATAATGAGATTGTCCCAGTAATAGACCAAAGACATTACACTATTATTTCCCTTTCTCTCTCTCCCCACACCAGAAAGAAGTGTAATTTTATTTATGCTAATAATCAACTAAAAGTCCTCCAAATCTACTTTACCCACAGTCCCTCTTTCCCTATTTTGCTGGCACACTTCTGCAGCGTGTAAACAGTGCATCATATTTAGAAAGGCCAAATAACAGTTGCAACACTCTTGTCTGGTGCAGATTGCTGAGTACAGACAGTCACTGGTGAAATGCAGGCTGCAAGAGCTTATATGAGTGGGAGTTGTAGCACTGTACTTTATCTGCTACTCATGAATAATACCTGTACCCATTCACTTGTAAAGAAATTATATAGCTAAAAATTCTAATAAAACCTGCTAAGTGCTTTATGAGTCACTGGGACATCTTTAGTTTCATGTGACGGAGCATGTGCTGAAATAATCTAGTGTGGCATTAAATGAGTTAATACAGTTGTGCCCCACAGGCAGACATTACAAATCTTGAAAATCATGGAAGTTATTCAATCAATTCTGGGCTGCTTACTGAATAAACTGGGGAGGGGGGGTAGGGGCAAATCAGGATGACCAGTAAGTATCTAATAACCTAATACATTAGATTATTTTGTAGACGAGAATAGAGGCTGTTTTTATTGAAAGATCATTTGAGTAGGGGGACAAGACCTCTGATATATCTACTTCTCTTCTTCACATGAGTCTTAGCAGTGCTACTACTCATGTGGAACTGAGGAGGTGAAAACAAGGTTCACTTTCCTTCTCATCCACTTTTTTACTCCTGAGTCAAACAGATTATTTAAAACTATCATCAGGGGAAATCTCCCGGTCAGTGGCCAAACCCCGGACAGCCTTCACATTGCTCCAAGTCCTTGCCAGCAGGAATTTAAACTCTGATCTCCAGCTCGCTGGCACGATGAACTGCCACAGGACCTACTGGCTGGCTTCAATTGCAATCTTTCAAATATTTTGCACTTTTAAAGACTGAAAATCTTCTACAGCCCTTTGCAACTGCTTTATTTCCACCCTCAAACAGTCTCCAGGCATTTTGCTGTGTCAAGCAGCCAACACCAATGTGCTGGTTTTGTTTGACCTATATTACAATGCAAAGCTACTTGGTTCTTTAATTCACTGCCAAATAAAGCTGTTATCTCTGGATAAAGGGAACTAGGCCAAATGGTGATAAAGTCTCAGGGATGAAATGAGATTAAACCAGTTCTACCTCACCTTGCTATTTGCTAATTATATATGTGCTGGCCAGCAGAGCTTACTGTCTGTCTAATCACATGTCTAAAGGTCAATTAAAAGGGGCTAATGCCCACAAATTAATATCCAGTGAAAAGTATTAATTGGCATAGGGGTTATACCTGTCCTTTTTTTTTCTTTTTGTCTTTTCAAGACATTTTCAGGGCATGATACATAATGTATAAAATTACAGTGTGCTTTTAAAACACAAGAGGATTTACCCTTTTTTATTTCTTTAAAATTCAAAGTGACTCGGCAAACACAATTCTAATGCAGAACTACAACCAGGTCAAAGAACTAACTCTCATTTCTTTTTTAATTAACACTTGGCAATATTATTAGGGAAAGCATTACTCAGAGAGCTGAAGTCATGTTAGCACCAGAAACCTCTCCAGGGCATCAAACAATGCTGAGAGGCTTCCGTAGAAGCCTTTTTAGAACAGTGGCTCACTTTACATCTTTGCTGTCACCGCATAAACAAAGTCAGATCCCTCTATAAAATGGTTGACTTATAAATAAACTCAGTAGGCAAGTTTGTTTGGTTTGTTGAGGGGGAGAGAGAGGAGAGCTAGGGTTGAACAACTGCTGGCCTGCCCTGTTTGAACACACAGTCAACAGAGAAAGGTGCAGATGAGGGCAGAGGAGTAATCAGGAGGCATGCTGTTGTTTTCAGACTGCCACAGTGTATCCAGGCAAACTGAGGGCTGTCTCTTCTGGCTCCTTTTCTCTCTTGGCCCCAACTGCTCTTTCACAGACACCAAGGCACCTGAGCTAAAGTGCAAGTGTCAAGAGGATCAGGTCCCGTTGCTGTCCTGCCCAAGCAGCTCCTCTGGAGGCAACATCTGCAACATCAGCAGGTGAGAGGAGGATTTGCTCTACTCTGAAACAGACACCTTGCCTGCCTCCTCCAACCCTATTTCAAAGGAAGAAGTAAACCAAAACTGATAAGGAAAAGTCCAGTACACAGAGGCCACGAGTAAAGGAAAGCAAGCTGAGAAGGTAGGGAAAAAGCCAGAAATGTAGGAGGGAAAGAGAAAAAGACAGTGTAGACAGAGGAGAAGGACTGTCAGAGGAATTTCTCTAGCTGTAACGTCCTACAGCTGACACAGGCGCAAGAGAAGTGCAGGGGAAAATGCAGTCAGAGCATTAAAGTAGTCAAGTTTATGCACAATTGCTCTTCAAACTGCTTACAGGCTTGGAGCAAGGAGTGGGGTACTTAGGTGCAAAATAAGAGCACACACAATCTGAAAGATAGAAACAGGAAGAAATGCTGGTTTCAGGCAGTATAATTTCTTTGAGACAGGACACATATGGAATAAGTTGTCATCAAAGCAATGAGCATTAGCAGATGTCTAGACATCTTTATGAAAAGAGAGGCACTGTTGGGTATAGTGTGACACAGTAGGGAAGTGAGATTGCATTTAAAAGTGGTCTGTCTTTTTACCAGAAGAAAAGTTCCCTACATCTTTACAGGAGCAGATTGACACTATTCTGGAAAACTAGTTGCTGTGCTGTAATATTTATAAATTACTATTTCAAATAGGCTCTGAGATCATTCAGTCAGAAATGCTAATGCAGAAATTTGAATTCTTCTAGCAGATATTTTCCCTTGTTTTCACATCAGGAGAAGTGACCAGATAATCTTGTTTCAACCCAAATATATTATCTGTCTTCTGTGTCACTCATTTACTACATATTTTGTCAACAGACATCCACTACCCTTAGGTACTGACACACCCTTGTGGACCACACCCATGTGGTACTCTGTTGCAGTAAGGGATCACCATCCCTGTTTACATGCATGCTTTAATTTCCAGTTTACTCGACTTCAGCCTACAGTCTTCCAGCCACTGCTGGATGAAGGAGATGGCTTTGCCAGGCTCGTTTCAGTGGTGTCCAGTGACAGCATAAGAGGCAATAGGCACAAATTAAAATATGGGAGATTTTGCCTAAACATAAGGAAACAATTTTTACTGTAAGGATGACCAATGAAACAGATTGCCCAGGGAAGTTGTTGAGTCTCCAGCCTTGCAGATATTAAAAATCAATCTGGACACGATCCTGGGCAACCTACTGTAGGTGGCCCTGCTTGAGCAGGGGAATTGAACATGATGACCTCCACTTCTAATCTCAACCATTCTGTGATTCTGTCATCTGATACAATCATCTTTGGTACAATTGACCCTATCTAAGGAGGGCAAATATTGTAAGACAGAGCAAATGTAATATGTGAACGGCTCTGATGATGGCAAGTTTCAGTATTGCATATGAAAGAAGCAAACAAGAAAAATATTCTTATTCTAAATTAATTCTAAACAAGCCATGTAAAATGTGCATTACAGAAGTGTTTTGAAGGTCTGTTAATGAATAGTCATGATAAATGGCATTGTATTGAATGGGAAGAAGCAAATAATAGTGTGAAAAGAAATCAATGTTAAGTCTTGCAGTAGTTAACATCTTTGTTAATGAACCAGAAAGGGGATTAATGGCATGTTAATGAAACTTGCAAATGAGTATCTGTTGATCTGTTTCATATATATTATATATATTTTATATATATATATATATATTAAAAAAATAGCACAAAAAGGCAGTTAAGGAAATTTTATTTCATCACGAAGTGAACTTGTACCTGTACACACATATAGATTGTGTGCATACACAAAATGAGAGTAAAATGAAGGAATAATGTTGAAAACCAATAAAGGAATGTAAATTAACTCAGGTTTGAGAGAGAGCAGCACATAAAACTATAGAGTTTTAGGCTTTATACTATCTCTTGAGGGGTCTTAATTATCCCTCATGCCATAATTGTGTTAAAAAAGATACTGGTTATCCTGAAATGATTATAATGAATTAATGCAAGGCACCAGCTCTGCTTCCTACACTACCTCTCTTCTAGGGTCCACTAATTTAATGGTGGGAACATTTTCACTGCCAAGGAAACCAAACTACGATCACCTCTGCGTATACAGTACTTCCTACCTGATTTTTTTAACTAGTATAAAAACTGGTCTTTGCCACAACTGCGGGAATGAGTTCAAACTTACTGGCCAAAAAAAGAGGATAGAGGAAAAAGAGAACAAAGAAGGATTGTGTGTTTGAATATAGGTTGTACAATATGTAAAACGTATTTGATTCCAGAAAAAAATTTCTGAATTATCCTAAGTATTGAAATAAAATATAATTCTAAATAAACTTCACAGCCAGCTACATTTTAAACTGCTTACCTATTTAATCAAGAATCAGTGAGAAAGGAGTCATGTCTGAAAACTGTAAATGCATCAGGACTGACCTAAACCTGTATTACTCTCATGATTAAAGTTCCTGAGATCTTGGTGACTGCCTCTTCACCAACCAGAACTCTGCCTTTAGTCACACTGTAAATCTGGCTGTAAGGTTCATAGATGCTTCTGTGGCACATTGGCATAGTTTCTGGTCTCCTTTAAGAGTCTAGTCTTGGACTCTGAAGAATTCTCATGTCACATAGTTTTATGAACTCTACCAGTACCCTTCCACCTGTGACTGAATGAATATTGTTTATTTAAGGGACTAGAGGAGGTCTTGGGTTCACTTTAAAAATTTGCCAGACTGTTTGCTAGGAACTCTTCAAGCCAAGCAATTGCATCCTCCTAACTTTAGGCATATAACTTACTTGACTTTCAAAGTTAAATTCCTGCTCTGAATAATCCCCTGGAGGAACTTGTCTTTTTGTAATAATTATATAGGAAGCCTAAGTGACTGGCCTAATATCTGTCATACTAAATATCTAAAGTCGAATGATGTTAAAGCCCCTTTCTTGTGTTTCTCTTTTCCTAAATAAGTGTTCTAATTACTTTGCTATTATTATGAAAGGACATTTCTTTAAGAGAATTGTTGTAGATACCTAAAAAAGAAGAAGCATTCAAGACTGTGGATTCTAGGTAGAATGAGTTGATATTTCCTGAATGAAATGCCAGTCATAGAAAGGAACATGATTTCAGATATGCATTATGCTTTGTATTTCCTCTTGAATGACAGCCTATAGCACCATATCCATCCTCACTTCTTTGTCCAAAGGGGAATTGAATGTGGTAAATTACATGCCAGGAGAATAGGGGCCAAAGCCCAAGAGTGGTTTCCTTAAGTAACTGAAGCTTGTAGCAGCAATCTTTTAGACAGGTCATGTTTGTGTTATTCACAGCAATGTGTTGTAGAGATTCCAGGGCTGGTAACAGAAACAGACCTATACCTTTGCATCTAATTGGAGATCAGATTCTCATCTTAATTTCTGAAACCACATGAACACTGAGACATCAGATTCACATGTATGGTAGTGAGACAGCTATAGCATTAAAATACATGACTACCCTGCTCACTGAGCATGGCCTTGGACATTACAGAGAAGAACCCACCAAGGAAATAGCCACCTTAACGCAGTGTGGTGGCTATGCTAATTCACCTGACATACAGATATTATAAATATAGAAACACAGCTAATCTACCTAAATACAATCCCAATACTTATCCCAAGCTAGGGCTCAAACATGGAATTCTGCAAGCTGCTGCGGAGAGGCATGTGCAGCCACATGGGCTGCTCAGTGGTCACCACCCTGCCCAGAAACACACAGTGAAGGTCTGCCTTAAGGACCTTGTTGGCATTTGGCTGTAAAGGATTTGTCTGAAATTACAGAAGATGTCTCTGTTTTTTCAAAGAAATAGGTCCAAATCTTTTGAGGCCCAGGCTAGCATTTAAACCACTCTGCCATCCTTTCCTGACAAACATCATTGCACCTAGATCAATACATTAATAATACTTTGATATGTAACTGTTTAGAACACACATCTAAACCAGTACAATTGGTTCTGTCTCTCTGCTGGTGAGGGATACTGACAAATTTGAAGGAAACTGTGAAAAAAGTAACACAATTGATAAAAAAGCTAGAGGGACTGATGCATGGGGGAAATCTTGAAAGAGCCAGATAATACATTTAACATTTTTAAATTATAATCAAGATGGAACATGGGAAGAGTTTACCAATAGCTAAGTGATGCAAAACTTTTGACAAAGTACTGATTATTTAATATAGAGAAGGTTTCATAGCAATGAAAAATGGGTCTGAACCTAATAAAAGCTGCAAGCAAATTTCTGGCAAGTTACAGGATTGAGTTGAGTGCGTATCAGAACTCCTCTGCTGCAAAATGTGTGTTTCAAGTCCCTGTTACCTATCAGAGTGTGAAACTGACTCTTGAGAGAGAAGTTGGGGATGTTCCGTCTCTCTCTAACATTCAAATTTTAACTGGACATATTTCTGGAGTATTTAATACACCATACTGGTGAAGATGCATCAACGAACTTTCCCTGTCCCATTAAATGCTTGTTCACCATGTGGGAAGAGTTTAATCCCTGTAGGTAACGACTAATCCTGTAAATGAAACTGACTAAAAAAAAAATTAATAAAATCCACATTACCTGCTAGAAGGAGTAGCAAACTAATTTAATCTTTTTCCTATTTCCATACTTTTTATGCTGTTTTCACCAGGCAAAGAGATTGTTCTTTCTTCTCTATCCACTGTTAGAAAGAAAATTCACTTCCATTCCAGATCAAGATCTTGATCTTATGTATTTCATCCTCTATCTCAAGTCTTCTTTCATCAGGATGGCAAATTTCTTCCCTAGAAGAGTCAGAAAATCTGTGTAGTCTTTTCCCA
The DNA here is from genome assembly GCF_009829145.1 of Chiroxiphia lanceolata. Lineage (NCBI taxonomy): Eukaryota > Metazoa > Chordata > Aves > Passeriformes > Pipridae > Chiroxiphia > Chiroxiphia lanceolata. Next base: position 19,321,044 of record NC_045641.1, read on the forward strand.
CATCAACAGCATCCAAGAACACACAATCTGATAAGAAAAAGCAGACAATTAAAAACTGCTGAGGACAAATTCCTGAAGTGTGTGGACTCCCATTAGAATCACAGAATCATAAAATCATAAAATAGCCTGATTTAGAAGGGACCCAAGAAGATCATCAAGTTCAACTCCTGATTCCACACAATGAAACCTAGCAATAAAACCATATATCAAAGAACATTGTACACACATGTCTTGAACACCAACAGACTTTGAGTCATAAACTCTTCCCTGGGGAGATTGTTCTAATGATTGACCAACTTCTCATTAAATTACTTTTTCCCAGTGTCCAATCTGAACTTCCCATGATACAGGCTTTTAAGCCATTCTTTCCATCTTATCAATGGACACCAGAGATAAAAGATCAACACTTCCCTCTCTGCTGACCTTCATTATGAAGTTGTAGACAGCAATGAGATCACACCTCAGTCTCCTCTTCTCTAAGGTGAACAAACTAAGTATCCTCAGCTACTCCCCCTGATCTTTGTTGTTCCCTCTATGGACACATTCTAATATTTCTATATCCTTCTTATATTGTGGAGTTCAAAACTGCACTCATGGCGTGAGTTGAGGCCACATCAGTGCTGAGTATTGCAGGACAATCACTCCTTTCCACTGTTTAGCTCTTCTGTACTTCATACACTCCAGGATATGTTTAGACCTTTTGGCTACCAGGGCACATTTTTGATGCATATTGAGTTTGACATTAACGAAAAACCCATATCCCTTTCTGCGCTCCAGTCTCTTGCCCCCATTCTATACATATATCCAGGATCACACTGTTCCAGCTACAGAATCTGGCATGTGTCCTTGTTAAATTTCATATGGTTGGTGCTGCCCGGTTCTCTAGTCAATCAAGATCTCTTTGCATGGCCTCTCTGTGCTGAAGGGAATCAGCAGCTTATCCAAATTTTGTATTGTCTAAAACTTAGTGTGCACTAAACTCCAGTGTCCAGGTCATTGATAGAAATATTGAAGACAGTGAAAGGACCCTAAAGTTTAGTCATATGGAATCCCATCTATGACTGGCTACCAGCCAGATATTACTCCATTTACTACAAACTCTTTGAGCCCAGCTCTTCAGTGAGTTGTTCACTCATTGTAATGTGTTCATGTCTAGCTGTGTACTGGACATTTTGTTCTGAAGGATACTGGGAAAAACAGTGTCAAAAGCTTTGTTAAAATAAAATAAAAAAGCCAACGACCAACCACACATCCACTAGCTTGCCTCCATCTACTAGGCAGGTAACCTTTTCATGGCAGGTTACTCAGTAAGTCAAGACTTTCCCTTCATGAACTCACATCGGCTTTGACAGATGACTGCATTGTCTTTCAAGTGTTTTTCAATAACTCACAGAATAATCTTCTCTATAATTTTACCAGTCACCAAAGTAAGACTGTCAGGCCTATAATTACTAGGATCTATTTTCTTGCCCTTTTTGAAATCTGAAATAACCTTTACTAGCTTCTGTTTAACTGAGATCTCTCCAGATTTCCAATGCCATTGGTAAATAACCAAGAAAAGTCTCACAGTAACCTCAGCCAGCTCTCAGTATTCTGGGATGAATCCCATCAGGCTCTATAAACTGGTCTTAAATGCTCATACTGGGGCTAGCTACCTAAACAGCTTTTCAGATTTTGATTACTTTTACTAGCTATTAAAATATTTCTTAAATAAATTTGTTTTATTACTTTTAAAACTACTTTATGATGTTTAGTTTTAGGTTATTATAGACTTACAGGGATATAAAAGAGGTTCAGCCTTAATCAGACTGACATATTCAAAACCTACATAATACAACTTTGGTTTTATTTCAAGGTTGTACATTGGAGTCAAATGAACAAAACTGAACATATTAAAACATCAGATTGATTATACATGTAACCTTCTTGTGGTGATTCTCTTGTTCTTGTTGAAATCTTGGTAATGACAGTGACAAAATTAAAGTTCTTCTTCATCACCACATAAAAGAGGCAAATGACCTGGGAAAATAAGCTGTAACTTATTACTCATCATTAGTTATAATTGAAATGCTACCTTAGTTCCATTCAGAGTGTATAGGGTGAAAGTAAGAATGTTTGTGACAAGTTTAACTGTAGAGTGGAGCAAAAGTATCATGATTTCACCAGCCACATAAACTGATCTTTCATGTAATTACTAAATTGCCTTTTGTGGGTATGGAATTTACTAATTGTTATGAGGAATCACAGATAAATGACATGATAATTCCGACAGTTTTTATTTGTTTTGCAATTGTTTTCAGAGGCTTTGCTCATATCAAGTAACCATGGTCCTGGGTTACAATCAACATAATGCATATTTCTGTTTGTTACGGTTCTCTTGGTATAGATTTAATTTGACTCTCATTCTATCATCTTCAGGGAGCTCCTTAAACAGATATAGAGTTTGTTAACAATAAATTTTATATCATTTTATTTAACAATCACTCAAATGCCTAAGGCTACAGAGGTGACACTAACATAATGAAGCCGGTCTTTGGCAACTGCCTTTACCTCTTTGCCTGGGGAACACTTCTATACTCGAAGACATTCAATTATTTGTCTTGACAGAGTTTATACTTTGCAGCTTTTTTTTGGTGGTAAACAAGTTCTATGTAGAATAAGAAAAAATGAATTTATCTATCATCTATCTATCTATCTATCTATCTATCTATCTATCTATCTATCTATCTATCTATCTATCTATCTATCACCTTTGCCTCCCTCCTTTATCACCCACGAACATATAAAAGAGTGGCTAAAAGGAAGGTAAAACCTGCAATAACTGATAGATTCTCTTACAGGCTGAAGTGACCGATGTAAAGGACCTTTGCTAGATGGTAGTTCTATATAACTTATTCATGTCTTTAAGTTTCATGGGTAGATTGAGGTTTGATCTATCTTCGAAATCTCTCTAGACCAGTCTGCTAGGAAGGCCCAGAAAATTTCCCCTTTTCTCTAAGCTTACAGAGTTTTCTACCAGCCTTATCTTTTTAATCTACAGTTTAATCTTTGTGGAAGACTCCTGACCAGTTACTTTTAGAAAGTGAGAGTCTATGGTTCCACAGAAGACTTGTAATTTAATTTCCATATTTTTTTAAACTAAGCACTCAATTTTTAAAATTTATCATTATAGCAAATTTATTATTATAGCAAATGGTTGTTTGTTTGTTTTTGTTGGGTTTTTTTTGTCTTTTAATCAAAATATATTAACTTAATAAATGGAATATACGAATGGATTTCATTTTCAGGTTCAGATGAAATAAATTATTTGCAGTAACATTTTAGCTTTGTGGTTTGTCAGGAGATGTAAAAAAAAAAAATCCATATTGGTTCCACATTAATCATTTCATTATCTATTTTTATCCTAACAGCAAACTATATTATTTTCACATTATTATGTCTGCCTTGCCTGCAGTGTTTAATTTTTTTTTTAATTATCTAAAAAGAAATTCTACTGTAGCAAGAGAAATTCTACCATAGCATAAATAAAATCCACCAGTGTGAATAATAAATATAAGCAGACAATAAAATTGGTGAATTTTCCATTATTTTCAATGGAGTAAAGTCCTAAAAGAACTGCAAGACGCACAAAGGTATTTAAGTATTGTGTCTTAGGACTTGGCAATACCTAACTGAGGCTCCATAAGACTGTGGAGAGTCCTTGAACACATTCATGAATCTAAGAGGCTTAAGGGTTCTAGATACTCAGAAAATAAGATACCAGCTTTGAGAATTATATGGTAGTGCTTGGTTTGCTTAAAAATTCTCAGGTGCCTTTTAGGATACTGTCAGAGGATACTAAGCCCAGATTCCTGACAGAAGATTTTCTCTAAATCTTTTTCCTGCTTTTTATCTCGGGGTACAAGCAGAAAGGAAAAAAAAATAGATGGAGCGGAATTATCTGCTTCATTAAGATGACTGAATGTCACAGACATTTATCATTGTTTATGTATTTAATACCAGTAAGTAGAACTTCTAAGAATTATCAAAGGACTTCATTTTTGTTGCAATACGAAACTAAGTAGGTCTGCTACATTAAATTAGACATGAATTTAACTCAAATTTTATCAAATTTTTTGCTTCATTTCTGATATGTTTTCTAACTGGCAATAAATTTCTGTTTTCCCTTATTCTGCTGTGAATTTCATTATGTAGCATTTTTCCTCTGGTGTTACAGGTCCATTATCTTTGAACAGCTTGAGATCATACTATCATGTCTACTTATGCTTGTTTGCCTATACTGATCCATTTGAACTTATTATCATAATAGCTAGGCATTTCAGATATGCCTTAATGTTTAGATATGACTTGCTGACTACTCAGTTGCTTGTATGAACTGATGTAATGCTCATTATCTTAAAACTATCATAAACATTCAGAACACAAGCACATTTTTTTAGAAAATGAAGCTATGTCCTGAGTCCCAAGAAGATGTAGCTTATGCAAATATCCCCTTAAGTAAATATGTCTGTCTCTCTCCTCCACACCATTAAAAAAACTCCAAAAATTCAAACCAAAAAAATCTCTTTAAATGATAACTGACCTAAATAAAGGCAAACCCTCAGCATAGACCTTCACCAAGTCAGAATGGAAGGGGTAAATCGAGAGGACAAAACAGATTGGCCACCAATCTCATCTTGAAATGGCTGCACTGGAAGAAGAGACAAACTTTACTTTTTCTTTCTGGCCTACTAGTAGGTATTTGGGAATTCAGTGAAGAATTTGAAATAAGTTCCTGTCATGCTGGAAGTTTCAATTAGGAAATTAAATATAGTTAATTAATGATATTTGAAGCCCATGTCGTGCTAATTAAAACCAACTAATTTTTCTGTTATTATTTGCATATTGTTGTTTTGCAGCTATGCATTTGGAAGGACAACACTGCCTTGAGATGCCAGTTTTTTGGCATCGCTCTGCACTAATGAACAGAGTAAGACAGTGTATTCTTAAGCTGTACTGGAGCTTCTTGTTCTTCTGTTTCAAATAATTTACAACTGAACAACTATGAAATAGGAACTGCTTCATAGACTCTGTTGAAGAACTGTTTGTTTCTATAGTGACAAAGAAAATCTACTTCATATACCCATTCTCATATTAAAAAATAAAGTCCCTGTAGTCTTTCCAGATCACAAATTAGTTAGGACTGGGAGAAAAAACCACTGAGGCATACTTAGAGGGGAAAACAAAAAATTCAGATGAGTTATCAGCAGAATGAACTTGTGAGTGCAACTCTGGTGTCTCATCCTCTTGGTTTTTCAAGTCACAACAGCAATGAAACATATCTATTAACTCATGTTAACCCTAACTATTTAGCCAACTTAAACCTCTTCATAGTCTAAATAAAGACATGTAAGAGAAAAGTAAGTAAATTTTTTGTAAAAAAAAAAATTTACAAGTCTAGTGACATATTCCATAGGGCAAGGCAACAACTGAATTTTTGAAGTTAATTACATTAAGGCGATCTTAATCCATAAAGACCCTTCAATACAGTAGCTTGAAATCCTCGGAGTTACATGAGCTTGCTCTATTGCTGTGGAGGTGGTTTTGAGCCACCATCTTCCATGACTCCTAGTTAACTGGGAAATCTATTCAAAGTCTACTTTCTGTGTTATTATCCTGTGGCTTTAGGACTGCTTTATTCGATTTCCCCACATAAGTAAATATCTAAGCAAGAGCACTTAGCCAATGGTAAATGCTTTTGTCGAAGCCTTTTCACCACAAATTCTTTGTGCAGGACAGAATGAAGAGGGTGGTCGAATTAAAAAAGGAAAAAATAAGCAAACATATAAAGCATTCTTTAACTAGGCTAGTCATTGACATCCCTAATAGCTCATTGAACCTATTGGCATCCATAATTAATTAAAGTTACCAGAAGCCTGGGCAAAATTGCTAATTACTGTAATTATAGGCTATTTTTTTATTTAAATTGGCTGTTAAGGAATTTCCATGTTGTTTCAGTTCATGGGCATTGATACATTAGGAATTTTCTATGTTTTTCAGAAGTGTTGTGTGTCTCTGTGAAGATCTGTAGCATAGCAATGTGTATGGTATGGCATCTTTCTTCCTACACGTGATTCCTCTAGGCTGGGAAAATTGTTCTGTGGTCTGCCACAGTGAGTGACACTCGCCAACCGACACAAATTCTAGTACATCACAAAATCCAGGGCTCAGTAAAGAAAGGTGTGGGTGTGAAAAAATATCAGATTGTTAATTGAGTGGCTTCTGGATTATGCAAAATTTTTAAACTATGTACAACAGGTGGGATAGCATAACAAAATCCTTTAAAATAATAAATATGGTTTATGAACTTGCTATCAAAACAAACCACAATGTAGATTTTTCAAAATGGAGAGAAAAAACTGAAGTCATTTCAGTGAGTTAGATGAAACTATAAAACTCTTTTGAGAAACAAACCAGTCCTTTCCTGAGAGGAGGAACACACTGCTTGTTTGCGTTGGACAATAACGTCAAAAGATTCTGATCTTCTGAAACTCCATCATATTCCCTTAGGGTAGTTTTCACAATCATCACTTGCAACAATACTGCATTTGTGTGGCTTCTCAGTGAGTCAAAGTGGCAGAGAGCTGACTGCAGATAAATAAATCCCTTGTTTTTCACCTGAGTCAGAGAGTTGATCTGACTTGGTGGATGTACAAGTGTGAGATCTCAGGAAGGGAGGAGGAGCACTGTTTGTGGCAGCAGGCCAGTTTTATAGCTACTTAATCCAGTGATGAAAACACACCCTTTGAGTATATTTTCTTTCCTCTCTCCCATCTTCTTGAAATGTCTGTGGCAGCCTGTAGGTCCTTGTCAGTTTTAACATTTAAGCCCCTTGTAAGAATAAGATTCTGTCATATTCCTGTTTCTCATCAGCTGTAAACATAGTCTCAAGCTCCAAGGTCTATAAAGTCTCTCTCTTCTAAAAGCAATTGGATGTGTCAGCATTAAGACAAAATCTATAATCAGTTTCCATCACCAATTAAATTAATCATGGTTTTGCATGAGAGTCAGACCGAGTTCTAGGTGATTCTTTGAGCCTACAGAAAAAAAGCAACATTATTCTACACCAATGAATTTCAAAAGTATATTTACTGTAATGGCAAAGAAAATGTATGAAATACTTTTGAAAATATTTACCAGAGCTCTTCATTCATTCACCATACCATTTTCTCAACTGAGAACTGCACTTGTCTGACTTATTAGTAATATCCTACCAAAGCACCATCTTTTTCCCTTCCCAAGCATGACTAATTATTTAAGTGGTGTATCCTTAAGAACGAGTTAGAAAGATACCTGTGACTAACACAGGCTGAGATCACATAATGAAGGATATATTTACATATCTTTGATCAAAGCAAATGGTATAATGAGGGGATCAGACCTTTTTTCTCGCTAAGAGGGAGAATATATAAGGATGATATTGCTGACATTCAGATGTTTCAGGGGAAGTGTGATGTGGTGGGTGGTAGAGATGTATATAATGGGTTGTTCAGGTAAGTGGGTTCCAAGATTTATTACATACAAGGTGTCAGGTCCATACAGCACTGCAATTAGACATTGGTGGTATCCACAAAGATGCTCAGGGTGCAGCTATAAGAAATGTAGGGCAGGTATCTTCATCTCTGCTTTCAGCAGTCTACTATTCCTCTTCCCTTACATGGTCTCTGGACCGTAACAATGAGGGATTTTTCATGAAAACAGTAAAAAAAATCCCTCTTCTCACACCCTGAAACAAAAATCATATAGCTGCTGTATTGAATCATATTGATTAAGAAAAAAAAAAAAAAGAAAAAGAAAAAAGACCAGGAAAGAAGCTGAAAGAAGCAGAGGAGCAGTACCTTTTCTTTTGGTAGTGATTGACTTAGTTGTCTTGTGTAATTTTACTCTTAAGAATTATTTATAGAAAGTGTTTCCTCCCTTGGCATGGTTATTTTAAGAAATCATTCTGCTCTACCAGAGACAATTCTACACAGCTCTATACTGATCTGGATGACACAGGCAGTGTCATCCAGACACTGGATGGGTTTTGGCTTTTTTTCTTGAGAGGTGTTTTAAAGTCAAGAACCAGTTAATGATTTTGACCCATAAACACCCATAACAATACAAGTTGTACTATGTCAAACTGTGTAAAAAAGTTTTTGTGGTTTAACTACGGTTGGCAAGTAAATATCATGGAGCCACTTGCTTGCTCTTCACCCTCCCCGCTGAAGAAGAGAACTGATAAAAAAAGATTTAAGATAACAGCAGTTTAATAATTTAAATAAAATAATATATACTATTAATACCACTAATAATAATGATAATGAAAAGGAGAGAGAGAGTGAGAGAGAGAGACAGGAATAAAACCCAGGAGAAACATCACTTGTTGCAGCACAGTTCAGTTGATCCCCCAGTTTATATACTGAGTATGGCATTCTATGGTATAGAATATCCCTTTGGCCAGTTTGGGTCCACTGACAAGGCCATGTTCCCTCCCTGCTTCTTGTGTAGCTCCTCACTGGCAGATCACATGACACTGAAAAGTCCTTGACTTAGGGTCAGCACTACATAGTAACAGCCAAAACATGAGTGTATTTTCAATATTCTCTTACTGAATCCCAAACACAGCATTGTACCTGCTAAGAAGAAAATGAACTCTGCCCCAGCTGAAACCGGGACAGTTATTCTTTGCAGGACTGTCGTGGTGTCAGAGAGAGCAGGGAAAGGCTTTACTAGAGAAGAAATAGATTGCATAAGTATGCCACTAAGTTCATCTGAGGAACTAAATGTTGTCAAATTGTCCTGAATGAACCTACCTCCCTCAAGAAATCACAGAATCATAGAATCAACTGGGTTGGAAAAGACCTCCAAGATCATCAGGTCCAGCCCTTAATATTACAACATCCATTGGACTTCTTCATTTAAGTGGCGTTCCTTTGCATATTCCTTCTTTTTGCAGAATTCCTTCACTTTATCAGTATTCCCCTTTGGTAGTAAGGAATATTTTGAAAAGGTTTTTGCAGATATCAGTCCTTTACACACCTATGTAATGTCACTGTACTGACCAACCATTTTTGTAAAATCCAACTCACAGAGACAATTCAGGAAAGCCTCCTTATATTACTTGGCCTGCAGAAAAAGAGTAGTTATGATTTTTTTGTCTTTTAGATTTGTTCTTTCCTCTAAAACATGTGTCCTTCCTTACATTTATAAACACACAAAAAACCCACCATCCAACCATGTGCTTTAAATTACTTTTCTTTAATTATCAACTGTTTTTAAGGACTCTTCCTACTCATTCTTCCTCCTTTCTCCCACCAGGACAACCTCTATCCTTAAAAAGCGTTTTGTGCATATTCTGATCTTTGTTAACCCCTTGGGAAAAAATCCCTGTTGGACTTTTTTGTAGTGTTTATGAAGAGAGTTTGACCTCTTAACTAAGTATCTCTGAAGTAAAATAACACTGTCTTGTAATTTTTTTATAACCTGCAAAAGCAGAGTACAAAGATGTGAGGGATGTAACTCACTATTTTATTGACTCCAGTCTAAGTAGTCAGCTCTTAAATTCTGTTTCTCTGATTGAACAGTGTACAAATAATTTGAAAAGCCACAATGGTTTGCATTTGCATTGTCTACTGGTATAAACCAAACATGAGTTTGAGAGGATCAACTTTCAACTGTCACGTGAGAAACAGGTTTTTTTAAAAAAATATGAATAAAGTGTCAGACTTGAAAAAATTTTAGTACAATTTTGAAGAATAATTATTCATCTGTAATTTTGTCTCCAGTTATATCTACTTAAAAATCTTTTAAGAATGTCGCTTAAACTAATAGTCTTTAGTCATAACAATAGCATCAATCTATTAAAACATGAGTTTTCTAGAAACAAAGAATCCAGTCTACAGATGTAACTCCAGCAATAAAATTTGTTAATGTCTTAATTTCTAATATAAAAAATTACATTGCAAGTGTTCCTGTACAACCATTAAAACTAAAGTGGTAGAAATCAATGTATGTTGTAAGAAATGCATCATGAAGATGAATTCCAAACTCATACAGGAATTGGAAGGAAGGAAATGAAAACATAGATGGTAGGTATGTTACAACAGCAAATAACAGGTCAGTTCAATGTCAGGGGAAGACCTGGAAATAAAGCAATTTTCATTCCAATTTCTTGGTTTTCAAAGAAAAGGATTTCAGGCCAGACCTCACATCCTAACAGGTAAATTTTGTGACAGACTCAGAATTATGTACACAGGAATATTGCAATCTGGAACCCAACAGGTCATCACATTCTTCTCTATAGCTATTTATAAAGGTATGGAAGTGCTGGATGGCAACATTGGAAAATTAATGTCCTGAGTAAACATAGGATACTTTGTTTTATAAGGGTTCTTGACTGGGCAGATAGCTGCTTATATGTTTAAATGAATTATAAAATTAGTGATTTTATATTCATCTGATATTTACATGAGAAATTATGGGATCTAATAACTTGAATATCTCAAAATTATGAAAAAACTTGAAATAAAAGATTGCACATATTTAAAAAAGTAAAATCTCTGTTATAGATTAGTTTTTGCCATTTTGAAATATCTTGGTGCTTTTGTTTTCTGATAGTAGTAAGTCAGTCAAGACTTAATCTAAAAGAAAAGTAACGATACCATTATAAATTAGATCACATTGCATAAGCTTACTGTCATCACTCAGCATAATTAAAAGGTAAATAATTCTATTAATACTCTAGTTAAGATATCCAATAATAGATTCCTTTTTTATTTTTTTTTATTTCCCCTCTACTTCATGACCATGAAATAAAATAGGCAGAAGCCGAAATATGATGTATCATCACCTAAAGAGACCTTCCATTTTACCTTGCACATACCTGTCTGCTGAAGGTAAGAGAGGTGGAAATGGTTCAGGAAAAAGAGAACTTTAGAAATCTGAAAACAGAACTCAAACCCCAAGGAAATTAATAATGCTGGAGTGCTTTAGTTACTGAAAAAAAAGAGAATTCCATTTGAAATTTTCTTGGTAAGCATGAGGAGGCTGACATGGGTTCCTATCCCATGTCCTGAATCTTTTCCACAGTTTGCACTGATGGCTGAGGAAAGATGGCAAGATGTAGACATGCTAAAGAGCTGTACTTTCTAGGTAAAAATGGTATGTGATAGTTGTATGAACGCACATACTTTAGTCAAAACAAACCATTTTAAAGATACATATGGAGGCTACATATGCCACATAAGGAGTGCCATAACTAAAATATACTAGAACATTTCTTTAATAATATTTATACTGGAATTAAAAGTGGTAAAACAGGAGTAGACAAGTCTCTGGTATGGCAGAAAAGCTGGCACTATAATCAGATTTTAGAGAAACTAGGAACAAAGAATAACAGATACTCTGAAAGCTGCAGCCCACTGAAGCCTGTGAGAGAGGAAATTGCACTGAAGTTAGTCTAGGGAAAAAGTCAGTCAAAGGGCAAATCTGCGTGGGACATTGTAGGCAGACAGATTCTCATTTCATGTAAGATTTGACCCAGCAGGACCTGGGCAGTGTGACAGCAATCCAAAAATCATGTAGCTGTTTTACTGAAGCAACACTAGCACACATCTCTGGGTCTTCTCAGGGTAAATTATTTCAGGATCAGCAATACACTTGATGCTGTGATGGCCTTCATCACATTGACTGTTTTCCAGCTACCTGCAATTTACCATTCAGACACAGATAAAGGCTAGTTGGACATATTTTTTTCTAGGGTAAGAATCAGACTGGACAGGACAAACCCACGGGAGAAACTATATCTGGGACTCAGTTTTGGTACATAAGAATGGCAGTCTCACATGGAAACCTATGCAAGAAGATTGTAAGGTGAAGAAGTGCATACACTCCAACTGGTGTGATCAGGTATTTGAAATGTAATTATTTCTTCTGTATGAAAAATGTTTGATTCTGAATAGAAAGAATTTCAAATATGAATAACAATTAAACATATGACTCTTTTCACTGGACCAAAGAAAAAAATACTGTTTTTATCAGTGCTCAAAATAATAGGGTTATCTTCAAACTTGAGTCCAGAGCAGAAAGCTCTGTTTGGCTAAATGGGGAGTAAGTTGAGGATTTTTATTCTGATGTTTCTTTAAAAGTGTCTTTCCTTCTTTTTTTGGTGTGTTTTTTTGTTTGTTTGTTTGTTTGACTGAGCTATGTGGTCTCTTTAAGTGTTTATCTATGGTTTCACTTTTTATAACTTTCCTTTCATGTTTTACTATTTTATGCAAAGTTCTAGGAGTTCGCAGCATAATGAAAAAATGCAAATAATGCATTTGAACAGATTCATTGGATTAATTATTCACAAGGAAAAGCTGACCTTCTCTGCCAATAGCATTCACTCTTATCCATGTCTCTTTCCCTTGGTTCCTGTCACATTAGATTTTGAAGTGAACAGTTACTAGAAGAACAACAAATTCTAGAGCTTCTGGGATCCTGGTTTTAAAAGTTCATATTTTCTAGGCATTCATACAAGCTTAGAAAGAGAGAAGATTGGACTGAAAAAAACAGCATGTGTGTGGAAAATTGGTAGAAGAATGTGATAGGAAAAGAGAACAAAAGGAGAGAATACACAGCTACACTTCTAGCAATCCTCCCTTAAAGTAAATACTATACCTATATCACATGTAAACCTGGACTGTATGCAAACTGCTTTAGTACAATTAATGTGAATCATCTAGCTGAGTAATAAAAGAAAGATATTAATCATTTAATCCCAGTTTTCAGCCTCCAGTGACTGCAAATGTAACTATCTTCAGCTGGAATCCTCAACTAAACACAGATGTTGAGAAGCTAAACATTGCTCAGGAGGTTACTTTCAGCAAGTGATCTGTCACTGTCTGATATATATATTCCTTTGTAAGAAAATCTGCTACCAGATGTGCCTATAAGTATGGCACACTCTGTCTTCTGATGACTGTACAGATGTCTGCTACGAGGTAGGGAGCTTGAAGACTCCTTCCTCTCCTTCATACACTGCTTAGGGTAAAAGGGTGCTATGCTAAATGCAAACTATTATGTCACTCATTCCTTTAAATATTCTGATATATTAATCTGAAGTCCAAAGACAGAGAATAAAAAGTTATGTATTTACATATAACAATTTACACTACATAGGTCTTGAAACAGCCCTGTGTTGTTGTAACACCTGTATCTCAACCCATGGCAAAAGGGAAGAACTCCTGAAACAAAGGTCAGATTCCCTTTCAAAATAAGACTGATGCAGCAGACAGGCAGTTAATGAACTCAATTTTTTTTCCTGGTCTTGACTACACAGTTTTTTACCGTGGCTACAAAAAAACTTTTGCTTCCTAGGATTGAGGAGTCAGAGAACATGAAAATGTGCAGTATTGCCTGACACTCCCATAAGTATCACCAAAAGTAACCCAATGCAACATTATGTTCCACAAAATGGCCTCCAGAAAAAGCCACATGAACCACAGAAGAAAACCCAGTTTGTTTTCCCTGTGATTTTCAAAACACACCTCAGGGGCAAGCCAGGAGGGAATGGCCTTCCTTACCTGATGCAACGAACTGTAAAAACAGGATTATAATTTTATTGACTTTCAGAGGAAAAAAACTTGTAGCCTTTAACGTTCCCTCCATCAGATACCTGAGACATCTAGATCACTGCTAACAAACATTGGGCTAACAAGTGCACAGCTTTTCAGTTGCATCTTTCAACTTTCAAGATGAATTGTCAACAGAAAGTGTGTAATTTTACCACAGTGAAAAGCTAGACTGGTTTTACCTGTTCTGGCAAAGAAGCAATCTTAACCAGTCATAGATTTACTTGGGAGGGAGTATAACAGTGTTGTAGGAAAGAGGGAGAGAAATGTAAGCAAAAGTGGCTACTGCTTGCATTTCTACATCAGAGTCACGTCACACTGCTTTCTGCTCCTTTCTCAGATCACAATGTCTCGCCTTATCTGAACATTTATAGGGTAGTTTTTCAGCCTATTCACCATGAGGGAAACTAAGACTAAGGAGTGATTCTAATAATTGTGTAGATTTGTTGTCATTTGTTTCTATGCCAATCTGGCAAAGTCAAGACTAGTTAAAAACACTTTCCTGGGAATTAGGATATATGTACTTTAACTCCCCATAAAGAAAGAACTGAAGGATATGGGAACTCTCCTGTGTCCTTAAACCATGAAGTTATTGTGTAAACGGGGTCACCTTTCCTTCTCTTGAGCACTGAATAAAAGTGGAGGGCCTCAAGATATTTGGACTCTGTCCCTAGAGGAATATATAAGTATATCCTAAGAGCAGACTCCTCAATATGAATAAGCATGGAAAACCTTGTCTGTGGATCCTAGATGTGAAATACATACAAAGGTGGTTAGATCTGATAAAAGTGAATTAGTTCCAGAAAAATGTAGAAGACTGTTAGTTATTAAGTAGGTATAGTGAAGAAAACTTGGATATTTACAGACTTTCCCTACCTAGAGGTTTTGAGAGAGAATTTTATTATAGCACTGATAAACTTAAATGCCTAAATTATGTGAACCTGTCCCTTGATCCCTTCAAGGAAATTCCTTTAAGTTCTTTTCAATATGACCCAGAAACAGATTTTCATGTATGTTGGTATATGACTGTTAAATGTTGGGGTTTTTTTCAATTCAGTTGTTCAAGCCCTATTTGATGAACAATGTATTTGCCAGATTTTGTCCATAGTTGTCAAATAAATTATTCAACAAATCATTTTTGCTTTATTTGATCAGCTATAACAGCCTTTCTGACTCTTCTGCAATCTAGATATCTTTTAAATAAGTAAGTATGCTTGTCTCCAGAGACTTCAGGAGCTGAACAGCTGTTTTCCATCACCATGGTAAAAGCCTCGAGGGTGATTCTGGATGAATACTATTATTCTTCCCTGGTATAGGACTGTGTATAAGAAGAACGGGAGAAACTTTTTGTAATTTAGTACACAAGAATGTTAGGAAAAATGAATTCTAAATTGGCCTTTGTTGGAAAAGAGGTAAGACCATGAATCCTGGTTTAATATGAAGTAGGTAGGTAACACCAAAGTGGCTCATTTCTTAAAATGGTTGAGGAGTGGAGTGGCAGGCAGACCTGAAAACTCAGGCATTGGAAACTGAGTCTTCAGGACAGTCAGCTCTTCAAGACAGGTGATACCACTTACTGAAGGAAGGAAATAAACTGTTTAAGGTACTCATGATTTATTTTTTAACAAGAAACATAAAACTTTGATAAAGAACCTTGAACAGCCCGTTTTAATGAAGTGTCTTCAATCCTAACAATCCGCTTCACTATTTTTTACTGAATAAATGATAAAAATATGCAGCTGTGATTCCTAAACACTGATGTTCAGAGTTTTTTAAGCTCAGCATGGCATGTCCAGACTGCCATTGTTGCTTACAAATGCTCACCTGCATAAAGAAGAAAATTTTCTATCACAGAAACCTCAGGGAAGCAGCTGGCTGGAAATGAAAATATCATCATTATCTTCAAGTCCTGGAAGAGACATTGTTGTAATAACAAATGCTTATAATTGTTTTACCTAACTTGCAATTAAAATATCTTTTTTCTTAATAGAAAATTTGGATTAGTAGGGGAAAATCTGTGGAAGGATTCATACTTGATTCTTCATGGTTATCATTGGCCTTGGGGTGGTACTTAACACTAAAGGTAAATTTATGCATAATTTATTTAGGGTTCATTAATTATTAATAGAAGTTTCAAGTGTGTTACAGGTGTATATGGTATGTGCCATGGATGATTATGAACACCTCGATAAAATTCATTTGCTGTCTGTTACTACAAATGATAAAGTTACTTGTCAAATTCTGCAGTCATCTCTTTAAAATAGTAATTTATTCACCACATGCTAAGTACATACTATATGTTTATCAGTTATTTAGAAATTTATCTTTAAAATAAAGTTTATGCCCAGTTAGCAGCTGGACAAATGTCACATGAAAATATACAGCATTACTGATCTTTTCTTTGAAAAATACATTTATTTAGGATTAACATATGATACTATAATTATCTTTTGAAGTATATGTCCTTCATTTTGCTGTAAAATTTGTAGTGATAAGTAGAACACTGTTAGAGAGAAGGTCTGGTTGTGGTTATTTTCTACTTAAGTGCTTCCTTAGGCACTGCTAGACTAATTGAATAACTTGGGCACTGTGAGGACAAGGAACAAATATGTACGTGTTAACTGAAACAGTGTGACTTGCAATCTCACTGAATCCTTTTGGATAAAGCAAAGACATTTAGATTGATGAGAGAAGCATATATTTTCCTACAGTGAATAATGAAAAGGAGACAGTCCTCTGAAGGAATCAGATTCTAGATAGATCTTTTTCTGAAACAATATGGATCGATAATAGGTTTGGGGCATATGTGCCTGCATGCATATATAGCTACAAAGTGCCATGTGATTGCAGCTGTCAATTCTTCAACTCAAGAGTATGCTACTGAGGACAAAAAGCTGGGAGCCACTTACAAACAGGTGAATTTTAGAAAAACAGATGAACTTTAGAATTAGAAAAACAATATTGATATTACAGATAACAATGACTTAAGCAAAATTTTTATGATTATTTTGGGTGTTACCAGCTGGAAATTATAAAAAAAAGGAGGACTAGTCATGACAGTAGATGATGGAAACTCTTGGTTAGATGAAAGGTATTGTAGACAGATGTGACTTTTGGATGCACAAGGTGAAATATTTCCTTGTGAGATCAACCTAGCTCCACTACCAGAAGTGGAGTGACTGCTTTTCGGTCACAGAGAGATAAAAATCATAAGGAGCAGAACTGACTGTCTTGAACTGCATGGTAACTGTTCAATATTCTTTTCTTTCCTCTTAAGTAGATTCAGATTTATTAAGATTTTCTGTGTGAATTCATAATATCACATGCAGAGGTCTCCATTGTCTACACCTGCACCTGATGTCATCACCCTAGGGCACTTGTATAGCAAGTAGAGGAAAATAGCTGCTTTGAGCAGGAAATAGATTTGCCTTATTTTCAGTCTGTATTTAGAATGAATTGAACACTACAGAGAGGAATGGTAGGAGACCTTGACTACTGGTTTGACAACTTACCTAGAAGAAGTCTCTCCCAGTCTTAATAGGGCAAGCATCACCTTGGCTCAACCACATCCCAAATCAGTGTTCTAAACATTCTGCTAATGATTCTTGTAGAAAATCTAGTTTCCCTGGCCAGGACTACTGTCACCCTCGTGCAGAACAGGGACAGATGCAGGTAGCTGCTTGTTGCAGAATCACAGAATCACAGATGGATAAGGTTGGAAGAGACCAAAGTGGGTCATCTGATCCAACCTCCCTTCTCAAGTAGGGTCATCCCAGAGCACATTGCACAGGATTGTGTCCTGACAGTTCTTCAATATCTCCAGTGAGGGAGACTCCACAACCTCTCTGGGCAACCTGTTCCAGTGCGCAGGCACCTGCACAGTAAAGAAGTTCTTTGTCATATTCAGGTAGAACTTCCTGTGTATCAGTTTTTACCCATTGCCTCTTGTCCTATTGCTTGGCACCACTGAGAAGAGCCTGACTGCGTCCTCTTGACACTCTTCCTTCAGATACTTATAGACATTGATGAGGTCCCTCTCAGTTATCTCTTCTCAAGGCGAAACAGTTCCAGTGCCTCAGCTTTTCCTCATAACAGACATCCTCCAGGCTCTTAATCATCTTGGTTGTCCTCCACTGGACCAGCTTTAGGAGCTCTGTGTTTCTCTTATACTAAGAAGCTCAGAACTGGATGGAATTCTCCAGTTGAGGCCTCACTAGGGCTGAATAGAGGGGCAGGATCACCTTCCTCAACCTACTGGCAATGCTCTTTCTAATGCACCCCAAGATACCATTGGCCTTCTTGGCCACAAGGGCACATTGCTGTTTCAGGGACAGCTTGTTGTCCACCAAGGCCCCCAGGTTCTTCTCCATAGATCTGCTTTCCAGCCTGTACTGGTGCATGGGGTTGTTCTTCCTAGGGCTCAGGACCCTGCATTTGCCTTTGTTAAATTTCCAACAGTTCTTCTCTGTCTGTCTCTCCAACCTGTTGGAGTCCTGAAGGGCTGCACATTAACAAGACCAGCTCTGAGGAATCTCTGACCCGGGAGACTACAATAAAGGAGTGTAGGAAGGAAGACATTCCTTTGGTCAGGGAGGTTTGGGTTAGAAAACACCTGGGCAAACTAGACATCCACAAGTCCATAGGCCCTGATGGGATTCATCCATGAGTGCTAAGAGAGTTGGTGGACACCATGACAAGGCCACTAACAATCATCATTGAAAGGTGATCAGGAGAGGTGCTGGAGGACTGTAAGAAAGCAGATGTCTTCAAAAAGGCCAAGAAGGAGGATCCAGGGAGCTACCAGCCAGTCAGTCTCACTTCAATCCCTTGAAAGGTAATGCAGTATCTCATTCTGGAGGCCATCTCTATCCACATGGATGACAAGAAGGTGATCAGGAGTAGTCAACATGTATTTACAGAAGGTAAATCATACTTGACCAACTTGATTGCCTTGTACAACGAAACGACTGCCTAGGTGGGTGAGGGGAGAACAGTGGATATTGCCTACCTTGACTTTAGTGAGGCCTTCAATACTCTCTCTCTCGCAACATCATCATAGACAAACTCAGGAAGTATGACTGGATGTGTGGACAGTGATATGGAGTGAGAACTGGCTGAACAGCAGATCCCAGAGAGTTGTAATCAGTGACATAGGGTCTAGTTGGAGGCCTGTCACTAGTGGTATCCCCTAAAGTTTAATACTGGGCCAAATATTGTTTAAGTTATTAATCAATGTCTTGGATTAATGGGTAGATGCTTCCTCAGCAAGTTTGCTGATGACACAAAGCTGGGAGGTTTTCTTGGCTTCTGAGAGACCCATAGACAGGTCTACACATAGGACTCGGAGTATACAGTAAATTCCTGGCTACATTTTAAGGACTTTTTTTTGATGTCTGTCTCATAACCTTCTTCTTCCTGCTCCTCTGCAGTGAACATTAGCTTCAAATGGGCTAGGGATCCTTTAAACAATTAAACATCCAAGGGCCCTTTGTCATGTAGTTAATTCATGACCTTCTAATCTGATTAAACCTGGCACTGAAGTTGGTACTTATTTGAATTATAACAGGAACATTAGCTTTGACTGTCGGTAAAACTCTCATAGTGGCTCCAATTTGATTATTGTATGGTAGATTCTTTTTATAATTTTTTTCTATTTCTTATGGAATATCATAATTGTATAAGTGTACAAAAATTAATGTTAAACAGAGTAGCAATCCCCAAACTTTGTTATTTATTTTGAAAACAACTGAAAAGACACTTCAGTGAAATATGACCTCTGTTAACAACCTATCATAAAGCAGTTGTCCTGCAGAAGATTTTGTGTGTATTAAATTCAGTACTTTATCCTGTAGTAGAATTCACTGCTTACCTATGGTACACACAGTTTCAAATCTGATAGGTGCGTAGGTTCTGAGTGACGAAGAAGAAGGAGGGAAAGCACCTTGTGGAAATTCTAGAGAGAGAAAAGTCAATATTTTGTTTCCAATTTAATGTGTAAGTGACGCATAATTTAACCCAGACTTTAAGGCAATCAAGAAAAAAAATGTGTGTCATGCTCATGGTGATTTTTAGATAAAATAATCCTGAAGCATTTTTCTGAGGTATAGATTAAATGTTCATTACATAAATGTACTTCCTCATCAACCTGTTCTTTGTTCATTTAGATAAAGTTGTACGCCATTTGGATGTCAAACAATTCCTGCTTATAAATAAATAATTCAACAATGAGATACTGTTGTCCACAGTACATGAAAAATTGGAAAGAAATGTCAATAAATTGACAATATTAAATTTCAATCAACTTACTTTGATTGCATAATTAAGGGAATGGAAACACAAAGAATTCCAAACAGTGCTAACATTTAGCATGTTACAATTGCACATAAAACTTCCATAATGTACCAAACATGTGTCCCAGAATGACAAAAAATAAAACACTACCTCTATGACATCATAATATCAGTATTATTGTTGGGTTCAATAACAAGAAAAGGAGGCAATTAGCTTGTATATTTATGAAGCACTTCCATTAAAGCATTGCAATGAGAAGAAATAATATTATTGTCTGTTACAGTCTATTTTGTTTGCATTTGTGTTTCAGGGGTTCCTATCAGCAACTTTTAAGAAAGCGAAAGCAATCACTGTAATAAGCAGTTGTACAAAACTCTGTCCAGAGGGGAAGATTTTGTCCAATCATTGCTCCAACAGTGGTTAAATTATTCAATGGGCGAAAAATTTATATCTATTCTATTTTTTTATTTTGGAGGTGTTTTGGTTATTCAAACGCTTTCCTTCATCTTTCATTTTATGATTTTTAAAAGCTAGAAGTATCTTTGCATTGTACAAAATGCTTTTCTTCTTCTGAAACCATGTCAACCTTTGAGAAAATGGATAAGCATTTTTTTAGGTTTCCACTGCTGGATCTTCCATGGAAGCTGTTGTTAACTGAGTCACTTTGTTCCTTGTCTTCCTATTTCTCACAGAAAAAGTATTTCCTGGAAACCAGATACTAGTTTTTCAGCAAAGATTTTTGAAAAAGGAAAAGACTTCTAGGTGTTCAATATTTCTTTGTTAAAAGATTGTTTTATTAGATTCACACAATAAATTTGGGATTATTTTTCTGAGGCTACAGAGAAATTAAAAGGTGAATAAACTTTTCCAACTGTATTCTTTGTCATGTTTATCTAATACAGAAAATAATACTCACTGATAATA
Organism: Chiroxiphia lanceolata; assembly: GCF_009829145.1. Lineage (NCBI taxonomy): Eukaryota > Metazoa > Chordata > Aves > Passeriformes > Pipridae > Chiroxiphia > Chiroxiphia lanceolata. Next base: position 19,341,896 of record NC_045641.1, read on the forward strand.
AATGAAACAGTATCACTTAAAAAAAAGGATAAAGTGAAGAAAAATAAAACTCCACAAATATATAGTAGAAGTAATAATGGAACAAGCCAGTCTTTGCTTACCAAACCCTGAAGATACCTCTGAGTTAATATTTAGATATTTACAATGAGAATATATATTTCCACATATGTTTCGTATTTTTAAAAATTATCTTATTAGTGTCATTTTTAATACAACTGAATGAGAAACAGATTTAGCTGAGTAACACTAAATATTCTATGTTTCACTTAAGCATTTATTAGGCTACTGCTAATTAGACTGGAGGTTTTCAACTATGATGGTACATGTTCCACTTTATAATACAATTAAGGATGCAATATGAATATTTCATGCTTTCATTAGCTTTGCTGTATACAGAAAGGATTGCATCTCCTACAAACAACAAAATCAAAAGATTCCACATATCCAACAGGGAAAAATCAAGTTTACAACTGTATTAATATAGGTTAAAGATTGGTTGAAGAAAATGCTGGAAACCAAACAAATTTTCTTTTATGCCAATGTTTCCATATGTGGAATACAAATAAACATAAAGAAGGAGAGAAATTAGAAGGGAAATGAAGAGAAACAAGCAACATAGATATAAGTTAGGGAGAAGGAAAGGAGAGAATGTTCAATTTGCATCCTTTTTGCCAGCCCCAAACATTTATTTCTCTGGCTTCTTTGTAGGCATCAGGTCATAGGTAAGGCAGATTTGAAGACGCTATAATTCAAGAGGGTAGATAGCCTTGGCCTCTGATGGTGTCTCAAGTCAATTTGCCTGGTAGCTCAGGCAGAAAGTATCAGGCTGCTATTAAGCAAGCAAACACCAGATTAAATTTGCACAGTATATGGCTCTTTGCCACTGGGTACTGAAAAAAAAAAAAATCAGCAGGTATAGAAGAAAAAATGTTTATAGAAAACTGTGAAACAATGTAAAAAGTGATTCTATTCACCTCTAAGGTTTCATTTGCAAAACAAAATAATAAAGGAAATGTCACCAAATATTGATAAATGTCTCATTTTTAAAATGTACCTGTGGTCTAAAAGCCACAGGTCTGGAGTTAACATACCCAAGATACAGTGAAACATACTGTAGGAATCATCTTATAACTGTTTTCATGAGACAGCTGAACTACTCAAAGAGTTAGCAGGCTCTTTTAACTCTCCTCCTATATTCTTCATCCTTTTACTCTGTCCTCATCGTCCCTTGCACTTCTGGTTTACTGCCTCTGCTTTCAATCAGATATTCCTTCCTTCATGCCAGCTTACTTACGTGTACTTACACAGTTGTTCCTGTGGCAGTTCACGTATCCCTGTCTGTTACTGTTATAGTTAGTTTGTAGTGTGATCAGGGGAGCTCAGTGTAAGCAGCAGAAGCTTGCAGAGGGATAGGAATGGGAGGAAGGTTCTTTCTGTAGTTTTGACCTATGTATTTGGGTACAGCTGCTTCCTGAACTCTCAGCCTTGGTGATATATCTGTTCTGAAATTGTCTGAAATTGAAGCTTTGTCCTGGTGTCTACGCTCTTATTAATTACTACTTGTGGTGTCATGGTTTGAAATTGACCCCTCTTGAGAGTTCGAGGGGCTCAGAGGTGATTGGGTGCCAGGGCATTGTTCCTGGAGAGCCAATCACCACTCATGTTGTTCGCTTCTGCTAAAAAATCATATATCACAGCCCCGGAAGCTGTTGGCAGTTTTGCTGTTGGTGTCTGCTGCGTGTAGGTGGAGAAGGCCAGGGGGTGGCTGGGCTCCTTCTCTCTCCCCCTCCGGGGGGAAGAGGGGAGCCCTGTGGCCCCCCTAACTCTGCCTAGACCAGAGTTAGAGACAGCATTGGAATGAGCGCATGTTTATGAGGGATGCGACTCACAAACAACTGGTAAGTGGGAGAGAGAGAGGCAGGCCCTGCAGCCAGGCCCTCTTCTTCTTCCCCCCCACCTTTGCAGCCAAGCTGTAGAGGAGGGCTGTGTTTTTCCCTCTTGCTGTTTAGTGAGAGTGGATGCGAGGCTCAGCATTGGAGCAGAGCCAAGTGGACAGGCCGGAGGAGGCTCGATTGCTAGGGAGAAAAATCCCAGGCAAGAATTGGAGATGGACCCCAGAGAGAGAGAGAGGGGCCCGGAGGATGTCCTTGCAGTGATTTAAACGGAGGAGAACCGAAAACCCGAATGAGGAATCAACATTCCAGGACACAGACGCTTGGTAAGCTGAACTACACTGCAGCAGCCTACGAACCGAGGTATGACACCGAGAGGGAGAAATCACATAGCAGCAGAAGAGCAAGGACTCAAAACTACTTTCTTGGACTTCGTAAGGAGAAAGGACTTTGGCAAACAGCTGAAGGTTGGTTAGGGAGTGTTCAGGAGCCCAGAACACTCCCACGAGAGACAGAGACTGCATTACATATCAGCCTTGGAAGGCTGTTCCTGGACTAAAGTTAAAAGGAGGGGCTTGAAAGGACTGACAAACAGAAATGTAATATATATATAGCTACTTTTAGTTTGTACAGTAAATAAATGTATATACTTCCCCCTTCCCCTACAGAAACCTCTGGTCTGAAAGTTTCTCTCTGGTGTTAGGATAAATTGTGGGAAGGGGTGAGGGGAAGCCTGGAAATTGGATTTTGGATTCCTAATGTGGCTCAAACTGCCACATGTGGTAATAAATTGTTTTTCAATGTTCTTTTTGTCTGATTCTTCAAAACAGGTTTCATAGCTTACTGAAGGAATGCACAAATTGCTTGCTGCCCTAAGAGCCAGACTGGAAGGATGCAGAGAGCAATTAGCATGCCATGAGTCACAGCCGAGGAGATGGCCAGCAGGGAGTCTGCAGGATCACTGATGGTAAGCCTAGGGGTGCAAGGAACAGCACTACCGTGTATACTGGGTTTGGAGGCTGAGCTTTCCAAGTAATACAGGTCTATCCAAACAGTCTGAGTTTGAAGGAAACCTGTGTTTCATACATGAGTGTGAAGAGGACAGAAATCCAGAGAGCCATTAGAGTTGTCTAGAATAAGTAGGAAGAACTTCTCACACCCCAAAATCTTTCTATTATTTTGAGGGCACATATTTCCATAACAAGAGTTGTGATACGTATTTTCCCACTGATTTTAGACTCTCTAATTGTGCTTTTTCCAGGTGATGCTTTTCCCTCTCTGCTGTTTTTCACTAGTCGTAGAATTATAGAATCAACTGGGTGGGAAAAGACCTCTGAGATGATCCTTTTGGGGCAGGTGAAAAAATATTAGTCTCTCAGATTTCTCAAGACTCTGCCATTTATAAAATAATTACAATAAATGAGGCAGAAAATGATAGTCAGAGGAGAAAGACACTGGCAATGAAATTATTGTTCTAATTTATGTATCTAATGGGCTTCTTTTTGTAGTTCAGCTGTCATTTAGAGAGTAGTTAAAATATCCTCTTTTTGTATTTGCTATCCATGCAAAATAATTCCTTTCTTATCCTCTCCTTTTAAGTGGTGGCAATTAAAGAAACATTCTTAGGTGTTGGAGAAGTCCCAAAGTAGTCCTCAGCTGCAGCCATTGAGTTACACAGCCTCAGTGCTTGTAAGAAAGAGATTGACATACCTGTGGCAGAAATTGTCACTAGTGGTATCCAAAACTGATGGTGTCTAGATTTAATGAGAAGAAAGTCCAGGTTCTCTTTACTTTTCCCCTTTTCTTTTATGAATTATGTTGATCAGGTCTGCATTGAATACTGAGATACTTTCTCACCTTGTATTTTCTTTAGATCTGTTGACTTTTATAGGTTAAAAATTATCCAAAATTAAGTTCAAAGGAAGTATTTAAATGTTTTCCCAAATGGAGGCACAAGACAAAGCTTAAAAGGGTCAGGGAAGACAGAAAATTGAGGACCTAAGTGATCCACAATAAGTTTTTTCCAGAGTTTTAAAGAAGGGGATCCTGGTGTTTCAACTCAAATATTACCTACCCATATTTTGAGTGCTATATTATTTTATTTAGTTTATTTATTGAGGGCAACCATGCTTTGTGTTAAACAACAAGAATTGTTTTGGTTGTTTTCTGTAATAAGTATAAGCATTAAGAAGGAAAGAAAATATTCGCCTCTTAAACCATCTTCAAGTCTTTATTCGCCTTTGACACATTTCTAAATATTGAGATGCTACTGAAATACAGTATGACTTTATAATTATATACATAAATGCTAAGAAAGTACACAATTAATTAGAACAATGGAAAGGGGGTTGATGCAGATTCTTCAAAGAAGAACATGTTTCAATTTTACTAGGGTTAACTGATACTTCACATTCAGTTTCCATTAGAACAGTCAAGTAAAGAATTTTTCATATATGGTTTTATCTAAAATCTCATCTTACATTTTCAGTAAGGATTAGTCTGGAGCACATATAATCAATCTTTTATCAGTAAGATATGGTGTCCCCATTCTGTCATATGAAATCATCTCATTAGTATATTGTCATCAGAAGAGGTGCTTTCACATGTTTGGAGCTGTTGTGAGCTGCTCACTGGTACCACCATGTACTAGAATATTCTGAGTTGGAAGAGACCCACAAGGATCATTGAGTTCAAACCTTAAGTGAAGTGGCCCATAGAGGGATCAAACCCACAACCTTGGTATTGTTAGCACTATGCTCTAATCAACTGAGCTAATCTCAGGGTTTCAGACTAGAACAAATGGTTCCATGATTAACAGAAATGTACTTGAATTTGATGAAACAGCATTTCAAAAAATATATTGCAGGTAACACAGTATATTGTGTTCTAATAGCTGCAGAAACACCAGATTTATACAACTAGATTTGACAAGCAATTAACATGTTTCTGCTGCTGCTAAAATTGACTCTTGCTTAAGCACACAGCAGAGGCAAGTTGTCCTGTGCCTATACTGATTCTCCTCTGTTACATACCAGCATAATCAGCATTGCAGTGGTGGACTATGTGCCTCAAATTCTCAATCTAATGAACAGGCTCTAATGTACATAATGTAGCTGAGATTACTACAATATCTTTGTCTTTTTCTCTCTGGCAATGTTGTCTCAGGAATATCTGCTTCAGCTGGCTTGGAAAAAAAGAAGATAAAATTATTTCAGCTTTTTCAGATGTAAAAAAACTGTGCAGTGTTTAGTTTAGACTGAAAATTCAAGGTAGTTAAGCCAGAGACCGTCTACCATCTATTTAGAGCAAGATATATTATATTCTCTCAAATTTACCTGTTAAGCATATATTTATGTGTCTTAAATGAGTGACCTCATTCATATCAAATATGTCTTATCAATGAATCTAACATGTTGCACGTATAGTAGTTGACAAACACATGAGCTGAAAATAATTTCTGAATACCAAATGTTGAATTGTGCTCAAATAACATATTTGTCAAACAATGAAGAACAACAGCACTAACATCAATACATTGAATTTCTAAATCTGCACATGAGGAATGTGTTAATGAAAAAATGGATGAAATGCACATAAGGAAAGATTAAATCACTCTAGAGGATTTTTAAATTGATATCCCCTCATACATTTTGGCAAAGAGTGTATAAAAAGAATTTAGAAAAACTTAAAAATTAATATGCACATCTAGTCTGAAAATTGCTGAAATTTTGTGGAACTGAAAAAAAAAAACCTGAAGAGCAAAGGAAACCCCCAAAGAAAATGTTAATTCAGAATGAGGCATTAATTGTGCAACTTTAATGTTCCTTCGAGAGCAATTGGGTGTCTAAGGTTTCAGAGTCCTCTTCATCATCTATTTGTGAATGAGAGAAAATGCAAGTAATTTGTGTCACACTATCAGTATCCAGCTGAAAATCAGTCATTCAGTATTTCATTCTAGTGCAGATGTGTGTTTTCCTTTTCGTGACACCATAGGATTTCTCTTCATATTATGGCAGTAGTCACTGAATGACTGAGAAAAAGCTTTAGAACTTCTTTTTATGAAAGTTTGTATTGAAGATCAGGGAAACCTTAAATTTCCTAGTTCAGGGCTCTGCAAACTTATTTAAAGGCTCTCTGTTACAGAGGAGCAATCTGGGATCTCACATAATCAAGACAACTCTTTCCTATTGCTGGTCTATTCTCAGTTAAATTATTGACTTTGTATAAGGGAGTTCAGTTCAATATTCTGATTATGATGTCATTAAACTGTAAATCCATGTTCATAGCTACCTATCTGCCTAATGTTTTATTATAAAAGTTCAATATAAACTTTGGATTTAAAAACCTTCACTCAAGATTTTAAAATTAATATTTTCAGGGGTAAACTAAGATTGGTTTCTAAATTGCTTGTCATACACTTTTTGGTCCCAGCCCTAAGGTCCTGTCATAGTTAAAACTCCTATTGACTTAATGGAATTCTGCAGTGCTACAACTGAAAATACAAATCTGATTGTCACTTCATCCCCAAATACAAAGTGAGGCAAGATTCATCTCTGCTTATACTTTTTTCTCTAGAAGATGCTTTGCTAATTACTGATTACTAACACCAGAGAAAAATTGCTACTAGATAAGTCAAGTGGATGTGCCTGGCAATGGTGTGGACTCCAGAGCTGTCTCTGAATTGTGGAAATCTGAACTCACCTGCAAGACAAATTGAACAAATGCTTGAAAAAATGTGTGGAGACATACTGTGAATGGGATGTCTCTTTGATCCATTTTTGGTACAGATGAGAAGGAAAGGATTCACTTAGCCCTAGTCATGAACAGGGTAAACTAAAGTCATCCTCCTGTAGATTCTGGGGGGTTGATGTGACAGACACTTTTCAGACTTTTGCCAACCTAATGAAAACTGCACTGGGGAAAAATACTTGATAAAGTTAATACCACATACTTTCTGACTGTTATGCTTAATGGTAACTACATTTAAACAGAATTAAATTACTAACAAACATTGTTGCATTGCACTCTCAACAGATAGTTGTTCCAATGGGAGAGGACAGTAAGACCTTTAAGCAGCTGCAAGGAAGAAACAGCTGACAACCATTGTTGGGTGTAAATGTGAAATGTACATTCAGTGTACTTGTTTTATCTTTTGTTCTAACATCTGTGACTTAGTCTATATGCCACCAGCAATTACTTGTAGAATTCTGGTAAAGAAAAATAAAATATGATTACAAGTAGGAAAGCAAATATGATGAGTTATCATGGCCATTATAGAACATGAATACTGATCTGGCACTCTTCAAATTGTTTAACTGCACTGCAAATGCAATCAATCAGTTTTATTTGTGTAATATATTAACTCCTTCTAAATATTTTTTTTTAAATCTTCTAACAAAATATGTCCTTTATTATACCAATTCTCATTGTGTACCCCTCTTTTTTGGTGTCTCTGGTTCTCGCTCTCTCAAAGCCTTGTTTCTAGGAGAGCTCTCATATCAAAAATGTTGCCCCAAGCTGTTACCACTTCATGGTTCATCTGGCAGGAAATGGAACATCAATTGGAAGGGAGAATATAGGTTTTCATTAATGCCTTTCACAACTCAATATCAAAGTTCTTTATTCTGTACTAATTTTCAGGGTGATTAAACTGGGTCAAAGACTGAGAAGTATTTGGGTGGCTATTTTCAAATAGCCTTGTTGCAAGGATGTCTTATGGTAGTGTCTCTATGTTTAGTAGCATGTGCAATAACCTTTTCTCCTCCTGTAATTGCTCTCACTCTTTAATTGTCTCTCTCTACTGCTCCAAATGTCAGGAGCATCTCCAATGGAAGATGGTCTTGTTAAAGGAACAATAAGAATAATAAGTAAGAGGGATTTTCCATGTTGATGTGTGATGCACTAAATAAAGGTAGGAAAGAGATTGAGTTCCAGATAAGTGAACAATTGCTCTGAGCTTCACGTGTCACATGAAGTCACATGAAGTGTAGAATTTTCAATTAAAAAAATATTTGTAATATGTTAGTAATATTACAGTTCATACATGAACAATATTTTATTTTTTATTTATTTTTTCATTGGTTTGGCTTGTAACTAACTTCAGTAAAACTGATCTCTCCACAAAAATTGCTTTCTGTAACGTGTTCTCTCCCTGCTTTACTTGTGTAACCCAGAAGTTGACTTACGGTGGTATTTTGTTGCAAAAGCGTCTTTATAAGTAGAGTTAGCTTTGATACATCAAGATAGACATGGAATAATAAACTTTCAATCAAATGGAAGGTTATGTTTCCCCTTACACTGTTGATGTCTGTCCTGTCTGCAAGCTAGCATTGCCAAATCCAGAGTTAAAGGAGAAGAGCTACTGATACTATGAAAGGGATGAATTTTGTTCATTAGACTTTAATTTTGTTGTTCAATACACACCAAAAAATCAATTCTTTGTAATCTTTTCATTACCAATATTAAAACCATAAGAATGTAATCTACTTCAACTGTAAGAATTTGGGATGTGTGTGCAGGTGTGGTTCTTTTGAGGTCATTGGTGTTTTGGCAGATTGAAAGAGAAATCATTGGAGTTCTCTGACATAAGTATTCCATCCACAATGGCCTGATCATGTCACCATTATTCACAGCATATTACTAAAAGTAGTTCAACAAATAAGCTCAATGACATGGAAAAAAGTTAAAAGTGACAAAGAAACCAACAACTCCCCATTAGGCTGTGCTGACTTTCATCAGATGAGTTAATTAGGGATCTAATTATTGTTTTTCTCCCAGATATAGTGCCGATATCAACAAAATAAAATTTGTTACATATTGTACTGAAATGTCCTGTGGCTGCGATGATCTTGGTTTCTGACAATACAAAGATGCAGTTATGGTGTAAGCTCAGTGGTAGTTTTGTTTTCTACAGACTTCAAATTGCACTACCATATGAAAGTGCTGAGAATAACTTGAAGCTTCCTGAAAAGAGAACAAATGTCCAGAAAGACTTTTGTATTTTGTGTCTGGTATAAAAACCCAAACACCTGACACTGAAAGACACAGGAAGAATAGCTCTGATGTGATTGAAAATTGGTCAAGAGGGAAGGAGAATGGATTCTAATGAGGATCCTATTACATCATCATCATCATCATGGCTAGGCTTCGTGAATGAAGATTTGGGAAGGACTCTACCGACACTTGCTACAAGCACCCTGATGGCTAAGAAGGCCAATGCGAGATAGATGAGTCTGGTTGCACAAGGCACAGCAGAAACACTCCTTAGGTGATATCAACAAGGCACGATTCTTTCTGCGTTGTCTTTTCTCCTCGAGAGTGATCCTGCGTGCGTTCTCAAAAGAAGCAGCAGTGTTATAGATGGTGTGTCTCCAGACCTCCCGATTGGAGGCCAGAGTAGACCAATGATGATGATCGATATGGCCAAGGCTGAGACATTGTTTCAGGGATTCCTTACACCATGCCTCAAACAGACCTGTTTAGTGAAGGAAAACTGCAGGAAGCATTTTATGTCTAAATTTCCTCAGGGAACATGCAGACAATGTATTCAAACTGCAGCTGAGGTTTTCAGAGAACTGATACTAGATCTAGCACAGAATCACAAGATGTCAGAAAGTTCAAAGCCTGCACTAAGACACCCCTTAATCTGCAATGATATCTAGACCAACGCAACAGCTTTTCTTTTCCTGCCCTCTAAAAACCACAAATGAGTTAGAGGTTGTAATCTCTAGAAAGATCTAAGCTCTTTTTTTTTTCTGTAACTACATATGGTATCTTTAGGCCATGCCCACAATACAGTGAACATAACTTCTGACAGCATCTCTATCCAGCTGTAGTCTCCCTGTATGTGCAGGATAAACAGCGCCTGTTGCAGGCTGTGTATGGAGTGGATACGTATACATTGGCCCTCAGTGCACAGGAGGTGTTCCTCTTTTTGGTGCATATTTGGTTTATGTCTATGCATCAAGTCTTGAGATATGTCCCTGAGAACACCACTGCCATGCTCCAAGTGTTTTCCTCCTTTTTGGACATAAAGTTTAAGACACAGAGTAGAATAACAGTTAGTGGTAGTACCATCCATGCTAAGGGTGCAAGATCCTTTTGCAGTTCATGTTGTCTGCATGGAATGTGGGGACCTGCTACCAGCAATTGGTGGGAACCTCAATGCCAGTGAAGACATGAAGTGGACATATGGTCCTAGAACAGCAACAGACCGCAGTGAATGAAACCCCACTTCTTCCTTGGTTGTACTACATCACTCAGTAATGTAGGCATAACCTTTAGGTCAGTTGTTGGTTAACTTTATGGTTTCATGGCAAACAAAGTCTTTATTTTGGATTTTCCTGTGATTCTTATTTATTTACATTACAACATTTGTATTGCAGTACCGGTAACAATAAATAGATAGCTTTAAAGGAAAATATTACATGTATCACAGTGCTTACCCCTTACACTTCCAAAGAAGGAAATATGGGAGTAGATTCTCATTTTGAGTGTCTACTATATGAAACCTTCTTGCATAGGAAGAAGAAAATAAGTATGCCATATAGCCATACCTTTCTTTGTGTGGAAAATAACCTACCCACAGGAACATAGAGATATTCCTGGTTCAGTGCTTAAACTCAGCATCTACCTACTATGTCTTGTTTGCTTTCACATCATGTTTGCTCCATTTCAGGTAGGAAAAAATAATGAGAGTGACAAAACTGATGTTTTCTGGATATAATCTCTTCAGGCACTAGAGACTGCCTCACTACTCCTGTTGGACAACTGCAGTGGCCCATTGGAAACAAGATATCAGTAGCTTGCTTGCTTTGCTAGATCTCTATTAATGCAAGAGTTTCTTCTTCAGACTACAGCTTTCCCAAGCCTGTTGAATGCTTATAGAATTTATTATTTAATTACATCTCTAGCTTTAAGTGAGTGTATAAACAGAAAAAATCAAAATCATGCACCTGTTTGTCTCCCTTCATGTTTTTAACTGTGTGGCTCTAGCAGTGGAAGCTAAATTAGACTTCATGAGAATTTATTATATATTTCATCCAAACAAAAAACACATGTAGAGGTTTTTTCGATCCATTCTTAAACTTGCCTTTGAATTGATCTAAATCTGATCTGTAGGCAAATACAGAAGTAGAACCTATAGCAGATATGTTTTTCATTCTGAAAATGTTAAAAACAATAACTTCATAAGAAAGGCACAATTATTTCCTGGCAAATATAATTATTTTAAAATAGGAAGTCTAGAAGGACATGCCAGAATATACAGGATGAAATTTACTTCTATTTGGACAAGTAGCATAGAAATAATTTGCTAAAGAATCTGACTGACCTATACAAAATGACTTTGTGGTTAATAGGATAAAAGAGGATCTAGCACTTCTCCACATGTGTGCCTCTATAGTTTCATTGCCTAGGAAAATTGAAGGAGGATATTTTCAAGTCTTCAGAAACTTATTACAGGCTGCAAGGCCTAAAAATCATTCTGCCAGTAGAAAACTTAATAAAGGAGGTGGGAGAGAAAGGGTGATCAGGAAAGAGGGAGCAAGAATCAAGAATAATATAAAAACATATAAGTGGAAACAAGTTGAAGAGAAACCTGAAGATGTAGGTCCAGGTCCAATATAAGAACAGTAAGCTAAAATTTTCAAGAGCAGAATGATGAAATAGACTTTCAAATTCAAAATGGCAGTCCTGTAATTCCTTATTATTCCTGGTGGGGTAACACCCTAGGAGTACCCTTTCTTTTGGCCATCCACATTATCAGAATCTCTGTCTAAGATGCAGATGATAACATGTTCCTGTTTTTTAGATTTTGTTCTTTTTTGTATTTATTTTTGCGTTAATTTTTTTCCCCCGCAGACTTCTAAAATTATTCATTGCTACTCAGCTCTGCCTAAAGATACAATCAAAACCTCTGACTTACTGTGTATAAACACAGCAGGAAGTAAATGCTGTCCATTCTCCATAGAAACCCAACACGAGGCAATGCAAAATGTGAGTGTAAGTAATATAATGCCACACATAGAAACATTTCCTGTAGAACCCATATATCAAATTCATCCCTTTAGTTAGGTTTAGTTAGGTTAGATCTGATATGTGGGATGTAACAAAACATCCAAGGAGGTGTGGGAAAGACATGCTCCTCTTAGGTTGATCCTTTCTTCCTATTTTCTCTGCTAGACTTTTACAGCTTAGATACAGATTTCTATACTGCAGTATTATGCTTCAGTAAAAGACTGGTAAAGGAAGAAAATTCAAAGTCTGCAGAATATGTGGGGTCCTGAATGTAGTTGATACTTTTGTTTGTCACTACCCCTTTTGGCCTAAATACAGGAACAGAAACAGGGTGTTTCCAAAATCATGATATATCTATGTGCTACTGAGCTGAAGCTTTTGAGACATTTCAGACTTCAAAAATGATTTTGAAGAGCTTTCTTTCATTGTAGAGTTCTAGCTGACTTTATCTGCTTACTTCCAGAAATCCCAGTGTGGCATGGATCATCCACTGTTTCTGCAGCCTGGGAATCTGTATGCCTCAGAAGGCAAAAGTGCAGGAGAAATACTTGAGCTACTTTAAAGTAGCTGCCATGTCTTTATGACACAATGTAGCTCTCTGTAGAGGGTCCCAGGCACAATACAGTTATGTTAGCACAGTGCTGTGCTGCATGAATTTTCTCACAATGCCAATTTTCTTACAAGGGGAAGATTATTTTAGGCCGACTGTTTACTTGAAATAGCTATGTCATTGCCATTTATGGGTTAAACTCATTCTGAGCATGGTGCTTCACATATCCTGTCTGAAATCCAGCTATAGTCAATGTCTTCTGTTGGCAAGTAATTTTATCAAGCTAGCAACAGGAGTAAGGCTGATAAGAGCTATGACACAAGATCTGCATGCCAGAGTGGGATCACTGTCCTTTACCTGGCTGTTTCCATGGAAAAGTGCACTGTGTTTTTGATATTCCTTTTCCATTGCTGTTTGTTTGTAAGAAAGGGTCTTCTGAAATGTTCGGTAGGAGAGTTCATGGTAGTATAGAATGGCAAGAGCACTGACTGCTGAAAAACAGCAGTTGTAAAATGCATGATCTGGATTATACATGGACTTTGAGGAAAGTGAGACATTTATAAGAATTAAATGAAAGAAGAAAGCAGGTAAAGTGGCTTAGCAAACTAATGCTTTTATCTGGAATACACTTCAGGCAATGTGATGCTGCCAGTTTTTCATAGGATGAAAGAGAAGAAAATCTTAAATCCTAAAAAAGGAGTAAGCCCACAGTAAAGAGTTTAGGTAGCAGAAAACATGCATTCATACAAATCAGAAAAGCTGTTTCAAAAGCTTCTCTTATTACAGAGGAAAATAAAGCAATGATTTGCCCTAGAGTCCTGCAAGCCCACCATATAAGTAGAGCTATTACTGTTTACTCTCAATCTTCATTTAATCTGTAGGCACAAAGGATGTCATGGTATAATATGTGACTTTGTTGATAAAAAGATAGTGAATGCTTTAGACACATCCAGGTTTTCAATCTGTAATTGAGCTTTTGACATTTGTACTCCCTCCAATTTGTTCAGTCTGGTGTTAACAAACACGGTTGTGATGACAACATTCTGTAGGCAAATCATAGGCTTCGGATCACATGCAAAGGTTTTGTTTCCAAATAAACACACAAAGTTTCCAGTTAATAAAGTTCTGCATCACTGAGTTTCCCTCCAGGAAGTTGGCAAGGCACTGACAGGGATATGGGAGCAGAGTCTCGTTAGTAAACACTTGTGTTTGTTGCTATTTACGTTAGAGTAAAACAACCATAATGGATTTAAGAATACACTGTGCCTAGGTAGTGCATAGTATATTTGTACAGCAATAACAATCTCTGTGTCCTGAGATAGACCTCTGGGTTGCATCTGAGAATTGACCTAAAAACAGTGAAAAACTTATGGAATTTTCTCTAGGGTTTGGTTCAGACTATCTGTAATTCAATGCTCCTGTTACACCAGATGTATAATGGATGACATTTGGGGCCAAATGCCTTTGTGGAAGTCCCCAGCCTATCTTGCAGTTTCTACACAGATTGGATTCTTGTGCTGATGGCTTGCCAGAAGTAATTTAGGATTTGGGATGATGCTGTCTTCAGCCTTGGGACAGATTAATGGAACTTCATTTGATTTTGTTCCCCACCCCAGGAGGTATTTATTGAGCCAGCCTCTAAATGCACACATTCCTTTCACCAAGCTATTTCACAGACCAATAACTTGAACTCCTCTTTCCATGACTTCTGACCAACTCCAGGCAATGACATGAATAAGAGTGATTGTTTAGTAAGACTTCATATTGTTACTCCAGAACAATGCTTCAGTATCACAGGAGAAAAGATGTCAATCCATTTTCTCTCAGATATTTTTAGTGGTGAGATAATTACAGGACAATGGACAAAGTTTCTAAGGAACAAAAAGGAAAACCTGATTTGAAGAAGAATGTTTTCAGAACCCCACTTTTGGAACAAATTTCAGTTCTGAGCTGGTGTCAGGTTTTGCAGAAAAATCCACATTTTTTTCTTTCACGTAGCACACAATTAATGAATTATAGCAATGAATATTTAAGAGATAGATGCAGCATTCTGATCAGATTCATAGTCACAGAGGTACTTGATTAGGTTTGCAGACCTCATTTGGGTTAGTATTAAAATGAACACACCCAGAATCATGGAAATTATACTAGAGACCTCAGGGAAACAACATTTCCTATGAATCTTCCAGTATTTTCAAGCTTAAGTCTACAATGGAAATACTACAAAACTGTTCAACTTTTTTTGTTCTTTTTTTATATTTTAGGTTTATATTTCTTCCTCCATTCCGAGCTGGAGATGTTCATATTAACTGAATAGGGTGATTCTCCACCGTGACACTCATTGTAGTGAGATAGTAAATCACAGTGTTCGGAATTTGGTTTTACCATGAGGAAGAATAATTCAAAACACAGTGGCTGTACTGAAAACTGCCTCAACAGGCTTTTTCCCACAGTATTTGTTCCAGACACTGACTTCCTCTTCCTTCCTCTTCCCTATGTCTGCTATTAAATTGCTTATATGCAGGGTGGATCTCACCTGTTCTAGCAAGTCAACAAACCTTCAACATCCCCCTAATAGGCTGCAACTAGACATCACATCCCAGGCTGAAATGTGCAGCCAAATATTCCTGTGGTTTTTCACCTGTCAGGCCTACTGGGCCTCACTGGAGGCACAAATCAGGGCAGAATTTTATGTGAATATTTTACTTTATCAAGTCCTAACTCAGCACTATACAGAGTTACACAGATTCTGAATGATTACTTTTTCCAGGGGAATCTAGCAGATGTTCTGTATTTGGGCATGAGCCCCACACCGGTGGGGTTATTCCAGGCCTCAGGTTCTGTGGGACAGCAGCACTGAGCTTTCTGTTACAGACTGAAGTGACTACTATCACAAAACGGAAATGTCAACTCCCCAAATATCCACAGCTGCAAGACTGGCCCTTCCTAAACCCAGCTCAGTTGTGCAGCTCATTCAAAGCTGTCAACGGGTGACAACCCTGGTGAAGTCCCAGTGTTTTACAGGATTGAGAAATGGGTGTGTCTCATCCGCCTACACGCCTCAGCTTTCTGCAGATATTTAGGAGTGTCATGAGGAAGGAAACTCTAGTGAGTTCCAGTGGGTTCCCCAGCCCATTGCTGCAGGGAATTAAGCTACAGTTTAGCCACAAACAGAGAATCCAAAACATAACCTGCACCTTTAAAGGCTGAGGAGCACTAGCTAAGCCATAAGAATCTTTTTTTTCTAAAAAAAATCCTCTCTGGGACACCATTTTACACCCTAGCATCATATTATTACTGACAAAACAGTCCTTGCTTCTAAGTGTTTGAACTGGATAAAGTCAGCATAAAAGTACTTGGAATAGGTTCAGATACATGCTGGAAACAAACAGCATCTCTCAGAGTTACTACTGCAGCACTATCATTTAATCACCTGTCTTTTCCATTGGCATCTAATAATTTTTCATACTCTCTCTAGTTATTTGTGGAAGTATACACAGACACAATTATTCTGTCAACAATTCATCATTCACTTCACTCAAGGGGCCAACATCCCCAAAAACAGAAGAACTGACTTAGAAGGTATGCCTGCATCCTTTGTAGTAGCATTTTCTGGGGTCTGTGGTTTGCCCTGTGAACAAAATGAGCAGGAGTTACTGTCCTCTGTGTCTCCTGAGAAACCACAGAAGTAGAGGAAGTTCCTGCTCTCTGTCTCACACACAGTTCTTCTGACTCTCATTTCAGTACAGAGTCTGCCTGAAGTGCAGAAAATCATCAGGCAGCTCCTGACAGGCTTATTGCATCCCCCTCCAATGAAGAGGGTTTATTGGAAAGTTTACAATTAATATGAAGTCAGAAATCCTTTCTCCTTATCTCTTCTGTCTTTTTAGTTATTTTCCATTACAATCTATTCAGGATGAAGTACTTTATCCAAACCCAGGAAAGCAAATGGGAGTCTCTTGGTTGAATTTCATGTGCTATGTTGTGGTTTGCTGGAGATGTACAAGAATCATGCAACATGGTGGGGTTTTTTTCTCAAAGTAGGTTCTTGAGGGTTTGGGGGTTTTTAACAGCCCACTAAAACTGCTTATTAGAACTCTGTTTTCAAAATATAAAGTGGTCTTTTTAGATCAGTCCATTGGGCTTGGTTGTCCTGGCATTTCTGGTGTTTTTTCTGCAATGCCATATCCTTCAAAAGAGAAAAAAAGTCAATAGAAATATATTCAGCTGAATACTTAGCTAAAGAAAAGGAGATGTTTTCTCTGCAAGTTATTTAGTTACTCGGTAGACAATATTATGGCATAGTGTTTCCTTGGCCTTCAACCTTTCAAAGATTTTTTTACAGCGTTGAAGTTACTCTGCAAATATCCAGCTAAGGTTTAAGAGAGAGATCTTAGAAAAGAAATGTTTCCATGTTTTGCATTTTAACAAAATATATTAAATTTTCTCATGGCTGGAGATTTTTAACAGATTTTTTTAAAAATTGTCCATAAAGTAATTTTGATGCCATCTAGACCAAAAGAGCAGTGAGGTAATTTTGATGTAGTTAAAAGGTTTTACAAAATTATAACATCAAAACCATATCTGAAATAATAATTTGCAGCAATAATGAATTTATCAAGGTTTTTCCCCATGTGACTTTCA
Source organism: Chiroxiphia lanceolata (assembly GCF_009829145.1). Lineage (NCBI taxonomy): Eukaryota > Metazoa > Chordata > Aves > Passeriformes > Pipridae > Chiroxiphia > Chiroxiphia lanceolata. The sequence goes on from NC_045641.1 coordinate 19,358,999, forward strand.
ATTGATTATGAACACCGTGTTCCTCAGATGTCTTTCTTATACAATATTTATTATATAACTTCAAAGAATAGTTCTTAAGATTTAAATTGTCACAAATTGCCTTCTAGAAAAAACAAAATTGCTGGTTTTATCTGAAAATATTCTCAGATGTGTTTCATTTTGCAGTTAAAGCACATAACATGTTCTTCTGACCTCTTATTAGCAAAGAATATTGTACATTGGGAGACCAGGTTGTGTTCCTTCTCTACATCTTAAATGGAAACCAACAGATAAATTAATATTGGAGAGTCATTGTGGTTTTCTTCCTAGGCACTTTTGCTGTGTTATCAAGTTGCTGTTTGCTCAGTGGATGGTATCTTGTAATGGTCTGTTATTAACGTCACTGCTATTAGCAGGCATTTTCCTTCTTTCATAGATAAAGGTAGTTTGTTCTTTCCCTTATGCCCAGTTTTGTTTTATAGGGGAAATCCTCCTCTAATCAAGAAGAGACAACCCTGCAGCATGAGAGGGCAGACATCCTTTGTTTGCAGTATTGTGGCACAGGATCTTCAGTGAATTATTCTAGCATTCACTTCCTCCAGGGCTGTAGCTGATATTACAGTATTTGTGGAGCTTTGGAACCATGTTTTTTGGGAAAAAAAAAAATCATTTACTTAAGTGAACACATTGGAGAAATCCCTTGGGAGAATGAAAATTTTTTCTGCTAAGGAAGAATAGGCTGGGTCACGGTTAACCACTGAACTTCTGAACTGCTCTCTGTGCCCTTGTGAGTGGCTCACGTTACTTTTCCACTTCAGTAAACATTATTTTAGGTAGATGTCCTCTTTTCCCCAAATTGCACCAAACAAATGCAGCTCTTTATAAATGGACAGGACTTATTTTCAACACATAAAATTTTACTTTAATACCACCCCTGATTAGGATGTAAAATAAGGACTGGAAGTTATGAGAAATGCCACATTCTTATTGGAGCTGGTAAATAATAGGAAAGAAAAGGGAAGAAATAAAAATTATTTTTAGCTGAAAAGATGTTACATAAGGAATAGCACACATTTTAGTTATTTGCAAATTATTATTAACTTAAAATGATAAGGGTAATTTTAAAAATACATTAAAAAAAATCTTCCAGAATTTATAGTTTGGCCAAATCTACTAGGAACAGAGGCTTAGCTAGTTCTATTCTGAAGTCAACGGACATTATTATCATTTCTAACTGAAGGCCTGCTACAGGACGCTCAAATAAGTTCAAATAGATTTGGAATATGCATTTCCCAATTTTATCTTTAATACTTTTACACTTTTTGTCCTTGTATTGTTCACTAAAAATAGTATAAGAACAATGAAATATATTATGATACATTTTCAAATGGATTGATAATGGATGTATCCTATTCTATTCCATATAGACAAATGTATAGAATTAGTGAGAGCTGCTAGCTCTACCCTGTGGCACCTCCCAGTAACCTGCTCATACTGGGATCACAGTCACACAGTGTGATTACTATTTTCATTGTTTTGCAGACAACTCTTCTGGGAATTTCTTTCAGAATGAAAGAAAACCTACCGGAGTAAGAGTGAACTGTTGAGTTCAGACACAAGTCATGCATCACTCCAATTCAAGTGCTCTTTAAAGGACTGGACATTTATGCTGACCTACTGTGTAAGGATCAGACAATTTTTTTTTGCAAATTGGTGCTTGGTTTACTCTAGGTCTCAAAATAGCTGGTGTAAAGGAGTCCAATGTCTGCAGAAAGCTCACCTCTATAATAATATATGTCAGCAAGAAAGCACATGTGTATGCACACACATACACACAAGGGGGCTCAATTTCAGCTCATCTGGGATATTTTCGTACTCTGTAATAAAAGTTACAGTTTCAAAGGACTTCCGTGCTTTTTTGTTCTAATGGCAGATGGTTTGAGTGGAGGAGTCTATAAATGAATTTGTGCTGACCAACACTGGGCACCATTTATTTACTTTCTGTTTATAAACCTTAATGTTTGTTTCCATGCATTCTGCTTCATGAAGATGATCACTAAGTAAAAGCATTCCTTTAAATCAGCAGTGACTGTGGTTTGGCTCTTCTTAACCATGTAAGTTTATAGCTTGGTTGAAGACATTCCAGACTCCACTGCCTTGTTCTTTTCTCTTTTTTTTTCCTTTTGTGTGTGTGTGTATCTTTATATAACTGATGTTGATTTTGAGTATCTGACTTCAAAGGCAAGATGCAGTAAGAGAAAACAAACAAGAAAAGTCAGAGTTTATGTGACTTCTTATATTCAGCATACAAAAAATGAGCAAAAAGCCATCACACCACAAAGGAAGACTCTGCAATCATTTGATTAGACGCTCACCTTCTGGTCTCTATATGATAGATTTCAACAATTATGTCTACAAAATAATAAAGGCAGGAAAGCATGGTGTTTCTGAGTATACATTCAGCCCACCAAATTTCAATTCTGGCCTCTCTTGCTGACAGCACACTCTGACCTCTGTTTGTCTGGAATCATCCCTAAATTATCTTTGTCAGAGCAGTAGGTGACTTAGTAAGGCAATGCTCTGTGGGATGGCTGTATATGTTCTTGAAGAATTCCTAACAGCAGGAAGAGAAGTTGCAATTTCATAGCTGGTGTTTAGACCTTTGTTGATGAAGAACAAAAAATGTGAACAGTGATGGAAGACAACATAACCACTGTCTAGAAAGACAGTGACTCAGAGATGTTCAGTGAAGGAGTGAATAGTACATATGAAGATTAAGATGGATTTATGTGAACATTTTTGACCTCGCTGCATTTTGTAGAACACAAACATAGTGGTTTTTTAAATGAGTATCACAGAGGAATGGAAAAGAACTCAAGCTCTGAGAATTGGGTCACTATCGCTTGTATCAGTGTCCCACTTGTAGCTTCTGCTAGGGATACACCTGTTTTCCAGGGTGCTTATGTGCCATGTGACCGCCTTAGGAAAGGAGAAGTGTTCAAGGTAGCAGCTCCCAGATTCTCCAAAGCCAGATGAGATGTCATCAGTGTCTTTCTGTCAGTAAGTCAGAGGATTCCAGCTTAGAGTGGGTTTTCAGGCCAAAAAAGGATTTTTGCCCCAACTTGCCACTCCAGCCCAATCTCACCGAATGTGAACTCCTACATGCTCGGCTCCACAGGAGGCAGACACATGAGGAAAGAAGTGGGGCCCATTTTGTCTTTCAGATAATTTTCCTACTTCAACTTCTTAGTGAAGTGGGCAAAAATTATCTTCGTTTTAAATTACCTTCTCTCTGTGGAAGGAGATACTGGGTGGTTATTTCATGAACTACTGTAGCCCAGGGAAATGTACACCAAATTTACCTGCTGCAGCTCTGTGTGTTTGTGGGACAATGACTTTGAGTTCAGACCAGACTGACTGCTTCATGCACTTAAAAAGCAGTTAGCTGGTGTGTATTAGTCCAGTAGCAAAAGCGTGGTCTTATGTGATTCTTCAGCTTTTGGGGCTCTTGTCTCAACTGTCATTTTTTACAAATGACTCCTGCAGCAAAGCAACCACTGATACTGGGCAGCAAAACATTGCAACCACAATTGTCTAATCTGAATACCTCTGCAAACATACAGACACACAAGCAAGCAAACATAATGTAGCAAGAGTATCAGCTGACTTACAGTCAGTGTTTACACGTACACTCTTAGCCTCTGGCAAACACAAGGTACTACAAGTGATGCCAGCTCATTTCTTTGAGTACTTTAAATGAAGTCCCAAGATCTGTCTCATTTTCTTAGAAGAAAACTTTGTGAGTGCCATCTGAAAATTCTAAAGTGCACCTTGTTGTACTGTTGTTACTCAGACATACTAAAATACTAGGGTTTAGTTGCTTAGCATTTTGTGGCATTCCCAGTGCTCAGTCAAGTACTTCAACTGTTTATATTATGTCTGTGGTCAATTCATTACCTAAAAGTGGGAACCATAGCATTCAGGACACTAACACAGCTGCTTAAACTTAACCTACAGTGAAGAAAGTATCTTCATCCTCCAGCTACAAAGATGTCTCTAAGCCTGAGGTGCAGGGAAATGCCTCTCTCCACTTAATATTCACATATTTTTAATTTTTTGTCTTGGGTTGGGAACCAAAGCCAGTCCTTTCTCACCACACTTGGTCAGATAAAGACGAAATTCGCTCAACCTATGTCAATATGAACAACTTGTGCAGTGCAGTGGATCTGTATGGGGAAATAGCTGCAGCTGAGCCCTCACAATCATGTTAAACATGTTTCAGGGATTTACTTTGGCTTGGCTGTTGCCTGGCCCTGGGTACTGAGTGTCCATTAGTGGCAGCAATGTAATGGGCATGCTCCTGAAGTTCTAGTTCTGGATACAATTTAGTTTCATATGAAAAAATCTATATTGTGTGCTTTAAGAGACTTTCACAATGTGTGCAAAAATGTGGTGAGAGTGATTAAGAGGTTAACTTCAAGTCCACACCTCTGACCTGAAACACAAAGCTAAGGCTGGTGTAACCTCAGTACCTCGGTGATTAAACAGCTGAGTTTTAGAGGCTCATACTGAGTTATAGGTGAACATTTGAAAAAACCCATACCACCCAGAATCCATTTTCTAGCTGGTTAATTCACTGGAATTCAATACACAAATGCATATTTTCCACCAGTTCACCAGAATCCCTTTTCCCCAAGTGTTTCTATGTAACTGGCCTTTGTTTAACAAATGGGCCTTTGACCCCCATGAATGTATGATTCCCTTTTGATAAAAACAGGATGTGTTATTCTGTAGTTCAGCTGAGGCCCAAGACAGTACTTTTTGATGATCATGCCTTGGAATTATATATACATATTTTTTGCATGGGGAACTTTTTCTTTTCATGATCCTTTGGTTTTCATTGCATAAGGCTGTGCCAGAGATTGCTACCTCATGCACATTCCCAAAGTCAGAACAAAATTACTGTTTACAGTTGTACAGAGTAATTCATAAACCAACCGATGTATTTGTGAACACAAGTAATTCATAAACCAGCCGATGTATTTGTGAACACTAACTTTTCTGTTTCCAGTGGGTTTCAGAGGAACAGGGATAGCACTGTTTCAGAACTGTCTTACAAAGAGCAGAGAATCTCTGCAAGGACTCCTGTACTAGACTATCACCTGCTGACGTAGTGGAATCCATATTTTGCTGACATAATATCAGTGGAAGCTCAAAGGCACTTCAACAGTTACAGTATTTGTGCTTTAACTCCTGATAGACTGTAAATTGCAATCCCCTACACCCTCATCATTTGACCTCTTTCTCTTCTTCTTCTTCCTTTCTCCCCAGCTTTTTATGTGGCTCTTAGTGGATGAGATGAACAGGACCAAAGTCTGGGAAAGCTCTTGGCTGGCTAGAAGCTCGAAAACAACATTAGTCACCAGATCCACCCATATCATTACTTACAAGAAAGTCTAGTCAAACCAGAAAGGGAGAAATGTAAACTGGAAGTATTTTATGTAAATCTATGAAGGTTTATTTGTTTATTTATCTCCCTGAAAAGGTTGTCACTTTCAAACATCCCCAAACATAAGCTTTCTGTAAACAAAATACAATATTTTTTCCAATATTTTGCAGTACCAGTTTTACCAGCTCTACACTTCTCGTTTATTTGAAAAGTCAGACATCAGCCCTGTTGTATCTTGAATTTTGATTCTGACATTTTTTTTAAGAAGAGAACAAAAAGAAAAATGAGTATAAAGTATAACAGATTTAGAGAAATGAAATGTTTAATAGTGCAGTATCAGCAATTTTTTTTTTAAGTTTGTAATGTATTTTTCCACTGTACTAATAAACAAGTATTCCACTAAATTAAGTTTCAAACTATCTATATAACAGTACTTATGATTGTACTTGAGAAGATTTCTAGTATTTTTACTGTTGTAAAACCTGTCAGGAACTTAGTAGTGAGGCCTGTCTCTGTGAATGAATGATCATGTGCACAAAGATTGAAACACCCTGCTTTGGTGCTATATGACCATATGAAACTTTAACAATTAAGTATCTGAGATGTAGGTCTTGGTTTCCTAGAGGGCTGGTTTGAGTGGAGTTCTTCACTTACATGTATATTGGAGTTGCATGTATACATATGTAATTAAAGGAGTCGTTCTTGGCAATTTAGCACTCATCATGCTGATTTGCAGACTAACACTGGATATGCTAGACATAAACATATGTTGAAAAAATGTTAGTATGCAATCCAAAGTTAAAATATGCAGCTCTTAATTTCTTGACAAATTGCTGCACAGTATAGAAAGGAAAGTCAAGCTCCCACCATGATCCTGATATTCTGTGAATAAGAACATGTCAATTTATGAAAAGGATAAAAAAATGCACTCTTTGTGGATGACTCTGTGGCAGCATGACACGTGAAGGAATATATTCCAAATTTCCTCACAGATCAGCTATCATGAATGTTTTAATGGTGATTTCTAGGAAAAATTAAGTATAAGTCTCAGCTTCAATCCTGAGGCCTGCCCACTGCTAAGGAAAGAGGTATTTGACAGACAGTCTAAAATCTTCACAGGTTTTTTGTTCTTCCCAGGCTATTGATTGAGATATGTCATCTGTCATGCTGAGAAGATGTAAATCAATCTTTTCCATGTACCGACTCCATTCTGTCCTCTCATTTTCACTGGCACGATCAAGGCTGTACACAGACCACCTGTGATACGCTTCCGCCTGTGATGTTAATAGTTGGCACACTGGCTGCTCTGTGGTGTTATGTCTTGAGAAGGTGTACGCCTTTGTGTGCTTTTAAGAAGTATTATAAGGGGAGTCATTATTTTACTCACCATATAATTAACACGTGAAGTCTGAGATAAGTTACTGCGAGGACTAATTATTCCCCTCCAAGATTTCAACTCTTATTCAGAAAAAAAAAAAAATCATAAAGAGCAATGGAAAAACAGCAGCTGAAGTGGCACTGTTACAGGTACCACTTATCTAGGTGTTTTGGGGTACAAATTGAACAAGTGAAATCAGGAAGGAATTTTCTCCCTATGCACAGAATGTTCTAGTAAGCACATTTCAGGGATCATGTCTTTCCTTGAAGCATCTGGGATTTAATATTAGGAGGATACAAAACTAGAGAGAGCATCCAGACACAACATGTGGTGGCTGGTAGCTAGAGTTTTCCATCAGAAGTTCGTATGTTATTGTAATATATTGTAATATAACTTGCTAGTAGATTAGTAAGCTATGAATGCCTTGCAAACAAACATGGAAGAATAAGGAGAATGGTTTTCCGCTGGGAAGAACTTGAAATACAAATGACAAATATAAACGTTTTTGTACTCTTCCCTCCTGTGTTTGGCCAGACACAGTGACATATCTTTCTTTCCACCCCTGACAGGTTTCATTGCAATAAGTGCCAATAACAATTATGCTGAGTTTGGCTGGATGCAAATTCAGTCTGAATTCCCGCAGCTCTTCAGACTTTGACAACACTATCAGTTCATAACAGACCACCTGCTTGTTTTGTAGTGCCTGCCAAAACACATAAGTGTTAATAAGGAAAGGAGATACTACTTAATATGCATGTATATTTATATAATATGCATAAATTTATACACAGTTAACATACACATTTCTTTCCACTGAGGAAGATAGAAGATAAACAACTTGATTGCAAGGTGAGGCTGTTTTGTTTTTTGATTCTTTATTTTTTCCCCTTCAGTTGCCTTAATGAGTTTATTTAGCATCAGGGTGCAATGTGGAGAGGAGAAGTGTTATAAACCCTTTCATGCAAAAATTGCAAAGAGCTTCAGTATCTTTCCTGATTTCAAACTCACAGCTCCATGGTGTAGGCAGTAGACATCACAGAGTGATCCACAGATTGTATATCCTGACGTTAGTGGAACTGTGTTATTTACAGCAACTCTGTTATTTTCACCACATACCAATTATATGCAAACAAGCATGCACATGGCATCTTCATGAAAAACATAAACTAGTAGAGAACAGGTTCTTTTTCTCTCAAAATATTACAAGGAGTGCTAAAATTTCCAGTCTTTCCGTATCAGACAATGGCAGGTACTGAGTAAGCCACATGTCTTCCAAATTCTTTTCTCTAGTTTTGTAACGTGGCACTACTGTTGCTGGGGATCCAGCCATGTATGATTCATGCATGATCTAAAAGACAGGCAAAGAGAATGAAGACCAAAATTTACATGAGCTTTTGTTCCACCACACAGTATCAAGTCCTGGATTTTCAGAGTTTCTTGGCAACTTCATCTCCCCTTTGAATTCTAATCAGAATTTAAAATTGTGAATACCATTGATTGTAAGAAGTAAACATAAACCAGAGAAAAACAACAGGAACAAGAAAGGAAAAAAAAAATAACAAGGGAGAGAAGGAAATTTATTCTGTAGCATTAGTTAAAACTAACTAACACACGCCATCTCAATTCTTCCATTTGAAGTACAATCCCTCAACTGTTTAAAAATATCTTTTTAGAGTATAACAGTAAACACCAAAGTTTTAAATTCTGAAAATTGTAAATTTGAACTTTGGAAATTAGTACCTGGTTTTGAAATTTGTGTTCAAATTGATGTGTCAAAGGACATCTGTGTCAGGTAAGACTTAGAATCAAATTTGGATTCATGCAGCAATGTTGTCTATTCTGAAATAGAATCCTAGCTACTGTATTCTGAAAAATCTCTGTGATTGAATAGATGTGGTTTTAATCAGATTTGGAACAAACATGGGAGACGTACAGAAAGTGCAAGAATTCTGAAGAGACTGAATGTCCTTGTCCAGGTCATCAAAAGGCAGGAAGAAAACATCTGATCATCTGAACATCCAATGACTATTCACATTTCTTCAATAAATTTTGCTGTAATGTAAAACCAGATTTCTAAATTTTTTATCTCAAGACTTTGATTACATGTGTGCTGAAGCTTCCCTCAGCATATTCTTATTTCTGAGAATAATTCTCACAAATTTGAGAAATTTAAAATTCTGATATAAACAGAGTTGTGCATAGCCTCAAGCTGTTAGCACTTACCAGTCTTCAGACCCTACATCATAACTATTTCACATGTTAACTGGATGTTCACCTTTAAATTATTTGCAATAAGTATAATTTAAAAGGAGATGAGACACCAGATCTTTGATAATTTGGAGATGCTTTTCTTCCTTTATTAAAATTTAATTCTTTTCTTTCTTGCCTTCATACATTCTTTTTGAGAATTGAATAAAATAATTACTTAAATAAATAAAATTAAATTAAATGCACATGCAAGATAAAATGGATTTAAAAACTTATTTTTACAGGTTTTGTAGCAATTTAGCTTCTTTTGCTCAAGAATAGAGTCCAAAAAGGATTAGTAAGGAGTAGCTTTCCTGCAGCAGCTATTTCTGAATAACTCCATATTAGCCTGAAACTAAAAATAACTTTGTAGAAAAGCCTAGAGATAGCCAAAGTACCTCTTATGTAAAACAATATAGATAAGGGCAGAAACAAATAATGCTGAATGTTTATGCTGCTGAGAATGGTAAGACAACCCTAACTGCTTCCATTCTGTACTGCAGCATTTGGTGCAGGCACATTCCCATCATGACCTTGGACTAATCTTTTACTGTATGTCAGTGTCTTATCTTTAGAAACAGGACTATTGTGATGATAAAGTTCACTAGTGAGTGTAGGATGCTCAGATGGTATTGTGATGAGGTAATAGAACATGGATTATACCTATGTGTAAGTTTTTGCTTATGTAAAAGCAGGAATTAGGAATGATTTCATCTGCATCAGAATAGCCAGAGAGAGAACTGGCACAAGGTATTTTTAAGGAGAAGCTGCTCTCTGGCACAGGTCAAATTTTGTAAAACTGCACAGACTAGTGCAATACTCCTGTCACCAGCTCACTGAAAGGGCTATAAAAAAATTACTATTTTCTACTCTAAATTCAACCATTCTCCAGTCTCAGGGTTAAATGGGTGGGAAATGGACTAAACTGGTAATGAATCATGAAATCTCCTCTCCTAATTCATATCATAAAGGATAAGCAGTCCCCTGTCATGACTGAGACAGTTTCCAAAGAAACACTAGATTACAGTTTGGGGCCAAAACAGATAGTAGGTTAAAAGTTCTATGGACAAACCCAATCTTGATTATAATATAGTGGGCAAAGAAAATGTTGATCTCCAAGAACTGTGTTACTTTATGTTGCTGACAAATAAGAAAAGAGAATCAAAATCCAATGCTAATTATGTTAGTAAAAATAAAATGCTACTAGTATGATTCTGTTAAAAAATAAATCATGCTTGATTTTTAGAAACCAAAGCAAAATGCTAAAATAGGACAATGGAAATCAGAATGCCCTAGAAAAACTATTTCAAGAGCCATGATTTGAGGTGCACTGATATGCTATCTTCCATGTCAATTTACTAAGTAGTTCTCAGAAAATAGTTTACTCATCTGTATGCAAAAAAATCTACCTGATGGGTCTTTTATGACAACTGGAGAAGGTTCCTGGAAGTTTGGTTACTAGTGAAGTAACACTTTCCTTTATCTTATTCATGGAAACATGTGGTAACACAACCTGTGTCAGTTTTCACGTTGCATTATGCTCTCAGTCTGTCTTTTGGAAAGTTACTGTTTCATATCTAAGCCATGTTTGTTCTGTGATTTTTTCCTATCCGGTACCAATGTGTTTCTCGTATTCAGGTCCACGGCTTAGTAAGATTTTGGTTGATGGATATTTATAAACTGGAGTTGACTGGAATGTCTGAAATGTGAATATTTTTGAAAATATCAAGTAAAAATTGTTGGTGGATTTTTAATAGGAATAATTATAAGGAAAGGATTAAAAAGGAGAAAGACTTGAAAAGTGATACCCACCACATCCTATTACAAACTCTGAGTATTACTTTTAGCTTTTTGAAGATACACACACACACACACACACACACACATATATACTCTCCTCAGAAACGTGATAGTGGATTTCAAATTGTCACATACGGCATAGTTTGTGTTCTATATGTGACAGTAATACTGTTAACAGCACGTGAGGTATCTCGTTGGAAATTTATTGGACAAATTCCAAGACCATTAATTAATATTTACTGTCTCCAATGAAATGGTTTGGAAAATGCTGAGGAATGCAAATACTCAATGCAAATAGGTGTGCCTAATAGTTACTGCATCTCACTAAGTGCATAGAGCCAGAGAAGTCATGCTGGAACAATCAATCAGGCAGCCGCAGCCACAGCCCTGAAGACCTGTCTGGTGTACAGCCAGCAATGATGTGGCATATATTCACATCCAGAAGGACAGATAGGGAAAAAGAAAGAGAGAACCGGAAGAAAAAATTGACCTTTCTGAAGTGAGATCTCACAAACATTTGCTTTTACTCCTCTGTTGGTTAAAATGAGTGGTCAATAAAGTTAATTAGTCAAAAGACTTTATTTATCAAAAAATATGCAAAAAATGGGGCAAATTATGTTAAAATAGCTTATGTGAGCTTTTTCTTGTTCAAGAAAAAAAAAAGAAACAAAGCTACGTTCCTTCCCCTCAGCTCCCAAGTGTATTTTGATGAAAGAAAACATTTTACAAGCAAAATTTTATACGTAAAAGCAAATTGCAGTCGTTTGTTTGTAAGTAAAGGGGGGGGGGAATCGATAAGATGGATAAAATGGCTGTTTTAAAGCTCTGTCCATAAACCAGGTTCTGCCATGAATTACTTATTACCAGCTATTCTGATCAAGACCACTTTCCTTGAGATACCTGACATTTTCAAGATGACTCTCCTCTCTAATGGGCAAAGCCCAAGACAACCCCTGGAAACTGTGAGATTTGACATTACAAGGGAAAGGAATTTGTGTCAAAATGCTTTTGGAGGGGTTTCTGAAAATACAGTTATTTCACATTTTCCTTTCTTGTGACACAAGTAGTGTCTTTTATCCTTAATCAGTTTTTTCACAAGTCCAGCAAGTCTGAAGTTAGCTTAAGGACCAGGGCACTAAGTTGCTAGGACCCCTGCTTGTTAGTGTTTCATGCTAATTCACAATAATTCGTAGACACATAGGCACAATTCATTTTGCACAGACCAGGGACCATTTACAGCAGTTTTGAAGGTAAATGAGATAAAATATTATCACCATGAACTGTGCTTTCTCATCAGGCCACAAGTCTAGAGAATAGGTAAATCCATAGGATTTACTACTCTAGAAACAGTGTTAAGTTCCTCTAATGCTAAAGGATTATGTGTTTTCTTTATAGAAGTATTTCCTTCATCATTCATCAGGAAAGCATGTTAACACTTAAAAAATACTAATTATTCAAATCTTATGTTGGGTGGGATAAAAGTTGACTTCTGCACACACAATGTATAATTCCTGTCTTGTTAATGTGTGTAGCGGGGTAATGAGACAAAACTGTTTTCCGTAAAAGTGTCTTTGGACTTCATAATCTCATGCTGCTTTTCCTTGCGACTTTGCTGTGCAAGACATCTTGCAACATCCTGCTGATGCATTCCTAAAGCTTTAAGGACATCATGGTCAAAATCTCACAGGAAGCCTACCTGTGCCAAAGCCAGGTGTCTTGTGCTTACAAGTTCTAGTACAATGGTTGGCTGTCTTTCCTTTCATCACATCTACCAAAAGCACGCTAGTCTTCCTCCTTGTTGCAGACTGACAGGGAGAGAGTTAGCTGAGATACGTTAAAGCACCATTTTTCTTGGCAATTGACGTTTTCCAGAAGTGTGTGTATTATCTCTATATATCATTATAATATATGAAAAATAAATAGTCTATGTGCAGATCATGATTAGTTGCCTGATAGTACATCTGTGGTCTACATATGGTGAAAGTGCTAAACAGAACAGATGTCATTGGAAGTATAAGTCTGTAAACATACATATGTTACATGGGCTTTTATAAGAAAGGTTGAATTTTAAAATCTCTGCATCTTTTCTAGTATCACTATATTCTGTGTTTCAGTCTGGATCAGGATGTCCTTGATCGCCTTTGTTCATAGCAAGAATTTTACAAGCTTCATCCGTTTGCTTTATGGAGTAAAGTTATCCACAAAATCTTTCTCCCATCTTTTTGCCTTAGGTCATTAGGATAATAACTCTCAGACCTTTTCCATCTAAACCTGCAAGATGCACAGAGGAGGACAACATATACCTGTTCATCTCTTTGCAGTGATCATTAGGGCTAAATTTACATAAAGGAGTAATAAATAAAGGGTTATAAACTGCATTTTATGTGAACTATTGGAAGTAATGCTGGAACCTTATTTTAGTTACCTATATTAGGGGGTTAGCATGTCTAGGATTCCTTACACATGCAGTGGAGACCCTACTTAAAATTTCTTTTGGGGAATATCTCCCTTTCTGCTTAACTCTTGAGGAGACTTAAGCTACTAAGTGCCTCGATTTAGGCATATATCTCACTAAAGAAAGAATTAAGCTTAAATCTCTATGCCACATTGTATGGAGATTGGTGCAGAGACCTGTATGCTAGCTTTGGTTTTACTGTTGAATGTTAGTGATTCATCACCATTCTTGTCATAACTGAGGCTAGCTGGGGACTGGAGCAAAGTCCTGCTTGTGAAGTGCTGTGTTACAATTAATAAGCTGAGTAGTACAATCATCCTACTTTCAAAAGGGTTTTGAATAGTTTGGTTATTCACAATCAGCATAAACATGATTTATGAATTTGAAAAAATCAAATACATTCCTAGCATGTTCTGGAGCCACAAAGTTTTGCACTAGGGTGGTAACTGCATTCTTTTTCTTCTTCAGTATTTTACATCAAAATAGCTGTCTTGAGGGACATGACAAGCAACAACAGCTTCTTTACAGTCCCTTTATTTAGATCATAAAGCTAGGTGCTAAGAACCTACCACTGAGTTATTCAAATCTCTATTATATCAGTTATTTCTGCCAGAAAAAACAGCCACTATAAATGCATCCCGAACTAGAATCACAGTTTAAGGTTTTTTGGCATCATGGAAATTTTAGTCTGCCTTTTTCCTGTTGATTATATACTACTTGATTTTATTGTATAAAATGTATTAAAATGTATCTAACTAGTCACTAATACCAAGTATGATAAACATTTCTGATAAATTTTAGAGGGTCTGGAAGAGACTTACCTCACCTGATTTAGGACATCCAGGCTTTGATTCATTCACCCACAGAGACAGCAATGATCCTATTAGATGTCCGAGGAGTTCCAGCAAATTCATTTGAGGCTTCCAGGTAAGACATGGGATGTATTAGGCACTCAAACCCTTCTGGAGACTATTATACAGGGTTCAGCTCACAGATCAAGGTACTTAAATGTTTATGTCTACTTTATAGACATTACAGTGCCATTATAGTCTAGAATTTCTTTGTAGACAACAGAAATATATGACATTGATACAGTTATTGAAACCCAGAGAACTATACAATTAATTTAAACATCAGTTGACTAAAGGTGTTTTTGCAGTAGGGTACTTTAAATACCTCTGTGGATGCCACTGTATCCAATAAGATACACTGACTGCATATGACTTCAGAAATCATTACCGAGACGAGATGGTCTAGTTCTCCTGAGATTCTAGAGGGTACTCTGTCTGACCTATGGTTGCCACTGTAGAAGGCCACAAGTCACCTGTAGGTCCTTCATCATAATTATTAACAACACATGAATGTCTCACAAACCTTTGGATATCTCAGCTACACTTCAGAGATTACACTGGAAACAAATCCCATATTGACCGCAATCTCAGACATTGTAGTCACATAATAATGGGTATCTGAACATCCTTTCCTGAGATTTTATAGGTTTCCTCTGAGCCTGAGGTAAGGAAAGGTAGATGCTTAGCAGGGAATGGATAGTCAAAGTAATTAGCAATTTTTGAAGTAAGCACACACACACAAATACATATGCAAATTTCTACCCTCAAGGAAAAAAGGTCAGTAGGTAGGCATTTACTCAGTCATAAACATAAAGACATCATGAGTGCTAGAATACTTAGACACTTGGTTCCAACAGCAATATTATGACTATAGGAATTTTTAACATATTGTCTTTTTCTAACACATAGCATTACGCTTCTCATTGAAGCATAGTATAAAGTAGTTCAAGATTTACTGAAACCAAACTAGCTTAGCATTGCTAGGGTACACAGGATAATCATATACCATAGGGAGAATATATGCCATTATATGAAGAAATAGTGATGCTATTTCTGGATAGCATCCAGAAATGTCTGGATTCCACATAATTTCACTTTTCCTCACTCCTAATCCTTTTCACAGCAATGAGCTGTACACAAAAGTGCAGAACTCCACTGAATCTTTCTCTTTCATTACATATAATCATGATGAGGGGGCTTTATCCTGAATAACTTTCTCTTTTAAATAAATGGGTCATAAGGAACTTCTCAATAGGTGAGAGAAATATTTGCTTTCTGTTTGGCTGATGATCAACTGGAGAAACAAGTACAGACGTCCTCAGGAAATTCATGATGAAGAACCCTATTTGAGAATTTAGCAACAGTTCAGATCATTGTATTGACTTTATTCAGCAAAAATGCAAATTAATTCACCAAAATAAAATGTGTTAGTTGAGCATTAGATAGTAGCCTACATGCTGCTAAGTTGCGGCACATAGTCTACTATTTATACCATTAATTTATTGATGTCAAGCTGGACAAGGTTGTAAGTTTTCTAGAAAATGGGTTTCATTTTGCTAATATTTCATATTTTTCTTATGAGAAACCTGTTCTGTCATAAAGAAAAAAAAATCCCCATGTTTTCCCAGTACTGATGTATGCAAATGATTTCTGCCAAATTAATGTTCAGCCCTATTTTCCACAGTTTCATCTCAGTGCTTGTAAGTATGCAAATTTTTTCTCAGTGGGATTACTCAGAACTCTGCTAGTAAGAGCTGTATTTGTTCATTAATTTAGGTCTCATTAGCCAAGACTAACTCGACAAGGATAACAACAGATTATGGTCACTGTCCAATGCAGCTTGTTTGTTTATTATGTAAATATAATTGTATACTAATGTAATTTGATATTGCACTACCAATATAACCTAAAATTCAAAGTATCCGCTAGGAACATTATATAAAATTAAAGGGTCTTAGTCTTAAATGTGGTGTATTGACAGTGATAATGCATAACGCATAATAGATAACACATGTAAATTCTAGTCTGTAATTTGAAATAAGGTAATCACACAACCTGAATTGAAATATGTCTGCTTGGTTAATAATAAAATACTACAAAATATTTCATCACTGAAAAAATGTATCTCCCAATGATACCTTTATACAGAATTAGTTTTACATTATTCAGAAAATAACTGCACTGCTAATTATCAGTGAACAGATGATACAGGATTTTTAAAATTTACTCCTTAGAGTCTATTGTTTATTTACTTAGGTCATCTTATGTCATTTTGCTAACGCAAGTGCACAATTTACCTGACAGTGCAAAAAGAAATAGCAGATGCAAATATTTACAAGATAATATAGGTTGCCACATTTGTTGTCCAGAATACCCAAGCATTAGAATGTACACACTGATGCTCTAGCGCCGTGAGTCAGTTCTAAACTCAATCTGAAATTTGTGAAAAGCTAAATCAAACTTAACTTTCAAACGTAACTGACTACCAATTCAACCCCTTCCGTGTCCTACAATTTCCTTAGTCACAGATGAATATTATTATTTTTAAAGATGAGCCAGAAGTTTTATTCACATACTCAACTAACTTAGGCAGACCTCAAGCATATAATTACAAAGATAATTGGGATAAGGCTCGTTATTGAGCAACAATATCTTCTTAAGGCACTCCCAAATGATTTCTCTCCCTGTCCTTCCCCACCTTCTGTTGGTAGGTACTTGTTCCTGCTTGTGTATCCAAGTTTGTCCCTCCCTGTGTTTTGCCAGCTTAGTTCCTGGGGAAAGAGGCGAGTGAAGACATTGCAATACATCCTGGACAGGGGAAAAATGTTCTAAAAATTTGTCCCTGAACAGTAAGCACCACAAAGAGAGCAAGACAACCAGTAAGAGATGGGAGCAACATGTAGAGCAAAAAAGTGGGGAGAGCTTTTTCCCCAGGTAAAATCTACAGAGCATAGGCTAAAATTTGTAAAAATTAAAGGCCTGATCAAGAACTTTCTGGAAAAAAATTGTGTTGTTCATTCTGATTTCTGGAGGAGCTCTAAGAGGGGGATGTCCCACTTTCTATATGACAGTAATTCAACTTTGGAGACTTTGCCCTGATGTTCCCTCACCCCTGTACACCTGAGAGACATGGAGGAAATATTTTAAGCAAGGCCTTTCACAAGACTCATTTTTACTTCAGTCATCAGATAACCTTTTTTAGAACATGAAAGTTGATCACTTCTTGTGTTATTTAAACAAAACACTTCCTCAGAAATATAAGCAGGGAGTGAGAAAATTTCTCTTGGCAAAAATACTTGTACTCTTTGCAAGAAACATTTATTCATTTGCTCTTAGCAAATAAATGTAAAACTACTCATTTCCTGTTAAGGTATCTGTCTTTGCTACATAGCTGTGCAGATGCGTAATTTCAGTGGAAGCAGGCTGAACAGTGTTAAGGCTGTACACAGGGACTCCTTCCAGGAGTAGGTTCCTTAGAAATTGTAAATTGTTTCTTGTGTATGCTAGAAGTACTGTGAGCAGGATAGAAGTGTAGAATATGATCTAAGACATTCTGGAAACAACAGGAAAAAAGTCTACATACGTACAGCTCAGTTCTACAAAGTGCAATATGAATTCTTAGGGTAGAAAAGCCATTCAAACTGTCCTTTCTGAAGTATTCACAGTGTGAGGATTTATAAGATTATTCTTGCTTTTAAACACGCTCATAAGTACACACCTCACATAACCGGTGATGACTAATAGCCACAATACTTCTGTGTGCGTGATTGCTCTTTTGCAATATACTAAAAAATCTGAAGCCAGTGCACAGTTTAGATAGTGAGAGGTATGCAGTGTTTGAGGGGTATTGTCAAAGGAACCTCAGTAGGCTTTTAACAGTTCTGCAGAATTCTCTGGAATGCAAAAGCAAAACTTGCTTCCTTTAATGGCCTGAAGTTCCCTCTGGCAACCTCCTTGCTATCAAGGGTAGCTCAGAATGACATCAACATCTTTCAAATAGCACTGAGATAATGTTGAAGTATACAGAATTCTTTTGAAAGCTATGAAAACAAAAGAGTATATCTTGCTTCATAAGTTATGTAACATACTATTGTTACTATTCATGACTTTTCACACACATACCTTGCATCAGCTGTTATAGGTGATGCAAACTAGAGAATTCAAACCTGGCTTCTTGAATTTACAGTTTTCTATTTCCTCTGAAGTTTTGAACTGAAAATCAGCAGGTCTTGGCAATAACTGGGAAAAACATACTTTATTCCTTTTCACACTGTAGTAGCACCTACAATGTGAATACAGAGTTCACCACAAACATATTGCTATATACTTTTCTGCTCTGATAGTACTTACAGTGTAAGTTGGAATACAGCTTTATTGTCAGAGAAATAAATAGATAACAATATGGACGATTACCTGGTAAGAGTCTGTCTGTGTTGAATATAAACTGCTAATTGCCCTGTGCTGGTCTATCTTACATCATACAACCACCATTAGACAGAAGCAAAGAGGTTAAAAATTAAATAGGAACCTACCCTTTCTCCTTTTCCAGGGGATGACACAGTTCAATCTTTGGTTTGTTTTGTCATGAGTGGATTTTAATTGCTGGTATAGTCACTTTTCTCAATATATAACTTATCACAGTGACTCGAATGCTTTTATGATAGCCATCATAATTGCTAGAGATATCTTCAGAAGTCATTCACATTCCTCTGAGCTGGAAGAATTCCAGAGTTTATATGAGAATAGCTATAAAAAAGTGTTATCTGCTGGAAACATTTCCTTTTCTGTTTGAACTTTAAGGTTAGTATCTGATTAGCTTGCTGTAAATTGCAAAGGTAAATTTGACGCAATATGCACAGCACTCTGATCTTTAGGGGTCATTAGAATTACAAATGCACACAGTGCTGGCTCCTGACCCTGCTGCCATCTGAGAAATGGCTACTTGCTATTCTGCTTTGCTGATACCCTACACTGATAGGAACTTGGCTGACAATATGAGGAGAGGCTTAAACTGCTAGGCCTGTGGTTCACAAACAGCTGTCTTTTCATGAAAATTCATTGATGTTAAAAATAAATGGAGCGTTTTGCCTGTTGAATTTGCCTAACTGGTAGGAATCCTATCAGTTGATATTGCCTCATGCTAAGCTTGTGAGTATCTCTCAAAAGACTTAGAAAGAGTGAATGATCTGGCTAAGGGATATGTAGCTGGCTTAGCTACATACTTCACGACCCAATTCTCAGTCTGGCCCTGACCTTTTGCAGGAAGGTTTAATGCCCTTCACATTCCAGCTGTTTCAGCTTACTAATTATGTCCAAGTGCTGACTAATTTTCACTTAGTTTTTATGCTTGCACGCAGGGAACCCATGTTGTGTTGCTAGTTTGAAGAGTGTTCACACAATGGCTGTCCATGGCTTCCTTACCCATGCCTTTTCAAAAGGAACTCTTCAGACAGGGTCACCAAGTACTTTATTGGGAAGGCTCTGCAAAACATCAGACAGTTTTGAACCATGTTAACTTTTGGATTACTGAGTACATGTACTTCCAATAAATTGGATTACCTTCAGGTGGCAAAGAAGCACTGAAGAGTATATACCCCTATGGTCCCTGACCAAGCAGCCTGAAGCAAGCGTCTGTCATTCCCTGTTACATCCAGACAGTAGCTGTGCATACAGCCTTCTTGTCTATGCAGAGAAACTTAAGTGGTAAACTAATTAATACTCTTTTTCTTTCTTATGCATCTCATTCTTCCTCCTTTGCTACCCCCAGCCTGTGTAAACTAAAAAGCACTAATCCTCTAAAGACTTTGCAATGTGAGTGATTTGGATGTTCAAAGAGCAGATTACAATAATCTGAGACTGTACAAGCAGGAAAACATATTGACAAGTCATTCTGATGTAGCTATTTATGTCAATATGAATTTTGACACTGGGAACAGAAAAAAGCCATTTAACAAGAGTAGAATTTACATTCAAAAGTGGTTCTGTGAAAATTTCTTTGGCCAAAACACAAAATTATGCATAAAAAGGTCTAAAAAGGGAAAATACTATTAAGAGGGAAGCATTCAAGTGTGGAGAAAAGCAGAGGATTAAGACTGAAATCTTAATGCATTTCCTGGTACATTAAAGCACTGTTTTTAACAGTTTTCAATTACGCGATCGTATAAATTTCTCCCTCATGGGGACTCTGCCTCAATAAGTGCAAATGATAGATAGTTTTTTTCCTAAATGAGAAACTATTTCACAATTTGTTTTATTGTTCAGTGGGTGGCCCACTATCCTACTTCATGCACATTATTCAAACATTGCTCCAAAGGCAGAATATTAATTTTCTTATGAGTTTTCAATCACATTTATCATTATCATATATGAATATTTCACAAGTTGAGAAATTAATCTTGGAAACATTTCAATAAAAGGAGGGGAATAATTTTATTTCTAGTGCAAAAATTCATTGGTCTGCATATCACAAGGTTAAATTAGGGTCAAATATTTTCACTAATTAAGGTGCCTCATTGAACAGTCTAGGGCTTGTTTTTTTCAGATAAATTAGCACTGTTAAGAAGTCTAAAATGTCATCACACAGCTCAGTGTAACTCAGGAGGGAGGTGTTAATGCTTAGTATTTCTACAGGTCTGTAATAATTATATTATAGTGGGCACCTGGAAAATGGAAAGTACCAAATTAGTTATTGTATCTTAGAGTCCTGTATAGCATCAGATTTGTTGGAGGCTTGGAGTCTCCAGAATTCTTCTAATTTAATTCAAGACGCTGCTGGATCTACAAGTCATATTGTTCTTTTTTTAGCAAACAACGAAAAAGCAGCTTCTTCAATGAACATAGTTGCTGATCCCTTGACCGCTCACTCTTCAACCCTGATTCACCTCCACAGCCATCCTGAACACTGAATGAGGCTGAAAATAATGACTGTGATATCATTAAAGACTGTCAACATGTGCATACACATAAAAGAAATTAATTCAGATTGCTCAGAAAAATATAATTTTTACGTTTCTTAATCTTAGTTTACAATCTTTTGAAATAGCATAATTCTACTTGGCTATGTTTTGAAATAGCAGTTTAATATTGCAGGTTAGAAAAAATAAGAGACATCTCAAAAGATTTTTTAATTCAACAAAACATCTACTTGATGACCAAATATTGATAGTCACTTTCATCCTTGGTATGTCTGAAATAATTACATTCGTGAATCTGACTGCTACCATATGACAAAGAATATTTATTGGAAACAGACATTTCAGCAAAAACTGTCCTTTTGACTTCCATTCCTTGACACAGACATTTAGTGTTTGACCTCTCTGTTCTGTTCTTTCCAGTCTATTCTATTCTAAGATCCAGTTTTCATTTCTTTCTTCAATCTCACTATCCTTTCCAGTGACAGAAATTCATTGGGTGTGAGCTCATCAATGAGAAAAAATACTAGGAATTCTAAAATTCCAGTTAGGCCACTAACATGTTAATTCATAAAAACAGTATTTGTCCTAGTTTATATTTTCCCATGTATTATGTAGTCCCAGTCATTATGTCTTAGTATTTTTGCTCACCTTGCATGCAAAAGGAGTTCTTAAAAATTTTTATATTCCATAGACTACTTCTGTTTTCTCTGGAGTTCATATTCCTCGTTTCATTCTGTAGCTGTCATATAAATACTATTTATACTGCCTGGAGGAGAAATCAGATTCCAGTTCTCATTGCATTTTCCTTGGTTTATTTATTTCTTATATGTGTTGAAGCATTCGATAGTAGCTTTTATCTGCTCCAATTTGCAAACTTCCTGCAAAGGATTTGACAACAGTAACATGAATATCGTCCCTATAATTCTAGATCTTGTCCTAACCCTAGTGGATGTATCAGGTAGAGTCCATTAACCTAAATATATGATATTTCAATAAATGAAAATTTAAATAATACTAATTTAAAAGCAGTGTTTTTGAAAGCATGAGAATGATTTATGGTCATAACATTATGTTTCCAGCCTCAGTGAAGTGCACAAAGTTTAGAGTGATATCAGGTGTTCTACAGACAATGAAAGTTCCCTGGTCATTCAGATTCCATATTGGCACATTCTGTAGAAAACTACGTTTTTTTATTAAATAGATACCTTCAAAGGAAAAGAATTCCCCCAAACAACTAGACATATGGTTAAACTGATATATAAATAATCTCTCCCACATACGCTTCCATTCCCTTTTCTTACTTGCTGGATAGCAAACCCCTGTCCTGTCTTGTCAGGTGAGGTTACTGAAAGAAGACTAAAGTTGAACTTCTAAGACCATGATGGGACAACCGTTTTCTTTCTAGTCTCTTAAGTTCTTCCTTTGCTCTTTCATTACTTATGAATAAAACACAAGCAAGATCTGACATGTAAGAAAAAAATGAAGATATTACTCAAGACTTTGCTAAGGCTGACTGAGCCAGATTTCGAACTTCCAGGAAGCTCAGAAAATTCCTGGAATATTTTATGAGGGAGTTCCCCTGGTTTTCAAAGTCTGTTCTTCCTTGTTATAAGCAACACCAGAAGTGAAAAGTTATGAAACTTCTTTGGAAAGTGTCTCAATTTTTTCAATCACATTAGAAACAGGAAATTCTTCCAGACATCTCATCAAAGAGAACAGATAAATATCAGGGCTCACTGGATCATTTGAAGTTCATCCAATACTACTCTAAATTAAAGATTTTCTTCCTACTTCTTAAAGCCAAATGATGTCTGTAGAGAGGACAGGGAATCAACCGCCTGAGGTCTAATCTCATCTCTTTGATGTAATGCTGAGAAAGCTTTTCTGCAGGATAAAGACAATATTGGCATCACAGAAGTATTGTTATCCAGAGGTGAATGCCTACAACTGGTTTTCAGTTTCCCCTTCTTTTGCACCCAATCTGAAAACAAAGCATGTTATGACATCTAATGTTATTTCCAAAGCGTCAAATGCCATCTCTGTATGTAAAAGCTCACCTCAACAATCTGGTGGCCTTCTATGATAAAGTGACTGCAATAGTTACAAGGGAAGAATGACTGATGTCATCTACCTAGACTTCTATTAAGCCTTTGGCATGGTCCCACACAACTTCCCTATCTCCAAATGGAGACACACGGATTTGAAGAGTGGACTCTTTGTTGAATAAGGAATTGGCTGGATGGGCACAGACAGAGAGTTGTTGTCAATGACTCTATGTCCTGCTGGAGACCAGTGGAGTGGTGTTGCTTAGAGATCTTTGTTGGAGCTAGTGCTCTTTAACATCCTTATCAATGCCATAGAAAGTGAAATCAAGCCTGCGGATGACACAATGCTGAGCAATGCAGTTGACACAACAGAGGGGAGGCATACCATCCAGAGGGGACCTGCACAAGCTTGAAAAGTGGGCCCAGGAGAATTTCATGAAGTTCACCAAGTCCAAGTGCTTTTCTTCTCAATCAGATCTACAACAATTAACTGTGATTTATTTGATTTCTTGTATATTTTGATCCAGGAAATTCTGAACAGAATTACAGATATACCAGTTTTGATATATTAGTCTTGAACCCACAGTGCATTGGACCAGCGATATATGTTTTTAAACACATAGACCGATAGATTTTCTCGATCAACTGAAATGAGGGTGTCGAACACCAGCAGTATCAGGGCCTCTGCTTTTGTACATTGAAGATCAAATGCACGATAGTTGCTAAGTCCATGTGCATGTGGAGTAGCTATTTACTGAGGATTTTCTTCTGGACAGACTTTTGCCTGACCAAAACTGAGGCAAATTTTACACTTCCCACACAAACAAAATTTTGAGGTGGAGAAAGAAAACATATTCAGGGGAAAATGGACTAAAGAAGTCCTATCCATGGCATCCTCTCCAAAAATCCTTTGTCACTATTATTGGTTTCGAGAGTGACAGAAATTTACAGTAAGCATTTCAGTTTAAACTACTTGTACTCTTATTCTGGTATTTAAAGCAGCATAAAACAGCATGTTAAAATATGGAAAGACAGCATACCTCCATGACAGGAAAGTTCTGAGGGAATTTGGAGCCTTAACAGAACACAGAAAATAGTGACTGAGGAAAGAATGCAGTTTCACTCTGTGATGTAACTTAAAAATCATAAATGTGTTTCATGTAGAGAAGAATGCATGAATTCATCCTGATTTTCTGAATTAATTTATACCATTAACAGAGAGGCAGACATGCTCCTACAAAAGGATGGTGATGTGGGACTGGGAATACTTGCTGCATAACTGTGACTGAGCGGTGTTTTAACATCATTGCCACAAACATTGAGCCAGATGTATTCAAGGCCTCGCCTGTGGCTTGATGACACATACCGTTTTCACAACAATTGGTGGATTTGTGGTAACAATCAAAAGGCATTTAAAATGCTTGGAATGTGGTTTAGAAACCCGCCTTGGCATCCCGCTTTTCATGTCTTAGCATAAATGCCTCAACTGTTTTTATTGTTCTGCAACTGCTCATTTATTTTGAAAGAAAGAGCTTGGCCTGCAGTATTTGCATTCAACAATACTTGAAACAAGACGTTAAAGTATTTTTTAATTATGCCAGTGAAATATTTCATATGAATAATGCCAACAGCTGGGTCAGACCTTTTGGTTTTGAGTAAGAGTTTATTCCAGGTTTGTTAACTAAGGGGTTCTTTTTTTAGAGAAAGAGTTTCTGATAAATTGCCAGTTTGGAAATATACTACAGAACAGGAATGTCTTTTCAATTTACGTTGCAGTTGTACCACATTCTTTATGTATTTCTGATTTTTTGCCCTTATGACTCTATTTTATCATCATAATTGCTGCACAACTGATGAAACAGCACAGAACTACTTTCAATAAAATCAAGAAAAGAACAATGTTAATGTGAAACACATTTAGGAACAAATTACTTTATTTTGGTGGAACAAGACTGAAACAGACTTACAGATCTATGGACAGACAAGGAATTACTCCACAGGTTTAAAAGATAGATCCACCGATTGATGATTAGATCAATAGAGAGCAGAATGGAAAATCCATCTGTTACTGAACATCTTGTCTAATTTCAAAATTCAAGCACGACATTTTTAGCATTGAAAAAGCAACCCATAAGCTTTCTTTCCTCTGGGCTGCAATTTATTTGGCAATTAATGATTAAGAATAATTTTCTAGATCTTAGTAAGAAAGAAATCAGTCTAAGGATTGGTGAACCCTATCAATATGAAAGAGGAGTTTGCTTGACCTCAGAGAGAAGAAAAGTTTGGTTAAACAGCTAAACTTTAATCAAAAACTTCAGTCAATAATTTCTGTCACAAAAAAAAAAAGATAGGCAATTTTCATGCCTAAATATTTGAATTGTGATATACAGAGTTGGGATCATCAACTTTTATGAAATTATTAGCCAGTAAACTCATCTACTTTTAACTCAGAGGCCCAGTGTGGGGAGAACTACAATCAGTGTAGTTAATCACACTGCATCACTGAGATGTGGAGCCAGCTCTGTTGGCTTTGGAGTAATGGAGCCAGTCAGCCTGGGGACAGCCATAGAAGTTCCTGCCACCTAGTGCCAGCTCTGCCTCTCTTTCAAGAAAAAGTCTGCTTGTGTAACTGCTATTTTGCCCAGTATTATAAGGAAAAATCAAAACAAATACCCATTCAGACTACTACACTAGGCTTCAAAACATTGAGTTCAGCTCTTGCCCTCTGTTCGTATTAGTCTCCATAATAAAGGCAAGGGTTTCTGATGAGAAGGTGATCAGATGTGAATGGATCCAATTGCAACTGTTTCAGGAATCCTGTTTATGGCTTAGGCAGCCCCTAACAATCCACACCCCCAAATCTTCACTGACTTTATTTCTTGGTGTTATGATTAGATCAGGCCAGAATCATGGAAATATATGACACCTTTCCATATGTTGTTCTTGGCTTCTCAGTAAAAACCTGTGTTAGAATTATTGTTATTATCATTACTATTACTAACCTGAGAGTGTCTTTTGATATACTACTGGGAATTCTGCACTGACTGTATCTCTTTTAAAATCTGCGAGGTGGTTGGAACACATCCCAACAACTTCAGCAAACTCCAAAGACTATGTAGTCTGCAATTTCTATGTAGTCTGTTCTTTTACTCTTTAAAATGTAAGAAAATGCCTACTTTTTTCCTCATTACATCATTCATTTTACAGAGGAACTGTTTGCCTAGGTTTTTTTGCAGAAGACTCTGTGTCTCAAACCATTTTAATTCAGTAACTCATTCTTTTGGTTTGTTCTATGCCCAGATCGCTGGAGATTTTTGTTCACTTTGGGAGACAGTAGAACCAGTAGGACCAGTAACCTTAAAGTTCCCTCTTTCCATAATATTTATATTTGTTTTCCTTTAGATGGAATATTTCTTTCTAAAAGTGTCTTAGTCTTTTTGTCTGTTGGTGCAATGGCCGTGATTCTGTGCAGAAGATAATTTTTTAATTAAAAACTCTTGGACCAATTTCTGAGTCTGCAAAGTAGCACTGACTGTGATTTGACCAAAATAATTTATTTCAACTATCTCCTCAAATTTGAAGTTATTATGAACTCTTTCCATGAAGAACATGACCTTTGATAGTAAAAACTGAGAAAAATAACACCCAAACCTGTTTGTTATGTTTTTTTTAATTGTATCAGAAATATGGATGATTTCAGAAATAGGCACTATCATCACTACACCCATTGCTTCAGTACCCTTGTGACAGGAACAGAAAAGGAGAAAGTTCTGTCTGCATTCCTTCCTTCTTCTATGCTATCCCTATCTGGCATTTTTCCAGGGCATCAGCTTGGCTCCAGATATCTTTTAAGGGCATTATTGCACAAAGTGGAGGGAACTATCTGTAAAAATTATACACTAATGGAAAAGTCCATATGGACTAAATTCAATTTCTTCATAAGTGAAGTTATTAATAAAAAATTAGGGACATAAAGAAGTTGTAGATTGAAGATATAACAAATATTGTCCTGTGTAGCCTGGAAATCAAATCAAGAACATTTTTAACTATCTGAAATAACTAGAAGCATGGGGAAAACAAATTACAAAAGAAGTATCTTTGAAACAGGAAAGTAGTAATTTCTTGGTTTACCATACCATCCATGCTAAAATCGCAAAGCATCATGTAGTGAACAACCAAACAGTGTCCACGCAGGCAAATCAGTAAGACAAAATCATACTGACAGTAGAAAATGTTATCAAAATATATCTTTTAGTTCCTTCTACTGTATTCTACTTCCTAGACATGCTATTTTCTTAAAAGAAGATGTGATGTGAAAGCCTTCAGATTACCTACCTCAAGGATTTTATGTTTTGAGAGTGCTGCAGATAATTTTAGTCATTTTGAGACTGTGATGGCTTACAGTTGCCTCAGACTTCTTTTCTCATAGTGTAGAAAGAAGTGTGAGACAATTTCCTCCTTTTTCTTCTGATCAGCTCATAGATATGAATGCTTTTATTTTAATTATAAAAACCTTTCTTGTTGAAGAATTGGGATCCTTGTTCTTGGAAATTAAAATCTTTCTCTTATAGTCAGTTCAAAGCTGACTCTTTCATTGCACAGAAATGAACTGAATTTAAATGTCTCTTATTCCTCTGTCATTTTGACTGTACTTTGTGTGGTACTGTTAGAGCACTAGGTTTAATGTGTCATTGTAATTGACCAAAAGAATCGCATACCTCAGCTGGTTAAAAACTGGAGTAACCTTTCTGTAATTTCTGACATTGGGCTTTTTCTAGGGAATCACCAGTGATGGTGTCTGCTTAGTAACTGTTTTATTCTTCTCAGACCAGCTTAGAATGTACTTACCTGGCAGGGGAGACACCAGGATCAGACAGGTGATTTTACCATAAATATGGTGGAAAATGGTAGCAATCAATGATTTGTCTTCCACATATCGTTCAATATCGGCTTTGTTCCTCAAAATGCCTAATCTTTTTAAGAACATCGTATTCATATTTATGCAAATAATTATCAGTCCGGATGACAAGATAATCAAAGTTGTATATTAATGCATTTTTTCCTCTGACTCTAATTAAAGCCCACCATTTCAGAAAAATAGTTCAAGATACTAGATCCAACCACTACAGCACTTCATAGGAGTTGGAACAAGGTTGTCTCTTCTGAAAATCATATCCTTCATTTATTTCTAATTTATTGGTCATATCTCTTAACGTAAATTTAAGTGTCAATTTATGTAAGTTTTCCTTGAAAATTTAGAACTATCTGGAGGTTTAGGGAACCCTTGAGAATGGCTCTTACTGAAGCTTGAGTTAGCACTGTTCTGGCAATGGCTTTATAGGGAAAGACAGTTCAAAGTCAGTTGCAACAGCATAACAGAGTTAGATCCTCCTTGTATTTCACTCCAAATGCTGAAAAAAAAAATAAATCTAATATTCCAACAAGAAGTGAGAAATTACACTTTGACTTGATATTAGGCAGAGAAAGACAACAGTGCATTTGATATAAAATCCTTGTTAGTTTTAAACTGTGATTAATATCAACCTACATAACAGTTGATGTGTCTTTCTTTCCTGCCTCATCTTTGATAAGTACAGACACGCTGTCTAGTGCTGCCGGAAATGACTCATTTAACAAGATCGTTCTTGTTTACTGTCCCTTGCCAAGGATCTAGTTAGGTTTCGGCTAATTACTTACATTAATATTATGTAGGGATTCTGAAATCATAACTTCATCACACAGTGACTACAACTCAGTGTCTATCAAGCTGCTGGACTAAGTTCAGATGTAAGGAGACTTACCCCAGATTCCATAATCTGCAATCACTTCTTGATTCACTTGTCTGCCAAATGCATTTGGTTCTAATTTCATTTACCAGAAGTATTTTCTGCTTCTAGAAACAGCTGTCGCGGTATCAATTCATAATACTTTTCAAAGTTACAAATGAGTTTACAAATGTTGAATATTAAAAGAAGAAGAAGGATATGATGTACTTTCTTATTAAAAAACTGAAAATTATTTACAGAAAATTAACCTGTCATTTTATTGCTGATAAAATCAAAGGCTCTCTCTTTGTGACAAGATTCTGGAATTGTCCCTGAAACATGTATTTTAATGCTAACTGTGAAGTCTAACGTCTTGTTTAGAATATTTTTAAAAGAAATCTGCTAAACCATATCTCCTTTATAAAGAGATCGATGAATGATTAATTACTGTGTCTGTCCATACAAAATCAACTGAATGTAAAATCCAACAATACATAAGGCAGTCTGTCATGTGTAGTGTTCTGAAAGGTATTTTCCACTCTCAGTATCTCCATGTGAATCAACAAAACAAGAGCACTTACAGTGAAAGGATGTGAAAGATTAAGATTTATTCAAGTGTGTGGGCACAGTGCAATGGCCACATAGTACAGCATACTGACTGTTGTGTGAAAAATGTAGCATCATACCTTCATGTAGTTCAAGCAGAAAGATTCTACAACTGGTTTGTCATGCTAACATGACAGGGCAACACCTTAAGCAACCCTGCATTATTGTCCTCCCTGACTCACAGTCATTCACTTACCATTTTGCAACATCTGGTATGTCCTACTATCATTTGATTTACAATGAGGATATGAAGTTCACATGCTTTTTGAGTCCCTATAGCTCTTAGTAAAAAGATTTGAGTGCCATAAAACAATCTAAGAGCTTCAGGTTTAGCTGGAGTGGAACTTGCAAAGTCAAAAAACAGGGGATATCAGTGTTTGCAAACCTGAATATGGAGCTCAGGTCATTGATCTTCAACTGAAAAGACTGGACTGAGACATGAATTAATCAACTAAATTTCAACCAGTGCTATTCTGATCCACTAACCAGCCCAGAGAGACCAGAGACAACCTTTGAGCTTCCCTTCCCCTGAGCTAAGATTGCTATACAATGTGCTTGAAGGACAGTACAAAAAAAATCACTTCAAGTTTCTTTCTTTGTCTTTAGGGACAATTGACACTTTTGCCTCTGACTGTCAAAAGCTGGGCAACACCCATATTGTAGTGAAGAATTCCTCTCCCATTCTTGCTAACTAGATCATTCTTTAAAATAGAAAATAAGTCCCTATATGATCAGCTAGTAGTTTCTCAGCCAGAAAACTTTTTCTTATAGGAGAGAGGTTATAGCTTCTTCAAACACCTCTTATTTGTGAATTATTTTGTATCCAGTGCAAATAGTAAAATCATTGTTAGTAGTGGGTTCACAGAAGTACAGCTGCTTCAGATCCAATATGTGCTATATAAAAAAAAACTTCTTTCATATGGTGAGCCTAACTTAGTCACTGTAGGTACATAAATTTCAGCTCAGGTTGAAGCATTTCTTGGTAGTATGGCAGTGTGGTGGGGCCCACAGAAAGCTTAAAAGTGATTTTGTTTACTGCTAGAATAGGAAGAAATCAATATTAAATTAAATACCAAAACTCTTTTTTAGGAAATCATAAAATGCATCATTTTGGGTTTTTAACCTCCGGAAAATAAACCAGAATTGGAGTGTTATGGCATTACTTGAATTATACTGATAGCTTCAACTCTTCAAATGTCTAGTTTTCTTGATTTTTAGTATTTCTTAAGTCTGAGAATTAAGGTTTTTTTACCAAGAGTTTTTTATATTATCATTTGTCTGTATACACTACAGAATACAATGTAGGCTAAGGATCCTGATGCTTTTGCTTTTGGTTTAACCTAATACTGGATAATTGAAGACTGTCTAAAACTAGGTGTAGGTTATAGATAAGTATTCATTTTACCAATAAAATCCTAAACCAGTTTCACACTATTGTATGATTTGCTTTATTGGCTCTTTTTCATGACTGCCATTCAACCGGGAAATGTCTTGGACTTGTGGCCTGCATCATGTTCTCAGGGCACAATGTGAAAAGAAATGTCTAACGCAAGCATCAAAGCTCCTTTTCCATTGCTAAGTCTTGAAACTTAATAAGAAAAATGGAAGGAGTGTGATCTAACTCCAGTCCCACTCTCACACTTCCTCACTTTTCACCGTGCTCCATAGACTACTAAACCACAGTCATGAACTTAAAGCCTGTCAGTTTTCAGACTTAAAATTATTTCAGATCTGGTTCATAATCTTCTACAAAGACTCTTAAATTCAGAAACATTTAGCAACTCCTGCACACTCAAAATCCTGGAAAATGTGCGTGTAATGAGCAACTCTTGAAAACATGTTGGCTTCTATTGGAAGTGCCACGAAGGAGTTGCAAAAATTGTTCCTATACGGGAAGTCATTATTCTGTGCAGTGTTCTAAATAAAAAAAAAATAAATTGATATAGCTAGAAACCTAAACCCGATAAGTGGTGTCTTCCTCTGTGAATATATTCTCCAGATCTCAGAGATAAGAAATATTTATAAATTTAAAAAAATTTTATTTCAGTCAGAAATTTATTTTCTCTTGGCTAATTTCACCTTATGCTTAAATACTTAGAGAATCTAAAATTTACCAAAATTATCAAGTTCAAACAGTTGAAGATCTGGTATTAAGATGACAAAATTCATATTTGGTTGATTCAAAAGGAATATAGAAACAAGCACTTATGCAACTAATGCAACTTATGCAACTTATGCTACTAACCCAACTAATGAGCAACAGTGGAAAAAACCATTTTTCTCCTTCCAAAGGGGTGTAAGTATGTAGTTTCATTTACTAGACTATATGTTTCTTAAAAAAAAAAATAAAATGTGTACATTTCAACATATCATTACAGCTTTTGAAATTGGAGTCACATCTGTTCTGGTGTATTTGAAGAAAACTAAAATTAAGGAAAAGTAACCTTCTGTGTAAATCTGAAAAAGAACATTTATTTTCATTTTTTTCTGGTGAAAATGCAGAGACAGTACTTAAATCTAATCTGATAATATAAAGAAAGGTCTAGAGATATAAGTATAAAGCACTGAAAGTTGCAGCAACTCTATGCACATTTCTTCCCTTGTCTCATAATAAGTAATTTCCTTTGAAAAAAGCATATGAAGTGAGTTTCATAGTTTCAAATTTCAAGGACTTTCTCATCAGCATCTTTAATATTCGTCCTACCTTCCTATTTTAATTCCATAAATATTATCAAATTGTTGTATTTTCATTGGATGCAGGCACTTGAAATATTTACTATTAATATCAGAATATTTGTTACAGCTTCAGCAATTTATTTCAACTTTTTCTAACTGTGGGTTTTTTCTTAATAAAATATAATAAAATCAGATTCAGCTGTGAATTAATGTTTCAGTAAAGAAAACCCATAGACAGTTTAAAGCAATTTCCAAGAGATACTGTGAAGAAACTTTCCAAAAAAGAGAAAGAAAACTGTCAATCCTACCCATCAAAATGAATTTTATTTTTTTTTTTTGGGGGGGGGGGATGTGTCTTTTACCTGAAACCAGAGAATATAATCATATAATGGACTGGGTTGGAAGGGACTTTAAAGATTGTCCATTTCCAATGCTCCTGCCATGGGGAGGGACACAACTTTTGTTAGACCAGGTTACTCAGAGTTCCATCCAGCCTGGCCTTAAACAATTTCAGGGGTGGGGCATACACAACTTCTCTGGGCAACCTGTTCCAGTGCCTCACCACCACCACAGTGAAAAAATCTTTTCTAATATCTAATGTAAATCTACTCTCAATTTGAAGTCATTCCCCCTTGTCCCGTCACTACACACTTTTGTAAAAAGTCCCTCTCCATCTTTCTTGCAGGCCTCTTCAGGTACACGAAAGATGCAATTAGATCAGCCTTCTCTTTTCCAGGCTGAACAATCCCAAATGAAGCAAAAATTTAGTTTGTGGCACTAAAAGTTGTTCAACTAAGCTTATTATTATTTTCTTTACAGATCATAGTTAAGTAATATATATATTCTAATTTTAAATTTGAAAGGTTAATAACGTTAAAATGAGATCTCTTCTCTTTGCTCCACTCATGTGAAACAACATAACATTTTTGGTTATTAACCACATTAACCAGTTTGGAAGTAAGTGAATTTAGTTCCTAATCAGAAATTCTAAGTATCTAGCAATAACAGGATACCAATAGATGATTAGTGGTCTGCCAGATACTCAGGTAAGTGAAAGCAGAAGAGATATATTATTACAAATTACCACTGCCAACATGTGCTTAACATCTATCTATACCTTTTTTTTTCTTGTATCCTTGATATTGCTTTTGAGAAACTCTTAGGTAGTACCTTTTTGTAGAATGAAAAGTTGCTGCGGAATCCATTATCTGGCTAGACTAAAGAACACTTAGGTCAATTGTACCAGTAAAAGTCCTTCAAGACAGTTTAACTTTTTCAAAAGAGCAGTCGAGTTTCAAAAGGTTTAAGCAGCCTTACAACCAAGGAAATGTGTACATTTTCAAGATCAGATGTTACAGACCATTAGTCCATGATGTGAATTCTGGCCTTTCAGGTATTTTGAGAAAATCTGTTATTTCATTAAAGTTCTGAAAGAGTTCTACTGTTTGTTCTCTGTGACTTCCTATCATCAAAAAGTCATAAGGGACTTCAATAAAAAGAGTTAATGTGTGTGTATAACTGCTCTTTGGGATTAAAAGACCTAATGGGCTCAAGAGACATTGACCTATAGGCTAAAAAAACCTGCTGACATAATAGACCTAAAGAAATTCATTTACTCAGATATCTACATGAATTGGAGTGTCTCTGTAGATTTTCATGCTGAGATATTCATAAAGAGATTTATCATATTATCCAGGGCAGCAATCCAATCCTAGATGTCTCTAAGGACAGTGGAGACTCTAAACAGCAAAAGATCCACTTTGGTCCCTTCAGTCAATTTTCATGCACTTCTTTGAGGATTTAGTTAGAATACATTTATTCTCTATCTACCTACACAACTCACAAACAAAACCAAAAACGTGCAGCTGCCGTTCCAGATCGCTTTTGCATCTGGGCAACATGAATTGAAAAGAACATAAATTACCCGCAAAGAGTTTACTAAAGTTTTGGAAGTAAGGATAAAATATGACATGCCAATGAAGAAAGAAGGAATACCAACAAGAAAAATAAAAAATAAAAAGGTGATAGAAGCTCATGGTAATAAGGTTGCTCGTGTTTCTTTTTTGTCAGTTGTTATATATATTATAATATCTATTACAGTTATATTAATTTAATTTTTTACCATCTCTGTTCTAAAGCATCTTTACAATACATCTTCTAAGGAATCACAAAAACAGAATCTTGGTCTATAATACCCAATCAATAAAATTTTGTAGGAAATGGAACCCATTCTCCATCTTGATCTCCTCATTTGTGGTATGATCCACCTTTCCATGGTGGATTTGGCAAAGTTCACATAAATTTAAACACCACAAAAGTCTGGAATTTACAAAATGTTACAGGAACAAATAGATGCAAATAGCTAGTAAATAGCACACCAAAAATGTCAAACAAAGCATTTTCAGAAAAAAGGAAAGGAAACCTAGAAATGTTTCTGCAAATTATATATTTTTGTCTTATATTAGCCTACATATTCTTTTCAAAAAGATTTTTTATACATCATTTGGAAGTTTAAGTTCTCTATCTTGCCTTTAATTTCAGATTATAGAATTCATACATTATTCAGTTACATCTACAATACTTCTGAAAGAACTAAGAAATACCCATGAACAACAAAAAGATATTAAAGTATAAGCAATTGCCAAAAATGTCATGCACTTGCCACAGCTATTTGTATTCTAAGCAACTGAAAATGATAGTATTCTAAAGGTTTTGGATTACCCTCTTTCAATCATTGATTTAAAGGGTCTTTGGATTAGACTGTTAAACATTACTGTATAAAAAGTGCATCAAATTCTATTTTTTAAGTTATTTGAATAAGTAAAGTTAGAAATTACTTTCAGATGGTGAAGCAAATGTAATACAACTAATGTTGTCCATGGATGCACCTTTTTTTTTGGCTAATTCTTTCTAAATGCCACTTGATGCTATGGAGTGCTAGGTATTGGTAACATATGAATGACAGATTTTCAAAGGGTTTTCAATACTTATTTTTCATTCCTTTTGAAATTCGAACATTTAAATAATGTTTTAATTTTAAGCTATTTCATGCATGGGAAAACATAAATGTTGAGAAACAGATATCAAGGCATGGTTTGTAGGGTTGTCAGGCTCCTAGCTGTTTCATTTACAGTGCCTAACACTTTCTTTTTTTTCAAGGTGTACATTTCAGCTATGCAAGTGAGAGAGGTTAAAAGTCACTCATATTTTACTGTATAACTTAATGGGCAAAAGAATTGGATATAAATGAGTGTTTTGAAATTGGAAAAAAAGGAGTAGTGAATCAATTTAAGGAGACATTTAAAACAAATTTGAGAATGGAAAAAAATCTTTATGGTAAAAAAAATAAGTTTACAGAAATAGGAAAAAACAACCTGCACGAATTAAAAAACAAACAAACAAAAGGTAAGAATGGTAATTAATGCATCATTATGAAACTGTGGGAAATAAAAGTTTAGTTTTATACAATTATATACCAGAAATTAGAGATGGAACAATAATGAAATTATAACACTTTAAAGTTTATGATCTTGATAAGTAGATATAAAGTGTGCCCAGAAAAAAAAGAATGTGATAAATTATTACATATCTTCTATGATGTACTGGAGGAACAGACTTCATAGGCATATCAGAACAGACTGAAAAGCAAAAACCCACTAGAGGAAAAGACCATCACTGGAACTAATATATAACACGTAATCTTTTTTAAAAGGAGAAAAATTAATGAAACCATATATGAAGTGTAAGTAGAACTCTGTAAGTAAAATAAAATATACCTTCATGTTTAATTAAAGGAAGAGAAGACCAGAATAATAGCAGAATTTCATGTTCAAGGCAATAGTGAGAGACATATACAGAAATCACAGATCTCTCAAGCTACTAAGAATTAATATGTGTTAGATAATATTAAATTGTCCTGACCAGGACACTCTTGGAACTTCTAAAGAAATGTTAAGTTTGCATTATAGAACATCCTTGATAATCTCAGATCATTCTCGATAGAAACCTAGATGAAAAGAGTTCCAATGACTATTATCTAATAAAACAAAGCAAAAGAGAACAGCCAAGACACACACACGTTAAACTCTTCAAAGTCAGATGCAGTCTCAGTCATTACAATTTCCATTATTTGCAGCAGAATCAAAATGTTGAAACTAACAGTTCATTAAAATTTTCTTCATCAAAAAAGAACAAAGACAAGTACTTTATAAGACTGTGATGGAAGATTAGTAAATGTTTACTAGAAGCATAAACCTTGCTCTTTGGGAAAGAACTCTCAGGTTGAGAAAGATCACAGTGAAAAACCTCTTAAATTACTAACAGAACTTTTTTTTTTTAAAATTTTAAACATACCTTTATTTTCAGGAAAAAAAGTTCTGAGAGAAGAAGCCATTTAATATGAATTTCCACAAATCAGAAACACAGACACATTTGAAGAACAGCCGTGAGAATCCCCACCTATTGCTCACTTGAAAGGGAAATAAAAAGAAGATACCTAGAAAGGGAGAGATCTTGAAACATCTCTTCATTTAATGCAGGATTCTATGAGAGATACGAAAGGATGAAAGAGAATATAAAACGGGCAGAAGCAGAAAATTGTCCCACCTGAGGAAAAGCATTTTTATGATTTTGTCTGATTTTCCTACTAAAAGTATCATTGTCTATACTGGAATATTTTATTAAATAGTTTTGAAATTGAATTTGATTTCTTAAATATTTTGTTATATAAGAGCAATTTTGCATGTCATGACTTTCAATAATTAAAAAATAAAAAATAACAGAAAATAACCTGGAATCAAAAGATTATATTGTTTTCTCTGATTAATGATGAGGTCTTTGAAAGAATTCTTCAATTTCTTAATGCTATGAGTCCCACAGTATTCTAAAGTAGAATAATTTCTGGAAAAAAACCCAAACTCTATGAAATAAAAGCATACACTAAAAGAAAACAGAATCTTATGCCAAACGTGCTAACACAGTCCTCCTATACATTACTCTAGAACCACTCATTCTCATAAGTAGCGTTTAAACTCTGCAAATAGCAGTGGTCATATATGCATTAGAACAGAGGTGTCCTGTCAATGGCTTACAGGGAAAAAGTTTGATCTTCTGATGCTGTTCACTGTCACAAGATGTGGAAAAAGTACATTTAGGCACTCATTCAGTTAAACAAAGTACGATGTTTCCAAGAGGACACTGCATCCTCAGTTCAGTGGAAGATGACAGAAACGTGGGAAACGCTGTACTACCATTTATTTAACGTATTTTCACATGGGAAATATTTTTCATGTGTACTAAATACATGAATATGGTTAGCATAAGGAATAGTGTAGTAAAAATTAAGATGTCGGATGTGATCTTTGAATATATGAACTGATGAATCTCCAGTGAACCTGAGTTTCCTCTGCGTTTGCCCAACTGTGGCATGCTGATCAGTGGCCAGAGCAGAAGAAGGACAGATAATGATGAAATGTACACATTTAACAGGACAATTACCCATTTGAATAACTTATCCATCCTTCTAATGGTTTCACTGAAGGTTTTAAGTTCCACATGGTTTTCTTGTTCAATATGCAATATAGTTCAAATTAAAATTAGCTCAGAAAGCACTATGTTATCTTGTGTTAAAAAAAAGAGAGTGAAATAAAGCTTGCAATGATGTTTAACCATTTATGTTTTGTTCTTAAAAACAGGACAAATATAAAGATGAAAAGGAAATCTCTGAGTTATAATTTCTGCATATGGTACCATTTCTTCCTAGGAAAGGTTGGGTGATTAACACAGCCCGGTTAAGGGAAACGGGGAAGTCCACTCAAAGGTCCAAGACAGGTTGTAGGTTGAAGCAGAGTGAATACTTTATTAAGATTATTCCCCCTTTTATAGAGGAGTTTGAAGAACCCTCTGGAGTATTACAAACAAAAGGAGGAGTTTGCTACAGGAAGGATTGCAATTGGATACAAGACTAAAGGGCAGGGATTACAACTGAATATGGATAAGAAAGGAGGAGCAATACCCTTGTCAGGGAACCAACCATCGTAAAAGGGGTAAAATAGGGGGTAGGATTTTACCATACAACATGACAAGTTTAATTCAACATTAAACTCTAGTTCAATTCATTAAATCCTTCGTTAATAAGTCAAGTCCATAGTCTTAAACAAAGTCTTCTTCCTCTGGCGATTCTTTTAATGGTGTGATCCATCTCCGGTATGCCTCTTTTTCATGTTCCTCATCTCCCACAGGTGATGTGCTGCTTTTTTCAAATGTAGGCTTCTCTTCAACTGTAGAATCTTCTTACACATTGATCTTTTTTGTTTGTTGGCAGCATGTAATATAATTGCCTTGTTTCTCATACGAACTTTGTTTTTCCTGATCTTGGATTTTACATAAATTCCTCTGGACCTAATAAAGCTTTATTTGAGTGGGTTATTAAATAAAATTGAAATAAGAGGGACAACTTGATCAAAACTTCACTTAACAATGATTGGTTCATCCACAAACACAAACACAGGCCAAGGAATAGTGTTTCTCCTCAGCACTTCAGATGTTGTTTGTTTATTAATAGAACAGTGTTTTGGTATTTAATTTTTACTGAAATTTTATTGATTTCATGAAATTTTAATTCTTGAATAAGTTTTTTAATAGATTGGATAGATTTTTTTTGGTAATAACTTCTGAACATGGAATATCAGAAGTACTAAACCGTTTTTAGGTAAGTGAAAAAAGTAAGGCTTCTTATTTGCATGCCAAGTTTATTGCTTTTAATTGTGAGATAATATGGCCTATTTGACTTTCCCTAGCTTAAAAGTCACTCTTTTATTACTGCTATCTTTTTAATGAAATATCTGTTTTGCATGTATATTATGAAGTTTAAATTCACACACATCAACACTTCAGTCTCTCCCTAAAGTAGCTAATTCATGAGGCACTCTTTGATAAATCTATTTACTTACATTTTTATGTATCTCCCTTTACCTTTTAATCTCCACTTCTGAATTGATATTTATCTGAGTTCTTCTCTATTCTTTGTCTTCAAATAGGAGACTTTGTTATTGACTTTATATAGCGATTTCTGTTTATATTGACTTTGAGCCAGATCCAGATTGCTTGCTTGACATATTTAATTTAATTGCCTGAAATCTAGGTAGTAGGCTCTTGATCTTTAAAGGGAAATCCCAGAGAGCTTAAGTCAATTCCTTCAATTTGTCCCTATTTTTTATTTGTTTGTTTTTTTTTTCTTTTGTAATTGGGGTTGGTTTCTTTTTCATGTGTTTTTTGTTGCTCTTGGTTTACTTGTTGGGTTTTGGTGGGGTTTTGTTTTTGTTTGTTTGTTTGTTTTGTTTGGGTTGGTTTGTTTGTTTGTTTGTATTTTGAGGGGGGAGGGACGTTTCTAGTTTTCAATCTCCTGAAAGTCAAGACCTTTTAATTGGATATTTACTGGTAAAAAATTGGTAAAAGTCAATTATTTTCAAAAAAATAATTACTTTGCTCAAATTGTTGCAAATTTTCAAGATATACTTCAGACAATGTTTTAGTTTTGCTTTGTTTTTGTTTTGCATTGGGAGAATACAATGACATCACAGTTATTAGTTGCCTAATAGGAGAGTCAGCCACAAAACTTCTTCCTCACATGTGAATGGCAATTGCAGGGCTGGGTAGTGATCCCAAACTGGTCCTCATGACCACAATTTATTAACTGAACAGACCAGCAGACTAACTTAGCTTTACTAATTAAGGTACTCAAGAAGATCTAACTAGTCTTTGCATTGGCTTTTTTTAAACAACATCCATAGAAGAAATAAAGTTCCTCACTGACTCTGAGCAAAAGATTTGGGTGAAATGGGCCCTGGTTTTGGAATGTAGTCTTACTTAATCACCTTTCAAAATTAAAGCTCTTAAGTACATGGGATTAAAGTTCATGTTTAAATTCTTTCTTGAAAGAATTTAATTTAAGGAGGACAAGGTATGAAAAGAAGCAAAAAGAATCTAATTTCTCATTCTAAGCAAACTAAGTAAACATAGTCTACATGAATTAAGACAATTGACTAAATTAGGACCAGTCATGCCACACAAGACTGTCAGATTTGAAAAAGAATTATTCTGACAATGTGGAAATATAAAATTAGCTTATGGCACATTAATTCAGTCAATGATTTTTTCTGTCTCCCATGAGATAATAATTATCTCATTCTCTAGTAGCTGGACATATAGTAATTTAAACTATCCAATTTAACTATCTTTGTTTCTTTGTTAATAATTTAAAATTATAGCCATTAATTAATTTGAATATATCAGATGTGAACTGAAAGCTGTACTTTGGAGTACTATTTTCTGTAAAATATTCAGTATGTTGTAATTAAAGCTAGATGAATTCTTTTTAAAAAAATCTCATAATTTGTCATATATGAGCACGTGGTGAGTTTAATTAATATCAGTAGAGTAAAATCAAGCATTTTAAAGTGCTAATTTAGGATAACAGAATATGAGCTACCGCAATTCTGAAATGTTCATTAATTTCTAGTCATGTAGTTTGTTTCTGAAGCATTTTGTTGTTTTCAGAACAGAACTGAACTTGGAGGAGGAAATTGAGAATAATGCTCTAAGATGCACTTTCTAGTTGTCTGAAAGCATAAGGGTCTTGAAGATTTGAGACAGAAATATTATAAATTGTGTTTAGTAGCTTATAATCAGCTTTCTGTTGTCTGGAGAAATAGAGCACGATTTGCACAATTAGTGCAAATATCACCACAACGGGGTCCTGCTAGGTTCCAAGCAGCCCTTGCTGCAGCAGTGTGCTAATAAGTTTTTCCTGGGGAGGATTGGCCAATCAGAAGGTTTCTGGCAAATCCCCTTCAAGGACAAATAATTTTTTTGAACTCAGTCTTCACTTGTCAGGTATTTATGTTTGAGCTCCAGCATTTCTGGAAACATGAAGAGATATCCTTTGAGTGTGGAGCCAACTTAAATTGGGCTGAGTCTGATACAATTAGAACAATATCACAGAGTCAAATTAGTTTTGTAAGTCTATGATTCTAACACTATATTAACAACCATTCCAAAGCTAAGCTTACTCTTACAGGACAAACTCCACTGTCGCATTGTCTAAATGGAATCATCTATCTGTCAATAGGGTAACACACTTATTGACAAAAAAGTCTCAGCATTCAAGGATGTACTGTATGTTTTGCTGCATGGTTTCCTCATATTTGCCACAAAGAACCATCATTTTTAAATAACTTTTTCTTTAATTTTAATCACAGAAATAATGTTTCTGTATGATAGGAGAAAAGCAGCCAGGAGTCAGAGATACAAGATGATTGCAGATCATTTCAGCTATTATGTTCAGAAGTGCATAAATTGGTACAATAAAAATAAAGAGCTGACTTACTGGCTGAACACTGCTTATAATACTCTGCTCTGCCAAACTGTTAGTGATTTCTCATGGTGTTGTTTAGAGTTCAAAATATCAAGAGTCAGAGACTACAAGAGTTAAGCACGTGTTTAAGGACAGGTCCTTCTTAAATGGTTAACCTGAGGAGAATGCACTCATTATAAGTAGTTCTTTGAGAACAGTTTCTAAAACCAGGGCCTGATTTACTCTGTTTTAATCCTGTGACACTTTTTAAATTTTTTTTCCCCAGAACTCTGTAAATTCCTTCAGCTGAAACATTCTGAGTTTTCACTGCTGTCTTACATGTTGAATGGCTGAGATTTCCAACTCACTGATAATAGAATTTCAGTAGTGCTATGTACATTTAGCTGTAAAACTGTTGGGAAGCTATTGGACTGAGTAGTGTAATATAATGGAGATAATATTATTATCATTATTTCTAGAAAATCACTGCAATCTTCACTTAAAGCATTTCAGTCAGATCAGCCAACTTCTGATCCACAAAATCGAAAACGTGATTTGCAAAAAAGCAAAGTTTTTCCACAGCTGACAGATGTTCTACTTTTCCCTTGTAATCAGAGGCATCAGTGATAAACAATCTCATTTAAATCAATTTCTAGGATCTAGGATTAAGATTTTTGCAACAGAGAAAATGACGCATTACATTAGGCATCTTGTTATCTTCTGGATATCTAGCCTTTTTCACAAGATGAGTGAAAAGATTAATGTTATACTAGAGCCAAATAAGGATAAGGCTTTCTAGCTTTTCTGTTCTTGCAGGAGATTATCCTCCAGAATTGTGTTAAAAGTTAGTATTTATTTCGGTATCTATCAAGTCAATTAGCACTGCCATTTCCTGGACGTGGTTCATTAATAAGGCATACCCTATGGTTTCACCCTCTCCACAGCTGCAGGGGATCCACAAAGATTTCTATGACAAGGTAACTATTTTATCCTTGAGAATGTGTGGCTTTAGTTGAAGATCTTATGATAGGAATACAGAGGAAAGTATTTTTAATGGGAAAAACACACAGACTGAATAAGAAATTAAACACTAGTTATGGGCATGACGGTTTCCTTTCTCCTTTCTTCCATCAAGCCAGAAATGCTGCACTTGCTCTCTGTGCCTGTTATTGTAATTTTTCCAGCTAAACAGAAACAGAGGTATCATAAATTCCCCCATAAGCAGTTCTTGTGATAGTTCAACCTAGTTTTACAGATCAAAACATTTTGAATAAAGTCAGGGAAAAACATTCCTATTTAAGTATTCAGCTGACCTAAATCTCCCAAACTTTTGAAGTTCCTTCAGCTCACAAAAAATACATTTGTTTAGAATACAACAACAAAATTCAAAGATACCCATTGTATTTCAGATGCAATTGCTTTCCAGGCAGTAACAAAGATCTTTTCAGAGACTAAGATAAATAAGAATTGATTTGTAGATTTTTTTTTTTTACTTCTTTTACATAAATTTTATAGAAAGTGAAATGAAATATTTCAGGTTTATGTACTTGTTCCTTGTGGAAAAATCATGTTATAAATCAACAATTTGGTTTGGTGATGGAAACACAGTAACTCTTACAAATGGGATTTTCTTAGCTTTGCCTAAGAGCAGTTTGAAATCTGATTAAGCAATATGTACTTAGAGAAGTTTTGGACTTTTTTAATCCCTGAAAAACTTTAGTATGGACATTTATTTTAGTAGTTCATTTTTGATATCTATTGTGCTCCTCAGTTAAGAATTTAAGGCAAATCAGTCTAGATCTCTGTCCATGGTAAATGAAGTACTAATTTCTCACATCACTGATTTTTATTAGTTTTTATATTAAATGACTTCAATTTACCACCCTAAAATCATTGCAATCAATGAAAAATGCTTCCAAATGTCTTTAACAAGGAGGGATTTGCTACTGTCATAGCAGAGCCTAGACAACTGTACAAAAGTGAGGTGGAGTCTATGTATGTGCCAAATCCATTCTTATGTTGAGTATCCAGAAACACGTTCTGATGGCAACAGCGCTTTGTGCTCGAATAACTTAAAAGGGAAAAAAAGCCATGAAGCTACTATTTTTTTCATCGTTCTGCAGTTACTTCCCTTCCTGTGTCATGACAAGATAGAGTGTATAATTTGGCAAATTTTAGTCAGAATTAATTGAGCTGAGCTTGTCCGTCTCCAGTTTGTTGTATTTAGGCATTTTAAAAAAATAATAATCAGGTTTCAGGCATAGTAAAAAAATAAGATTTCTTACTTTATTTAGTTTTAAGTCATAGTTCTTCATACATAGGTCTACTCCCTGACAATTATTCCTTTTTTTCCTAACTAATGCTGTTTCTTCAAGAAAATTATCTGACACTATAATTTTCAGTTAGAATGGGAAAAAAATAAAAAAAATATAAACGTGGTTTTTCCTTTCAAGAAAAACTATTTTGTTATTCAGAATTTGGGGGATCTGTAGTCCAAGATCACTGAACTAATTAAAAAAAATTTATGCCCCCAAATGGCAAGAGTGAGGTGGAGTCAAGGGTGAGGTGTCATCTAAGAATCTTTGGTCAAGAGCTGAAGTTTCATTTTGAATATCATTTCTAGATTTACTGCGATACAACGTGCTGATTAGATTTTGAAAATTTAAAACCTCTTGGACTTGGTTATCAGTACATACTATCTGGCATAGAACTAGTAGAGTAAAAACTGTCTATGTCATAATATTCCACGAACATGAAAAAAAAATTATTGCAGTGACTAATGGGTTGAAGTGGTACATTAAAGCTGTTACAAAATTAGACTACTTTTTTTTTTCTTATTTCTTGGTTATTTTTAGATCAAATTTTCATTTATTCCACCTCCTAAATGAGAAACTTCAGTTAGCACTGTCCCAAGAGATAAGCCATCAAGGCAGCAAGAAATCTTTAAGATCAATATCAGAAATGTTTTAAAGTCATTGTGAAAATGTCTCAATTTGGGAAAAAAAAAATTATTAAATGACAGGCCTATTAGTTTGCTCTTGGAAGACAGTCCTGTAGAACTGTACCTTATTACTAACCAAGAGGAAGCTAGAAGAAGAAAGATATGAAAGATTTTACTGGTAATTATCAGCCAAAGGAAAAATGCTCCACTGACAGAAAAGAAAGGAGAAG
This sequence comes from Chiroxiphia lanceolata, assembly GCF_009829145.1. NCBI lineage: Eukaryota > Metazoa > Chordata > Aves > Passeriformes > Pipridae > Chiroxiphia > Chiroxiphia lanceolata. The sequence continues at coordinate 19,403,687 of NC_045641.1, forward strand.
ACATTTATAGAGCTGTGGGACAATAGACTAATAATATTATCATTTTATGAAAAAAAGATATGCTTCAGTATATTCTCCCTTTTTATGTAATATAAGGGAATACATTGAACACTCAATGGCATTAATATAAGACTGACCAAAAAATCTAATGAAATAGAAAAATAGTTTTAACTCTGAGGATTTTCAACAGAGGTTTGAATTACCTGAGAAGCTGAATTTTGTTTTAATTAAAAAAATATTGGTTTCAGCTGAAAACCAACATTTTTGAGGCGGGGTGTGAGGGAAAAAACCCTCCATAGTACTTCATTTCTGCGTTATCAATTACCGGTAGCTCATTGGGACTGTCTTCTCACTTTGTCTTTCTTCTCAGCCAGTCTTAGCAAAGAGGTTCATTTCCAAAGAGTCATTGTTGCCGTGTGGCTACTAGGCTTCAGCTCTCAAGAAAGGAAAACTATCATGAAATAAAGAAAATGGAACATGAAAAGAAGGACAATATATGAGATTCAATTTATACTTTCATCCAGCAGTGCCATGGTTTGACATCTGATTGAAAACATGAAACACCCTCCTAGACAAACATTTCTATAAGGTTCAGTAAAATGCATTTTTTAATTTCCCCTGAATAATACTAGTAACCTCATTTCAATGATAATTTTAATGAATAGTAGCATCGTAGAATATATAGGCTGTAATTTACCCCTGAAGATAATCTACTTCTCCCCCCTCCCAAAACCTACCAGATCAGTTTGGTCATGGTATGTGATATCTGCAAAAGAGGAGACTTCAGAGCCCCTCTGCTAATGTGTTCCTATGTTTGACCACCATCACTATATTGACACTAATTGGAACCTCTAATGTTGCAAGAGCTCTTACAGTAATATGTCACCTGAACATTTCTTCACACTTGTATACACATATGTTTCTATGCATATGTATCTGTCAAATTTATATTTATGAACTTTAGTTACCTAGGTTTTTTCCAATAACTGTTATTCATAAAAAGATTAACAATTTCCTGCTGACAAAATAAGTATGTTTAATCTATGAAAAAATTGGGCTGAAAGTAAGAAAACGGCACACTTTTATGCTTTATAGCACATCTGCACCATTGTTTTCTGCTGGTTTTGCCAGCAATGTTCAAAATGAGATTTTCAGCACTGTTCCAGTTTCATTCTTAGCTCTGTAGACGTTTGCTACACCTGTGATTTTTCAAATAGCCTGAGGCTTAAAATAGATTAACATTTTACCAATGCTTCCATTTCCTAGAAAGTTTGTTTTCTTTGTAACTGGGTTTGGAGACAGTGAAAGGCTCAAGGGCTTGCAAGAACACCTACAGTTTGTCAGAAGAGATACTCTTTTTTTTGAGTAAAGAGAATTACACCATCATTTTAAACACACAATTTCAATTTATGATAGCAAATATTAGAATGTCAGCCGTGTATTAAAATATTACCAATACTGAATTTATTTTGTATCAATGGAATGCTCTCCGCTCCACTTTGATAAATCTTTATAATGATTTAAAACACTCAAAAGCAATAGCTGAAATCACTGAGTTTGTTGTTATTGACTCTGTCTTTGTTTCTAACTTTGACAGCTGCCAGAACTGTTAGTTTAGATCTAACTTGTATATTGTTAAATGACTGGCTACAAAACTGAGACATACCATGAAAAAGTGAGAAACTGGTCTGATTTTGACCTGGGAAATAGGGTAAGAAAACTAATTTATCGTAGGATTTAGAAAGGCTGCTTGATCTTATTCCAGTTGATAGAGATCTGAGACGGTGGTGCAACCATGTTATATATATGTATATATATATATATATATATATATATATATACATTAATTCACACTGTTGAAGATAGAGGTTGAGAGGTTCAAACCAAGCATCTCATAACTGCACCATAATATAGTATTGTAGTAGTTAGAGCAAGTGTTTCCTGTTCTTCTTCTGAAGTTACTGTGAAGAAAACTATTGAAGATTTTGGAGATCAGAAGGAGAGCACTATAGAGAGGTGCTCTACTGATTGCCTAGTTGAACTTTCACCTTAGTAAAAAGCATCCACATCCTCTTTTTCCTGGACTGCTACTGTACTTCATCTGATGAAAGATATTTTAAAATACATAAACAATCCTTCGAAAAAAACCTAAATTCCTCTGATGGCCATTAAGTACCTGAGCCTTCCTGTTACGTTTCTATTTTGTGACAAAATTACAAGTCCTTCCTCGATAAGAACAATTTATCCAGTGTATAGTCAAGAAAACAAAATCTGTCAAGGACTATTGACCACACAGATATACGTCTCACAAAGTTCCTGACCCATGAAGTCTTCTAGGACAATGTCATGGTATGTTTGACCTCTTATTACGTTCTTTGCTGTTGGGCTCTGTCAAAACTTTATGTGATATTTACTCTCACCTTTGGTGTAGATTTTACTCAGTGGATTGTGGAATAAAAGATACATCTCTGTCTCCAAGTGTTATTGTACGGTTTTCTTTTCCCTAGAAATAAAATCTTTCTTAGATATCTTGGTACGTCATGTGTAAGGAGCCTGGGTTCCTCATATGTGATTATGGATTTCAGTAATTGATAGTGAACTTCCAAGTTTAGAACACAAAATTCAAAATAAAGCAAAACAACCCCCAAATCAACCTACCAATCAGATCTTTTGTAGAAAAGAATATACCCTTGGGAAAAGAGAGACTTACATGAAGAGAGTTTAGTACCAACTGGGCTAAGAGGAACTAGTGGAGGAGCTTGCAAAATGGCTAATGCAGACTTAGATTCCATAAAATCAAAGCAGTTCCAGTCTTTTTATGGAGCTTGACCTAAAAATAACTAATGTGAAATTGTGCAGTAAGTTTTTGCTCTGTTATTAGTGTGCAATTCATGCTCAACCCATGGTACTGTTCCCTGATGTACTTCAATACAGGTACAAACCAGCGTAAAGAGAGGAAGAAGCATGAAATTCAGAGTATTAGCAACCCATTAGCAGACATCCAAAGCACTTCTGGTTAGTTTCTTGGACAGCTGATAGCCAAGCTACACCAGACTGCTAGACACTGAAATACCTTGATAAGTGGTCACTGTGAATTAATTTTCTATCCATGCATTGTGGCATTTGCTGGTGCACATAAAGGATCACTGACTTGATTTGAATACATTTGCACCTACTATCTAAGCACAGCATAGGAGACCATACACATTTCAGAGAGCAGTTCTACTGCAGAAGATCCAATTTGCCCAGAACTCACAAGCATAGTGAGAATTCATTGTAAATTTGTGTCAAGGTATGTCCAAAATCTGCTCAAAATTTGGTATCTGTTCAATCTGCTATCTTTACACCAGCAACAGATTGTGGTGGGGAAAAAAAGTGTTTTTCCCCCTGGAGTTAAAAAAAATGGTAACCCCCGAGGAGGTGGTATCACTTGATGTTGACCCAATCAGCGTCCCTGCAAAATTTAAACATATCACACCAGATCGGAAAAGAAGGATGATGAGGTAGTTGGAGGAGAAGTAACTGTTATAGGTTATAAATCCAATAGGGGAATTTTTCTTCCCCTGCTCCACTGTAAGAAAACGGAGTGAGTGGGGGGAAGGGTGTCAATTAGCCTTACAAAAGAACCTAGCTGGCCAGACCACATTCTTAACGGATGGCCCACCAGAGGCTGGGGGAAGAAGGAAGGAGTTTTGGGAGGGGGTGGCTGGCTCTTCTCAAAGGGGAGAGATCAGACTGCGGAGTTGTCTCTCTGGGACAGAGACAGGGTCTGTGTCTGAGCATTTTTGGAGAAAAGGCCTGGAAGCCGATCTTTCTGGCTTTTCATCCTGGTGAGGCCTGACCACCAGCCTCGATCAGCTCACACGCTGCCTCTTGACTCCAGCTGGGACCTACTAGGTTTTCATTGGAGAGTTGTGTGTTCGCTGGGAGAGAAGGGAGGAGCCTTGAAACACCATCATCCGAGAACAACAGTGAATCCCGTGGGGGTGGACTGCTTTTCCTTCTGCCCTTCTTCCACTGGGGGAAGGGTCTCTGTTTTTCTTTTCAGCTTCTCCCACGATCCGAGACCACCCCCAGACCCCTCCTGCGCGGTGACCGACAGAGCCCAACAGCGCCCCCTGCAGGCCAACACAGAGAACTGCAGGCTCTGCACCTCCAGTGATCCAACAGCGCCCCCTGCCGGCCGTGATTAGAACTGCTGTAGAAGGCAGAGAAGTGTTCAGACTTTTCCTTTTGTTTGAAGGGGACTTCTGGGTACAGGACTATTGTTTAGTTGTTTTTGTGTTCTATTACTGTTCTTGCCAATATGCATATATCTTTTAATAAAGGGTTGTTATTTCTTCTTTTTTCCACACTTCCTCAATTAAAGCCCCCTAATTTTTGAATTTACAATTGCTGAGAGAGAGGAGTTTGGTCTGCCTCATAACTCATCCTCTTTAGCAAACATTCCAGTCTCTTCAAACTGAGACGGTAACCATGTTCTTAGACCACGAGGAGAGGAAGAGGGGGCTAGGAGCCCTGCTGGGAGCCACGGCCCCCAGCCCCCCGGCTGGGGTCGTAGAAACTCAGAAACAGTGTTAAAATGGACCGAGTTCTGTGGCTAGAAAGTTGGAGGAGTTTCTCCACTGTGAGTGGGCAGCAGAAGACAGAAAAGCAGTGGCAGAGGCAGCGCTGAGTGGAAGGCTATGGTTGACAGTCAAGAAGATAAGAAACAAGCAGCAGAGATGGCATGCACCTAAGCAGAGAGACACAGAGATGTCTGATGGAGAGACAGAGAGAGAGGACTAAGCTCAACAAAGACAGATTTGGGGTAAGAACTAAATCAATCTCCCCCAAAACCCCTTTGAGACCCCACCTAGGAGGAGGGGGTGGACTCCTACTTGAGGGGAGTCTTGGAATGCAGCAGCACCGGAGAAAGAGGAGCTGAGAAGCTCAAGATGCACTGGAAACTGCACCAGAATGGTCGGACGGAATGCAGGGGAAGCTGCTGCCAGGCTGGCAGCTGAGACAGAGCACAGGAGCTCTGATAGAACACTTAGGGCAAGGAGTAAACTGAAAGCTGCCCTAAACGTTCTGACTTGAGGGAACTCAACCCCCCAAGGAAGGGACCTTCATGGGGGTCTTACACCCCATGATATGATGTGGTGAGGCGAGTTTTTGTCCCAGCTTTGATTGGAGTCGAAGGGCCGAGAGGGGTGAGAGAAGACCCCCCTTGTGTGTAATGGGAAGAGATCCAGCTACAACTCCAGCTACAACTGCTGCATTGAAGAAGAGAGACACTGTTGCCCTGAACGTGTAAGGGATCTTTCCTTCTTCCCTTCTGGACTTTTACTGACAGGAAAAGAGATTTGATCCAATGTAAATACTGCTTTATCATAGGAGAGATAGTTAAGATTGTGTATATAATGTATTATAATATTTATTTGTGTAATAATTGTAATATAATTCCCTTCCCCCCATATTGAGTCTTGTGTTGTATCTGGAAAACCCCTCTCACACTGGGCTGAGTTGTGGGATGGGGGCTTGGACTCGGATATTGGATTTTTGGGGGTTTCAAACCACAACACAGATGAAATCCAATGAGGAAAGGACCAGAATCTCCCATGGCTCTGGAATCATTCTATCTCAGCCACCAGTGAAGTTCACACTGGTTGTACCTAAGCATGTACCACATTGCTATACCCAGCCGATGGAAACTCCATTTTTATATACAGACAGCCTTGTCATTGCAAACAGAAATCAGGTCATGCATAAAGAGCAAGCTGGTGGAGAAGTATGGATGAGATATGCTTTTCTTCTGAGAAAGGTACCTTGTGTCTGTACTGCAAATGGAGCCCTCTAGAAGGTAACTTCAACTTTACTTCTACCAGGACTGAACCTTCAGTTAGGGCAACACTGGTGTGCTTAGCATATGTTACAAGGCTCCAAGCTTTAATGTCAGGCAAAATTGGACCAAGAAGCTTGCAATGCATGAAGTTGTCTATGTAGATGTATTCAATATTTATTCGACTTTTTTTTCTACAAAAATAAACTATTTCTAGCTGTATTTCCTAGACAGAAATATATAAAAACTCTGAGCACGCGATTGAACCAGAACACATGAGGGTCTGCAGTACAAACATCCCTTGCGACTCCATAAAATGAATAAATTCTTTTATTTGTAGTAGGGTATTCAGGAAGCAGTTAATGGCTGGACATTCAAATATACTTTTTAGAATAACTGAAGCAGGCACTGCATAAGGTATTTTAATAATTATATATAGGCTTAATAATATGCACACTGAGCTGTTCTCATTCCAAACATGGTGTCATGATGTAATTTAGAGAGAAAATAGAAATATCTAACACTGTTGTTGAATTACAGACCTGAACTGAAACAATGACTTGGCCAACTCTTACTTCTCCTATTGACCACTAAAAATCTGAGTTCAGCTTCTTTAGGCAAAATGTTCAATCCCTACCACACCACATACAATCTATGCCCTATTCTTTTAAATAATAATGGGAACATCTTCTAGCCTGCTCCATGGATGGTGTTTCATATTTTTTCAGCATGAAGTTTGTGCCTGACATCTTGAAATTTAAATTGGAACCGAAGGCATATACCAAAGGGAATGTTAATTGCCATTATCATTATCAATACCACACAAATGGATTCAAATGTTTAAGGAAATGAAGCTAAAGGAAAATATTTAGATTGACCAGCGGGGGGGGGGGGGGGGGAATCCAACAACTTCAACTAATAATCTTTACTGATAAAAGGTAGAATAAGGGTCACCATAAAGAAAAAGAATGTTTTTTATGTTGGGAATGTGACTTGGCATCACTTGCAAAAGGCAAATTAAAATCATGTGAAAAACTGTGGTTCATAAGTTCTAGGCAGAAACTTTTGGATTTTAGGAAAATCATGTCTCTGACTTCATCATCACTGAGTATAGGCAAGTTTCTCAATTTTCAGAATGAACTAGTTTTAAATATACCATGTACTCAGAATAACTAATTTTAGGACAGACCTTCCCCATGGTGACTGACCACAGATCTTCCAAACTGAAGTTTCTTTTTTTTCCCATCGATCTTTCTTTGGCTGTGGAGAACGAAAAACAGAAAGTAGGCTTGTTTGAGCATGAGGGCTGAAAAAACAAAAGGTAGATTGAAATAAGGAGCTTGATAGTACGAGAAACTGGAGAAAGGAATAAAATTAACATTTTGGACGAAAATAGCTTAAGTTGTGAATGCTAACAGGTGACACACAATTGAGTACATCTGTGTGAGGGGGTGAATGCCTGACTGAACTTCTGAACTCTGAAGTAGAAATCTGCTGCCTGTTGATGGCCACTACTACCAGCTGGTCATAAGTTTTGGTAACACCAAGACAAAACAAGAGTGGTACATTCTGAATCCTGATACCAATAAAAAAATATGAGATGGATCCACCAGTACAGGAGAAGATGACATGCTGTATTTCTGCGCATACTTTATTTAAAAATGAATTCCTGAAAGATCTGGATGCCAAAAAGGAGGATTACTGAGAAGCAGTCTCAAGAACTAAAAGGGGGCCTGAAAAACAAAAGACGATGAACCTGACTGGAAGAAATATCTTTCAAGTCAAGGAAGATGCTGGAAATCTGATGTCTGCTGGGAAATGCCCATAGACCTTGGCAGGTAGCATCTGGGATGGGTAGCTGCAAGCAGCTGCACAGCATGAACTGGCACAACTTTCTGACAACCTTCCAGGGCCAGCAGGGACCTCTCAGCAAAGAAATGGAGACCTAGCGAGCACAGCACTGTAGGGGAGCAAGTAAGTGCAATAACCAGACAAGGTAGAATTTTGACAGTTCTTACATAAATCCCAGTACTCAAATCCACTATGGGTTATCATTTCCTGTGTCTCACTCTGATAGCCGGGCAAAGAGGCTTGAACTGGGAACTAAAAGAGAGCTCAGAAAAAGGGTAAGAGCTTTTGCTCTCTATTAATCCTAAAGTAGCACAGATTTACTGCAATGCACAGAAGCAAATGTGATGAGGAGTCAGGAGGATTCTGCTTTAAGATTTCTGTCTTTTTAGCCATATATGAAAGAGGTTATAAAACTGAGGAGATAGATGGCAACACGTGAGAATTAAGATCGCTGACACAATTTAGAATTACTCTCCCCAATGTGAATATACATTATGTTAACTGTCCATGACATTGTTCAGTATTTGAAGCACTATACACCTCAGACACAATGGAAGCAGTTTACGGAGAAAGTCCTACAGGTGTTAGGCAGAGGGCAGACAATGGTGTAAGGGATTTTTAGGCCAGAAAAAGTCTCGTTTTTATGGGAGCCCCAGAGAAATGCATTTTTTAATATAGACAAAAAGTTGTGTGATGCTTTTCAAGTGATTTAAACCAAACTTATGTCAGCCATTTGGTGTCATCAGTTACAGTAAAAGTTGATGTGATATATATTTGAATAGATAGACCTAACATACAAAGCTAAATTTAGTCTACAAATAAAGAATTCACAGTTGTCTGAAGCTGACCATGTAATAGAAATGTTGGACTTGAATCCCTTCACATATCAAATCTCCATCCCTGATGTGAATGACATCATCCTGGATATCACAGAATGCTGAGAAGGCTTATGTGATATATTCCTAAATTGTAGTGAAATCAGAAATGTCTGTGAGGAAATTAGCAGTTCTCAATAGGGAGCTGGATTGTTAGTGTCTAGTAAATAACAAATGGGACCACACATGCTGAACAATGAAACAAAACCAGTATTGAGCAGCTGCTCATTAAGTAAGCATCATCCACTCTGTACTGTGAATGAAACAGAGGTCCCCTGAAAAAAAAAATCATTTCATTAAAATTACATTATAATTCGTACAAATCAGAAACCTTCACAAAAGACTCCTGAATTGATAATAACCAGGAAAGCCTCTTCCAGTATTTCCTCACTTTCAGATGCATGATTTAGCTGTTTTAATAATGTAATTTTGGGCTTTTTGTGTGTTGATCATGAGATTCCATATATTTGTGTATTATGTGTAAACAAAATTTGATAGATAAATAGGGTATTAAATACAAAGAAATACCCATCTGAGGAAGTTCCAGGCCCTGTCTTTCCTTCCAGTCTCATTTTCCACAGAAGCTAAGCTCACTTCTCCTTTTCTTGTTCTGTGCTTTTTAACATTTGAACTTCAGCGAAAGTAGGAAGTGAAGACTGGGATATGGGGATAGTGTATTTGTGATGTCTCTTCCATCTGTACCATAAAATTGACATCACCAGGATGAATTAATGAAAGAATGTCTGCTGCAGCTCCACATAAATCCATAATATCCCTGTTGAACACAGCAAAAGCATATTTTTCCCACCTTAAATTCTGCATCGTGTACTTCAACTGTATGTAGTAGTGTTGATATGATTTCTTATGACATATTTGTGTAATAAACTACTTCTTTCAGTTTCAACAGATTTGTTTTTTGAAGCAGACTATGACACATAGTACTCATTGTCATTATAAAACAAGTTCCTGAATCCTTTATAACTCTTTCCATGTCATTGTTTTATACCTTGTATTTTGCCTATTGGAATATAACAATGTTTGTCCTCTACGTGTGACTTATATTAACTCGTAGTTCTAACATGGCTATTTCTAAAATTATTCTGTCTCTTGTTGTGCCAAGATATAGTATTACAAAATTTTAAATTACTGTTGGTCATGTGTTTAGTACCAAGGCACAGATCCAGGTCAAACAAAAGGAAAAAAATCAAAGAAAACAGAATATTTTTTCCTGTCATAAGTTAAACCCTCTATGCAACTGAGATTCATAAAATTATATCTATGGCAGCAAACTTGTATTTAAATGGTTAAATGCATTCATTTTAACTAAAAAGGAAAGGAAAGACAAAAAAATCTACTTTGCCTGACATAACCTCTCACTTTGCTCTCATGTCATTTCTATTTCCTCCTAAAAGCTTTGTTAGTTTATATGAAGTAGATGTAAAAACTCCCCAAACTAAACATAACTTTGTCTTCCTGTGAGTTGATTTTAAAATGTGCCTCAATGTCATAGAAGGTCAGTATTAGGTTTGTGATCATGGTTTAATCAGTGCATGTGATTAAAATGCTTTGTGATTCAACCTTTCAAAAATTTCTAGATATATAAACTTGACAGAATGAAGAGTTGCACCCTGATACTTAGTTAAGAAGTCAAACAAGGATAGAATAAAATTTTGATAATCAAGGAATCTTCATGGAAACAAACTGATGTTCTTCAGTCACTTCCCAAGACTTGTTCGGTTTGTTTAGAGTCAGGACAGGTCAATTGGTGTAAACTAAATGTTAAGATTTTCTTCTTTCTGTTTGACCAAGGGGTCTATAAGCTTTATGCATGCTTTATAGTAGACTGTATCAAACTTGGCAAGCCGTTATTCAGTGACACTGGGCAGGTCAGGCTTGGTATTTCTCTTGCTCTGTCATATTTGAAGTTCATCTGAGAAGGTTCTGCCCATCTGTTTGTGTGCATCTCATGGCATACATGAGCTGAGCTAAATGCTCAGGTTGTAAGGGCCTGTATTTGGCTTTTGGATCCATTCTTCAACTACATTTGCTAAGCTGGGAGCCATCACAGTTACCTCAGCTGACCTACCACTGTTGAATCCACAATGAGCTTTAAGTATAACGATAAACAAGAAGCCTTTCAAATATAATTTACCATAAGTGTAGGTGTTAATGTGGTGAGCCATAATTGAAACTTAAAAGAACATGGCGACTACAGAAAAGTGAAATAGCTTATTTATAGGATTTGTATCTGAATTGTAGTAGTCACATACTGTAGGTGCTATTCCCTTTCCTCCATGGAATCCCCTATAAATACAAACCAAAAAGATAAAATACTATCCTTTATACAATAAAAAAAAATGTGGACTTCACTAAAAGGAGGCACAGAACTGTTCCATCACAGAAAGAGCCTTGTGAGTCATCGTCATCATTCTGTTTCTCCACCCTACAGTTTTAGGGAAGAGGAACACTTTGATGCTTTTTGGGTGAGGGAACCCACTCTAGCCAATGAATATAAGCTGACCAAGGAAATCAAGGTCTTCTACTCACACTCTTTTTGCTACTGGGTGTTTCTGCTGGGATGATGTGTGCCTCAGTTCAGATCACAACTCCACATCAAGAGCAGGGATTCAGCCATAGTCACTGACTTCTTCGTTACTGCACAGAATTTCAGTCCTTTGTTCAAGTAAGTTCTAGGCATTAATATTAATTTCTTAAATAAATATCTGTATTAGACAGGCACCTCGAAAATATTATCGGCATTATTACTAACCAGAGTTACTTCTCAAAGGTAATTGTTATTTTACCTACTTTACAGAGGAGGAAATAATGACATAGGCAAGGTTCCTGAAAGAATCCGTGTAGGAGGAAAATTAGAATATCCCTCCCAGACTGACTTTCAAAGATTAATTTTGTCATTGGGTCCTTCCCCGGATGTGTATCCTCATTCCTGTCAGATAATTTTGCAGCCCACAGAACACTGGATTCTAGATCAGGAGTCACTTCTCCTCAGGTGATTGTTTCTACAGTGAGATTATTTCCTTCCTAATTTATTAGCTACTTCACTTTTGATTATAGGCTAGAATCTCGCTAACTCAAGAATGACAAAATCTGGGTCAAAGTACCTAGCAGATACATTTCCTTCCACTTACTAAAGAGGAAGAAGAAGCTTTCATTTACCTTGGACAAGAACTGAACTCGTGGGGCCCTGATCAACTTGATTAACACAAATTGTTTCCTTTAGATCACTTTGTTCCTTTCAGAGAGAATTTTTTTATACGTTTCTATTATTAGGTGTCATAGGTTCAGTTTGTAAAGTATGTTTTGTATCCAAAAACAATTTCTGTGCCGCATTTTTAAATATTAACAAATAATCTTTGTCATTCTCACTCCTTTTCTAAGATGAATACTAAATGGCATCTGTCATGAAAGCATTATCATTTGGTGAGCAGTAATTGTCTTTCCCATCACCAGTATATTTTGTTAGTTTGGACAAAATCTTCTACAGCAAGTCTGAGAAATCCTTACAGCATCAGAACAAACAATCGAGAATTAGAGTAGAGTAAATCTAAAACAAATGTGCCATTCACAGTATCATACACACTTGTTATGTGTTATAATCTATTTGCAGGCTTTCTCCACCCTATTCGTCATTGTCATCTCCTGAGTAAGACATTTGTCAAACCCACTTCTGAAGTCCATACTGGGCTTTTAAAGGTTTGAAAAAAAATTAATATTTTAAATCTCAGAAGGGCTTACTTTTTAGCATGGTTCTTTCACATTAAGCATTGTAAAATAGATGCTTTCATCTGAATTATGAACTGCTCGTTCAATTTTATGCATGTCAAAAAAAACCCTGAAAACAAAAAAAAACCCCACATTCTTCATCCAAGTCCCATTTTCACCATAGAAATAATAATGAGGACCATACCTTGAATTTTTTACTAGAAACCTTTAAGTAATCAATGAAGGAAATAAGTACTGAGGAAAACACATGCTACATCTAGAAAAGAAGCTTATGTTAGCACTTCAAGAGATGTAGAAGTGCAGTCAGTACTAATATAACGTAATCTGTGCTGGTACAGATTTCACCTCAGTTATGTTGTGAGTGAATACAGACCTAAGTGAATGCTAACTCTTCATGGTGTCTTCTGGTCTGTCCTAATCCTTTGTACCATACAGAAGCTTTCTGATTCTAATTACCAGGTTTTGGATCTGGCATATTTATCAGGATTTTCTTCTGCTTGATCACACCAGCACTTCCCCATGTAAACAAAGCACACAGTGGGTGATGACCATGATAGCTGATTAAAATAAGTAAACAGATTGGAGAACATTAAAGTTTTATGCATTCCTGCCATCTGCTTTCTCTTCACACTGTACATATTAATGTACATATTGTACACAATTGATTTTGTTTCCACTTCAGTAGCAACAGGCATTGTGGTACACCATCAGTGGCTTGAATAATTCACACAAATGACTGCCACGACTCCTCTAGATGGTTACATGTCTGATATTCTGTTTGTTTCTCTTATGATTCTGACATTAAACTCATCACAATTCATCTGAATATAGTCATTGAGAGGAAAACGAGAGCAGAAGAGTAGTCACCTTTTCCAACATTGAGAACTTGTTCATATTCCAAGTAGACTCATGCATGTAAGGACTTACTGCATTTACTGGTGTAAAGTTATTAACGGTGAAATCAGAGCCCAATATGTTTGCATTTAGCTTTGATTTTGCATGATTTCTAACTCTTTTAAGTTACAGTTACAGATTAATACAGATTTCCTATACAGTTTAAGAATTGCAAATGAACAACATAGCAATATCATCACGTTGAATAGTACCTTGCACATAAAACCACCATAATGAAAGCATTATCTGGCCTGAGGAAAGAAGCACCAACTAGCCTGAATAAAAGAAGTGCAAAGGGAAACTTTATTAAGGGGCTGTATCAGAGAAGTAAAAGAAACTATCTTCTGTGATATTTAGACCTCTTTCATAATATCTGGGAATGATGGATTTCAATCAATTGAAAGATAAAATTATCCAAACATATAAACTCCTAGGACAAGGAAATATGACCAATTTGCAGGTAGATTAATTACCAAGATGGTAAAATGCCAAAAGGCACCAGCATCCCAGTGTTTGAATTGTAAATAGTCTACAAACTTTTTTTTTCACATTGACTTTCAATCAGAGAATCACAGAATAACAGGTTGGAAGAGACATCAAGGATCATCTGGTCCAACCTTTCCTGGTAAAAGCATGATCTAGGAGGATGTTCTTGTTGTGAAAAAGTTTCCTTTTGTGCCAACTGAAATCTCCCCAAGAGTAATTTGCACTTATTACCCCTGGTCTTTGCCGTGTGATTCCTTGTAAAAAGGAAGTCTCCATCTTCTCTGTAGATACCCTTTAAACACTGGAACATGGTGATAAGGTCTTCCCTAAGCCTCCTTTTCACAGGGCTGAACACACACAGTTGTCTCATCCTTTCCTCATTTTTCAGCATTTACTTTCATCCATTTCAGTGGAATGTAAGTCAGAGAGAGGATGTATAATCATGTATTCAGGCAATTGACTGAAAAAACATGAGTTTTCTTAGAAGCTGTTTTTCAGGGAATTTCCTGAATGAATTTAAGTGGTCTATCACAACCTTCTTTACCAATACAGTGATAATAATATTTTCTCAGATGTTATTGTAAATACAGTTCAGTTAGGTTCCCAGTATATAATTAATAACACAAAAAATAATTCATCCTTCAGTGTTGATCTTATCATGAGGAAGACCCAGGGACTGAGAACCTATCACACCATACCCAATCAAAGCCTTTTTATCTTTCTCCTGTAATTGGTCTTAGTAGGGTGGGCACGTGGAGCACAACTAATTGCCAAAGTTTAAAGTTACCCTTTCCTTGGAGAGCAATCTCCTGTCAACAACTGTCTTTTCAGTTTCAAAACATTAAAATCCTTGAAGAGCGAAGCATAAATTATAAAAAAGTAGAAAAGATGAAAATATGTGATTTTTACTTTAATAGCAAGAAGTATCGATCTCAGATCTTGATAAGGAAGCTCCAGCTCCAAACCCTCAGTTCGTCCGTTTTACTCATGAGCATATAAATAAAAAAGGGCGTACTCTTTAATCCACATAAATACATTGAAAGGCAAAAAATAAAATTGCTACTTTTTTATGAAATCTAGAATGTTAAGAAATAATTAAATAAAGGAATAATGTTTTTATAAGGTGTGATACTATTTTTTCCTGTAACATATTTCCAGATTTTTAACTGGAATTATCTACCCCACTTGAGAAATTAATCAAGTTAATAATTTTAACAAGAATTTATTAATTAGACATTTATAAGGTCTTATTTTTAATCTACTTGAAAGAAAATTAGTCTAATCATAGCTCATCTTTTATGAGTCATCAGGGCACTTTCATGCATGAATTAAAACTAGTATTTTTTTAGATCATTATTCGACTAGACTTTCTTGATACAGATTATTTCTACATTCACAAGCTAACCATTCAGCTTCAGTTTACGGATTGCTTGATGATTTGAATGGCAGCAATTCCAAAAGATTAT
The DNA here is from genome assembly GCF_009829145.1 of Chiroxiphia lanceolata. NCBI lineage: Eukaryota > Metazoa > Chordata > Aves > Passeriformes > Pipridae > Chiroxiphia > Chiroxiphia lanceolata. The sequence goes on from NC_045641.1 coordinate 19,418,827, forward strand.
GACAAAATTCACAATGATCTTTTATTTAAAATATAGTTGAGACTTTGGTTCTGGAAGGATCTAAACTGTACATGTGGTCATATTCCAAAACTACAAGGCAAAGACCCAAAATTTTGCTTTAGAAAAAAGGCAGTGGATTGTAAAAGATGAAGAACTATTATAAACTCAGATTTTAATGAATTTATTCTTTTTTCGGTGTGTCTAACATCATAGTGGGGCTACCACAAAGAAAATTGCTATTAGAACAATCTGTTTAATAGCTACCATATTCTGCAGCATATAAATATACTGTAGAAACTGCAAAATTTTATTTCTGTTGACTATATACTCAAAAGTGTGGGTCTCTTAACAAAGCATTTGAAACTTTTCCAAAAATAGGCCTGCAAGACATTCTTGGCATGCAATTATTGGCTACCATTTACATATATGGATTTCTTCTCCAGTTTCCAGGACTATTCTTCATTTTTTCCAAAAATAAAACAAACAAAAAATTATCAAAATACATTTTTATTCCTTGTTTAGTATCCAAAATAAGTGCTTGAAAATTTACTGCTTGAAAATATCTTATATTGCAGAATAGATCAAGTGGTAATGAAGAAAATTAGTAGCCACATAAGACATATAATAGATATAATTTAGTACCTCTTAATTTTTTACTGTCATTTTTACTGTGACAGAAAGGAAAAATAAAAAATCCACTTGATCAGAGGCATAGAAGTGATGTAGTAAATACACACTTCAAAGAATCAAATTAATTATCTCATGGGAAGGAAGGAAAGAATGTGACCATAGTAAATGTGAGGTCTCTTGGTTACTGGGAACAGAAATATCTCTAATATTTGTTATAGTACAGCTTACTGCACTATATAATGTTGTCTTTAGGGAGTCAAGGTTCTAGGCTTCTAAATGATGGAAGCATAAGCTATGGAGAATAAATAGTGAAATTTTAATGTTTGCAATCAACTTTGTGTGTTATACATGTTATAACCCTCTGGAACTATACAGACTAGACTTGCAAAAACCTTGTCCTACTGAATCTTGTCAGAAGTCAGTGAAGATGTTTTGAAATTATGATGTATCTTTTGGTTAATAATTGTTAATATTAACAATTGCATTTGAGCAATATCTTGTTTTCATTTTCGCAAGTGACCAGTGTTTGTTTGACAAATATTCAATCAGGTGATGAAGTGAATTAAGCCTTATCAATCTAAGTTCCTAAAAGCAGACAGTGATATCATAGACTTCAGGAATGTGTGGTATGATCCACACAGTTACTGATAGGGGAAATAGAAGAAAATACTCCATGGAAGATGCTGGTGGGAGACAATTAATTGGACAGACATCATGTTCAATCTTTTTTCTGAAAAAGCAGAGGAGGATGGATTTACAGCTAGAGTCCTCCCATCATCCTGATAAGGTGCATCTCCTGTGCAGTTCTCTGAGGTAGAAACAGTTAACACCTGTGTGTGTTTCCTAAGTATGTACAGAAATCTGTGAGATGGGCTTGCACGGTTGAAAGGCAGCTGACCCCCATATAATACCAACGCCCCATTTTCTGGAGGGAGAACAATACTTCATGTCCCTGAGACTCATTAGTTGCGTTGAGCCTTTAGCACAGGGCTGTTCCACAGTGCAGTGTTGACCTCAAAATAAATTGCTGATGTCCCATCCCGCATACAAAATTTTCCCTAAAATGCTTCTCAGTGTACAGCAAGTGAGGCAGAATCAGACACCAAGCAAAGAACTGAAAAGAACCTAGTTCAAGAGAGCACTCAGCACCTAAAATGCTGGGCATCTTTTCTGCTTTACAGATGGTTATGACTCTCCTCATCCTTTTTCAAATAAAAGCATCCACAAATGCTGTTGTTACTTCTTTGTCTTTCTCTCTCTTCACCTTTCTTGTGGATGGAGAGGCAACCCAGAGAATGGTTCGGTCTACAAAAGTCTGTTTGTACCTTTACAGATACTTCATCCAAATTGCATTTCTGATTTACTGCCTTTGTTTGGTTTTGGATATAAATAAACCAATTCTGCATTTGCACAAGCTGCTTCAAGAAGGAAGCAGTATGTGATTTGGCAGGGATGATACAGTCCAGAGGGTTAGGAGTGCTTCCTTGACTTTACCAGTGGGGCAATAACTCCATTCCTGCTCTAACACGGACACAACAAACAGTAACCAAGAAATGATAGAGCACAAGTGACCTGGTCCCAGGTGCAAACAACTTTGTATCTGTACTATAGATGATTGACTGTCCTAATTTTCCTTAATTTTGTTTGCTAGCTCACTAAGCCATGGGCAGGTAACAGAAATTATCTTTTTCCTTTTTAAGTTACTAAATATGAGATCACCATTTAGTGACACCTGGACTCAGGAATGTACAAATGAACATATACTGACCCCGAGTTTAAGTGACCTGTTTATTCAGACCTTAGAGCTTTGTGAAACTGCTTGTAACATGAGACTTGAAATAATCTTGAGTAACTCAAACAACAAAACAACAGCATCAAACCACTGCCAGTGAACTCACCCAAAGGAGGGTGAGAAGCAAATCTTTTTAGCAGACGAGAAAGAGAGTGTACATAAGTGTCTAACATCACTAAAGCAGATTTATTATCTTCTTGTGATCTCTAAACACTACTAATAAACAAGAATATACCAATTTTAGGAATCACACATTGTAATTTGAAGATCAGCTTGTTTGCTTCAACTGCATTCTATAAAATTAAAGGACAGCAGAGACAAAAAAACCCAACCCATTTTATCATAAAGTAAAAGTTCTTATTGACTAGATCTTATTTCAGTCTTTGCCTGATTTAATTGCAGCTAGTTTTCCCATTCATATTTTACATTTAATAAATGCTGTGATCAAGTCAGTATTTGCATTCTTGTATTCTCTAATGAATAGAATATTTTTCTGATATTGTTAAATTCCTCTAGAAATTTTTTTGCAGAGAGAACTCATAGCAAAGAGTGCGCAGGACAACCGCCCATGAGATAAGGGGAATTGTCTCTTTCACGTGTATTTTTGTTACCACTCATAGAGGCTGTTAGAGAAATACAACATACAGGAGGTTGCAGTCTTACCACCTTTGCTACCCAGAAATTAATTCACGTTTGCCCAGCAGCAGTGTCACTGGGTGCCCCGTCCCACACCTGTGCACACACCACAGTATGAAGTCTTACCCAGAGCAGTCAAATTGTCACTCACTACCTAAATTACTGAACAGTATTTTTGATTGTAAACAGAACATATAAACATTAGTGACTTGATTGGGACTGAAAAATAAATCAGTGTCAAAAGCTGATATTCGAGCTTCTCAAAATCAGTTCTAACACAGTAAAGAGATATCTGCATACGTTTCAGACTTTGTTCCTACTATATTTCACTTTCTTCACCCTACAATTTTTAATAATGCATTTGACTTCTATTCTAAGGAATTTTCTTCCTTCTGATTTTTTTTTTCTGTGAGACTACCATCCACCTCCAAAAAATGAACAAGTGAAAATTCTGAGACAAAACTGCATTTTATTTTTAACTAAAGCACATATATTTATTATTATCTATGACTTAAATATAATAGTTTTCTTTTATGTTTTTGCATACTAATGAAAATACTGAACTTTTCACTTAAAAACATATCAACCAGCAAATTTTATAAAACATAAATGTATACAGGAGTAGTTGTAACTTTGTAACTCAGATATTTCACATCAGTAATTCAGAGGAACTACATCTGAAGTGCTGCACATTCCAGTGAACACTTCTGTTGGTAGGTTTTCACGGACTTTCCTTCCTGTACTTTGAGGTGGCAAAAGTGTTCTGGAATCCAAAATCAGATTAACAGGTTATCAAGGTACATCTTCCTGTAAGAAACAAATATTTTTCAAGAAACATCAAATTCTGATTTTAAAAAAGTTATTTCTATAAAATCAGCAAAGTCAAAGGATCAGGTAATGACATTTCTCCTCCTCCTTTCTCTACTAGAAGTCAGATTATCGGCAATAATCATTCTTAGCACTGGCAGTCTATTGAGGAGAGGCTTTGTCTTGACATCTGTATGTCTTCATTCCTGTAGAATTCTGAAGGTCATAACTCATTGAACAAGCAAACAAACATTCATGCTGTCATCTCAAAATAGTCCCATCAATGCACGATCCTTACTTTCCTACTCTTCTATACTTTCAGCTGAAGCTCTTCTGATGTTATGACAAATGAATAATCTGATATACCTGTCAGTTGTTATTATACCTTCCCTTCTTTGGTATATGAATATATCTGTATTTCCATTTTCTAAATTAATTGGAGTGTGCTGCAGGAATAAGCTACTAGTCCAATGTAATAAAAATTACAATAATCTATGCTCCTATACCTTAGCAAAACTATGGAATAGAAGGTGGCCTTGAAATGAAGTCAGCTTCATGCGAAACAGCCCCAGGTAATTCTTGCCTCATATACAAGTTTACCTTGTGCTCACCTCCTCTCACTCTGGTCCTGTTCTCATAATCCTAGAACACAGAAAATTACAAACTAAACTAAGACTTAAGGTTATTTATAGATATCCTATTTGCAGACTACACAAGGACACTAATCCAAGTTACTTAAGAGTCTACCCTAATCTTGAATATGGCAAAAACAAAAACAAGAAGCCCAAGCATGCTTTCTCCTCTAATTCTACTGAAGTGTAAGTAGCTATCATAATTTTAATTTTTGACACGATCATAAATTACTTTTATAGCACCTTCAGCATAAATTTGTAATTTTGAAGAGACTGTTCCTAGTGATTTGTGGTGTTGTCATATAATCTATAACTGGATAAAGAGTATTTCTTAAAGTGTACCAGGGTCATGTGTAAGAAACCTTGAAGTAGGTAGCTAATCCAGTCAATGTTCTCATACAGATGATCTTAATCAGGTGACTGAAACTCATTTTGTTCTAGCAGCCTTGTAAAGAAGGACCTGTACACTAAATCAAAACAACTAAAATTGGGTCACTGATTCACTTCCTATTATTTGTATATAGATGCACTGTTCCTCCTGGGACTCTGTGGCATTTCCAGCCTGAACTTTGCACTCTATGGAGGAGCTCCCATTGTCATTCCTCACCTAGTCAATCAGTTTTGTTTTTGTGGCTACAATCCACAACACAGCTTGGAAGAACATATGACCCTTGAACATCGATTGTGTCATAGCTGCTCCCTTTGCCCTGCTCTGATCCCTGCAGCCTGCCTCATCTGGCATGTCTGATAAAACCTGCAGATGCTAAAGGTTCAGCTTTGCAAAGATCCATTTACTAGGTATTTAGATGTGACTTAGAACCCAGCTATCTCAGGTCTTATGTTGTTTTTCCTGTTCTGCCTGCCCATTGCCCAAGCCTTTAAGCTTATAGGCAGCTTCTTTTAAGAACCTCTGTGTGTCTGACAAAACTAATCCGGGGATCTTTTACCCATAGACTCCATTCTTCAGGATCTTAATCTTATTAGTTCTAGTTATTTATTTAACGATTTCATCATATATATGTATCTGTACAGTGAAAATAACTTGCATACTTTTTTGGAGGTAAAAAACCCTTTAACGATAAAAATGCTGCTTACATTTATAAAGCTGATATCTCATTCTCATACTCTGCTAACATTTCTAAATCACAGCAAGTGAAGCATAATCATGTAATTTTAAAATCTACCATTTGAACATGCTCTATGTATCACTTAAGCATTTATTTAATGTCTTTTCTTTAGTAAATGTGTTTAAAATTTGATTATGAAGAAAAAACGTGTTTTCTATACCATATTTTCAGATCTAGAGTAATCTTCAAGGTTTTTAATTCTTCTGCTGTGCTTGATGCAACTTTTTCTTTCTTTTTCATGGCTCTTCTGGCAAGTAGTCAATGGTTTAAATAAAGTTTATTTGAAGTTATGATTTGGAAGAGTTAGAGAATAATGGAACATTTCAGTAGTAGACAAACAAGCAAAAGGTCATTCTAGATCTCAAGAAAGCAGTATATTTTTGTCCTGTGATTTTAGTGGAGGCTGAATATAGTTGTAAAAGTGAAAAACAGAGAAATATTGCAATCTTCAAAGGAGTGAAGCTGTCACAGAAAAAAACTCCCAAGTCACTGAATTTCTTCATTCTTGAAAAAATCTTGCCAGTGTATTTCCAGTAAATTGAACAACCTCATTACCCCTCTTTATGTATTCTGCACAAATTACTAAATTGCTAGATTTTCAAAGCTGAGTGTATCACAACCTCTGACTGGCAAGCAACAGAACTTGTCTGTGGAAAGCAATATTTCTTTCATGACTTATTCAGATTACATTTAAGTTTTTAAAAATTCTGACCTCCCCTCCAGAAAGGGTTTCCCCGGTATGAGCCAAATAAGTTAGTGAAAGATGAGCTCTAAGTATTTATTTACCCCCTATGTGAAAACATGTTCATCTTACATCCCTGGGATGTTAGGATAAGATTAAACCTGAAATCAAAACAGAAATCCCATCTTTCCCCCACTTTTAGAAAATGGCTGATCAGTACAAGAAAACTTAAAATGGATTATTTGACAATAATCCAAATATCTGCAAATTACTGTGCTTTCCTGAGTAAAAGACTGAATTCCTTTTAACATAAAATAAAACACCATCTGTAACAGATAAGTACCCAATGTACCTTTTAAAGTGGTGCACAGAACAAAGTAAATGAAGCAATAATGTAATAATATGTTGGTGAAGAGATTTTTCAAGAGGTGTCTCAAAATTACTAATATTATTGGATTACCATTCAGAATTAAAAATCAGTTTCCATGTGCCAGGGAGAGCATGGGACCGATTCTGAAGACAGTAACAAGTAAGAAGAAAGACAAAGAGGCAAGAAGAAAGAGAAGTGTAGTCCCGTATAATTTCCTTTTTTGATCAAAACACTAATCTTAGCAAATTCTAATGACTACAAGATATATTTACACTTAAAAAACATCACATAAACTTTTCATATCTGGCCCCAGCCTTAGGAAGTTTAACTTGCAGGAACTGTCCCATCGACCTCAACACAATGTTTATTTAAAAATCATTGGTCATTTCTTCATTGTTATTAAAAATTTAAAGAACAATTCTTTGAAAATATAGCTGAATTGTTTGAAAATAAATTATAGTTCAGAATAGCTCATTTTCTAATTCAACATAAACTAACACCAATTACATGCAAACTCTTTAATTCCATCTAATGATCTTTGTTCTCTGGCTTGGTGCCTGTTTTCATTCCTCTATCATGCCATCTAAGGACACAAGTGACACACTACACCATGTCATGAAGGTTTCTGAAAATTCACTGATACTGATGGATTAAAACTAAACCAGAAGAAGCTTAAAAAGTAAATAGATCATGGTAATGGCAATCTGTAAACTAATTAAGGTCTAACTATATCACTCAATTATAAAACTGAACTAGTAGAGGGGGTAAAATGCATACTTTATTTATGGATTGATAAACTGACTATTTCAGCATTGTAATGACCAAATTTGTGAAGATTATTCCTAACTGAGCTTTTGATATGCATAATTCATAAGAAGTAGGGCGTGTAATTTATAGGAACTAGGGCAAATATATTGGGTGTTGAAAATGCTGTCTTCCCTGGTTGCTCACCACTGGTTTGCAAATCTGATGCTCAGAGAAGAGCTTTCCCTATGGTAGCTTTCTCAGTAGGTGGCTTAATTAAACTTCATTGCAGAGTGCTGGCTTGTTGGGCTCACACTGCATGCTTGGCTTTTCCCAGAAGCTGTGGCAATTCCTGAAATGTCAAAGCAGATTGTTTCAAGCAGGTCATAAAAACATAACTTGTCAGTTCCTCTAAAGCTCCAGCTGCTGCTTACTACTTTCTGCCCACCCCGAAGACAGACAATTGTGTTTTGGCTATTGTGCTAGCGGTGACATATTCCTTGCCCAGCCTTGAGAACCACTGGATACAATGTTGGTTATTTACATGCAGGGAAAGAATACTTTCCATAATAGCTTTAAGTAATGGCATAAAAACTTTAATGTGAATGTCAGTTCTTTCTAAAACTGCTTTACACACTATCATGCTGAAATGCCCAACCGACTGAACTGAGGAACATCTTGGTATTTGTTTCAACGGCTGCAAACTGTTGAGTGTAAATACAGTTAATTAAATTTCTCCTCAAGGATATAATGTCAACATTACATTTTGATATCATTTTCATAAACTGTTCAGCAAACACTTAAACTCTGCTTTAGAGGTAAGATGTGAAATAGTCCATGTTTTTAACTGCTTTATAGCTGTACTTATTCAAAATTTCACTCTAAAGTTTTGGCTGTTGACTTTGGTTGCCTGTAAGCCCTTTTTTCTGTTTTACATAAACACAAAAAAATATATAGCTATCCCTAAAGCCCTTGTAACTACCTGTTATAGATGCTTTCCATAGTACAAAATTTTTCTGTTAAACTTTCCCAGTTAGAAAGGAAAAGAACTTTTATGAAATCAGTTTTAATTTTTCTTATTACCCATGCCACCTTTCTAGTCCACAGTTACAATGAAACCACAAATGACAAATTACTTAATTAAAAAAAAGTGTATCTCAAAGATAAAATTGTGAGTTCCTCTGATTTCACTTCCATTCTTTTTAAAGTAAGAAGAAAAGGAAATAGACCCAAAAATCCAGTCGAAACATCCTGTCTTTTTACTTGTGAAACCTCAACCTGTTTTGCCCACAAGATTCTGCATCCACAGCGAATGATGAGACCTCCCAGTCTAAAGCTGCTTATTTACCTCAATATCTTCCTTGGTTAATTTTCTCAGTCAATAGAAACAACTGCCCCACAGCAAGGGGGTTGGAACTACGTGCCCTTTAAGGTTCCTTCCAACCAAAACCATTCAATAATTCTATGATTCTATGAAATCTTCTCAGTTGGACAGTTGAGAGTGATTCTATTTTAAATCACCTTAGTCACTCTCTGGAGAGCCTGTCTACACAGACATTAAAAGAATATCACCTCTGTCACCTGGGATAGTGGGTCTACACCATAGCAGGCATGAGCTAAGAATTAAACAATGGAGCCTTTGCTTTCTCCCTGTTTTGTTTCCTACAGTGGATGTAGCCATTTGGTTAGTTAATCTGACTGAATAAGGCGCCTGAAGTCAGGCATTTTGAATGCTTCACATATCTTTCTGTTATTCATTTTTTAAATGTTTCATGATTAAATACTCTGGTCTGTCTTCGGTGAGAAATTGCTACCAGTCATCAACATTACTAAACTGTCCAAAACATCCAAACAAGATAGATGTGCTATGTATAGCAGATAGATATTTCATCCTAACTAATAATTCATCATAGAAAGGTCCAAAATCCAGTAGCAAAAATGTCACCCTTGGAAAAATATAGTTAGTAACAACCCAGCACAAAGTTTTGATGGTATTCGATACACCGCAGTTGTGCACAAGAAACTATACAAAGGTAAACCTACCTCGAGAAAAGTTACTCTGTACTGAAAAGCACAAGTAAACTTCAGTAGCCAAGCAGTTAGGAGAAACCTAGTGACATTCACTGTAAAATTTCCATGTTTCCTGCTACGTTTTACCTTTATAATTTCTTTCCCTGGAATGAATTTTTCCAGGTGGTCCTCTAAATACCTACCTGTTGCAGTTTCACTGATGATCTAATTTCAACAATAATGAAAAAAAACCTTTAAAACTGTTCAAGTTTTTAAAAAAAAAGAGTAGTATATTTTCACCATCTGCTGCTGAGAAAGTAAGTTTCCATTTTTTAGTAAGAGAGTAAAATACAAGCACTAAAGGCCTTTTGGAGAAGATAGAAGAGGATCTGATATTTATCTATCCAGAGACTGAGATTTACTGCAGAGTCCAAAGGAATTTGCCTCACCAATATCTCATTGTGTCCACATGCTTAAAGAAGTGTGGGGACCTCCTTCCTTTCCATTGTAACTCAGCACCTCTTCAACTCTGTAGGCCAGTGGCAGAAGTGTTAAAGAAATCTGTGCCGTAGTAAGAGGTATAGTGTCCTCCCTATCCACTGCCCGGCAGACTATCAACATGCCAAGCAGAGAAGCAGATATTAACATCTAATCCAATAGTAAAGTTCAATCAGATATCATTATTCAATGTATAACTCTGAATTTGCATTATAAACTATGCTTATTATCCTTCTTAATTATCAGCATCTGACTCTGAGAATTACATAGGTAGAGAGAACTTGCTTCCCTGGATTCTGCCTGTATGAAATTTTACACTGATATTAGGTTTAAAATGAAAAAAAAAAAAAAAGTAATTCTGTGTATGAGGATATTATTATCATTTGTCAAAATGTGGTTAAAGTTAAAAATAGAGTAGGTATGCAATTTTGTTAAAAAGAAGTGCATTGCTACCACTCTCAGATGTTGTGACTAGGCACCAAAATACTGACTCATTTCAGCTTCCACAGCAACACTTGCTAGGAGAGAGAGGAACTTGGGTAGCCAAGACACTAACCATGGCATGTTTTGTTGATGAGAATGAGTAGGCAAGAAACCAATACACTTTATAGAAAACTGATACCTTTTATTACAGCTAATCTTGTTTGACAGAAATGTGGTCACATTTTGTAGAAGCCTCAGAAGGATATTCTGGACACAGAAGAATTAGAACTATTTTAATGAACCAGAGTTATAAATGCTGGCATAATATGATGAGTCCTGCCTTTAAAAGAAATCATAACACATGCACAGCTCAGTGCAAAGAAAGACTGTCCTAATTAAGTATCACCCAATACAGTTACAAACCATAGGTGAGGAGGAAGCACAGGAAGGTTCTTGCTCCTCATAAGTGTGTTCTCTCAAAAACACTTTCTGCATTGGGTCATGTTTCTGGATCCAAAAGGGAACTTTGATCCTCACCTGAATCCTCACTGGTAAGAACTTCTCACTATTCTGATAATTACACTGAAGAGTTGCTATGATAGTAAATAAAGCAAGCAACAAAACATCTAAGGATACCTGACCTGACTGAAGCTGGCATTCCCAATGAAAAAGTTAAGCAATAATATAGGGGAGGTCAACAGCTGCTGCCAAATGCTCTGATCTCTCCACAAGCATTAGAGATACTGCATTAGAAATACTGAACCTGTCAGCTGGCTTTTACACTGCTGCAGTTTTCTGTCATGCAGCTTGGCTCTCAAGGAAGATGAGAACAAAGTTTTCTGGAAATTATACTGTGCATTCTAGGCAAGGCTGGGAGAAGACTACTGGAGAATCAAAATCTGGACCATATTTTATGACCTTCCACTTCAATTTTTAACCTTTTTTTTTTTTTTTTTTTTTTTAATTCCAAAAACTTAAAGGACTTCAACAGGTGGGCTCAATTGTGCCAAGGTTTTGTCTTTCATGAATAAAGCCAAATCCTATGGAAGGGTGAAATGTGGATCTTGCATGGAAGAAAGGCTGTGGTACAGCCACATGCTAGCACAATATATATCTGTTTCTGGTTTAGCAATCCATCCTCGTCCTCAGTCCCAGGAAGGATAGGAAAGTGTATCCAGTAATTTTTGTGTTTTACCGGAGTGCAGCTGTTTCCTTTTAGAAATTTCAAGCTAGGTTTAGTCAACTAAAAGAGAGAGGGTATTAAATAGGCCACTTCCTGTACAGTAGACTAAATTAAAGGCTAGAACAGCAGAGGCAGATATTAGTGTCTGAGACTGGTACTTAAAAGCAGCAAAACAAGGAAGTCTGTGTTCACATTCCATCATAATAACATGAGGAAAATCAGATGAGAGGAAGAGTGGTTGGCACAGTCAAGACACAAGGCAATCTAGGACTCTGCTGTGAAATATGACAATAAAAGATAGAAGCTCTCTTCTCTAAGGACTTGCAAATATACACTTAGTATAGTTTAGTGGGTTTTGTTGTGTTCATACTGTTCAAATACATCTTCATACAAAGTGAGATGCAGTCTAAGCAATATAGTAACACACTTAACAGCAATTACAATTATTGAGTTCATTCAAAACATATTTAGATTGTTAAATCACTGTTCCTCTCAACTTATCCAGAAATCATGTTTTGATTGAGTCATAATGCAAGAAATACAAATGTTTTGAAAATTAATCTTCACAGTGACCAGCATGGCAAAATCACTCTGTGTATCTAATTTAGAAATGTCCTCATTATAAAAAAAAAAAAAAAGCATGCATTTCTGTTATTAACATTGTAATCTACTCCTAGGTTTATATACATATAAAAGTGTATGGAGAGAAAAAAATCAGGAAAAAAAAAAAGAGTATTCCTCAGCAGTCCTGTGAGATACTGCAGTTTGTCATAATTTTGGAAATTAGGAAAAATTTCTTCGCCAAAAGGGTTGCCATGCATGGGAACAGGCTGCCTAGGGAAGTGATTGACTCACTGTCCCTGGAGGTATTTAAAGGATGTGTAGATGTGGCACTTAGGGACATGGTTTAATGGTGGACTTGTTAGTGTTGAGTTAACAGTTTCACTTGATGGTCTGAAAAGCCTATTACATTCTATGAAGCTGTTACTTAAAGATATATAAAAATAAAATAATAAAAAAACCCAACAGCTACTACACTTAATTTTTTGAGGTTTCTGTCCTTGAAATATAAATTACGTTGTAAGGAAAAGAGAAAACTGAGTGAGACAGCTGTTATTCTGGTTCAGGCCTCCAATTCTCCAGAATTTTCACTTGCCAAGTACGATGGCAACTAAACTGACTTTTTTAGTTGTTTTCCTTGGAATTATACTTGGACTTGAAAGAGTCCCAGAAGTAAAAAGAGAGAGTAGTCCAAGAAATGTTTATAAGAAATGAAAAAGTTTAAGAGATGAGCATGTAAGAACAATGGTGCGATTCTCATTACTTTTATTTAATCTCATTTTAGTAGGACTTTTTTTCTTTCTGGTACTGTACAGGCATCACCAAGAGAGCATTCTCATAGAAAATTTGCACGTAAACAGACCAATTGGCTAAATAACTCTAATAAATAGGTATTTTCCCAAAATAAACATGGAATGAGAAACAATCCAAGGTTTGTGTGCAATGAATGTTACTGAATTTTTCTTTATAGCACCTATTACATTAGATAGACAAATGAAGTGAAAAATAATTATGCAATATTAAATAATGGAACAAAAGCAAAACATGTAAAAAGCTGAAATAAATCTCATTTTTTGTTAAATACCAAAAAGACTGCTAAGAAATTATAATGACATACTGCAAGCTTGTTTGGTTTGTTTTTTTTTTTAACTCTGGCAGGATTGACAACACTTCAGTTTATCTGGTACAATCATCTTAGTAAAAAGAATTTAGAAAAGCAAATGCAATATACACTTTTATTTAATGTCAAGGTTTTTTTTTTTAAAGTTGAAAGCATAAGTGATCAACTTGAAATGCTGAGAACACAGATTTTAGAACAACAGAATTATAGTGCATAATAATGACAGTGAATAAAATAATATTTTTTATTCTTATGGTAACTTATGTTTCAGCAAAGCATAAATAATCACAAGTGGAAACCAACTTATGTAAGCAAACAGTTCTGGGGATCATTGTAATTCAAACAGAAGAGATTGCTATATAAACTGGTTATTCAAGAGTAAGTTGCATATTGCAAAAATTTACCTGCAAAAATGACCATTGTGCTTCTTGTGCTTCTTGTGGTTATTAATATAAATTGTATTTATATTTTTGTTTGATTTTTTACATTCCATGGATTCAAGAAGCATGACATTTCCTCTGCTTTCCTACTTCCTAACCATTAAACATTACCATTCTCCTGAATGAATTGTGGCAGAAGTAGCTCTTGATAAGGCACTGAAATGAAGAAAGAATAAAGGCTTAAGGGCCATTCCAGGGTCAACATTTTATAAATAGGATTTTCTGGAAGAAAGGTGCAGCCAACAGTCAAGACTGATGTCAATACCAAGAGAGGGAGTCAGTGTCTTCACCGTTGCTCCATTAGAGGGAAATGTGAGGACATGGCAATTTTTCAAGGTAGAGGGAATCTGATGCTTGATTTGGTCTAACCTGATTGAATGGGCTCTCAGAAAACACCGAGTGCTAGTGTTGCAGGCCTGGTTTTCTCATGAAGCAAACCTAAAGGCAGAAAAGTGTGTTGGCATGAGGTTTGGCAAAATACACGTGCAGGAATGGAGGCAACACAGGAAGGCACATGCTTACAGTTTAGCATTTGGTTAACTGGAATTAAAAAAAGGCTTTGCAGAGATTAACTATTTCTGATCCAATCAATAATATGAAGAACTGGAACAGAGTAAAAGGGCTGCAAGAGTGTTTTGCAAAACATTATTACCTTCAACAGTACAGAAAGTCTTTTACTTTCTTCCTTATTCTGTGGAGAAGGTGCACTCAAAAAATTCCACTGGTTGGAGAGATTTTGATCATTTATGTCTTCATTTATCTTTCAGAAAAGTTTTTGATCTTCTGAAAAAAAAAAAGTGTAATTACTTTGCTATATTACTTTTTTCCTAAGACTGTATGAGATATAGGTTTGAAAGTGATAGCAGTATTAAAAAAAAAAAGAACCCTAAACCCAAGCACAGATCAGGGAAACACCTCAGCTTTGCAGTGGAGGAATCTGTTTGGGTGTTTGCCTGCCCCTGATCATTTTACAGCTTAAAAGACCCAGGCCTTCTCAAAATTCAAAGTTTTTGAGCAAATCATAAGTCTCCAGTTAACCTCAGAGTTTCATATATAGCCTGCTTATGTAATTATACAAATGCAGATATTTAAACAAAAATATTTATTCATTGGAACTTTGAAAAATTAAAGAAAAAACCTTAATTCAGCTTAGAGAAAGCATAATACAGAAAAAAAAAAGTCAGGTGTCAAGAAGTCAAGGTTTTGAAATGTTCTTACAAAATATGTAAGCTATATCAGGATTTTTAACTTTAAAGGGGATGCTTCAGATGAAATAGCATTTCCTAAACTTACCACAGAGTCATTTATACTCCTAAAAGTATTTTGAGTTCCTTGTCCAGAATGCTGAGAAGAAGAGATTATTTATTTTTCTTATAGGATTGGTGAGTAGTGGTTTCTACTTTTTTCATAATTTTTTTTCTTTTTGAAAGTGTAGGAAAATTTGCAACTAAGTGGTATCCTTTGCAGAGAGGTATGAATATTTCTAGGAGGTCTTCCACCTCCTAAGCATCTCTTAGACAGCTATATTTTCTTTTTGAAATTCCCTCTCTCTCTCTGTTTCTTGGCAGCTAGAAGAGTTAGAATAAAAGCCTAATTTTTAGGGATCTAATATGAAAAATATTAATCCTGTCCAAAGAAGATTCTAGATCAGCTGTTAAGTTGTTCCCTACTGTATTCAACATCCTACCCACTCCACCATTTCTTTATTCTGAGAGCCTCCTATGCCCAAAGGCATGACATTGCATCACTGAGGTTCAGAGTCCATGACGTTGTAGAGACTTAAAAAATACACAGTAAGAAAGAACCCAGTGTGGGATAGGACACTGTAGGGCCAACTGCACCAGGGTGCACCAGAGTGACGGGCTCCTCTCACCACCAAGCTGCATTTCTGCCAGGCCAGGTGATCCTAGATGGAGCTGCCTATGTTTGTGAGCAGGTTTAATTGCCAGTTTATCCATCCCTCTTTACCTTGTCTTGGAGAATCACTGCTCCCACAATAAGTTAAAATAGCACATATTTCAGTGCATCAGGGGACTTGTGCAAATACATCAGCAACTGTAGAATATCATTTGACATATGGCCCCTCCAAAGCCACACGTAATTACATCTCTAAGGACTGGATTTTTCAGTGGGGGAGAGGAAGGGATTTTCTGTTTTCTATGGAAAAGATTGGGGTTTGTGTTATCTGATGTACTTTTCCCCCTTTATTGTTAATGTAGTGTTATGGATTCTTAATTCTTAAAACCAGAGAATACCATTTTTTCAAGCTACTTTAGCTATAAGTAAAAAAACCCACATGAAACAAAATGCTTTGCAACTTTCTCACAAATTGCCAATAAATCACTGCCCACCATAGGTAGCAGCAGTCATCTATTCACCCAAACCTATCGATTCTCATATGAAGGAGTTTTAAAAAGACATATTGGTTCAGTGGTTAAGCATACAGCAGGGATAGATTTTTATTATCTGATGACTTCATGTACCAGCTTTCCATTTCAAAAAAGAAAAAGTCCATGGTCAATGAAAAAAAAGTGTAATCCTTTTTTATGTGGAACAAGGAATTTGCCTATCTCAGTGGCTGTTGGGTTGTAATTATGTACTCTGATGTTATCCAAAATTATCAATGACATATCAAAGTAATGATATAAAAATAATAATGGGTTAATGAATAATAGTTATTTTGTAATTCTATTGCAAGAAAATTTAGCTAACTACATCTGAGTATGTTGCCATGGGTACCCTGCCTCAGTGTCTTTATTCAACCTTTGCTAAATAAAAAATTAAGATCAGGTGGAGGGCATCAAAGAAGAAATAACCTTAATTATTAACGTAGTCAGTTTGGAATCCTTTTTCTAAAAGTACCAGGCTTATTGGGCATGATATAGCTAGTTTATTTACTGAAAATTACGACTTTCTCAGCCACTGTTAGGGCTACTTTATGCGCAATGCTTTTCCCAGCTGTTTTTAGTTGTGCTTGTGTTTGTCATAGAATATTTAATGCTATTGAAATGCAACATTACTGAGGGTAGAACTAAGAATTTAATCGAGAAGATGTGATACTCAGGGCAGAATTCTTGCATGGATATTAAGCAGACTGTGTTTTCATCCCCTGCTTTTCATTCATGTCTTTGCCATGGCAATCACTGAACGCTGCTTTTTTTTAATGCCCTCCTAGGCGAAACTCTAACCGTTCTCCTTTGTGACAGCGAACCTGTCGAATTCCTGGTTAATTGTCTCAGGGATCTCCTTTCATCCACCTGTGATCAGTTAGCAGATCAAAAAAGTCAGACACCACTTACAGACCAGAGGGTCCTAAATCAGTCTTAAGCTGCCGGTTTTAATGGTTTGTTTTGACGGCGGGGCGGGAGCACGTGGTCCCCGTGTTATGTCTGGCTGCCCTGGAAGTAGGTCACGGCGAGCGCCCCACGGGAGGCACGGCCGCCACTTTCATCTCCCGCCCGCGCCGGCCCAGGCTCGCTCGAGATTGCATTAGCAGCCCAGATCTCTGCAAATTAAAACCACAAGGAAGAAATATGCAAGGCATGAACTGCTCCAGAAGCTCAAAATGTTTAAGCTGCCGACAAGGAAAATGAGCATCTGCAGAAGGAAAGGCGTCCTAAACCTGAACTTGTAGCAAAAAATTATAGGTCTTTAATTTTACTTTTTTTTTTGATTATTTGGGACTACAATTTTCTTCAGATACTCATTTTCCCTTTTCCATTTTTTTTTTTGCTTCAGACATATTATTTGCTTTAAGCAATGACAAGAAAGATTAAAATAATGATATTTTTCTTTCTTCAAAACATTATTTTTATAAATTATGTTTGTTGCTGAAAATTGACTTTTCGTCCAGCAAAGTACATGAGGAGAAATGACAGCCAAATCCCCACGTTCGTCTCTTGCAATTATTGAATAATATTTTTTCAACATGTTAAGAATCTCACATGGAATTTTATAAAACTGTACAACAGGAAGTTCTTTTATTGTAGTCTCTGATCTTGATTAAAAGGCAGTTCAAAGAACTGCAAAGACTACAGAGGTGATTTTTTATGTCCTCTAATTAAAAAGAATAAAACTCAACAATTGAGATAAATTTCCAATATGGGTCTTCTTTAAGAAAAAAAAAATTCTAAAGAACAAGAAAATAAAACAATCCTCTGCTAGAAGCATTAAAAAAATGTCTTTAGGTAGCTGAGTAATGAAGAAAATATTTTAAAGATGATAAAAACGTAGGTCATGTTGTTGTTACAGCGTATTCATAGTTCAAGAACTCGATTAAAAATCCTATTTTTATGTGGGACATCTCTAGTGTTGGTATGAATTTGATCTGTATTGAAACTTAACACAAGGAAATATTCATTCCTAATTCAATAGCACTTCCTTATTTGAAAACTGTTGTAGGATCAGCCCAATACTATGAAGGATTATACTCTTATCATATATTCAATCTTGCTAACATGAAGTCAGTTCATGGTATAAGGAAGCACAGAAAGTTAACAGGAGAGTAATACTTTGGTACTACATTAATTGGCAAGAAATATGAACTAAGTCAATACTTGATGATCTATTAGGATACCTGTAGTAACTATCAGAGGGGTTACTCCTCACAGAGAATGCTATCACTGAAGCTACAAGTCTTACAGGCAGTTTGTTGGGCACAGATCTGGGATGCATACTACTGTAAAAAAATATTTTACTCAATTAGAACATACAGAATTGGTATAATGGAAGGAAATGATAAGTAGAGTTGTACACCCAAAGATATCGATGCTGGAAGACTGTTACGTCAGAAGGATATGATCCAAATTTTCCTGAACTGCATAGGAACTCTCTACAGAACAATCTGGACTGGACTCCAGTTTGTCATGGGATAAATTTTAGCAAATATAGTTTGAGATATTACATTCATCCTGTGATTTTGAATTTTCTCTTAACTTGGATTTGGTCTTTCTAAAGCATTACCTAACTAAAGTGGGCTTAGTCTGCTAAATTTCACCCAGGCATTTAAGAAGTGGTAGGATTATGTTTTCTAGATAGACTGAAATGAACTTATTTGATTCAAGCTAAAGCTTTATATTTAAAAGAATTATAGCTGCCACTCTTAATGGAGCAGATGTAGTATTATATATTTTCCTTACGGTCTGATGATTTTCTGTCATTAGGGAGGTCTTCAGCAGTCTCTTCAGTAATGAGCCAAATTCAGTGGCAGAGAAATTACAGCTTACTTTTCTCTGGAGGAGATAGTCTTTATTCTATTGTCTTCCTATTGTCTTCTATTTGTCTTCCTAATTGTGTGTGTTTTTTCTATACTTCATATGTTGTTCATCTGTGTTGTCAGATGACTGATTAAACCAGTAAATTTTATTGCCTTTAACTTCTACCTCTAAAAGATGACATATATTTACAAACACGGGGCTAAATTTTTTCACTTTCTCTGGACTGTATTGTGGGGTTTTAAGTCTTTGTTTTGATTTCAGTAAGAAATTTGTACATAATTGAAGAGATAAATAGCAATGAAAATCACTTCAGTACCTGCTGAAAGGAAGGCGTAAGACTAGATGTTGGCTAAGCCAGTTTGTATATTTCAGACAAAAGACGTAAATATCTTCCCAAAAGTCTATTTCAGCATCCAGAACCAATACTCATTAACTTGGAGAAGAAATAAAATGATACGCATAAATAATAATTTAATCCTAAGACATTTAACAGTTTGTCTGCTGATGTAATCTGTATTTATTACATGTATTTTCCTAATATACCACAGGGACTATGACATAGGGATCAAAAAAATTGGACAGTCATCCAGTGCTGAATTTGTATATTTGTTCATTCTTATGTATAATTCGAGTATATTCTTTCTTCTTTCCTTGTACAGATTTTTCTAATGTCAGCATCCACACAGAAGACTTGGGAAGAGATTTTAATTTTGTTCACTTCCATTAGTCTTTGAGGCACAATGTCATTTTCCAGTAATCACAGTGAAGTTACACACTAACCTTAGGCAAACACTGGAGAGCTAACGCAAAGAAAACAGCAACCAATTCAAGTCTTCTGTGGTGGGCAAAGCAAAGGAGGCAAGCTGCATTGCCTGTGATATATCCAAGGGTTGTAATTACCTTCCAGAAGCTCAATTACTTCCCTGTTCTCCTGTTGCCTGGAAGAGGTGCAACACTGACTATGAATTTTACAGTACCTGCTTTTCTGTTTATGTTCGACAAGGCTTTTGCAATGATGTGCGAAGAATGTGGTACCATTTCTTTTAAACGTCTGCTGAAATGCAGCTTCTTCCATCCAAGGTAACAGGAGAGGCTCCTCCTCCTCAAATTTTAGCCATCTCACTGTATTTGTGTACACATTGGGGACACCATGAAAACTGAGAACACCTGTTATCTATAGATGCAATTTTTGAATGAGTCGGGGCAATAACCTTCCTGTCTTTAGCAAGTGTGCTGTATGCAGTAAGGCCAGGTTTTTATTCAGTTACTGTTGTAAATAAAGCCAGTTTTAAATAAGATTATATTTCCACTTTGGCAGTGTCAGTACTATGCTATCAATGCTACCTGTGAGTGTCAAATGGGAACTCACATAACAAAAATGAAATAATGATCACTTTTCTATATCTTGCCATATACACTTTTTTTGTATTTTACATGTTATCCAGAGAATCATAAAATCATAGGATAGTTTGAGTTGGAAGGGACCTTTAAAGATCACCTAGCTCAGTCCTCCTGCAGTGAGCAAGGGTATCTTCAACTAGATCGAGTTGTTAAGAGCCCCATCCAACCTGACCTTGAATGTTTCCAGGGATGAGGCATCTACAACCTTCTGGGCAAGCTACTCCAGTGTTTCGCCATCCACATCACAAAAAATTTCATCCTTATATATGATCTAAATATACCCTCTCTCATGGTAAAACCCTGACCCCTCGCCCTATCACAACAGGCCCTGTTAAAAAGTTTGTCTCCATTTTTCTTATAAGTCCCCTGTAATAATGGCTCCTTTCCAGGCTGAACAGCTCCCATTCCTTCAGACTTTCTTCAGAGAGAGGTGTTCCAGCTCTCTGATGTTTTTTGTGGCCCTCCTTTGGATCCTTTGGCTCCAACAGAGCCATGCTTTTCCTGTTCTGAGGATAACAGAGCTGGATGCAATACTCAGGTGGGGTCTCACCAGAGCGGAGTAGAGGGGCAGGATCACCTCCCTTGACATACTGGCCCCACTTCTTTGGATACAGCCCAGGATACAATTGCCTTTCTGGGCTACAAATGCACATTGCCAGCCAAATGCTCATGTCCAGCTTCTCATCCACCGGTACTCCCAAGTCCTTCTTGGAAAGGCTACTCTCTATGTGTTCGTCTCCTGGTCTGAATTGATACCAGGGGTTGCCCTGACCCATGTGCAGCACCTTGCACTTGACCTTTTTGAACCTCATGAGGTTCCTGTGGGCCCACTTTTCAAGGTAGTCCAGGCCCCTCTGGATGGCATCCTGGTTTTCAGGTGTGTGAACTGCACCACTCACCTTGTTATCTGCAGACTTACTGAGGTTGCACTCAATCCTGTTGTCTATGTCATTGATGAAGATATTAAATAACACTGGTCCCAATACGGACCCTTGAGGGACACCACTTGTCACCAATGTTCATCTCAACATGGAGTTGTTGACCACTACCCTCTGGATGTGACCATCCAGCTTCCTTAAAGAAGTCTATTTCTTGCTTATAAGATATAATGGAAGACTTAAAATTTAATGGATGATACTCAAAATTTTAAGACCATATTTATATCTGAAATCATGTCCACAGACCAATCCTTTGACATATATAAAAAAAAAAATCAAAACACATGTGACTGGAATTTGGAACATGTCTTTCCCATTTACATAAAATAAAAGCAAAAAACAATATTCATGAAGCACATACGTACTTTATGTGTATTCCCTAATTCAAAATATGAGAGCAATACAACTGAAAGTTATATTTGTATTGTGGTGAATTTTTAATACATGATAGATATGTCAGCTTTGTCTTTTAAAAATGAAAAATAATACTAGGATTTTTTTGCAGTCTAATCATGTTTTACTTAAAAGAAATAATAAAGAAAAAATAAAACCACCAAACCCACAACAGATTATTTCTTTCATCTGAGCTTCAAATACTACTTTCTAGGATTCCATTGCTGTAGTAATGTCAGGTAGGGGAGTCTTTGTTAACTAAAATGATCTTTGGATTGTAGTTTAAAATATTTAGGTCACCTAGTTCACAATTTTGCAATTTTACACATTTTTTGTCTTTATTTCTTTCAATAGTACAATTATTATTAGATTTCAAATTCTGTCTAATAGCCCCATTTCATCCTGGATATAGAATAATTTCTATTCACTTACTTCAAGCAACCAGTAATTCACTGTCCCAATTCCATTCCAGACTTTGTTACTTGAGCTTTTCTGCCTTTTCAGGGATCAAGTGTCTCTTATATGCTTGTTTTTACACTAAACACATTAGCAATTCTGATGTCCGCTGACATTGTGGTATCAAAGAATCAAAACTTATTGAAATATAGCACTGAAAACCAACATCAGTTTAATCCAAATCCTGGAGACTATGTCTATTCAGACAGCTGCAAAGCATAAAGCTGAGGTCTGTCACAAAGTACAATCTGTGTACTTTGAAAGAAAGGCTTTCCTAACATTAAGTCTCTACCTCTAAGAATAGAATGTTCACTACGTCTTGAAGAGTCATAGCTGTTTATTTTTCATGCCCTTGTTTTACCTCAACCTTTTCTTTACGATCACCTTGTACTTTTTCTGAGGTGATTAAAGCGTGCCAAAAAGTAAACTCACTGTACAGTACCTTGGCTAAAAGTCAGCATTCTGAGCCAAGAATTTCTTAGTTCCAATCTTTAAGAGATTCATCAGAGCATCTTGTCCTTGGCTTTCTTAAAACTTTCAGATGTGATTTATATTGGTTTTGGTTCTTCTGGAGATGTCTGCAGGTGGATAGACTTCCAGAGTTCAGGACACTAATTCTGCTGTTGCTGGACATAGTAATACAAGAATGGCTAGTGTTTCTAGGGCATTTCCTCATTAATGCATCTGCTACACAATTAATCCTACTCAGAATAAGTGGCAAAAACAATACCTTTCATCAGGACCTTCTGATTGGGCCTGTTCCAGACAATTCATTAACGAAGTCCTACATTACCTCCAAATTGCTTTTCTCTGCTTGTTACGAGTGCTTTCCACAACACAACAGGTTATTTTTATTGCATAAAGAAGAAAACAAGAAGTCAAGAGATTAGACACTTTTAATAAAATTATGTGTAATTGGAGACATAACAACCTGTGTCTCAGGGTTTCAAAATTGCAAGGAGTCACCAACAGGAGCATTTCTCACAAAGGTGTTTGTATTTTGGCAACTATAAATGGCTAACAAAGCAAATCCAATCTGTAGTCTATCAAGAAACTCTGGGAGGTAAAAGATATAAAACAGTCTTTACTGTGATGGCTGTTAGGAATAGAGAAAGTAGAGGTAACTCTAGAATACTGTGAAGAACAGGCATTTAGTAATTTCAAATGTAGCCTCTTTCTAAGTAACGGTAAATGCTGAAATAATGAAACTCTACAAAGCAATTTTGTATATCCTATCATGACTATACTTCAATATTTAGTATTTTTTAATGTGGTTGATAAAAGTTAGTATGAAATCTAAATAGCATTTCAGTACCAGAGGAATAAAAACAGTAGAAACTTTTACCATTGCCAGATTTTTTTCAAAATGTTGAAAGCAAATTTCCAAAAGTGTCTGAATGTTGAAAGGTGTTTCAATTGTCACAGGATTTAAAATTCTCAAAACTATGTTTATGTCAATTTTTTTTTCTTAGCCTATTAATGCCTTTTTAAAAAGTTATTTTTAAAATCTGTAAATCTGATAAATGCTTTTAATTTGGCATGGTTTTTGTGTAAGCAACTAAGTGATTAAGTTGTTCAATGGTACTTAGTTATCTTAGTTAGGTATTTTAAATTTTTTTTTTAATGATCATACATTAAAACTTTTTGTGTAGTATCTATAAATACATTTGTAGATACACAAATATACATAGAAATATATAAAATATTTTCTGTTGATTATTTTATACATATTGTTCTAGTGTAAACTTACTCAACAATGTAGCTTTTTATAATGGACTGACATCTCACTAGCAACAAAGCTTGGCCAGGTAACCCTCTAAAATCCAGAACAGTAATTTTAGCAAAGTGTTTAAGAGCAATTCCAGTTTTAAATCAGAAGAAATTATTGTCTTAGATGATGATGTTAGCAAGGCTACAGGCAGTCTGAAGGGATTTTGGTCACCAATTCCCACTGAACTATTTTCACCTCAGAAGCAAGACAGAGGGAATGCAAAAGAGTCAGAACCCATCTGTCCTAAGGAAATCACAATATTTTTGTTTTAAATTAACTGTGTGATCCTCAAATAGAGATGCCCAAAAGTGACCATATTTTTCAGAATGTAACCGTCATGGATTCTTCAAAAATATATGCGATTTTAAAAGTTTTTATTTTATCTTGTTATCTCTTTTCTCTCCCCATATTTCTTTTTCTTCCCTTCTTTCTTTTCAGCTTCTCTGTCTTTTCTTTCCTCTTTCTCTTTCCTGTCTTTCCTCTTTGTCTCTCCTTTCTTTCTTCTCTATTTTTGCCTGCTTGCAATGGATGTATGTCTTTTATTTTTAAATAGTATTTGGCAGAAATTCAGTATTAGTGGATTCCATTATTACCCCTAAATAGATGTAATCTATCAGTTTTAAGGGGTTCATATTTTCCAAGTGAAGACATATCTAAGGAGCTGCAGAAAAGCTATTTTAACCCCAGTAAACATTCTCCAGCATTCTTGAAAATGTTTTTGAAGTGAGTACCATTGAAACACTACCATGAAGTGTTTCATACTAAGATTTTCATACCATGAATCACAGATTTATTTTTACATTGATAGTTTACGTTTATAAATCTTTTTGCCTTTTTGATGTACCTGCTTTGTTGAATCACTCTTAGCTAACTCCATAAACTTAAAAGAGAAAAGGACACTGATTATAAATTGTTAGGTGTCATGGTTTAACCCCAAACAGCAACCAAGTACCATGCAACCACTCACTCACTCCCTCTACCCTGTCCCAGATGGACTGGGAAGGAGAATCAGAAGAAAAAAGTAAAACTCATGGGTTGAGATGTTTAATGATTGAAACAAAGTAAAATATAACAATTCTAATACTAACAATAATTTTAATAGAAAAGTAAAGGGAGAGAGAAATAAAATACAAGAAAGAAGTGATGCACAATACGTTTGCTCACCACCTGCTGACCAATGCCCAGCCTACCGCCCCAGCAATGATCTGTCCCTCACAGCAAACTCCCTCCTATTTATACACTGGTCATGATAGTCTACGGTGTGGAATATTCCTTTGGCCAGTTTGGGTCAACTGTCTTGGCCATGCTCCCTCCCATCTTCTTGTGCAACTGCTCACTGACAGAATGTAAGACACTGAAAAGCCCTGGACTTAGGGTTAGCCCTACTTAGCAACAGCCAAAACATTACTGTGTTATTAACATTATTCTCCTACTAAATCCAAAGCATAGCACTGTACCAGCTAGTAAGAAGAAAATTAACTCTGTCCAGATGAAACCAGGACAGTACCCACCCCTTATTCCATACCATTTATGTCATGTCAGGTCCCACACTTCCCAATACCCTGTCACTTTTCCTGTCTTTTTTTAGATATACACACAGATATTACTCCCTTAGTCTATGGACTATTCCTACAAAAGTCCATTGAGTTATTTACTCCATGACCCTGAGCTCAAGATAGAGAAATGATGTGTGGATTGCTACATGTTGAAGCCAATTCTGATTCCATCACTTCTAGGCTCATCCAGTTTCATCAAAGTGCATTCTTCATTAATGTGATGATCAGAAGGGAGTCAGATTCAGTTCCCCAGGTCTAGTATGGTAAATATAGATGCTACAAGGTACCTGGTGTGCTGATGTGCATGTAGCTGCTATAATAGTGATAATACACATTGTTATATAGCAATTATTATCTTTCCCATTGTCCCGATTATTAATTTAGTGCTGGTGTATATATAGCTGTTCTTAAACATTTCAGAAATGAAAGATAGCTGCAAAAATGCTTTGGTAACCATCCATCTCCTCTAGTGAGGAAAGATGTGATATAAATGTCTCTGATCATCACAGCTTTCACCGAAGATAATATAGATAATTATTCATTTGAGAGAACTGAATATCTGAAGAGGTATCACCCCATATTTGTCACAGGTATAAGCTGATATAGCAGTTAGCTAGGTAACACTTTACTATTTTACCAAAACCTAAAGTAATCCTACTGATCATTAACGTACTGAGCTATCTCAATAAATTTCAGGGTCAGCATTCTTTTCTTCTGCACTTTGTGCTATAAAATAATTCTTGTTTATAAGCTTTGCAATGTGTTACTTTACTTTCTTCAACATAAGTTTCTCCCTCAGCCCACAACCATAAAAGCTTGAGTTACAAAAACATATTTCAATTATTAAAATTGCAGATTTATAGGGTTGGAAGAGACAATGGAAGTTTGTTTAATCTATCCTTATGTGTCCAAACAGGATCATTTTAGGTCACAGAGACAGATGTTTGTGCAACTGCCAATAATAAAGGTCAGCAGTCTACTCCAGCTTTACTGCAGCCTTTTGCACTGTTTCACTGTCTGTGTTGTTAGAAAGCTTTTCCTCATGACTAGCCTTAGTACAGGCTTGGTGAGGTGACATAAACCAGAGTTAAGAGCACAGTTCTCACCGAATGCCAGTTAGAGATGGTTATCTGATTTGCCCATATCACATATGCCTTTAACCTCTTTCTATATTTATAACCATAATGATATATTTATTTGGAAATATTTTAATAGGGTTTACAAATTAAAATATGGGTTTCTCCTGAACAAAGACATTCTTAAACTGTTTAATTGTATCTAAAATATTTAAAGTTGCCACAAATAAGTAACTGTGAAAATGATCCATCAGGCAGCAAAGTAGCAGGTATGAAGAGGTTCTAGTGAAGAGGCGATGAAGCAGTGGTTTCCTTTTATAATACTTGGAACAGAAAGCAAACACGTACTCATTATGATATGCCAAAGAGTCTTTGGGCAGCACTCTCAGAATTCAGAGGTGTCGGATTATCCATGGCAGGTCTCCTAACTACAAGATTCTAACAAACTAATCATGACGTATATGAGATTCACACAGGAGAAGAATGTTACATTAATTAGCTGTGCTAATCCTCAGTCTGTTTTGGTCCTGAATCTGCATTTATGTCCAGTTTTGCTACTGCTTTTCCCTAGGCTGACCTACCCTTATCATCTAATATGGACCTTTTTACTATCATAATCTGCAGGCAGAAGCAGCACAGGATTTCAGCATCAAAAATTGAACCATGCTTTTTTTCCATATATTAGCTTCACTCTCCTCACAATTTAAAATACTTGAACTTAAAACAAACACATTCAAATAGTTTATGTAGTGTAAATGTCAATACATGTGTATATAATTATAATTAAAGTTCATTTTTCTATTTTGTATATAGACATTGGGTTTACATCCTTTCCAATTTGAATGTCAGCATCTCAAACAGTTATTTATATTCTCTATCAAATGTTTCTGCATAGCTTTCTACTATCTGTTTGATTGTTCTATTATCTTATTTCTATTTTACACCACTTTAACTAATGTAATTTATTTATATTATGGACTTTATGGAACTATAGTCTGTAGATTGCAACACAATCCTTACCCTAAACATGTTGAAAACCACCACAGTCGAAATAAGATACAATATAGCTGAAATCCCCTTTTTGCTATCAAAATACTTACAGTAATTTTTCTACTTAATCTAGTTTTCTAAAATTGTGAACTTCTTAAAATCGTCCATTAAAAATGCAATGAAAGAATCATATTATAAAATTCTATATGTTTTAAAGCACAGTTTGTATAGAATTCTGAGGTTTTATATTGGTTTTCTGAGGACTGTAGGATCAGAACAAGTTCCATCAAACATAGCACCTGATTGTGCCTGTAAAGGGAGGCTTAGGAGAAAATATGAGAAATAAAATATCAGAACAGGCAGACCATACAGGAGTATTTTTCTGACTATTTTTCCTGTTTCTGGTGACTAGTGGCTCAGTAATTTCTTGACAATATAAGACAAAGTCACTGTAAAACCCTGGACTTATTTCGCTTTTGTGGACTTGTCCAGCCTCCCCTTGAAGGTATGCAAGCTTTCAGCAACCACAGTTTTCTTCATTGGAGAGTTTTTCATCTTCATTATGTAGTTTGAGATGCTCTATCTTACTCT
This sequence comes from Chiroxiphia lanceolata, assembly GCF_009829145.1. Lineage (NCBI taxonomy): Eukaryota > Metazoa > Chordata > Aves > Passeriformes > Pipridae > Chiroxiphia > Chiroxiphia lanceolata. Next base: position 19,446,870 of record NC_045641.1, read on the forward strand.
TTGCTTTCAAAAACCTGTTTGTGATCTGTAGTTCCTATTCTTTTAATGGGAAAGACAGAGAACAGCTGATCTTTATTACACCTCTTAATGTCACTTACAGTTCCTCAGATACGTGGCAGATCTCTCACTTTCTAGCTTGGAGTCCTTGTTTATTTAGTCAATCCTCCAATAGGAACACTATCGATATATGGTGGTATAGTGACTTTTACTTTGTAGTTCTTTGTTCCTATATCTGTAACTTGCTACTTGCTTTATTGCTTTATTATAAGAGTGATCTGACATGCTCCGAAAATTGTCTACTGCAGGTCCAAGACACTGTTCTAGGTCATTAGGTTAAGGTCATTTTTTCCCCAAGCTTCATTTTATGTTCAGTTACAATGAATTCCATCTGGTCAAGCTCAGATACCCATTTTGCCTGCAGTTCTTACAGGTAGCCCTCTTATTTACAATGCTTTCATAAACTAAAACAATTAACAAATATTTTATTTTTATTCTTGTAGATTATTTGTGAATATGCAGCATTGTTCCCAGTAGAGATCTCTCACGTACTGCATGGGTTGCCTTCCTTCACTGTGGAAAATGACTAACCTACAGTCAGTCCCTTTCTGTCCATTAACCAATGGTTTATGCATTCATAACCCTCTGTTATTCAGTTTCTTTACCAGATATTGGTATGGGATTTTGAATGATCTCCCAGAAATAAGAGTATTTTTATCATTTCTCTGTTGAATACTCTAAAATTCTTTCCTGTTAAATATCCTAAAATTTTGATTAATTTTGTTTTTATAATGTTATCCTTTTTAATAATTATACTGAAGCACTACAGATAGTGCTAAAGGGGCAAAATAAATTTTTTGTTGTAATTTTGTACTGGAAGGTATGTGCCAAAATCTTTTGAAAATAGGATTGTTGTTACAGAAGAATGCTGCTAGCATATTTCTGCTGAAAAACTAAAAATCAAGAATATTCTAATAATTTCTTATTCTTAAATTTCCAAAATTTAGCTGGTATGTATTTTAGGTTGTTCTATGAAATTATTATTTTATAAGAAAAATATTAAACAAGTAAAGTCTAAACAAGGTGTCTCACATTGTTTGGGAGCAACTAGGTTACTTCATAGGATAAAAATAGCAGATCTCTATTAATGTAACTTTTTCTGCAGCTTTGACCTACCCAAACAGAAGTTTAAGCTTTCCAGCTTCCATTGTAATCCAAACAAATATCAAAGAGGAATCATCACTGAATGCATTTTGGTACAAGGAACATAACCATAACTATAGAAATGGAAATAATTTATTGGAAATCCATGATTCTGTAAGAATTTAGGAAGCACATTAGTTAAGCAACTCAATAAGAGCCCTCATTAGTACTAGTGGATAAAAAAAAAAAGGTAATACAATTGCAGTGCATAAACAGGGCAGTAATTAGTAGAAAACACCCAATATCTGAAAAATTTCTGCAGTTTATTAGTGAAATATGATTCATCTTGTTCTAACATAACCATTTAAAATAGGATAAATGAGAAATGGCCTGAAAGTGACTGTTTCTCTCAGTTGTCTGTAAAGGGATCCTGACCACCTCAGTTGTAGATGTCTGTGGAGTAGATATCTGAATTCAGTGCAATAATCCTTTTTGAAGAACTTCCTTTGTGCCTGTGACAAGTATATTGTGCGTGGGACAGACACAGTGCCCACAATTTAAAGGAACGTTGCAAAATTGGGTGAATTGCTGAAAAAAAATTAAGAGATTAAGAAATTGTCTGTCCAGGAACTGTGAATGAGGCATGACCTAAGTTGGTCAAGATGTACTTCAGTCAATACTGCTGTCGGGAGGAATCCAAGGGTTAACTAGAAAATATAGGGGTCAGACAAGGCAATCTAATGATCCCTATGGACCTTGTACTCTTAATCTCTATGAGGAGAACAGGGAAAAGAAGAAGGAAAATAAGATAATACTTTTATATTAAAATGTTTTGATATTTTCTAGTTAAGACCAGAAAATGTCCTCAACAGAATCACTTATGAAATTAGCTTTGCTTGGCAGAAACCACTTCAGACTGGTAACAGAAGTATATCTTTTTTTATTCTCCAGGAATTAACGGAAGAAGGTGAAAAAGTTCACTTCTATGCATAGCAACTAGCACTGTCAAAAATATGTCTCTATTTCATGTATTCCTTGGGGAAAAAAAAATCTCTTAGGGAATATGCAGATTTTATAGAAAGAGTAGATAAAATTCTTGCCAAGAATTCCATGCCATTTTATATTACTGAGTCATGGGCAGACACTTTTTCTGATGTTATATGGCAATATAAACACAATGGGTACCACTGCTAGAACAAAATTGATCTATTCTTGGTTCTATATTTACCTTTCAAGTGTCTCTACTACTTCATCATTCATGTGAGTGCTGTTGCAGCCTGCTTGTGTCTACTTAGAATTTCCATGCCAGAGAGAGGCACTGAATTGCCAATTTCTCACCCATAATTCCTGCTACTTAATGGCTGGACATAGCTCCTTCTCTTAACAGTTTTTAAAGTATTAAAAGAAAAGCAATAAATAATCATGGCACTGCACTCTGGCTTTACTTTCTGAAGGGAAAGAATAAAAGATTAACCCTTTTCTTTCTTAATTTTCCTTTAAAATTAAATACAATGAAAAAATCTAACAGAAGAAATTATGATGAGGAAATATTGTTTCTGTGATGAAGATATCTAAGTAATTGAAAGAACCTCACAGAAAGATTTGAAAATTATGCCTAAAAGATTCTCTGATAGCAATTTAAGTAAATATAATGTTCTGTTTTAAACATGAGAATGCTAACTAAAAGGAGTAGCAGATGGAAAATAGACAAATAGATAAACAGGAATGCAATAAAATTTTTAATCCTCTGAGCCTTGAAACTGTGAAGAGTCATACAGAGAGCACAATAAAATATAGTATAAATAAAACCTTATTTTAATAAAAGAAACGGAGAGAACTAGATGAGAGGACTAGGTGACAGTACAATAGTTTGCTTTTGTGAGGCAGTATTTTCTTCTTACTAGGAGAAAGGGAACGATGAGTACAGCCAACATGAAAAATTTGTTCCAGTTTCAGGATGGAGAAATGCCGAAAGCCTTACAGACTACCTCTTACATTAAGTGCAGACAAAGAAGGATTTAGATAAAAAGATCCTTCATCACTGACAACTGAGGAGTAAGAAAAAAGTGTAAAATTATTTTTAGAAGTGGGTTCTGCATAAGGAATATCTTGTGATTTTAGGCTGAATCCTGAGTCATTCAGAAAGGTGACATGAATTAGATATATACCTCCGAGCTCGTTGTTGTGGAAAGAGCAGATAGCAGATTTACTTTGGTACAATACCAGAAGAAATTATAATCTCCTCCCCCTTGACTCAGCTGTATTCAGTAAATCTGCTGGTAAATCATATGTAGCCAAGATCCCACCTACACTGAAGAAAAAATAAACAAATTCACAGCTGTAGCTTCTCCTGATCCCCACATGGAACTGAGTGAGAGGAACTGCAGATGAGTTTAGGGTGGGATTCAGCTCAGACAAATCCAGCTATCTAACTGCTAAGCTTCTGATGTAAGACAGCCATTCAGGCTCCTTTCTTTGTATGGGAAAGGATTATACCTCTAAAAGGAGCTTTATCTCCTCTGAGGAGACCATGCCCAGGTTGAGGTGGCTATCTCTCTCCACTGGTGGTTTTAACAGTTTCAGTGTCTAGCATACAACAAATCCCACTCGAGTGGTCAAAGTGGCATAAAATGCAGAGACTTCTAAAACACAGGGTGAATCTTTTACTGAGTAGGCTTAATGCTAGATGTTCGTTTTGTGAGCGTATTTCAGATACTTTAAGAGTCTTTGATTTCAGTGTTCTTTACTTTGCATCTGTAGACATTTATTATTAAAGGAAACATTCCTTTCTATAGGTAGTCAGTACAGCTGCTTCTGATTTAAGTGCTTCTATGAGGCCTTCATCTTGCCCTTTCATCCAGGCATAGCTATACAAATCTGCATCATTTCTCTCTTGCACTGTATTTCATACAGCCCTATGGAGCAACCCAGACCTACAGGATAACTAAAGCTGTTGCAATTTGTCTGTACTGTCACACTGTTAATAACACTTGTTTAGTGCTAGAGTCCTATGACTGCATATATGTTAATTTGGATCAGGTTCCTCTCCAGAGAGAGCTAAATCTGTCTCTGGTGGGAATGGAGAGGGGTATGCTGGTTCCCAGTCCCTCCATCCAGTAAGGTCTTACCCTCAAGGTGCTCATGAGTACAGAATTCAGAATTCAAATCATATTTCATTCTTCTGGCTTCCTACCAGTCTAACACTCACCTCAGAAAAAAACAAAACCAGATCAAAACCAAACTGCCTGTTTCTTAATGTGTGCTGTAGGCAAAGGCTGAGCTGAGCCGGAGCCCCAGCAGACCATTTCCTTGTGTGAGCCGGACACAAGCTGAGGAATCTCCTCAACTCTCTGAGTGAACAACCACCTCTCGTACCAGACAGTGTCAGAGCACAACAGGCCTTTGAAAGTCAGGACCTTATATAGCACCCCATATCAAACCAGGAGGCAGTGAGAAATGCCAGACATTCCCAGAAACATGTACTACACAGCTAGCAAGCTGCCAAATTCCACACCAGCTATGTGAATTTCTGAGATATCTTGAGAGAGTCACATACAGACTGTACTACAGAAGTCTCATAGGGAGGAACTGAAACAACATTCTTCATCTCTTATTCTAGATGCTTAGCTTTCTCTAGTTGAAACGGTATGGGTATTTACTCAAATAATAAGCCTCTCAAGAATCACATATAAGTGGTGGAGAGCTGGAATTTTCGTGGTAAAATATTTTACTGGACTGCAGAAATCTATCACTGCAAAAAAGTGTTCTTAAACTTTTCCTCATGCGGTATTCCAAGACTCAAATCTTGGTTATTCATTTCAATTACATTCAGATGAAAAGATAGGCTTACTAGCGTGAATGCACAGACTTTTGTCTCTATGGAGAACCATAAAGATTGAAACCATAACACTAACATATTTCTAGACATCCCCCTTAATTGAAGGAGTTAACTTTGAAGATTAATTTAAATGTCAACATTTTTAACTATTTCACTGCTACTTGTCATCTCATCACTACAAATCAACTGTACATGAATGTACCTGTCATGCTATGATGTTTTATTAATTTGAAAGAACATTTCATGGAAATATGACAGTAGGTTTATTTAAAATATGCAAAAAAATTGTTTTATTGCATATTCTTTCAATTGCTTGGATAACTGGGATTCTCCTCTTGCTCTGAAAAATTAGAATAAAATGGTTCTTACGTAGCCAAGAGCTGAAAAAATATGACTCCTGGAGAGTCATAAGTCATACTTGCTATGGAGAGCTATTTCTGCAGTGCTTGTCACTTGCTTTGGGCTTACAAACAGTGAAAAATTTTGAGAACAAGATGAATAATGCATACTAGAACTATTGGTAGATATTTACAAGAAAGTTAATTAAAATATGATTTTTCTACCAAAATTCTATTAAATAAATTTATTAAATGAAAATTAAATTTGATCATTTTAAGTGACTATTGTTTGAGGAAAACTGGATTAGAGCTAAGTGTCAGTGCTTATTTTTAAGCTATATTTTTTTATTTACTGAGATACCTAAGATGTGTCTCACTTTTACTAGGTAGTCATTTCTTACTAAAAGATACCATCAACATTTAGAAAGTACAGGCTTTTATCTCTGGACCTTAAGGTTAAGAATAATTTTCTCCAGACTGAGGGTGAAAACTGAAAGAAGTTAATGTTCTGATATTCACTGAAAATAGAAGGACATGAAGTTGTTCACGTGTTTTCCTTAATTTGTAGACCAAAATTCATCACACTTGCTAAATAAATGTTTTAGTTAGATATCATTTTTCAAGGAAAAAAAAGTATTACTCTGGTTAACTCTGAGTTAGAAAAAGTGTCCCTCTCATGATAGTTTTATGTCTTGAGTGGAAAAAAGGGGTGTCAGACTCCCTTAGTCAGAGATCCATTAACTCAAAGTTTCTTCCTGTCTTTGGCCTTGGGTGTCGTTTTCAAGAGCTGTGTCCCAGTTCATGCTCAAGGAATATCACTCTTCTAGAATAGAAAGATGATATTCACAGACAGATGCATTGCTTTTCCACATCTTGCAACACTGTGAGGTAGTAATGAAAAGTAGCTTTTTTATAACTTCTCATGCTTTGATATTTTAGTAGCACAATTTAGTAACTTTGATATTTTAGTAGCACTTTTACCTGTTGTCATTTTTTTTACACTGTTTCATTCCATTCAGAAGACTGTTGATGAGACTTTAGTGACTGTAAGTTTCACAACGAAAGAAGCAAGAGCATTCTCTCAAAAAGGGGCTATCATAGCTACTCTTAATATGTTTGCATTTTTGAAGCCAAACAAAAAATTAAAAAGTAAAATAAAAAGGGCTTGTTCAAAAGCGGCCAATATTGCTTCACCTAATTATTGTCACCATGTGTTCTGGACATTGTCACTCTTCAGTGTCCTGCTATATCTCCTGTATCCACTTGCTGGGCTATGATCATTTAAAATAACAGAGCTGTTTTTCCACATGCTGATGTGTTGATGTCATCATCCACCACAATGAGGACAGTCTTACTCTCTTGTCCCTTTTTACCTTTACCTCTCCCCTCTACCTCTACATGTGGTCCTACAGATTCTCCTTCTCTCTTACACCAGCTATAGCACTCTTCTCAGTTTCTTTGGACTGTTTAACTAACCAGGCACAAAACTAAGCTGTTTCTGAATTAAATTAGCTCTTTGAGAGGTCCAACAAGACCAGACTCTTTTCCTAGATGATGGAGAAGCTCATCCAAGGACAGGGAGCTGACAGGTTCAAGACCTTTTCCAGTGGCAACAAATTGCTATATTTCTGTTCGTCCCATCTTATAAAACCATAGTTTTGCTTATCGGACTGTTACATAGACAGGACTATTGATGCTGAAGAGCTAAAGCCCTAATACCAGTATGGATTTTGAAAAGGTAGCTCAACTGTCCTAGAAAAACCTACTTTGTTTGTATAAGATTGGGATTTGAACTGAAATACTTTATTGGTACAGTTAGGTCAGTATAGCTTCACCAACACAGTTAATAGGATTACTTGCTTATGTAGCATTTTAACAAAATAGAGTCCAGGTCTGCCTGAAACTAGAAATATTTCTAATACAAAAAAATTTTAACAAATTCTGATAAAGCTGAATTTTTTAACCTCCTTAAACAAAATTAGGAAAAATTCAAACTGTCTAGTGATAACAGCTGTGTATATATAGACGGATATATCCTAATATATTTTATATTTACAGGTTGTGTGTATAAAGAGGGATATACTCTAACATATTTTACATTTACAAATATATATGTTGCTTATATATGAACACTTCATCTATATGAGGAATACAATATACTCAAATAATTTGTTTGATGTGCTTCATACAAACTTTCAAGTTTAATGACAGAAAAAAATTAATCATGTTGGCATAAATGATTCATCCTGCTCTATATGGAATTTCTCTTTTTATAATCTGTTACTTATATTTATTGATAGGGGAAACAGCAGGCAAGTGAAAAGCTTAAATAGGTGAAGCAGACTGAAATTAATTAAACAGACAGTGCTAGTTGAAGCATCTGCACACTGCAGAGGACTCTGACCTGGGAACAGCGCTTACCCTCAGGCCCCATGGCACAGACCCGCTGTCAGATCTAAAGGCCTTTGTTAACAACAAGCTTATTGGTGAGATCAGTCACAGGGAATCAGTTTTGGTTCATTCCAAGGCAGTGAGGTTTTGTTTGTAGATGTCAGGAGGGATTTAGCAGAGGAGAGGTTATAGAGAAATATCCATAGGATAACTAATTAAATTGAAAGATTTCCATCCCAAGTCGGAGGAAGATGCTTAAGTTCAAGGGACTCACAGCCCTGAAAGTCACATAGATTTTTCTGAGACTTTCCCATCACTTCAGAGGAACTGAATGCTCAAGGTGTAAACAACAATATTTGGCCTCATCAGATGTTCCACTGGCCTAACCTGAAGAGAAAAACATTTTCTTTCCAAAGTAAACAAAAACATAGCATGTAAATGTGAAAAGGTTCCACCTAGAGTTCAGAAAATAATCCAGTAGAAGTAGGTAGCAGAACAATTTGAATGAACATTGACTTGTGGGCTGGTAGGAGTTGTGCTTGCCTTAGGCTGGTAAAATCATTTAATTAAAAACAGAATAACAAAAATAACCTTGCAGAATGATGACTGAAAATCCCCTGCAAGATTATAAAACATATGTAGTAGTAAGAACCAATACACTGCCCAATAAAACTATAACATTTGCTGCTCCAATGCATTGTTTTCCAGAAATGTAGAAGAAAATATTGTTCTTGATAATTATTCCTTTTCTTTCTTCTTCAGTGGCTGAAAGGGAGCTTTACACAGCTTGAAATGCTGGAGTTTTTAAATGGGGGGCAAGAAAACCAAAAATTACCATGAAAACTTGAATCAGTACCCTGGAAGACTGGCGAGCAGAAAATGGTGGAGAAGAGAAAATACAGGTTTGAGAGACTCAGCTGAGGCAAGGCAAAACACTTCTGGAAACAATGGAACTGGTAAAGCCTGTCTTTTACCTGCTTGGTTGAGTTCTCTGGAAAAAAAATCTGGAACTCTGATCAAAGCTTTTCCAGCATTTTCGAATTGGAATACCTCTTGCTACCTTGTAAATTTTCAAGTGTCTAATAAAGAGTGAGTTCTCAAAGCAACTTCAAGTTACTAATAGAGTTACTTTACCAGATTTCTAAGAACTTAACATTTTTCAGACCCCATCTCAGCTGTCAAAATTTATAATCAGTGAGCAGGTTCCAATGATGGACAACAAACTTTGAACACAACTGTAATGCTTAATAGCTTTCTTTTTACAAATTTTAAAATCAAAATAATACAGATCTCAGACCCCAGTCTAATTAAAAAATTAATAAAATTATAATTTCTGAGGTTATTTTGTCCATGGTGCTTTTCATTAATAAATTTTACTAATAATGATGTGCGATAATTAGCATAACAAATAAATTATGCATAATAAAGCTATTTCGAATCTATGTGTGACAAACACAATGTGTTGGGGAATGCAAGAACAACCCTTGACATTTTCAAAGTAAACTTGTCCTATATCATAAGGTGAGTTAAATGCAAGAGCTATTTAGCAAAGTAGCAGTGTCTAATAGCACCAGAGTCCAAACTCCCGAAGAATGGTTCAAACATACAATGATTTTGTTACTCTGTTTTGAAAATATACTCCAGTAGCTTCTACTGTTAATGTGTATCACAAGTACTTTAAAGAGTCAGAAATGGTATTCTAGAATTTTTTTTCAACTGAATCAATAGCTTTTACAACTGATGTAAAATGTTATATTTTTCCTTCAAAGTTATGTTCAAATGAGTATTAAAATTTAATTACACACCGATACATGAAATTTAAGAGCAGTCCCAAAATTTCATATTGTAAGAAATAGCAAATAATGAGTATGGTGCTGATGTTGGTGGTTTCCTTCTCTTTAGATCTCTTTGGATTCCCTTTCTTCTGTCAGCTGACCTGCTTTACATCTTACTCGTTCTTTTCTCTGTAAATTAATTTTACATACAACTTTACTTTATAAGATGTGTTTTAAATGTGTGGTATATTTGTACTTTGTTTTCTTTTTCATCTCTAAAGCTATTTACGCCTGGCTCCTGGGTTCAGGCTTTCAATGACCAGTAATTGACCAGTGGTGAATTGTTTACAACTGTGGGCCTACAGTATCAGTCTGTGCTTCAACGTCATCACCCATGCCTTTTCTCCTCAACCCACCGCAGCTGAATTTTATTTTGGGAACCAGACAGCTCATTCTTCACAGAAAGACCACTTGATATTAGTATCCATTAGTCAGAAATATACATATACACAACAAAAAATGTTACACTACACCATTGTGCAAATCAAAGGAAAAGCCAAAACAGCATAAGTAACAGTTCCCTGGGTATTAGATAACGCTGCTACAAGCTGAAACAAATTTCTAGACAGGCCAAAAGAAGTCCTGAAAATCTCTTACAGGACCTGATGTTTATTCTGTTGGCTTAGTATACAGTCTGTGACCTGTTACCCACAACAGCAATAGCAACTCTGCATTTGCTGACCTACAAGGTACGTCTGTCATACGTATTTCCTTTTACAATTGCTGGTTTTCCTGAACATTAACTAATGCTTGTTAAAACTTCCCACAGAGTCCTTAGAAGAAAAGCATGTTTCTCATTACGGTGAAATGTCTTCTTCCTATGAGGAACAACATGCTACCCTCCAAGTACTCCAGAAATAGTCTTTCATGAAAATATGAAACCATCTGTCTGATAATAACATTTTATGTGACCTCACCAAAAAAAAGCAACCTAAAACCACGTATGAATTAAGATGCATACTCTTCTGAGCGTAAATTGATTCTTTTGTAGTAGATCACTTATGATACTCAAATAACCTTCTGCCTGTTGATATATGTGTCATTCACATCCAGTTCTCCTGGTTTGTCTCCAAGTCTCTTCGCAAATATCGTCTACTACCTTTGACCTTGCTCTTATAACTCAGTCCTCTGCTTTCTGGAATGTGATTTCTACAATTATTTCTCTTCCATTTCCCATTATATAGCTCCTCCTTTCAAACTTCTTATTTGACAAACAGTTCTTCCCGTGTACAATCACAACCAATAGTTCTTCTATTGGATATCTCAGTTCCCACCACTGAATTGTTATAGTACAGTCTTGCTGCAGAACAGAAATACAAAGTATGACTTCCTTCTTCCCATTGTATTATCCAGAGATAACATTGCACTCCTCTGAACACCTATAAGAACATACTGTAGAAAACTGCGAATGAAACCTGTGTATGATTATTCAAAAAGTCTCTTGAGCAAAAGAAGTTAACACCTAATTGTTTGAAAAGAGAGTATACTACATTAAGAGCAGATACTATGAGAATGTTAGAATTGCTATTATAATTTTTTTTGCAATTATTATAGATAGTTGCAACTATTATTAATAAAAATAGAGTATGTACCTCATGAGACTCTAGATGGAAACAAGTTGATGTCTATAATTGAAATAGCTATCCTCAGTTCTCTTTACAGAGACTGGAAAGAAATTAGTTTTTTATTTATTTGAGGTTTATATTCTAATATATCATCATGGTTAAGCTTTGTGAACGAAGATTTGGGAAGGGATCTACCCACGTTTGTTACAAGCACATTGGTATATCCAATATATATATACGTAAAAAAAAGCTTTGTGGACAAGACTTCATTGAACATATTTGTGTAATTTTGTCTGACTATGGAGGAGAACTAAGGGGAATAGTTCCTCACATATGTCTACACCAGAGGCATTTAAATATAATTAAATGAATATATTACCCAAATAACTGCTATGAATGAGGAAATTACTCTTGTCATGTAAATTAAGATGACATGGCATAGGCATCTTGATGGAATAGGGAAAAGACCTCTTCTCTATGGTGAACAGTGACAGAACCCTAGTGAATGGCCTGACGTGTCAGGATTGGTTTAGGTTGTGTATTAGAAAGAGGTTCTTCACCCAGAGGGTGATTGTGTCCTGGAAGTTCCCCAGGGAAGTGCTCACAATACCAAACCTGACAGAGTTCAAGAAGCATTTGAACAATACTCTTGAGCACATGGTGTGACTCTTGGGGATGGTCCTGTGTAGGGCCAGGATTTGGACTTGAAGAACCTTGTGGGTCCCTTCCAACTCAGCATATTCTGTGATTCAGTGAAAATTTAACAAAGTCTTGAAAGGATGTTTTAATTCTTCTTTTTTTTTAGATAAGGAAATCCAAATATAACTGATTTTCCACAGACATAAGTAAAACCTGCCACATTTTGAAAGTGATATATTGATCTTAGCAGCTGAAGACACAACTTCACAGGAGAGTCTCTGAGAACAAGAACTCCTCATATGATCAAAACAGGCATTGTATAAAGATACAAGCAGTTGCAAACACTCAGTAAGAGATAAATCCATTATTTCATGTACCAGCAATGTCTTAACATCTATTCTTGACCTTCCAATTTATGGTTTTACTCTTGGACAAAATTATTTGATCAGGTTTCATTTCAGTTGTTGCTGTAGTTGGTTTTTAGTCATCATTTACCTATAATGATATTGTTAGAATTTCAGTAAAGGATTTACAAATCCAAGAATTTATTCTTTCATCAGCAGAGTATTTTAAATCCCAAGAAAACTCCCCGCCTGTAACTTGCCTGTGTATGTGGAAAACCTGCACAAATGTAACCAGATTCCTACTGGCAGATTTCATTCTCCTGTACAAAAAGCATACTACTTTCTTTATGCCATATCTAAAGCATGCTTCTCCTTCCTGCATTCTCACAGTGTGTTACTTTTCTAATGAACATTCTGACCTTTCATCTTAGTATTCAGTATCGCAAATACAAAACTAAAAAAATGGGACATCATTGTCATGCCTTTCCCACTTCCCTCCTCACATTATAATCACAAGATTGTGAAGTACTATTTGCAATTCACATGAGTTGCATTTTATATTAGAAGTATTTAGACCTCATTTTGAAATTATGAGGGGGTTATTTTTCTTTTTTCTTCTGTGTTTTTTTTTTTTGTTTGTTTGTTTCATTGTTCTTTCTAATGAAAATGAAATTCTAGAGACTGAAGGATTTGCCTTTGCTTTTTCACAGATAGCTCTGAGGTTTATTCCTCACTGTGGGTCCAAGGAGAAGTTACTCTTTTAGCGATGCTTTCTGGAACGTATCTGCATGACCCACTTCCTCATTCAGCCCCTTCAATTTCACAAACAAAACTGATCTGCATAGTTAACAATACAAGGGAATTGATTTGAACACTAGACCTCACAAACACTAGACCTCCAACATTCCTGCTTTTCATTCTATGAATAAAGGCAGTTATGAATATAACAGAAAGAAACACAACTAAGTTGTTTTAATCTGTCACCAAGGAAATGGTAAAAAAATAAAAGCAGATGTACCTTCAAGCACAAGTTGATAGATTTCTTTTTTTTAGTTTTACACTTTTATAATCCTTGTAAAGATCCTACATAACCAATTAATAAACTTTTAGAACATAATCTCTTTTTTAGATTTCCCAAGAAATATCTTTTTTTTATAAGTATATTAAACATATTATTGCATTCTCTCCGTGCACACTAAAGCATGTAAGATACTGGAGAAATGTCATATTTTCATGGAAGTGCACAAACATCCTCCAGTGGACAATACAGGATGTTCTGTGACATCACAACATCCTCTGTCATGTTGGAGACTTTGAAAATCCCAAACCTGTAAAGTGACATTCCTTTAATTCAAATCAGTTATGCATTATGTTTTTCTAGTCTACTTTAAATTCTTAAACTAATTCTAGGGAAATTACATGATAATATAATTCTAATATGGTTGTTATAATAGTATACCTTTGAGAAAGAGAGAATGTGGAACATTACTGAATAAAAAATACATTCTGCTGTGAGTATATTATGCAACTATTCTCACAGACCAAATTGCAAATCAGACTCACTATTTGTCCAGAAAGAGAATCTGGCTCATGCTATGTCTTTTTATATGCTCCAGATATTTCATACCACTTCAAATTACCAGTTCTTGTGTACCATTTCATATTAGAATCCTCTTCATTACTTGTGCATAGCCTCAGTGTCCAAGTAACCTACTCAGAAGATATTTTGTTTATCTTTCTCCATAGGGAAGTAACCATTCCCAAAGTACCTCCAGGTATCTTTAGAATGACTTTGAAAATCTTATGATCAATAGCATTCTTTAGATATAAATTACTACAGAGAGAATCTACATGTGTATAGATTCCTCAGAACACTTTAAAATCAAGACATTGAATACATTTTATTTCATCTTGAACTTTATATTTTCCTGAATTTTCTGATTTAGGATTTTCCCAGTAGTTTTGATTGGCAAGACATGAAAAGACAACATAAGTCTTTACAAACAGCAAAATCTGAATAAAACTTCTACAGGTTAATTTCTTAGAAAATTTGTGGAACATTTACTTTAGAGTGAAAAAAAGGGGCAGGGAACTGTTTCTTCTCTTAATTGTAAAGGTGAGATCATGCACTGTCTAGAGCTTTCACTGGTAGTTCTATGATTTTCGTTATTTGACTACACAGTTTGAATGATGATTTGTCAGGTTAAACAGAAGAAATGTCAACATTTTCTTTTGTATCTGGGTATTTCTCATAGCAAAGAGCCAGCACAGACTTGAATTTTGGCTGCCATTGGAGACTAGAGCCTGGAAAAGAAGAGAAAACCCTGGGAAGTAAATGGTATTGATTTTTCTCAAGAGCTGACTTTGACCCAGTGACCACACTTCAGTGTTCAATTTGCCAAGTGACAAAAGATCCTTCTCTTTTTTCTTTTTTTTTTTTTTTTTTTTTTTTTTTTTGTGTCTGTGTAGGAGTGTTGCTTTATTCACCTTTTTCTCCTCTTCAGTGTTCAGTGCAAATTCTAGGAATCAGGGTAACATGATCACAGCCTATACTGGTTAAAAAATATACAGAATAATGATTGTTCCAGACTTTATATAGTTAAATCCTCTTAACCTTTTCTGGGAATCTGAGGTTAAATACCATGAAACCATTAAGGTAATTTTTATTGCTTACAGGACAGTGCCATGAATTTTTAAACAAGAGCTATCTTAAAAATTGTAAAAGCAGTTGCGAGTTTGTACTTCATCAGTGAAGGAATAAACATAGGAGAAAATGCAGAACTAGATTAAAGAAAATGTTTGGACGCCTAACTCTCAATGAAGTAGATGACCATTAGGTGGCAAATAACTTTATGGAACAGTGATGCAGTCAGGACACCAACAACTCACTCATTTTACAAAATTAGTCCACAAGAAATTCATGCTTTCATATGGATTTCCTGTCAGAAGAAGGATCAAATGAAGCAGCTAACATTTCTGAACATTTCTAAAATGTTTCACTGCTGTTAGCCTGAGTGGTTAAGAAAAATGAGTGATTTCCATTCCTTTTATTTATGTTGAGTACACTTTGGAGTGGACGGAAAAATACATGCCAGTGTACTACTCTTATAGTAACATAGTCAAAGTTAGGGATAATAAAGTACCTGTTCAGGGAGACAATACAGGAAAAGAAATATTGGCTACTAGATATTTTACAAGTACTGGGTTTATGCTCTGCTTTCAGCCTGAGTATACAAAGGAATAAAAAGACTTGTGGGAAAATTGCCTAATCTCATGATAGTCAAAGTCCTTTTGAAAGACTGGACACTGCAGCTACTTGAATACAACAGAGTCTATAATTTCAAAATAAAAAATAGTCTGGTTTTAGTCCTCAGAGGCAAATTTAAGAAAACAAGAAAATGAAGGTTTAGGAGTAGTAGGGAAAACAAAAAATAACAAAACTAAGTAAATCTCTGCATGCACTATTTTTAAATATCACAATTTTTGGCTTATTTCATAACATTTATAACATGACTTATGAACATTGCATGCTAGTAGCTGCAACACAATACTATTCTGGTGCTTTTTTGGTGAAGATTTACTTGAATTTCACTCTATATGAAATGTGACTAATTGACTGATTCACTTTGGCATAAATGTAGCAGTGTAATGATTCTAATGTCCTTAAAGTTGAATGTGAGTCAGACTGAGCTTGGCATAGAATTTCTCTTCTGTAGGCATTGCATTAGATTGTCCTACACAGCTCCGTGTGGGTCTTTTTCCAGGTTCCAGCTCAAGCAGAGCAGGGGGACGAGAAGATTGATGAAGTAACAGTGTGTGGTTCTTAAATACAATGCTTGAGCCAAAATCAACAGAAAAATATACTTTGTCCATTTCTCCTTGAACTGGGTGTTCCATGTTACACTTTACAGAAATACAAAAGCAGGAGGAGTGCTAAAGTAGAAAGGCAACAGAGAAAAAAGTGGATAGAGGGAAACCAAGAAACAGAATGGGAGAGTGTCTGGGTGAAACACTGAAGGCATTAGGAAAGGGTATCAAAGATCAAAGACAATAACAAAAGAGCACCACCAGCCTCCTGAGCTCTGTTAGACAGAGCATTGCTGACATGTCAAGGGAGGTGATGCTTCTCCTTGACTCTGTACTGGTGAAATATATCTGGAGTGCTGTACCCAGTGGTGGACTCATATGTACAAGAGAGACGTAGCCATACTGCAGTGAGTTCAGTGAAGGGCCATGAAGACGATTAAGGGACTGGAAGATCAGAGCTACACGTAGAAGCTGAGAGAGTTGTGACACTACAAACTAGCAAAGAGGAGTCTCAGGGAAGTGAAATGGAAAGAATGTAATGGGATAGAAAATTTTGGGAAAGAAATACAGTAGACCATTCCCATCCCTTCTGTTTATTACATATAAGGTATTAGATGCTTTACAGAATAGCTAATGACTCAAATAAGAATCCATTCAAGCTCTCAGAAGAGAAGGGACAAGAAAACCTACCCATGATGGTATTATAGGAGTACACTCCCTATGATGGGCTGTTTTTTGAGCTTGCCTTTTTTCCAATATTATTTCTTTGACAAAATACTGATAGCAACTCCATTTGAAGTGAATGTTTCCTGGGAGCTGCATTTAAACTCAAGGATATAATTAACACTTGTCTATCCTCATTCATCATGACAAGCTATTTGTTTTAGTCATTTTCAGAGTCTTGATGATACATGGAGAGTGATTCAGCATTTTCTGCTAATGACAAATCAGAATCTATAAAAGAATTCATTAGGAAGTCACATAACATTAATAGAAAACACAACTTGATAAATATTACAAACATATTGGAATCTCTGACCTGTGCAAATAGATTTTAATGCTTATTCAAACTTCAAACATTTTTGTGGAGTGTATTTTAATAAGGTTTGCAATAGTGATACACACTCTTTTCTTTGTCCCTCTCTCCTTCCCTCCCTCCCTCCCTCTTTCTTCCTCCCTTCCCCTATATTTTCTATCTCCGTTTTCTCTCCACATTTTCTAATTAGAAATCTAACAGTTACCTCTTTTTCTTTTCCCTCCCTCCAAAGCCCTCCAATACAAAATATGTTGGGTTTTCTTAGTTTCTGAGTTTTAGAATGGGTTAAGGAAGGAATTTTATTCAAAATAATTTTCAAAGTTCTAGAAAACAAATAAAAATAAGATATATTTGTAATTATTTTGAAGATATTTTCTGAATTATTTTTTTTTGAGGTGATTTTACAATCAGTAAGTCCTTGCCTTTACATTGAATATGTTTCGCACCCAGATAGCAACAAAAAGCCTACCTCAAATCTTTAAAGGACATTGATATAAAGCTCAGATAGATGAGACAATCTTACATCCATGAAAGGAATGGTTTTCTAAAATTACAATAATTTGATTCTGGCAGAGGAACTTTACCAGTACCAATTTCATCTTCCTAGGCTTATATGTAAGGCAACCCTGTGAGATTTTATTCATTCTCTTCTTCTCTAATCAGTCTCCAGTCCATTGCTATATGTTTGTAAGGAAATGCAAATAGTTATATATTTTCCACAATTCCATACCACTAGAAATCTAGGAAGGGTGTTGTGGATAGATGGTAGATTTTGATACCTCTGACCTATATGCTGGAGTATCTTTTGATGGCTAGACATTACGATAAATGGATGCTGGCACTGACTAAAATTAATTCCATTAAGACCTGATGGTTTGCTAACAACTTTAAGAAAACTTGTGATTTATAATAACCATTTTATGCAGTAAAAAGCAAACATTTCCCCCTCTAATTTTTAATCTCTATATATGGTATATCTTCAGTCTGATTTAATTCACTGGGTAAATAGTAGGAAATATGCTAGTCCTACCTATGTTTCATTGGTTTTCCAATGTTCAGAAATATCCAATCCCCTAAGAGTCATCTAGAATATCACTCTCTAATAAATTTTATAAACATAAGCTTTGTAAGACACGTATGACATTTAAATTGCATTATTAAAGAATAAAGTAGTGTATATTCTCAAACAACAAGGGGTTTTATCATGCAATGCAATAAAAAAGACAGAAAACTGTACAAAGTTGATATGCTTTGCATGCATGATTTCCTCCCATTTTTCAGACTCCTGTAGGTATTCTGTGTCTCATTCCAGAGTACAGTAGTAATAAAAATACACAAAATTTCACTAACTGCTTTCTAATGAACTCCTTAAAAGAAGGCATTAGGGACCTTTTGGTTTTTACTTCTACCATGAATATAGAAAGCTGTGAAAACACAGCTTCAGAATAAAGAAGATGAAAAAAGTGTAAGTTGGTTCTTTATGGCAATAATTTCTTTGGTCTTGCAATTCCTTAGGTTCAATTTTGTTTCAAAATGCAGAAGTGAAGCTGACCTCCATTTTTATCCTATAATGAATACCTTAATTATTATCAAAGCAATGACCTACTGCCATTTACAAGAGCTACAGTGGCTGATAATCACCATAAATAATAGATTCTAATCTAAGTAGGTTAACTGCACAGATTGAAATGCGAGGGCATTCCTGCCTCCTTAATTCCAACTGGAGGCCTGAGTGACTGGTAATAATGCTGCAGTGATATCTGTCAGGCTCCTGAGGTCAAACACTCTGTACCTGAAGAAATTATCACCCAATTGTTCCATTAACTTGCATGTGGGGTTGTTTTCATTCCACCAGAGTTGATGTGTTAAGAAAAAAATGAAATCTTCACAAACCCCTTTCAAATTCTATACATTACTAAAACAAAAGAAAAAAAGAAAAACTAGAACAGCAGGAGAAAGAGGAAAAACATCAAGATGCTGAAGGCTGAGTCTCTTTTGTATTCGTATACACAGAAGAAGTATGAATGAAAAATTAATTTAAAACACTATCAGAAACTCCTTTAACCTTGCACGGTTGCAAGAGACTATATGACATATATAGTGGGACAATCAAGTCCTTAGCGTCCTTTTGATTTAATTTACTTATCTTTAACCAAATAAAAAGGACAAGTATAATTAATTTTATAAGTTGTCACTAACACATGGGCATGTATATATGCTCAAAAATTGACGGTCTCTAGAACAGCCAATGAGTAACTCCTAAATGTTTCTTTGTGAAAAAAAAAAAGGATTTTAATGGTATTAATAGAAGCTAGTTGGTTTCACCAATTTAAGTAAAGAAAATAATAGTGTTAAGATGTGAAATTCTGTCTGAAAGCTCATTGGAACAGTGTTGTTGTGAAATGATTCAGTGATGTACCTAACACTTCCAAGATGTGACATGGTGCAATATTTAAAGGGCTAACAGTCCATAAATATCCTCCTTTTTTTGTCATATGAATATATGGTTTCCATTTTGCTTCTAAAATACGGTGTAAACAATAATTTTAGTGCCCCAATTTTTAAAGCTAGAATGAATACAGCTTTCAAAAGAGGATGATTTGCAATCAACTATTTGATCATCAGTCTTCATATCTGCTAAAATAATGTGCATAGACTTCTTTTCTTAGCCATCAGGTGGACAAAATAACATGTCCAGGATTTGTGACTAATGCTCCTTTTCTTCTAAATCATCATTTTACCTTTTGTCACCATAACGATTCTGGAGATACAGGTAAGTACAATGACACTAATCAATCCCCAAAAATGTCTATTAAAGAACACCAAATTGATCATTTTAAAAATTGAGGGGTGGGTGTGTATTGTGTCAATAAGTCAAAAGAATATTTTGAAGGGAATGGATTGTGCTACCCTGACTTTCCTACCTTATATTGAATGTCTGCCTTATTTCAGTTTAAGTTCTCCTGAGCAGTAAAGGCTGGATGCACCCATATAAATGCAGCCAAGACCCTTACAGATGCCCTAGGGTACCCCAGACAATTCTGTAGGGCTAACCAGGACAGCAGATAAGGGGCAAGGTGTGGGAGAAGGCTGGAAATAGCAGCCAAAGCCTAAGCACAACATCCCATTTTACCCAAAATGACACCTGCTGTATGTCTATTTTATACTGAATGAAAGAATGAATAAACTTCTTGTGTAATAGCTATCACCATTCTTTCTAAAAAAGCCACACTCACTCTTCCCTAAGATATAACTTACCTTTGCCTCTGAAGTATTTTTTTTTTTTTAATCTGGTTAATTGTCATAGTAGGAAGATCAAAAGCTCCAATTTTCTAGGCTCTTCTAAAAAGGGGTTTTTTTGAAAACTAATAATTTACTTACAAAATATATGTTTTCTTCTGTCTTTTTGGCACTGAGACACCATTACGTGAAGCTTCATACATTAAGTCAATATGTCCATACTATCATATCTGAGCTTCTTTGAACTTTTGACTGAATACTACCTATTCGTTGTAGCATTTTACACATGATTTAACAAATTTGTTTTACAATACCTACCTTGACACTTTAAAAGATACCCTTAGGACCGTAAAGGTAAGTCCAATTTTAGAAATCATGAAATCCAATGCAAATAATTCATTTAAGACTTAAGCTATGGATTTATCAGCCCAAACTCCTCCTTTGACAGTTTCACCATCTGTAACCCTTAAGTTCATAGAAAAAAAATTCTAACTTACTTCCAGGTGAAGTTATTTATTTTCCATATGTAACTTTATGTTATATTTAATGAGTGTTAACTATTTTGCTGTTCCTATAAAACTGATAACCTAATATTAAAACACACAAAGGTTATTCTCTTTCAATCGATGTTCTGAGGTGACAATTGCAATGATATTCTCAATTAACAAAAACCCATCCTAATACCTTATTAGATGAAGTTGAGAAGTTGTCCATTCACATTAACTAAACTTACTGTGAGCCTCATTTTTTTCCTTAAAAGTGTCCCTCTAAACTATTTATGTTTCGCAAACATAGGAGGTGAGGCCAGAGAACTATGATTGCTACTATAGACAGGAAAGAAGGACCTTATTAATTAATCCATCTGCTTTGATATGAGTCTCAGCCAATTGTGATGCTCTTCATTCTCTGAGTGAGCATTACAGTGGGAGTCCCAGGGTTAGGTACTAAATTCTTTGAGTTGGGATTATATGGGCACATTTGAATTGGAATTATTATGTCACTTTCTGCTAATGTGTGCCTGTTGTGCAGTGGCCTGTGGTCATTGAATTGTTTGGTTATTAAAGGAAAGTGAGGACAAGAGGCAAATAAGACAATGGACCCTTGATATTGTTCGACAGTATCACTGTTTTCCTCAGATTGGCAAACTACAACACATTGGCATAGGTATAGTGTTTAACAATGTTGCCTGAATAGAGATGTGCAAACTTTGGCTCCAAAGTTGTCACAGGGCTTTTTTTTAACTTCATTCTTAATGTTCACTCTTATTTAATCATTCATTTATGATGGAAAAAACTTAGCAAGTTACCTTCATAGTACTAAGAAATATGGAAGACTGGGAAACTCCATGCCCACAAACTGTTGCTATTCTCTATAACTATTGCTATATTTTTTGTTGGATTAAAAGGCAATGAAAAAAGGAAACCCAAAGAAACACTCCAAACCTGAAAGAAATTTGAAGCAGTTCAGAAGATTCTCATATGAATATGTTTGTGTGTGTATGGATATTCATAAATCTTCATGATGGAAGAATTCCAACAAATATTGTTCGTAGGCTTTTGCAAACCATCCACTTTAAAAGTAGTGTCAATATTAAAATAAGAAAAATTTACCTATTGTATTATTTTATGTTACTCTAATGTGTACCTTAAGCCTCAGGAAAAAGTAAGAGGCGATATCAGCATGGTGCTAATAATGCCAAGGTCGTGGGTTTGATCCCCGTGCAGGCCATTTGCATAAGGGTTGGACTCAATGATCCTTGTGGGTCCGTTCCAACTCAGAATATTCTGTGATTCTGTGATCGTGACTGAATGATGAGAAATTATTATAGAGAAAATTGAGACAGAAAAAAAAAATTAAAAGTCTCTTGACAATGGGTGTCTGTACTTAAATAGCTTTTAATAATTCTGTGGCCAGGAATGATTAAAAAACCATAATACAGTGTTTCCAAAACTGTAGGAAGAGTGGCCACACAATAATTTGGGGAACATTAACATATATGTTTGTTCTGATTCAAATTTTTTTTTCATTTAACTATAAGATTTAAGTACCATTGGCAGAAAATATTCTCTTCCATGCACTATTCAGTGGCAAAATATGATGAATCCCATGTTAGGCTATATAAGTTCTCTTCTAGAGGAAATCAATGAATTGCTGGCTTCTAAATCAGATTTGTTAGTGATTTTTATTTGATGCTCATGTGGGATCTTCAGAAAGTAGGGAAAGTTTCTCAGTATCAAATGTACAAAATTCTTTGAAGCTACACTTTTCTATCTTAAATATTGTTTGAATAGAAAATAAATAAGTTGTTTAAATTGGAGTTAGATACAATGCTGAAAACTGATGTTTGCACTGTTGAAGACTTGGGCAGTAACCCAGAAGCCAATATCTGAGAGAACAATCACCCTTTCTAGAGCTTCATGTGCACAGAGTGGAGAAGGTATTGAGTTTTGAAGGGCTATCTTAAATGTGGTTTCCTAATGCGCTCACACCTCTTGGTTCTGTTTCTGCTCTCTTACCTGCAAAGCAGACAGATTACATCACATGACTTTGAAAGATCTGCCCAAAACTTATAAGTCACTGAAGTTCTAGACTATTCTAGAGAATATAAATCATTATCACTATTGTATTTTTTTACCTTTTCATTTGAACAAGAATTGGAAAATGCTAGTAATAAACTTGTTACAGAAGGCTAAATGAAAAAAACCCGTAATGGCAATTTTTTAAATAATTGCACTAAGAATCACAGAATCATAAAATATTGAGTTGGAAAGGACCCATAAGGAACATTGAATCCTGCTCCTCACAGAACAACATAAAACTAAACCATGCAACTCAGAGCATTGTCCAGATGCTCCTTGAACTCTGACAGGCTTGATGCCATGACTACTTCCCTGGGGAACCTGTTCCAGTGACTGACCAAGCTCCCAGATATGTTTTTCTAATGTCCAATCTGCACTTCCCCTGACACAGCTTCATTCCATTTCCTTGTGTCTTATCACTGGTCCCCAGCGAGAGCAGATCAGCATCTCCCCCTCCACTGCCCTCCCTGAGGAATGTGTCAGCTGTGAAAAGGTCACATCTCAGCCTTCTTTTTCCAAGAAGAGGCAGTACAAGAGCATCATGTTTCTTAGAGTCTTGATATGTGATTTTTTTGCTAAAAGCCTGTGATTCCATAAATGTCCATGTGTTAAAACAACAAATGTTTACCCCTCACTTACCGTAATCTCTTCCTTTGACCAGCTGCTGATAATGTGCTTAATCCAATATGGTGAAAAACACAGCCATTTCTAGCAGTTCAGATATTGTTTAAAAGTAATCATGATTTTTTCATTTGTGTATTAATTTTTATATTTCATAGCAATATGTAAATTGATGACTATGTTTTATAGAATCATATGCATTCTGTTGCTGTATGGAGCTAATTATTAAGTCTCGATTCAGAGTAAACATGATGGTAGTTAAACTCTAGAGGTTATAAAAGGTTTGGAGAGATTTTTCTCCAACCCAGTTTTTAGAAATTTGGGGCAAAAGACCCTGCATCTATAACTGAAAGATCTATCAGAATCTGCTTTTATATCCTGAAGGCAGAAGTACCCTTGGGAACACAGTTAATACAGTGTGGAGAGTAATCTCAGTTCATATGAAAGGGCAGAAAATCTGAAATCCCCATGGTGAATGAATAGACATTTTACTGAAAACACATGCATTCATTCATGAAATAAGATGAAAGTAGGATTGTGGAAAGTGCTTAGCTATGCATTCTGTAAAGATTTCATAAGCATTACACATGAAAAGCATGATCCAAGGAATTATAAGCAAGTTCCTAACACAGCACATTTCTAAGAGAACTAAGTGCAAATCAGATTCCTGCCATCAAACGCATATACAAAAGCTCATTCATCACAAGAATTACTTGTTTTTTCTTAAATCTAGAACTGAGAAATACACACAAAGCCAGAGAAAGGCCAGAAAAAAGAACCATTTAAGACTGTCTAGATATGCAGGGATGGTAAAAGGCATGTTAAACATGACACTTTTCTAAACCTAGTGCCAGATGCATAGGCTTCATGTAAAGATATAATTTATGTTTCCATGTTAACAATGGTAAAGTTGCTGTATACATATCTCATCTGTTTGTGTATGCTGAGATAAATTTAAGGGAGTACTTCTGAATAGTTCAGTAAGCAAATTATAGAATTACTATGATTTCTCTGTATTATATAATTACTTTCACTCCCTTTAAGTTTATTGTAGAAGAAAAGAGACCAGAAAAGAGATTAAGGTTGTATCGTTGATCTATGCAAACAGGACTCACTCTCTGTGAGTGACAGATGTAGGCAGTATTCACTCCGTGAATCACTCGTGTGATTCTCACCTGGTACTGAGAACAATCAATGGAAATGCTTGGAGTTCTTCACATAAATACCTACAGTTTGCAAGGTCAAGCCCTTCAGAAGTAGATCAGTAGGCACGACTTTCATTAGTGTTAATATAGCTTGTAGCAATCCAAAATTTGGATACCAGAAAAAGAAACTGCTGGGCCTCAGCAGAAAGCCTTAGCTGGGGAAAAAACCTGCATTTGAGGACCAGACAGGATGTCACCTGTTTGGAATGTCCTGCCAAGATACAGAGACACTGTGCTTCGATGTTATCAAGCCTCTACATAAATTCCATTGTTGTTTTCCCCTCCCTGTGTATCCTGTATATTCTGTAAACTTAAATATCTCTCCCCCATGTAAATCCCCAAAAATGTAATCCTAAAATAAGTGGGTTTTCCCCATGATGTAAGTGCTAAACCCAAAAGGTGTAACTTGTTTTTTTCCCTTACATCATCCTGTAAAACCCCATGTTTGTAATAGCTTGGCCCCCCTATGAATATGTAGACCCCAGACTCTTAAAATATCAGTCTGTATGTCTAATAGAGGATTCCAGTTTTCGCCCCCATAACTGAGATCATGTTAGCTTTATTGACTCCCACAGTAGCTGACATTTTTGTTAAAAGCTAAATCGAGTATTGTACACATTGCTGAACTTGTCCAGCATCTCTGTTGTAGTGCCTCCACAATGCAAATACTCTGTGAATTACAGTTAGTAAAGAAACTATTTTCTGACAGTAACAAAAAAACATAAAGGAAACCAATAAAAATGGAGGCAAATCAACAGCCCAAATATTTGCCTTTGTGATATTTCAGTTGCCTGGAATGTTATTATTTGATAATTCAACAATCCACACATCCTCAGCATAAAGCAAAGCCCAAATAAACCTCCTCACTCTCTACTTCTTTTAATATTATGGAAAATAAAATCAAAGGCTCTGAATAGCAAGCTTCTCAGAAATGATGTCATTTCTTTTCTGTAACAAAACTGTCTATAGGACAAAGAAAATAAACAGGAGAGCATTTGACAAGGCCTTAAAGCAAAAGTCCAAAGTGTCTGGGCTTTCTGCCAATAGTCCCTGAACCTAAAATCATGGGTTAACAAAACAGCTAAAATTTCACACCACTCAAGAGCTTTTTTTCCTTGACAGCTATAAATTATCAGTGCAGCATCACTGGTATGCTCATTGGTCCAAAATATGCTATTTCACCCCCAAAACTGTACTTTCTAACTTCCATAGTTTAACTGACTTTTAAAATTTCAACTATAGAAGTACAAATGATCCTTTAATTTGTGAGTGTGTAAGCCATGGAAAAACTCTGATTAGTGTGACATGAAGGGAAGAGAAAAAGAAGATTCATATTTTACAGTATTAGTATTAGTTAATTTAAAAGTCAACCAATACTTTATTTAAAAAAATATTATTTCTAAAGTTTAGTTTATTCAGCTTCAATTTATAGATGAAAGGTTGAGGTACAGAGCCATACTGAGAATGAAAACAAAGTTATTGGATTGTCAGAGCTACCTGGGCACTTAAATCTTGCTGTCTATGTGTCTTTCAATAGGCATCAAGATGTTTAGAATATGTGCTTACTTTTTATGTATTTAATCTATTAGAGATGAAAATGGCACAAATTCTACGCCTAAATATGTAAATGACATCTATCATCATGACCCTAATTTTATCGAAGTTGTGAGAAATAGCCTTGGGATTTTGTTTCCTCTTACTGCTTGTTTGGGAAAGAAGGTTAGTAGGAAGACAAGAAGACAGACTATTCATGGATAGAATATTTAGGGTATTGCAATATGGTTCAGATTTCTTACTCTGCTACAAGTTTTGTATGACTTCGAGCAAGTGACTCAGGGCTACATCTACAAATGAGTTCGTGGTATGTTGTTGCAATCCATAACTTACAAGAATCCTGACGTGTGGTGGAATCCATACAGCTGTTCCCATAGGGAGAGACAGATGCTTACATCCCAGATCCAGAAAGCCATCTTGCTGCAGAGGGAAGTCTCTTGATATTTTGCCAATAGCAAATATAAATGAGAAGTGTTATCTCAGGTGAGTATATGAATATCATAAGCAGGAATGTTAACAATAATTTTTGCTTACCTTGTTCTTTCAACATGTTGATAGAATAAATATAATCAATAGGTACCTTCTAAATCACACTTTGTGGATTACATACGCAAAGAAAACCCCACTCATTCAGTTACTGTGGAGTTCTAAGTTATTAGTACCTCAACATTATGGAAAACCTTGCTGGTAGAAATTTTGATATCAAGGGAGATTAGACTTGAAGAAAACTATATTGTCCCTATTGCTTCCCAGTATCTAAGATTATAGAATCATAGAATCTCATTTACCCCCTCCTTCAGGGGCAGGTTGTAGTATCTCCTATACCAGCACTTGGTACAGAGCACTAATTTCAGTTCATATTGTAGGGCTACAACCTTCTTCCTGCCCACCTCCCCTCCAATATCATCACCTCACATGTCCTTAAAAACATACATGGAAAACAAGTTGTTCTAATTCTAACCGCACAATGGACAGAGAGCATTATCCTTACATATCTATGACAGGAGAACCAATACCTGTAACAATAGTTGCCACAGCTCAAATTACTGTACACACTAGAAGGAACTTTCAAGTCAAGAAAACTGTGTCCTGAAGACATTCACAGGCTTTCAGAATTTAATTTCCACTAATAAGTCCTTCTTTTATGGAGAGTGATTTTGATTTTCCTGTTTAATGATTAATAGTTAAAAGTCTGTATCACACATTTCTACCTATGAGGGCAATATGTCAGACAATTATCCAAGTTATAGCACAATGAAAGACCTGATCCAATTAGAGTACTGGGGCACTGCATCATTATGGATTTATAACTTGATATTTCTCATTCTTTTCTACAATTTGTTGTGGTTTGGCTATGGATTTCTGTTTCCAGCTTTTAAATTTTGGGTGACAAAGTCCAGGTCTTTTCAGCTAAAACTAGCCATGCAAGTACATTCAGTTATCCACAACTTTGTGAATGAGGTTATTTACTAAATACACCTGAATGTGTGTGTTACGTACCCATGACTGAAAAATAGATCCTATACGTTTATTTTTCACTACATATATATTCAAACTATTTTGAGTGGTTGACAGCTATAATCAGTCAGTCAGAGAAAAATCAGGAGGATTTTTCCTGTGTTTTCTACAATAAATCCTTTACTCTTTGCTATTTATTTATATTTTCATTGTTTGCTCAAGTGGGTCAAATTCAACTCCTTTCTTTGATTCTTAACATTACATTACAAAGTAGACATTTATTCAGAAGGAAAGAGCCAAATATTCTCCTAAGAGAAAAGTCAGAATAATCTGAGGTCAGACTGGAGAAAGATGAACAGTATGAATAAGAGCAAAGAAAGTTAGGGATATATAAACATATGTTGTAAACAATTGTCTTTGAAGTTATTAATAAAATACATAATTTTTCAACATTTTTGCTCGTATTTAATGAAATGTGACTGTTTAATTGAAAATGTCATTATAAAAATAATGACAAGTGGGTTATTCATTCTAATTCAGGATCGCTGCTAACTAAGACTGAGAGTAATCAATTCAATACCTTTGGCATAGGAGCTTATTTCTATAAACACTTTTACTTTGTTTTTCATCCAATGACAAGATTATTACTTTGTACTATGAAAAGAATGATTAAATTAGAACTTTAGTGATTAATGCGTTTTGATCGCCCACTATCGTGAAGAAGTCTTTTATTATTTCTCTCTCCCATAAGTTATATAATATCTTACTGCATGTTCCCTTTCATGAGTCCTCACAAAAGAAAGGAAATACAAAAAGAAAAGCTCAAGAAAATACTCAATTTGTTCTTTGATTTCCTTGAAGTTGCATATCACTATTTGGGACCTACTAAGTATGTTCTAACATCACCAACAATTTGAGTCCAGATGGACTTCTGACTAAATATGGTGTTTCAGCACTAGGAGGCCAGTGAGCTACCTTTCTATATTTAGTTTTTAAATTGAATTTCATTTTTGGGACATGTAAACAGCTAAGTAAAGAAAAAGACTCTAAGCTGATAGAAAACTTAAATTTCCTTCTGTTTATGTAACTGAGCATCCCATTCCTGACTTTTGCAGCATCTTCTTAATGCCTCTTTTTTGGTATTGGGAAGGAAACAAAACAGTATTGCTAGTTGACAATCTTATTCCGGATCTTGCTGTACTTAAATGGTTTCATGAGGTGCAAAGTGCAATTCTGAAGTGCATGCCACTCTATAGAAAACACTACTATTACTCAATGGAGGTACCAAGTTGCAGTAACATAC
The DNA here is from genome assembly GCF_009829145.1 of Chiroxiphia lanceolata. NCBI lineage: Eukaryota > Metazoa > Chordata > Aves > Passeriformes > Pipridae > Chiroxiphia > Chiroxiphia lanceolata. Next base: position 19,475,763 of record NC_045641.1, read on the forward strand.
TTTTTGGGTGTAATTATTAAAACCAATAACAATAACAACAATTATTATTGTTGTTATTATTATTATTATTATTGTTATTACCTGGAGAGTAATTTTAAAGACAGACTTCATAACCAATCTTTTATATATCATCTGTTCTCTTGAAGTCAGTGTGAAGTCAGTGTAAAGTCAGCAAACAACCCCCACCATTGTCATATTCTGTTCTCTGCTTGAACTAGAACAGAAATACTCTCGTGTGCTCATGCCTTTTCTGAATAAAATAGGTACCATATTAACTGGCATTGATTAAAGGTATTGATGATTGTCAGTGTGTGCTATTTAAACACTGCAATATTTATCTATATAGTAAATATTGTGGTAGTGTAGCAAAGGTAGAAAACATTACTTTTGAAGAGTAAGAACCTAGAAAGCAAATAGAATGACCCAATGTTTGATTTTATTTGTCTCCAGTTCCATGATCTATTTTTAAGAAAGTGTTACTAAGAATGCTCAAGTGCCTGAAGAAACAAATACACATTTTTTTGAAAACTCTTAAAAATGTTCTGTTTTCTTTTTCCAGCTACAGGATAAGACATAATTAACTAATGTGTTTGTCTGGTCATTGGCTACTGAATTGCTAAAGAAAGAAAGGAAAGAAAATCTGAACAACACTTACTAAAAATGACTACAAGTTTTGTAGTTCATTTGAAGAGGTTATTACAGGCTTATTTCTCTATTAAATAAAGCAATAGCAAATAAAATTCTTTTATTCTGATTCATGTTTTTTTACGTGTAATGCTCCAGAAAAAAAAAATGCTACTTGGGAACCCTTCCCTTATAGATTAAAAAACAGTTCTGGTTTATATATTTTATTTTATAGCTTAAACATGAGCACTGTGGACAGTTGAAAAAGTCCAGCTGAACTATAAAAGGAAATAATTTAGTTAGAAGTATGATGTCAATGCCACACTGATACTTCTTCTTGTGCCTCTGTGCTTAGCAGTATCAAAGTAAGGTGATGTACCTCTGTCACATGAAAAGGAGATATTTTCTCAGCCTTTACTGTGGGAAGATTTCCTCAACTCTTAGTGTTTGATTTGCCTGTCAGTGCCCCAGGAAAGCCAAGGCCCTTGTGCCCAACAGTCTGTCAGCGTCCCATTGTGGGGACCCTTCACTGAACAGTCCTTCTGAGTCAGAGGGCTGTTCAACCGACTTATTCAGGGACATGTGCCAACAGCGTAAGGGAGACCCCCTTTATGATCTTCCCACGTTATGGCTCCTTGGTGGGTCTTTTACTGTATTTAAGTTTGTTACCTGCTGGCAGTGACTACCAGCATCCGTGAAGGACCTACACTAGCAGTTTATGGAATAGCACTCTATTAATGGAAAACTGTGGCAGGTTAAGGTTCAAAGACTGCTGGTGATAACATCTTACCATAAAAGTGTATTCAAAGCAATACACAGACAAGCCCTAATCCCCACTAAAATTATTCAACATGCATAGAGTATGATTCTTACCCAATAGGCATCCCTATGGGAGATAATTCAGGTTCAGCCTGCTAACTGATCCCAGTAGTTGCAATGGAATCTTCCCTAATTTTTCCCCATTCTCAACTTACTTTTATTCTATTTCTTTATGTTTAGGTGGAGCTTGAGTAACTCTAGTCATACCATTGTTACTGATTGGTGTAAAATTCTCTCACTTTGCTCTTAAGATTATAGTCAATAAAAAATAAAACACATGCTAAGTGAGCGGTGATAATACCTTGGAGAAGGGTAACTTTGGGATGGAGGTGTGTATTAGTATTACAATTAGGTTATGATGAACCAAGTTCACCTGAGGAGAGAGATTTCACCTACTGGCTCAGCAGCAGGACATCTTCTCCTATCTCCCTTGGCTGACAAGTGCTGTGCGGTTTATCAGCTGCAAAGTACCATAAAGTTCCCATCCCTACAAGGATCTCTACAGAGCCCGGCTGCAGTGTCTCTACTCTGCTCCACCCTTTGTTCCATCCCCCTTAGCTGCATATGGTTGTAGATTGTGTATATGGAGAATCATCATGGAATAGGTTTCGAGCATACCAACTGCATTTCATCAAGGGAGTAGCAGCTGCATTTTACCCTATACTTTCTGTGCCATTATAACTTCTGTTAGAATGTGAATATAATTTCTTGATTCCCTTTCACTTTACCCCCAGTCATCTTTACACAGCATCTCAGTCTCAAAGGTTGTAGATACTTGTTATAAACTAAAATACAGCAAAGCTGAAGATAAAATATAACTGAAAAAGAAAAATCCCAGTAGAATCATGAATACCATTCAGATCATAGACACCATTATCATCTTCATGGATTTTCTCAAGGTTCTTCATTTAAATTGAGAACAAACCTTGAGAACATATTTTTCACTTTTTGACAAACCATTTAAAATCTGTCACCAAATAATTAGAGTAGCAAATGCAAATATTTCTGTAGCAAATATATGCAGGTTCATATTGTGGAACAATTATTCCTAGGTCAATCACTGAAATAGTACAGTTGGCATTTTGATGAAGGCATGCCAATTTACCTCATGCAAATACTTGGCTCTTTTCAACAGGAATTAATTTTGTTACCCTTTCTTTTTTTCCTAGTAAAATGTCTTTGTAGAGGTTAGTTCTAAAGAAGCTTTGCAGAGACCAGGGAAAAGTGTGAAAATAATGACATGTGAAAAGCCAGATTCTTCTGTGCTACAACAAACAGTTCTAAAGAATGTGATCATGTTAGTCCCTGAGCACAACACAGAACACGGAAGACATCTGGACAGGAAATAAAAAAAGTAGAAAAATTAACAATATTTTTTCCACATTTCACTTTCTTATTTGTTTCTACAAAGTACTGCTTTTGTCATTCTTCCAATGCATGGTAGCAGAGCTTTAATGTGCAACCATTGTGCTTAAATTCTTGTTTTCATCACTAGATTTAATAAAATAGCTTCATATCAAATGACTTCTAAAAGTCGGAGCCTTGTTCATTTACATTATTTCTCTTTCATACTATGAATTAAATAACACAGGTCTTACTGTAACATGACTAAAAGCCTTGTAAGAAGGAATTCCACATTGACAGCTGTATAACGTGGTTTTGCCAGTTTAGGCCTGAAGTACATGAAGGAAACTATAGTAGAAATATAATGAATAAAATTTTGAAGAAAATAAATATATACTTGATCCTTAGCGGATTTTTTTTCTGTCTTATACAAATCATGGCTGGGCTTCGTGAACGAAGATTTGGGAAGGGCACTACCCACGTCTGTTGCAAGCGCGTTGGTGGCTAAAAAGACCAATATGAGATAGACATGTCCGATTGCAAAAGGCACAGCAGAAAGACTCCTTAGGTGGTATATTCTACAACATACGATTCTTTCTGTGTTGTCTTTTCTCCTCAAGAGTGATCCTGCGTGCGTTCTCAAAAGCATCAGCAGTGTTATAGATGGTGTGTCTCCAGACCTCCCGATTGGAGGCCAGAGTAGAGCAGTTATGGTGATCAATATGGCCAAGGCTGAGATGTTGTTTCAGGGAGTCCTTGTATCTTCTCTTTGGGGCTCCTCTCTTGTGGTAGCCGGTGGAAAGTTCACCATAAAGCAAGATCTTAGGGAGGCGGTGGTCCTTCATCCTTGAGATGTGCCCTGCCCAATGCAACTGTGTTCTCAACAACATGGCCTCAATACTTGTGACTGCTGCTTGTTCTAGAACAGATGTATTGGTCACATAATCTGACCAGTGGATGTTTAGGATTGTACGAAGGCAGCGTTGATGGAAGCATTCTAGGAGATGCAGGTGATGGCGGTAGATGACCCAGGATTCAGATCCATATAAGAGAGTAGACAGCACTATGGTTCTGTAAACACTGATCTTTGTACTTTTCTTCAAGTGTTTATTTCACCAAACTCTTTCATGAAACTTTCCGAAAGCACTATATGCTTTTACTAACCTGTTGTCTGTCTCTCCATCAATCTTATCATCCGAGAAGATGAGGTTACCTAGGTAATTAAACCATTAGGCAAGCATGGTGTTGGAAACTACAACGATAATGGTCGAATTCTGCTAGAATTCTGTGTGGAACAACAGCTCACCATCACCAATACTATCTTTCAGCAGAAAAACAGTCTGAAGACAACCTTGATGCACCCCAGATCTAACCATTGGTACCTCATTGATTATGTCTTGTCTTATACAGAGACCATAAGAAATAGTTATATTTTTTTGCAAAGGATCAAGTTGAACTTTTGTTTTTAATTTCGCAATAACCATGACATTATCATATGTAACTAGATTTTCTTGGTGAGTTTATTAACAGTAATCTTAACATTTCACAAGTGTACATTTCATGCCATATTAACATTACTTCATGTGCTTCTGAAGTGGAGGAAGTTCCTGAATTTAAATGTTTTCTCTTTTTCAGTTCTTCCTTTGCATTGTAAATAGCAGAAAACAGCAAGCGATTGGATTAAGTGCTGGGGTTTCAGAAGAGGTAAAAGTATAAATAGCAATGTTTGAACACATTTGCAGAGTGTCAGTGAATGGAGTACTACACGCTGCAGAAAGACTCAGAACTAGAACTTTATTGTGTGTAATAATAAAAGATAAAGGGAGTCTACTGTAGGCCCCTAAATCTTCACTTTGGGGAAAGGGAGGGACAAGGAACAAGGCTCTAATAAAACAAAAAAGATGAAATCAAGTAGCTTTTCTTTTTTCTCATTTATTTTTTCCCCTCTTTGCCATTGGCGATAAGGGTCAACAATGCAAAACTCTGACCAGCTGGTCTTTCACAAAGAGAAAGCCCTTGGGGAAACAAGTCTCCTCCTGATAGAGGCAGCCTGGAAGCTCTGCAGCAGCAGCCAGTGCTATTTGCATAAGCACATGAAGGCAAGTCACAATACAATCAACCATATCAGGATCACACCAGAGAACTTGTTCTTTACAAAGTTCCCCTACACACTGTCATGATGGTGCTTTATGCTTTTAATTAGAAGACTCTGTTATTGACTTTAAGACATTCATTATTTGGGGTCTAGTGGCGATGAAGTTATGACAGAGGTTTTTCTATGTTCAGTGTCTTCTAAGTTACATTTTACTTTATGTATATTATAATTTATATATATATTAAAAAAAAAACAGTCTTAAGGAAAAAAAGCAAACCATCTCTCTATTTTCCAAAAAGGAAAAAAAAACATTGGTGCTTCAGAAGTACAGTAATACACACAGGGCCCTGAAGTGTTAAAAGATATGATAAGTGTCAAGCATATTTAAGTTAAATGGGAATCAGATGAAAGTAACAAGCAAAAAAGTGAAACTCAACAGATTATTTTGAAAAAAAATAATTCCAAACAAACAAAATGCAAAAACAAACACAGAAACAAACCGACCAAACCCCGATCAACTGGATAGTAATTTATTATTTGATTATTTTTTTGTTCACAAAGTAATCTGATTGTCCTTATTAATAAGTCAAATCTTTGAGCATTCTATCATGCCCATTGCATAGTTTCACTGTGACAGTTTTTGTTTACTATGGTTTTTATTATTTACTTTTAGTGATATATTATTCCTTTTACTTAGCTGAGAACCTGAGCTGTGTTGTTTCTGTTTTCTGACTGACTGAAAAGTTTGGAATGAGGAATAATACAGATCAGTCAGGAATAATGAATGACAAACAAATTAGTTCATCTGCAATTTTTCAAATTCTAATTCCTTGTTTCTAAATTAGGAAAGCTTTGAGGATTCCTGTACACATTCATAAATATTCTGTGATTTTTCTTTCCAAACATATCTGGATAGAAATGGTATTATTCTATCAAAAGAGAAAATTCTTTAGAGAAAAAAAAAGTAAAATCGGGTAATTTAGTAAATACTTATCTATAATGGGTGTTAAACAGCTTCTGGGTAAATCATGCTTTGTCAATAACCCAAGTGAGTGAAGACACCTGGTTATCATTTCCCCATCACAAAGCAGTGGAAAGTTTGTTTTGTCTTGTGTTCACATTTCCTTCATTGAAGTCTTACTTTGTTTTGATATGGTGGGATAACAAACAGTCTAGATGTTGCAAAGAAAATGACACCCTTGTGTGTCAAACAGGAACACCATTGAAATAACGCTGGAAAGGCCAAAATAAAGGATTTTTTTTTTCTTCCTGACAAAGAATTCATTTGTGTAACTCCTTGTTTGGGGAAATTATAGATGGGAAAAGTTTACATGGATCCAGAAGGTGATTAGATAGGTTAATCAGAGAGAAAATCTACTGGGACTGCTAAACACAAACCACTTCTGGCCCCAAATGTATGTGAGCCATAGATTCTTGGAAGCAGGAATAAATACAATATTTGCTGTTGGATATTGTTGGAGTCAAGGTACAGGCTGGATAGGATTTCAATCTGTTTTAGTGTAGTCATGCTTTGAATGTCATTCTTACTTTGAGACATCAAGGAAAACAGTGAATATGGGAATAATAAAGAAAAAGGGAGAAACAGGAGAATATAAAGATAGGGTGTGCAACAGTATAACATATCGGTTGTAATTAATGGCAGTCATATCAACACTGAGATTTCAATCACTGTATGTAATGCCTTCATAAACTGCTGCTATTGCAATAAATATGATGGAATAGAAATTGATATCCCAATCTCTAAACAGACCTATAATGTAGACTGCATTGTGTTTTCATTTGATAGGATTAAATATGTTATTTGATTTTATGGAGGGAGAAATATCTTTCCCAGGCAAAAATAACATTGCTATGGATGAACATTTCTTTTGCTAACTGAAGTATCATTTTTCTATAAATTACCATTAGCATGAACAATTTTACTTTTGATGGACATATACCTTAGTTAAAAGTAAGAACCTGAAACATAAAAAAGTACTTACTTTTTTAAGTACAACAATGTAGAGGTATATGTTTTGATATGTAGTAATTTATATGAAAATATAACTAGCTAGGTGTTCATAATACTTATATTTAGATTTGTATTATCAATAAATCACCTTATAAATACATAACCTTGTATTCTTTACAAAGTTATTAATAGGATATTCAATACAGTCGACTTAACTTGTTGAAATACATTCAGTCTGGACACCATTTTGTTATCAATAAAAATGGAACAGACTGGAATAAAAGCCATCACAGTTCCCAACTCCTGCTCAATAAATACTCCAATATATTTACATGCTGCTTAATATGCAGAACAAGTCCTATCATAACCCATTTTTTGTAAGAGTGCTAGATTCAAGAATAGAACAAAAATTCTTCACATTGAGTTTGTCAGGAATGTCCTAATTTTTTTTCTTGTTATCACTCCTATATCAGTCACAACTATCATATAAAATAGACTTCTACTATTCACTGATCTGGAGAAGTCTTCTACAGTTGTGATGGGCTTTTGTAAAAAAAGCCAAACAAATTCAAGGAGTAAACATGTCAAAAGAGTGCTTTCTCTTGAAAATGTAAAGTTGTGGAAAACAATTGCTCTGGTTGAGATAATTTTCACAGACAACGTGGATTTTCAGATCAAGAACGGAGGTTTTCACTAATTTTAGGCATTTCTAGCTGTATATGTATGTTGTATATGTATGACATTTAATTACAATTTTTCAACTGAAGTATTAACAACCCACTTAAGTCTCACTTTGGACCTTCCCTTAAGTCATTCATTGTACATTATGCATAAGACTGATCCTGAGAGTAAAACAGTTTGACTTTCTCATACATTTGCTCTTCTGAAAGTTATATTTTAGCTTGATGTAGTCCAGATATCTTGAAAGAAATAATGGCTTTTCTGTTTAAGATGTTATAAGTGTTATAGTTATTGCCAATAGTAGCTGGTGAACTGATCACAAGGCAAAAACTTAGTAAAGGCCAGATCCCATTTTATACTTCTTCAGTAAGTTCACCAAGGCAGTTAGTGGCAGATTTAAGAAGCTCTCTGAACTACCAGCCAATGGTAAAGATGCTTACACAACAAAAGTACATCAGGACTTGCAATCTCAGTTGTTTTTATATATACCAAAAGCTGACAGGCATCCCCTTTAGGGCTTCAGATGTATTTTTAGAAATACAATCTACAGTATCTGTCAAGCTACTATACTTAATGCAGATGTAGAAGCAAACAGGGGCAATAGAAAAGTGTTTGCAAGTGCTAACACAGTATGCAGCATCTTCACCGTTCTCTTTGTACATCCTACAGCTTACTTCTCTAACAATCTTTGTAAAGACCTCTCTCTTTCCAAAAACCCCCTACCCCGTCTGTTTAGGTGTAATTTTTTTCCTTCATTATTTTGTGAGATTCAGAAAACTTTTTTTTCTTATTATACACGATTTGTAATCTCCTTTTTTTTTGACAACTCTTTACTACTTTCCAATGATTTTACTTTCCATAAGTGTTTTTTAAAAACCCTCTTATTCACTACTATTAACATTTTCTCTGTCATTTTCTGAGAATGATGTATTGTTGGGAGGCTGCCCAGCCAAGCTGTGCCATCATTTTGTGTTAAGCAATGTATTGAGAGATGTCAAAACCACTTGTAAAAAATCACATTTAGATCAACAATCAATAACACAGACAATAATTTATGGGAAACCAATCAAAATACAGGTATACAATTCAAAATTTAATTACCTTTTTGACACCAGCTGAGTGCCTAGCCAATACCTTTCTAAAAGCTGCAGCATACAACTGGTTTGTGCTATTACTCCAAAGGTTCTGTGTGTTAATATCTGAACTAAGAAGTTGCTGAAATCTTCATAGAAGTGCTGGAAGTTCCTGATACTTCCATGTAAAATGTCAGAATCTTCTCTGAGCATGGCAACTTCTCTCCAGATATTTTTATAGACCTGGATGACACATTTAGTGTTTCCCAACCATTTTCACCATAGTCATCTTCTATGTGGACATTTATTCGATAAAACATGAAATGAAATGATGATCAGCATTCTCTTGAACAACCTACCCTCTGCAATCAGGTATTCTGAGCTATGGAAAAGATATTATATGCTTTATCATGAAGAACTCAACGTTAGAAAGACATCACAATCTACTACAAATGAACCTGTCTAGTTTTCTCATTCATCTCTGTAAGGACACCAGTCATATGCTGCTTTCTGTTAGTGTGTACAGTGGCATGGCATATTGTCCATGAGAAAAATCCCTCTTTTTATGTCACTCAGTTTCAATACACTTCAACTAGAGCTGACTGCACACTCCAGATCCTTCTAGTGTCAATAAAAAATGCAGTACCAACGGGTAATTTGTATATCACACACCCACCAGTGTGGCTCACCTCAGTTAACCACAGCTCTAACAATAGTAATGTCCTAAATTAAATGGGGAGAAGCCAAAACTAAGTCAACACTTTACAGTGACTAAATGGAGTTTTTTTAAAGTCAAAAAGCATGCCAAAAATCTAAAAAGGTTTCTGGGAAATCTTCTTCACAAAGGGCACGAGCCTCCTGATACAAATTTTCATTTGACTTTTCTCCGTTCCTGGAGAACAATGAAATATAAAATCTTATTTAGTAAATGTTGCAGATCTCTGATGTACTTTAGTGACAAAATTCTTTCTGAAGTAATGAAACTTTCAGGTCATTATCGACTACAAAACACTCGAAGAAGTCTTTAATGTTGTGGGGGGAAAAAAATCGTCTTTCTGACAGATTTTTTTTTGTTTCTAAACACATGAATTTATTATTGCTCCTATTACTTCCTTGTTAACCTTATACCATTAAGCTCTTTACTATTAAGGAAGTGCTCTCAAAACTGATGGCATTCTGCTTAAATGCTTTTTTTCTGTATTTGGACTTTAACATAGAGTTATTTTCTCTTGAGACAAATTCTTTTGAAAACTTTTATCAGTTAGAACTTGGATAACAAAATAAATAATGGAGACGCTTTTAGGTGGAAATTGTTACTATTTAGCTGCAGAATAAAGAATAATATGGAATTAATTCATGACATTTACGAATGTTTTTCCCTCTGTGTAACAAAAACAAGAGACTGCTTGACAACTAGAGGACTGCTTAGTCTCACTGAGGAGATAGAGGGTTTGAGGGCAAAACGACACAGAAGAAGATCTGTTTTGAGATTAGGGAGATATAAAGAATACTTTAGGCAGATTAAAAAAGCACAGGAAGAAGGGAAGGCTAGAAAAGGAGCAATAAAATAAAGGAGCGAGTTCAAGGAAAATAAAAGCAAAAGAACAAAGAGAAAGAACTGCTCTTGGCAATACAGTTGATCTGATACATTATTATGAAATGTAGCTTCATTGAAAAACGCTGATATATATAAGCACCAAATGTTTTGTCTGAAACATCTCAGATTTGATTAACCTTCATCAAATCTAAGCCCTGAACTCCAGAAAGGCTGCCCTGAGGCTGCAGAGACTGAGAAGTGCAGATTGCCTTCCACCGTCCTGGTTGCTGCCCTTAGACGCAGGTGCCCAAGGAGTCCCAAACACTGCTTGATATATTATTCTTGTCCATTTTCCTGCTTATATACAGAGTCTAATACAAAAGTCAGCTTCAAAGAGCAGCTGTATGAGCTGTTCAACTCTTACTTTTTTCCATTATTTTTTCACATTTTTGTTTTCTAGCGTTATTAAGTGGTTTGGAATAGTCCAAATTAAAGTATGAAACTTTGACACTTCCTACAAATCAGAATTTCTTTGTAAGCCCAGCTAATCAGTATATCTTCAACACTTCTAATGTATATTCTGGAACTTTGCATGGATGGACTGTGAGAAAAATATCACACTATTTTCTTGGGTTTTTTCAGTTTCTGACTACGTGAGCTAGAAAATGGGTCAGTTTTATGAGTAAGGCTTTCCTTAGAGGTTTTGTTACAGCAAACCATCATTACAGTGTAAGTAACTGCAAAACATGGAAATTTTACTTCCCAAATGGTTTACTGCAGACCTGCTGCATCCTAAGACCGCAGCTTTGCAGAACATGCCTGTCTTACTTATGTATTTTCCTATTCATGTAACAGAGAGACTCTCACAGAGTTCCAGGGAATACATTCCCTACTGGTCCCTCCATCACACATCTCCTAGTGTGTCTCACCTCAGCAAGCCATAAATACATTCACAATACTCTCTTAAATCAAAACTAATTTCATTCACTCCAGTTAATGGAAAGAAACTGGTATCTTTCAGAAAGCAATTATTTCCACTGGGAGGTAGTACATAAAGCAGATGGAATACATATCTGCCTGCTAATTTGTCTGTTTTTCTACTTAGGCTATAAAGGTGGGCTTGGCAAATGTAGCAAACACAAAAGTAAAGGTCAGCAGAACTAAAACCTACACCTTGTATCTCCATCACATAAAACTATCTACACCAAAGTTGAGTCTAAGTCTTCTAGACTAGAGTGATCTAGTGACCCAGTAGAGTGATCAAGTGATCACTCCATCAAGTGATTTAAGCCATAGGGTGTTAAAAGCACCATCAGTTGGTCAGTGCCATCCTGTCCTCAGGTTTCTGCTCAGATACCATTGTTTCCATATGTGCAAGATCCTCCCCTCTCTGACTGAAACTGTTGCTACTGTGTTTTAACAGCAGCTTCTGCAAAGACACAAAATGGGAAATAGCCTAAGTAGAAAGCAGTCTCTCAAATCTATTTTTTGTTTGGGTGTGACAGTAGCAATGACAGGGTAAGTGACTGTGCAGGACAAAACATAATTATTTATCTTCTTGTTTACATGGCCTAGCCTCTTTCTGGTTTTTTGCTCTGTGCAAAAAATAACATGAGGGTAACCTTTTCTTTGAACCCATGCCTCATTTTCACAAACACATATACTTTTAGTCCGCTCCATTCAAGGAAAAATCTGCATAACCCCAAACAATGTGTCAGTCGTAGTAGAACTGGAAAGGGTCAGGTACCTGACCCTTTCACTCCATCATATTCTTTAAATATTTTGGAACCTGACTGAAAGTTTTTTAGCTATGTTCATATTTTCTTAATTCTATTTTTGACAACATATTAAATAAGAACCAAGCACTTGCACCTTGCAAACTACAACAATTTTGAATAAACAATAGAAACTTTTAAATGTGCCATCTAATCTTTTGTGGTATGGTTATGTGTTCACCCACAGCCTGCCTTATCTAAGTTAACACAAGAGGATTCTGTTCTTTGCAAGCAGATCTCCACTTTTATATTGCACTTTCTCTTTAGTAGCACTGGACAAGCAAAGAGTTAGTGAAATGACAGGCTATCATAGAACCTAAAAGATAGGGCTAGTTAAGTCAATTAAACAAGTTCTTCTGGATTTTTAATAAACAGTTGAATAGTTTACAAGTGCATCTTTAGTGGTACACTAGAAGTTCATAAACATAAATTGAAATTGTTATATGTATTTATAGCGTATATGTTTTGATTAAATGTGTCTTTAATATATAGGAATGTTTACTAGGAAGTTTCAGCTTCTGGTATTTGTGCTTGACCCTTGTTTTCAAAGATTCAGGCCAAATGGATCTGGGTTGCATTTTTTCTCTTCCATTCTTTTTTTCTCACCACTCTGAAAAGTTCAGACTTTCAGTACAGGTTACATGCAGTTCACACCCATACTACCTACCCACTCACCCTAACTAGAAACATCTTCCCTGATATTAGCACTCAGCTGTATAAAAATCTCTGCTAAACTTATCTCTATCCCTTAAATAATTTATCCATTTTTGCTCTCTTTTCATTCAACCTTTCCTTTGCCCCTTTCCTTACAAAGATTTTGACATCACATAGTTCTGCTACACAACTCTTCTACTCACAAACACAAATACGCAAAGCAGAGGCATTTTATATGACAAGAAAGGTTTTATGTGTTTGTAAAAGACTAAGTCAGTATTTCATTATAAGTGATTTCACACTGGATAGAGCCTGTGAAAACGAAAGCGGGTACTGTTAGATTCATTAGTGACTTCTGTTAACTCATGCTGGGATCGGATAAAACTTCCTTTCTGTTCATATATTTTCTCTAGTATCCTGGGATGTTCCAAAAATCTTTCCTAGAAGAGCCAAGAAAGTGTCAGAAGATTGTCAGAAGCTGATCAGACATTTCTTCTTCAGAAAGTCTAAATCACAGTGAAACCTTACAATTGTAATCAGAAAATCTGAATCACAGTGAGGCCTTAAAATTGTAAGGCAAAAATAGCCTTACAATTCTTCTGATACCTTGGATACCAGGATGGTCAGCATGGAGTAAGTAGTTATGCATTGTGCCCTGCTTTTAAAAAATGGCACACTCACAAGGATACAGTGTCTCTTCATCAGGAGTAATCTTATGTTAACATAAAGTTTAAGTGTAGAATGGTGTTTATTTAAACTATGATTTCAGATAGAGGTCATGAAAAGATATGACAAAAACATCTGTATTGAGGTTATATTTAACAATATGGATTCTCTTTGGGTGTTCCAGCAGTTATCTGATTGTCACTGCTGCGTAAATAGCTTATACAATGCACGCTTGGCTCAAGAGAGTTCTTCTGGCTACTTCATTCTTTTTCCTATTGTTGAAGAAGACTATCTACTGCATCCAGGGCAGCTGCCCTGAGTGACCTGCCCTTTCTCTAAGCCCACCTCGGATAACCTTATCTTTCCTCTCTGCTGATGTTTACCTACCCCTCATTTCATGCAGCTGGGCACTGAGAGATCATACAGTAACAGAAGGGATTAAATAATTTCCTTTCCCCCTCTTTTAAAAATAATTTTATTGATATTTTTGTTACTTACTTTAATTATCACGTATCTGTATTTGGAATGACTTAGCCATTTTGCAGTTTTCTCTAGAATTCTTATAAAGCGTTTCATGGTGTATCTTCAAAAGATAAAATATACTCTCTTCTTGCTAGATTTATAGCTTCTTTTTCTCTAGGGCTCTCTATGAAAAATGAACATGGGATAACAAGGACTGGGAGTTGGAAATGCAATATTATGTCAACTTAATGCAATCAAACTTTTAACTGTACAGTCAGCCCCACAAACATTCACTTGGAACCCTGGAACACTATCTACAGATTTTTTTCCTGCTTCTGGCCAAAAGAAAAACAATACCATGAATTTACAGGTTGATAGACTCACATCAACCGACCAACAGAAAACTTGAAGAGCCACTCCAAAGCTGTAGTTTGTTCTGCCAGGGGAATGAGAGAAAACAGACAACAAATGTATGTTTTGCGGGAGATGGAAAGGAATGAGGGAAGTGTGGCTATCCTTCTGTTTCTAGATAGCTGTTCACGGTTGCCAGTGTATAACTACCTGGGCAGATAACATTCAGGCTATGTTCTGTGACCATCAGCTTGTGTCCCACAAGCACAGTTCCCAGAGAAGTTTGTGATGCTTTCAACAGAAGAAGCCTGGATTTTCAGAAGTAGCATAAATCCTCATTTCCTCATATTTTGGTGTCCAGAGCTGGGGATTTGCCATCTGCTAGTCTGCAAAACAGTCACATTTTTGTAGAACCTCCACAAATTGCAGGACATAAAAAGCAATCCCGAGCTTTTTAGTATAAAAAGTCTGTTAATAATTTGTTTGTCCACTTATCACTCTCTTCCAGGTTATGATGTATGTTGTTTACCAGACTTTTCCTAGGTATATGTTGTTTAGTCTAATTTGTTTTTTAATTTTTGTGTGTATGAAGTTATTGACTCAATACTGGACATTTTTCACTATTCACGGGTCCATTAAATTCAGTGTTCTCTCCTTTCACAGTCAAAGGAGAATCTCCCAATCTTCAAATCCTGACAGACAATTGCTGTCAGGGCTAGTCAATGTGGAATGGTATCTCAAGGTAGAGTATCTATGATTTCTATTCATTACTGAGATTGGCAGGCACATTCAGACATAATACTAGACACTTAACCAGGCTTTAAATAGTGGGGTAATCAAATCCAGTAGCTTAGGGAATCATCACAGAATCATAGAGTGCTCTGGTCTGGAAGGGACATTAAAGATCATCAGGTTCCAACTCCCCTAACATGGGCAGGACACCTTTCACTAGAACAGGTTGCTCAGAGCTCCTTTCAATCTGGCTTTGAACAACTCCAGAGATGTGGATACTTGTGCCTTTAGATTACCTATAATAAATTTATGTCATTTGAGATGGCTGATTAGGTTTTTGAACCTGAACACACAAAATATTCTTTTGTTCTTGTGAAGTACATAGGGTCAGACTGTATTTAAACTTTCCAGTTTAAATATTACATTTGAGACCAGCCTTCTTGTTCATACTGAGGAGAAATTTCCCCCATGTCATTAGTATGAGAAAATAAGAGCAACATAGGACAAAGTTTCATTAGGTGTAAACGGAATTTTTCTACTTAGATAAGTTTGAATTTTTATGTGACAATGAAGGGTTTTGATTCTTACTGTTTTCACAAACTGCCTGAGCAATATGAGAATTAAATGCATTTGCTTTTAAAAAAATATATTCTTTAGCTCTATATTCCAATTGTACATTTCTTTTTGCCATTCTTATTCTACTTTCTTCTTCTGTGACAAACACAGAGTTCATATCAGCTAATCTTGTATGTTTTGGTCTTCCCTCTCTGTAAGATGTAACAGACAAAATACTTAGCATATTCATCATCCTCTGCCTATTTAAGAATGGTGGACAAAGCAGGATTTTTATTGTTTCTTTGTACACAGTGCTAGTATTAAAATATCAAAGGAATGGTTAGACACTTGAAATGTACAATTTAGACCTGTTTCTGAACAATTGGGGTGTTATTTCTTTGTGTCTATGGAAACAAAAATTAGGAACCATACAACCTCAGGTTTTAGTTTCCTTTATCTGTTTTTCATGGGAGTTTGTTTCTTTAGGCTTTTTTTTTTTTGAATGGAAACTACATGAAAACTAGTGATTCAAATTGACTATATGAAAGTAAATGTTCTTTTCACAACTTTTCATAAGTGAAGACTGAATGTGAGAATCTGACTTTTTATTGTACCAATAAGAAAATTTTTGATTGCTAGAGATGCTAATTAAATGGATTAACTTACAGGCTGAAATGGTGAGCAAGAACACCAGAATCTGGCCCTTAGGCTCTGGAATCACAAAGCTCAGTGGAATTGGTAGACTTTTGTCCAACATTTTCAAAGACTTACAGTCATGAGTTAATAACCAATAAGTATAATATTAAAAAATCCTTTAATTAAAATGAAAATACATAGGTCAGTCATCTCATCATTTGAAACACTAGCACAGTCTCAGGCAATCACCTAGAAGAAAAAGAATATTATCCACAATAAATGGCAAAACTATGTGAAAGAATTATGCACATTTGTTTCATTACAATAAAGATTATCACAGATCAAGGCAAAGTAGTCACATGAAGGCAAACACAGGAAAAAGTTGAAATTGGTCCAATGAAAAATTGCAGTGAAAATAGGGTTAAATTTGTCTCATTTTTTTGCACTGGCTTAGTCTTTCCAAATTTGGAAAATAAATTTATTTTCCATTAAAAAACACTGTTGTAACACCATTAAATGACTACAATCAATTCAAAAAAAACCCAACCACACAAAAAACCTCCCCAAACCAACAACTGCCAAACCCCAACACCAAAGAAGAAGATAAAAGTAAGTTCTGAAACATTTGCTAAAAATATGTTTCCATAATTTAAAGCCCCTAGAGTTTGCATTTTAGAATTCTTTAGGTACTTTTAGAATGGCTAGTCTTCAAAATTTCAGAACTCAGGAACTTCTGACTTTTTTTTTTAATTAAAAATATTGTTCCCAAAAAACATCTTCAAACTATTCCATAAAAAGTCTATAGACTTAGATGACAACGATAGTTAAGTTCAAAATTTACAATGTATTTTCTCACGCCTATGAGAAATATGAATCTACAAAGAACGAACCAATGTTCTGGGTTATAAGTTGAAATTGGACAGTGAACCTTGATCAAAGATCTTTTGATAACTGAAAATTCAGGGTATCCGCAATGACTGTATTAGGTTATCTGGAACCTCATTGAGGTGGAATATGAGTTGCAAATAATGTGTCTGAAAAAAACTTTGAAAACCCTTTGTTCCCTTCAACACACAAAACTCAGAAAAAGTAATGTTAATAGCTTGAAACATTCAAATAGTAAACAGTATTATAATTAACATTTGTCTTGTTATCTCAGGTAATTTTAGTCCAAATGTGTACACACAGTGACCCTCAGTTCTGATATCTCTACTTCTGAAGACTTTTATGCAACATGTGTGTTTAAGTCATACCATTAGAATAAGATTGAATTATAACCATGGTATCTAGAATTACAAGTACCTCAATTTATTTTCAATTTTAGAGGTACAGTAATTTTTAAGTCCACAGATCACTAAAACAAACATATGTCTTGATTTAGATCAGTCTATCTAGGTATCAATAAGAATAAATGAATATACATTTGTGAGGTCAGCTAGAATGGTGTCATTACCAGTTCTGCTGCTGCAGTCTATACAAGTGCCAGTAGTAGTGGGAACATGATTTATTTTTACTGCTCATTATGCTGAATGTGGTGTGAAAATATTTGTTGCTTATCCTGATCCATGTCTATGTCTTTAAAATTTGAGGACATGGTATTGGAAATATTATAGTGCTGACTATTTACTGGTGTGTTGAAAAATTTCAGAATGGAAAAACTCCTTTTTTCCAAAAACAAATTTTATTCTTGAAGCATATCTCATCAGTGCTGTAAGCCATAGCTTCACCAACTATAGCAGTCAAAAAACTTCACAGACAATACATTTAGTGCTTTTTGAACTTGGAGAGGTTTTGCACTTCTTGCAGTGCTACAATGCACATCACTGTGCAATGGTAGTAGAACACCACAGATGGAAGTGATGCTACTAAGAGATTATTTTTTTTTTAATATGGAAAACCAGAACATGTTACTTGATGATTACAATTTTTACTGTCTTTCAAAAAAATGTCTATCACTTGCTGGTAAGATTTTCAACAACTTTGCCTTTAGATTTCATTACCTATGTACTACTAACAATGTACTGAAATATAAAGACTTGCGGAAAGTGTTATTGTGTATCTTACCTTCAAGATTTGTTTGCTCATTCTAATGTATCTGAATATTGTCAGTGTTCTAATATTAGGATTAAGTACACAATTCACACTTTTTCCATATTTTGTATGTTATCTAAGTTTTCTGCTGAACTGTTTCTCAAAAATGACAATTAGTGTCCAACATTCTTTGGCACTCTTTCACAAGTTCTCATGAATTTTAGTCAGTTGCTAAGAACAACCATGAAGTTCTTGGGAACTGTTGGGAAAAGACAAGTTACTTATAGATAAATTGAAATGAGAAATGTCAACTGACTCAAACAATGTTTTACAAACTAGAAACACAAGCAAGGCAGCCAAAAACTAGTCACGACTATGTACGTGTATATATAATGGGTATAGAAAAGAAGTGCTGAAAATTCTGGGCATAAGGGATTTATGGGTGACTTGTGCATAATTTTTCAGCTTTTTAAACAACTATTCATGATTGAAAAGTAGTTTACTGTTAGTCAATAATTCCCAATACTAGTGTGCCAAGAAATGTATTGTTAATTTTGAAGGCAAGAGTTTTGAAGATTTTTCTTACTTCATTAAATGTCATGGAATCAGATATAAAATAATTCCATCATAAACCATTGCAGATTAAGTAATAAATGATCTACATTTTGCAGAATCACAGAATTGTTAGGGCAGGAATGGACCTCTGGAGATCACCTAGTCCAACCCTAGGCAGGGTCCTGTAGAGCAGGTGACACATGAACATGTTCAAGTGGATTTTGAATCTCCCTTTAGAGAGGGAGATTCCACAGCCTCCCTAGGCAACCTGTTTCAGTGCTCTGACACCCTCAGTGTAAAGTTCTTCGTTAGGCTGAGGTGAAACTTGTGTTTAATTTATGGACATTACTCCTTGTCCTGTCACTGGGCATCACCATCCTCTTGGTACCTGCCTTTGAGATATTTATATCCATTAATGAGATCCTCTCTCAAGTCTTCCCTTCTCTAGAGTAAACAGACACAGCTCCCACAGTCTCTGCTCATAAGAGAGAGGCTCCAGGCCCCTAATCATCTTTGTGGCCTCTGCTGGACCCTCTCCAGTGGCTCCTTGCCTTTCTTGTACTGAGGAGCCCAGAACTCTACACAGTACTCAAAATGTGGCCTCACTAGGACCTAGTACAGTGGGAGGATCATCTCCCTCAACCTGTGGGCCACAGCCTTCCCAATGCACCCCAGAATACCATTGTCCCTCCTGGCCGCAAGGTCACACTGCTGACTCATGGTCACCTTGTCATCCACCAAGACTCCCAGGTCCTTCTCAGCAGAGCTGCTCTCTGGCAGGTCAGCCCCCAGTCTGGTTCTTGGGGTTATTCCTCCCCACATGCAGGACCCTACACTTGCCCTTGTTGAACCTCATTAGGTTTCTCTCTACCCAGCTCTCCAGGTATTAAGGCAGCACAGCCTTCAGCTGTATCAGCCGCTCCCCCCAGTTCCATATCATCAGCAAACTTGCTGAGGGTGCATTCTATCCCTTCATCCAGGTCATTGATAAACAAGTTGAATAAGACTGGACCCGATATTGATTCCTAGGAAAAACCATTGACTGTAGACCTCCAATGTAAGAGATTTTTTGAGATTGTCTACAAGTAGCTTTTGACTGAAAGCTGAATTTGGATCCAGTTTTTCTTTATCCTTAATATAAGCCCAACTGTTCTCTTACTTATGCCATTTTTAGTTTTCAGCATAAAGAGGCCTTATCTTGGGATGCTCCATAATTTAAAATTTTATATCTGTCACTAACACAGGTAATAGAAATGCGTATATCTTAAAAAATAGCAAGTCTTTCTAATTTATGTAGGCCCAATATATGGATTTAGTGTCATTACTAAGTTGGGCTAGGATTCCTATATTGCTGCCTAAGTCTCCACTGTTTCTGGAGTCTGGACTAAATCTTAGGCAGTGTAAATCATTGAAAAGCCAAAACCAGAGACTTTTGATGTGTCAGAACAAAAATGCTAAATTTCCTTAGAAGAGAAGATAACATTTGTAATTATTTCCAGGCATTGCTCTTCATTTTATATGACATTGCAACTACCTAAAATAGTTTGAAAAGCGAAAAGGAATGAAAAAAAAAGCCCTAAGGTATTAGTTTTATCTTAAATCAGCTAGAAGCTCATTCCTGAGTCAGTTTTCTTTTGGCATTTCATTTGACAAAATAACTTTGAAATTTGGAAGAGTCCTTCATTAAGAAGCTGATAAATATTATTCTAGGTTACAGTAAGTCATGCTCTGGACACTCCCTTCCAGAGCTAGTCTGATTTTTTCTTAGCTTTGAATGTATTTTATAGAATCATAGGATTTTTAAGGTTGAAAAGACCTTTAAGATCAAGTCCAACCATCAACTAGCACCACCACCATGTTCACATAAGTCATGTCCTCAAGTGCCACATTCATGCACCTTTTGAACACTTCCAGAGATGGGGACTCCATCTCTTCCCTGGGCAATCTGTTAAAATATTTTACATCCCTTTATGTGAAATTTTTTCCTAATATGTAATCTAAATCTTCCCTAGTGCAACTTAAGGCCGTTTCCTCTCATTTTGACAACGTATTTGCATAATTGCTCAGAAAAGAAAAGAGGTTTACTTTAATTCTGTCCATTTTTCTTGTATTTTCTCATAGAAAGAAAAGTCATTTTGCATGCCTTCATGCTGATGACTACATTTCTTCTTTCTAAGGGTCCATGTCTTCTGTTGTAAACTTAGAGGATTCTAAAGTGCACGATGGGTCTAGTGCAACACCATGTGTGAGTTTGCACTAGGCTCCCTGTGAGGGCTGAGGGGCTAAGAGATCTCCAAACTTGGGGAGGGGATATGGGTGCACATATGTGGATATGTCAAGATATTCAGTTCCCACTTCCTTTAGTGACTGACTTGAAACCTCTAACTTCAAAATTCAGAACTGCGTCTTTCAGACTTTCATTCTGCCTTGCCAGATTGTGAGGGCTAAGTCTCAAAGAATATAGCTTTTTGTAAAGGTTTTTTTGTAAAGTTTTACATAACTATTCATGGAATTCACTCTATATTGAAGTTCTATAGGGTATTTCAAAGCCTACATAAAGCAAAATGTTTAATAAACTTCAGTTATGTGGGAGTTTTCCAAGAAGGCTATCTCATATCCTTTGACTAAACAGTCCTAGTACTTTTTTTTGTGTTACACATTTGGAAAAAATATGATAAAATGCATAATAATGCTAAAACTAATCTGAAATGTATTTTCTTGATAAATCCAAGTTAGCAATAAAAGATTGGAACTAGACGTTTACGTCATGTGAAAATACAGTAACATCTGGAGACTCCAGTTAAAGGATAATGAGCATGACTCTTTCACTTTGAGTCCATGTAATAGCTAACAATTCTAATTCAAAAATTCAAATTTAATCTGCCCATAATGAAAGATTATTTCCTAAAATAAGGCCAGCTTGCTTTGTTTGATGCAATTTCTTCATCGGTATAGTTTACATTTATCTTTGGCTTAAGTCCAAATTCTTAAAAAAGCTTAACCTACAAGATATTTATGCAGAAATTAAGTATGTAAATAACCTGCAACAGAAATTTTAGATTAAGATCAATTCAAACATCAAAAGGGCATTTAAAATTGATATGAAGAAAAATTATTGAAGAAACACTTCAAAATGTTTTCTTCAAGAAAAATTTTCTTTAAGACTTTAAGAAAAACCACAAATTAAGTGTTCCTAGAAATAACTCCAGTTCAAATTTTCTTTTTTTTTCTGGGCCCAAGCATTTAGAAATACACTGTGTTGTAACATTGAGCTGTATAATTTAAAGTCTGCTGCCTTTGTTTCCTTTTGCAGACAGACCTGTTCATGCCACCCATTTTCCTTGCTACATTCTTGACAATGTCAAAATATATATTGCCTAATAGCTCTCACACGTTTTTTTCTAACCTTTTTTCTTCTTCCTTAAGATTGGTGTGTCCACTGTTGAACAGGACAGCATAAAGAGATTAGATAACAGAAATAAAATTTGAGGTTAGAAGAGGGCCTGACACATAGCTCACATGTTACTAGAGATACATGCAGAGCTTAATTCATGTAGTTATGTGGTTTGAAAAAAAAAAAAGAGAAATAAAAGGATCTTGTCAGTATACCTGGTTTATGTGGCCCAGCAGCATTTTGATAAAAAAAAGGAGATTCACACTGCATAGTATCAAATGAAAAAAGTGTCGTAAGCTTCGAATGAGATCACTTTTCCATTGTTTGAAAAAGCCACCATCATACACAAGTACAGCTTTTGAAATATCTAGCCTCCGTACAGAATGTCACAGTGCTCCTGGTTAGTTCTTAAGAAAGAGATCAAAGTGAGATTTTCAGGTCTTGATGTACTTGTTCACACTGTGTTCTTTCTGTTCTCTTCACAACGCTGAACAGAACTCAATTTTCCAAGCAAGTGACAAGAGAACACATTTGTCACTGCTTTGTTCTTTTATAAACCCTTGACTATACTCCAAAGGAGAAATTTGAAAAAATGTTTACCGACTATATGTTAAGGAAGCATAGTTCTCTTTAGTGGACTGAATTGTCCCTTAGTTTGTGTTCTCATAACCCAAACAGACTCATCAAGGGGTAAAACACCTCAGGATTTTTTGAGAAGCTATATTGCTAAATGTCAGCAGAGGATCTGTCCTACTTGTTTTCAAAACATAATCTGCATACTTACTCTACTTTCTCTTTTGGATACTCTTTAGTGTTACTCAAAATAATCTACATTGTTACATGAGAGTCTGACTGTTCATTTGCAGAGAATGGTATCACTTTGTTTAATTTTATTAAGTTAACTAAATGACTTTTAAAGTGAACATTATTATCATTGTCCCACTAATAAAAATGTTAAATAGTTAATGTTTCTTTTTGGTCAGTTACTCTGATTTTGTTTCCAATTTCTAGTTCTAATTTCTTGCTTAAAGAAAATATTCTGTATCGGAACACTGGAAATGTAGGTAACCCAAGAGTGAGAGACATTTCTGTCAAATGATAATAACACTGAGAAGAGACACAGAGAGGAAGAATAAAGAAGAATCATCTCATGTGACGATACAATAGCAGAACGGTAATTGCCTCCAAGTTTACAAGGCAATAAATGGGTCTCAGTGGCTGATGAACATCAAAGCCATAGGCATTAAGGGCAGGAGAGCCCTCTATCCTTACCAGACCTATGAATTTTAAGTGTAGCATCTCGAGGAACCAATATTAGTTTAAGCTTGATAGCTTTTTTTGGTTTATTTTTTTTTTAAATTTATAGTTTCTTTGGATCCAATCGTATAAAGAGCAGAATAAGAAAAGCAGCATGTCACCACATATGACACACTGCCAAAGGAGACTGTGGAGTAAGACCAAGGGGATGTGCAAGCTAAACTGATTGACAGCATTTGTGTTTGTCCTAATTCAAGTGAAACAGGACATCCTCATATTGTCAAAAGTGAGAAGAGAATCATAACCATAGTCATGTGCTAAAGGGGAGCACTGCCTAAAGGTGTCTCAAAAGCAAAAGGATGTAAAAATACTGTCTTGTTTCATGCTTCCTTAAAGATAAATCCTCAAAAGGTATACAGAATCCATGCAACAACTTCTATTCCCTAATGGAGCTGACTTTGATAAAATAATTAGGCATAAGGAGAATTCAAATATTGTCATCTGAACTTTGCAAAAGATTATTTCAAGGACAGTCAGACCAGATAAACTAATATGGTGGTCATGGTCACTGTGAGCATTTGACCTCTGAAAGTCACATCATGCTAGTTCAAAACATTCTCTGGTTCAACATTTAGAAGCTGAGGATGAAAATTAACTCCTTCTTTTAGTCTTACATTGTAGTCCTTCCTCTTTTGGAATTCGGTAATACTTCTTTCCAAATCTTCTGCATGAAGATTTGAGACACTCAAGGCATTTATCTGTTTGTTTGTTTGTTTGTTTTAAAAATAGTACCCATGTATTGAGAGTATCATTATTTATAAAACTAGTCCCTTATGTCTTATAAACCCACCAACAAACCATCCAGAGAGTGAGAAATGATCATAGCAATCATTAATCACCCTGAGGTACAGGTGTAGAGTCACACATGTATCTTGAAAAACAACATCTATTTGTTTTACAAATTATTGAAAGATTTTTCACCTGTTTCAGTTGACTCCATTCAGCAATTTAACTGCTGCTCCAGAAAAATGAGAGGAAAAAAAAAAGGGAAATCTTGTATTCTTAATCCTTTTAGATCCTAATGAGCTATTAGATCTGGAGGTTTTTTTGTTGCTTAAGGATTCTGGGTCACAATTTTGTGTTCAATTCCTTAATCTATGTCAAAGACAAGTATTAGTATTTCACAACTCTTTTAGTATTCTGTAAGTGTGGATGTATTTCTAATAGGTGGTATATTTGTGTGTCCCATTATTTCCTACAGACTTTGCCTAGCTTTATTTTCGTTTCGTATATTTGCTGCTGGGTTGTTCTTTAACAAAAGACAATGAAATATCTTAATAGTTTGGTCACAGATTTTTCTAACTGATGTGGAATTGTCAAAATGACTATTTCTCACAAGCACGTTTTCACAGCAATGCCATAAATGCAGAAAAGTAGAAGTTTTGTAGTTCAAGTACAATTTAAATGTCTAAACCAGGCAAGACTTGAGGGAGATTCTAAGTTCTGGAGTATGCTGGCAGTCAGGGTAAATTATTAGAATGGTCCTTTCTGCTCCTTCACTGGGAAAGTCTATGAGTGACCTCAAGTACTTACAGAAAAACACTCAGGCATCATTGTTGCCAGGGTCACAGCTCCAAAACTGCCAGCCATTCCCCACAAAACAGGCATTCAACAGCATGTTCATTCACATACTTTACGTGGAGGTTGCTATGGTTTTGTTATGCAGAGATGAGGAAGGCTACTAGGAAATCCTTTTTTTTGTAAATGGCCACAAAGGACTCTTGCCACCAAACAAACTTTATGCTGCTAATAGTCACTAACCATATTTTCCTAGGCCTTAGTTCTTCCTGAATGGTACTACAGTTCCTTCCTTCCTGTTGAGATAATGTCCCACAATGCAATATTTGAATATCTTCCAATGGAAACAACTAACTGCATACAGAAATACTTTCTAGCAATGTCCAAAGTCATTTGTACTTGACTCAGTTGAAATGCAGTTTCTACTATTAACCCTTTTACAACTGAACTTTCCTATGTTGCACAAATCCTTTTCAGAAATTGTATTCTTATACTGGGGCTTAACTGTTACTGCATGAATAAAATTATGAGCTTGGCTATTTAATGACAGTTTCTCTTCTTACAGTCATAAATCAGTCTTTTCCAGCTCTAAACATGGACATATTTTTAAAAATTTCATTTCTTACATCCAGTTAGGTAATCTAATATATCAAAACATTATTATTTGTTCCAATGTGATTTTGATTCCCATAGTATGTTCACTATTGTAAGCATGGTCTAACTTGAGATGCGATGAGTTAGATGAAGATACTGTAAGTGTCAATACACACTATCTGGATCCATAAGATTCTTTAGAACCATCTGAGATACCAGAGGTGAGAAAAATATCTGACAGTGGTCGTCTTTACCTACAGAATTATTTGCACAGTCAGATAACTGGCTTTAGTATGCAATATAAAAATTAACAATGCACAATAAATACTGCTGTCAACCGTTTTTACTTTCTGCAGGCTTGATAATCTGGATCACTGTCTCTGACTGCATGACTTGAGCTAAAATCAATGATGTTTTCAAACCTCAATATTTTCATTCAATTTTGGAATCCAGGAGTGTTTTGTCCATTTTGGGATCCCCTGTAAAAGAAAGACATGGACACACTGAAGTGAAGTGTAATACAGGACCACTAAAATACGTAGCATACAAGGCAGAGGATGGGAAAACTGTATTTGTCCTTAAAGGAGGAGGCTAAGGGTATCTTGGGAAGTAAAGATTGACATGATCTCATCTGTTAAGAGGCTATGGAGATGATGATGCAAAGGGTTAGGATGAAAGTCAAGAGCCACGTGTTGTAACACAGGAAATTTCCATTAGATGTTAGGAAAAAGAAGATTTCCCCATGACAAATAGGAACGGCTGTGAATCTCTAAATCTCTGTCCTTGGAGAAGCTTAATACTCATCTTGGCAAGTTCCTGTGTGACTTGGTCTGTGCTGGCCTTGGACTTTAGCTTCAGGTTGAACCAGATAACCATAAGTGGTCCATTTCGACTCAAATAATTTCACAGTTCTGCAGTTCTCTGGCCAACATGGTGCTCCTCTGCCTGGCAGGCACTTATCACACTGCCCAGACGCTGCTCCCTCCCCTGCAGTGACAAAATGGACAGAGACACTCATTCTCAGTGGCGTTCTACCCCTTGCTATATTTGCATTAATCTGACTGTCACAGTGCAGTTTGAACTTAAATGCACCATGCATGAAAAATAATACTCCAGGTATATGAAATGCTTGATAACCTATGAGTTATTTGCAATTCTCAATATAGCTGATACACTGAAGTTAAATACAGTATTTGTCATTCATTGCTATTTTCACCCACACATTTATTATTTCACAATCCATTACAGTACCCCTCTGAGCCACTGAATTGCATAAATTTTTCATGTATTAATATTTTGATTAACAGTGTAATAAAAAATTACTCTCTTAAGAAATGGTGGTGAAGCATAAGCATATATTTGTGAGCAATACACTTGCTGAAAAAAAATAATTTTGCTCTTTAGAAAAATACATGTGTGTCAGAGAGGGAATTGTAAAGCTGTATATATAGAATTGTAAAACTATGTAGATGCTGTTAGCCTCTGAGTCAGCAGCTCACATTTCGCAGAAATTAGCATCTTAAGCCTAAGTGCTCCCTCTGTATGCTCTGAGTTGTCTTTCTGCATAGCCCACTGCCTGCTGCAGTCTGCAGTGCCTCAGAGCTTACACAATTGGAAGTGTAACAAACTGATTCACTGTAAATTAGCAAAGTGCAGCCAGTCATGCTGAAGAGACATTTACCACAAGAGTAACCTCTGTCATGGAGGAGGTAGGAGGAGCTGACAGCACACATATTATCGAAGACACATGAGCGTTTTTTACTGAGGGTGAAGGTGAAGCACCTGCAAGTGGGTCAAATGATGTATTTTATTTCATTAATAAATGAGGGCAACCAACAATCGTTAACACAGATACACAAAAAGAAAGGATTTGTTGGAATTACTTCATATTTACCTTTTATAATTTTAAATTATTTAAGCAGCAGTGTCAGACTATAAAAACACAATTGCTATTTCATAAAGAAGGATAGCTTTTTACTGTTATACAGCATTTTTAATAAAAGACCTGTTAGTTTTGCTCTCTACTGGCTCTCTGCCAGCCTTAAATATGGTCACGATGCCCTGGAAACTGTGTTTTCTTCTATGCCCAGCTCCTTTGATAACAGAAAGACACAGTGACACAGAGCTGCCCTACTCTAAGAGCCTCTGATAAATCCAAACTGTCAGACATTGCTGGTCAAAGGTAAATGGGACATCAAGGGAAAAAAAGAAGTACCAAGGAAAAAAAGAAGCACTGACCTTTTTTCAGTATGCTTGCAGTAGTCAGTGTTCCATACTAGTCTACTTGTTCACATAGCACTGAACAGAAGAAAAGGCTGCTCTACATACAGCTTGGCCTTTTAGTTATTCTTTTGTGTGAAATGGTTGCCACAGCTTTTGAAAATAGGTAAAGTCTAGCATAAAGATACATCTATAAATAATAGATTATTTTAAGCAAGCTTTAAAATTATTAGACAAAACAATGCAGTTTACAAACAAAACCTGATCCACTGAGTATGATACATCTGAGGATGTAAAAAACAACAGCTCAGTCAAAGGATGCCCATCAAGCTCTAAACATAAAGCAGCGACCTTAAAACTCTGGCAAGAAACCCAGTAAGGACAGAGCTGAGGAAAAAAATGTTTATAGAAGTAAAATGTACTATTGCTGGACTCAGATGATCATATGTCAAACTGAGTCTTGGAGTTACAGGCTCTTTGAGGAGTAGAGGGTTGGTGCAAATGCAGAGCTAGAGAAAAATCTTCACAAAGCAGTATTTATTTCTTTGCTGACATCTGTGGCATTTTTAAGTCGGAATGCACCAGTTTCTCTCACACATCAGAGCTTTACTCACTGTAAAAAGTGAAAGAGAAATTCTGTTAAGTCTCAAAAAAGGAGACATCTTTCTATAATGTCCCTGTCTGCCAAACCTCATGTATCATTGCCATTTTCCATACTTTTTTCTGCAGTGGTTTAAATGCAAGGAACAAGTCTCTTATTATTTTAAAAGATATAGTTTTATCCATAATACCTCACTGGGTAGAATGGCCCTTATAGTCCAGCTGAAAGAGGACAAAACAAAAAAAATAACAAACAAACAAATGAAAAAAAAAAAAACCAACACAAAAAACAAACAAACAAAAAAAAACAAACAAAAAATACAAAAAAAAACAGACTAAGAAAAACACTGGCTAGTGGGCAAGAATCAATTATTCATTCAGAAACATCTAGAGCTAGTCAGATGATCTATCTGCATAATAAATAAAACTGATGATTTGTCCTGTTTTGTTGAATGCATGATTCATGATTATATGATTACTCATGAGGCTCGTGAGAACATGATTTTATCCAATCCAAAAACAATCTAAACAAGAATAGCTGAAGCATTAGGACCCTGACTCAAGCATATGTGTATGTTTTAAAATATAAATAGACTTATTTAGGGAACTTGATTAATCCTGGTCCTAAAGTTATGCATGTTTAAGTACATTGCTGAACAAGAGAGATGAGACACTTTAAATAGGATGTGCAATAATAAAATGTCCTAGTTCTGGCCAGGACAGAATTAATTTTTTACAGTAACCGTGAGGAGGTTTTTACAGTAACCTAGAGCCATGTGGGTGTGGGTAAGAGGTTATTCTATACCACCTCACCTTATTCCTGGGGACAGGAGTAAGGTACTCTTTGGCGTGGGTTCTGGCCTGGAGCAAGCGTGGCGGATGGAGTGGTCAGGTTGTGGTGCCACCACCTGCAGTTGCGTAGTGTTGAGTCGGGTTCCATGTGCATTTTGCATATCAATCACCCTCTCTTTTATGCACTTTTGTTTATAATATTGTTGCTGTAACTGTTCATTTTCTTCTCTCACTGCTGTTTCCAGTGAATTGTTCTTTATCTCAGTGACCTTTGCCTTTTGTGCCTCCAATTCTCCTCTTCGGCCACCCACAGGGTGGGGGTTAGAAGAGCGGGAGAGGGGGAGCAAGCAAGCAGTGTGGTTTGGAGTCTCGGTGGGAGAACTAAACTGAGGAGTACCATTCCTAAATCATGACATAAAGTAAATTAGTGCAGAACTGTACAAGATGGCAGTGGCTTGACAGGGTAAAAAATTAATTCAGTCAGTGAACACAAACCATCTGGTAGCCAGTCAGATTGGACATACTGCCTGGACAACTGGGAGACCCGTGGTTTGAGGAAGCTGGCCATCTGGGTAGTCAAGGTGTCTCAACACAAACTTCTGTCTTCCATAGAATAAGGAATATACAAACAAATATGATATGGCTGTTGAAAAGGCTTCCACATATCAAGTGGTGGAGTAAAGAATGAAGGAGGTGTTGAACTGCAGATGCAGTGCTGTGGTATGACCTGATGTTGCTAAATGAAAGGTTTCGCTGGCCAACCCTCTCTTCTCATACAGGCAAATCCATATTAGAGCATGTTGTCACTCAAAAATTTTCAGTGCCCCTGTACTGGGTTTATGTGTTTTATATATCTTTTCTACTGGGAAGCCCAGAACTGGACACGGTACTCCAGATATGTCTGACCAATGCTGAGTAGGAGGTCAAGATCACCTCCTTTGACCTGCTGTCAATACTATTCCTAGTGCAGCCCAGGATACCATTAGCCCTCTGTATTGCAAGGACACACTGATGGCTCATATTAAACTTCCTGTCCATCAGAACCTCCAGACCTTTCCTGCCAACCCAGTAAGTTCCCATACTGTACCAGTTCATGGGATTGTTCCACTCCAGGTGCAGGACTTGACATTTCCCTTCATCGAATTTCACAGGATTCCTGTTGATGCATTACTCTAGTCTTTTGAGGACCCCTGAATGGCAGCACAGCCCTGTGGTGTACCAGCCATTCCTCACAACTTTCTATCATCTGCAAAATTTCTGAGGGTGCTCTCTGCCTTTTTATTGAGGTCACTAGTAAAGATGCTAATCTGTACCAGTCCAATTATTTATTCCTGGGGCATACCGTTGTCGATGAGCCTCCACCTGGACTTTATACCTGCTAACACAATTCTCTGGGACTAGCAATTTAGGTAATTTTCAGTCCATCTCACTGTCTATTAATCTGTTTGTCAATTGGGATATTAAGGGAGACAGTGCAACATAAAAGATGCAATTAGCAAGTATGGATATCCATCATGAAATTACTGCTACTGCCAACAAATATAAATAGATCTAGTTTATGGCTTTTCTGACAACAGTCTTATTTTTGAAACAGAGAAGCAGCATTCTAGAGCATATCTTGGGACAGCTATAATAAAGAAACTTCAATCTACTACTGCATAGTAACTCTAAACTTTCTACTCTTACATCAGGGGAGATAACAAATAAATTTGGGTCAGCTAATTTGCCAGTATGTAAGCAACTGATAGCAAGATATGAGTTTACTCCTACTGTATATAAAAAAGTCTGTGAAAACTAAACTGGCACATCTGTCACTTTCTTTAAAAGAAACCTACTGCAAATAATACATAACAAAAATGTAATTCAGCCACAAAGTAGCACAACAAATGCAAAGAATCTACTAACTAATCTACTTAAACCAAAAATAAGTAGAACTTTCCTGGCACATGCGAAGGTTGGTTTTTCTTCTTATGAAATTTATCAGTGATTGTTGTTATCAAACCATGATCCCTTTCACATCATGTGGCTGCTTTTTTTCTTTCTAAATAGTAATTCTTTTTTTATAAGCCTGGCAATTCCCTTGGAGAATATCTTTTATAATTCATTTGTTCCTGATTTTCTCTTTTTATCTCCATTACAAAACCTAACATCACTGGTGACAAACCCAACATCATCTTTCTGGAGTTTGTTTCTGCTTTCTGTTTCTCCTTTACATGGGAGATCCATGGCCTTCTTTTGGGTGTATATGATTTTTGAATACAGAATCTACATTTTCTCCTGCTTGTGTTGAACATTCCGTATATCTTGTATCACCTGCTAAAATACCATCTAGTTTTATATTTTTACAAATAATTATTTGTTAATTACATGTACTATGAAGAAAATGTCTATATAATAGAAACATTTGTAATCTTCCTTGAAAAATAACCAGTCAATGAAGTACAGTGCTGTATCTAACAGAATATTGGACTACAAAAACAACGAAAAGTACACAGAGCAATGGCACAAGTAGGAATATTTGCATCCTTAAGGATAATCAGATTCTTTACCATTTGTACGGGTGTTTCCACAAACCCTTTGATAAAGTTTTATAATGGCACATCATGGCACTTATGAACTGATATATTGAGATTTACTGAAAAAAATGGCTCATGAATGTTGATCATCAGATGAAAAATCGCAGCTTTCAAACTATGATTTAAACTGGACTGTTAAATTACAAGTTCATGCCTTTCATAACATCTTTTAACAACTCAATTATTAAAAATAAGATCTCTGTGAATAGAAGAAGATATTTTTAAAATAAAAAAAAAGACTTTTGTATTTTAGTTTCTGTATGTATATCACACCACACACTGGAAGTTTTGATTCGTTCTTGGCCAGAATAAAACATTTTGGCCACTATGTGTACTATCCTCAGGTTTCAAACACCTCAAAACCAAAAAGATAACAATCAATGGGTATATTATAAATATACATATATAAAAGCATCAATTTGATAGAAAAAAAGTGAAATTCATATAATTTCTTTTTCCGTGACAGACCTTCATCTCCTGTAGAAAACGAAAGCATTCAAGAATTTGTGGGCGGAGAGAAGGGTTTTCTTGCCAGGGTGTGGGGAAGGAGATTATAAAATAATTGTTTCAAAATTACTTGAAAAACTCACAGTCTTAAGTTCTCTTTTTTATCAGCTAGATCCCTGTCTTACTCTGTTCATCTACTTGAACTCTGACATATGGAAACATCTTCCAGAAATTAAAGATCAGTTTCAGTCTTCAATCTGCCCTTAAGCTCTCAGCTGATGATGTGAACAGAAGTGCCAATTAGTGCCAAACACAGTGATATTTTGTGAATTATTCCAATTAGAAACCATCAGTTTGTTTGACAGGGAACATTAGTGCCAGCACAAAGTACATTCGAGTTTCAGAGGAAGTTATTAGTGTACAATGTATACCAGAAACTTCTTCAGAAGCCATTATTGTAAACAGTATCAAGAAAATAGTGTAGAAAAGACAGATCAGTAGATTCAGATCACTAAGAACTATCTGTTTAAAGAGAAGTAATACAACAGCTGATTTGCTTTAAATAAGAGAAAGAAGGAAGTAAAGATACAAAATAAAAAATAGGTTATGAAGTAATTTGAAATATGTGTGGTAATACAGATATCTACGTATGGCAGTAACTCGACAAAGATTTATTTGGATCCAATTATCCATTATTTGCACAATTTATAGCCATCCTTGAATTTTATCCTTCCTCTGATGTGAATTGATATGCAAATCTGGGAACTAAATTTAAGAGCTGATATTTTTCAGTAGATACTATACACGAATATCATGTCTACTCCCAGAAAGCATATACTTAAGATTTTTGTGAGTTTAATAGTTTTTGTAAAATTTCTGTCTGCTTCTTTAGTGAAATAGATGATCTGTCATTGCATTGTATATTATGCACTATCTTTTTATTCAGTGCATAAGAGTTATTCACATATTTCTTCATCCCTATAACACAGTCAATGACCACATATGGTACACTGAGAATATAAATTATATATTCACTGCTAAAACAGCATGAGGTTGGTTTTTACACAGTACAGTTTTCTTTAAAAGGAGACTCTGGGGGCTAGAGTCATTGGCAATAATTGACCTTCAAGATGAGAAGATAGCAAATCTAAGCTCCAGCTCGTATACTACCCTATTTTGAAATAAAATGCTTTAACATGATTTTAGATAGTTGGAAGCCGAACTCAGTTTAATTCCATTCATGGTTTATAGTCCAAATCAGCATTTTTGTACTTATTTTTCAATGACACTTTGATATTGCTTTTGTCATTTTTGTCACTACTTATGGAAGTTAAGCAACTCTTTTGGATAAGTGAAAGAGCATGCCACCTAAAAGCCATCAGCAAAGCAAGAATGGACTTAAACTCGAGATTTCATAAGTTGAAGTGAACCATTCTGGTAAGCAGATTGTATGACATTTTCTTGTCTGCAAGGATAGAGCACCACTGGTGTTTATAATAAAGCTTGGTAAAGCAATGGGATTTGGGTGCATAACCAGATGATGTGTCACCCTCAAAATTAGAAAGATTAAAAAAAAAATTTAATAACTTTGGTTAATGTCATCAAGTTCTGTCATAAGAATTAACAAGCTGTTTGGCTTCATTTACCCTCCTTAGATGTGTCCTCATTGCACTTGCTTTTGGTCTTTTCTTGCTGTTTTAAGGAAATAATGTTAATAATGGGTGCTGAGAAAACAGTCTCACCTAACGTGATTAATGTCATTCACAGAAAAACATACACTTTAAAAATTATAGTGAATTAAGATTTATTCAGTATAATTCACTAAGGGGTTCAACTTCAGCAGGAAACAGTATGTTGGTTTACAAATTAAATTTAGCTGTGAAAATAGCAAGGAAATATTGGTGCATTCTACAAATGTTTGCACACCTCGGTGGGTTGCAATTTTGCAATTTATGAGTAGTTTTGTTTGAATCAAGGAAGTAAAGATGTCTGCGTGGGACTGCCATATTAAATACCAAAACATTTCTTAGAACAGAAAATAGTTTGATTCCTTTTCTGTTCCTGTAATTGTTGCATTAGTATTCTTTATTTCTGTGACTATTTCAGTTTGAGATGTGTAATTTCTTCCTGGCAAGCATTCTCCTTAAACTAAGAAAACTGAAAATTCAGTATACTGGGAATATTACAGTCTTGAATTCAACTAGTGTATGATTCTTTACAAGACACTGCATTCACCTGCTTCCACATCTTTACTTCCAGTCATCAATCTGGAGGAATTAGATATTTTTTTGTAACCTGTGATCAGTAAAACGATGATAAAGTCTACCAAGAGTTTTTTGGGTTTGGTTTTATTTTCTTTTTTAACAGTAAATACTTTAAATCGTTATAAGAATGATAGTTCCACTTTGATTAATACCTGTATTCTAGAAAAGGAAGGAGGGTTTATCTGTACATTTGCTTGGCTATGTAGGTACATGGAGTTCTGGTTGATCTTCCACCATCTGCTCAAGTGCTTCTGTATGTCTGCGTCTGCAGGAAATTTTTTTTTTTTTTCCCCATCCCCCTCCCCACCCCTCCCCAGCACTCTACCCCTCTCTCTGTTATCTTAATTACTGTCTTATTCCAAGAAAGTTTCCATTTATGTACTGGTCCATCTCTTCCACTATTATTTACTGATACCACATGATCTTAGACATTTATAGTATAGACATAATCATCTGAAATGTGGTTGTCAGAACTCCCTTTATAGTCAAAATATAAAAATAGAGAATTTCTGTCATATCTCATTCTCATCCTTATGTAAAACCTAAAAATAAATCACATGAATTACAATTTAGAAGTTCCTATTTTTCTCCAGTGAGTGACTATAAAGGGAGACAAGGATGACTAATTCAAACACAGCCCTCCACTTTGTAGATATTCAAATCAGATGGCTGATATACATATTTTATTTATTATTGAACTTTTACTCCTTTTCCTCATTCATATATGAAGTATTTTGAGACAATACTTTATGATATATACTATCTTTTTTCTCTTCTTTCTCCCACTGTTCAGTTGGGAGAGGAATAGTGGAGTCAACTCTTTCACAGATACCATCTTCTCTTTTTTAAAGCCTTCATGATTTAAGTAGGAGTTATTTGCTTCAGTTGCTGAAATTATATCATGAAAGCTTAGAAGACATTCTACATGAGGTCAGGGCAATTTTGAACACATACCTCACTTGCAGATGAAGTAGGAGAAAAGATCCCATGAGAAATTTTATTTATCATTTAATCCCCCATTTAATTTGCTAGGGCTGAAAGGCAATGATCAGGTAAGAGGCAACAGTAGGAGGTAACAGTAGATTTACAGATTACTTCTGAACAAAATGCTCATCCAGACTGTCTTTCCTGAAGTCTTTGATGGTAAGAGTAGATGAGATTAATGTTTTTTATAGGTATGGGGTAATTGCTGCATTTTATTAACACCAACTTCTTACCACACTAGCTCTGACCAAAGGATAGTGCCATAGGAAAGAAAGTTACAATTTAGGAAATTTAATGAGCTATAATTTTTATCGCTGTTTCCTAAAGACTTCTCCAAAGACTTTAGTTTGAAGACTATTAATATTGTTATATAAAACTCATTAACTGAGATGTTTCCATATGATATTCAGGCTTTGAGAAGTGAAATGAAATGGACTCTGAGCAGCCAGTTTGCTGTAACATTCTCCTCACAATACAATACAGAGGCAGTGTGCAGTGTGCATAGGCAGTGTTCAGAGTGTATCAGCTGGTAAAACATGCTGCCACTCAATACACAGAAGGTACAGGATAGAAACTACCTTATGTTAGACTACACTGTAAGGTAAATCATGCCTAATACCCATGAGGGTACTCACAAAAATAGATAACAGTCTTAGCAAAAAAAAAATAATAAAAAGTTCATGTTGAGTCCAAGGAGGGCCTTTTGACCTGGACTCCTTCACCTAGATTGTGCCCTATGCAAATTTTGGAGGATTCTGGAAATGTACATATCTGAAAACACTCTCCTAAATACCATCCATTTTTAGAAGTCAAGATCTCATCTCACTTGCAGCTTGCTACTTCTCAGGCTTTCAAATTGTTTGATTGTTGTTGAGAACTTAAAGACAATATTCCTCAACTGTCTAATTATGGCTTCTTATTACTGCAAAAATAGGGGATAATGGTCCTTAGAAAATTCAGTTCTATAAAGATCACTTGAATAAGATTTTAATAAGATCTCCCAATAGATTTGTTCAACTTCAGGCATGAAATTACGAGATATGGCACTTCAGGGTTCAGCCCAGCTCCTATTATGGCATTGTTTAACTCATTAATCACATAGCTTCAAACAGCCAATACTTATTGAATGATGCAGAGAAAACTTCCTGAGAAAACTTATAATGTTTTAAAAGTAAATGCTGTGAGGAATATGATGGATATCTCATAACACTGTAAAAATGATGTGTGGAATTGCATAATAAGGGCATTATAATTATTTAATGACCTCCTAGGACTAGAGAAGACAGGAGGTTCACCTTATGTGAAACGATCTTAAATTCATCATGAAAAGCAATGGGATTTTGGGTGCATAGCCAGATAATGTGTCGTCCTGAAAGTTAGAGAGATTATTAAAATATATTAATGACATTTAGTTAAATTCATCAATGCTGTCATGACAGAAAATATAGTACAAAACTTTTCTTAAAGAAAAAATTTAGGAAAACTAGCACATAACTCTGGAGAACAGGGAAAAGTCAGCATGGTTGCACTCTGCAATTTGACAGTTCACTCTTGCTGGAAGAACAAAGACTAATGATCAGAAAGATTAAACGCCCAAAGTCAAGAATGTTTAAAGTAGTTAGTTTTAAAACACAGCATATCACAGCCCTCTATCCAGATGAAATGCATATCGTACATATATTGAAAATATACGATATTATAATATCATATATTGAAAATATATGATATTATAATATCATATATTGAAAATATATTATATATTTTGTGTGTTTTATATTGGATTGATTTGCAAAGGAAGGAGAAATTGAAGGAATAATACAGCAAAATTTAGAAGAAAGTGAAAGTGAAGATGAGGGAAAGATAAACTAAAAGAGGAAGAGAAGGGAGTGGGGAAAAAAAAGAAAAGAGAAAAGGAAGAAGGGATTATGGAGTATAGGAGTGTAGAAGACACATATACACAAAAGAAAAAAGAGGAAAACTAGCAATCAGCAGTGAAACAAGAAGGGAGAGAGGGAAAAAGCCATGAGAAAAAATGAAGCAAAGTGAGGAATAAAAGATTGCTGAGATCACAGTCCCACCAGCCTGTGAGTTTTGAATGGGTACCAGCCAGTTCCTGGGAGAGGGCCAAAGTGTTGCTTGGCTAAATGAAAAGCAGTTGGCATCCTGGTATTTCACATGTGATGAGCATCCAATATGTGACACTTGATCTTATGCCAGGAACATGCTATGATTTGAAATCGCTAGCAGCCAATCAGGATACCCAATGACTACTTTCTTTTGTCATTTTAGTTGCATGTCCTGCACCTAAGAATACTGCACCAAAGAATACACTGCGCATGGATTTAGATGGAACAAAATTCAGACTGTTTAAAAAAAAAACTCAAAATCAGTTCATAGAAATAAATTCTATTTCAGGCAGAAACTTGTCTCCTAGATCAAAAAGTTTTACTCATTCCATATTTTTTATTCTTTAACAAAAAAAAGTCAGATAAGTCAGGAATCATATTTTTTAATTGTATATTTATCTAATAGCCTTTAAGCAGATGTGGCTATCAGAAATGACACCAGAAGTACACACAATTATAGTTGGTAAGCTCTGACTTTATGATGTTGCAGCACTAATTCATCCTATGATTCTAACACTGAAAACAGTCTCTAACTGATAAGAAAAGTATAGTTTTATCTTAATCATTCCTTTACTAGAGAGCACATTTCTTTTCAGTGAGTAATACTTATGCCTTTGCAATCTGTGCTTAGAAATTATGGTGTTGTTCTATACCTTATAATACTAATATTTATCCTGAGCCAGGTTTAAAGTGATGCTTTAAAATCTCTCTTTTCTAAAGAGGAAATGGTGGTAAGCAAAAGTAGGATGAAATCTATTTAAATTTTCTTTTCCTGTACCTTCTTCTCAGAATTCTGATCGCTTTAAATCTCTTGCATGTTGATTGAGCTAAAGGGACATGTATGGGTGTCTGACTATAAACAGCTGCAGAGAGTTCAAAACCAGAAAGATGACCTATAACTGCTTAGTCTGTCATAAGGGGTCTAGTTTGATAATATGTTTTTTTCATCTTATTTCTGAATTTATGCAAGGTTCAGTAAGCACCCAATTCTTTTTCTGTGTTGCAGAAATGTTTCAGAGACATCCATGAACATTTATCAGAAGAACTATTCACATGAAAAAAGCTGCTACATTGGCAATTGATGGATTCTTCTCATAATACTATTTTTGTTGTAGAGCGTATTTGTATCTTTAATGAGGTCATTACACGTAGGGATATTAAAGCTATCTCATATTAGAAACAATCCCACTGGGATAACACCTAGCTAGTCCTGTACTGTCCCATTCACCAGTCTTCAGTATGGACTTACTTTCCAACATCTGTTTAGAGTTAAGAAATAAATTGTAAAGTTAATGAATTATTCAAATAAGAAAATGTTTTGGAGGATGCAAAAGTATTTCAAAGAAGAAGTACTTCAAAACTTTTAAATGAGATCACACAATAAGAGGTCAAATTTTGCTACTGTGGAATCTGTGAATTTTTGTTATGCTGATTCTAACACGAGGCCAATCTCCATTTTTTTTCATGTAGCACAGGGATCCAGGAATATTTGCACGTAGGAGTTTCATTCAGGTCTCTGAACCCAGCATGAGGTGCAATTGTAAATATGTTTATACAGGTACTTTGTTTCTGGCAGAGAAAGGTTTGTCTTCACCTCCACAAGTATTCTGAAATGCTGATGTAGTCACCAAAAATTTATTACTAGGATTCTCTACTTTTAAATTCATGCAAATATCTTGCTGTGAGCTTTTGGCACACTGAGTAAAATTCCATAAAACCATAAATATATTAATCTAAAACACAGGGTGAATGTCATTTGCAGAAGGAAATAGTCCCTGTCCTCATGGTAAACTTATATAATCAGAGTAATTTTTCATCTATTGTACTAATTTTCAACCCTCAAATAAAATAAAAAACTGGATAGGTAAGCCATCTTCTACATTTTAATGATGTTTTTATTACTTTAGTAAGAACAGGTACATTATAATTGTATCTTTTAAAGTATAAAATAAGATAGCATAAGGAAGGTGATGACTTGATTCAAATGAACATTGGTAAAAGTTTCTGTGAGCTCATTATTCTACAGAAAAGGAAGAAACTTCATTTCATGCCACAAGCCCTGCTTTAAAAAGCACAGTGCTTTTATTCCCCCGGTGTTTTTTATAAAGGTACTACGCCATGGTGATTGCAAGCATATGACTACAACAAAAGTGTCATATGATTCCCAGGGGCAGTTCAGTATGAGTAAGCAATTCCTAGCACCATCCAAAGCTACATTCCAGTAAGAGATTACAGTTTTTGTACAGCCTCAAGATTCCTGCCACTCCCCTTTCCCCAACAAAACCCTCATTGTTATTATTTCCTCTACATTGAGAGACTTAATGACTATCACACCTAACAATTTAACATTTCTTAGGAATAAGAAATTGTTTTCAAGCCATTTTCTATTTTAGTCCTGAGTGATGACGAAGGTGTGCTAATGGGCCCCAGATAAGCTAATTGAATTTCATTGAATCCAGAATGTCACAATACATTAGAAACCAAGACAAAGTGTTTCCAAGAAAGATGTGCTTTTGCCCATCACAAATAACCCAATTAACTGAGTATAGGGATATCCATAGGAAACCAGGAATTTGCTTCCAGTGAATATGCAAAATTTCCCAATTTATGGTTCAAGCCTGAACAAATTACAATAGAGGTTCTTACCAATTGTTGTTTTTTAAAGGACCTTCATGAGACCACCTGCACCCTGTCCCTCCGTCACCTTTTAAATACAAAAACCCAAACAAACAAACAAAAACAAATTATAAAACAAGCAAACAACTCCCCCCAAAACAAACAAACAACACCCCCCCCCCCCAAACAAAACAAAACGAAACACCAGACAGTTTAAGTATATGCTGACATCTCAGTTCAGGTCAGCTGTTGGTCTGCTTTGGTAACTCTACTGCACAAACTTAAAACATATTGAAGAAATAGCAGACTATTTCCTAAATCAGAAGCAGTATAGCTTTCTAAGTGTGGGATGAGTCTACTAAGGCACCATGTTATAATGTTGCTGTTGTGCTTCTTACATATCTATGCTGGTTCATCTACATTGAGCTTTTCTCATTCTACATGTATAAATATAACTTGTCTGGACAACTGTATTCTGTAAATGTAGCAAGAGAATGTGAAAACTGCCTGAACCATGTTTAAAGTACCACATGCTTTTTGACATGAAGTATAATTTACATAATATTTAATGTCAGCTCTCATTAGCACCATCTTATGACTCTCATGCAGGGTCTGAATCTCCATAATGCTCATCAATTAGGAGCCATTGATTTTCTACACAGTTGCTGTCAAAGAAGCTTTTTCCATATCTTCCTATTTGTAGGCCACAAAGTAATGAACTTAGCCATTCCCAGCACATCTTTGCCACTCTACATCCTCTTACCCTTCCAAGAGGACAAGTTTGAGATTAATTTCCGTGTCTCTAGTTGTGTAAGCCTTCCTGACACTTGCAAATTTCAAACTATGACCTAACTATTAATATTTTGTTTAATTTACCTTCAAGGTTTACATGAGCCAGCATGCAGTGTCAGCTGAGCTTTGAAAGGCATAACAATGTCCCAAAATCTATTTCCAATCTCCTAGAGTCCAAATGGGAACCCGACCTGAAGCGTAGTTCCCAAAAACTTTGTTTACAGGAGTTTCTGTGAATACATGCCCCAAAACTGATTAAGAATCATAGAATCATAGAATTGTCAAGGTTGGAAGAGACTTTTAAGATCATCCTGTCCAACTGCCAACCCAGCACTAACACTGTAACCCCTAAACCACTAAACCATATCACCCAGAGCCAGGCACCTCTTAAACCCTTCCAGTGATGATGACTCCACCAACTCCCTGGCAATCTATTCCAGCACCTTACCACCCTAAGAGTAAAAAAGTTTTCTAATATCTAATCTGAATCTCCCCTGTCTCAGCTTAAGGACACTTCCTCTAGTTGTCTCACTGCAGACACTGTGGAAGAGTCTGATTCCCACCTCAGTACAATCTCCTTCCAGGTAGTTGTAGAGAGCAATGAAGTTCCCCCCTTAGCCTCCTCTTCTCAGAACTAAATAAACACAGCTCCCTCAGCTGTTGCTCATAAGATTTGTTCTCTAGTCCTTTGGCAAGTCTTGTTTCCCTTCACTGGACATACCTCAGCACCTCAATATCCTTTTTAATGTGAGGGGAGAACACCACTCTAGCACTTTTTTGTATGTTGCCCCACTGGACTCTCTGTCTCTGCAAGCACTCAGCCCTCTCTGGATTAAACCAATTTAGTGCAGTCTCCAGATACTAAAAAACGGTTTGCGCCTCTTCTTTTTTGCCTGCACATGTTGAAATAGATGTCATGTTCTTGCTATACTTCTCATAAATATACATGAATCATAGGACATGCAAGGACTTTTTTTCTTGATAACATTTTATGCCTATTTGGTTTGGGTGGAGTGTTTTTGGGGGGGTTTAGGTTGGTTTGTTTTTTCTTACTTAATAGACACAATTTTTTTCTTGCTATTAATCTTTTACAATGCGATAATGACATTCCACATGGAACTAGAGATCACTCTATCCATGTCTGTATATATGCTGACAAAGTAATTGTAACTTCTCCTATTTTGTTTATTGCAGAGAGTAGCTTAGCACAAGTGTATGGAATGCTTGACGCAATATGATCCCAGGCTATGCCTGGAGTCCCATATGTTAATAAATAGTGGTAGTAGGTTAAATGTTTGGCCTGGATAAAGAGGTGAAGGTGCAGCTAGAGGTAGGTTACAGGCAAGTATAGCTGGTTACAATCATGACAGATGTCCTTGGGAAGCTACTGAAGAGCTCTAAATGTGGAGCCAGACATCAATTTAATCCAATAACAGATTTTAGGAGTGGTTGATAGGATGCATTGGAGAGTTGCCAAGAAGGACCTGATGGTTACACTGGACTCTTCCAGGCTCAGAAGCAGCTCAGTTACGTTTCTAAATGGGTTGCATTTAACTCCTTGCTACAGTCCTAGAAGGGAGGCAGGACAGGGAAGGAGGCTGCTGAGTCTTATCTTGATTTCTAGCCCCAATATGCATGTCCTTGTGCCTTTGTTCAGCACAGGAATTATTTATAAAACATTAAGTAGTCATACAGAGTGGACTGACTAATTAAATTGACATTACGTTTCTCTAAT
This sequence comes from Chiroxiphia lanceolata, assembly GCF_009829145.1. Classification (NCBI taxonomy): domain Eukaryota; kingdom Metazoa; phylum Chordata; class Aves; order Passeriformes; family Pipridae; genus Chiroxiphia; species Chiroxiphia lanceolata. Next base: position 19,518,300 of record NC_045641.1, read on the forward strand.
TAGACAGTGTTTGGGAAACATTTGAAATAATAATAGAACTAGATTGATATGAGAATCATTAATCATTTGATCCTGTGAGCTCAACAAATTACTGTAATACACATCCCTAGTTATTTGCTTTTAAGTACCCAGGTAGTCACATTTACTTTAATGTGATGTTGTTCTAGTTTGACATAAAGCTTTGAAACACTTTATTTACCTCTGTTAATCGCTTGATCTCTCACCCATTCTTTCACTTGCACATGTGAGATAGGAAGCAGAAGATGAGCATTGAACAGTTTAAACCAGCTTGTGATTTGTCAAGACAAAACTAGACGTTTAAAGAAGTTGCTGGTATCAAAAGAGAACCAACAGTCTAAGCCTTGGCCCTGCAGGACAAAACAATTGTTGAGCATGACAGCCTCACTGTGCTTTAAGTACTCTCTCTGCATTCCTTATGCTGGTAAAATTGCTATTCAAAGCAATGGAAATTTCCTTAAAAAGAAAATATTCCTAATAATGTATTTTTGAACCCTTGAGGATGAGAGTTAATGACTGCTGCATTTTTAGGAACACTTTTATCTTTATTCTAGAAATAGTAGTTGGTGCAGGTGCATTTTTATTCAATCATCATTGTGAGTGGTTGATCTAAAAACATGTAACTAATATCAGATGAAAAGCTATTTTTCTTCAAATATATTGATGGATTGTGATAGTGTAATGTTAGGATTGAGATACAGTTGAGTATTTTTATATCTTCAAAGTCACCAAGGTTTGATTTTAACTTTGCCAAAGCACAAGGACATAGCATTGCTGCCTGAAGTAGTATTTGTGATTAGCAACAGGAGAACAGCATGGCAAAATTTCTCACTTTCTGTGCTTTTTTATATAAGTTGTTACTTCAGCATCTAACCTCTATAGACCTTTTTATCATTATTTCTGAATTAAGCTATGTATATCCAGAAATACAAATCATAAAGGTATATGAGAGCAGAGTGGTTAGCTGCTTCTTTTTCTGCTTAAGATATTTTCACACTTATTATAAACAGTGTCACAGCCATTATTTGGAAAAGGAGTCATACTGAAAAAAAGTAGATAATTGTCTGTAAAAAAAAGTGTTAGGAGTTACCTAATCCAGTAGCCAAATGGAGAAAAGGTTGCCACAGCTCTACATTCACAGATCCAAGCAGTAGTGAGGCTGAGCCTGAATTTCCAATAGGCACACATGCATACAGATAGATATACCAAATTTATATATATATATACATATATATGTACAGACAGCTGATCACACTAACCACAGTGTGGACAGAGAATGCACTCACACAAACAAAGTCAATATCCTTATTGTATCCTCACCTCCTACTAATGAGGAGGAAGGTCAATTATTGGAATATGTATACCAATATAGACATATCCACTGTGTAGATCCCTCCAGCAGCTTGGCTCAGACAGTCTGTGCAGCAGCTACCACTGGATCAAGGGTCTCCCCATCACCAGCACCCAGACATATGAGCCCACGAGGCCACAGTCTACTCTGGTTGCTGATACTTCAGAGTGCCTTCTGCACAGTACACAGACACATGATCCATCTCTACAGTAATTTGCCTGGGTGGGCACCCAGTCTACCCAGTTCCTGGATTTTGCTGTGACCTCATGCATAAACACACAGGTCTCTCCATGGATGGTTCCCACTTCTGGCTTTATTAGTAGCCAGCATCTAGATCTCATGGTCTCTACAGGAGTTGTCCTGGACCTCCAAGTCCCTCTGGTATCCAAATCTCAGTCCAGTATCCTCTAAGATATGACCCGACTTTCTGACCCCTCCAAAACTCGACTCCCAAGTCTCTCATCCTGCTCACCAGCTAGACCAGCTAGATGTTTGCTGGCAATTGTGTGCTGACATGCACACCCACACAGCACACACGTACTCCAGTCTCTCTGGGTGATGGCATCACAGACACATGAATCTCTAGACTTGCCATCCTACCCAGTGGCTGGTACCTGGACCTCCATGCACAGACACAAGCACAGAATGGCAATTCCCCAAAACAGTTAAAAAATTATTTTAAAGATAAGACAGTACAGACTGTGGGCATCAGACACAGGGCATGACCATGCAAACACAGCAAACAGTCCTCCTGTTAACATTTAACTGGGTCCTTTTACCCCCAGCCCTGGTTTCCCATGCTTGTTCCTCCTCAAACTGCCTTAATTCCTCCTTTTTTTAACTGTTGGTTTGTTTCCCCAAACATGCCATGTCCTGCTCAAAGTGCTCTTCCACTGCATCCCATATTGAGGCCCATAACCCTGTATGCAGTAACCCATATCCCAGTCTGCAGTCTATAAGACTCTCCCTAGGAGAAGCCTCTCCCTTTGACTTGAATTGACAAGTCAATTCAGCCACACACCCCTGGGCCATGTGGCTGATCACCTGCCCAGTGAGGCTCAGGGTTCCTGATAAGCTTCTTAGTGTTCTCTAATTGACATTGTTCCTCTGGGTTCCTTTACATTCATGTTCACTCAAACAACCTAACAGAGAGACTTCTGTTTGGGTAAGAGATGATTCCCTACAATCCTGAGAAGAAGAGAAAGGACAATGGATCAGTTTTACAACCTTATTTATTATGAAGTTTGCCTAGTTCCTAGTTTAATGTACCTGCTTCAGCTTGTTTAGTACTCACTTTTTAGGCCTTGGAGACACAAGAAAAGGGCAAGTAGACATTTGGCAGTGAGATATTTAAACACTGACATAAATGCTCTAGGAAAACTGCAAATCTCATTTGCATTTTTAAAAAAATACATTGAATAAATACCTATGAAAAATGGTACAGAGTAATGTGAATCTGTTTTGGTGGAAGTAAAATTACTTGAATCAGAACTCAGCCACTTTCTTTATCAAATTTTCCCCAGAAAAAATTATCGCATACAAAAATGAGGAATTACATCAATATTGTCACCCTTAATGGTACTATATACACTAAATCACTTATTTGTTTTTTAAAATACTGAAGCTATTGATGTTATTGTACAACTTCTTTTGTAAAGAGTAGAAATGATACTTTTAAAATTAAGATACTGTTTGGGTAGCCAATATGCATCTTTATACAGCTCTCTGTATTACCGTAAACTTCTTATGTGTTTGCCAGATCAATAATCTTCTTTCTTGGCTCTGTCTTGTTCTCTCCTCTTTCTGAAAAGCGGAAATATTAAACTCATATAACAACATGCATTGAGGACAACAGTCACCAACAAATTGAAACCATGGCATCAATATTAAGATAACATATTCATTACTATTTATGTCACTGCTTAGCAATGGCATAACTGGTGTAGATATATCCAGTGAAGGAAAGTCTCCACCCTAGAGAATTTATCACGTTAGATAGGAGAATGAGTCAGACAGGAAACAGAAGCACAATCTTGCTTAGGAAGTCAGTGGCAGAAATGAGACCATATTTTTTAAAAAAGTGGGCTGAGCTTCAGAAAGTTTAATTGATCTTATTGAAGACATTGAAATGCCTTATGAGAGCAGAAAGAGGAAACCAGATGATCTGAATATCTTCAGATAATACTTTTAGAAAAGAACATTTTTAAAAATTATTGAAGGTGCGTATTGTCTTTGACATTATTATTTTTTAGTGGTACCAGTTTTATTTGGTTAATTATTCAAAGTTTGCTGCATTACTATTTCTCTACAGTACTGCTAAGCCTTTGAAATAATACTGTAAGTTTTATCAATAGAAATATGCATTATAGTTTATTTTTATGATATGTTTGTTATTTTTATTATTTTTGTATATTTAATTTTGTGTGTAAGACAGATCTATCCCATCCTCTGCTTTCAACCATTTGAATGTAGAAAATTATTTTTTCCCACTCTTGTACATAAAGGCAATGTCTGAGCATAGTTTACTAATCCATAGAAAATGAATCATATATATTTAATTTTGCAGACTTTTTAATCCATTTATAGATAGATTTATTGAAATTTAAGTTCTTTTTTGCTTAACTTGTAGTGATAAATTTTCCCATCACATTTGTCATAATACTTCTCTTATGCATCTATCATTTTTGCCTTGTTTTCCTTTTTTTTTTTAATCACAAAAGCACCCTTCTTATATTTTTTTTTTGTTTTTCTTCTCTTTCTGAGCTTTCTTTAGGCCCTTAAACACTTCAATTTCTTGTGCATCACAGTCTTCTCCCTCTTCCTAAGGCTTATCAAAGTGCACATTCGAAAAAACATTTAAGAAATTATTGTCCTTTAATTCCTTAAACCTTACACTCATATTTTCATGTTTAATTTCTTCATTACTAGATTTCAATGCCCTGCCTTTTAAATTTTTTAAAATTCATATCTCCCTTCAAAAGGCCAGTGGTTGGCTGTATTTTATTTTGCTTTGCTTTGCATTCTGCTTACTAACTGTGACATGACAAACACAGTGGGTGAAAATCTGGCCATGATTACTAAGTTATGCCATTGTTTTAATTTATCAAAATTAAATTTCATAAAAAATGAATAAATAAAAAATCTAATATTCTGATCTCTGACTACATGAATAAGATGAGTTGGAGTTACTGCTGGTACAGATCAATGTGAAATCAGTGTGAGGCCTGGTATGTTACCTAGTTTTGTTGCAACTTTGCTGTACCTGAAGGCAAAACTTCAGATCTAAGTTCCCTGCTATAATATGTAGAAGAACCTTCCCTCAAGCACCCCCACAAAACTAAACATGACAGTTTTATAATATAATGCTATTTATAGACAAAACTTGAATTTAGATGTTGTCATGCAAGCCAGAACTGCTGTCACTACAGAGAAGGTTCTTTAGCATCTGTAATCGATTTTGAGATGTTAGAATGAGCTAAAAAGCTAACTGATTTGTCTGAAAGTTTACATCAGGTTTGCTTGAAGTTGAAGCACCACCCTAAGGCTTTCAGTTCCTCTGCTGGGTTAGCCTTGCCCAACAGCTCCCACTCAGCTGCTCAGCCACTCCTCTCTTCAGAGGGACAGGGGGAGAATTTGGGATGTCAAAGATTCTGGGTCAAGATAGAGACAGGGACAGCACCTGCTAATTACCATGACAAGCAAAACAGACTCAGCAAAAGTTAACTGAACTTGTTGAAATAGAGTGTTCTGGGGAGTAAGAAACAAAGACAAATGTTACAGCTTTCTCCCCATCAGCTCTGCTCTTTCCCTCCTGACTCCTTTATACCACCCCGAAGCAGTGCAGGGGTGTGGGAATGGGGGCTGTGATCAATCTGTAACACTGCTGCTCCTTTCCTCTCTCTCTTTACTCCTGCTCTACCATGGGCCTTTCCAATGGCTGCAGTTTTCCAAGTTAACTTGCTCCAGTGTGGGATTTCCCTGGGCCTCGGTTCCTTCGGGAAATACCCACTGCTCCGCTATGGTGTCTCCAGGGGCTGCAGGGGAATCTCTGCTCTGGCATTTGGGGTACCTCATCGTTCTACTGCTTCTCTGACTTCACTGTTTGCAGGGCCATTTCTCCCACTTTTTTCACTCTTCCTCTGCCTTTGTGACATTTCTTTGCCATTAAATACATTTTCACCACCAACATGGCTCAGGTGTGTACTGCAGTGAGTGGGTTGGAGCCAACTGGAACTGGACAAGTCTGGCCCAGGGCAGACCCAAACCTCTCTTTACGGAGCCCTCTCAGCAGCTCCTGCAGCCAGCATCTGTTATGCTGTACTAGATTAGAAATGAATCATTCCCTTTTCACTATCACCAAAGTTTAAATTTGGATAGTTAGAAATTTGATAGTATTTACATTACCATAAGGAACGTGTAAAATTATGGGTGTGTTTTCTATATTCCAAGTTTTCAAAATTATTCATGAACATCCTAAGAATATCTAGCCATGCAGTTATTTGACACTGAACCTCCATGAGGAGGGTGGTACCTGAGTCACGTTTCCTTTCAGACAATTATAAAAAGCAGATAAACTGCTTCACTGAATCTCAGCAGAAATGTAGTCATTGTGTAAACTATTGGTAGAAACTGAACCATTGCCTCAGTGAGTCTTTGGGAAACTACCCAGCTCTATATCACAGGAGCCAAATATAATCCACAATCAAATTTGACTAACTATATAGAGTATTCCAACAGCTATAATGCATGAGACTTCAAGCCACTTCCCAGTACTACTTTTATCTTTTCAACCCATGTGTTACTATACTTACAGTAACAGAATCTTCCTTCATCTATGTCTTTTGTAAAAGATTTTGAAATTATTGAAGTTGATTAATAAAGTTTGGGGTCACATAGTCAAAATAATTGAGAAAATCATGTTCTAAATCCCAACACCAAGAAATTCTGTGTCAGCAAGTATGAACTTTGTGCAAAATGAAAACAGGTGCAGAATTGTCTTGGGAATTTCTTTTAAAATTATGTCTTCCTACAGTCAAAGAAGTTCCATGAATGCCTTATGTCCATGGATTTTTTCTTTTTTTATTATTCTAAACAAATGTATCTTTGAACATACATCTTGAAAAATTTTGCCTTGTCTCATTATTGAAAAAATGTTATTAAATTCTTCAGTACATGAAAATACATATCCTGGTGACATTTTATCATTAATTTAACAACAGGGTTTTTTGCAACACAGATTTTAGTTGTCAATATGTAAATATGATTTTGTAGAGACATGGAAGGATAAAAGTAGGAGAGTATATGGGAATAGTCTGAAAATGGTGGGAAGTTTAAAAAAGCATGAATGAAAAATCAAAAATGTTTTTCTGTCATATCTGCCCAAGACCTTTCATTTGTTTGTAGTTAGAAGGATTTAGAATATAAACAAAGAAATCAATACGGTAAAGGAAAAACATTACCACAACATTAACTTGCCTGTACTCTTTCTGATCAGAGCCATAAAATTCTGACAATGCCTGAAGTTTTGAAATAATAAAGCTTCTCATTGCAAAGCTTGAATGCTACATTTAGGTTTCTATCAAACTATGTCTTCAAGTACCAGTGTCTCTTCATTTACTATTTGTTGCAGTTTACCATTTCCAACAAATGGATCTACTTTATCTACACTTCCACACCCTGTTGCTACTCATTATGAAAGAAAACCAGGGGCCCTAACAGCTTGAGACATACTCCTATTTGGGCTACCATAGCAACGAGTATGTGTATTAAAGTATAGGTCACATGGTTTAGTTTCCTAAGGCTAATTAATTTCACTAATTATGGCCTCACACCAGCTGCAGAACGTGTTGGTGACCTAGTGAAATCAGCTGTAGGCAACTGTTTTCCGTACAATGGTGATACGACCTCACCATGCAGAAATATTAATGTCGTTATGAGAATTGCATACAATACATTCAGAAAACAAATACTACTGCATGATTAGAGACTGGACCATAGGACCTTGAAGATTTTTAATGTAGACATTTAAATCTTCTTTATTGCTTTCTCTATCATCTGTCAGTATTAAACAGGTTATAAAGAGCTGAGTAGTTAAGCTTAAAAGATTGTCATTGAAAGGTTGTTTAATTCACCAGCTTTACAAAGGATTTATGAAGCACCTATCACTTAGGGCAATACAGATATGTACATAAATATATATTTAATATAGTAGTCTCTAGCAAGCAAGTAAAATTTAAATAGCTTCTGCCTGTTACTCTTTATATATTGCAAAACTAATACTTAACTGAAAATCAGAAATAATTTTAAGTCACAAATAGCATTGACTGTGTTACAAATTACAAGGCCCTAAGTCTCTGTGGTTTGCCAGTACAATAGAGTTAATTTTACCCCTCACCACATATGCAGCTTGATCTGTGTTTTAATAGAAAAGCAGGTGTCTACCTAGGCTTTGGGGAGCAATTAACAATTCATTTTGTATAAACCCACAGTGTCTCACTGGCAAAACTAATTGAAGTAAATAAGACGTTTTCAATCAGCTAAGAGAAGGCATTAAAACAACCTTGCAAAATTGTCATGACAAATTACCAGTCAAAGTACAAAACCTTCTCAGACGGCCTTTACCATGGTGATTGATGAGAATGAAAAATTAATGATATCTTACTGGCCTGTCAAAAGAAAAAATTGCTTGCCTGACTGAGTAGAATTTTGTGAGGCGGCATTAAATTAATGGAAAATTAATAAAATACACAAATGTATTTTATTTTTTATCATAATTATTAGAAGTGCTGATTCCCTTGCAGTTGGATTAAGAAAACCAAATTATTCTCTCAACCCCTCAGGACACAAGCTTACTCTTTCCACGGCTTGAGAGTAACATCACCAAGTTACTAAAAAGGTGATATTGGGGAAATTGTGCAGTTAGGATGGGCACAGAAGACAAAAGTTTTACTTGATGCATTTGTCAGCACACAAGCCCCAGTCACTGCCCCCAGAATGGGAGGCACGCAGAAAGGACAGACCGACACTTCAGTCCGGACTCTGAAAAGGAATGGTCCCAGCTTCCTACGTTGTGCCTGTGCCCATTAGTCTGACCATGAACCATCGCTAACTTTCTCAGAGGTGGGTCCAGGTAGAAGAGCTATAGATTGGTAAGGTATAGGTCCAGAATAGTCAGATAAAGAGTTTTATCAAACATTTTGCTTGTGTCTCTATTCAGAGTGCTTTTTTCCCCCCTTTTTTTCCTACTTGGAAATGGGCAAATAGTCACTATGCTACTTATCCCTGTGTCACTTCCTCTTATGACAAAAGGAGAGTCCGCTAAGTTCTGTATAACTACATAAAACAGCATGAGAATGCATAGCAAAAAAAACCCACTCAGATCGTTCAGCTAGTGATAACAGCAAGACATTGACCATAAAAAGGATTACTGATATTCTAAACTTTTAATTTCATTTTTTAATGTGAATTTAATAATCAAGTGTCTTTTGTATGTAAAAAGGCCTATAACTTCTCTAATATAATATTCCAATAAAAGAAATTGTCCAGGAATGGTTGTTCAAGGAACAGCTTTTTCTCCCTTTTATAATTGCCTATGATGTGTACTTGTACCTGTTAAAAATACTACTTTCTTACTGTCAGTGAGATGTATTTTAAGCTGAGATAAAAAGAAGATTGTATGTTTAACAGCTATATAATGTAACTTGTCAACATGATTATTTATTTACCAGTTTATAGAAAAAGGACATTGAGTTTATTGAAGCAAATGGTCTAGAGAGGCTAGTAGGCTGAAATGCTTCCCAACTGCAAAAACCCTTGTGAAAAGAAGGGTCAATTAGTGAGGTTGGTGATTAAGAAAGGGCTCCAGTCTCTTTCTGAAAGGTCAGATGCTGTGGAGACTGCAGCTAATGGTACTAATTTTACTGCATCTTGTAAAGAATACTAGTCAAAACATAGGTTTCAAAGAGAAAAAAAAAAAAAAAAACAACAGAAAAGCATATGGGATTTTCATGAATAGAATGAAAAAAATATAATCCTAAAATGTTTCTTCTCAGAAAAATAGAATCCACAACAAAAGCAAAAAGACCTCCAGAAAAAATAATTGTCCACAATGAGATAATCAGTTAACTATATTTAATTGTTTCTATAATGTGAAATATATAAATATATAAATATATAAATATATATATAAATATATTATATTGTGAAATCACATGTAGCAATTAAGTTTGTGCTTCTCTCTGAATATGCAAGGGTCTGAAAATGATATGCAGTGTATAACAATGAACCAAAGGACACAGAGTGAAAATATGTTCAAGTGGAAACATTGAAGTGCTGTGTGATTCTTCCCTTTGGTGCAGATAATTTTTGTGCAGTTACACAACATGTAGCATGAGAGGTGACTTTAAAAATAAAATTAATAACGTCCCAGTGTGCTCAGGTGACCAAGAAGGCCGATGGCATGCTGGTTTGTATAAAAAATAATGTGGACACCATCACTAGGGCAGGGATTGTCCCCCTATACTCAGCATTGGTGAGGCCGCACCTCAAATCCTGTGTTCAGCTTTGGGCTCCTCAATTCAGGAAGGACATGGAGGTCCTGGAGTGGGTGCAGAGAAGGACAACAAAACTGGTAAAGGGTCTGGAGCACAAGTCTTACAAGGAACAGCTTAGGGATCTGGGGTTGTTTAGCCTGGAGAAAAGGAGGCTCAGAGGAGATCTTATCACTCTCTTCAGCTACCTGAAAAAGGTTGCAACTAGGTGGGGGTTGGTCTCTTCTCCCAAGTAATAAGTGACAGAATGAGAGGAAATGGCTTCAAGTTGCAGCAGGGGAGATTTAGATTGGATGTTAGTAAAAAATTCTTCACAGAAGGGGTTATCAAGCATTGGAACAGGCAGCCCAGGGAAGTGGTGGAATCACCATCCCTGGAAGTATTGAAGTCTGTGGATGCGGCACTGGTGGATATGGGTTAATAACGAACACTGCAGTGCTAGGCTAACAGTTGTACTCAATGATCCTAGGGATCTTAGTGGTCCTATGATACTATGTCCTTCAAAGAAGAGGTATGGACATGAGTGTTCTACTTGTTCATCAGAACTGAGAAATACTTACATTAATGGCAGATCATCGTGTTTCAGAACTCAACCCACTATATGCAGAAATAAAGAAAAATTACTGAGCAGCTAAGTTACCCCACATTTACAATTCTGAGAGTTACGAATAGTTAAATCAAAACAATCATGGCTGCAGAGTTTCCTTTTTCAATAGTTGGATAACTATTGGATATTTGCAGAATAGAAAAATATATGTAGCATTAAATGCAACGATTTTTTGTCTTCATTCCTATCACCTGATACTATACTGGTGGGAGAGATCCATGATAGTTGTAAGACACAACATTGCACCCAATCAGAAAGTAAGGCTTTTAAGACTATTATGAATAAATTTTTAATTTTTTTTTTAATTTAAAATCTGAAGGTCAGCAGCACTTTTTTTAAAAATCAGCCATGTGTAGATACTATAGTACAGTCAAGTTTTGTTTCTCATTTCATGGTAAATCCCCACAAGCAAAGCTCTATGATTTTCTGTGCCACTCTAAAATTACTGTGAGGAGAACTCAAACATTCTATCTCATTGCTACTTAATGATATATATTTACTTTTTAGATGTTATTTATAGCAACGAAACGTCTAGATCAACTTGAAACTTTTAACAGATTTCAAATCTTATAAACACAAACTTCAAATTAGATTTCTGACTTTTTCAAGATTTTCTCTAGAGCATGCAGCTACAGGAAGTGTGGTTTTTGATTAAACTTTATTATGAACTAAGCCTGGACTGAAATAAAGCAGGCTTTTTCCCAAAATTCTTGGTAACTTGCCATCAGTCTGTTAGTATACTATATATATTTTTTATATGAAAGACAATGATATACATATTAGTCTAGATATTATATCACTGATAAATCTCTACATTTATTTCTTGATCAGAACCATTAATCCTTAATAATGGTTGATCTAGTGCCTATTTAAGGACCTTAGCTCGAATCAGCTTTGAAAGAGGTTAATAGTGAGCACATACTAATGTAGAAGTGCAGAAAGAAAGGAACTGGATTTTCAGTTCATACTGTGTCTCCTTACATCTGAGAGTTTGAATTCCACACCACAGCTCAAGACTCACACTTGCCTGAAAACAATCCAAAATCTTATGCTTATCTATATATGTAGTAGACTGAATAATTCTTTAGCTCTGTTAACCAGATTTCAACATGTGGTGGAGAAAATGAAAAGACTAGTGTTGATCGGCTACGTCTTGCAATAGATAACTTTATGAATCTCTGTTCTGCTTTGATATGGCCAGATCTGTGGGATTTGGTGGTGTTGACTTACAGAGTTGGACTGAATCTTTCCTTGGTAGTGCTCTTCATCAAGATATGCCAGCCCATGCTTTCAGAAAATGACCTCCTTTTCCCTGATGACTGTTCTGTGGGACAGCAGTGATTAGACTTATCACCAGTTTTATCTGTATCTGTGTGAGATTGGTGGAAAATTTATCAAGTAAACTTGAGATAAGTTTCACCTCAGTGATGACACCCGTATTTAAGAAACAGAGAATGTTTAAAGCCATAAGGAATCACACTCATTTGATCTGACCTGTGGTTTACTAGCAGCTTTTGAACTTGACCCAAATGACTGACTTCATACTGAAGTAATGATGCCATCCCGCAAGAATTCAAGAATTATTAGGTCAAGAAAATGCAAGAGGAGGGTACAGTGTTCTAGTTTTATGGTGGGGACACACAGCTGATCAGAAAACCATGAATTTTGACCCCAAGCTTACATTTGCATTTTAGATGGAGCCACTAGATAAAAAAGATACAACACTCTTTCTGAAAGTGGATCATGACTAAATGACCTGGTTTTACCAACAAAAGGTGTCTAGGAGTTCTTTCAGTATTTTCCTGCTTAATTTGATATCTTGTAAGTCTATGATTATTTTACAGGAAACACATTCCCAATTTCAAGCAGGCACCTGAATCTGTCAAATACCATCTTCCCCACAATCTGATTACCATAAAAAACCCCCAACATTAGACGCTCCTCACCACCAACAGCTGCATCACATTCAGGTTTGCATCGAGACTCAATGACTACAGAGCCAGAACATATTCCATTATTAGCTGCCTACTAGATTCAACCAGAGTCTCTTTCTGAGACTTGTTTTCAGGAATCTAACTTAAAAGAGTGGAAGGACCACATATCTTATTTTGGCATCACCTTGGCTGAGGGAATCCCTTTTTCTCTATGAAGCAAATTATTTTTGGAGGCTCATGTAGCCTCAGAACACAAAGTTCTCAGAAGAGTTAGAAGGGGTGATATGGCTGGAAGAAAACTGAAAAGAAAAAACCAAACCTTGCCTCTTTCTTCTTTTGCTTGTTCATGGATCTTCACAGAACATCATCTTCAACTAACTCAGGTGCCCTCTGACATCTATAGCACCTCTATTAGTGATGCTACTTATCTGTCTGTCATTGCTATGCGGTCTGAATCTGTGTTTCTCCATTTCTTCTTTGAATTTCGCCACAGTCTCGACTCTATAGGCTTCCCACCCTCACATCTGTTTGAACTGCAGCTGTAGTGGTTACTGAGTGGTGATAGGCCACCCTACTCTTGCAGCTCTGCTCCTAAAGTCTGCAATGCTAGCAATGAACTGCTTGCATGGAAGTGTGTACATGCCCCAGTGAAAATGGAATGGATAAAATACAAAATGGAAGTTTCAGATTTTTGTCTCAATATTTTGTAATTCAAGTTTGAGGTGAGATTTAAATACCCTCTGAATATATCTTATTCAGATATATATATCTTAAGTTGCAGTTTACCTGTATTTAGTTTATCTGCACTTCTGTCAATCTGTTAAAAAAAGCAACATTTTTTTCCAATACATACATCAATTCTTAACCACACATATTTGTGCGTGGTGTTGTCATGGTTTGAGAGCCCAAAAATTCAATTCCCTAGTCCAAACCCCCTCCCGCATCTCAACCCAGTGTGAGATGGGTTTTCCAGACACCACATGAGACTCAAAATGGGGGAAAGGGATTATATATTACAATGACTGTACAAAATAAATACTACAATACATTACGTACAATCTTAACTATCTCTACCATGACATAAAAGTATTTACGATGGATCAAATCTCTTCTCCCCTCCAAATAAATTCCAGGAGGGAAGAAGGAAAAGATCCTTTCTACTCTCAGAGCAGCAATATCTCTAGGGCAGCAGGCTCTCCTCTCTCTCTCTCATGCAGCAGCTGTAGCTGGATCTCTGCCACTACACACAGGGGGGTATCCAAGCCCTCTCGGCCACTCGTCTTCAAGTGAGGGTCTTCTCTTCCGTGGGCTGTGTTCACCCGGACACGGTCGCCTCACCACGGTCATATCAACAAAGTGCAGAAGCCTTCGTGACGGTCCTTAACTTCAGAGGGTTCAAGTCCCCTTTGCAGAGCTCCGTGCTCTGTCTCAAAGCAGCAGGGGGGGCAAAGACCCTCCTCTACATTCCTTTGGTCATCCCGGTCCAGCTTTCCAGGATACCTGAGCTTCTCAGCTCCTCTCTACAGTGCTGCTGTATCTCACCCCTCCTTTCTAGGAGGGGTCTCCAAGGAGTTTGGGGGTTTTGGTTCAGTTCTTACCCCAAACTCTGTCTCTGTAGAGCTTAGTTCTGCTCTCTCTGCTGCTAGCTCTCATCTCTCAGACAACTCTGTGTCTCTCTTGCTCGGCTGCATGCTCCTTTGCTGCTTCTTCAGTTCTTATCTCTTGGTTCTCTGCCCCTTTCTCCAGCCAGTGTTGTTTTCGCCGCCGCTTCTGCTGCTCACAGTGGAGAAAAAACCTCCAGTCTCTCAGCCACAGGTACTTAGCCCAGTTTAACACTGTTCCAAGTCCCTGCAGCCCCCAAGCGGGGCGGGGAGGGGCCAGAGCCCCCCAGGGGGGCTCCTACCCTTTCTCCTTGTGGCTCTACAACATGACTACCTCTTCTACTACCACTATAACAACTACTTTCTTTTCCGGTCTACTTGTGATATGTTTATATTTTGCAAAAGCACTCATTGGCTCAGACCTCAAAGGGTCATCACCCCCTGGGGATTTACCATTTTTGAACTTCAGGGGGAAAACTGTTTTCCCCCCACCACAGGTGTCAATTCTCTTCATCAAGGAAGAAAAGGTTGCTTTTTCTGTTCTGTCTCTAGCAGCAAATTTACAGATGTAGAAGTGTGTGGATAAGAATGAATGCAGATTAAGGGAATTCAGTACAAATATAGGCATAGAGCCTTACCTTTTCCTGCTGTCCAGCAGGAAACAGTAAACATAAATTCTCCCATTTTACTTTTTATAAAAATTAATTAGTTCACCTAAATTTATTTTTTACAATATGGATGCATAAATAATAATGTGTTTATTACAGAATTCCATCCATTGCTGCAGAACTCTTTTGACTTCTTCTTTCCACAGTGATTGTAAGAAACTTTTCAAGCATGTGGGCTATATCTAATTTTGCCAGTTGGATTTCTTCTCGGCAGCTAAAATTTTCAGTTCCTCTGCCACCTTAACAGAACCTACAACTTTTCTATAAACTGAAAAATTATTCGATTGACAATTAAAGAATTGCCAATGTAAGAGTCAGTTACTGGCTGCCTCATCATTAGTTTTCCCACCTACGTGACAAAGGACATTTCATACAGCTTGGCATCCTCTCACTGGAACACAGGGTAAAATCCAGACATGTGATGAAAACCTTCAATATTGTACTAGTTGTTCACCACAGCTACTGGCTGATATACTCCAGCACTTTTCCCATTTCGTTGGTATAATGCCCTATAGTGCAATGACATTGCTTACACATGTCTCACAGCACTGCTATCGCTGTTCTCAATGATGCAGTGAAACTAATCCCTTCTTCAATTTGGTAGCTATCAGCTCTGGTGCCAGTAAGAATGTGCAACATGATTGCAGCAATTAGAAAGTACTGCCAGTGCATTTGTGTTGGGTGGGTAATTTTCTACTTATTTAAATAATTTCTATATTTAGAATAAGGTGAAACTTCTTTAGAAATTCAGCAGTTTCTGACAAATGACTTAAGGAACATCTGGCCTGAAAAAATCCACTGACTGCTTTAAAGAACATCTAAATCCATCATTGAAAATACATCTTTACTATGAATAAGTATTATATAAACCTAAAATATTTAAAGAAAGAATAAAAGGGGTAAAGAAGCAAAATCAATTTTCCTGCTTAAACACTATTGTTGGAGTGTTTAGACATGCGTATTCTCTTCACATCTTAAAGCAGAACTCATTCTTAAATAAGTCATTAATTTAGTTCATCTCCAATTTTTTCTTTATGTACCTAAATAGGAATAATGTAACAAAGCTACAGTAAAATGAGTTACCATTTTGAGGTTTTTGTTTGTTTGTTTTCTTTTTCCAAACAACTGCAACATTCTCTGGAGGCAGAGAGTGGTAAGAAGACTCCTACTCCTAGAATGTGAGACCATAGGACAGGCAATGTGTGTAGCTTCTTATTCACAGAATTGTGATTGAAGCATGCAGCTGATTAAATACGAATAATTAATAGAATACTTACATTATACCTGTCATCTACATTATGGATGCATGAAATCTGTACATAAAAGGGTAATTAATAGCTCAGACTAACAGGAAAAATCTTATTATCCATTATGCATGTCTAAAACAGGGCACCAGATACACTACAGAACAGATGGAAAGCGGAAGTCAGAGATCTTTTGCAGTTAGTAAAATGTTGGGGTTTTCTCCATGAAGTTTTCTGAAATCCAGCATTCTCCTTGACTTAAACCTTGAATCAAACATATCCCCTGGCACAGAGGAAGTACTTTTTGTTAAACAACAGATTAAAGGGAAACATAAAGATCAGATTACAAGGAGAAAGGAAGCATGTTTTACATCCTTACAATCAGTGAATCTACCTAATGATCAAAAAGTGCCTAAACAAGGGTAATTGAATCATTGGAGACTCTCTAGGCTGTCCTAGAAATCTACATGGGCTGACATACATCGCACAAAACTAGAGTTTATTTATATGTTTTGGGACCAAGGAGTCTTCAGGTACTCAAAAGGCACTACATGCCCATGTTTGAGTGTCTGAATTTCTCTTTGGATTTCCTTTCTCTGTGTTACAAGGTAGGTTCCTGCATATCTGAGTCTTTCAGCCAGTTACCTTTGTGCTTTCTAAAATGTATCTAGTGTCATCTGTCCCCAAAAATGACTCTACCCTGCAAACAGAAGACAGGAACAGCATCACCTTTTTCAGAAGATCTGTGAGCAATGAAGACCCTAAAAAATCTGCCTGTAAAAGGATTAAAAAAACCCCATCACAAAACAAACAAAACCAACCAACACACTGCCATCATCACCCCTACCAAACCTATGAAAGAGCCAACAATGTAGCTGTGTCTGCCATTAGCAAATATTTACTACCTGGAGGGGAAAAAGAACATACAGAAAGCGTTAGGCTGGGTCCTAATGATGTCTCTCTTCAAATGAAAAGTGATTCTTCTTTCTAGGCACACCTTTTAGAATTTCATATACAGTATTTCAAATACTGTATTTAAAAAAGATTGCAAATACTCAAAAGATATATCAAAAGACCTGCCAGGTCTTCTCTTTAGGCGATGTCTAAACTGAATGATAGCAAACTGTCATCTCATCCTTCCTATCCTATCCTATTCCATCCTATCCTAACAGGGGTTAGAAATGGTCTAACAGCAGATACTGTTCTACCTTAAGATTAAAGGTACAGTGGTCCTGATAAGTCTCCCAGAGAGGCTTATAAGGCTTAGCCAAAAGCAAGTACTTTCTCCTGACATTGCAGTGCACTGAATGATTGTGCAAGCTCAGACTGGTGCTAAACCACAACATTTGGTACCCATTCTTAATCTGTCTGGGGTAAAACATCAGCCTGTATGTTTTTCCACAGAGTGTGAGAAGACTTTGAGAATCACTGCATGAGGCACAGAATCAGGCTTTTTGTGGCATTTTCCAACAAAAGACATGATATCTGCTCTGTGCCCGTGCAAACTCTAATCTGGCACGCTATCTGTATTTGGGAATTTTCTATAATTTTGCACTGTGGAAATGAATATGATCCTGTTGTTTTGCCCTAACAGTGGTTCTAACCTACAGCAGATTGAAACAGGTAAGAAATTCACTGTTTCATGCAGAAGAAAGATCCCTTCCTAAGTTTAGCTAGAGTGCTTCACATTGTTATCACCACTTTTCAGACATAAACTGGAAATAATACTATCTGCTTTCTGTTTTTTCTCTGCCTTTCAGCCATTTTCTCTCTGTTTTCTGTGTCATGTTAAGGGAAAGATTGACACTAATTGTCAAAAAAATCATACTATTCAGTTGAGCATTGTTCCTCAGAGATCAGTATCGGAACCAGCACATTTTAACATTGTTGTTGGTGACACAGGCAGTGGGATCAAGTGCACCCTCAGCAAATTTGCTGATGACACCAAGCTGTGTGGTGCAGTTGATGTGCTGGAGGGAAGGGATGCCATCCAGTGGGACCTTGACAGGCTTGAGAGGTATGCCTGTGTGAACCTCATGAAGTTCAACAAGGCCAAGTGCAGGGGCAGGGCAATCCCAAGCACAGGTACAGACCGGGTAGAGAATGGATTCAGAGTAGCATCATGGAGAAGGAATCGGTGGTGGTTGTGGATGAAAAACTCAATATGACCTGGCAATGTGCCCTTCCACCAAAGCAGGTTAAACACATCCTGGGCTGCATCAAAAGAGGCATGACCAGCAGTTGGAGGGAGGTGATTCTGCCCCTCTATCCTGCCCTCATGATACCCCCACCTGAAGTACTGCATACAGATCTGAGGCCCCCAACACAATAAAGGCATTGACCTGCTGGAGCAAGTCCAGAGGAGAACTACAAAGGTGATCATAGGACTGTAACACCTCTCTTATGAAGACAAGCTGAGATACTTGGGGTTGTTCAGCCTGGAGAAGGCTCCAGGGACACCTTATAGCAGGAAAAGTTTGCCCTGAGAAGCTACAAACTCCCCATCCCTGGAGGTGTTTAAGACCAGGGTGGATAGGGCTCTGACTAATCCAGTCTAGTTGAAAGTGTCCCTGCCCACGGCAGCAGCATTGAAACTGGATGATCTTTCAGATCCTTTCCAACTGAAACCATTCTAGGATTCTGTGGCTCTATGATTCTATGAATCTATGCTTCTATGATTCTATGATTCTACTCTCAGTGTATGGAATCTATTGCAGCAGTTTGCAAGACATCTGTTGGTTTACCATAGAAGAGAAAACAGACTCTGAATTAAGGCACACAAAGTGTGCCTTAATACAGTACAGGGTCTACCTGTCTTGAGATCACATCAGTTGTTAACTAAATCCCTTTTTGTTACCTTGGTTGCCTGCCTGTAAACACTCTGCTTTTTAGAAGCAAGGACTAACTCAGTCTGTGTGTATATAATCAGAATGGAAGATATTAGCTTCCTTAGAGCTGCATAGGCTACTTCTAATACTATTCATTGTGAAATAGCATTAGCTTCACCAAAACAATGGGACTAGGTAGAAACAGACAACTAAACTAAAAAAACTTAATGTGCATTCATATTTAAGTGGAGAAACATTAATCAGAGAATGCTTTATCTGAGTCCAGATTTTTTGTTCAAAATTATACAGTTATTCATTCTGGGTAAAGATAACTTCAGCAAAACCACAAGTTAATAAGCTTTGTTGCTTCCATTTCAATAGATTTCTATTGTTGGCAAGATTATACCATGATTCCAGCTTGTTCACGGGCCTTTCAGTGAAAGGCCTGTGTTGTTTGTATCATCTGCTCTGATGAACAGGAGTTGAAAGAGGTCGCGTACAGATTCACTTCCTTGCTGTGTTCTGGGATTATGAAATAAAGGTAGTATGACCTTAGGATAGACCTTTCTATAAGAGTGAATTATTGCTTGAAAGCTCTTTAGGACAAAGGGGTTTGTTTTCCACAACTTTAAATTTCCGTTCACAGATGCCTGAACACATTCACATTTCTCATACTCTAAAATGCAACACTAGGTAATGTGCTATATACAGTTCATATTCGTGCACTGGTCTTAACAGCTCATTTCATTAAGAAAATTCTTTGGAAATTAAGAGGTGAAATTGTCAAGTGTCATGTGTAGGCCAATGGATTACTTGTATGACTCTGAATGAATACAAGGACTGTTTCCTGCTATTTGCTAAGGACCTTGCACAATGAGCTCCAGGCTCCAGTCAAGACCATAGTAAGAGGGCCTCAGATATACACCACAAGTGCATGCTGCTTTCCATTCCCTCACATTCTTTTTTCCTGGTATCCAAGAAGGTTTCTAGTGCTGGAACAAGTACTGGAAGAGATATTAAGCTCTGACTATATCTTGTCTTTGGGCAGAGAGGGCTGGGAATTGTGCCTGATTACAAACAGTTTATAAGGCCAAATTGTTTCTTAGGGCAGTGGTATTGATCTAATATTTGTGGACAGAGGAGTTGACCTGTTCCTTTCTGAGGTTTTTGCATATAAATTATGTTTAAATTAGTTTTGCCTCTAACTTCTCCCCATGGGTTTTCCAAGACACTACATAGACCTAACTGTTTTTCCAAGCCACAAGACCAGTACCTGAAAGTGGTGGTAGTAGAACTACAAACAACAATGCAAAGATGCTTAAATATTTTAAGATAATTTTAAACTGAATATGAATTTATAGCAGATCAATAATGAAGGTCACATTTGGTCTTAAGGGACAAACTTACTTCCCAGTTTTGTATCAAATTTTCAGTATAAAATAATCTCTCTTATTCTTAGAAAGAGAAATGCTTACCTTTACAGCAAGAAATATGTCTTTGGAGATTTTCAAAAGACTTGAAATAATTATCCACTAGAATTTTCTTGAAGCTTATCATGATTACTTGCTTTGCTGTGTTAAACATCTGCTATCCATCATCATCAACAGGAATCATACAGAAATAAAAGGGGTTAAATTCTAGGATTCTTATTGAGCACTGGTTCACTAATATACACCTCTGTGGTGAATGAAAAAGAGACTGGGCTATAAATTCAGAAGAAAATTTGAAGTAATGTCTAGAAGTGCCATCATCTGTCATCTTTAACTTCTGGTTTAGAAACAAAAACCTGAAATAATACAAATACCTCAAACATTTTCTTTGACCAGACTAAGAATCTCCAAGTATATGCAACACATTCCAGTAGCAGCTGCTGGCCAGCAGTGGGTGAAAAAAATTCTCAAACCTACACTTGCAAAAATATGCACTTATGAATCTTAAAGTGAATTGATCTACTGCACACAGAGTCTTTATCTTGACCCACTCACATAAAAGATGTGAATTCATTAGAAAGAAATTAGTAGTTGGCTTAAGCATTGCCCATGCATTTTGTCTTGTTGAATTCTGAGGAGGTTGGGTTTATAAATCTTGTAAAATCTGAAATGAATATAATCCTTTATATAAAACAGAAATTTTGTTCAGCAATAAGTGTTCAATTTACAACGATTTCTCTTACTGTCCAATTTTTTTCAGAACCTTTTGTGTTAACAACAAAGTAAGATGTGGTCAAACAATTTGGTATTAGTAGGGTTGTCCAGGTTTTACGCTGACAGAAATCAGAAAACAGAGAAATTTGGCACATTTCAGAGGTTTGATTTCATAGGGACCACATATCGATCTGGAAATGGCTGGAACTACTGGATTGTGCTGTCTGAACTCAGTGTGTTTGATATGCAGCTCTGCCTGTTGCTCATATATATAGCACATACTGTGTCAAGGCATCTTCAGTCCTTGAGGCAACTCTGAAAAATGCAAAAGGTATCACAAGTTTTGGAAGATGAATATGCTATCGCACCTGGTGTTGTACTTGAGTTGTATTAAGCCTTAGAAGCAAAATGAAAATGAACAAAATGGGAAAGAGCAATCTTTAATATAACTTGCATGGATATTGAAATGAAAAATAATAGACTAATTTTTTCCTAAGAAAAAATTATTCTCGGAGTTATATGAAGACAATGCTTACAGGGACAAACAAATATTTGTAAAAAGACAGGAAGTTGCAAGGAAATTAAAAATGTACTAAAAGAAAATGCAAAAAGAAAACAGGAACAGATTCCATGTACTTTATGTAATGAGATCACAGAACCACAGAAAGGGTAAGGTTGAAAGGGGTCACAGAGGGTCATCTGGTCCAATGTCCCTTCTCAAGCAGGGTCATCTCATAGCACATTGCACAGGATTGTGTCCAGATGGTTCTTGAATATCTCCAGTGAGAGATACTCCGCAACCTCTCTGGGCAACCTGTTCCAGTGCGTAGTCACACAGTAAAGAAGTTCTTCCTCATATTCAGATGGAACTTCCTATGCATCAGTTTCTGCCCATTGCCTCTTGTCCTATTGCTTGATACCACTGAGAAGAGCCTGGCTCCATCCTCTTGACATTCTTCCTTCAGATACTTATAGACATTGATGAGGTCCCCTCTCTGTTATCTCTTCTCAAGGCTGAACAAGCCCAACTCTCTCAGCCTTTCCTCATAAGAAAGACACTCCACTTCCTTAATCATCTTTGTAACCTTCTCCAAGAGTGACACGTCTCTCTTATACTAAGGAGCCCAGAACTGGACATAATGCTCCAGATGAGGCCTCCCTAGGGCTGAGTAGAGGGGCAGGATCAGCTCTCTCGACCTCCTGGCTGTGGTCTCCCTAATGCACCCCAGGATATAATTTTTTTAAGCGTGAATACAAATTTCTGAATGAACCTGATAAGAGCAAAAAAGTATTTCTATCTACACTGCAAATGGAGATCTCTAGATTTCCATAAGATTTTGGTAAAGGGATACAATGCCCAGTCTTCATGCAATAGCTTTCCTTTTTCTTAGAGGTTCAGATTCTTTCTTCTATGCTTTCATGTACTCCTATCTATCTGGCTTTTCAAATTTGACATTCCTGAAATTGTGGTGAATTTCTGATAGGGGACTATCTGCCAGAGTATTTCATGCAGCAAACAGTTTTATACGTATCATGATCACCAGTGACAAAGCTGTGATGGACTGAATGTTATTAATGTCTTAAACATTGTCAGTCATAGACTTTTGTCAAACTACAAGGAAGCAAGTCTGTCTGCGTCCACCAAAGCAACCCCCCCTCCCCCAGTGCCTCCTGATGAGAACTTGGTCTGTGCCTGGGGACTTGAGACAAGACTATTGTCTAATCATCTCAAGTCTGAGGAAAAGTAAACAAGGCTCAGGAAAGAAGAATGTATCTGTGTTAAGAATCAACCCTAGCTGGGTTCAGGGGCTGATAGGGGAGAAAGGTTTTGGTGTGTGATGGTGAAATTTCTCCACACCAAATAGAAAGAGTAAACCCCACACACCCTCCACCCTCCCCCAAGAACTCCATGTACACATGGGACATTTGTGTGAGAGGCAGCTGAGAAGGGGTCATAAGCCATCAAAGACCCCCAAAGCACCCCCCCCAACTCATTCTTGAGGCCTTCCACTACCAGAGGACTGCATGTGATCCAAGTCATGCAACAAATCCAGAGCCTATCACAAGAGATTGCAAAGCTTTCACCCTACCTGCAGCAAAGGGAGGTGCCTGGGCATCTCCTGAACATATATTAATCCACTGGACCTCACATTTTGCGGGACCCTCACCACCAAGAAGACCACAAGAACCAGACTGATGGGACGCTGCTGGGTTCCACAATGGTGATACATTTTCTATTTTAATCTCCCTTTCTTTTCCCTCTTCTTTTTCCTATTTCTTTCTATCTCTCTTTCTCTGCCTCACATTTGCCATTAAATAAAACCCATATTATTGCCTTTGGCATCTGATCTTGTTTGCACATTTATTAGGGCAGAGCCATTTCTAATAATTTTAGTGACCGGATCATAGCAAAAGCATTGTGCCATGGAAGAAAAACAAGAAGTTTGGAATTTGAGGAAAAGATATTTCCCTAGAAGGTATGTACTTTGGGAATATGAGAAGCATGTACACAGTCGCGGACATGATGTAGAGGCAAGGACTGGATAATGACCATTTGTCTCCCTTAGTTCCTCTGGTTTTCCTAAGAAATAAATTTATAATGAATATTGGTATTTAGTAATAATAGAGAAGAACTCCAGCATTTTCTAACATTCCCAGGATTTGGATGATGTAGGGACACAGTGCAGAAGAGTCCAAGTTGCACAACATTAAGGTTATGCAGTGTGGTATTTAAAATCCAGTGTAAACTTACCTTAGATCAATTTAGGGGTTTATGGCTTCTTTAAAGCCCTAGAAGTATGGATTAATGATCACCAAGCTATCCATTCTCTCAAAATGAGACATAAAAATAGTTGTCAAAAGCTGTATTTTAAATTCTTCAAAAGTACATTTTTAATTTTATTTAGTTACAACCTGCAACACAACTAGGTTTACCAATATCTACTTGAGAAAAATTAGGTAACTTGTGGATTACAGTTCATGAATAATTCATCCTCTTGAACATGCTCCAATAACCATTTATCTCATGAAAAAAAAAGCTTCTATTTGTATTCCATATAGTTGTGTTTTGTATGTTGATTTAAATCTTTAGTATCCCTTATAGTCCCAGAAAAAGCAGAATGTGTCACTAAAGAGGTCTTCTTTAAAAGATGTTTCCCATGAAAAACAAATCTTTAAAGAATTTTGGCTGATGATAATAAATAAAACTTTTCAATATCAGCTTACAAGCACTGCTTGATTTCTTTTGGAAATATTTTTTTCTCTTCTGTTTAAACAAACAGAGACAAACTGTCTGCTTTGGAAATCCTTTTACTTACAGTACACACTTACTTACAGTATTCCACAAACCAAACTCATGTTTTTGTGCTTTATCAATATATATGTCTATCACAAGGTCAGCAGGCAAAGATTCCTATGACAAAGAGTTTGTATTACTTACTGAACCATAAATTTTTAATTGATCATATTTGTTTCCATGAATCCAAGTGTTTAAAGAAAACTACAATGCACAATTCAAATTAATAATGTAAAATCAGTATGACTCAGGTGTAAATTCACAAAAATTAGGAAGATCACTTACAGCCATGCAACAGTAGCTGTTTCAAGTAAGCAGTTTGTTTAGAATAAGAATTACTGTGATGAAAATTCTTATCTACAATTAAACAGCATGCTTCATTCAGAACAGAATTTTCTTAGTATAATGGAGAAAAAAGAATTTTTTGTTTATCTTTCTGTTCACAATTATTCATAATCTAGTAATAATTTCAAGAACTGAGATATTAAAAGATTTTCCAAATACACTTTAAACTTGAACATGCCGCTCCATCGTCACACACATCATAGCAAATTCTATTCTATTGCTAGAAAACTCATATGTATCATTACAATAATTATTATGAGTTATCTCTGTTAATGGTAGATCTGGCCAAAGGCTATTGAACATTGCCAGGTTCTTGGTACTTTCAATTAAGAAAGAGGAAATTTAGCTTTTAGACCCAGACTCCACATCACTAGTAGTTAATTATTGAAAGAATAAAGCTCCTAAAGATACTGCATTAAGTATATGCTCACATCTGTAAATCTGTCTCACAAGATTTAGCTGAATGCCTTCATTTCACATCTAATTATCTCTGCTGGGCGAACTGTTGCTGGTGTGGTCTCTTTTCACCCAGCTACTTTTTACTTATGTTCAATCAATGAGATATAAGCATTGCCTAATGATAAGCATATACTGGACAGCTACATAAACAATGTTGAACTACTAAATTACAGAGTGCCAGTGCATTACTGGCTACACATAACATAGCTGACTGATGAAGGTGTGAAAAGAAGGAATTGGGGGTTCCTAATCGATTTGAGTTGTAGATGGCCTTGGAATCATGGAGTTGCGGTGCAGACTGAAGCATTTAAGAACTTTGTTTCCACAAACACTTGCATACACACACACACATAAGCACAATGGAATGTCTTGGGAAGAAATGTCATGCTTTCAAGTTGAATCCTCTAAAGGCACAAGAGATAAGATGACATATATTGTCCCTACTACACTAGTTTGCTTCAACATCATACCTTATGCCTCTACAAGTGAGATCTCTTACAAAGCAGGGTTAAAAGCCTAGGATGTAGCTGTAGTACTGCATTGCTGTACCATTGTGGGATTTGATACCCAGCTGAGCTGGTTTTTTGCAATATTTAATCAAAAAAGGAGACTCAGGAAGTGTATTACATTTCTGAAGCTTATTACCTTATACAAACATGTGCTTCCTCTAGGTGCACAACAGAGATACCCAGAGGAACCATGACGAGATAACAAACCATGATCCTGCATGTAGGAAATCATCTGAAAGGAAGGAAGCAGAATGAAAAGAGTATTTTCTTCCACAAAAAAGAAACAGCTGTGACAAACAGCTGCAGAACAGGTTAGTATTGATTTTGTGTAGAGCTTCTTCAGAGAGAGAGCTACCACAACCTGTAAAGTCAGGTTCAATCCAGAAATGAAAAGTGAACTGAGCATTGTGTGTGAATGAAGGCAAAACTGATTTCAGTGAGGAAATCTTCTGTCTTCTAAATTAAACTGTTTTCTTCCAATTCTTTATTCTAAAGATAGGAAGAACAGTAATCACATCTCTTATTATGTTCTCAACTAAATAAATCTAGCCTGTTTTGAGACATAGAGAAGGTACAATGAAGTTAAAATTCAGCAAGAATTTTTGTTTTCAGATTAACAACCACTAATGGACACAACCTAGTTTCTTTAGCTTTGTTCTTGCAAAAACATTAAAAGCAGAGAAGAGCAAACAGTATATTTCTCAGATTCAGAGATGAAAAAAAAGTAACAAAATAAATAACACAAAACCATTATGCAAAATAAAGACTCAAAATTACAATTGAAACTTTTAAACCCCTTGTCATGTCTTTATCTCCTGAGATAAACCATCAGTCTCTTCCTACTGGAACCATTCATTTGGAAGGGCTTATTAAATGACTTCTTCCACTTCGAGAAGATGTGAAAACTAATATACAGTTTGTATCATGGAACAGACCATCTGCTGTGAAAAGTTCCCATATCAAGAGAACAGAGGGACTAGTTCCCAATTAATTAGCTATTTTAGGAGGTTTGGATATACTCTTTCCAAGATGGTTACAGTTGATAAGATAATCATCTGTCTGTCAAGCTGTATCTGTTTGCCTGTTAGTCTAGCTAGAGTACTGGAGAAAGCCAGAGAGATGTTTATTATTTATATCTTTCTTCTCCCTTCTCCTCCTCCCACAAAAATGAAAGCCATCTCAGGAACTGAATCATTGAATATAGTCATAGACTTTTTTACCCAAAGTTGTTTGTTCTCTTTTACAAGGTAAATATACAAATGTCCCAATGAAGGCAATGAAGGACAAAGGGTATTACTGGAGTAGATTTCAGATGTTATTTATAGCAAGATTTTATAATGCAGAGATATTAATAGCAACTCATTGCACAAGAGGTGAATGAACAATACAGATGTTTCAGGCTTAGTTGAAGGACCTATTCTTTTCCTGAAGAAAAACACTGTTTGTACAAGGCACCATTTACAAGTCAATTGTGATTTTTTATAGCTATGAAATAATGTTGTTTTTATCTCTTTCAGCTGAACTGAGCTGCTGGCTTCCGTTTGGCAGCTTCACAAACAATCTGTGTGCAGTGAGCCACGCTTAGCAGGCCCCCAGAGTGGGTGTCAGGAAAGATTGCATGCCGAGACAGGGAGACAGTGTGGTTTCCTTATAAAGTCAAACTTTGAAACCCAGGATCACAGGGAAGTCTAGCTAAGGGAACAGGTATTTATTTATATAAAGCCCAAGAGAGTTTCAAAAGCATAGCAAAAAAAAACCACGTGGTTTTAGCTCAAAGCACTAAGAGGCCATTAAAGGTAATGTGAGCATTTACGACATGGGTATATCAATAGATTTATTTCTTTTATTGTTTTTTTCTTTCTTTTGTAAAAAAATAATAAGTTTGACACCGTATAATCCCCATGATGTGAAAGTAATAGCCAAATTGAGAACATGGGAACGCATAAAGAAAAGTGCAATTTCCTTACATAGTGTACTGATAAAGGAACTTGCTATAAAGCATTCTGGAAGTTATGTCTGTAAAAGACCAGGCAGTAATTACAGTGAGAACTGCAGCCATTTCCATAATAAAGTTGTAAAATCACATCTATGCTTTTGGTTAAAAAGACCAGCTTTGTCTCTAGGGAATGACCAACTATAAATACTCAAGAAACTCACATAAATGAGTATTGAATTGACTAGCTACTTAACAGCTCAACACTCTACCACAAAGCTTCTAGTCTTATCCTGGGTTTTTGTTTGTTAGTTTGTTTTCACTTCCAATAGACCCCAGCAGAGGAAATAGGTGCTGGTAGCCTAAATTCTCTTTTCAATTTTTGTCCCCACAATTTTCCATGTTTTGTGATTTTGTTTAGTGAGAAAAAACAGACCCACAGTTTTGGGGTTTGAAAGTTGCACTGAAAAGATACCACAGGAATATAAACTAATGTATTTCCTGAAAAGAATTTTTCACCACACAAATGATTTTTTGAAAGCAGTTGTGTTTTTTTCTGGGGATGGGACTTTTGTGCTATTCTCAGAAATTTCACCTATATAATAAGTTCATGGCATTACCACTGGAAAAATATTAATTCATCTGAATAATCTCTATAACGATCTTCAAATACACTGTTTACATTTCAGGGGGGATGGTGGAGATTGTTCATCCTGATTTGAAAATTCAGTATTATGGTATGACTAGTCTTTATTTACAAGGAAAAAAAAAAACAAAACAAAAACCAAAACATTTGAATCCTTGGAAATTGGAAGCAGGTGAGGGTTTTTTTCTGCTCCAGTTCTTCCAGTTTCAGTCAAAGGGACCAGGACAAAAGCGTTTACTTCAGAAATGTGACAGCACACACCTTACATCTCCACAAATCTATCACATAAGGGGAAGAGACATGACAGGCAGAATACAGTTTCTTAAGAGGGCTCATTTATGAAGAGAAAACAAAACTTTATGACCTTCTCTTTGATCAAGTACCTCCAACAAAATTTGACTACTGAATATTAGAGGAACTACTGATGGAAAAATAATTAGGCTAATATTTTTACTAGGTATTGGATCTAAAATTGTGACTTTGTCTTGACATTTAGTAACAGACAAAAAAAATCTAATTTGTTGAAGGAATTCAATCACCACAAATTATTCATGCACCTTTAGAAAAATAATGACACACCACCAACTAGATTTTTTTCCCTTGAACAAAGCATGCAAATTAGTATGCAGATAGATTAATGAATTGAGAATGCATGAATAGTGAATGCTTTTGACTCTTAAACAGAATAAGAAATGTGCATCCTCTGTAATCCATCATTCAGTTTCTATCTTCAGCAACAAGAAGTAAAATGACAGCATAAGACCATCAACAAATACCTTTTAGGAATCACATACAAAATAAAACCCCACCTCAATGTACAACTTCCTTACTTGGCAGCTTTATAAATTTGTTTCTGGGATCATGGATCATGTTGCCAGCATCCTCTGGAATGATCCCTTTTAAAACCTTTTCGCTTCAGATTTGCTTTGAACTACTCTTGACAAAAATTATTATTGTTATTTAAATTCACTATTTTTCTATTTATTCAACATCTAAGATCATGTTGATCTTCAGATGTAATCAGACACTTCACAGCAGTAAAGTGGATTTGTTACTATACTACACTTCAGACAAATATAGAGTAGTTTAAAGCAAATTTAATTTTCTTCTCTTCTTGTTAGATCAGCTTATACATAAGAGATATTTTAAAGATTTCCTGGTTGGTAGAAAATTACTTTTGCAATGTACTTTATTATGAATGGTTGCATTCATTTCATGTGATGGAGAATTTGGAATCAAGAACAGCACTTCATAAATTAAGTAGTCTTTAGTGCATTATAAATAATTCTGTCTTAGTGAACATTTACTTTCTGAAAGCTGCAGTGGAAACTGTAGTCCTTTATTCAACATATACTACAGGCCAAGTCTGGTACAAACAGCTGCAAAGGAGTTCCCCATAATTACCCCGCCAAAAATTTGAAGTTTGATTTGGTGAACTTAACCTCTGCATGAGCATTTTTAGACACTGAATTAGCAAAATCTGGTCCTTTGCTAAGGACAGTCTGACATTTATACAGATTTCAGTGAGTTATCTGAAGCTTTCAATTTCCTGATGCATACCTCAGATACTCCCCAAACTTTTTCATTTCATTTCATTTCATACCAAACATAGGTATAAAATATGCACATACTGTTAATATTCTAAAAGTCATGCTTTAGCTTGTGAAATGTTTGTAGCATGATTTCAAACAAGACACTGAAAAATTTAAAGGTTTCTTTTTAATTTTAGTCATGAATACATGAAGATTGATACATATTTATAAGGCTGATTTTATATACAAAGATGCCTTTGCCTATAAGGTTGCTGAAGGTTTATATTACCTTTCCTTTATTTCCTTTTTTTCACTTTCCTAGGTCTTATTGAGCCATACCATGTAAGAAATTGCTAGTGCCTGTAAGTGTATGACATCTCATCAGTAAGGAATGTAATGATGTCTTTGGTGCATGAAGTGAAATTATTTCAAGTTGCAAAGGACCTCCAGGAAAGGGTCAGAAGGTGAGATTTCAAGAAATAAATCATAGATATCTATAGGGAGTTTCTTCTGTGTTAAAGGAAAGATTAATTACAGACACAAGGCTTGACAGAAAGTTGAACTATAGATGGGCCTGTGTCTAGTGGTTCAAGCAGCGGCCCTAGAGGTGAGATTTCTGGCTCTTCTTGTTTCCAAATATGTGTCTTGAGCAGTTTAACCTGCCACCTTCTGTTAACTTTTCGGTAAAGCAGATGCCCTCTGTACTTAGAATTTTAAAGTGCCACAGTTTACTTCTGACTTCAGCAAGTCAGTAAAGAAGAGGTTTCTTTTTTCTCTATCGATATGGTTCAACACTGAGATGAAAGTGCTTTTATACAAGTGATTTTTATATTGTATCATACGGAAGGAATAATGTTCTTCTAAAAGAACTGAGAAATAAAATACTGACACAAGCTTAGGTTAGTCATATCCAAAAAACCTACCAAATAGATTCAGTGAAAGTCTGATAAAATGAATAATATCTGTATTTTATATAATAAAAGTACCTTCCACTAATGTAAGAAAAACAGTGATTTTCACAAGCATTTGCATTTAAAATTTTTAAAATTGGAAGGAATTTAAAGAAACGAAAACTTATAAGAAAATTAAATGTCTGAAGGGATGATGTAAATCAGGTTTATAGACAAATCACAATGAATAGGTTTTCATAATCAATTATGTGTGTCTAGTTGAAAGAATAAGCTTTTGAGTTAAGATATTGAGTGCGTTGACGACAAATTTTAAATCTGTAGCTGGGGATATAAACTCAAGATTAGGAATTAATGAAATAGATTTCAATAATGTTGTCCTGGAAATTATTTGACTCTTGTGACCTGTAAGACACTCTTTGCCACAACTCAGTTGCACTTATTGACTTCATTAAAGAAGCCTATTTTGGTTTTGAAAAATTACTAGTATACCTGTAAAGGAGTTTGGAATATTATAAATTGCTCTATGGTGTAGGCTTATGCAAGCACTACACTCATGTATTCAAAATTCACTTCTATGTTTGATTTATTAACCATCTATTCTGGGGTACTTTAAAATAGATGACAAAAAAGACAGCAATTTGTACATACCTAATGATTCACATATGACAAAGCGATAGAGTACCCTATAAACAAGGACCTTCACTTATCTTCAGTAACATAGTGTTTATTCAGGTCTAAAAACTCCCAAAAATGCAAATGCCTTTGTTTATGACATGCTATATTACAGTAGGTATATTTTTGTATAGTATATCATGTATTATATTTTATATCTATAGATTGAAGAGCTTGAATCAGGCATTATATAATAAATAGCATTCACCTTCTGCCTCATCTTTATTTTCTGAGTGGGTAGTCCTACACAGCGTTAAATGCATTAAGATTATCTCAAAGCAATACAAATGTGGGTGACTGGTAGCAAGGCCTGTTTATGAAAGTTGCAGTACCCTGACAACAAGTACTCCTGCAGTGACTAGGGCATCCACCAATATCACAAATTGCAAAGGACTACGCTCAATAGTGACCTATCTTAGATTAAGAAATATGCAGCAACAGCAGTTCTAGTCATAATTTTCTGTAGGCTTCCTTATGTCATAGACTGAAGCTCAGTTATTTCTCACTTCTTCCAGCCCAAACTCTTTCAAGCACTTGGATATTTTTTTCCACAACCGTAACTCCGGTGATGTAGAACTAAAGACACTACCACCCGTGTTTTCCCATTAGCACTTATAAGAGTATGTCAGCAAGGCCTTCTGAAGGTAGATCCAGACGTTCCCTGCCTGCCCTCTGAGTTGGCCAGATGCTGCATATTTGTGTCAGCGTGGCACCAAGCCCAAACTAATAAACTTTGCCACTCAGCAGAGCTTAAAATTTTGAGCTTTTTGGCATGGTGGCCACTGCAGTATAACTTTCAGGTTAGATCTAGCTCACAGATTGTTGAAGACAGGACACAGAAAGCAGATTCACTGCAATCATTTTTTGCCATGCAAAATGTACAGATTGCAAGCTATTTATCTATGAAGTCTACGGAGAATGGAGAGACACCTGTGAACCCAAACTGTAAGAGATGTGTGTTTAAACTGATAGGTTTACCTGTCAGCTGCTACTATTTTTCACTGAGGAGTCCAAACAACTAGTACAAAATAGACTTTTACGTTTTTGAAGTATAATGTCAGTATGCTCGATGTCAGCAGGTTGGAAATCTGACAGTCCACTGAAATTTACTAGGATTGGGTAATACTCAGCTTCTTAAGTGAAAAATTAGCATTCTGCAAAAGCTTGCTCAGACACTGAAGAAGGTAAGATTTCACCAGCACAATTCCTTAAATGTCTGTGTCAAATTTCAAGATTAGATGGTTTGCTCTCTGTTCTCCACTGGCTTTAGTGACTCCATTTTCATCAATAGTAGACAACTAGCTTATGAAGACCCATACTGTAGCACCTAAAGTTGCATGATATGAATCTCACTGTTGGACCAAATCTCACTACATTTATATTCTGTGAAAGTCCTTGTTTGACTGGATTTACGGAATTTATCTACTATATAATTAGTTCTAAAAAAGCACAACATATGTAAAAAATTCCGTACAAAAGTACATCTAAAGAACGGCAACCCATGTGTCATACGATAAAATTAGTACTTGATAATTCACCCAAGGACCGTGAAGTTATACATAATCCAAGTCTTCAGTCTGATCTGTCCTGGCTATCCTCAGGCTTTCCATTATCCTAAAGATCAGGCTTGAAGTGACTTATTTAACATTACTGTCTTGTCTTTAGCCGATACTATTACAATAAAGAAAGAAAACTAAAATTAATGGTATCCAGAGAAAGAAAATGCATGTGAGACAGAGCATCGGTTTTTCTGATCACTGACAGGACCACTCATCTAGCAAGCGGAAACCCTGTTCCCTTTTGAACATTTTCCATGCATTTTACCACACAAACTATGTAACAGTGCTCAGATGGAGAAGGACCCAAGATCTTTAATTTCCTGATCAAGTCCTTCAGCTCCTAGACTATTACTCAAGTTTTCTAGAGAGCAGGATAGGTAAGATAAACATTTAAGTGAGCTGACCATCTAAATTTAAACATGAAGCATAAATGCCTAAGATTAGAGGATAGGAAACTGAACAAAACATTATACAGATATACTGCTGAATGCTACAGGCATGCCCCACCGGAGATGCGAGACATAGGTTAAGTAGCTGCTCTACTTGGTATATTCATCTCAGCAGATCCCACTCAACTTCACTGTCTGCGTATAGTGAGCTGGGAACATGGATGACAAACCTAGGTTATGAATCCTGTCAAGTCATCATGTGGAAGTCACGGATAGTAAAAAAAATAAGTTCTCAAACCTACATGTTTTTTACGTATTTCTCCTTTTGGACTTAGTTTTTGTTTATATTGCATCCTCCTTTTGCAGCTCTGGTAATTTTAAAGATTTATAAAATTAATGCAAGTAGTTTTGCTTCACTTTGAGAAATGTGCAAACTATCAGGACATGAAAAGGGGCTTTAGAACAAAAAAGAAACAGATTTTTCACCTTTACCACTACTAAGAATTTCTTTTTAATATTAAAGAGTGTATGTTTTCCATTTCATACCTTCCTGAATACTGATGGACAGGGGGCATAAAATATTAAGAGTTCTGGACCATCACAAACTTGTCTGCCACAGACCTCTAACAGCAGTAAACAAATAGAAATAGTAGGAATTTAACTCTAAAATACAATTAATTCAACAGAAGTCTTTCAACAAGTTTCTTAAGTACAGTTGACCTTTCCACAGCTTTCACTCAAGAGTGGCCGAAATAGGTAGAAGGCAATTCAGGAACTTCATTTAGCCACAAACTCAACCAGCCTTGCTCTATGAATATGAAGAGGCTCCTAGAGTCCAGTGGTGTCCTTCTGGTGTCCATCCTCTTTAATCTCAGGTCTATTCCCATCCTTCCTAGTTGTCTCATAGTCAGGAGATTGTAGTTCTCACTTCCTTCTTTTTGGATAAGCCACTACTGAGGAGTCTGAGTGGACACTTTTAGTATCTTCTTTCATCTGAGTAGGGGTCAAGGAGACTGACAAGTTCTTTTCTTGTCAGAGACGGCGTAAAAATAACAGAATAGCAAATAAAGAGGATTTAAAAACATGCATGTTTGATTAAAAAAAAAAAGCAAAACCCAAAAAACCCTCTATTTATTTTAAAGAGAATAGTAAACAGCACAGAATAGATAAAACACTGAAAGTCAACAAAAATGGAGAGAAGACCAACAAAGAAAAGATTTCCATGGGTTTTAGACATCAGTGTCTCATTTTTCTAGGATATCTGAGTAGCTTTTAAAACACAGTAAAACTTCAGTCAGTTCAAGATACAACAACAAAGGAGAAAAAGCTTATACTTTTATCTTTTTCCTTTGTAAATGTAATGTTCTCTAATTTGAACTTTACTCCATAAAGTAATGTTCTTTTGACAGTAAATGATACGGAGGTGCATCAGGTTATGCCAACAGCTTCAGAGATCTATTTTAAACCTGAAGAGACAGGAACAATTAAATTTTTTCTCTCCAGACCACTTTAATGACAGAAAACAAGCATGTCTGCTTCCGGAAGGATGATGTTTCTCACTCAAGAAAACATTAGGCTCCAGGATTTTATCCTTTACAAACTCTGAAAAACAGGAAACTTGTATCTCAATTCCTGATGGGCTAGCAATCTGTGTTAATTCACAACCATTCATAAACAACTGGTTTGTTTGGGAAACATTGTTTTTGGGATTGAAAGCTACTTGTTGGATAAAAGCAGTAAGGACAAGGAAAAAAAAAGCCACTTCATAACAATGATCAATCTTTTTTCTGTTTCTTTTTTCTTATCTCTTCCTTTCACTGATGAAAGACCAAACTACAATTTGGAAGTATGTAAATGAAGCATTATCAGGCAATGGTGAAGTGCAATTAACGCATTTTACCCCAGGCTACCATGGTTGCTGCAGCTCATCCAAAAGCTCTGCTTAATGCCTGTGGCAGTTTTGGAATAATTAAATTGGTGTTTTGAAACATGAAAACTACAGGATACACTTCAATGAAAATTGAGGCATTGCTACCGGGTAAGAGTCACAAAGAGACTTGAGTGACAAACCCTGCTCACATTAGAGCTATTAGACATTCCCCTCCCACTCATCACTAGTTTAATAGGGTTGCAAAATTATTTTTTTCAGATTTGTGCTTTGCTATCAAAAGTTTACTTGCAGTTTCCCCTCCCTTTCTAAAAAATGCTGATGCTTTTGTGACTTAATGAACTCTCACAACTGCAGAAGGCAGGTTTTTTAAAATTTGTATGCAGATGGGTACAGGCAGACAGTTCCAGATGCAGACATACTGGGTCTGACCTGGCAGGACTGCATCCACAGAAGTTAGATGCAGTTCAGTCTCTTAATACCTCCTCTAAAATCAATACACCAGTTCTGGCAAAAGCTGTATAATGAACGCATGATTTGGAGTTTACAGCCAGCTGTGAAATTCAGATTAAAAGTTCTCGTTGCTTTTACACAGTCCTTTGGTCTCTGTTGAGAGTCGTTTTAATCTTAAAGGTGGGTATAGAAAATTCAACACTTTCCCTGGGTAATTTGCTGTGGCAAGTTACTCACTGCAGCCCAATTACTGTGTACGGCCACTGCCTGTGGAATGCCTATAGGGGAATCCTGTGGAGTATGCTATGGCCTGCAGGCACTGCAGAAGACTCTTAGGTAATTGTCCTAAAGATGTGACACTGCAGGAAAATAAATAATTTAGAAGAAAAGACCAGCATCCTGCAAAACAGATGGTAAACTATTCTTTGAGTCATTTAACAGGATATATTCTGTAAATATGTAACAAGTCCTCTTCTTCCAATATCCATTTAAGCACATGGAAAAGGTCCTATTGACATCAAGGACTATTGAAACCAGCCGTACACATCAATGGTGTCAAACCCTGCTGTGGGCAAGAAGGATATGTAAAAGGAACACAGTGTTCATATCCAAACCTGCATGCTGCACAGCAAAGCTAAATTCTTATTTTTGGCATTTCATTCTGCCAACACATAAACAGCCTTTTGTGCATAAATCTGCACTTTTGAGTAATGCTTTCAGATAAAATAAAAACTATATTAATGTTGGAATTATACATAGTTAATTAATTTATTACTGGAGTATTTTATGTATTGATAATTTGTGGCTGTACAAATGAGCATTTTTAAGTAACCCTACAATTGTCAAACCTCATTTAAAATAAAAAATATGTCTCTTACTCTCATACTTGTGTAGATAAATACAAGGTTGGGCACAGATGTGCAGAAAACCTGAGTGGTTCAAAGGTGCTGCCACATGTTTAAAAAGACAACCACTTTTGAAATATATCAATGATAAAGAAACTGTCAGATTCTTCATAATTTCATTTTAGACAAAATTCTACTCTGCTACAATTATTAATCATCACTGAACATAGCAACAGCCAAATACTAGTGAGGGGGCAAGTTTCATAGATGTGTCAAGAACATGGGGGACAAGGCATTTTAATCCCTATATTTCAAATTGCTTTTCCATTTCACTTTTTCTTTCTTTGCTTTCACGAGCAAAGAAAAATGTCATCCCAAACCCAAAAATAATATACAAAACATTAAGTGCCTTCTGGATATTAAATTCTCAACAGTTTATTAAATATTCTAAATATCATGTGGTTGGGTTTTTTAATTAGCAAGAAGTTCAAAATCTCCCGTATTTCCCCAAAGACCTTACTACCTCTGAAGTTATACTTTCAGGTCTTTAAATCTCAGTGGTTCACTGGGAAGGTTGAACATATAGAACAGAATAAACACTTCTCAGTTGCGTAGTGTGGTTAGTTATTCCAATTTTGAAATTAATTTTTTCTATTTTTTTATTTTTTATTTTTTAATTTTCCTGGAAAGTATCTTGGAAATTTTAACTCTGTCACGTATTTCCAAGACAACCTATGGTACAGCACTCACTACTAAGCTAGAAGAATATCTTGTATAAAGTGGCAACACTCCATGGAGAAGGGTTTCTCTCACAGTGGAAAATTTTTCCAAACTAGTAGCTGAGGGATATATGTATCAAATAAAACTCAACTTCTATATATACAAGAAGAGAAATAATATCATACAAATTAAGGAACAGTGCAAAGTGAAATAAATCAGCCTTTACGGTCAGGCATGCCATTGGTACATTGCCCTTTTCTCACATGCACAAAACTGACATCCTTGAGTGATATCCTTCTTTTCCTCCGTATTTTCAGGTTAAGTATGTTATGTATTAACTGTATGAGAGGGCTGAGAAAGGTAGGTCTGACTTAGCTTTCATCACATGAATTGGGATCCGTCTGCAGCTTAAATCAGGGATCTTTTACACAAAGCAACAGCCAAACATCCTGCTCAGGACCCAAGACTTGTATTCTAACCAAACGATTTTGCAGTAGGATTAAACATTTGGTCACTGAAGCGTGACCTTATTTCTCTAGACTTTAAAAAATACCTGAATGACTTTTTGAATGTAATTCTGGGAGATAGAATACTTACGACCATCTTTGGTTTCACATAAAATACAACTAGTGTTATAGATTAGAGAGAATATGCAAGTTTTTCTCTGAGCCAATTAAAATCCTAATTTAATATTTTTTTAAACCTTAGACTTTTAAACTACTGTTCCTTTTAGTCGTCTTGTGTCAACATGTCCTCTATCTTTCTTAGTTTAGAAATGATGTAGCTTTCTTTATTCGAGACTCTAGTGGGTGATAACTGTTTGGAAGTCAAAGACTTTCTCAATTGTCTTTCATTTTAACTTTAAACATTTAAAAATATCTAACTATATTTAGGCAAATTAAAATAAAATACAAATTAGTAATGTATTTTCCCTTCTCTCTCTTATTTAGTGTCTTTCTCCCTCCCGTATAATTTAACTAAAATCATATAATCTTCTCCAATTCTAACAGGCCAATTAGAAAAGGGTATGAATAAATGCATAGTGAAGACTCTGCGTACTGAACCGTCCTTATTAAATAAAGGGATGAATCCATTTTTGCCATCTTCATTGACAGCCCTCCTCCAACTCACAGCCAGCTGGCAATTAATGGAATCAGATTTAAAACATGCAATGGGGAGAAATCAGCTTCTACATGTCATTCTTACACCAGACATATGTGTGTCTGCTTTACTTGTGCCTGCATTTGTATTGGTATTGCATGTACAAAGTGTTATTTTTCCCATGTGTGCTGGTTCAAAGATATGCAGTATATCTCCTAATACTTAGCCTCCCACAAATATCAGGACATACTGTCAATTTTTCTTAATCAGATTTTAACACTAATTTCAATATAGATTTTAACACTAATTTCAATATAGATAGGCAGATTGCTACTAAATAGTTATGTTAGATAGCTTATTAATACTTATTCCTGTGATTGTCAAAGGAAAAAGAAACAACATAAGCACAAAAACAGAGAGTCACACCTGCGATGTACAGCAACTTGAACTCAGAACAGCTAGGGCTTAATAAAAGTCAGAAAAAAATAATTAAACAATACTAGTCCAATGGATTTTATGTATTAAATTTTAAAAGTTGTCTGGGGAGGGAATCCCATAGATTTATTTCTTTCTTTTGAGAATATTATTCAAAATAAATACAATTTACAGCCAAGATTTTTTTTCTCTGGTGTTTCACCTGAAATTTCCTCATCAGAATTTCATATCAGTGCAGTTATTGTTCTTACTAGGTTCCAGTTACTGAAATGAGATATGAGTGAAATACCTGTATTCCCCATATAATATGTTAGTTAGCTAGCTCAGAACAGGATGCACATGCACAATATACTAAACAGGGAAAAGAGTCATTAGAAATGTTAAAGAAAAAGATGTCTATCAGAATTCCTCCATCTATTCACCTATAGCCCTGCACTAGACAGGTCTATGGAAATTAATATGTAAGCCTCAATGCTCTCCTTTTCTTTCTTTCTGTATTTGAGAAGGTAGAAATCAACTTTTTGCTCCTGGGATGCAGATGCAAGACAGGGAAGAGAACACAAGTGAGAGCAAAGGATGGAACCCGAGCATGTACATGTGGTGAGGTGCTACTCCAGAAAGCCTGAACTCTAGTCCTTGTCCTTAGCATCTTCCATACTTATCTAAGACCGTCTAATGCAAATAACATCAACAATGTTTGAAACAGAACCCAACTGTTTTCTTTCTCAAACTTCTTCCCAGTGAATATTCTCATCAATAAGCTATGACATGAAGCTGGATTTTGTGCCCATGCTTCCATGCCTCACAAGTCCTTTCTTCTCTCTGTACACTGATGTGACCCCAGGAATGGGATGAGTGCTCTCCTCCTTTCATATTTTCTTTTACCTGGCCTACAGCATTCTTTATGGAGATGGGTTGTGCCCACTTGCACCTCTTCAGGCTGAAGACAGGATATTTTCATCTCCCAGCTGCTGGAAATCTATTAAAGCCTTTTAGTTTTTATGTTACAAAAGAGACATTCTCCTGCTCAGTGTTTCTGAATAAAAATGGTTTGTGTTCTTGCAGTTACTGAACTTTAGATGGGGCCTGTCAGAGAATATCACAGAGAAATCTGAAAGAGTGCCTACAGGAAAGCCTAATTTTGAATCCCAGATAGCTAACTTGGGAAGATACCATGCTGTTGAGGTCTTGTACAGCAACACTAGCTTGGGTATTTAAAGACAGAATGAATGATTTCCCATGGCAAAGCACTGCAAGACACAATGAAAAACTTGTCCTGAAACATTCTTATTACAATTCTAGTATTTTATTTTCCAAAGTTACAATCTAGTTGAGATAAATTCTGTAAAGGACTTGAGTTTAGACATTTGGACTATTTGTGAATGCAAATTCCATTACAACTGTATTGACTATGACTTTTTTCACCCTCTAATAGTTGTTCCATTATTTTAACAGTTATAAAAGTGAAATATAAACCATCAATTTCTGGGAACAATTTGCTTTGTGTTCATGTTTATTTATTTATTTTTCAGAAAACTACTCTGCAGCACCATCTAGTGAAAATGAGAAGGACCAGTTATACTGTTTCCATGTTTGGAGAATCTCCATGTGTTTGCAGCCTGCATAGCTTCCTGTATTCTTGATAGAAGTAAGAGAAGAAACACCAAGTCTCCATATAGAGAGTATGTGTGTATCCTCTGTCGTTTCATCTGTCTTGAACAGAAAACCTACCACAGGATGAAAGGCTTTGTTATAGAAAGAGATATAGACTCTTGGGACAAATTGCGTTACAGACAGAATACAAAATACATCTTGGCTACAAAATACTCTTCACTTTAGAACCAAAGTTCCCAAATTTTCATTGTGCTGAATCAAGCACATCATTAACAGCTATCAACCTGTGTTGTTAATGATGGTGTAATTCAGATCAGAATTTCTTCCAGTAACTAATAGGGTCACCAAGTATTCAAAGCAGTGAAGAAAATCCTACACAGAACTGGAGACGCAGACCCTTGTGAGTGTTTAGGGTTCCCTGTTAAGGGTATTTCTCTATGCAAATCTTTCCTTTGAAGGTGGAAAATGGCTTCTGAGGAAACAAAAAGCCTATTCATAACTATCTGTGTAGGTGGTTATATAAATAAATAAAACCCCTAAATTAAATACTCCATCATCACATATTGCAGTTACTACTATAATACTGCATCATACCTGAGTTGATGTCTAGCTCCATCAGTTATGAGGACTGATACAGCAAGTCCCTACTGTGGTCATTGCAGCCATATGTCTGTCTGATCCAGTGTTGGTTGTGTAAGACACATGCAGAGAAATACAAATACTGTCTTGCAAAAAATAAGAAAATGTCAGTCTTTTTGATGCCAAAAGAAATCAGGTTACTTCAGGTCTTATAGTCTCATTCATAGGCTAAGTGGTATTTATCTTTTTTTCCGTCTGTTTTTAAGAACACTAATAAAAGCACAGACACTTACAAGTGAGTTTTTTTAAAATGAAAACAAGTACATTTGTACAAATACAAAATATCTGTTAAGAGATAATTCCTGAGTCTTGCAACCAGTCAGTTAGAATTCCACTGAAGTATAAAATTATTGTTACAAGAACCAGAGTTTTCCAATTCTCCAGACACAAGTGACTAAATGGAAGTAATTGGCCAGAAGACTATCAGACTACCTTTCTCCAGCCTTTTCTTTGTCAGTCTATTTTGACTCAATTCTCAAATTCAGTTAGAGCTTGCAAATATCGATGAATGTTAATGGAACTGAGCCTGAAATTGTATGTTCTTTAGTAGTGCATAGTCTCTAGTTCCCTCTCTGCAGAACATCGTTTGTCTTATCTCAGGCAGTTAGACCATCTGCAATAACAATAACAATAATAATAATATTAATAATTTACATGTTTAACTGTAAAATACTGTATCCAGATTACCAAAGTCACAGAACTTTCATGATGGAACAGAAATTGTCATGATAAAAATATTAAGCTTAGAACTTCTTGAATTTAAAAATGAACTGTGGATTTGAAGATTTAGACATTGAATAAATAGGTAATTTCAAATGTTGAGAAAACCGTGAACATACAAACTAATTCAAGACATTAATTTATTAAGTCTTCCCAGTGCTTAGCTGAAGTATTTTTCTAATGTAGGAAAAGCTAGTTTCACCACCAGATACTTTTACATTCTGCTATAGAGGACAGATAGATTCACAAATAAATTTAACATTCAAAGATGGATAGCAAAGGCTTT
Organism: Chiroxiphia lanceolata; assembly: GCF_009829145.1. NCBI lineage: Eukaryota > Metazoa > Chordata > Aves > Passeriformes > Pipridae > Chiroxiphia > Chiroxiphia lanceolata. The sequence goes on from NC_045641.1 coordinate 19,560,195, forward strand.
TTGTATTTTGAAAAATCTTGAGAGAAAAAAATAGATGTATGCTAAATTATGATGCATAAAATCACAATTTCTGAATAAGTCGAAATTTTCTGTTCATCCTATATTCCATTATACTATCATCAGAACACAATGCCGTGTGAGCTAAATATGCCAAACTTGAATCTTATTGGTTTCATAATACTGTTATACATACTAAAGCCAATATACCTGCCGAATCATTGCGAAAATTCTTAAATTGCCTAAGTCTTCTTTAGACCTTTCTTACTTGAGAGAAAAGGAGGTAAGAGGTAGCTTAGTTATTAAACAATGGGTTGTGCAATAAAGCAAAGGGATCAAAAACCAAAAAAGTTTTTAATCTTTGTTTTTTCACTTACTGTGAACTGTGAAGTGGCTGGTAAAGGAATAGCAAGCACAGCAATGATATTTGAATCTAGTTCTGAAGAAAGAAAGTAAAAATAGGAGAGAATTATCCTACAGTATTCACAAGTTGCCTTAAAGCCCAAGTTTAGATCAATTTCTACTTAAAAATTTACTTTCTGTTCTTTATAGGAGGTGTTTAAATATGAAGAATTTGTAAAAAGGGGTAAAAAATAACAATGAAAAGAGTGAAAGATAATCAGAAATTAGAAGATATTCCATGTTTCATTAGAAATGAACAACGTTTTAAAAAATATATTTTCTTTCCATCTCTGCTCAAATGGGATGACTAGTTATTGAGATGCAGCCAACAGACTATCTACCACATTATGATCTTTGTTCTTGTTCATATGGTCGCTCACTTTGCACCTGTCTATGAGGACTTCAGAGGAGCTCTAATGAAACAGTAGATTTTAATGAACGAGAGGGTGAGGATGGTTGACCACTGAAACAGGTTCCCCAGGGAAGTGGTCACAGCACCAAGCCCGACACTTCAAGAGGCATTTGGACAATACTCTAAGACACTCTTGGGGATGGTCCTGTGCAGGGCTAAGGGTTGGACTCGATGATCCCTGTGGGTCCCTTCCAACTCAGCGTATTCTGTGGTTCCATGACTCTGTGATCAGGGTTAGGTGAGGGCTAGGCAGCAGAAGAATGAACTGCTTCCAGAGCTATTACAAGGGATACAGAGGGAATCCAGTCAGTATCCCAGCAAGATTTGGTGTAGTTGGATAATTATCACAAAGGGAATGTGGCACTCAAAATTGTTAATTCTACTATTCCCAAAGAAACTTGTTTTTTCACCAAAGAACAGAAATTGTGGAAATTTATTTGTATAATATTGAGAATCAGAAAGTATCTTTTGCATTTAAATATTAAAGTTTTAAGAAACAGATTCATTGAGATTTTATACCTAAGCACAGGTACTTCAGCTATTTAAAATGAGATATTAGTGAAGTTTGATCATGCTCTACAATAAAATTTTCATTTTATGACAGGGGGAGAGCTGTAACTCCCCTCATGCAAGACCTAGTAAGGATCACTATGCACGGAGTCACAGTGTGACACAGAATGAACATTTATTAAACATGGACAGGGCTTTTATAGGGAGAGCAGGGACTTTTCTGGAACAAAGGGTGGAGACTGGGAGGAGTATTCCAAGAGCGGTAAATCACAGCAACAAGGGGTTGAACTGTCTGAACCTGGACAAATGGCAAACTGTCTCTGGGGAGAACAGGTGAAGCAGGTAGGACGAATAAGGAGAGGGCTTACATTGAACCAATAGGAAAAAGGGTAACAGGGAACAATACATTTTTATAATAAAATATATTATACTAACAATAAAACAATTGCACAACAGAGTAAAGGCACTGTGAAACAAACACTCTCGCAGTCCCGACAGGCACATTCAGCGCACCATGACATAAGTACATTCTGATGTTATTTTTTTTCTTCTTCTTCTGATTTCTTTTCACTAATTTCCCTCCACCATTCGTAAGTCTTCATCGGGGCACCTCCAACAGTTTTATGAGCACAATAACATGAGGACTTGAGACCCAAACAATTGAGTTGCTAGAGATGTCTCTGTAGATGACATTGTGTTGACAAAGTAGTTATTTGAATGCCTAACTCATGAATCACAATGGTTTCTATAAACATCTCATTCAACACAAAGGTATATGAACTTGAAACAATGTCAGCAAAAAATATTTTTTTCATATGTTCTCCTATTCTATAACTAGTGCAAAAAATCATATGAAAATTGTGTTCAACATGTCATGTACCTATCACAAAAATAAAATCAGAGTGCACCTGGAAACACTCATTTTCATGTAATTCCCATACATATCATGTATTATATATTTATTGCATATTAGGACTACTGCAATTCAAAGGTGAGGTAAATATTAAATATCAGGATGCTGTCAGAGTCCTAGGGACACTGTGAAAGCTTTTTTCATCTCTGATGATTGCTCAGGAGAAAAATTTAGTCCATCCCAGTGCCCTTACTGCCTGGCCTAGTGTTGCTGTAAGATACCAGTCTCCAGCCCTGTTCCTGACTCTGTCTGCTTTGCTCCCAGCTCAACTCCCTTGACTGGCCCTGGTCCTGGCTTGTGACTTGCCTGGTCTGGGATTGTCAATGAACCCTGAGATCAGTGATCAGCAGTGCAGGCTGTGGCCAGTCCCCATGGGACTGGGTCACCCTTGGCTCCCAGCTTGGGTCCCAGCTCCACATCCCATGTAGAGCAGTCTTGCTTACACCAGTTCCTTGCCATAATGTCCTTTCCACACTTTCATCGTCTGGGTATATATTCAATAATCAGCATGGATCTCACTGGATTGATCTAAATCTTTAATGACATAGGAGAAAAGAAATATTTTGATGAACAGTAATATCAGATTATCAGATTATCAGAAATATTATATTATTTCTGATTATAACAGAAAATATTTTCAACAGGGTGATATGCCTTAGACTTGTATTAATCACTTATTTGAATGATGAGAAATTTAACTAAGTGTAAAGCATTGAAAATTTTAGGAAAACTGCAGATTGAAGAATACTGTGAGGACAGTAGATGGAAAAAGGTCATATATCATGTACTTTCCATTTACACTGTGAATGCAAATGTAATAGGAACACTGTATATTTAACAAGATAGTTGGCTAGAAGGTTAATCACAAAGCATAACTGGGATGTTATCATCAAATTAGCAGGAAACCTTCATACTGGAGGCTATTTTACATTCAGTGTCATTCAAGATTTTCATTTAAAACTGGAAATGACAAATCAGACAGTATGCTAAACATAGAAGGATGCAGGAACAAGGGCAATAATTATTACTGAAAACCATTGGAATAAAATGAGAGCCAATGTAGACAGATGCACCATGTGTAAAAGAGGAAGAAATAATCAAGTGTCAGATCCTGTCAGGAAGTGTAACAAACTTTATTGCAGATACAGGTTCTTTTTGCCTCTCAGGATCAACCCATAAATGAACATAGAGGAAAACACTGACTCAGTTGGAAACAGATGAATGGTAGGTTACAGGCTGTGACAGACTGACCCTGATTGAAGGATACAGCGCTACCAATAAAAATGTACTGTGAGTTTAAAACTAGGAGTGCCCTGAATAACACAAACCTTGTGTTACTCTGCTCTATTCACAGAAATTTAGCTTTTGATGAACTTCAGAATAGAATATCGTATTTCAAAAAACAGCTACATGAAGAAGGGTTGATAAGAAATACCATTACATACATGTTTTCTACTACTTGTCATAGTAAGCAACACCTTCTCAGCCCACCCCTGTAGATATGAGCAGAAAAATACTCAAGCAGTAAATACTCCTTTAAGTAGACAGGTATGGTACAATTTGTAACTCAGAAAACTCTAGTTATGAGGGATAGCCTCACAAATCATCTGAAGAGAAGGGAATCCCATGACATGGTAAGAGCTCTATGGATAAGAAGAAGGAAAAGTATTGAACAGCCTATTAGAAACTATATTTATACTGTTTATACCCAGGGCTTTTTCCCCCTTTTTCCTTTGAAAGCTTCGGTATGTTATCGGGATTGAGATAGTCAGAAAAGGTGTGTTTAGTAAAGAGTTGTTGAGGCTTTAGGTTGTGCTTCCAGACATAGCGCATTCTCTGGGACATATAACAGAGGAATCAGATCAAGAACAACACAGGCTCCATCCATACCAGGGCTGACTGTAGCTCTGCTGTTGGTATCTCTAAGGAATCTTCATTTTCCTTAATTTTCTTCATTCCCTTACATTATTTGTGCTCAAGTAGATAGCAGGGTTATTCAGTACTCAGTCCAGTGTAAACAGGCTATCACTATAGTGTATGTTTAGCATTTGGAGTGTAAAACACTGTTAAGAGACCACTGCAGTTCAACCCAAATCAAGAGCTGGTGATTAAGCCCTCTATATTCTCTTTTCTTCCTCCTTGCTTTTTCTTGCACGTATATGCTTCACACAGAGGAATTGACTGTCTTTTAAAAATTATCTTGGTTTGTAGCTGTCTATAAAAAACTTTTTTATTCAAACAAGTTTGGTATGCATATCTAAAATATGAAACTTTAATCTGCTTCTAAGATTACATGATATTTTAATGCAGAATTAGTTCATTAATTCTGTATGCTATAATTGAATGAGCAGAGTTTTAAAAATGGATACCTAATTTTAGATTTATAAGATGCAAAAAAAAAAGGTTCAGAACCTTTTTTCTCATGATTTCTGGAAACCTTGCCTATAAATTCTGAGCAGACAATAAAACCACAACAACAGAATAACTTAAAAGGTGAAAGATAGAGGAAAGTAACAGTGAAAACAAGCAATAAGTTAGACATCTTCCAGGGGAAAAAAAATAGGAGATTTTTTATTAAAATATTATTTTTTCTCAATATTTAGAGAATAAGTGATCCCTGGCCTGTGTTCAATAAGCAGGTGATCTGCTTGCAGCTCTCAGTAACACAAAGGAAAAAAGTTGCCAAGTGGAGTTTCAAATATTAGAAAGAAACAACGAAAAGTGGAAAGAGAAGAAAGAGAAGACAAATTAATAAAACATTTGCTTAGAGAATATACCAAATACACAGTTTGCCTTCAAAACTGAGAGCCCCAACTATTTTTCCTGTAAATACTTTATTTTTAGAGAGAGGACAAGACCATGTACATTTAACATCCCACAACTTTTTCTTCATGGTAACTCTGCTTCAGCAGATGTGTGAAAGTGGTACCTAGGAAGATAGGATGAATCAAGTTAAGCAGAAGCCCAGCCAGAACTTCTGAGGTGGAGGAGAGGAACTCTGGGACTTTCTAAAAGACCAGGGAAAAAACTGAGCATGAATGAAGTCTCACTCAGAAAGGTAACAAATGGCTAAGTACAGCTCTCCGAAAGATCCAATACAGGCACTAATACTTTCTCTCCTTTTCAAATTCAGCATCATCTGTTAATTAAAAAACAAAAAACCAAAAAACCCCACCAAGCTTCAAAAAGGAACAAGATTCTTTTTTAAGGGAGGTGGGGATGAGAGGCAAAAACTAAAGTGAATAGCTTGCAGCACCTGCAGCTGTAAACCTCTCTCACCTTGGTGAGGTTGCAAGTCACTATGTATATGGCTTTCAGTGCTTAACCAAACATGCGAGAGAGTTACTGATGATTTAATATTTAATACATACTAAAAAGAAAACATTTAGCATTGCTACAGTAGGCTCAGTGATACAAGGAATGTGGGAAACATCACTGGTACTGTGTAAGTATGAAAGAGATATTAATGGTACTGATTAATGAAGTAAACCTTAATGAAATGAAGAAAAAGAATGCTTCCAGGATAGAGTTATATTCTTAATTGAAACTAGCATTTTAAACTCCAGATTACAGACTGTATTAATAGGTTGGCGAAGTTAATGCATTAAAATTATGAATATTGTTTTATGCAAAAGAAAAATACATAGTCTAGATAAAATATAAAGGATTCTGAACATTAACAATAATTCTTGCCTTAATCAGTGTTTATATATAAATATTTTGAAATTCCAAAAATTCCGCAAATGTTTTACTGTTCTGATTTATAAGAAGCAGTTTTTCAGAACAAGCAGATACTGTTTTCAAAATATGGCAACCATTCTTCACAGACACCAACTAACAAAATACTTTATAAACACGGTCAGTTTGTTTTCCCTATCTAAATGCTCTGTACTCACAGATTATGAAATGACCTTCTCTTTATTTCCTACATCCTTCAAACTAGCCACTGTCTAGTCAGCTACACGTTCCTGATTGAAAAAATAATGAAAATAATGTTATGGCTATTTTAATGATAAACCTTGAAGATAATTACTACAGAAGACTTGATACTTTATTTTCAAATTCCTGAAATGTTTTTGATGGATTTGAATTTGCCGTTTTCCTTTTGTGTTATTGTAGAGAAACAACCCAGTAACTGAAGACAATAGTCACTAAAACAACCATGTGGGAAACTAGGACAGCTCACTTCCCTGGTCTGGTCTTCCCTGCAAACGAAGGGAAATATTTTGGGAAGGAATTTAGCCTTTTAAGTTCAATAAGCCTCCTCCCACATGCTACCTAGATGGTGAGGTATCTGCATTCAACTAACACTTTCATTTAACATTGGAAAGGATATTTGATAAGCAGCATGTCCATTGTTGTCCTATGAAGGGGAAAATAGAGGTTTTAATCCTCTAATTTAGGAACATGTTGAACTTAGATCTCCTTGTGTTCATAGGACACATGACTGCTATTGAAAAGTTTGGCCCTATTTCCAATTCTTTCTTGTCATGCATTTTAAGTTCAAGCTTTTTTTCCAAGTCAGAAACCAACTTTACAAGAGGATTGTCTCTTCTGATACCCAAATTGGATGGAAATGATCAGTGTGCAGCTCTGAATCAGGCCCATAAACTTCAGCAAGTAGAAGTTGAGGTGCTTCCCCACTGCCTGTCATCAGTTATTGTGTATGTATGAGTAGACCCTCTCTCTTTATAATGGATTGTCTTTTAGAAATAACTTACACCTAACTAGCTAGATCTGTAGTAGACTGGAGCAATTTACCTAAAGTTGTGGATGAACCACCCATGGAAGTGTTCAAGGCCAGGATGGATGAGCAACCTGCTCTAATGAAAAGTGTCCCCACCCACAGCAGGGCATTTGGAACTAGGTCCCTTCCAACCCAAATCATTCTAGGATTCTATGAAATACTTCTACAATTTTTGTGTTCCAATTTGGACTGACCAAAGACTTTCTAGTCCACTGAGACACGGTTTATAGCATGGGGTTTTTCTGCTTCCTCATCTACCTCCCTGCTAGTTCTTGAGTACATCCTAATTTATGTATGTAGCAAGTCAAGTTGCTGGTGGGACCACTGGCTGTGTCCTAGGAATGCAGAGGGCTGTGGATCACCCTGTTGGAAACAGCACATATTTGTCAGGCATTGCCCCTGGCAGAGCCAGGTTCAGGCTGTGGTTGCAGGGACAACTTTCATAGGAATGTCTGATTAAACTACTGCAATACACCCTCTACTCTCTTCTTGCCAGATCAGAAAGTTGGGTGATCACACGGTGAACTTAACTTGGTACAGCCAGAAAGCAGCACTATTTTGTACTGAAACTGATCAGTTCAATCACTTCCTAGAGTTCATAGGTACTATAGCCTTAAAAACGTAATGCAAGGGAAGGTATAGTGATGACAAAATGAGCAGAGAAAGATGAAGAGCAGGAGGTGAAAAGGGAAGATCATTCTGACCTAAACTGTGCTTCCAGTGAATGTGTCTGAAGTTGGACAGTTTGTTAGAAATGTAGCTTGAGTGGACTTAACAGGTTTTTTTCTTTCTTCTTGGCTAAACTCTTTCTCTTCTCTCCTGCACTGGCCATGACTTGCAGTTCCCTCCATGGGCCAGCTGAACTCATGAATGGAGGAGAAAGTTAATGCAGAAAAAAAAAATAGCACCCAATGTGAACCAGAGCCAGAAAGACAGAAGGTGAAGCTACATAAAGAGGAAGGAGGAGCTACACTGCTAGAGTAGAGGCTGGAAACAGTAAGGAGTTGAAAAGCTCTGTGGTGAGCTTATTAGTCAGCACAGGTAATGTACCTGCTCCAAGAGCCAGTGTCTTGCCTGATGCTGAGGTGATTACAACACAATCTTAGTGACCTGTGACAGTGACAGTAGTAATTTCATGTTGCTGAAACGCCTGTATTTATAGGCCACATATATTCTGAAAACAAATAAGAACTGCACAATAATTTGGTGGCCAACTTGTCCATATCTGAGAAAATTATAGAAAAATTTACCTATTTCCACTGACAGAAAAAAACCCCAAACCTCTCTAATCTATCAGCTTCTGAAGACCACTTACAAGGCCATAGTTCCTAGAAGTAACTATTTGCCTGGGTACAAAACAAGACATCAGGTATGGAGCTGTGTCCACTTTCCAACTTTCCAGCTTTCTCATAGTCTTCATCCTGTCTGTAAGGAAAATGTTGCTTGTATTCTTCTTTGCCTGTATAGTGTACCAGGGATTTGACATTTATTTTATGTTTACTGAGAGAGAAATTTTTTGTAGTTTGTTGTTCATGTGTTCTCTCCTCTTGTACCAGCCTTTTGGAATCCAAATGCTAACACAGCTTGCACAAAAATCACTACAAATAATGACAAATAAACTCAGAGACCTGACTAAAAAAATCATCTTTCAGTTAAATCTTTATTTCCTTCTAGCCCAACTGAACCTAACAAAACTAAACCAGATGATAGACATTACCATTCACAAAACATATATATTTAACCTTCTTTCCTAATAATAGCAATAATTAAGGGATGTTGATAAGCACTTGTTTGACAGTGAGATTGCGGAGGCATGTCTTTCCTGACACAGTGGGATATAGCATTAAATTTTAACAATGCTGGCAGCCTCCCAAGGGATGGAGTCAAGGCAGGTGTTAATCCAGTTCAGAGGCAATGGAAAATAGGTGACTTTGAATTACAATGTTGGCTTTGAGTTACAATGCACAGTTTGTATTAAGAATAGAGGATAATTTATGTGATATATGTATTGTAACACTCCAAGTCCCCTTATTTGTTTTCTTCATAAAAATGTTTGGTAATTCTTTCTCTGGGATATTTTTTTGAAAGAAAGAAAGAAAGAAAAAAGAAAGAAAGAAAAAGAAAGAAAAAAAAGAAAGTCTATAACAAGTAAGATGTTAATTAGAATAGTGAGGTACATTCACAGTACTAAATTATTAACTTTCGTTTACCTGGAGTCTAAACATAGAATGCTGTAAATGGAATTTTCAGTGGAAATTATAGTAATGGAATTAGAAAACCACTGTTGGCAACAATAAGTCATTAGCTATCTAGTTAGAACATTTTACACTTTCACGGAGTGTAAACTGTGTTTGTAGATGAAACGGGACCTCTAAACCCAGTACTCCACAGCTGGTAAAACTCCAGTAGTAAGAATACCAAATGGCAAATACCATTGATAAACACTTCATCTTCAGGGCAAAGCAGAGATGAAGTAAGAGATGAAGAAGATTTTGCAAGTATTAATAACCTGAAAGAGAAGAAAAAAATTAAATAGTTGCAGGAAAAGTGGGTGAAGACATCTTGGTGTAAACTTCCAATTGCTTTATTAGTTGCATTTATGGTTCACTAGTGCTAGGTGGGATACAGAAATCTTAGCTAACCTGAGCAAGAATGGAGAGGACAAAACTAAGAGCTCTGACTTTCTGTCAGTGATAGCTTTCCTATAAGTATAGTTCGCTCTAAAATGTTTCATCATCTGATGGAGAAAATGCTATGACAGTGACCAGAAAAACCTCCAAATTATTTTGAATTTTGCATTGCCAACCCTTGGGATCTTCACTACAAACTCCCTGGGTATGAACACTCAATATGCTTATCTATGTAAGCACACATTTTTTTCCAAAAATGGCATGTACAACACGGATCTGACTAGATTTTATTCTATCATAATAAAGTCAATCTAATTTGTTTAGAATTGCTAGTGCCATACTGTCAAAAAAGCATCTGGTCCCATAAAAAGCTTCACTTTTGGCATTACAGCACTTTATGCCAAGAAAACTTTCAGCTAAAACATTTGGAGCATATTTTAAAAGTCATTTAATTTTAAAGGATGTGATTTTATGTATGTGGAAGAAAAGCCTAGTTATACAAGTAAGTATCTAAAGTTTAAATGGTATTTTCACTGTGGTTTTTTAGCTCGTAGGCAAGCGTGGCGCAGGATTTAGATGAGCCCAGTGCAGTAGGCAAGAAGGTAGGTTGGTATGTTAAGACTTTTTTGGATTACATTTTACAGATGCTTTAAACTTGTAACCTGGTTTGCATCCATAACACACATTCCTTATCTTGTATGCCTTTCTCCCCAGAAAAGCATCCTGCATAAAGAGAGCTGTGTTGCCTAATAGCTTAGAAGATTTGGCAAGTATGTTGCGTTAAATCAAGCAAGCCTGCAAGGCTTCCTTGAAGTGCTTCTTGGACAGACATACTTCCTTTTCCTGTGCTCTAGTTCACTATGTAAGAGTTACTTAGGTATTCAGGCATCGTCTGTGCTATTTTGAGCTGTATACTGCTTGAAAAACAAAACAAAATGAAAAGATGTATTGGTTGCAATGCATACATTCTGACTTCTGGGAATTAATGTTCTGCCAGTAAGTGGGTACAGTGTATCCTGTCTGTCAAATTTCAATTCCCTTTGTCCCCTGAGAACAGTAAATCAGCTGCATTAGCCAGTGTAGCCATCTAACTGAACTTGCAGCTCCTATGCTAAGTTAGTCTTTCAGCATCCAATCAGGCAGTAAATGTCTCCATGTATCTGTGCTTTAAAATTTAATGAATATGATCACCTTTGATGTGTTTTGGAGGTTTGTTTGATTGTTTTTCAGGAAGCCAAAAAACACCATGACTATATGAAATTAAATAAAAATTGCTTTAATCTTTTCTAGTGTCTTTCTTGGAGGTTCATAAAAATAATCTGTTTGTGTTTATTTTATTGATATCAAATGTCATTTTCAGAAACAATTACATAAAGAAATTTATTCACTCGCAAATACCAACCCAAAAGTTCCCAGTATGGAAAACCGCAACACTTGTTTTTCAGCATTGAAGCTTCTATCCAGAAAGAAGTCCTCACTAAGTTCTAGGTGAATTCATGCATGTCATTTAAAGGTAAACATTGATTTGCTATGTACCTGCACATTGGTGGACTCAGTCACTGAGGAATTCACATAGTCAAAGACCAGTTTTAGGAGCTTTTAAAAGAACTCATCTTTAACGCACAGACTGCTAACATGTTCAGATACTGTAGGCTCAGCTCTTCCCCAGCTCTCATGGATGAACAAAATAGGCAGACACACTGAAGTTAATAATTACACTGGTGCAAAACTGGTACCATTAAGTGTTAAGAACTAGATTTCCCTTTTGACCCGTTAAAGTTTTACATTAGGTCTATAGCTGTTTTCTCCTATTTTGTCTGGATCACCTTTTAGTCACTATGCCTGGGCTGTTTTAACAGCCATACCGCTTTTGGGTTACATGGATATGTATCCCATTTCAAGTGACTATGTGCTGCTTGGGTCAATGTTACTTGTGTAACATATCTCTCACATGGATAACAATAAGAAATTTTTCTGATTCAAAGATCACCAAATTCTAGTGCCGGTAAAATATAGATAGATCAAATGTATTCTTTGCCCGAGTAAGAACTTTCCATAAATGATACTAATGAATTAGAAAAATTCAGTACTAAACCAAGTTTTATGCATTTTGAGAATAATTAATTTAATTTACTATTTCATTATAAGAATTATATAGTACTTTGTTGGGAATTCTCTTTGCTTTTGAACAATGCATGAGATTATGTTATTGTAGTTGCAACACTCAATAGCAAGCAGTTCCTGAATAATATTCTGCCATTCAAACATCTCATACAAACTTGTTGTTACCTTTTTAACAGGGTAATTTGCAACTCATTTGGGAGTAATTTTAATGTTCGCCTGGCATCTTGAGTTCCGCTTTCCTCTTCTGACTCATGGCATCAATGACCTGTATAAGGAGAAATTGTTTGCATAGCCCATGCTTTTATGCTTGCTTGCTTGCTTGCTTCAGCATTGACATGCACTGGATCTGTTAAAAAACCAAATAACAGGAAAGAAAACTCTTCCTTTCTCTGCATAACAGCTGCTGGAGGCACCAGAAAACAAATACCTGAGATATATCTAGCTCATTTTTCAGGTGACCTCATTATGAAAAACAGGAAAGACCCAGACTTCTGTGTTTGCTTTATAAAATGTTGTTTGCCTTCACTGGCTCTGTTGGGATTTAGGGACTAAGTGTATGACAGGAAGCTCAGGGAAGCAGTCTACATTGTCTGATGCTATTGTTTTTCTTTTGAGTTCACTAAGTTCATTTCCACTATACTGTTTTTCTACCAGCATGTTTTTGAGTCAGTTTAACTGACTGGAACTGAGTGTCTTAAAATAATCTGACAGCAGATTTTATCCTATCTTTTCCTTTTTTTTTTCTTTTTCCTTTTTTTTCCTTAAATCCATAGCCAGGGATCTGCGGTAAAGCTTTGACTGAGGAGCACTTAAAGGGAATTTAAGGGTTTTGGCTCAGTTCTGCTGAATAATAGCCAGTTTCAGCAAATAACAGAGCACAGACAGTGTCTCTAGCAGTATGATCAAAGAAGAGTGAGTCTCCCACTAGCAAAGAAAATTTGAGCTAGTCCTCTCATCTGAACCAAAAGAAATCAATTCCAGCTTTACAGTTTTTACAAAAATTAATTTTTTTTCTTTACTTGTGGATTCAGGCATTGATTACATCTTCAGAATTTGATTCTTTATTGTTTGAAACCATATTTTCAGGGCAACAGACTGATTTGACCAGCCTATTTGACCCTTGGTATGAACTGCCATTCACTGAAGAGACTCACAAATAAGGATTAACCTAGAAATAACACTGGAGAAATGAGTAAATCATGTCATGAGCCAGGGAAAAACTCATTTCTATGTTGGGCAGGGACTGAGAGAAGCATGAAACATGAGGTAATCTACAGATAAGATCAAGATAGGTGCCAAATATATTATTTTGGCATAGGAGACATTTGGGGCTGTTCACTTTCAGCTGTTCTGGCCACACCTAGACCACAGAATACAGAAACATTTTAGCATTCAGTCTGACAGCACACCTTCATTCATTTCCATTTTGCATATGGGCAGGATAGGTGCATTTACATACACAAGGAACCTACATATACCAATAATGTTAGAACTATAGTGTGCACCATCAAGTACATCTGAGACCCAGCTATGTGAAGGACCAGAATCCAAGACCTAGTGAGCACCAAGAGATAACTACAGACACCACTTTCAGTTTTTATCTTCCGTGCTGTAAAACATGCTCCATATTTAAACAGGGTAATCTTGCATTGATCCCCCACGCTACCACTGTCCTGATTTTATCTTCCTGAACTCTGCCCTCTTCTGGGAGTAAAGAATTGAGGTGAATAAGTCCATATACTACTATAACAAATATTCTTGAGATTTTTTTCTTGTATATATAGCAGTTACAAACCCCAAATTATTATTCCCTCAGCTGTGAACAAAACATTCAATTATATAGAGTAACTCAGCTTTCCACATTGAATCATTAATTCTCTTTGATTAAAAAGCACACACATGTACATGTATCTAAGATATAATAAGTAGTAATTACCTTTACCTTCCAGAGACTTTAAATTCTTTTACCAACTCAACCATAATAAAGACAAATGTTAAATAGGAAATCTGGAATTTTCACATAGCACCAAGTTAAAGTAGCTAAAATTGTAGTCACCAGGTAATCACTAGTAGCAGATGTCATCAGTAACCCTATTTTATGTCCCATCTGAAATATGGAATTAGAAAAAACTGTAATACTCGAAGAATGTGTATTGACTCTAAGGATGGAATTCAGCTCTCTATTAAGGCAACATTAATTCAGGTTAATATCTGAGATATAGGGTACAATTCAGTCACCTGAATTAGACATAGGTGTTTCATAATGTTATCTGAAGTGCCCTAGGTGATCTGAGACCTGCAGCTTTCTGGATTAGCAGGTGAGGTGTTGACAGGACAAAGTAGCACATCCATAACTGGCATTACAAGCCTTTGTTTGGATAACTGAGCTGCTTCCATCATATTTACTAAATCATTATGTAATGCCAACCTTACCATTTGTATAAGCTTGAAAAATCATACAGGATAGTAGCATTTAAATAGCTATGATATGACATAACATACACAAATGTAGTGGGAGTGAAAATTATTTTTATCGGAAAATCACACTATAACAAATTAAGTATTGAATACCTAATCACATCTAGCCTAAGAAACGCCAAACTACCAGTCTGTATCCAGAAAGGACATTAAAAACTGTATTTACCTACAGGAACAAGGCATGAGTACAAGCCTCAGTGGCGAGACTTTAACTATGCTGGTGAAAGGCATGTCAGAAAACACCACGGGTAATAAAAGAGGCAAAAGTTGTAAGAGAAAAGAAAGAGCAACAGACAGCGTGGTAATGCAGAAAGGAAAACAGGATTCACTGTGTGAAAGCTGGAAAGGAGATGGGAAAAGGAAGAATGAGAGAATGAGTCTAGAAGGCAAGCATTAGGGGAAGGAAAATATCATATTGAAGGGAAAACATGGTTAAACAAAACACATGGACAGAAGGAAAGAGAAAAGAAAGGGATTGCTTTGAGAGTTTCATGGCTATGTGATAAATGGAAAACATTAAGAAACTCTTATTAACTTTCCCCAGAAGCTGAATCCTACAGTTCTCTGTTCAGGAAGTATTTCACTTGAATTGCTCAGTATGTATGTAGAAAATAATAGAAGTGATTGATTCTACATATGTTGTATTAAATAGGCTTTTCTACAAACTAAACCTCAAAACTGTTAAAATAAAATTCACATATACTAGATCAGCAGTTTTGCCTTCAAAAGCTGGCTTAATCAAATCATGTGGTATCAGAAAGAATTGCATAATACTTTTTTTCTCACTCCCATCTAGTCTTGCTAATACACAATCGCGTTTATATTGCAGAAAACATACGATGCAAGGCTGCATTTCCTATAGACATAAATGCTCATGAGTAAAAAATGCATTGTGTGAGTGATTTGTTTTGACAAGGTCCCTCAGAGCATCTAAGC
The DNA here is from genome assembly GCF_009829145.1 of Chiroxiphia lanceolata. Lineage (NCBI taxonomy): Eukaryota > Metazoa > Chordata > Aves > Passeriformes > Pipridae > Chiroxiphia > Chiroxiphia lanceolata. Next base: position 19,575,344 of record NC_045641.1, read on the forward strand.
AGTTCCCCTGCATGTAACTGTCGCAATCAAATACGAATTGATCTAGACCTCACTACAAGGATTTTTCTTCTCACTGAACCGAAACCTCTGTGCTGAATGGGACAGCAGTCAGTTTTACAATGAATTGTTTATTCTGCCACTTAAGCAATTATCTTCAATAGCACCAGTGTCAGACACCAAGTATATTCATTGAAAGCATTATAAGTAAACTGGTGATGCAATGAAATTACTGGGGTTTACCATGTGTCAAAGGGAAGCATGATTTCACTTCTAACTCCTCTCTTAGCTTTTGATTTCAGTTTTCAGAGGTACCCAATATAAAAAAAAGAAAAAGTTCATCCTATAAATGTTACTCATTTACTCTTTCTCCATGGAGTAAAGTCACTTTTGCTGTTTGAGTTTGGCTCCTATAACCAAAATGGAGTAGGAGATGTTAGACACATCCTTTGCCAAATATCTAGTTTACAGACTGGAGGCTCAGCATGCTTTAACCCATCTGAAAATCCTGCACAAATTACAGGACTTCTGTGGCTTGTGTTCTGATTTATTCCTACTGCTTCACACCAAATATTATTCAAAGGAAGAGAAAGAATCTGTTTATAATATTCTTCATTACTCTCAAATCAGTGTTGAAAAAGTGACCAGGAAAATTCAGGCAGAACATGGATATCAAATTAATCAACAGATGAACTTGGTATTTATTTGGGAAATTTCCTTTCTTTCCGGAATATTTGATTCTTTGTAGTATTTTCAAAGTAATGGTGACTCCAAGAGATTTCTTTGAAACAATTTAAAACCTGAAAAACTAAACACATCTTAACAGGTTTTCTACAGATATGCTTTAGAGGAAATTAAAGCCTCTAAAATTAATTAGAAGGATTAATTAGAATGTTTAAGAGCCTTCTAAGCTGTTTAAAACCTGTGTACTGTGTATATATCAGCTTATCAAACAGTCCCTCTGGTATTTTAAATTTAATGTCAGTGAGAGAAATATGTTTCCTTATTCTTCTGTGTAATGATTTAAGTTTTAAATCAAAAGTCCGCAGCAGCTGGCTACCTGGCTATACTGTCCACCAGCACGACAAGTTTGTACAAGCAGTTTCAGTATCAGAGTTGATTACTTCCTTCTCTTCCACCACGATCATATCAGCAAAGCAATGCACAACAAGAAGGCAGGACTAAGCTGATGAAGAGACAAATGGTGTGACAGATATAAATGGTGTTTTCTCTTGGTAGTGCCACTTGAAAGGAAAGCAGGAATTAATACGTGTCCAGTAAAACTGGATACAACAATATAAAAAGTAGGAATGTCCTCATGAAAACTTGTAATCTGAATTCTTATTTAGCTATAGATATAAACTTCTTCAGTTAGGAATAACAAAATAAGTGAAGACTTTTTTTCTCTTCATAAACAGAGAAACTGTGTTCAAATTGTTGCTTTTGTTATTAGACCTTTTTTACACAAGAAAAAGATGGTAAATACAATTCATGCCGTTTTCAAAGTTCATATATACAAAGTTAATATTTTATAATTTTCTTACATTCTTATAGATTAATTTAGCAAACGTCAGAATCTTTTATGGCAGACAGGTCTTATATAAATGTTTATATCAATTTAAATAATTCCATTCTGGCAGGACTGTGTCAGTTACAAATGTAGAAAAACAAATAACATAACCCATCAAATATATTAGCTGTAGTATTCCCGTAAATTCTTATTCTTCATTCACGATGTATTATCCAGGAGAACTCACCCATCACGAACCATTTAAATTATCTCTTTAGACTACATTCATGGGTGGACTTTCACAGGATGGCAAGTAGATATCAGCATATACACATGCTAGTCAGATCAAATGTGCTACTAGACTGAAAACATCTCAGACATATTAATCCTGGTACTTGGATATACCAGTGGTCAGGACCTTCCCAGAAACAAAGGCAGAAAAGTTATTTTTTAATGCAAACTGCTGGGTATTAAATACATTTGGTAAATAAGGTATTTGTCTGATTATTCAAAAGGTATATTCGGAAAATTCTGACATAACTTCTTGCTTTTATAATCTATTTTGACAGCCACTGGAAATCATTATCTACCAAAGCTATCTGCTATTATGTTCTAACAGATAGCTGACAATAACTCAAATGTGCAGCAATACTTAGTGATGCTTAGTAATGTTAAACAAGCAACTTGCCTTGGTTCTCAGGCAAGTACCAAGCCCTGAGTAGTTGTTGAGTCTGAGCCTTGGAGACAACATTCTCGAGGTCATCACTTTAGGCTCAAAATTGAGACGTCACTGATACATGTGATCTATCTCTTCAAGAGCTGCCTACTTATACTTATTTTTAACAATCTAATTATCTTTAATAGAACAAAGTAAGGAAAATGTCATTTCTTTTCATGATTTTCCTGAACAGATTTCAAATTTTTCCATCTCGCTTTGTCATTTGAGTTAACTACAGGCTCCTAAAGTACTAATCTTAAAAGTACAACTAGGAAGGATATGCTTTTTGAAAGTCAGACCTTTTTAAAGCATATCATTACAAACTTTTCTAGACTGTGCTTTTGCCAAGAAATGTTGAACCAGATGATCCTTGAGGTGCCCTTCCAACCTATGATTCTATGAAATGTTCACAATCACCATGCAGTTTTGAACATCTGGGACACTTGTACATATTCTTCCAGGGTGGTTTGAAATTCACTTGTGTTAAGTGCAAATTCAGGTAGCACAAACAATGGAGCTGGAACAGGTAATGTAATATCACTGCAACAGTAGTATCCAAAAAAATGAACATCGGGTAAACATCGGGACAAAAGTAAAGCAGCAAATCTATTTCTAACCTGCATGATTTTCTAGTATATTTTCTACACTCTTTAGAAGAGTTTTTTATTGTTTAAATTGCCTTCTGGTGCTGATACACACTATAAAATACAATTCTAGTCTTCATGTACTACACATAATATACATTACACAAAATATATAATCCTGTGTTGAATTGAAAAGACAACAGTAGCAATCTGTTTTCTGGGATATCACCTCCCATAATCAAAGCATTAAAAGAAGTTTTCAAGTTGCAACAGTGCTTCACTAGACCAAGGTCTCAGTTTCCACTGGCGATGTTGCAATCACCTCAGTGATGCCTTACTTTCAAAAAACGGACTTGTTCATTTTTCTATTGAAAGTAAATTGATTGTGAAACTGCAGCTTGAATTTGAAGAATGAGATTCAAAGATGTTGGTGAACAAAGAAAAAACTGTTTAGATATCAAAGCATGTGCATGGGACAGGTCTGCTTCCTTACAATTTAATTAGGCTTTGGATTAACACGTACAGGACAAAAAATCATCCCTTCCTCTTGCATTCATCCACCTGGCAAGTTAAAAGAATTATTTCAGCCTGCATAGCCTGGTGCTGTTACAGCACAAGGAAGTAGAACAGAGCAGTCAAGATCTCTAGTACATCTTTTGGTCGACAGCAGGCTGAGCACAAGCTGACAATGTGCTTGGGTGACCAAGAAGGCCAAGAGCATCCTGGCCTGTATCAGAAATAGTGTGGTCAGCAGGACCAGGGTAGGGATCATCCCCCTGTACTTGGCACTGGTGAGGCCACATCTCAAATCCTGTGTTCGGTTTTAGGCCCCTCACTAGAAGAAAGACTCTGAGGTGTCTGAGCATGTCCAGAGAAGGCCGAGGAAGCTGGTGAAGGGTCTGGAGCACAAGTTTGATGAGGAACAGCTGAGAAAGGTTGTTTAGCCTGGAGAAAAGGAGGCTCAAGGGGGACCTTATTGCTCTCTACAACTACCTGAAAGGAGATTATAGCAAAGTGGAGGTCAGTCTCCTTTTCCAAGTAACCAGTAATAGGACAAGAGGAAATGGCCTCCAGTTGTGCCAGGGGAATTTTAGATTGGATATTAGAAGAAATTTCTTCATTGAAAGGGTTGTCAAGCATTAGAACAGGCTGACCAGGGAAGTAGCTGAGTCACTGTACCCAGACATAAGACATGAAGATGTGGTGCTTAGTGATAAGATTTAGTGGTGGGCTTGAAAGCACTAGGTTAATGGTTAGACTTGATGATCTTCAAGGTCTTTTCCAACCTAAATAAATCTGACTCTATTGTATGATAATTTTCCACTGTGTTTTAGAAGAGTAAAAGAAATATTTCATAACAAATATTTCTTTCTTTCTAGGATGGTTAATCTTTAAAATGCATTGGATTTATACATTCCAGATTATATATGACGAAGAACAAAAGAGAGTTAATAGGAGTCTTGGAAGAAATAAATCGAAAGACCTTTATTATCTGCTTACTGTTCTCACAATGGCTCTGACAGTGATTGAAAACATTTCTCTGGTTTTGGGTGCCAGCCTAGCACACCACTAATAGTGAGCAGACAATCTACAGTTCTAGATATTATGAAGTTTCCTCTCAAAAACCAGATCTCCTTCTCCATCATTTTTAACATTTTACAAGTTCTACAGCTGTAGCTGGATTTAGCTGTTCAGTGAAAGATCTTTAACACAATCATGTTACCATTTGTCCACAGCAGTGAATTGAATGCATGTAGTTCTGATTAATTACATTAGAATCATTCACTCATAGGATTACAGGCTTAATTGGAGAACAAATACAAGTCAAAATGGACTACTGCTGGATGCCCCAGGAGATTGTCTTACTGAATCTTTAACAGACTGATCTTGTGTATACAAATATGGTAAGACAATGAGAAGAAAAAGCAAAGGGAGGTTGCCATCAAGTTGTGAAACCATCAAGGAAGTGGGGAACTTATATTCAAAGTTCATGAAAATGTAACAGATGCTGTCTGTCAAATGAGCAACTCTGTTTACAATTACAAGAAATGTCTTTAACAAAAGCTGGCATTTGGCTACATTTGCTAGATTTGTCTTTTGTTACAATCCAGATGTTTGTGCGGGTTTGCAAACGTGTTTCTTGAGGTCTGTTCAGTTTTTTGGACATTCTTGGCTGAATTTTGCCTACTCAAGAGGGTTTTTTAGTGTTTTCAGATGGAAACCATGAGAAATTTCAATGTGTTTCATAAGAACTGGGCAACAGCATGCAAAATAAGACAACTTTACACTGTTAGTCATCATGTTTCCAAGGGTCATTTGAACCAATGCTAACTTTAGTTTCTTGTAATCTCTGTATATAGCATCAAAGAACTATTCTAGACATACTTACTTCAAAAGATATGGTCAGATCCAAGTGTCCTGTAGCAGGGCATTTCAGCTGGCTCAGGCCAGTTATGTGATGTTGTGGCTATAAGAATTCAGGATCTGAGCTGGATCACATCTGGTCAGCTTGAAATACAGGAGGGTGAGGTCTGTCGGCATCTGGTCACAACATAATATTTATTTCTTATGAACATCCTGATTAAGGAGATTCAAAATGGTTATTATGTAACAACAGATAATACAGTTTTACCTGAATCACTGAAAATTGAACTGATGCTATTTCCTTTCCAACTTCTTGACTTCTTAACTAGAACCAGTTTCAGCAGTCTGTTTTGTTGGTATGAGCTTATTTTGACTTTAGATTCTGCAGGGTGATTCAGATCATATGTTGGTATGGTTTGTTAAAAGGGAGGTTTAATCACAGGTGGGAGCTGTCAGTGCTGCTATAATACAAGCACATATTACTTGTACACCTAAATGATTATAATTTTGTTCTTCTTTGGCCCCATGAAAAGGAAAAGAAAATAAATTCTATTTATGTTTTGACTTTTTCAGATCTGGACCCCAAAATAGCAGCATCATAAATTAAAAGTTACTGAGATGTTTTAACTCTGTTTTTTATTGTTAGACCTTTTCCCATACATGATGTCCAAGAGACAATTGACTAGTGTGAAAAGTATTGGGAAGGGGCCTCAATAAACAGCATGATATCCAAGAGGTGATCAACCCTTCAGAGACAGATCGAGGGGGGCTGGGGATGAGGAAGGAGGACAGTGCAAAACCTTCTCAAGAAAAAAATCAAAATCCAGACACTTACCTGCCCCCAGGATTCCTCCTGATTCCAAGATCACAAAATGTCAAGACACAGCTGGGCAGTGGGAGCCCTTTCCCTAACTCTGTAGGGCAGTCATGTGCCTTGGAGTTAAAAGCTATTGCTCAAAGGGCTTCAGCATTTCCATAGGGTGTTTTGGCTGGGAGTTCAAAGCACAGTAATGGCAGCCTGTGAGTAAGGTGATGTGGATAAGGACTTCTGTGAAGAGAAGTGGAGGAGGGAGTTTTGAATAAAACAAATTCATGGAGAAATTCTGTTTACCTTTTTCTCACTGAATCTTTTTTATTGAGTCTTGCTGGGAAGCAGAAAAGAACTATTTAAAATATCATACACCACAGATTTCATGTGCAGAAAACCACAAATCATTATATCAAATCAACTCTAACCAAAGTTAACAAAAAGACCAGCTCACAATTTTTCAGGCAGATAAAGCCTTGAAAGTCAGCAGATGTACCTGGGGGATGGCAAAAATTTAAAGTGATCCCTTTTATATCAGCCTGACCTAAATTACCCTCCTGCCCTGCTATAAAAATACAAGTTTTAATTAAAGCATCCTGCATGTAAAACTGTCTTCTCCTTAGTAACAGTGTAGCATAGTAGCCTAGTGACTAAATAATCCTCTATCGAGAGTTTTATTTTATATCCTCCTCCATCGCCACCTTCTACATCTTACTCATGAGTAAAGCTTTGGCAATTTCGTGTTGAAAGCAACAGTTCTTAGTTGCATTGCAAATTATTTTTGTGTAATATTCAAATCTATTTTCATCATAACTTTTGCATACACAGCCTATCCATATGTATGACACTGAAAATTCTGCTTTGCTTGTGTACCTATATCTGCAATATGGGATGACATTTCTTTTGACACAATTTGGCAATTGCTACAAAAGGTGGCATTTTCAATAGTATATATCTAAACTGGGATAAGTCACAGTATATAATCATATTTTATGGTTTCAGTTCTCTCAATTTTTACTGAGTCAGAAAGATTTTTGGTTACATGGAAAACTAACTTAGTTAAAGTTAGATCCTTGATTTTGCTCTCTGAATTTTTAAGTGTTTGCTATCTTCCCTAGTAAGTAATTCCACTTATTTGTAGTCTTGGGAGTCCAAGGAGATTTGAAATGCATTATCCAGGTTTGCTTTTCTTTTGTCTCCTGCCTTTTTTCTCCTACATTGTTCAGCACTGCATCAGCTGGACACTGAACAGAGGTTTGTCTAAATGTCTGGGCTAATTTCCAAGTAGGTTCTTTGAACAGATGTTCCCACTGAATTTTAGCAAGGGCTTGTTTCCTTGTGCCTAGAACCTGCCATATGTTCACAAAAAAGGCACATTTTTTTTCTGGGGAAACTGCCTTTTATACTCAGATTCAGTGAAAGCCATTAGTTCAAAGTTCAGACCACTCTTTAGTTATTCAAATATGCATATATATGTGTATATATATATATGTATCTTTTTAATTAACCACGTACAATAAATAAATTCCCTATATTGCACATTTTCCCATATCACTTAATAAACACTGGGTTTTTTAGTGCAGGAGAAACCATCTCGTTCCTTTTCATGAGAAGTTTCAGCATCATTTCCTAGTCTTCAGATCACAGGCTGCCCAAGTAGAGTCAAGATTGTATTCTTCTTTCTGATGAATTTGCTCAGATGTTAGAATATTAAGAATAAAATGTGAATTTTGAAATTTAGTGACAATGAGTGCAGCTGAATATTCACAAAACCTGTTACAGCTGAACACATTTTGCATTGTAGTTTTTAAGTAGCTGACATGCGACACAACTTGAATTCCAGTGACAAAGAAGACATTTTCTTTGACTTGGCCAAACATAACAGTTACAGAAATCTTATCTGAAGAGCAGAGTCTGATTTCCTTCCAAACAACAGAAATATGAAATATTAGTGCTAGGAATCCAATGTTTAGGTCACATTGCCTGAGAGTAAATCTACATGTTTAGGTGCAGAAGACATGTATCCACTGTGACTAAGCTCTGAGCCAGACTACCACAGGAGAACAGTGTTAAGCCTGAGCTAATAAGCCTCACTAATAGAACAGATATCCTAGTTTACACTGAACACTATGCCAATGCTATTCTGCAGTTCTAGACCACTGCACAAAAACCGTGTGTGTGCAGCTGCCTGCACCCAGCCATGAAGTCTCTGCTCTTTTCTCTTCCTCTCCATGTCATACTTGGACTATTGGGTATGATCTGAGAATGTTGGTTCAGGTTTGCAGAAATTAAAATTATAAAAATTTCAAACATTTATTGAAGAACTAGTTATTTTACATAGCCTTGGTAAAAAAAAATAGACTTTGTTTTTTTCCCAGGTCTCTGGAAACATAGTTGCTTCTTCAAAAAACCTACTAAAAATGAGTTCAGTGATCTAGATACAAGTTTGCAAGGCATAATTATATCAAGGGAATACAGGGACATCACAGTCTGGAAGCAACTTGAGCACGGTTTTTTTCATAGTAGTAGACTCTCAACAGAATTAAGTACTGAATTTACTGGAAATAAATGCAATTGTGCAAGATTTCTGATATCCACAATTTAAAACATTACTTGTTTATATATTTCAGAACAAATCTTTTGAAGTGAGAAAAGAATCTCGTGTAATTGATTTGAAAAAGAGCATGTTCTTCTCCCAATCTCTCTCAATGGCACCACTAGGAGGAAACTGCTTGAAAATGTTATCTCAGCCAATACATGTTTTACCTAGACAAAAAACCAGTCCTTATTTGTTGTTATTTTAAAATTGTAGTCCCTTTGCTTTGCCAAAACTCATTCTAATACTTTCCAGTTTGTGTGGCATTTAATTCTTTCTGTGTCATTTATTCATATCCACAATAAAAAACGTAACACCTGTATAGGAGTCCCTGAAAAAATGAATCCTTTTTATGAAATTAGTTTTTTAGAGCGCAAAGGAGCATGAAGTGGTCAGCACTAATATTTTGATAGATTGAAAGATTATTGTTAAGAACTTAATAGAAAAGGTATTTTGAAAGCATGTTAAAATCATTTTCACAGAAGTCAACATTTTCTTCATTATAATTCACTAACTGTGCTCTACTCTGCAGCTTATATAACCACTAGAATGTTACTGGAATTAGTCCATATTTAGCAGTGTTCCAAGTAACTGGTATTTCTCAAAATCATATTTATGCTCCAATAAAAGAAATTCTAAAAAATTCCTGTCACTCATTTCAATGTTATTACTTATAGAGCAAAACTACTTTATTTTTCTTGAGTCTTCTATGCAGTATGCACATTGCACTCTCTACCATGTTTTTTTTTGCAGGAGTCATTGCTTTACAAACACAAACTAACAGGACCCATTATGTTTGCCTGAGGAGTATTGACTACTCACAGACATAGATTTTCATTCTTACAAAAGTCGTCCTTATAAAAACGAATGAAAACACTGATGTTCTCAGTCTTTCAATACTTATCTAAAAAGAGTAACAGCAAGCATCTTCATCCTCATTAAGACACTTTTTTTCTTTTCACATTTACAAATTCCAAATTTAGATCTTATTATATGCTAACGAGCATTGCTGCACTGTGGTGTGCGAAATTCAGAATTGAATTGTTGAATTTAACAGGAATGGCCTGGATTTTCTGCATACATTATATGTCTCTGAGCCAACAGAATTAATTTTTAAAGTATGACAAATTCTACTTTTAGACAATGAATGTGGCAACCCAGCAGGAAATGGTTATGACTTTGTGTATTTTATCTCTTCTTTATACCAAATGTGTTCACCCAATGGCCTCATATCTCATAGTTCATAAATTACTAGATTTATAACCAATAACCTTATAATGATTATTGCAATAACAGCTATTTATAACTCTCTTCTAGTACTAAAACAGTACAACCTACAGTAATTTCCAAATTTTTAGACCAGAAAAAAGTAGGAGGGTAACTTTATAACATTGCTGTAGTGTGTTCCAGTCTTTGTTCAAGAAAGTTGTCCCAATGAACAGAATGGTCAGTTTAATAATTAAATTAGAATAGAATATCTGTGTGTTTAAGGACCATAAAGTAGGAGTTTTCTTGAAGATGGACCCTTTCCTCATTCCAAATGTAAAGGATTCTGTTACAGTGATTATAATGATAATACTAAAATAAAAGAATTTTATCTAACTTTTAAACAGTGGCTACCTGTATAATTTTTTTCCCTCTGATGTATTATACTTAGCGTAAAGTAAGGAGTGGTAGCTGGAACTGATGTGAGGCACTAAAATATCTATGGGGAAATTTGTAGGCCAGAGATCCAGGAAGAGTTTGGTCTGAAATGGCTCAGTAGAGCTACTAACATTCCTTGATACAACAAAAAAGTTATTTAATTAAGTTTTTGAATGAAAGTTATGAAATTTTAGGAAGAAATATTTGCAGGAGAATAGCATCTCCTAGTATGTTTAGATCTACAAATAAACTAAATTGACCCAAACCCATTTATTTTTAAATGCAATATCTGAACTGGAAGTAAATTTTGTTCTTCTTATAATGTTCATGTGCTTTTCTATTTTTTACAAAAAAAAGGTGAATAATCTTATAAACAATATAATACTGAAGGAACTTTCCTGCCATTACTTCAACTAATAGCTGATTTCTCTTAATTTCTGTATTTACTCATTGAATGGTGAAAGGACAAATTAAATCAACCAACTGAAATACCACACCATGTATATATATATAATTCTACCAATATCTTTCTTCCAGTGTTTACGTCTTTAAGACTTATTTGTGTGGGTAAACAAAATTCCCTGTACTGGTTAAAGTTCCTATTGTTTTCTACTCCTTTTTAAACTTCACTCTCTTAATTTTTTTCTTAACAAGCTTATGTTAAAAAAACAGATGATGTAAAATAACATGAGGGTGGAAGACATTTCTAATTTAAAGTGGAACCTTCATTATATATTACAAACCCCCAACATTTTCTGTTAATGAAGTTTCTCAAAAGTAAATAATCACGGAAGGCTACAAAGAATTGGCTTTAGTTACAGCTTTGAGAAATAAATATGCTGCAACCATCTCTAAAATTCTTTTAAACAAAAAAAGTCAGTATATTGATTTTATATTCAAATAAAGGTCAATCTAACACAGTTTTTTGAAGTTATTAATTATTTATTAATATTTAGGATAATCTGATTATTAGTTATGTTTTAGGTCTCTCTAAATCTATAATTCTAGTCAGTGATGTCTCTTCTTCCTCTTTTCTAGTTATCTTGAGTATTGACATCCTTATCTCAATATTATTTTCTCCTTTTATTTTTCTCATTAGAGCTTGTGTCCATCCATGGAACAGTCTACAAGTATTTTCTCTGAGTAGAAAATTTATGGTAGGAGTATTCTGGGATAAAAAATCACTTGTGATAAACTCAATTACAATGAGGTGAGATACCATGCATTGATTGGTCTTCAAGTTGTCCAAGTACAAGGTTCTGGCCAAGGCAACAAGAACTCTGATCTGTGAGCACCTACTGTCAAATACACACACACATTTCATATTTCTGTCACTTGGCATCAGTCCAGGGTGACTGGGTTCAAGACTGTGTTTCAACATTACGTCATGGTAGATACAACCATAGGATTTGGAGCTGAATAGCTTCTAAATGTAAACACTTCAGATTCAAGATGTGCAGGTTTTAATACATTTTGAGACTTTCATAGAATATAAAGCCAAAAAACCAGCGTGTTAGATGATTTATTGAGATATATGTAACACAGGTCACCCAGATGGCCTATATCAAGCCTGAAGACCTTAATCAGTTTAAAACATCGGTTTTTGAGCCTTGAAAAATAAAGCTTTACCTCAGAAGCAAAATGCAAAAGAAACTGGGTTATTATACCAGTCATTAGGTTCTGCTGTTGGCAGGAAAATGAATTGGCCAAAATCAAAATAAGCCTCATAATTTGTATGTTTCTATCTTTGTGTAATGTTTAACAGCTTATAGCCTAAATGAAAGAGAAAAGGGACCACACAGGAGGTTATCACAGAAAGTCTGTATCTGGAGTTACAATGCCAAGCTGGTATGTTCTGTAAACACTGATGATATTCAACTTTCTAGTTTCCATCTTTTCTGTGGAATGCTTGCCTTGTAGAAGAAGGCTTTTTGAAAACATTTTTCCTCAGAAAAAAAAAAAAAGACCCTGGAAAAATTTTGACACACAGGAAAAGTGTAGAGGAAAATAAGACATACAAGAAAGGTTTTTGGTAAATTAATGCTCTAAGCCAGACTTCCCAAATATTAACTGTCAAAAATCATAGAATATCACGAAATGGAAGGGACCCACAGGAATCATCAAAGTCCAACTCCTGGCCCTGCACAGGACATCCTCAAGAGTCATACCACATACCTCTTTCCTGGGGAGCCTGTTCCAGTATCAAACTACCCTCTGGGTGAAAAATCTCTCCCTGATATAGAACCTAAACATCTCTCAACTCAGCTTCATACCATTCCCTTGAATTGTGTCACTGGTCACCACAGAGATCAGTATCTGTCCCTCTTCTTCCCCTCATGAGGAAGTTGTAACTGCAATGAGGTCTCCCCTCAGTCTCCTCATCTCCAGGCTGAATAGACTAAGTGCCCACAGCCGATCCTCCTACGGCTTCCCCTCCAGACCCTTCCTCATCTTTGTTACCCTCCTTTGGACACTTTCTAATAGCTTAATATCTTTCCTATATTGCAGTGACCAAAGCTGCACACAAGATGAGGTCCCCTCAGTGCAGAGCAGAGCAGGACAATCCCCTCCCTTGACCAGCTGGCAATGCTTTGCCTGATGCCCCCCAGAACATGGTTGGCCCTCCTGGCTGCCAGGGCACTGCTGACTCAGATTCAAGTTGCCATCCACCAGTACGCCCAGGTCCCTTTCTGCAGCGCTGCTTTCCAGCACCTCATTCCTTACTCTGTACATACATCCAGGGTTGCCCCATCCCAGGTGCAGAATCCAGCACTTACCCTTGTCAAACTTCATACAACTGTTGATTGCCCAATACTCTAATTTGTCGATGTCTCTCTGCAGGGCCTTTCTGCCTTCCAGTTCCTCCCAGTTTAGTGTCATTGACAAATTTACTTAATATTCCTTTGAGTCCTGTGTCTAAGTCATTAATGAAGATGTTGAAGAGTTGCCAATGAACTCATCATGATCTGAAGAGTATTGTGCTATGCCTCTGGGACAGCAGAAAGAGCTTTCCAGAAAGGGAGAGATTTTTCTGTATGTGGAAAATAATATGAAGAGAAAAAAAAGCAACACCAAAAACCACCACTCCAAATGGTTTTGTCTTTCAATATTTTTGAGAAACAAAATAAAAAAATAAGAAAAAGGTCCTAGATGGACTGCCATGGGCACAAGGTAGGTTTTAAGGGTAAGGAATGCAAGAGTAAGAAGAGAATTCACTCAGAATGAAAGCATTAGTAAAGAAGATAAAAAGTGTTTACAGTTATTAATTTCATCTTCTGTGGTAAAAGGCAGGGAAATTTCATAGAGTCGTAGAGCAGCCCAGGTTGCAAGGGACCTCAAAAGATTATCTGGTCCAACCTTTCATGAGAAAGGAAACCTAGATAAGATTAGCTAGCACACTATCCAAAAGCATCTTCAAAACCTGAAAACAGACATCTGAGAAGGCAGCAGACTATTTGAGATAACACCAACCAAGGTCAAGTCTCTTATAGCAGTTTTTTAGGTTTCCTTATTTATTTGTGAGGAGAATGTTATCTTCAGAAAGAAAAGATGTGTGTGGGTATACTTGCTCTTGGACAAACCAGGATACTGGATAGTTGCGTAGAAAAGATCACTGACAAATCTTTCAGAACAAGAGGATGGGAATGTGCAACATGCACTGGGTTAACCTTGGTTGGACACCAATTGCCCACCAAGCTTTTCTATCACGTCACCCCTCAGCAGGGCAGAGGGGCATGGAGAAAACAAGGTAGAAAAAACTCATGCTTCAAGACAAAAGCAGTTTAATAAAGCAAAAGCAAAATCTGTGCATGAAAACAAGGGAAAGCAAAATATTTGTTCTCTACTTCCCATCAACGGGCAACGTCCAGCTATTTTCTGGAAAGAAGGGCTTCAGTATGCATAGCAATTGCTCCAGAAGACAAACATTGTAATAATGAATGCCCTTCCCCCCATCCTCCTTTCTCTTAGCTTTTATGGCTAAGCATGATATCCTATGATATGGAATACCTCTTTGGTCAGTTTGGGTTATCTGTCCTGGCTCCCAAGTGTTATGTGTCCCCTTCCAAGATTTTGCTCACCCCCAGACTACTAATGAGAGGGAGAATGTTGGAGAGACAGCCCTGATGCTTGGCCAGCACTACTCAGCAGTAGCCAAAACACTGAGTAGAGTTTCAACACCTTCCTACACTACCAATACAAAGCACAGCACTATTCTGGACACTGTGGGGAAAATTAACCACATCTCAGCCAGACCTGATATACGTGTGAGATGCCCTGATGAAATGCTTTTCACACATTTGTCAAGTTCTGTGATGCTTTTTTGTATTCTAGGGTTGATATGTTTTCCATAACTACATTACCTTAATAAATCAGACTTCTTCAGCATTCGGGAGAGTTCTGACTTGCTCTGATTGGTTAGTAATGCACTCATACTATTAAAATATCCATTAAAAAAATATAAGAGATATAAATAAGAGTAGGAGAGTTCTAATTTATGATATTCAGAGGATTAAAAAATATGAAATAATTGTAGGGAAATTAAAGAGAAACTGTGAAGACCATGCTAGCGGAAAACAATTATGTGTATCTTGCACAGATGAAGGTATTATTGCAAAAAAACCAACTACTATTAAAAAACAAACAAACAACCCCAAAAAAGCCACACCACAAAAATTAAAAATCCTAAAGTGAAAATCTAGCCCTTCCAGTGCTAAAATTAAAGTGCTAAGAATCAAGCAGAATTATGATAAAAGGTTTAAAGTTCAGTCTAAGTTGTGTGTTTCAAAAATCATGTAATGCAGAAGTAATGTTAAAATGCTCTTTTCATAATGTTCCTGTTTATGTAGTGCAGCCAGCAGCCTTCTGCCTAGAAAGGTTAAGAAAAAATAAATTGGTAATATATAGACCTTGTTAATTAGACATAAAAAAGAACAACAGGTAATTATTTCCAAATGCATAACAGATATTTATGGTTCATATAATAAAAGGTCACCTACTCCAGAAAAGATCAAAAGCAAGAAATTTTAATTTTTTGAAAAACACTACGTTAGCCTTATTAGAAACACAATTGTCCAAAGAAGATATCATCATCAGAGTATGGGAAGTTAACATACTTTTTTGTGTTCAGAGTCAAATCTGAGCACAGTACAACAGCAGATTGCAACAGGTTGGTAGCCAACTTTTAAAAGGTATTTTAATTTCTATACTGTTTTTTTCAAAATTAGTCCTGCAAAAGGAAACTATCGATTTCTTTTTGAAGGAAACAAAGCTCCAATACTTACAAAAGGCAGAGCTATAGTCAACAGATTATAGTCTAGCATTATTTCAGAAAAAAATGCTAAAGACTATTGATGTTGATGCATAGAATAGGCTAAAATATACTACCTACTGACTAATAGAACAGACCTTCATAACAGTATCCATGACCTAATTTATAAAAGTAAGGAGTCTGCTTATTTTGTCAGCACAGAAGAAAATAAACACTTTGAATAAATAAAATATTAATACATGTCTCCTGTATTGGAAAAATGATCTCTATGAAGGTAAGCTGAACCCTTACCCTTCCACTTGCAGAATGGAGCATGTGAGTGGATGCCTCTTTAGCCTTACAATCCAAAAGGTGGGCACAGTTTTTAGATGAGTGTTGGACAGAAAGAACAAGGTAGGTTCTGGCACAGAAGACACAATTCTCCATACAGCCTATTGTAAATGATTGACTTCCTTATAAGTATTATTATCATGAAAGTTCTCCCATGCTTCTCATCCCTTCTTCCCCGATCCCCAGATCAGTGTCTACCTTCTACAGGGTCTTTAAAGATTTGCAAAAATATTCTTATGCATGTCATCCAAAGTGTATGTCAGCTTACTGATATATGACATACTTGCCCATAGGTCACCAGAAGAGTGTTAGAAACCACATGAAATCCTGTACAAAATAGAGAGACTTAAAGAAACATGTGATAAGTTGATCTTTTAAATTTATGACAAGGAAGAAAAAAAAATTTCTATAATCCCTTGTACCTTGGGATCACTGAGCAAATCTGAAAAGTAGTTCACTGTTAATTTTCCTGTCCAAGAAACAAAAGCCTTCCTAAGATCTATGAAACACATAGTTCAATCTGGTAAGAGGAAGCATGGCCCATTTGGGCTAACTTTTTGGAGGAGATACAATGATCCCATGACATCAGAGCATCATTATAACTTTCAAAATGTGAAATTTATTTATTCTGATATCTTCAAATGTAAACCTTATCATAAAAAAAATTTATATAATCTCTCTGTAGAACTTTTACTTAATTTGAGAACATATTTTTAGAAACTAATTAGAAAATTATTAAGATATTATTAAATACTCTGCATCTACTATATATTTCCGTATTTAAATATATGGATTTAGAAAAAGGGAGGGGCAGGAAAACTAAACAAATGAAGGCTTAATACACACATTGGTGAAAGTGTCCAGGTTGGAGACATGGTGTAAAAAATGAAAAATTAATTCTCTCTCTTCCCTAGGGAAAATCTACTGATACCCACTTCTATTCATAGCACTCTCATGCAAATTTTTTATTGATTAATTTGTATAGCAGAATGATAGACACTTCTCCCACACATACGCTTCAGTCAGTGACAATGATTGTCTATGAATATCAAACTATATACAGCAGGATGTGATTATGAGTTGCCAGGTTTGATTTGTGAAACACATCACATTTGCATACTCCAAAAAATACCTTGAAATATAAATAAAGGAAAAAAAAAGAAGTCTTTTTAAAATATTCATAAGAGTTATTCAATAGGTGAAAGACAACTTTCTGTATATCTGTTGTCTCTTTCAGTCACTTAGTCATCATTTCACATTTTAATTCCTCTAGTTCAAAGTCTTAGACATCTATGCCTACCAGATAATTTCACACACCCCTGCAAAGAGAAGAGTAAATGGTTGCAGGACAGCTTCTTTTGTAGTTGAGCATAGCTTGTCTTTTGGCCTCAAAATCCTAGAAAGATCAGGAGTCTCTGTTCCAGCAACAAAGAACTACGTTGCTCACAGTGGTGAATGGAGCACAAGATGACAACAAGAAGATAGGATGGGGATAGAAAGGGTGTAGGCAGACTGGATATAGATGTATGCTCAGAATTTAATTATTGTGTTTTAAAGGGTTATCCTGGTGCATGGATAAGACTCATCCCTAACTGAAAGAATGACATACCAGGGCTTACTGGACATCAGAAGGTTATAGTACTTGTGCTCCCTCTTTTCATGGATACAATATTTTCCTTCTTTGCAGAGGGCTGATTTCTATTTTTTGTTGTGCTTGTTCTCTTCTTTTCAGTTCAATATCTGTCATGAGTAGGTGGCTGTTAGTGCATGTGGGAGAGCACCTGGTTACATCAGGAATTCTTGCTTCATGAGTGAGAGGAGTGAAGAAAAAACTCCCACCGACACACATTTTTCAGGCTATTTAAATAGTCTTAGCAATACCAAAGAGAAGATAATAATCTGGACACCTACAGACTGGGAGCCTACTCATGCCTTTCACATCTACGTAAAGAAAGGAGGACTCATCCAACTCTCCTGCTGCAACTCTACCATTTCTTTAAGTTCAGAGAGCTCATTTTTTATTTCCAAAAGCCACGTTACCTCTTAGGTAAAGGCATCCACTTGGAGTGGTGGCATTTGGGAAAAGTTATGAACCCTCACTAGTTTCATAGTAATTTGACAAAAGAAAATTCTGCTTTCCTCAAAGCTGATCCATGCTCATTGAAGACTGTATGAACAAGGATCACCTTGACTGGAAAACAATTCCAATGTCAAGAACTCTGGCAAAACCGAACATCTTTTGTGAGCCTCTTTAAATGGTTTGTTTGATATATATGCCTGAATACTTGGACAGAGGAACAAATTGTATCTTTCAGGAGAACAAGAGGGAAATCAAGCGTGGGAAAGTCCCATTCCCTATTCTCATGAAATTTTCCTTAAAAAGAAATACTTGTAACCTTGAAGACAATTTGAATATGAAATGTTGACATCATATTTAGTGGCTAGTTACATATATTTGTGTATTTTCTGTGACACTTCTATGTGTCCAAATCTTCTGTTGTGTTTTTTGATGCTAAAACAGCCATTTCAGGAAGAGTACAAATCCTTTAATATTGTTTTTATGAAGTCATTAAGATATGAAAAAATTATGGAAAAATGTCAATGAAATTCCTTAGAGACTGCTTTTAGCTGTCATTATAATGTATCATAGCATCTTGATCAAAATGGTGGATCTTGTATGATCCTGTTAGGAATTATTCTGGGAATGGAGCAAACTTTTTGTATTGCTTCTTTCGTATTCTAGGTACTAAAGAGCAGTTTATAGCTAAGTTATTATAGCTGTAGTATGCTGTCAGTTATTTGTTGTTTTGGGGGTTTTTTGCCTTGAAAGCAGCAATGCAAGTGCCAAGGACACAGAGAGAATTTTGCTGTGATATGTTGCTTAAATGATGGCATATCAAAGGGAACAGAAATATGTGCCAAGCTACAAGTATGTGAATAACTGCATCATCCAACACATTGACAGTTGTGCATTACAATGACAAACATCTAATTTTAATTCAAGTAGGGCAGATATCATGCTAATTTTAATAATTTCACTTAACTAAGTTATGGAAGGCCTTGCCAAAGGGTTTATAACACTAAAAGTTTATGTGCTTTCAAGGGGACGCTCATCACATTTATTGAATAGAAATCTTTGGAGGATTCTTAGACACATATAAACAACAGCTCATTCAGGGCCTTCCTGAGCCTCTAGCAGGAGTCTCTGGGAGAATATTCAGAACAACCGTAGTTTACAAAATTTTTATTCTGCCCTTTCCCTAGGCATCTACTTCTGCTCATTGTTGGGCTAGGTGAACCTTTGGTTTGCCCTAGTACAACTACAGCTTTTGTGTCTCATCTAGTGTGAAATACTGTAATATTACTATAACAGTACTAGTGTTAACAAACTAGCTCCAAACTATGAAGAAGATAATTATTTCCTTATGCATTGCTATTACCGTGCTTCCTAGGATCAATCAGATGGATACCATCTACTAACACCTACTCTCTCAGATTCTCTACGAAGATAAATAAAGTGTAGAGGGCAAAATTTGTATTCATGCCAAACACTTACTTAAAATTGTGTTCCAGAGCATTTGCCAGGGCACACTCAGCTCAATTTATCCTGTTTTTGACTTCAATGACTTTGAACTATCTGCATAGTAGTTTAATCTAGCCCATTACTTTGAATAAATATTTCATTCTGGTTTGTATCAGAAAGAATGATTCCGAGTACTCTCTGTTTTTTCTTCTTTTCTTTTTGAATCTAAGATTTTATAGGAGATTTATTGTATTTAGATGTGTAACAATCATTACTTCCAACATATAAAACATGACTTTATGTGGCTACATCAATTCAATATATACCAATGTTGAATACAGCTGTACGTTAGGCCTGACTTAAGTGGGAAGCTGGGGTTCAGATAGAAGATCCATTATATATTTATTTGTGTGTGTTTAGTGGAACAGCTGCCACAGAAATGCTTTATAGACAGCTAGCAGAGAATTCAACAATACGAGTTAAAATCAGTCTCCAAGCTAACACATATGGGAGTTTCCCTTGGGCACTTTCCCTTACTTGAGCATGTACTACTCAGCAGTAGGTTTGCTTCTTATTTCCCATCTGCTTTATGCATATGATGTGTACAAATTGGCTGCATTTCCCAGGATTCAAACATGCTCATGGGATAAAGAGAGGAGTACAGGTTTGAGAAGCCTTCTGTCTGGTTAAGGAACTGGGTGTTTAAGTATCTGTGGTGTGACATGGACAGTTACCAGGTTGACTGGCCACTGGGAAGTAATTTAAAGGACACCTAATTGTTACAGATGTGGACATTCATATTAACACCTCTGAAATACAGGTCAAGTTCTTCCCTTCTGCAATCAGAATCTTTTTTGTTAAGACACATCCTTTTCCTGTTACTTATCCTTGTCGATCAGGTGGAGGGAGACCTGACCTGGAATGGCACTTAGAAATACCATCAAAAGGACTGAAAATGTGGGACATCTTATTATTTTGAATACTGTGATATACGACTAACATGCAGTCATTTTTAGTCTTGTTACACATTGCTCGTGGGCAGGGTGTCAGTCAGCTAAATCGGGGTTTGCCTGTTTGAAGGGAAACTTCAGAATGTAAGAACACAATTGACATATGAGTTTCTATATTATAAACATATATTTTTAGTCTCATATTCATTTATTTTTGTGGGAAGCCATGTAAGTCAGAGATTCAAATGCAAAAATTTTTGCTGCTGGAAGGCTTTGCAAGAGGAAATGCAGTAAGACAGAAAGTATCACATAAACCAGGTAGTTATCTAAAATACTCAGGTGATACCATCTCTGATAGTGGTACAGAAACGCAAAGGATTTATGTACTATGTGAGAAGAATATTCAAGAGGTCTAAAAGCAGTAACTTCATTCATTACTGTGAAAAAATCCCGCTAACATCAGTGATACGTGTAAAAAACTAGCCTTATAGCCAAACATGGAGATTTAAAGTATCTTAAGAAGAAAAACTTGACTGCCCCAGTGTTATACAGGTGGGCAGATTCATAGAAACAGAAGTCAACCAGAACGCTAGACACACACAGGGTACCACCTAAACCTTTTTGCTGAGGTAGGATCTCCAGATTCCACAAACCTGGCATTCAGCTGGAATAACTGAGCTCACTTTGGCTTTTCATTGGCAACTCCACACTGTGGTGTAAAGGTACAGAGGGACATTCACAGGTTTTTGCAGTACAATGAAATTCACACTTATAGGAGGTAATAAACATTTCTGATATACAATGCATTCCCAAATCTGCAATTTTCCCACAAAAATTATTATCCCCCGGTTTTAAAATGAGATACAAAATGTGTGTACAGTACACTGAAGAGTTTACATTAGAATGCACCTAGGGGCGCATTCTGCTTTTGATGATGCATGTAATTACTATACCATAATGATAATGTGAGTTACATGCTTATTTTAAACCAAGTTCTTCTACTGCTGACATCAGTACAAGCATAATCACACCCTCAGTAGGAAAAAAATGTGTCCTTAAAATGAAGAGTAATTATTTAAAAATTAAGCTTCAGATAATATTCTATTACTCCAAAACACAAATATTGCTAGCATGATTTACCTAGCTGCTTCACATTATTAACATCATTCTACAAATCTGTATGCTCCTCCTATGTAATGAGAAAGAGTTTCTTCTTGTGGTTTAACAGTTGGTTTAGCACAGCGCAGATTTCACCTTCTTGCAGAATATACTGCTCCAGATCTTTCTCAATCCATTTGTAGATCACTTCTTTCACACTAACATCTCTAATAGCATCAGATATATCCTTGTAAATATGCACCTGGTCAAATTCATTTTCGTGAGTTATGTACTCAATGACCACAGGCTGTAGCTTCCTTCAGGGCATTTCTACCTGCTCTGGTGTGGGGGCTTCCTTGGACTACAGGTGGATATCTGCTACAACATGGTCTTCCCCATGGGTTGCAGGGGAATCTCTGCTCCTTTACCTGAAGCACCTCCTCCGTCCGTCTCTTCCTTCACTGAGCTCAGTGTCTGCAGAGTTGGTTCACTCATTATCTCATTCCTCCCTTACAGCTGCTGCACATAATTTCTTACCCTTTCTTAAATACATTGTCACATAGGCATCACCAGTGTTGTCGATGGGCTTAGTTTTGGGCAGTGATGAGTCTGTTTTGGAGCTCACTGGAACTGGTTCTGTCTGTCACGGTGTCAGCTTCTGATCTCTTCTAACAGAATCCAACCCTACAGCCACACACTCTTTCCTTGGCTACAAAAACCTAGCAACTTAAATCCAGTACAAGGATATTCAATGTCTGCTTTAAGTTTCAAAGGACTGAAAAAATGTTTAGATTGTAAACCTGACCGCTAACACTGAGAATTCCAACTGAAACACTTTTCTCTGAGTTTAGAACTTAATGAAATATTTACAGTCTGGACCAAAATTTTCTCATCCAGGCAATCTGTCTCATGCTAAGCATTACTTTCTAAATGTCATCTAGAATGTTTCTAACAATTCCAAAAGCAAAGAAAGATAAAACTAATATGGTAATATGAACTAAAATTTTCTGGTTCCTTTTTTTTCCCCCTGCTTGAGGGAATCCATCTTCTTTAGTACCTTAGTGCTTTGAAGTAAGTCCTTTCTGCATTACAATGATCCATACTTGAAGTAGGTACTTTCTACTGTTCCTATGGAAAGCCATTTAATCATAGGTAATGTGTTCTTTTCAGCACTAAACAAGTGATTAACTCTGGCCTCAGTGATTGTCTTGAGTTCCCAGTTCCGTGCTTGGAGCATCACTCCCTGAGATGTGATGCAGTGGACTGAAGTCTAAGATTGATACTGTGGAAAACATCTAATATCTGTACAGAAGATAAGAAAAACAGGGCAAGGAATATTTTCACAGAGGCAACAATAGTGGTAAGGAATAGTGGATGGAGACATGGGAGACTGAATTACAATGTGTTGATTGAGCCTTAAACTGGTACCAGAAACCAATCTAATCACGACTTGGTAGAAACTGATCTTTGGAGGGCAGGTGATATTAATATGGTGTGGCAGGAAAGCACTGGTGAGGTGAGGCAGTAAAGACAGGAAACAGAGCTTAAGAGAGAGGTGAACCTAGGACTGGGAAATAGCTGTACAAAATGGGAGCAAGGTCCTGATCTATTGCAATGTTTTTGTTATAAAATCATACTTATACTTTATAACACAAATACTATGTCATCAGGATACTCTGTATCTCCTGTTCATGAAGCAAAGTGACTAAAGAATAAAAATTAAACTCTGTGATCTCTCGCCCACCGTGAAACTAGGGAAGTTCCTTTCTTCCCTTTTTTTTTTGTGAAGCCAGCAAAAAAGGTATTTTTTACCACTTCAAAGTAAAAATTTATCATTTTTCCTAGCTTGAATTTATGTCTTAGCAGCCCCTTGAGCCCTTTTAGGCCTATAAAGAGATAATATTCACATATGTAGTGATCTTTAAGAAATGGTTCTGTATGCCTGCTGATGTTTTCTGATAAATTTTCCTCTGTGGCTCCCTCTAAATGTATTCTATGTATTCTAAAGATGGATTTGATTTTGTTTTATGATACTCCTAACGCTCTCTTCATTATAACTTCTACAGTTTCTTCTAAGAAAACACGTGTTAAGGAAGGTGTCACCAGGCGTGTCAATCACTTCAGTATATTTAGTACTTATAAGCAGAAGACAGCACTGTATTATTAAAAAGTAATCTTTGTCTTTCTCTCACTCCCAAACATACATACACACATAGTGTTATTACTAATAATTGCCTTACAGACATCTGCTATAAATCATAAATGATAATAAAATAATTGCAGAAACGCAGTATGATGTTACCCTTGTTGTTTCATCTCTTCTTAACACTTCATAAAGCTATAATATATCTAGCTTGAGAATTATTCCCATTCAGATTTTTACATGTAACAATACAACAAGAGAGCTTCAGACTGAGTGCTGGGCCTTCACTGACAGCACTGAACATCCAGACATATCAACGGGCAGATGTTCACAAACCCAAAATAAACATAAAGAAACATTTTCCTTTTTACCTAAATGCTTACAAAAATATTAGAAAAATGCTCAGAAAAAAAAGTTAATATCAGAAACTACATCTTCCATATTGATGAAGATCATAAGTCAGATTGTAACTGGATTATTTGGAGGGTTATGAGATGGATGAAAAATGAATAAGAGGACGAAAGTCTTCCACTTATGACTGGTCACACCAGAAAGGGCATTTCAACCTGTGTCCTCTCCTTCCCATCACTACCTTCCCAAACTTGGAGCTAAACAGCTCCTAAACAGCTTCTACAAACTTTCTTTCACTAATGTGCGTCAATCAGCTATGGCACTCTGAAACCATCAACCTGTATAGAATAAATATCCTTTTCAAGGATACAGATTTACAATAGTCCCAGTAAAGATAGACACCTTCAAAACAGACCCCAACCTGAGTGCTCCCTGGATGAATAGTCCTTATGTGTTGAGACATGCATCTTCCCTTTCTGAAGGAACCGGAGGCAGATAACATTTTGTTATGTAGGCAAAACTGACACATAGATATGCAAACAAAGCCAATTTACAGCAGTAAGTAAAAATCATACCACGTCTGATTCAAAGCAGCGCAACTGATGCCCATCTGGAGGAGGCTGCACTCTCTGAATCATCCTGGACAGTGCCTATTCACAGGCTCTGTAGGAGCAAACCCACTTGACAGGAGGAGGATGCCATTTTTACTGTGCCAAATTATGCTCACACATGATAAAAGCAGAGGGAAAGCCTGTTTGAGATGAGAAAGATTCAGTCAAATGTGGCATTTATACCTAACTTGCTGAAAGCTGAGGTTGCATCCTTCACAAGCTGTTGCCATTAAATATCTATACCTTTTTCTTTTTCACGACTGCTGTCGCTATTATTATCAGTTGCCTACTTCAACATGTCTTTTGTGACCCCAGAGAGAGATACTTGTGTGATGCTTTGTGCTTTTATTCAAAAGCCTATCAAGTTAAGATGAGAGGAAATGGTCTCAGGTTGCACCAGGAGAAATTTAGACTGAATATGAGGAAAAATTTCTTCACTGAAAGGATTGTCAAGCATTGGAATTGGTTGTACAGGGAAGTGATTGTGTCACCAACTCTGGAGGTATTTGAAAGACTTAGGGATATGGTTTACTGGTGGACTTGGTAGTATTAGGTTTACTGTCAAACTTGATGATTTTAGATGTCTTTTCCAACCTAAATGATTCTATGATTCTAAGTTGCCTACCCATCTACATGTACTGCTCCCCAGACAAGTGGCTTAGATGTTTGGTGTGGCTTCCTGAATACCAAGCTCCATATTTGGGTGTAAACAGGTAGAAGAGTTGAGACAGTAATCCTGAAAACCATGCTGGAAAATAAAGAACAGTGTAGAAGCAGAAAGAAAGAAGTTTCAAAATGCTGCCTGCATAAGCTTTCTCTGCATGGCTACAGCAAATGTTTCAGAGACAGGCATAATGCCCCTGGTACAGCTCCCACTTCATCCTGCCTATTAGGGCAGAATCCAACTTGATCCCAGCCCTTATTCTCACAGTTTCCCCTACCAGGGTTACTTATTTCCAGGCATTTTTGAAGTATTGATCTCAGTAGTTCTTTTTTCCTTTGAACCGTACTACTTTTTTTTTTCTTTTTTTTTATTGATGTATGCAAAAAGAAAAGTTTCAGTGTCACACTGATATAAACAGTAGAAAAATTTAGATAAACGGGCCCTTACATATTGTGACAGGCTATAAACACAGAAGTAGGATGAAAGTTACTGCCACAGGTACTGAAGATGTAAAAGACAGGATAAGAACATGAAGCACTGGCACCTGTTGAACATTCCTTTTCATTCTGAATATGTATGTCCTTATAAACCCACAAAAGTATACATCTATAGGAGTGGATAAGGTGCTAATTCACTAAAGACTTCATATATGGTCCTTCTACAACTAAAAAGGGAGTATTTCATTTTTCTACATGTCCTTTTTTTGGCTTAGCCATAACTGTGTATTCATTTAGCATTCAGCCCTATGCTTCTATGCAAATATGCAACTTACAGCTTTCCTCTTTCTGCCAGAAGGATCAAACACAGGTACCCTATGTGCAAAAGCTTTAGAGGAAAAGAATAAAAAATAAAAACTTCATCTATATAAATCTTCACTTTTTATGATGCAAATATGAATGCATGGGATGAATGCATCAAATGCTGTACTTTATCACAGTTATTTCAAAGCTTAGTACCTTCTAAAACAGCCTATTGTGACTAAGCTTTTGCTGTCCTTTTAATGAAGCATAAAAGGTTCAAGTCAGAGTGAGAAGTTTGGGTAAATTCAGCTACAGAACTGAAAGAAAAAACTAATTGCTGAGTACATATTTTGTTGCCAAGCAACATTTCAGAAAAGTAAGGCTGTAATCAAGGTTCAAATGCTATTCTTGGAAGTAGTGTTGTGAAAAGCATCACAGCCCAGGGTGACCTTTTAGCATCAGAGGCAGTACATTAGTATTTGACGTTCTTCTCAGTCATAACTTAGGCATAGTTAGGACTGATCATAAAGACAGGACTGGGAATCTACTTCTGTTTTCCAGACAGATGCAATGGTAGTAAAGGCAAGATGAAAATTTGGGGATAAAACCTCTAGAACCCAGGTGATCAACTGCAGGCACTGTACCAAATGTTGTAAAGATAAGTCTAATGCAGCTTTTCCCTCCAGCTGAAGATGGTATGTGGTTTTTATGATTTTTCTGTTCAATCTTTTCAGCAGAATACAATTGATTCTCGCTCAAAATATTCCTTCATTTCTACTGCCGAGACTAGTCACTGGTTGACACCAACAAGAGATCAACCACAAGTCTTTAATCTCTATAGATGAGATGCATATTACCAAATACTGTTCCTGCTATATCTGACAACAGGAAAATAAGTGATTTCTTTTTTTTCTGGCAGGCCAGACAAATGTGGAGATAGCACAAAGAGAATAATTATGAGTGAAGAAACTGGAAGAATTAGCACAATGTCCTTGTAGGGGTAGAATAAAGAAGACTGAGAGTTTTCAGGGTAGAAGTATAACAAAGTGAAGAAGATAATGGAGCCCTGTAGTTCCATGTATGCACTATTTCCATTGCTAATCAGTGTCCAGAATCTTTATGCTAACTGGCCAAGGCCTGAGGACTGAGGATTATTCAGCTTTCTGTGTATAAACACCTTTTGGCTTGCTTTCTTTAACTTCGTTTAGCTGTGATGATAATTGTTCCAATGACCAAGGGATTATTTCTGCCTGCTGAGTTTTAACATATTTTTTTTTATGAAGAACAGTAACAAGTAGTAACAGTAACTCTGCGCACTACTCCGTTGTATATATATGTAGGTATGATGGATACGCTGCAGGGGAACACCAGCTTGGCCTGTAAGCAGAAGGCATCAGCAGCCAGGACATAGCTCAGAGTGTAGGAGAACAACAAACATGGCATGACCAGAAAAGAAGAACAGGATAATGCTGGAGACTCAAGGCTGTAAATCACTCACCAGTTTTTAGGTAAAGAAACATAGACTAGAGAACTTAGTTAAGCCAGTTTTAGGCTGTAGTGGGTTGGCCCTGGCTGGATGCCAGGTGCCTGCAAAAACCACTCTACACACTCCCCTCCACACCTGGACAGGGGAGAGAAAACAATGACAGGCTCTTGGGTTGAAATCAGGACAGGGAGAGATCACTCACCAATTACTGTCACAGGCAAAACAGACTCAACTTGAGGAAATTAATTTCATTTATTACTAATGAAAATCAGAGGAGGGTAATGAGAAACAAAACTAAATCTTAAAACCTCTTCCCCCCACCCTACCTTCTTCCTTCTTGTAGTTTCAGTGGCAATTCTACCTCCTCATGACCAGCAGAGCAGGGGGATAGGGAACAGGTGTTCCCATCAGTTCATCACACATCTCTGCCTCTCCTTTCTTCTCACAGAGAAGTGTTGGAATCACCATCCTTGGAAGTGTTCAAAAATATGTGGATATGGCACTTGGGTGAACATGACAGTGCTGGGTTATCTGTCTCTTCCTACACTAGTATCTTATCATCTTACAAAAACAGACAGACAGGTGCTGGTGAGACCACTTGCAACAAATGTAGCTGGTATTTAGTCAGAATTTTCACCTTCCTCCTTCCCTCTTCCTTCTTCCTCCTTCCCTCTTCCTCCTTCTTTCTTCCTTCTTCCTTTTTTCCTCTTTTTCTTTTTCTATTTCTTTCTTTTTCTCTTCCTTATTTTCTGCAACAAATAGATCTGAACAGGGCTTTTTTGTTAGATTTTTTAAATTTCATTCATAGTGAGAATGATCTCTTTGCATAGAGGTGTATTTACTTTTTGCCTATAACAAGAAATTTGAACGTAAAAATAAGGATGACAAAACTTGTTCTTGGTGATTTCTTGCTATGAAGTGAACTTGGCTGTTTAACCACTCCACACATGCTAAGCGTATGTGTTCACACCTTTTTTGGGAGGGAGACAATTATCCTAGTTTGATTTCCAGTATCTCAGAACAATTTAGACCTTCAGTGTAATCTCAAACATCTCATTAAAATAGTTTTTCTCTGCCACTCCTTTTCACTTCTTAAAATTTTCCCACATTGGTTTTGTCTGTTCAAAGACTATTAACATGTGTCAGGCAGTATATATTTGCTTTTAAACAGGATTACTATTTGTGAAACCTAGGTGATTTCTAGGCTCCCACGAGCTTCTGAGGATCAAGTAAGGTTCTTCAAAGCTGTTTAAAGGTCCTGAGAAGTGTCACTGCTGTAAGCCTGAATAGCTTTAAGTCATGTGAACATATGCCAGTATGAACTCTAGATTAAAAATATAAATCAGCCCTCAGCAGTTTTGTATCTACCTGCTTTACATACCACAGATGCAGAGGAAAAACATTCACTGAGACTTTAATTTTCAAGGGATTGGCTATTTTCTGCATTTTTCAACCTAGAAGTAAGTGATGGATAGACTATATTGCATAAACCGGTTCCTGTCGGTACGTCTTAGAGCTGAACCATATGTACTTCAAAGCAGATTACATTTATTGTAAATGTATTTGGAGTTGTCTAAGCATCTGTATCAGAGGAGTTAAAATCAAAAGGACTAGGATCAAAGAAATGCACAAAGGGATATTAATTGTACTAGATGTAAAGATTCACTGCTAAGCATTGCTACACACAGAGTAAGTGTTTAACACTTTCCTTCCTGGATTAGCACACAGGTCACAGGTACACTTTTTTTCTTTGGAGGACTTCAACAGAGATATTTAAAATGGCAGAAGATTTTGTAATTTGCCAGCACTGCATGGTTGACTGTTATTTTCAGGTTTTATTACACTCATTCCAATGTTACTTTCAAAGACTCCACTGATGCAAATGTTCCCTGCCTCTAGAAATGGATACACCTATCAACTTACTGGAACTTATTTCGTCAAACAGCAGCCCAAGGAGGCAATGAAGTTCAATCAAATAGCTTTCACATGATATGTACTGACCCCTATTCCTCCTTGAAGGAGCCATACATATCAATAAATCAATCAGTCATACATTGCAATGAACTATTTACACAACTTCAGTGTTGCTAAATAATGAATTTTAAATTATGTCAGTTACAACTCAGTCATATGAAATGTAACTAAATGTACCTATAATAATTTCACTAACAGATTTCAAATGAGTTCAAATTAGATAGTACAAGGGAAAAAGACAACTGAAAATACCTAAGAAATGTATGGATTTCTGTAATTTTACTGACTACAGTGAGACTGTACAACAATTAGATGAGCTATAGATTTTCTAGATTTACATCAAAATGTTGCATAAAATGAAATTCATACTTAATATTTAATTACCTCAGGCTTTCTTTCAGGGAAAAATCCCAAATATTAGTTTACAGAACATTAAATAGAATTATGGAAAATCTTCTAGTGTTGCACTATCAAACCGGTATTTTTGTGGACATTTTGACCATTTTTTCCACAGCAGTGCTGCAGTGAAAGAGAATTTGTCTTTACTTCTCACTCCATATCCCTGTTGACTTTCTGTCGTCACCTCTGTAGCATTTGTTCGTTTTGTTTCATTATGGTTTGAGTTACATAGTGTATTTATGTGGCCCACTAAAAGAATCCCTCAGATAAGATATACTACAAAAATGAAAAGAAGTCTCAGTTGTACTACAATCATAGGCTTTTCCTGGTGGTAATCAAACACATAGAATAAATGTGATGTGATTCTACGCTAAGAAATGTTCTTTGCTATGTGCAAACTAGCTCCACTAAACTGCTCTGATGTTGCATATATATGTGTGTCAAGAACTGTATTGATTACATTTCAAGGTGCACAGGATTATGCAATTGATTTTGTGGCTGGAAGGATTTCTTTTCCTGTGGGAAAGGTAGCTGAAAGTCCATTTGATTTTTCTGATAGTCTGTTGAGCTTTTCTCTAATTGCCTGGGGTATATTTACAACTATCTTTTAGATATATACCACAGAATTATAGAAGTCCAAAGATCTAGGAAGTAGTCCTTTTTTCTATATTCATTTTTTAACAATGATTGAATAATTGTCTTACTTTGCTTTGCAAACAGCTTGACAATAGAACTACTTATTTTGTAATTAATTAAACTGTATGCTGAATATTTGCATATTGAAAGGTTTTACACTTTTCACAGTAAACACCACTAAGAGGAAGAAGCCACTTTGTATCTAGGTTAAAACCAATACAGAAAACTGAGGACATCTAGCAAACAGATGATGGGACAGATTCATTACATTGATGTTGTATGTACGTACCAAAAGAACATGCTTTATGAGTACACACTAATTTTAGAATATTCTTACAGATTCACGTAGAGGATTGTCTGAAGTTATATGAACATATTTATGTAGTCCATGTTGGAGAGTTTGTTCATAGTAGTCTTGGGAGACTGGGAACTGATAATGGTAGTCGCAGTGCTTCGAGTATAAAT
Source organism: Chiroxiphia lanceolata (assembly GCF_009829145.1). Classification (NCBI taxonomy): domain Eukaryota; kingdom Metazoa; phylum Chordata; class Aves; order Passeriformes; family Pipridae; genus Chiroxiphia; species Chiroxiphia lanceolata. The sequence continues at coordinate 19,606,204 of NC_045641.1, forward strand.
TCTCTCCATTGGTCTGTGTCAGAAATAATTGGGTAGTAAACGTTTAATATGAAGAAAGAACATTTAGTAGATTTTAATACTGTTATCCAATTTTCCAACTATCATACTACAGTTATAATCCTAAAAAAAGAAAAAGATATGTGAATTATAAAGACAGCAAAATAATTTTATGAACTGTTCTTGAGCACTCTTAATCCTGTTCATTCTGGAAAATGGCATGTACTTGTAACAACAGGACAGTAGCCAAAATGAAACTTAATAAGTTTCATTTTTAAGAAGAACACTGGTAACTGGGTCAACATACAGGTCACTGCAGAAAAAAATACTGAGTGTGATCCATAACTTGGACATTTTTCACTTCTGGATCTCCTATCATACAGTTCTTATAACATTATGAAATATGTTTAGAGCACAATATCAATATAGTCTAGACAGAGATGTAAGAAGATACAGGTGATATACAAAGAGTATGTGTGTGTACACATAGATGAGCTCATACAAAGACAAAGCATTCAAGTGATCTTAAACAGACGATCATGTTTGCTTCTAATTTACATACTTACTGTGGAAAGCAGTTTTTAAAAGCTGCTTTTAGTAAAAAAAAAACCAAAAAACAGATTACATAAGTCTAAGCAGTGCTAATTAAGCTGATGGGGTAACTGGATACAGTAATTCCCATATACGATGCAATGCCTTCAGGGTTAGCAGAAGTATCTCACACAGCACTACATTATACTGCAGACATATACCTAAGTGTATGGTTTAGGAAATGGTTTGTGTCTGACCTTAATGTCATCTTAACAGGTTCACCTTTTACATAGATAATGTTTCCTACTTTTTTGATGCCAAATTAAGAGACATACACATAAATATTGTCAGAGAAATGTTTCATACAGTTCTCAAGCAAAATCCCTGTCTTTGTAAATACTAAATGAATAAAGATTTGTTAGAGATCTTGTAGAAAAACGTTAAAGGAGCAGAAAAATACATGCCTTGTTTATTTATTGGGCAGTGTAAAAGCCAGACACACAATTTGTAAACAGAACCTCTTTCTTGGATGATCTACTCTTTTCTAGGACCAGAAATTAGTCTGTTCAGACTATCTGTCTTAAAAGACACTAGGTCAGCCTCTCTCAAATTATCCTTCTTGGATTTGCAATGATTAGTGTGGATGGCATGTACGACTTGAGATGTTTTTAGCTCTGGATCCTGTGGTTAAACAAAGGATAGTCACTAAAGTGAATAGCAAATCTAATTTCTGCTAAGTATTGCAGCCACAAAGGAATTGTGATACTTTTATAGGCAGAGGCATGTGCCTAAATACACAGTAACACTGCATAACTACCCTTGAACATTCAGTAATATTTTCCACATTCAGGTAGCTGATGACATAGAAGTAGTGAAGTCTATAAATGAATGGATTTAAATAAAGGCACATTTTTGAAATTTACTTGAAGATCTTGACAGGACAAAAAATGTTGTTGGAGTCATATAGGTTGAAAGTTTGCTAGTGTCTGGGAATATTTTGTAATTTCTTACAAAGGACAAATACATCCATTTTTTTTTTTTTATGATGTTTATTCACTTTAGCAAGACAGAACAAACACTAACATAAAGGTCATGCTTAATGGCTTAAAGTAAAATGGCCTTAATCCAACACCTGTGATAAAGAGCCTCCAGACACAGAGTCGGATGAAGTGAACAGAATAAATATTCAAATATTTCAGAGGACTTATTTAGCTTTAGAAAGGAAGTTTTAGAAAGGGTTAATAGAAAGGCATAATGCCTCAAAGTGCTTTTTGCTTGAAGGAGAAGGAAAGAGTTAAAAGACTATGGAGTGACAGACTGTGACAATCATAACTAACATATATATAAATGCTATGGTCAAAGAAAAGAAAATATGAACCTTATCTAAATCTTAAATCAGTCCTTTTCTTAATACGAAGCTTTCTCTTAAACTGTGAAAACATTCTTGAATTTTAGTGCTCTGATAGGTTTTTCCTTCACTGTAGTGTTTCCTTCTTTAAGTAGAACTGAAACAGATACGAAGAGTAAGCTTTTCTAAACCAGTACTGGTATTTCATGGCAAACCTTATAATCTCTCCAAAGGTTATGTCTTTTCTTTTTTCTGGTCAGCCATGGTAGATGGAGAATCAGTGATTCTCAGAGACAGCAACTGAGAGGGAGCAGAAACCATTCCAAGGTAAACAGTTGACTTCAGGATAGATTCTGAGAAGATGACAGAAAAGCAGTTAGTCTTTTTCTGACACAATGAAATGAAACGAAACAGTTAGGACTATTACCTCCAGCTAAAAAACACCGTCAGAAGAAAAGGCAAAAACAAAACTAAAACCAAATACAACAAAAAAATCCATCTCAAAACAACTTCTACAATGAGAATAACAGCAAAATTATTTTTATTAAATCTTTCTTCCCTCTCTCTGGTAGATTTTTACTACTAGTGCAGTAGATTTGGGGTCATGCCAAGGAAACCTGTTCCACAGACTACATATTATTGTAAGAAGGTTGTTCCATGCATTGCAGAGTGTAATTCACAGTTCCAGTATTAATGAAGAGAGGAAATAAAAAAGGACTTTAAAAGATTATATCTCCATGATTAGTCTGGAGAAGTATTTTTGTGACTCATCTGCTGGTAAAATAATGCCATGTAATTTTCCCTTGAATGTGTAGCTGTATCTTGCCCTTTGAATTTTAATAGTGAAAAGGCTGAAAAGGAAAATTTTCTTCAGTCCCAGTTTCCTCTGTCTTTTTTTATGAAAGTTTAGTTTCATATATCATAAATATTCTGGCTTCATTTCCTACCATTCTAAATCGCTCAGATTTCTATAAATATAGAAGACTTTTTCAGGACATATAGCTTCTCTATGGAATAGAAAATATAAGTGACCCATTGATCTATGCTTGCATTAGGGAACAATTTTCACTAAGACCAGCAATTGTGGTTGCGATGAAGGATCCATCAGATGTTGCAGCCTTCAGCTGGCAAGATTTTAGGTTTTAGTAATTTATGTGAACACAGCTGAAAAAGGGAAAGTAGTGAAGTGGAGGACATATTGCTACAACTTGAAAAGATGTTCTGGGTCACACTACTGAATCAACAAGGCATTTAGATTAACGGATTTCCAAGGATCAAATTCTAAGAAAAAGAAAAGTATGCAAAGAACTTTGAATAAGGCAATATTATAAGATGCCACGTGAAAGGGTAGCCCTAAAGTATTACCAGAAATGTGTGCTTTCAGTGCAGATTTCCCAAAAGTGCACCAGACTCTGTGTGTAAGACATTTTAATAAGGGTTTTAGGCTGGCAAAGCCTGTGTTCATAACACCGATTTTCTGAGAATAAAATGCATTGAATGCCAAAGTTAAAGGAGTAATAGAATAGTCCTCATTAATTTAAATCCTAAATTCTAGTTTTCAAAGAAGATTTTAACATACACAAGGAGACAGGTGGCACTGTCTGGCCTCACCTGTTGAACTGAAATGAAATACAAAATGCTATTGGCAATTTCAATCTGTTTCTAAGTATATGATATATCTAAGTGCTCACTAATACTATGAATAAAGCGAAGTCATTGGAGATGCTTCAGCAATCTTACCAAACACACATTGACTATGTCCCTGTGACTTGAATAGGGCTCAGATTAACATTTACAGTGCATGGTGCCAGGTTCTGGATGAACTATCAGGTAATTTAGCCAAAATTCAGAATAATGTATTTTAGCTGCAAGGCAACACTGCAGTGTGCTACAAAAAGACAAGGCTGAGGATGTAAAAGTACATGCTAGCAAGCACTTTGCATGCCATTCTTATGTGAAGCACAAGGTATTTTATGGAGATATGAGGGATACAATAATATCAGTCCAAGGGTATAATGAAATAAAGAAAACATTGCTAATCAAGGAGGTGTTTCAAGGATACAACAAAAGAACACCTGTTTGGGTACAATTTACTGACTAATAATCAGACTCCTGGCCACAAAATGAAGCTAGGGAATAAAGCACCATAGTCTTTACCTTGGAGGCATGAGATGAGCTGTTGTGCTATCATCATGGCTAGGCTTCGTGAACGAAGATATGGGAAGGGCACTACCCACATTTGCTACAAGTGTGTTGGTGGCTAAAAAGGCCAATACGAGATAGACACGTCTGGTTGCAAAAGGCTCAGCAGAAGGACTTCTTAGGTGGTATATTCTGCAAGGTACAATTCTTTCTGCGTTGTCTTTTCTCCTCAAGAGTGATCCTGCGTGCTTTCTCAAAAACATCAGCAGCGTTAAAGACAGTGTATCTCCAGACCTTCCGATTGGAGGCCAGAGTAGACCAGTTATGTTGATCAGTATGGTCAAGGCTGAGATGTTGTTTCAGGGAGTCCTTGTATCTTCTCTTTGGGGCTCCTCTCTTGCAGCAGATGGTGGCAAGTTCACCATAAAGCAAGATCTTCGGGAGATGGTGATCTTTCATCCTTGAGATGTGCCCTGCCCAACGCAGCTGTGTTCTCAGCAACATGGCCTCAATACTTGTGATTGCTGCTTGTTCTAGAACAGATGTATTGGTCACATAATCTGACCAGTGAATGTTTAGGATTGTACAAAGGCAGCACTGATGGAAGAGTTCTAGGAGTCGCAGATGGTGGCAGTAGATGACCCATGATTCAGATCCATATAAGAGAGTAGACAGCACTATGACTCCGTAAACATTGATCTTGGTACTTTTCTTCAAGTGTTTATTTCGCCAAACTCTTTTATGAAGTTTTCCAAAGGCACTATATACCTTTGCTAACCTGTTGTCTATCTCTCCGTCAATCTTACCATCCAAGGAGATGATGCTACCTAGGTAATTAAACTGCTGAACTGATTTGAGCTCTGATTGGCCAATGGTGATATGGGGATGATGGAAGACTTCCTGAGGTGCTGGTTGATACAGAACTTCTGTATCAACTTTCTTTAAGCTGACTTCCAGCCCAAAGAGCTCAGCAGCGTCTGCAAAGCAGGATGTTAAACACTGCAGAGCTGCTTCTGTGTGGGCAACAAGAGCAACATCATCAGCATAAAGCAGCTCCCGGACAAGATGGTTTAAGGTCTTAGTGTGGGCCTTCAGTCGCCTTACATTGGAAAGGCTTCCATCAGTACGGTATCGAATGTAGATACCGTCCCGATCATCGAGGTGTGCCATGTTGTGCTATGACCTTGGTAAATTGAGCATGCCAGTAAGTTTGTGTCAAAAGATAATCATAGACCCGTCATTATCCACCCTTTACTTTGATTCACCTCAGCTCCCACTTGTAATACTGCCTTATTTGATTTCAGGGCTTCACCATGCCAAAAAAAATTACAGAATGCCAGTGCATTTAAACAAAAAAAGAACATCTCATTCTATCGCAGCAGTAGGCTCTCTAAGAGTTTCCAGATTCGTTGGAATAAACCATTATATCTTCATTTAACTCACGTCTGCAAGCAGACACCCCTCACTATCAGCTGTTTACTTTTGTATTTCTGTGTCTTGTTGATTGAAATTGCCACATAAAGTAAAAGTATGGTGGTAGAAGAAAGGCATAGATGTAAAGTAAATGTGTGTATTTAAATTATTTTGAAGGTTTCTTTTTCTGAGCAGAAATCTTGACTTTGAAGTTCTGGATTTTAAAAATTTCTGAAAAATATGATGATTTATTTTCTTTGAGTTGCAGAGTTACAGAGAGAAAACTTATTTACTGACCTAACTAAAGCTTAATGAAGTTTTCATCTACCTATTGATTTAACTTGATGTAAAAAGATTATATTGGAAACTACTGATTGCGACTTCTAATTAATAAGTAATTGAAATTAACAGCAGTACTAATTCCATGTCTGCGAATTTGCAGTTTAGCTGACAAGCTTCCTTAAGTCTTGAATGATTTTAATGCATTTGCGAATTTTAAACTTCAATAACACAATTAAAGTTTCTATTTAGACAGAATACTGGTTATAATTAGTTCCAAAATTACGGATCCTCAAGCTGCTATGCAACATAAAGGACCATTGCACTGTTACAAAGAAAGGTTTTCACTTATTAAAAAATACTGCACTTTCAATATTGTTACATCTAACAGACCAATACTATGGGACGTGTCATAGGGTATCCCAGAGTAAATCATATTTCTTGCCAATTTGAAGTACCTTCAAAGCATAGTTCTCATATATTGTCTTATATGGTCTTTCTTAAAGTGAAATTCAGTTGCCTCATTTCATATCATGAAGACAACCTCATTTATGTTATTAGCTACAAGTCATTCAAGTAACACACTGCTTTGCATAAAGGAATATCTCTAAGACAATATTTTCAGTAAAAGTATTTCTGATCAGAACTTACTTTCCTTTTGAATGTTTCACTTTCTGTACAAATGTTTAATTTTGAAGGGCATAGGATAACTTAGAAGTACAAAGACAGTGCTGAGCGAGCACTGTCATACAACAGATTCAAGAAGCACACACAGGCATTAGTGGTAATCATGAATAACATTTTTTTGTAATTTTCTAATAGAATCACATGCACTGAAAATGTTTAAAAAAAGAAATTGGCTTTGATTAATGACATAAAAGAGGATGTTCAATTGAATTCCAATAAAAAATATATGTGCTTTTTGTCCACATCAGAGGAGAATCCAAGGCATTGTAAAAGAAGGTTAAATAAAAAAGATAAATGAAAGAGCAAGGGAAAATTCATATAGAAAGCAGAAATCTAGAGGCTTTTGCAACAGTTAAGTGAAGTAGACATATCTTTTAAATTAATTTTAATTTTGCTACTCAGAGTAGAATACCCGCCTATCACAAAAAAAATCCACATATTATGATTTTGGGGAGGATGAACTAGAACTTCACCTAGTTCTAGTTGCTAAATTCCTGAAAAAATAATTTTTTATGCTGTAATGCATTTCATCACTCTATTTGAGTACTTTAAGGTAGAAGACTGAGAGAATAATAGCAGTAAATTGATTTTTGTTCTGGATAATTTTGTATTTAATGAAGACAAATTTCTTTCATATAATAGGGTTTTTTTCAATTATTTTGGCTAGCAGACTGCAGGCCCATTTGGAAGAAGAGCAACAATGTCATGAAAGAACATTGAAGAAATGCTAGAGTGTCAATCAATGGTTGGAGTGCTACTCTAGCTGCAGCTCTCTATACATACTCCCCTCAACACAAATACCTGAATAAGATATAAAATAAACTGTTTCCTGGAAGATATGGTTGAAATTCTCAAAGACAGCAATGGCTAGCGTTCAAAGGTTAAGAAACTACCATTGTTGTTTTGGGCTTTTTCCTGTGTTACAGAAGTATTCAGCAACAGGTGATAAACAGATGGTAGAGCTGAAATTCAACACATAGGCCTTGGATTGCAAGGCAATTTTTCTCTTTCCAAGACTATAGCAAAAATACCAGAGTGGTGGTCTCACAACACTTACAAACAGTATTAAGACCTGAAGATGTGTGTATGCTCTGAAGCATAGGAGTGCCTTCCAGAGCAATCCACTGCTCCATCCACTCGTACTTACCTGCGTTTTCATTCCTACCCATAGTGAACTGCAACCATCAAATTTTTCATGTAAATTGTTAGGTGTACAACTTTAATTTAAACAAATTATTGAATAAGGCAGTCAAAGAATATAAAGTAGGGCAAACAAAAGCACCAAACTTGAGTTTTACACAGTGAGTACGTCCTACCAACATGATATTGTTGGATATTTCAGTTTCTGAGTGTCTTGGATCATCTTCTGAGCCTGATCTGTGATACAAGCTTCTACCTGTTGTTGCTGGTGAATATCAGCAATAAGGTTGATCATAGATATTTTCTTATTTCTGTTTTGTCTAAGTCTGGATGATGCCATTTATTTGTTCTTCTGGACAGAACACACATTTGGTGCACCCCATGTTATTCTCGGTATAAACCCACTGTCTGTAGTGCCACTGTTCACATTCTTTGTGATCTGCGAACACTGTGTCAGGACATAACCAACTGCCAAATATGATATAGGTCCAAAAGCAGTTACCTGAGGAGCCTGCTGCTTTGCTTAGAGTGCTCCATTGATGCAGGGCAGTTATTCACCAGCTGGGGAGCAAAGTCCAAGTGGTGAATCCAGAGGTTCTCACACAGACAATTAATCATGTTAACGTCAAAAAGACAATTTTCAGAAGTCTATGAAATCACGTATCTATGTATATCTTCAGAAGCGAATGATGATCTAATTGTAAAAGCAAGGATTTAAAAGTTAGAAAAGTCTAGAAATATAATAGTAGCCACAATAAACAAATCAGCCCCCTGATGATATGTACTGGGATACCCTACATCCATTTAACTTGAAGATTAAATATAAACCTATATTGGTTTTCATAACACTTCCACTCTTATATTTGATTTCCTACATTGCAGTCTTTTGACCCTCAAGAAAAATAAAAAAGCATTTCAAGCTCATTTCCCAACCTTCTGTATGATAAATATGTATTTTGTGATCCCAGTGAATAATTATTTATTTTCTCAACTAGCTACATTGCTGAGCAGTAATTGAGTGAATTTCTTTTCATGCATTTAAATAGATCTTGATGTTGATGCAATTTATGTTTGTTTTCAATGTTTAATCATCCAGAACTATCATACATATCAAAGTGATGCATTAAACAATGACATGACAATGTAAACCAATGTGATCTATCACTGGGAACTTTTGGTTCTTTGCAGCTGTGATTTCATTTCATACTGATAAATGGCATCCTTATAATCTAATATTGGAACTGTAGTTATAGCTGTGACATTATGTGTTCTCCATGGCGAAAGACAGGAAAACAAGTTTTATATTTTACTTTACTTTATGTAATATTTATATTATCAGTATTTTTATTGAAAATTCCCCCAGAATGAACTTCTACATATTTTAAAGTAAATTCAAATAAGTTATGTAAATTTCAAACAAGCAAATTCTCATCTTCGTTACTTATACAGTTTTGCACTACCAAAGTGCAGCCCCTTAGGACACAGCTTCATTCTCTGTCCACCAAAGTCCCTGGTAACTTTAAAACCTTTAGCAGAAATACTACTTAGAGATGTTCACTTAAGAATGTTACTTAGTTGTGGGAAGCAAACAATCTACTTCATATTGTCTCTTCCTGTAAATAAAATGATACGAATAACTGGCACTTAAGTTAGACTTTTATTAGTAGTGAAACATTGTAATTTAATATCATCTGCACAAAAGAACACGTATCCAGTACAGTCATGAAACCAATTCATTGAATACATATATACTAAATCTTTTATGGTGGTCTCTTTCTGAATGAAGACACCACAAAAGAGGGATTATAATACTTCCATCCGAATTTTATGCCTCCTAACATAGTATTTAAATGATAGAAAAATAGTAATTTTTCATAGTAGGATATTGATCAATCATAATTTTAAGTATAATCATGCCCATGTATATCACCACAAATTCAGACATAGTCCTCTGTGCAGAAAGAGATTTCCTATTTCATTTTATATCATTATTATAGCTGAGCATCCAGTGGAATGTGGTATGAGCTGGTGCTGCTTTTTCCTCTGCTCCAGGAGGAGAAATTTCTTTGGTGTGATCACTTGAATGTATTTGATCCAACTTGCTGAGAATTAACTGGCATAGAACCTTTTTGCAGAAACAGTGATAGATTATGTTTAGATAGCAAGAAAAATGCAGGATTAAACTCTCATCTGCTTCAGTTCTAGAATCATAGAATCATAGAATAGTTTGGGCTGGAAGGGACTTTAAAAATCATCAAGTTCCATCCCCACTCTCCTCCCCACCCCAATACCCCTTCCCCCACCCATATACCCCTGCCTGCCATGGGTAAGGATGCCACTCACTAGATCAGATTAGTCAGAGCCCAATCTTGGCCTTGAGCACTTCCAGGGATGGGACTACCACAACCTCTCTGGGCAACCTGTTCCAGTGTTTCACCACCCTCTGAGTGTTGAAGAACACACCTAGTGCGGGTAGCTCCGTTTACAAGTTGCAGATGGAGAGGCAACTTGAGCTCTGGGTGGGAGCCTGAGACAAGAGGCCATGAAATGGCAAACCTTTGCATAGCAAAGGGCAGGAAGAAAGGTGACGTCAGCCGGGGGAATGAACACTGGGAGACACAGCAGGAGCTGAGGAAAAGCAAGACTGAGAGGGTATAAAAGCCATGGGGTTCCTTTGTTGGAGGCCCCTCCTTGGAGACACCAACTCAAGCTGTTTCTGTGTTACTGCACCGTGAATAAATTGCTTTATGGAACTTGGCATCAGAGAGTCTGCTGTGGGAAATTTGGGGTTGAACTAGTAAGGAAACCTAGTCTGGTTGCATGTGAGTGGGGTATGCAGGGAATCAAGTGGGGATCCATCGGCCACTGGAGCTGCTGCTGTGAAGGGGCTTCAGTCCCAGCAGCGAAAATCTCTGGTGTTGGGAATGTGACTGACAGAGTCCCATGGATATCATATGCAATATCCTTCATGAAAACTACCTGAATGATCATTTTAACATACTTTTTCCCATAGACTAAATAATATAACACCCAAAGACACTATTATAGGAAGAATTGTATGGGATATCCTGATGTACTGTGGAACACAGACTGTAGAGTTTTTCTTCTGCAAGTTACACTTCATGCAAAGTTCAATTTATTGAAATTACTACATTTTTATGAGGAAACTTTCAACTGCAGTTTTTCACATTCTGTGGCCAAGATACTTGCATAAATGAGCCCCAGTGATTTAACACTGACATACTTAATAGTCACGGGATTTTTTTACACTCAGTTGAAATGTTGACTTAAATATAGTTTTTTAACTTTTTAAACTATCAACTCACTTCACATTAAATAGCTTGATGTTCTGTTAAGAATAGATTTACTCTTGGTTTGCACAGCTCAGACTTTCCCACACAGTTTGTAAATGGATTTAATTACTGGAATGGCATGATTGTGGCTATTTTTGTTCTCCAAAAATGAGTAATTGTTTAGAGCTTTGCATCAATAGAGAATCAAGACCATCAAAATAATATGAAATTTGATATCAGTTCCCCAGAGATGACACTTAAGAGGAAGATAATGCCCTCTGCAGCCTCAATTTTCAGTAAGCATTAAAATTATTAAATTATACTCTATCATGTATAATATTTTAAATACTTTCTTTTTTTCCCAGCCTGTAATGTAATGAATGGGTCCCTAAGCAATGAATGAAAATGCACTGCTTCTGCTGCCCTCACTGAAGCTGAAGGAATTAACTCCATTTGTCTGCTCATCCCTAATTAAGTAATGTGCTAAAATACTACATTCCCATTAAAGAAAATGTATTATACTGTACTTATGGCAAAAGCACTTTCAACATGGTTCTACTTAATGAATACACATTCATTGTCTTGATGAAGATCCCTGGATTTGGACCCAAAAAATTGACTTGGCATTCATTATGTTCTGCATTCATTAGAAGAAGGAAGCAATTACGAAACTAACAAGATTGTTTGTGGGCAGAAAATTTCCATTGTGAACAGCCTCAGGCAGAAAATGGTTGTATTTATCACACAAAACAATGGCACATGTTCTAGGTAGCAACTCTAGCCCGGATGATGATGCAATACATTTAGAGATTGTTTCTTACAAAAACTGTGAGTCGAAGGGATAAAATCACATGCAATTCAGCATTAAAATCTGGGCAATTTTTGAAAGAGATTGCACCTAAATAAGTACCTTTAACAAGTTAGGGTAAATTTTCAAAGGTTTTTCTTTCCTTTTTTATTTTTTTTTTTAATCTGTTTTATTTCCTTAGCCATTCACTTTAGTCTTATGCACATTTCGAGTACCTTTTTCTCAACCAAGCCAAGAGCAATATAGTAAAAATTTCAGGAACATTTCAAATGTGTATTTGATTCACTCTTGTTTGATTTCTGTGAGAAGCTCAGTTTTAACTAACTTTTAACAGGAAAGAGGGGTTTAGAGCAGTAGAATAGACAGTGAGGGGTAAAGTAGTGGAGGAGGAAGACAAAGAAAAAAAAGTGTAGGAAAACTGCACATATAATGTCTTTCACAGAGAGAAAGAGAGAGAGTGTATTGTCTGTGAAAGGATTTAGTTTGACCTTAAAAGAGAATAAGTTATGCTTATCTCAGATGAATGTGTTGATAACATGATTTCTCTCTGAGTTTAATGAGTGTCATGAAAGTCATGCTTTATAAGAAGGAAATGTAAATCATGCATTACTAATGAAGGTGTTATTTTAGACAGAGGACCAGGAATTTTACAGAATGTGGGTTCATATGGGTTTTGATTCTATAAAAGTTTTATATATGTGCTTCTCTATGGTTGTCTACATATGTGCTCTTGTGGTTCATTGAAATAATGGCTTTATTCACGGTAAAAAAAAAAATTTGAACACATGTAGAGATTTACTACATGAAGGATTTTAAATACATAAAAAAGCAGATGTAAATTTCAGCCTACTTGACTGAAATATAGCAATCCAAATCAAAATGCGCAAGAAAAGGAACAAGAAAACAAAGGAAAAACCTCTGGCTTCACTTATAAAGCTATCGATCTTCCTTCCTTATTGCATGTTTAAACAATTTTGGTCAACTTTTGCACAATATCACTGAGTTACTCTAGAGATAATGTAATTCAGGCTATCACTGTTTGCAATTAGCATATACTGGATGGCTAAAAAATAAGTCAAACTGCAACTTTTTCTCATTCTGGAGGAACATACAATAAAGGTTTGATAACATTACACAAGGGTACTATTTAAGTCCTTCTAAGAAAAAGCTTATTTCTGCAGTACCCGTAATTGGCACTTCTAGTTCTTTATTATGTTTTACTGTGATGACATAGGACAAAAAATATGACCGTGCTGTCTGAAAAGTCAGTTGTGGTTCTTCTCATTGTTTGCCGATTCATTAGTGTATGAGCACTATATTAAAAGAGAATGAAATCAAATAGAATGTGCAAACACTAACAAAGAGAATGATCCTTTCCATGGTTCCAAAGACAGTGATGTATTTTTGAACTAAACATTTAAAAAAGGGTGGAGAGGAGATGCTTCAAAATTCCTAACATTTTATCAAGTGCCATAAAAATTAATACAATTTCTCCATAACTATATTTATAGTTTACACCAATTTCTCGAACATGTGTTCACCGCAGTTTATTGAAGTTTATTATGTGATACTGTTTTGGTTTTGTGAAAGCTATGGGATATTTATCAACAATCAGTGATGTTTCCAGACATAATCCTAAAAGTTCTCTAGCAGTTTAAATGCATATATTCTTGGTTTCATCACATTTAGCTAAAAAAAACGCACTGTTAAGATGCCTAGTCATCTTTCTGAAGCAAATAAATAACATATTTTCTACTTATTCTAATAGACATTGTTCCTAAATTCTTCAAGCAGCTTTGAAAATTGCAACCTTTGTAGTAACAACTGATGTTATATTTTCTGGAAAGTGTTTATTCCTGAAGTAGTCTTGTGAATAACTGATGTGTTAGTACATTAAAAAATGTTTGAGAAATATCGCCATACAGCATTTTGCCTTTTCAGAGATTAAATCTAAAATATTTTTAAAAATTTCAAGAGTAACTTTATTTCTTGTAGTACATTGCATTTGAAGTGACAGCTGATTCAATTTTTGACAGACTAAAATGAGAAGTGTAACTGAAGTGTACCATGTCTTCAGATATAAAGGCTAAAGTTTTTATCTCTTACCTTTTAATATGTAAAATGCATAATAATTCTTTAATATGTAAAATGTTTAAATAACATTCTGCTGGGATAGCTGGGGTTGATGGTATGCTGTGACTATCTATGAGTGTCTGGTTTTACCACCAGCAAAGACAGATTCCCATCCTAAATTAATAATTTCTCCCTTCAACTGGTTTCTTACAGAAATACATTCTCCAAACACTTATTTCCCAAAATATCTAGATTATGAAGCAACTCCAGCAATCTAAATAGGAAAAACTGGCTATTGGTCATGTCCAGTTCAGACATGGTGCAAACTGCCTTATTACAGTATCAGGCTGGGATACTTTTATTAGGTTATTAACAATAATTATTTACATAAGAAAATTTTGAGCTGAAGATTATAACATTCACTAAAGTTCAAAACACGAGCATATTAAAACATTAGTATTTGCATATTAAAACATTAGTATTCCTGAACAAGCTGATAATTTTTCAAACTGTCATACACTTCTTTGAAAGAAAATTAGTAAGGTAGTTGAAAATTATCTTTAGCTGATGGAGAAGAGTATTATGTATTATTTCTTCAGCTAAATCTTTGAGGCTCAAAATTACAGGTCACAGCAAAAAACTGTAACATTTATTGCTTTTCAGGATTTCTTGAAATATTCTTTTTTAAAATTATGAAGAGACATTTTTACACTGATTTGACTGAAAGGAAACTTTATTCTAATTTACATTTTAAAATAATTTGAAAATAGATGTATCATATCTTTTCTCTTTAATAGGATAGTTCATTTTGGAGATAAATATGCATTTACATCAGTATCTTACACTGTACATTGTTTTAAGAGTGATTCTTGCGACTTATTGTAAAAAGACTGGATTTTAGTCAGTTAATTTTTACTCAGTGTGTAAAACTCCAGCCCTGGGAGCTGCTGGCTCATGGGATTGCCTAAGAGTTTTACTTTTATATATATATATATACCTAAGGTTCTTTAATACCTCATGATAGTGTTAAGAGAATAAGCCATGGGCTTGTTCCCAAGGAATTTCCTTATTAGTTTAAGGGAGTAGACAAGGGGACTTGGCCAGAGTTCAAAAGGACACCACTGAAGCTAGACAAAAATGTTCCACAACAATACTGGTTCAACACAGACTATTAATCCAAAACACTTAGGTCACAATCCAACCAATTCCACAACACACAAATCAAGATCCAATCCCTCCAGCACCAAACCACCCTAAGCACTAAGAAAGGAGCAGAGAAAGAGAAGCAGAGGGATCAAGAAGAGAGAAGGAGAAAGAGGGAGAGACAGATTATACAGCTACCACCAAAGCCTGGTAGAAGACCAGCCTGCACAAGTTCAAGTGGCAGGGTCATGACGTGAGACGTGTACCCTTGGTTTTATTTGCTCTGGTCCCCATGCACAACCCCTCCAGGTGGGGTCTCTGACCCACTGGCCACTCTGGGGGTTCCAGGCCAGGGTGAGGGGCAGTGTCCTCACTGTCCCTGCCAATCTGAGCTGGTTTAGGGGCTGCAGAAGGTGTGGTGTGTTATAGTTTTCCCAGGTTGTTTGTAACTGACAGCTACTCTGGGGCTTCCCTATGTGGGCTCCAGGGACCTGCCATGAGGGATACGACACCACCCCACCTCTATGAGCTTCGACCCATCCCTTCCCCCTTCACACACACATGCTCCCCACAATGTGGTTTTGACCCAGTAACTACTCTGGTGTCTAACACAGTGCCATTCAATATAGCATTTTTTAACTATTGTAAATCTTGCAGCTCTTTTAACAAAGTCCGTCCTAAGAATTTTTGTGTGTCTTTCAAAAGCAGAATTCTAGCAAGCAAATCCTAAACATATTTTACAAAGGAAATACAATTTTATTACATTTTCTCATTAAATTCTGGCAACCTGAGAAAGGAAGCAGAGACACACTTGTCATCCCAGAGGCAAATCCACTCTTCCCAGACCTATCCTGCATCATGACCAGGCCCATCAGCTCAGACCACCTGACACAAACTACTTACTAAAGCCACTGCCAAGGAGGGGAGATTTCTCCTCGGGGTAGCTCGGGGAATGGAATCAAACCCTAGAAATCGGTTTAATCTGTTTACCGAGAAGGAAGCTTGAAATCTGTGGGCTACTGCAAATGCCCTTATTTCCTTTCGTGGGACTATTCCTGTAAGGCAAGGGTGATGTCTACACATAATGCATTGGGTTCACAGAAGGAGTAAATGAATACTTTGAAGAGAAGAGACAAAGATTTTGTGAACAAAATCCTGTAAACAAATGTCTGTGCCCACACACATTTAGTAGTGCTCACATGATTTGGCACACTGACTGAAGTCAATTGAGATGTTTAGTCTGCAGCTGTTAGGAATATAAGCAGGATCATGCATGATTGCGAAAGTGTTTTGACTGACATCCATTAAAGATGGAATATGTTACAGGCAGCCACAAGCCCACAGCAGGATTTCAGGTGTTTAAAAATTCCTTGTTTCACCAGAGCAATACTTACTATGAAGAGTCACTATATAAAAGGCATTAGCTGTAGGATTAAAATTGCACGTTATGTGAACTGGTCTTTTAAAAAGCCTTTTTCTCTTTATATCAGCACCTTTCAACATCTGAATAAGGTGGTTATAGAAATTTATGTAAACACTATTAATGTTTTTTATACTAATTTTAATTTCCCATGATAGGTTTTTCTTCTAGAAACATTTTAGAGAAAACCTGGAGTTTCTAGATTATTTGGACTTGTTTGGACAAAAAATGGAATATACAAGGAAGAAGAAAAATTTTGGAGTTGATGTGTTACTGGGGAAGAACATCCTGAGTTTGTGTAAGATGAGACAGTATTGTAAAATCGACTGTAACAGTATGGATTTCATATTTTTTTATTTTAGGAAAATCACCTATTAAAGCTTCTGTTTCCATATGCAGTGCTACCTGTGTCAGTGAATTTTTAATGAATAATTAAATTATTGGGTTTTGTTCCAAAATAACTCTGTAATTGAGTTTCAAGAGGAAAAAAATTATCAGCATATTTAATTAGAATTTAGTCAGGGTATGTTAGAATAATTGTTATAAAAATTCTCTTTCTTCAAAGGTTCAGCTTTTTCATTAAAACACTGTGGCCTTGAAGTTAAAAAAAATGAGAAAAGGGCTTTGCCTGGATTCGATGCTCAGTTTATTAATTCTATTTACTAATTCAGGACCAATTCACTTTGACAGCTGGTCCCATACAAAACAACACTTGTAGTACTAAGTAAATGATGTGAAGAGCCATGAAATATGCATTGACTTAGGCACTATCTGAGCGAAGATCTTTCCAGAACAGTACACAAACCTCTTGAAAAAAATTTATTTAAACTTTTTAAAAAATATATAATAAATGTCAACCTTAAATTGTTGTAGATAGTGAGGAGCACTAATTTATATGCAGAGAGGAACCTAGAAGCTTTGAGAAAAATCAAGAGTAATTAAGATTAGTCCTGTTATAATTAAAATATTTTCCAAAAAGACTTTTACAGTTTACTCAAAGATATGTAAACATATCATAGGCTTTTTCCCTTAAAAAGAGTAAAACATAAGGAATGCCTCTGTTTCTTGCTTGCTAAGCCATAGTCTCAAAATGTTGCATGTTAAAAGAAGCACTTACCAGGCTCAAAGAGGTTCTATTTCCCTGAGCATGCCAATCACCAAGACTATTTATCAAAAGCTTCACTGAAAAACTATAATTTCACTCTTAAGCCTCAGAGAACTTCTTTAAATGATTTCTCTATCCATTTTTTGGGCAGCCTTAATATTAAAAATTATCAAACTGCATGAATTTAATTACTATTTAAACAACTTTTTTTTCCCATAAAACCCCCAAACACTACTTAGATCTTGCAGAAGAATTGCATTACTGGAGTGGGAATGAGGGTGGCATGAAACCAAGGCTCTTGCTTCTCAAAATTATTTCAAAATTTAATTCAGTTTAACTGCAATATTTTTTGTTATTTATACAGACACATTCTGCCTGAAAAGGTTTTAGTAGTATATAGGATATTGCCTTGCGGTGGATTGACCCCGGCTAGATGCCAGATACCCACCAAAGCCATTCTATCACTCACCTCCTCAACCTGATAGGGGAGAAGAAACATAAAAAAAGGCTCATGAGTTGAGATAAAGAGAGGAGAGATCACTCACCAGTTACCATCACAGGCAAAACAGATTCAACTTGGGGAAATAATTTCATTTATTACCAATCAAAATCAGAGCAGCATAATGAGAAGTAAAACAAATTTCAAAAACGCCTTCCCCCCACTCCTTCCTCCTTGGACTCTACATACTCCCTCCAAACAGCACTGGGAGACGAGAATGGGGGTTATTGTCAGTTCATCATGTTGTTTCTGACGCTGCTTCCTCTTCAGAGAGAGGAGTCTCTTTGCTCCAACGTGGGGTCCCTGCCGGAGAAGACAATCCTTCATGAACTTCTCCAACATGAGTCCTTCCCACGGACTATAGTTTTTCATGAACTGCTCCAGTGTGGGTTCCCTCGATGGGGTGCAGTCCTTCAGAACCAGACTGCTCCAGAGTGAGTGTCCCATGGGGTCACAAGTCCTGCCAGAAAACCTAATGTAGATGGATGAGCTTCTCTCCATCCATCTGCAGGTCCCTCCAGGAGTCTACTCCAGTGTGGCCTTCCTGTGGTGTCATAGCCTTCTTTCAGTAATTTACCTGATCTGGTGTGGGGCTCCTCCACAGGCAGCAGGTGAATCTCTGCTTCACCATGGACCACCTTGGGCTGCAGGGGCACAGCTGCCTCACCATGGTCTTCACCACAGACTGTAGGGGAACCTAAGCTCTGGCACCGGGAGCACCTCCTCCATGTCTTCCTTCATTGACCTTCATGTCTGCAGGGCTGTTTCTCTCACAGAATCATGAAAACATCCAGATTGGAAGAGACCTTCAAGATCATCTAGTCCAATCATCCATCTAGTATCACCATAATCACACCTAAACCATATCCCCAAGTACCACATCCAGAAGCCTCTTGAACACTTCCAGAGACAGTGACTCCATAACCTCCCTGGGTAACTCATTCTGACACCTAACCCCTCTTTCACTGAAATTTTGTTTCCAATATCTAATCTGAATCTCCCCTGGTGCAACCTAAGGCCATTTTCTCTTGCCCTTTCAATTGAGAAATGACAGAACGGACCAACTCCCACCTCACAACAATCTCCTTTCAGGTAGTTGTAGAGAACAACAAGGTCCCCCCTGAGCCTTCTTTTCTCCAGATTGAATAACCCCAGCTCCCCCAGCCACTTCTCATAAGACATGTTTTCTAGACTCTTCATCATCTTCATTGCTCTTCTCGGGACATGCTTCAGCCTCAATGTCCTTGTTAAAGTCAAATGCCTAAAACTGAACACAGAACTCAAGGTGTGGCCTTACAAATGCTGCGTACAGACAATAATCACTTCTCTAGTCCTGCTGGCCACACTATTCCTGTGGTCTCCTCCCACAGAACCCTCTGACCTTCTGATGGTGGTAGCTTCTGTAGCTGACACAGAAAAAGTCCGTGCAATGGATCTGACAGCTGCATTTCAAACTGTGCTAATAACCTATGACTTGTTTGGAAAGGGGAATAAAGATTTACTGTATTTTAGTGCTTTAGACCCTTTAGAATTACTCAATACTGTAAGATGTGTCTAAGAATGAATATGTGTGTACTCCTAGATTTTTTAAACCTGATAAATGCTTCACGACTATACGCAGCCTGTAGGTCCCAAATCTAGTTTTCACATGACCAGACAAGGCTTTAAGCTTTGATTTTATCACATCTGTATACAATACATGGAAAAACAAAGTCCCAGGCTCCCACTTTTTCTACACAAATAATATAACTCCTCTAATTGGGTGAATTTATACCACTGAAAGACAACAGATATGCCAATACCTTGTTTCCCTATGTCTGCTGTTTGTGCCCACCAGGAATTTGTCCCATCATATGTATTTTAGTAGAGTCACACATCTCTTATCTGCTGTTGCAATTTTCGAATATGGTTGGTAATGCAATAATTGTCTCACATATCTATATTTTTCACGTATTCCTCTTTTCTCTGGCCACAATTATTTCTGTGCAATAATGTATTTTTCCTTCTTAAATATGTTAACACAGAAGCATACCTCTGATTAGCTCAGTCTTGACCAGAGGCAGGTCTGTCTTGGAGCCGTATGGCATTGGCTCTGGTGGACATGGGGGAAGCTTCCAGCAGTTTCTCAGAGAAGCCACCACTATAGCTTCCCTGTTACCAGAACCTTGTCACGCAAACCCACCACATACTTATAGTTAAGCTGTGTCCCAGGGAAGCCAAGACTCCTGTATGAGGCTTATAGATACTAAGCTGAAGCGACAGTTGCAGAAAAAGAATGTAGATCTGTTTTTCAATAGTAGGAATAAGGATTAATATTTTTTAAAAAATATAGCTTAGGCCAATATATAAAAATAAATTGAAACTAAAATAAAATTCAAAATAAAATGAAAGCAGAATTTATACTCCAGATTAACTTTGGGCACAATTTTAGCTGCAAAACATTAATTACAAAGAATACAGATTCTTTGACCCATGCATGCATTTTACAATCAATCAGAAAAACCTTTGGTGTTTGAACAAAGCAAGATAGGCATCCTCTAGGTGCTGTACTTTGCTTGGTTACTATGTTGCTGGATAAATGCAATTTAGCTCCTATATGAAGCTAGTCTTCTACTACAGCACAGGTTCTGGATCATATCAAGGCATTTGGTTTAATATTTTTATTCGAGGAAAAAATATAAGATATTCAGTATTTTAAACAAATACTAAGAATGTAAAATGAACATGGAAAAGGCCAGAAAAATAACACATCTCTCCTATAAGATCTATCAGTTCTTACCACACCTTTTTCTCCCAAGTTGCTTGTGCTGCATGAGCAAATGCATGTAGTCATTGAACAGGCACCCTGTGCGGAAAACATACCACATTGACACTGACAATGGATATGGAGAATAAATGTGCTACAGGTAGCCTGGAACTCACACAGGTACAAGATTTCTAGGTGGATGCTTGATTAATGCTCGGACCAGTTAGCCATGCTGAAAAATCCAAACCAAACTCCTTGTTACCTTGACTAGAATGTCTGAATTTGATCTAGGTAGCTCCCTGTGTAGTTCTAGTTTGTAGTGAAGTGTAGAAATGCCTCCACTGGGCATTCAAGAGCTGTTAGTAAAAGTATAATTTTAGAACTCCCTGATTTATTAATGTTGCAGAGAGGCTACATTAAGTAGAAATGCGGCTATTTGCCATTCAAAAGCATGACTGCATCTTGCATGGGCTTATCTAAGCAAGCTTTCAATCATCGTGATGGAATATGGCATGAAGGCAGACAAAGAAGAATGTATTCCAGCAAAGGCTAAGCTCTAAATTTGATTTTGACTTTTGGGCCAAATTTTCCATGCCACCCATTTCTGTGCATTGTTTGTTACCGGCATTGGAGAAAACTGGTACAAAGAAAGACATTGTC
Organism: Chiroxiphia lanceolata; assembly: GCF_009829145.1. NCBI lineage: Eukaryota > Metazoa > Chordata > Aves > Passeriformes > Pipridae > Chiroxiphia > Chiroxiphia lanceolata. The sequence continues at coordinate 19,627,488 of NC_045641.1, forward strand.
AGCCCAAACTTTCAACTTATATCCTGAATTCTGTGAATGAAAAAAAAAAAAAAAAACCACCAAAAAAGGTTTCACAGGACATCCTTAAAAAAATACAAGTGAGGCAAGAAATTTTGTCAGATGATCCTTGAGCTGCAGCATCAGAACATCGTAACAACTGTTTTCTATCATCTGAAAAACCCTAAACGATACTGATGTGAGAAGAACACAATTTTGCACAGTGTTAGGAAAATGGTCAAAGGTGTATCTTTTTGCATTCCAGTTTTAGTCTTTATCAAAGGCAGGTGCTAAGTGTTAATAGTGATACCTATTACTGCACTTACATCTGTTGGTTGACCTTTTATCTTTAAAGGGATTTGAGGCTTTTTTTTATATAGTTGGATATGGAATGCATTTGTAGAGATTCACCCCTGCAGTATGGTCTTTATGCATATGCTACAGATACTTAACACACATACCCAGATAATACAAATGTGAGAGCTGAGTTTTCAAAACCAATGGCAAAGATTACTGGTGATAAATAAAAGAAATTTTCAACCCTTCATAGAATGGTGATAATCTCAGAAATATGGAAACATTTAGTAGTTTCATAATGAAAGAAATAAGCATTTTATGCTTCTGCCCTTGGTTAGCCGAACCATCCATTTCATGTCTGTAATGTGACCTGGTAATTACCTTAAAAGTTTCCAGTTGTGATCTAAAACATTTGTGGACAGGAACTTTTAAAAATTATATCTGCAGCAAATGTCACACACTGGAAAGGCAAAACCAGCTAAATTTAAACCACATTTGTTCAGATGTTACTGTTGATGTGTGGCATGTAATGAGCCCTGTAAATCTGTGCAGAGATGGTGTTACATTAAGCAATATTGTTTCTTATATGCAGAAAGTAACATGAGACTACATCCATACCTCTAATCTCAGCTGGTTAATCAGAGTAAACAGCATTAAAACCCACATTTTATTTCCTTCCACTTGTGCTTATTCAGACAAAACCTCTACTTATCTCAGAGGGAATTTTTTTCCTGTCCCGAATTCAGGACATTCATCTCAGGAGGAAGATCTGAGTTTAGCTCCAGATCCACCATAGACTTCCTGTGTGACCTTAAGCAAGTTACTTAGTCTGTCTGCAATCATTGTTATTAACCCTGTTTATGAACATGTTAATTTCCTGATCTGTAAATAAGGATAACATCACTCTTCTTTTTCCCCCGTTGTTGCAACACTTACACTGAAAATTGTAAGGTCTGTAGTAGTGGAGTCAACACCTATAGAAACATTTCTTTAAGGTTCATTGATTTTATACTGCATAAGATCAGGATTAAAACTGGGAAAGGTGATAACTAATTTTAAGACTGATTTTCTGAAACATGTGTGTAAGTTATCTATAATAACAGAAGTTATGTATTAACACACACGTAAATTTACAACTGTATAAAGATGTGTTATTGCCCATAGTCTCTTGAAAATTAAAAGCTATAGCTGATTCAGTGATTTGTGAAATAAACAGAAGGAGTTTCCAGGTGGCATCCCATTGCTCCAGTTAGGTTACTAAAACCATCTAAACCCTGAGCAAGCCATTCTTGACTCCTTATTATCAGCAAAGAGTCAAAAGAGCAAGAAACCTGGTCTTAATGCAGAAGTTTAAGTTTGGACAGCTGAATTCCCAGTAGTAGGTTGATTTATTTCAACTTAGATGTCTAATTTTTGGATGTATAAAACCAAGTCTTTAATAAGACTGTCACAGATTTACTTTCAAAGGCTCCAGTCAGAATATACACCCACGAGTTCATGCAAAACTCACAGAAGTTTCAAAAATATTCAGCTGCAGTATCTTTTTGTTCTGTTTTTTTTTAGCCACAGTTGCAAACTAGGTTGGCAAATGCACAAGGAGGCAAATGAATTGCACAAGGATTGAAGTCCTTTTCTTTCAACTGTTACACTGCATGATCTCTCCAGAGATATCCTGGCTCTTTAGAAATAATAGACCAGAAGCAACTTCATAAAACAATAGGTGTGTCAAATTGCTGGCTTTGACACTGCTTTGTACACAGTTTGGCACATCTCTAATCTAGAAATCTTTCTAAAGCATTTATTCAACTCTTCTTCTCTGCTGATGTGTAATGGAAAAAGAACTGGAAGGCAAGCAAAAACATTCACTCAGCTATTTAGTACAAGGATGTCAATGAATTAAAGAAATTCTTTAATGACAGCACATAGTTGTTTTATTAACTGACGTGTCTGGAAAGCCAGTGACCTCTGAATACCTCTGAAGTAATAGCCCCACCCTGAGCATCTGTCATGGAGTCATGGTAGAAATCTGAGTAGTTGATCAAATCTCTTAATGAGTAGATCACCTGGATTAGCACTCATCAAGTTCCAATTGTGGCAAAACTAGGCCATATCTCATCTATCAGATAGTTTTTCCTATGGGAAACAGTCTATGTCAAGTTACCTATGGATATCAAAATGTCAGATAACAAAGGTATGACATTTCATTTAATCTCAGATTTATTTATTTTTTAAGATTACATAACTTGGTTTAAGAAATCAATTTCTGCTGATTTACAGCAGATGATTTGTAATGTTGGCCTGAAACTACTGTTTAGTTGTCTGAGGTACGCTGTTTATGGTGACATTGATGACATTTTCAATTTGTTTTACTGACATAGGTGGTATGTAAGGTTTTTTAATATTATCATGGGCCAGAGCTATGAATAAGAAGGTGAAAAGGAGAAAGACAAGGGGAATATAAGATTCAGTATTTAAAGTAAGAAGAGATTGGTAAAATTTGAAAAAAGAATTTTTTTTTTTGGAGGTAATGATGAAGGATTCTGGAAGTTGATTTACACTTAAATTCTTATCATGCTACAGCTTAACTTCTTTGCATCTTCAATTGAATAACACAGATAAGTATATCCATTCACAATTATGTTTATTATTACTACCATGGTGGATTAAGGTCATTCATACTTGGAATTTGCATAAGGATTCAAGGGTATCTGCCAACAGAAAAAATATTGAATTAGCCAGAGAAAATGCCAACACACATATTTATCCACTTTTGCATGTACTGATTAACAAGAGTCAATTTGTAACAATCTTCACACACTATTTTTAGAAGTGTTCTTCCATTGATTTACCATCTGTGTGAGTTTTTCAAAAATTTTTCTCCCTTTGGTAAATATGAGAATTATTTAGAGTGGTAAGAGCTTAAGAAACTCTGCCTGGAATGCATAATTATCCCCCACTCCTTCTAAGGCAGACTAGATATCTAACTCAAGGAAAACCTAATTAATGTGCATGTGGATTTTAGCAATAAGAAGGGAAAGGGAAAGCTGCTGAATTAATTGAAACAAGTAAATCTTTGTGAAACCTGTCTCAGGAAAAGTCTGAGTCAGCTTGTAATTTTTTGCATTGGGCATAAACAGGACACTATATGGGATGTGAGAAAGCAATTTTTTTTTCAATATATACATAATATATACATATAAATGAAGGAGTCTTGGGTTCATGTTGTCCTCTAACACAGGACTTTCTTAATATTTTTAGTCTTTGTTCTGTAAGGTGATCTACCGGAATACTTGGAGCAACTAAGACTCCAGGCAGATATTCATCATTTGTATGCACAAGTAGATGCTGAATGCAGTGTTTTATCTTTGTGGCACAGGTTTCTGTGTAACAGTTCTTTTGTATTCACACAGGTAGTGCATTCCTAAAGACAAAGATTGTTTTGCTTTATGCTTGCATTGAGAAACTGTTGTGGATGACCTTCATTTTTATACTCAATTTTGGGAGAAAGCTCCATAAGTGAAGTATATTCTGATAGTTCTCAAATTTGAAAACATTTGGATTCCATCTCTTATTTGGACATGTAAACCAATGTATATCAAACTTCATCAGAGATGCAGACTCTTTAATGGCAAATTTGAGCTTCCCAACAGGTTTTGTTTGTTTGTTTATTCATTTGCTTGTTTGGCTTTTGTTTGTTTGAGATTTTTGTATTATTGGTTTGGGGTTTGGGCTTTCTTTTCCTGAATTATCTTTTATGGATCTATTTTCAAAATTCACCTACAACCTTTCACAAACGCAAACCTGAAAGCAATGTTTAGCTTATTTATTTTTGGTAATTAGCAACTGAAGAAGCTGCTCTAGAAATTACAATAATTATGAGAAATACTTGGAACATCATATTTGAAAATATAGCCAAAATGTAGATATTGAGCAAGATTTTCTAGGTTTGCTTCTGATCTGCAAAGATTCAAATAAAAATATTATAATTCCTTAAGAAAAATTAATTCCTAGTGGGTATTGACCCTCAAGTGTATTTAACACCTCATTTGATTTGAGTAGGGACTCATAATGATCAAATATGAACACTCTGATGGAGGGATGTGTAAGTTGATTGAATTCCGAGAATGATGAATAAAATTTCATAACAGCATCATGAATGTTTGTAAAAAAGTAACATAAATGACTGAAATACTTAACCTTGTACTTCATTAGAAGTTTTTCAGAATATATTAAACAGGCATGTAAAGGTGCTTAAGGACAGTTGATTTTGCCTTTGAGCAGGGTCAGAATGACATGTTTTCTTAGAGATCTTACCATCCCTCTTTGTTTTCTTTCTTTGCAAGATTTGTACTAAACTTTACCCATCTGTGAAGCCTTGGTGGACTTATTCAGGTGGATTGAGATGAACACCCAAACACTTGTTTGCAGGTGAACTAGGAAAAGTATGTATGGAGGTATTAAAATACAGAGAGAAAGAGATAGAGCTGACTGAAGACTTAATATTCCTCTAATTCTCCTCTATGACTCTTCAAAACAAGGAAAATATAAAAAAGAGGTCTTTGGGTTGAAATAAAACTTGAATTCTTCAACCTAAACAGTAATATTCCTGAGCATTATGAGAAACTGAAAGACAGACCTGTTGAGGTGGTCTCAGCATTCATACTTCTTGGTGCCTTTTGTAATTATGATGGCTCCCCTACCTGTCTATTTCTTGAAATAAAATCTTCTCTCATGAGCCATTTCAATGATACTGAAAACCACAGCCAAGCAGTTCTGGGAAACGTTCTAAACATACCACTATTTTATTTGATTTTTTTTTCTACAGGTGTTGTAAATATTTTTTTCTATGTGTAGAAAATATCTTAACTGCTGTGTGAAAGATCACACTTGCTAAGAGCTATTCCAGTACATAGAAAGGAAGTTTAAATACAGATATATATACAAATTATATAACTACTACTTTTTATGTAGCTTATTGTAAAATACTTTTACACTTCTTGGGCTGAGTCAATTGCTCTGTATTTGAGTGTTTTTGTGAGTGCGCACACACATGTAGAAAAAAAAATTACTTAAAAGCTGAAAAGTTTGAAAACAGCTATGACCTGCAATCTGTAAGATATTATTTAATGTTTGTTGTAACATCAGGACTTAGAAAGCTTTCTTTAATGGGATGCACCTACTGCACTGTAGACCCTGGTAAAAAGCCTCTCTCTGTCTTTCTTATATACCCCCATTACTTATTGAAAGGCTGAAATAAGGTTTTCCCAGGAGACATCTTCTCTTCTGCAGACTGAACAACCCTAACTCTCTTGATCTTTCTTCATAAGAGAGATATTCCAAAGGAATCAAATAACCTCAGCTGGGTTTACCCTATGTGCCTGCTGAAGAACTTCATTGTCCTTACACTTTAAGTTTGACTTCCACATGGGAACAGACTTGGCTTTTACACTCTATTTAACTGAAATGTAGAGAAAAATCTGGTGTTATTAGTGGGAGTGCAACTATAAATAACTTTGGGAATTTTCAATTCATTCATGTGATCAGATCTTGACCTAAAACCTGCTGAGGAACCTGCTATTAAATCAAATAATGAAATGAATAAATGTAGTTAATTTGTCTATACATGGGTTATGTGGAAAATGTGACGTGATTGGTATGACTCCAGGAAATATGTTCCTCTAGCACTAGTATCTGCACTTTTCTTAAAAAAACTCAATCTATTCACTTAAAATTGCACTTAAGTGGATTTTTTATTTTTAAAGGCTCCCTCAGCTTCTTCCCTTGTTTTTGCTGAAGTAGCACTAATTAAAATAGAAAAAAAAATCAATGTGGAAAATATTTTTTTTTAATACCAACTGGTAAGAGTCAATGAAACTTGAAGTGGATGATGGCATGCAGACCTTATCTAATTCTATCCTACATTTTAGTAATTCTCCCACAGGTCCAGGCAGGCAGATGCAAGAGCTTTAGACAATACCATTAAACATCCCACAAAAATGAGGAATAACTTGCTGAGACTAGTATTGTCAGATTTCAGAGCCTAAAGCTATTGGAACATATGTGTGAAACAAAAAAGGCCCCTGTAACCTTTAGTATCCAGGACATTTGAAGAATGCTGAACACTGAATGCTGAATATTAAAGAATGTAGTGGTAATATAAAGGTTTGCTATTTCTTCTTTAAAGTACTTTGAAGGATTTTTCTTCTCAAATATTCTTCCAAATACCAAGAACCAAAACCTTCAAGGAAACAATGATAAATGAGCTATAGCTAATGAAGTTTGTTATTCAGAGCTTGAAATTCTTCTCTGATTGCACTTGATTTTTCAGTAGCACATGTTATTTCAGCATTTCTATTAGGTATTCAAGTTTGAAATATTTTGCCATCAAGTTTGGAAGGTGAGTTATCTCCAAATGAGCTCCTCTTTCATGTAACTCGAATGTTTGTACCCTTGTTTTGATTCCCTTGGATTTTAGTTTTGTTTGTTTATCCTCCTTGCTGCAAAGGATACACTTCCAGGTGAGCACAGGAAATGCAACAACTTTGAGCAGAATGCATATTTCATATGTATTTCCACAGTAGTCATTTCTCTTTGTCTGTTTGCGTGTCCCTTTGCACATTTCAAAAACAATCCCTGGTAAAAAAAATCCTACCAAAAAATTCTCTGGGGAACTTTCAGAGTGAAAACACAAGACATCTTCGTATGTGCACTCAGAGCCAAGGTGGCCTTGTAAGGGCCCAGGAGACAAGCTGTCAGATCACTGACTCTATTACAGTAAGATGTACTTTTGGCCAAGGCAGCATGCGTTACACATTTGACTCAAGGTTTTCTGACCCTGTGACAGAAGCAAGCTTTTGCCATTATTCTACACAATCATCTTGCATTTAGCTGAGGAGAAAAAGGAGGAAAAGAGTCTGGTAACTGGTAAGTACTGTCAACAGATAGCTGTAAAGTTGGATGGACTCCATGCCACTGCTATTTCAAACATTATTTTATTTTAAACATTATTCTCTGACAGAGAAAGACTAAATCTTGACCTGTGTATGCACACACACTTGCACTGACAAATTGAATAATTGATACAAGTATGAACACATAAGTATCTGATTAATCATAATCAAGATGCAGGAATAAAGGTACAAGGGCAAAAGTTTTAGCTATAGCTAACAGAAGTGGTGAAAAGAGATAGGGCATCTGAAAGTACCACTTTGTAGCCAAATTCAAAATAGACAGAAAATTAATACATTGAAGAATATGTTTTTCCACCAATGACAGCATCCAGTTTTCCTCAAAATGGAAAGGATTTCATTACAACGTTTTAAAAATAGGGCTGGAAATTATGTGCAGGGTTACATCAAGGGTTTTGTATTATTGTATTTGTATTGCTTACACAATGTACTTGTTCTTACAGCATGAGGTCGTGTCTGTTGTTCATGGCTGGGTTGTATAACAGTGTACAAATCTTGGTCATCCTAGCTCACATTGTAATGTGCTGATTTCCAAGAGGCCAAAATTAATCTAAAGGTTTTTTCGTGCTTTTCATCTCTTTTTACTTGTTAGTAGTGCGCATGTAAATTATTATTTAAGTTCATGGTTTCTCTGGGGCATTTCTTCAACTTGTAGACCAACCTTCAGAAAAAATAGATTTAGAATATTCACCGTATGAGAGGCTTATTATTTCTCCATTTTTGTAGATTTCAGAAATATTTATTAACATAAGATACACAGTGTGAGGTTTCCTTTTCATCTTTTAAAATACTTTCACAATTGAAAACAAAAAAGAATTTGCTTATTATTATTTCTTTTCTGTTTCTTCGTTATATTTTTCACAGGTCTTGTGACTTGTAATTTGAATGTATTAATACCACTGAATAAAAAAAACTTAAAGGCTGGCAGATTTTTTTAGTTGACTACTTTCAATAAAAACGCTTTACAGTACATACAGTTATATTTTAGTACTTGAACCTGAGGCTTATAAGTACCTGAGTTTGAGTGTATTATGTCAAAAGAACAACTTGTTAAAAGAAGAATAAGATTGCTTTAGGCATGGGCAGAAATAGGAGAGAGGGAAAGCACACGAAAAAGGCAAGTATGAAAAAAGTGTATAAAGGGAAAGATTCAGCTGGTAATCATGAGCTGAAGGGAGTTAAAAGGAAAAAACTGAGAACAATACCTCAATGAAAGGCTAGGAAAATAAAGATTACATTAGCTGCCCATAAAGTAACCAGGAATTGTGGCAGATGTAGGCCCTGTTCAACGAGCTCATTTCACCAAAAATAGGTCTCTGTAGATTCAGGCAATATCACGGGTTTCAAAGGGGGTTTACATACTTACAAAGCTGTCCACAGAAGCTTACCACAGCATTAGGTACTTAACATCTAGCGTTGTATGTTGAAACAGCCCCAGTCTTTTGCCAACAAAAAATGCCCTTAAAGGTCTGAAAAAAAACTTTCCACATATCTAGTCCTGTCTTTATCACTAAATAATCCAAATACTTTCTTTTCCCAATGTATGCCTTGTACAATAACCAACAGGATTTGTGGATGAGGAGAAGGCTGTTCTTTAGAAGGGCTTTTGATGCTGTCTCCCATAATATTCTTGTATCCCAGTTAGGGCATTACGGATGGGATGGGTGGGTAAGAGAGTTGGTAAAAAAAAACAGCAGTTGGCTAATGAAGCTCAAAAAGTATTTTTAATGGATTGTGTAATCTAGCTGGAGACCAGTAACAAGTAGAGTATCTGCCTCTAGACCTGTCCTGTTTAACATGCTTACCCATGACCTGGAGGTGACACTAATGTGCACTCTTGCAAGTTTGCAGATAATGAAAAACTGGTAGGAGCAGTTGATATGCTCAAGGACAAAGTTGGTATCCAGAGGAACCTAGACCTGATGGAAAAATGGGCCAAGAGCCACCTTATGAAATTCAGCAATGTGAAAGCAAATCTCTGCACATGGAGGAAAGTGTCTTGCAAAGGACCAGCTGGGGAGCAGATTTGTCAGAAAGAGCCTGGGGGGTAGTGAGATGCGACAACATTACCCTGGCAGCAAAGAGGGACAACAGCCTCCTGGGCTGCATTGGCAGAAATGGAGCCAACTTACTGAGGGAAGGGATTGTTCTCCTCTACTCAGAACTCCTTAGACTACAGTTAGAACACTGTGTCCAGTTTCGGATCCCCCAGTACAAAACAGACATTGATAAACCTGAAGTTCAGCACAGAGTCATCGTGATGACAGCAGGCTGGGAGTATACACGCTATGAGGAGACACTGAGGGAGAAAGACTTATTCAGCCTGGACCAGAGGTTGCTTTGGGCAGACAAAGCAGCTGTTCCCTCACATCCGTGAAGACAGTATCAAGGAAGACTCAAGCTCTTCACAAACACGCACAGTGGGAAAATAAGAAGGAACAGATGTAGACTGAAACAGGAAAGGTCTTGACTGTTTATAAGAAAAAGTCTATATAAATAAAAAGAACATTTTTAACAGAGTTAGGAAATTGACAGCAAAGTAATGTGCATGAAGGACTTCTGTGATTAACTATTCTTTACACTCTCCCAAGAAAATTAAGCCCTGGGCTCTTAGAAACAAAAAAGGTTTGTAGAAACCAAAGCTATAAATTCAACTTCAAAGGAAATCTCGAGGGATAACACTATCATGTAGAAAAACCTCTATTAATAAGCCAGTAAGCAATGTAATGGAGTTAAATATGTGATAGTCACCTAGGAAACTATTAGAAGACATGGTGGAGAATGGACTGGGTTTTATTGCATAACACCTGAGAACACAGGTTTAATATTAGCAGTATCACATATATATCAATATGATGCAAATAGAGTTAGTCAGTCAGGACCTAAGTCCCATACTGCATCTATATAGATGGTTGATGACCTTATTGATTTTTTTATGATTGGAATCATCTGTTTCTTTTTTAAAGAACTACCACAACAATCCGTTTAAAGCCCAGTACAAACATTGCTTGATATCACACAAGAAATTGCTTCAATGTATCACATATGAAAAGCAGTGAGAGACACATTTAATGAAGTAGAAGGAAGGAAATTGATAATAGGGAGAGAAATATTCATTACCAGCATATAAGTGGATATTTAATAACCCTTTTTTGGAAGCATTTTGTACAGTCATACCAAAACTATACAACTGAGACATGCTGAGTGCAATTCCTTGCTGAAGCAGTTCTATTTGTAATTTTTTTGTTTGCTTTTGTGTCATGCATACAATTCCAAAGAATGCAGATGCTTAAACATTATTTCTGGTAATGCAGTAGTGCTTAACTTTTCCAGATATTTTCCAAATACCTGAAACAGCAGATTCGCAGAATCTAAAACCTTCAAATGGACATAACAGATTATGTGGGGAAATAGGATGGAAGATAGTCACTGAGGTGACAGGTATCCTGCTAGCTTCAATTATTTCTTCTACTCTGCAGTTTGTTTCATGAATCTAAATTGGCTCAATTTTAAAAATAAAAATAATAAAACACTCTCCCTTCCCTAATAAATTATCTGAAAGTTTCCATTTTAATAGGATAAGATATGCAGGGAAAAAAAAACGTACACAGCTTCCTAGTTCAAAGATTTTTGTGAGTATTTTTGTTTGGGTTGTGGAGCTTGTTCTTCTTATGCATAACTTTTTGCAGATTATGTGTTTCTACACTTCTAGAAATGAAAGAACTTTTAAAAAAAGAGGGAAAATATGATGATTCAAGCTCAGTTGTGATAAAGGAGTTGTGGTGATAATAGAGTGTCACTACAGGATGCAGTGTAACTAGATACTCCTAAATGTCTTCTTTAGTGCATCACAAGCTGCAACAGAGTTTCATATAATTAGTGGGATCCATTGTTATGGAGAAAGTGTCACAAAACCAAAACAACCTGGCCAGAAAGTTACCAGTCAAGAAAAAAACAGGTTGACTTGGAACAAGGACTGCATTACTTGAAAAGAGTGCATTGGTAACTAACTCAGTGCTGAGACAAAATCGTGATATTCTTAACTGAGGCTTTAAAATTAAAAAATGGGAATCAATTTTTCATGGAAGATACTATAAAGTCCCTGACTGGATGAAAGAAATTAGTTTTGCATAGCACAGGTAGAACACAGTAGCCTGCAGTGAATAAGACCAGAGAGTGGGAAGGAACCAACAGGAACCAACAGAAACAAGATCCTGGCCATAGCAGGCACTGAGGGGCTGTGAAACAACCAAATTTCAGGCTTCTCCACGGGTAAACTTAAAGTCTGGCAAAATCTCTCATAGTACTAGTTTTACCCATTTGTAGTAAGTACGTGTGTTTGTATGTGCTTCTACAAATACGTCAGTAGCAAAAGGAGGGGCAAGAAAAACCTCCATTCTTTGTTGGACATAGGGGGGAACATAATCACCAAAGATGAAGAAAAGGTTGAGGCACTTAACACCTTCTTTGCCTCAGTTTTCAACAGTAAGACAGGTTGTCCTCAGGACAAGTGGCCTCTGGAGCTGGTAGACAGAGACAGGAAGCCAAATAGCCCCCTGTAATCCAGGAGGCAACAGAGACCTGCTGAGCCACTTGGATCCTCACAAGTCTGTGGGACCAGATGGAATCCATCCTAGGGGGATGAGGGAGCTGGTGGAAGAGCTCACCAAGCCACTTTCCATCGTTTACCAACAGTCCTGGCTCTCTGGGGAGGTCCCAGATGGTTGGAAGTTGGCGAATGTCACACCGATCCACAAAAACGGCTGCAAGGAGGACCCGGGAAACTACAGACCAGTCAGCCTGACCTCAGTGCCTGGTAAGGTTATGGAGCAGATCATCCTAAGTGCAATCACACTACACCTACAGGATGGACAAGGAATCAGACCCAGCCAGTACAGGTTTAGGAAGAGCAGGTCCTGTTTGACCAACCTGATCTCCTTTTATGGCAGGTGATCCTGCTGGTGGTGGAGGGGAAGGCTGTGGATGTAATCTGCCTGGACTTCAGCAAAGCCTTTGACACTGTCTCCCACAGCATACTCCTGGAAAAGCTGGCATCCCACAGCATGGACAGGGGCACTCTCTGCTGGTGTAAAAACTGGCTGGAGGGCTGGGCCCAGAGAGTGGTACTGAATGGTGCTGCATCCAGTTGACAGCTGGTCACTAGGGGTGTCCCCCAGGGATCAGTGTTGGGCCCAGTTCTGTTTAATATCTTTATTGATGATCTGGATGAGGGGATTGAGAGTACCATTAGCAAACTTGCAGATGACACCAAGTTGGAGGGGCTTGTTGATCTGCTAGAAGGTAAGAGGGCTCTGCAGAGGCACCTGGACAAGCCAGAGAGATGGTCTGATTCCAACGGGATGAGGTTCAACAAGGCCAAGTGCACTTTGGCCACAACAAGTGGCCATGAAGTGCTACGGCTGGACACAGAGTGGCTTGAGAGCAGCCAGGCAGAAAGAGACCTGGGAGTTTGGATTGACAGGAAGTTGAACATGAGCCAGCAGTGTGCCCAGGTGGCCAAGAAGGCCAATGGCATCCTGGCCTCTATCAGGAACAGTGTGGCCAGCAGGACCAGGGAAGTGATTCTTCCCTGGTACTCAGTGCTGGTGAGGCCACACCTGGAGTGCTGTGTCCAGTTCTGGGCCCCTCAGTTCAGGAAGGATATTGAGGTGCTGGAGCAGGTCCAGAGAAGAGCAATGAGGCTGGTGAAGGGATTGGAGCACAAGTCTTATGGGGAGAGGCTGAGGGAGCTGGGGTTGTTTAGGCTGGAGAAGAGGAGGCTCAGGGGAGACCTCATCACTCTCTACAACTTCCTGCAAGGAGGTTTTAGCCAGGTGGGTGTTGGTCTCTTCTCCCAGGCAACCAGCAGTAGGACAAGAGGGTACGGTCTTGAGCTCTGCCAGGGGAGGTTTAGGTTGAATATTAAGAAGAAATTTTTTACAGAGAGAGTAATCAGACATTGGAATGGGCTGCCCAGGGACATGATGGATTCACCATCCCTGGAGGCTTTTAAGACTTGACGTGGCACTTAGTGCCATGGTCTAGTAACCATGACGGTGTTGGATCAAGGGTTGGACTTGATGATCTCGGAGGTCTTTTCCAACACGATTGATTCTATGATTCTATGTTGAGTTAATTTAATTCATCCTTTAACTGAGAAAATAGTATGCTTTTATATTTGTGTTTTGAAGCATCAGTCTAAGCTTCATTAGTTTTTTAATCACACTGCACTTTGAAAAGGGTAAAAAGGAGAACTACCAACCAGTCAGCCTCACCTCTGTGCTTGATAAGTTTATGGAACAGAATTTTCTGGAAGATATGTCAAAATACATGGAAGACAAGGAGTTGAATAGTGACAGATAACATGGCTTAATCACTTGACTGATCTAGTGGCCTTTAATGGTGGAACAACTGTATATCAGTGGACAAGAGGAGATTTAGGGATGTCATCTATCTAGACTTCTGTAAGGCCTTTAATGCAGTCTCCCCCCTAGCATTCTTACCTCTAAATTGCAAAAATATACGTTTGCACTAGATCGAACTGCTAGATGTTAAGGTGCTGTTAGATGAGTTAGGAATTGGCTGGATGGTATGTCCAAAGAGTTACAGTCAATGGCTCAAAGTTCAAGTGAAAACAAATAGTGAGCAGCGTTCCTCAAGAGTTCATTGTGGGACCAATATTATTTAATATTTTCATCATTGACACAGATACAGTAGGATCTATTCTATGACAAGGAGCTGTGTTATCTATGTAGAAAAAAAAGGTCACAATGTGATTTTTTTTGGTCATCTTCACCCTTGAGAGTTCAGAGATTTGACCAGTAGGAATAGTAATGACCCTACAAATTACATTACATAATCTTCATAATGCCAAGATCCACATAATTTGAGCAGTAAAGGTCAGAAGGAGCAATAAGAGATAGAAGATGACAAGGCTGACCTGAGTATACAGGTGGTCCTAGGAAGGGGTGGTGAGCTGGCCTTGGCTTGTCCAACTGTTCCTTCACAGAAAAGGTCAGTAACTGCCCATCAGTCACCCATTCCAGTATAGCACCAAAATCAAATGTGATACCAGTCCACGAAAATGTCACTCTCAGGGGCAATCCTTCCAAGTATGGCTTTAGTTGGCTGGGATGGCTTCTCCCATCCAGAATGGTTCCCTGAGAAGAGGTGGCTAAAGATATCTTATGGCAAAGAAATCGTTGCTATATTAGTTCTATATGAGTTTTCTTTAAAAGAAACAGTAAAAATAGATATTGGGAAGTTCCTAAAGAACAGGAAGGTTATCATAGCCAAATCATCCCCAGGAGATATGTTTGAAGATTGCCTGGAAGAGAGAAAAATGTTTTTAGATTTGCTACTTCATTAGAAACTAGATATTAACTTTCAGCCATCACTTCAGATCATACCAGTACAGTTAAGCAATTAACAGACCTCAGCTGTATTCTAACTATTGGGGAAAATTGTTGGGGATTTTTGTTTGGTTGTTTTTGTTTTTCTTTTCCTTTTTTTTTTAAATTCAAATCTGTCTTTCAACCACAATTTTTCTTTGCTGTTAAGTTCTTCCTGACTCAGTTGTCCTAAAAAGTAGAATTCCTGAGAAGCTGTTTCTTGCTTTGGCATTGACTTGTGCTGACTCACCTTGGCAAAGATGGCCTGGTAGGACTGGCAGAAGGATGTGGAAATTACTTGGCAGCTTAAAGAAAGTCCTCTGTAAGTCACATTTGGCTATCAACTGTATGTCTGACACTGGCAATACAGGTCTAGACAAACTTATTATTTGCTGACATTCCAAATCTGAGGTCATAACATCTATGCTCCTTATATTGGACATACTGCTCCATAAGAGTAGTTTAAAACTGATTTTTAAACAAATCTCCGTGTTTATGCCCACAAAATCTTGCTTTGGGACTGTGAGAATGACCATATAATGGAAAATACACATTCACAATGTTATTTGTATTTTTATAAAGTGAGAGAGACTAATCTCTTTATTGCTTTTAAAACTGTGGACCATTGTACAGAATTCCAAGGCAAACTCAATGTGCCACAGTGAAAGTGTTGAATTTGTATTCACTGGAATCAACACAGAAATGAGCTAAGTCTCTCCTCTTGGAAAAGTCTGTTTGGGAAAGTTGTACATAATACCCTTTACGTGATCTATATTGCAAGAGAATAAATCTAGGCTAACTCCCTTAATATCACTGAAGATCCACCCAAAATCTAGACTATAAGTGACCAACATATTTATGTTGCAGTATTGGCCAGGAAAAAACTTAAAGTATGATCACATTGCATGTTTCCACGGGACCTGAACAATCTTCATCTCTTACAGCAGAGTCCAAGACATTACAGCATCTGGTTTTATATTACAGTGGAATTTCACAATGGGTTAACTTCCTAACCCAATGCACAGCTATCTTTGATTCTTTTTCACTTCAGTACAAAGTAAACTAAGCTAAATTGCTAACTTCACACCTGCTAGAAATTGCCAAATTTCTTTTCCAGCTCAGTCATACTACATACACCCTAGAGGCTGAGTTACACCCTCACAGGAGTCCAAATTAGAGGACTAATTAGTTAAGAATTTTTAGTTAAGATTCACTCAATTTGATTTCAAACAAATTAGCTAAAAGTTAAACCAATGTATTTGTATGGTTTTCTGACTTTGCATATTACATTTTTCTTAATGGCATGTACATAATTTGATTTGTATTTTTTCAGAAGTACTTAACAGAGAGATATTCCTTTCTCCAGATTGTCTTTGCAAACATCAAGTTAATCAAAACTGAAAACATCTTCTGTTCATATAATTTTCCATTTTAAGGCATTGAAACAACCAATCTACCTCTGCATTCTACCAAAATCAGTTACATCTTCAATCCTACTGACTTAAACAGGGCTAAAGCAGATAAATCTGTATGTTGTTTTTTAGCTTGAAAAAACGTATACACTGATTTCATAATGTTGGCTACTAGGCGTAAGAACAAACAGTATTAAAACCTCCTAGAATTTTCCAAGGACTTTATGAGTAGTCTTTATATTATTTTTTCATAGTGAAGGGGGAAAGGTTTTCTGTAGGGAGGAGGTTTTCTGTAGTAGTTTGAAGTGCAATTGGTGTTATGAGTCAGCTGACATAAGGACTATCACAACTGTTTGTCTATATAAAGAAATGCATCAACACACATCATACTAACTTGAGGTAGTAAAGCAGAGGTTTATGACATCTAACCATTTGTCCGGTGGCTCTGTACTCCTTTTGTTCATTCTCTGTCAAACTGTGCTTTTGATGGGGTTTGGAGACCTTAAATATACTAGAAGCATTTCTGTACAAAGAAAAACATTCTGGCAATGGCAGTTGCCATCATTTAGCAAGCTCTAGTAGGCTGCAGCCTAGGCACTAACACAAATCTCTGAAGAGCACACCTGTAAATTCATATCTATGATGCAAAAGCATTTTGAGGGGAAAAAAAAAGGAAAAGAAAAAAATAAGGTTTTACAGAGTTGGATATTATTGCTGAAAGCTACAAAAAAAGGGAGAGGAAAAGTGAGGAGAATTTCTGAACATCAGCAAACAATTTTTATCTAGCTCCAGAACAGGGAGTCTATGTGAAGAACACAAACACATGGATTTCTGTTTAGCATTTCATCTGGTTATGTTTATTCATTTCATATGTAATGGTGTGCTCAGATGGAAACACCTTGCATTAAACTTAAGCCCCTGAAGAACTGAGCGTAAGGTTATGGGAAAAAGTACATTTAAGGTGGCAGGAAAATGGAACAGACAGCCTTAATTATGAAGTCTAGAACAGCTGGACTGTGACGTCTTGTTTCTGGGAAGAAATCATAAATGGACGACCTGAGGCCAGGAAATGCATTGGACCGGCACAGAACAGGGAGGGAGGGACGTCTCCGAGTACCTGGCTCAGCAGACTTGGAAGCAACACAGCAATCTAGTGGATGGTGTGCAGAGGGAGTGTAAACGGGCTCACAAAGCTTCTCTTTCATTTTCCTTCTGGCTTGGCCAAGTTTTATCCCTAGCTCTATGTTACCAAAAAAAGATTGGCCTAGTTATTCATCTTTAAAACTCAGATGAGTATTTGTTAGATGACTTTGGAAGCTTCAGAGCTTATTATTTCTGAATACTTGGTGGCTTTTCAACATTAATACACTTCATGCCATTAAGAAAAGAAGAGCTAAATTAGGCTTTTTAGTAAATATGCTAAGTCCATAATATTTCTGCGAACATAATATAAATGCAAATGTTTTTTGTGCTATTTGGCTTGTGGTACTGAACAATAAAGAATAAATTTTTTTTAGCAACCAGAATTATACCCTTCCCTCAGGTTCACTTCACTCATTCAGAGAAAAAAACTTTTACACTTATTTAGTGTTAAAAAAGCTTTTCTGACTGATATGGTAAGCAAATATTTCCTTTGTTGGCTGGATGATTGACGATACATAAATTACCTATTAATTATATATATTACAAGACATATAATATATAATGGATGAATACATATGTAATATTTCTAAAATAGAAACTTAAAAAATTTAACAATTGGAAACTTGCAAATTTAACAAAAGGTAAGCAATTTTCAATCATAATAAGCTTCATATTTGCGTTTTGTATGTCATGGTGCACAAATGATTCTCTTTGTGGTTTTGATGCTCTGTTAGCTGATATCAGAGTATTACTTTGACACTTCACTGGAGTTAGTGCTATGTCAATTATTCCACTGTAAAACTGTATTTTCACTATTTTCTAGCTCTGACACAAAAATTGGCTATGGGATGAAATTTGGTATCCTAGGTCTGTCTACAGTAGGAACAAATTTATTTTCACTACATTTCCTTTAAATTTTATATTTTTAAGTTATAGAAAAGATATAACAAGATGTGTTCGTGGCTTTTACTTTTTGAATTTTTACTTTATAGGGGAAAAAAAATCAGTGTTTTCAAAAAAGTTTTTTATCAGAAAATAATTATTTCTCCTGGAATCCTAATGGTTGCTGCTAAGAGTTGACTTGTTTTTTAAAAATATTTCATTATTAATAGTTCTAACTTTCTGGATAGTCCTCTTGTTCATACAAATGTCTTCCTGCTTGTCTACCTCTCTTCAAAGCGCAAGCATAAAGAGCAGTGAATTCTTCAGTGTAAGTAGTCATCATCTTTGCTTGTTCGTGAAAAGTAAAAAAACCCTAAACTACAAACAAAGAATACTGTCTTTTTGGTATGAAGCATTGAAGGGACATACATAATTTATGCTTTTCTTGACAGCAGTCACAGAAGAATCAGAATCTCTTGCATTAGTATAGCTAGAAAAGGCACAGAAAATTCAATTTTAAACTGAACATTGAAACTTAATTGTCAGTGACCTTACTGTAAGGACCCCATGTAATCTTCCTGGAATGTCTACAGCTTTCTGTTATTAGAGCTGTAAATATATAGTTTCACTGAAGAACTGGGGCAAAATATAGATTTTTTTTTTTTTGATACAAAATCTCTGTCATTCTAAGGGACATTTGGCCACAGAATCTTTATTTTAAATACTGACGTCAGACTCACAAACTGGTTCATGCTACATGGGTGTAAACGCACCTACTCAACTGAAAGAATGATCTTTGTCTCTAGAAAAAAATACTTCTTTATGTGTCAATTACCTTTTTGCTGTTCAATTAACACAATTTTACTCTTTACTGCAGGCTGTGCAAGCGTGTCCTTAAGTCTTCCATCCAGACACAGCGATTTTGTCTTTGCTCTGTTTCATGACCATATTGCAAGCTCCCACTTCAAGATTGCCACAAAAGATAAATTACGGATGAGAAATAGAGTTTGTAGCATTAAAGCTCTTAAGTACTTCGAAAAGGAGTTCCTCCACCATAGGCTTATTGAACTGTTCCTTTGACAGTGTGACTCTTAGCAGCTGGTGTAGATTACTGCTGGCAAGCCCAAAATCGGGGATGACTGACTGTGGTACTGACACATGACAGAAGAAAAATGACTGTAGACATGTCTGCAGATTAGCAGAGAGTAGCAATGGGGCATCAAAAGGAAGCAGAAGGAGAGAAAGCTCTGGAGCTGCCAGAAGTGGTTCATTCAGGGAGCCCGAAGCTTTTAGCTTTGTTCCTGCCACGTGAGCAAGCCAAATGCACTCACAAGAACAGTAGCATCTAGGCCTTGGTTTTGGAAACCCATTAGCACCACTAATACTGTTTTGTGGGGGTCTTTTGAAGCTATTGTTTTAGCAGGCCCTTTGCTCTGATGAAGAAATCTTTTGAAGGTGCAATAATTTTGATGTTATTGATTCATTCAGTACATTTACAGGTTTTCTTTTCGGTCATGCTATTTTGAATTGACTGTAGTAGGATTCAGTTCACAAAATCATTCAGCTATAACAAATTGTTTGCTTTTACTCTTTTTTTTTTTTCCAGAAAGGCAGTTATATATTGAAGGCACAAAAAGGTCTTACATGGTTATACAAGCAAAATGGGTTATTCTGTCAGTTCACTCTGAGACTGAGTTAGCTTTTCTGTGCAATTCTCAGCTTTGAAACTGAATTTGTTGACCAAACATTTTTTTCTCCCAAGGTCTTAAATTTAGGCCATATGAAAAGTTGCCTAATCCACTGGTTTTAATAAAAAACCACAACTCTTCATCATTATTTAATATTGGTTGTCCTAAATAAAAATTAGAAATATTAATTTTATTGAATTCATAGTTTACTGAATTTCTCAAAGACAGTGATGCATTGTGTTTCAAGCAGGTTTTTATTTTTTGCAACTGATATCCCTACCTCTGACTGATATGCATTTGTTCAAATCAAGGATATGCCATGATTGTTCCTTATATTTCACAAGGCTGTCAGGCATTCTCTTCACAGCTAATGTTGTTATTTCTATACAAGATTATAGCTGTGCATCATAAAAATTTAATTCTTGTAGATCATTAGATTCTTCTCTATTAAAAATCCTAATTATCTGAAATATTATAAAGAGAAAATTTCTCCACTGTTTCAATCTCCATTTTTTCTTGGAACAAAACCCAATTTGCTTTCTAATTCAAATAATGAGGTAAAATCACACCCTCCTTATTCAGCTCAAAATTATAGCAGCATCAAGGTTTTAACAACCAATTTAGAACACATTAAAATTAATATGGTGGAACTCACTTTGATGAGTAACCACTGCAATATCTAATGAACCAAGATGTCAATTCAGACTTGAGATCTGAATAGTTGTTTTTACTTGCCTTTACCAAAAAAAAAACAAACTAAAGCCAAAACAAAGCAAAGCAAACCAACCAACCAAAAGAAACCAAAAGAAAAAAAAAAAAAAACTCAAAAAAACCCTCAATATGTTTCTCTCCATTTCAGATTGCATAATTTGTCTTCACAATCTCTCTACACAAGAAGTCATTGATATCAAGAGGTTAATACAACTATTTTGAGATTGCTGGATGCCATCATTCTATTTCATGGGAATTTCTGAATCAAATATTCCTTTGGTAGTGTCACCGAGGACCCACTGTAACGTGTTACCACGGAACTGGCTATATTAAAATGCATTGGCAGTGTGAAAAAACCCTTTTGACTTAAGAAAAAAACCTTTATAAAAACATTTTGATGTGAATTACTCCGATTTTTGCAATTACTTCAAATCTGTAATACACTGAAAGAGCACTTCTTCTCAAGTTTATAAAGAAATTTGCCCTTCTTTCCTCTTTTTAGTTTGTATGTCTTTGTAACTTTTACATATAGCAGAAATAGAAACCAACCAACCTCTAAAGTGCAATTCTACCAGAGTTCAGCTTCCCTTAACTACAAATTCCAGGCTTAGCTAAAATGCTGACAAAACATCTATGTTTTTTTCCACCACGTGGATGTCACCAGTACAGGAAACTCTGAAAGTTACATCTGGATCCATCTTGCTAGTTAATGGATTTTTTCCTTGAGGAATAATCCGAGCATGATAGAAGAACAAAGATTTCCTCTATCCTGTGGAACATCTATTATCAGAGAAGTAATGTTAAGAAAGAAAAGTAATTGGCAAGGTGAACACATTCAATATGGGATTTAATAAAATATGGATCTCACCTGCTAATTCGCTATCTCCGTTTCGAGTAAATAGCATAGCATTTGCAAGTGCTGAATCTTCTTACTTTTGGTGTATGGTATAAACTAATATATTGGCAATGCTGCATTCTCCTTTGTTAAATCTACTATGTTTAAAAAGGTTTCCTGAGAGCTTTGAGACTACAGTTCTCCAGAATATCTGCCAGTGAGGCATCCATGCAACATATCTGCCCTTATACATTATGCCAATATCAGTAGAGAATTTGCCTGTGGTTTTGATAGGCAAACTCTAGGAATATAAAAATAACAAGACCAAATGTATCCTTTTTTAAAACTGTTTTGGAAGTGGGTCATATTTTAAATGGTAAGTCATTCTATAATATATGTGGAGGCCTTGTAGAAGGTCGCTCATTTATCCTTGTGTTCTAAATGCGAGTGTATCTATGATCTCTCAGTCAGTGTATCTTCTGCAGATTTCTGCTTGTCACAGTAGAAGACTAACTGGTATTAGAGCTTCAATGACATGCTTAGGTGATCACTTGCTGATGATTCTGCATGTGAGTGACAGCAAAAGAGGCCTCTCTTGAAATTTAATGTACGTATTGTTTTAGGGCTTGATATTGTTGGGTTTGCTAATCTTCCATTTGTCTTTGACTCTCCTTCTTTCCCACTTTTAGAGCTGTGCTGTATTTTGCAGCAGTAAGGAAACGTTCATAATTCCTTGCACTGTTCTTGATTTTCCTCTTGTATTAGAGACTGTAAAACAGATTATTAGTGTATGCATCCCATCCCTTGGCAGAGGCATTGTGCCTAAGCATCATTAATGTTACAGAGAGCCATTTGACCTCTCACAAAAGAATAATAGAGGTCTTAGTATTCCTAGGGTTCAAGTAATGGTGAATGGCAATCAATAGCCAAGCATTTAGAAGGATTTCCTCCTTGGTTGTTTTATTTCGTAGTGGTGATTCTAATGACTGTTAGTATCCCAGTTCTAAAAACTGTGATGAATACAAGTGGAAATTTCCATAATACTTTGGCTGAACATGTAACAATTTAATACAAAAGTTTCTAAGTTATATTGGTTTTGGAGAACAGAAGGCTCTTTATTTCCATATTCTATTCCTTTCTTGAAAAATTGAACAGATATTCTGATCACATAATGACTCTTCTCAAACACAAAAAAACCCAAGCAAGTCTTACTGCTCTATTCCACATCATTAAAAGTAATGCATCTTTCAAAGCATCTTGTAAACGTAATTTTGTGTTTTCACTATATTGTTTGTAGAAGGATTCCAGAGAAATGTGGGGCTTCAAAAGGCTCTCTGGTTTCAAAAAAAGGCTACTGGAAGCAATTATTCTTCCATTACAAGTAACAGGCAGCAAAAAACCACAAACAATGAGCTCTTTAAATTTAAAATAACACATTATTTTAACAAAGATTTTGCTTGTTCAGGCTGTAAAAGGAAAACTCTTTAACATTTTTATTAAACTCTGATATTAAAATGACCTATAAAAATAAAATAACAATAATCAAGCAATTAAAAAAACCCAGACACTACAAAGATAAAAATGACAATTTTATTTTAAGTACACACCTAATATACGGGCCTTCATGAAATAAAATCAGATGCTTCTACAACAAAAAACAGGAACATGAGGAATTAAGGTTTTTAACCCATTTCTTTCTGCTTTGTAACTTCCCAAAATAATGTAGAACACAAGGGCATGGTATTTCCAAACAACACAGCAAATGTGTTTGGAAATAGTGTGATGCCACTGTGTGAGAAGGGTTTTTCTGCTTTGGTTAGGACTTTTTGGAAGAATTTCTAAGACTTCACTACAGCACGTTTTGCTACTGGCAATGCAGAAAAGTTAAAGAGAATTAAGGTCCATCCTTCCCCAGCTTTCGTATGTTTAAGGTGACATTTTACGCAGAAGAGGAAACTTTAATACAATAAATATCTGTGCTTACTTCCTAGGGGGATCATAAAATGTTTCATTATTGAAATTTAACACCAGTAAATCTTGAAATGGTTTAATTAAAATTAGTGTTTACTGACCTTTTGACAGACAGAATCATCACTTTAAAGAGATGTTAACAATAGGAATTATGGGGGGTTGCAGAGTTCTCAGTAATTGTGTTATCTTGTCTCAGTCATCACTGAATTTATAAACCTATCTCTGTTGTGATCACTACAGCTCAGAAGTAAGAAAGGCAACCCTTGGTGCTTTATAGAGCAAACTGAACCTGATGGTTCAATGTAAAGTAAAACTCACAAGGTATCAGGGAAGTTTGCATTTTATACATGAAACCAATCTATGGTAGATCTAATATACCATATGTACACAGCTTCTACCTTTCTCCTCAAATATAAACTGCTGAGAAGGAATAATCATCTAACAAATAACAACTTCAGCCAAAACTGAATATGTATTTTTAAAATTCTTTTTTTTGCATGGAGTTGTTTCACCGTGTGATAAGAATGAATATTACACATTCTGTTAAAACAACACAAAACTAAATAATAAAAAAGCCCTCTACCACAAGAAAAATAATGTTTTCCAAATAATTCTAGAGGAATACATTGCTAACTCTTACTGTTTTGAAATAATATGACCTAAGAGTTCAAGCTTTTGCTCTAAGGCAACAACAAAGGAAAAGTCATACACTTATGATTTTGTAACGCATGGTGTGCTCTGATACTGCTTTTGTATTTCATGTGGATGCTCTGCTAATCCATCTGTCCCTCCATAGCTATAGTCTGGCACCAGCAGAATTACCTCTGAAAAAAATGTAAATTCCATAAAGCAGCCGCAAGCACAAAGCATATGACACAGGCAAAATGACAAATGTTCACATTTTATGGTCTTAATTTCTGCGTAAGTTGTTATTACCTTTCATTTTTCTGGCCTGAAGAATGGAAGTGATTGTCTGTCATTGCAAACCTGTAAGATTTAGATATCTGAGGGGGAGTGAAATACTGAAATTTCATGTATTTCTTTTAAATGCAGGTACATCAATTGACACCCTTTTTTGTTTGGTTGGTTTGGTTTTTTGCTTTGTATTGTAGATTGGCTGTGTTAATTTGGCTGTGGAAAACTTCCCTTTCTATGAGGAGTGCCGATAGCATCATCATAAAAAAAATAAATGTAAAGATTAATCTTTTTTAAAATGTTGTACAAGGTGAAAGCAATGTTTTAAAATATTTACTACTCATCCACAGAAAAATCAAGATCTCACTAATTAGAGTTCCTAATGGGTTGGGAGGTATAAAAGACTGAGCCTTTCCATATGCTAATGGAAAAATTTTCAGCCGCTCTCATGATTTTTTTTAAATGCTCTTATGTATGTACCTTTAACCTGACTAGAGTAGACTCCACAGCCTATTTATTGGGAAACTCTTTCAGAAGAATGGGAACTCCAGATCCCTGTACATGTTATACAACAGCGAGAGGAAGTTTCTGGACTATGCCTCCAGCACTTAGATAAGTAACTTTATAACTATCTGAGACACAACATGACTGACACAAACAGTTGTGCCCATAACTGTGTCTCCCATGTTTGTAAAACAAGAGGGGAAAGGCAATGGAGGCACCTTAAAGTAAATGTTTAGGGACTTCATTTAGTTGCTTAAAGGTAAATATCTATTGGCACCTGAAAAGCCCTGTAGTACCTGAAACCCCCAGGTGGGGCTGACGAGCATGATGCAGGACCTATGGGGGGGTCTGTAACATAGGTGACAACCTTTCGGAGAACATAAAGGGTATACTAGGGCAAATTAAATGGCCTTAGACGCCCCTCCCCAGGTAACTGAATCACACCAGGCCAACAGCCTGAAACCCTTCCGAGACAATGCAAGTCATCTACGCTAGTTCATTGTAACTAAGATATTACATTAGCTCGAATTTTAGAGCAGGAGTACGTGTGTTCAAAGAAAATCTCTCAGTCATCTACACTAACTGCACATTGATTGCATGGCAGAGCAGACTTCAAGAGTGCTACCTGGATCCTGTGTGGAGGAAATTAAAGACAAACAGCACACTCCTGGAGTGCAGCCTAATTCAACCCAGCTGCTAATGAGCGTCCAGTCTCTGGAATCAGACTAGAGCTTAACATAAGTAAGAAGTGCTGAAACACATAAGATTGGATGTTGGGACCTTAGCATCACCTGTTTCATCGCACAGATACAATTCCTTTGAGTTGTACTATTTGCTAAAGTGGATACAACCTACTTATAACCTATTTCCAGTGACTATATAAAAACAATATACCTTCCACATCCCTTCTGCATACCTGTTTCTGTCAAAGAGATGCAAACATTTCTGGGAGAAGAGAGATTCTTCATGCCTGCTATTGAAGTTGTACTCCCTGCAACCAGTACTGAAGAACTCTGAGTGGAACAGGCTCTTACCTACAAAGAACTCCAGACGGGAATCCAGATGCTACCACAGCTCATATACTGGGTTGTATATGTGTTCATACTCCTAGAGAGTGCCCATTTCCAGGGTCTACAAATTATATAGGTTTGTGAGGATGAGTAATCTGACTGAAGTCCAGCCATTGTTTTTCATTTCTCCTTCTCCAAGTGGTCCCATAACCTCTTAGTAGATACAGAGAGATCTTTAAATGACTAATAAAAGCATTAGGAAAGCTACAAAATATTCAGTATATTCTGATTTGACCTAGAATATACTAACAGGGAAAAACAAGCTGTGAAGACTCTATAATATAGTTCTCTTCCATACTCTGTATGTGCCCAATTTAAGGACATTCTAGAAAATGTAGGCAGTAAGTACATAATAAAACATTTTTATCAAGGTAATTAAGCGGACAATGTTGTACTTTAAACTATATCATTGCAAAGGTATAATGGAGATATGGATCGTATTTCTGTGCATTTGTAGCCACCTAAATTTAAGCATTTAGGAAAACTGCTGAAAAGTCTTAGAGACTTAGTTAAACCTGAATCAAGTCAGTCTATACTATTGTCTGATGCTTTGTGGATTATACAATTTTGTGGGATTTAGGAGGAGTAGATCTGGCCTAGGAGATTACTACCATGAGATTTTTTGACTAGACCTTTCTAACATTTTCTAGAAATGTTTATTGTGGAGACATTTTCACATTTGATAGATTTCTGTGTAATTTTTATTGATTTTGCTAAAAGGCCACAAACAGCAATGCACGTAACACACATATACAAAAAAACCCCCCAACTTCGAGAGCTAAAGAGATGGGTGTAGCTCATGGGCATTCTGAGAAACGCTTTCAGTACATCTTAGTCTTGAAACGTATTAATGTTGATGACAGTCTGCCAGTGCCTTTATGCAGGGTACTGGTACACTGTTGCATATAGAAAAACATGATACTTTTACAGAGATTCAACAGAGGTTCAAAAGAATGAGGTAATTATATCTGTAACCCTTGAACCCAAGTATCCAAAGCACAAAGGATAATTTCATTGACATGTGTAATTGCTCCCTTTAACCATCCTAATGTCTTTTTTATCCAGACTCCAGAGCTAGGATGTTCTTTTCATCTCTTCTGTGGGAGAGGCCCAAATGGCAGATTGCGACTCATGTTCCATTAAGCACTGAATGGAGCTGCAGCTATTTGGAAAGGTTTACAGTTGCTACTTGATCCATCCCCAAAACTTACATATGTGCAATGCAACACTGCATTTGCTCATCCAATTAAATGCTCTTATTAAAAAAAAATCATTGTATTATGAATGCCATGTTTCCGATTATTATGTATGCTTAAGTCTTAATGACATGCTGAAGCAATGAGAAATTGCATGTAACTCAGAAACTTCTTTTTTTGTCATCTAACAGTCCATTACACTTTTCAAGGGTCAGAAACACAATTTTGCTAAAATGTTTCATGAATATATTGCAATATCAATACAAAGTTTAATGTTTGGGCACTCTCTTGTTTTGTCCTTCACAGATCTTGCTTTCCCAGGTACACTATTCATTAACTTTGAACAAATTGTTAAATATTTTAACTCTTATAAACTGAAGGGATTAAATATTTAGACTTCTCAGAATGTTGATACTTCTAATTTCTGTTCAAACACCTCTGAGAGGTATTATAACTTTTTGACAGTTAAGATAAAACTGCGGAAATAAAAGGCTAAGATATGTAAATCAAATTAAAATATCAATCTTCACTTATGATTAGAACTGAAAATATGTGGGGTTTTAAGCAAACATTTTAAAATACATGTTTAGCACTGCACCCCTGATTTCCCTTCTGCACGAAACAGAATCTGTTCAAATATTTATCACCCCCTTCTGCTTGATTTGTTTTGGGAATGTTTCAGAACCTCAGTGTGACTACTGGGAAGTATGTAAGTAGCTGAGATAGATACTGCAAACACCTCTAATGCTGTGCTGAGAACATATTCTGTCTGTAAATCCACACAGTAAAGAGCCCAGAGACACTTTCCTTCAGAGGCCTTGCACAACCATCACCAAAATTACCTAGAACAAAACAGGTTCTATTAATCTCTTGAGAATGGATTTTACAAACATTAATCAGATCAGCCTCGGCTGCTGCAAGTTGTGTGAAGCTGCATCTGTTTTTTTTCAGCACCTTTTTAACTCATAATTCTTTTTCATGTTTATCTATGTACATACTGGCTGCTGGTGCCCAGGCACTGGCCATGGGGGCTGTGGGGTCGACTCTATGAGGAGGTCAGGGCTGCCCCAGGTCAAATATGACTAGTTCCAGCTGGCTCCAGCCAGTTCCAGAACAGACCTAATGCAGGACATGGCTGAGCTCCTCTGCCAAGATGACAGCACTGGTGGTAAAGTATTTAAGAAAGAGTAAAAAATGTTACACAGCAGTTTTGAGAGAGAAGTGAGGAAAAATTGTGAGCAGCAGATCTGCAGACATCCAGGCGGGAGAAGGAGGATGTGGAGGAGTCAAGCTGGACCTGTGAAGCAGTGGTGGTATTTTCATTTTTTACTCCATTTCTCACTATCCAAATCTGGTTTAATTGGCAATAAATTAAATTTATTTTCCAAAAGTTAAACATGTTTTGGTCATGACAGTAATTGGTAAGTGACCTCCGTGTGTTAATCTTGCCCCATGAACTTTTTCATCACATTTCCTCCCATCTGCTTAGTGAGGGGGGTAAAAGCATGGCTGAGGGGGGCAACTGGCAGCCAGCCAAGGTCAGCCTACCTCAGTGTACATTGAACAGTGAATATTCAAATTGAAGTCCTAGATCTTGCAAATGTCTTCCCAACACTTCTATCATAATTCAGCTTCTTAACTAGAAAATAAACATTATTTAGTTATAGTGACATGTTAGAGATCAATTCCAGCAAACAATAATCGAACTGCAGACACTGGCAATGGTTATGCTCAGTGGTGGTCTGCCTAATGCTGACAGAAGAGGACAAATCTTAAAAGCTCAGAGGGAAGTCTTTCTGTTAAACTTGCTATAACTGTCTTCTATGCATTGATACCTACAACTGGTTGAGACTTACTCTTTTTTTTCTTTTTTTTTTTAGGAAAGGGGAAATGCAAAAAAATTTAAAAGAGAGTGCTAACTATCCTATTGTACTAGCAATGTCATATCACAAAAACAGGTATTCTAATGCTGCTCTACCACTCAGTATATGCGTCATTCCATCACATCTGGTTATAAATGCTCACAAACTCTCAGCATTTCAAAAATGTGAATTTCAACACTGTGGTTCCTATTTATGTCTAATAGCAGTCAAAAAAACTATATAAGTGGATATAAAAAATATCACTCCCATCTCCAACAGGTAAGCTACTGGTCTTCTAGCAACTCAAATTTATAATATTTAAGAGTGAGAGTAGTGTACTCACAAAATGATGGCATTATACCATAAAAATGCACATAAGAAATCTTTTGTGAGAGGGGGAAGCTTGCATTGCCCGTAACTGTACCCTGGCAATTATTCAGAAAATAAAAGATTTGATGAAAATAATAAATGTAGAGCAGTTGCAAACATTGTTTCATTTATCTATCAACAGCTGACTATAATCTTGTAT
Source organism: Chiroxiphia lanceolata (assembly GCF_009829145.1). Taxonomy (NCBI): domain Eukaryota; kingdom Metazoa; phylum Chordata; class Aves; order Passeriformes; family Pipridae; genus Chiroxiphia; species Chiroxiphia lanceolata. The sequence goes on from NC_045641.1 coordinate 19,656,859, forward strand.
ATTTCACAACACTCAAAATTTCTACCTTAATTTTTAAACAACATATATACGTTTATATATATGTATAACATATATGCTGGACCACAGCACCATGAGCTAAACTGAAGAGCCAGTCCTGAGGAGCGCCTATTGCACTATTGATTAGTGTCCTGAAGCAGCCTCATAAATTGCTAAATACAGACAAGAAAGTAAATTGCACTTTATCTTGCACAAACACAGCTCAGTGATTCTAAATCAGTGTTGAAATAATTTGCCTTGTTCATGATGTATATGTTTGAGAATGTCTCTTAGCCTCACTGGCTTAAAAGAGAATGTATTAAAGTAGCATTATGAATACATCAGTTCATTCTAAACAACAAAAATAACTTCAATTTATTGACTACTCTATTAGATTATGTTAAAAAAAAAAGCCCGGAGAAAAATCTATGAGCAATCCAGGCTGCAGCACTTGGAACAATAGTTGATAAAAATTTGTGGCTTGGATATGTTTCTGTGCTGGATCTAGGAGTCCTGCATGCCAGTCTGTATTGCCTGTGTCACAATAACTAGGTTAGGCATCTACTTTGATGTGGAAGTTATAAGTGCAAATTGTCTCAGGCGTATTTTGGCTAAGAACTCTGCAATTTCCAACAGACTGGAATGGTTTTAGAGGAAAATGAGAGCTCTGGGAGTGATACAGACACTCTCTTAAAAGTTCACAGGAAAGCTTGAAAGCTGTTGAACATTTTCAAACACCTATGAGATTCATCTGGTTGTTAAGGAACCTTGTTGTCAGTCCGTTCAGGATCCACTCTGGGAGTTGCACTCCTGAGTGTAATTCAGTGAGGGTGGGAGGAATGCAAGGCATACAGAAAAATCACTCTATTTTTAAAAAGATATGTTATTATTTAGTCCTGGAAAAAAATTAATAAAGTGACTTCCTAATTTCCCCTTTTCCATATATAGGTAAGTTAATGTGGAAAATTTCAAATTATGTATAAGTAGATGCAAGCCCTTATTATTTTTAGTGTAACTTCTGTTTCTTTTTTTGCCTTCTTAAACCTGCCTTCTATTTTCTTTTCATCAAATAAAAAATTGGGCAAAAAATCTGAACTTTACATATAGGAAACATATTTAATGTGAGTGGTCTAGGATTATAATGATTACAGTTTCCATTTGTATCCTAGGTTGTTGGACATACTAATATCTAGTATGTCCAAGTTATTAATATCTAGATATGCCAACACGTTTGAATACTAAAAGCTATTATTTTTCTCAGAGTGGCTTGCAAATGCCCGAATCTTGACAATTTTTAAGGCCAACAGTAATATTGAAGGGAAAAAATGATGATTTTATTTATGCAATTAACTGGATAAGGCTGTTGTTTTTGTAGTAAATCAGCATTGGAAATCCCAGTTTTCATCAGGTGAGCAAATTGATCTCAGCTTGGATCTTTTAATTTCTGTTCATGGGATGCTTTAACACTATTCAACTAAACACCAGGGTCATCCTGATCTCAAATTATGTGGTTATTTCCAAGTACAAGCTGTTTCAAGGGAAGCCCAGGCTGTTTATTTACTGATGTGTGTCCAGATGTGCTTTTCAGACTTTAAAGAACTGAATCAGAAGCAATTCACACAAGTTCTACATGAATAATTCATCTTGTTCTTACACATTTTTAAGAGGAGAAGGGACTCTATATGTTAGCATTTTGCCAATGCAATAAAAAACATTGCTAAGTGGGACTTGGGTCATAAGATTTTTGGTCTCTGGGTCTGTCATGCTTGCACATTAGGTGTTTCATTATTGAAAGGTATGCTAGGTTGTCAAAACTTACTGAGGGGTTCAGAAAATCTGGATACCTGCTGATTCGTAAGTGCCTTCAGTAATTTTCTTTCCCAGCTACTGCTGGCTTTGGAGAAAGTCTAACATTTTCAATACATATAAAAATGCTCCAAGTAGCAACTACTCCTCTGTTGTGAGATTACAAATTTAGAAGATGGCTTATTTCTTTTGTGGACAAGTAAATATTGATGCATCCAAATTCACAATTCGGGACAGACATAAGGCTCCACATACAGTTTCAAGAACTCCCTTGTTAGTGCAGCACGCAGGGCTAGGCAAAGAGGAAAGACTGGGGAGCCAAAATCTGGTTAGTTTCCCCTATTGTACAATGTCTGCATGAAACTGTAAGCCACTGTTTAAGCAGGAAGAGATTGGTTGTCTGAGAAGGTAACGTGTCATCCTGTAGTGTTAAAATCTCTCTGGGAACACAGAGCAGCATCAAGTCCTGGTCACATGTCCAAAAAGAATGAATGAGGCAGGTACCAAAATAAGCAGCTAGTATGAAGGGAGTGAAGAACATTTCTCCTGAGAGGGGTATGTAGGAGCCTGCTTTATCTAGCTTAACAAAATGAAAGCTGAAAGTAACATCACTGCTACCTATAAAAGCATCAAGGAGGTAAATGCCAAGGAGAAACAAGAGTCAGTTTAAAAGCTAAGTTGGCACAAAACGAAAGCACAAAAAACATTAATAAATTTAAGCTACAAATTAGAAAGAGATTTCTAATAATTACAGTAGAGATGTTCTGGAACAGCCTCTTAAAAAGAGCATTAAAATTTTTTTGAGTAGAACTTAATAAACTTATATACCTTAATAAATGTGCCTGAGTAGGGACTAATAAACCAAAAATTTGACCACTAACTATAGCTCTTTTTCTGACCATATATATTCAGAAAAGGATACCGCTTATGGTATTATTCAGATTATAAAGAACCTCAGGAAGTCCAACATCCAGTTGAGTCTTGAAGACCCTTAAGGAAGAAAAGAGACTGCATCATCTCTCTGAGTAATTTCTTCCAAGTTTTGGCTGTTCTTAGGAGAGAAAAAGTTTCTCCTTACATCCATCTGGATCTCTCTTGTTTCATTTTGTGCCCTTTTTGTGTCATTCTCACACTATATGATTTTGGACAGGCTTCACTAGCTGACTCTGCTTGACAGACATGTTGGACTAGATAATCAAGGCATATCTCTTCCAATTTAAATGATTTTTCTGATTCTATGATTCTATACACTGCTGGAAAAGCCTAGCACTAACTTCTTAATAGTCTCCCCGTAGGTATTAGTGACACAACTCATTTCCCTCAAAGTCCTCTATTCTTCAGGGTGGACAACCCCTTTTTCTCACCGTCTCTTCCCAGGGTGAGTTCTCTAGCCTTGAGCTGTCATGGTGATCATGATACAGTACTCCAGATGGAATCTGATGACAGCTAAGCAGCTTCTGCTGCCAGGGCACTGCTGGCTTGTGCTCACCTTGCTGTCCAGCCAAGACAGTTCCTTTTTCACAGAGCTGCTCTCCAGATTTCTATCCTCTGCCTGTATCATCTTCCTTCCCACGTGCAGGAATTTGCATCTACTCTACGAATTTCATAACATTCCTTTTAGTCCCTTTCTCCAGCCTATTTAGGTCCCTCTGGGGGGTGCTCCTGCCCTTGAGCATCTCAACTGGTTCTCCACAGTTTCATATCATCTACAAGTTTGATAAAAGTGCACACTGATGCCTCCTCCAGGTCACTGATAAAGAGTATAATGGACTCTTGAGATACTCCACTCACTATCAACCTCCAGGGAGATAATCAGCCATTAACCACCATGCTCTGAGACCAATCATGGAATCAGTTTTTTACACATATGATTGTCCACCTATCAAGACCATATAATGTTCTGACTTGATTTGTGGCCCTACCTTCCTAATCCTCATTTCAATTCTCTTGTTCCACACTAATTATGTGTAATTTTCTTGAGATTTGTAAAGAGACATTTTAAAGAATGATGGGTCTAGGGATCAGAGCTAGTTTCAATTTCAGAGTTGAAAATTACTTTCTTTAGTGGGAAGAATGCAAAGACAACCTTACTGCTAAGGTAATTTGCTTGAGTAGGAAGGAGTCCCAAGGTATGAGTTACTTTCACCTTGTACTAGGCGTTTAAGAAGCAACCAGTCATCTTGGACTCCTGTGATAGTCAATGGAGAGAAATAGGTTTCACTAGAGAGTGATGTTTGATCTGTTTTAGACTTAGGAAGAAATGAATCATGGGCTCTATACTCTTATTTCCATCCATGAACCATAGAGAAAGTTCTTTAAATGCCTGAATTAGTACAGATTAATCCACTTCTGTATTTCTTATATAACTCAGAAATTTCTGAGAGATGATTCCAATATTCTATCCCTCACTTGTGAACTATATATGCATATAATGTGTATAAAAGGTCCAAACCATGCTAAAGAGCAATCATTCAATTGCAATAAATAGAATTTAAAGTTTGAAATTTTATAAACTGCTTGTAGCAGTGAAGATGTGGGAGTGGAAATATAAATAAAGTGAACCGCATTCATAATTGTTCTGTGTTTATCTGCCTGTTATAATGACAAGTCGCCATACACACTTTTTCCCCAGGGTATATTGTATAACTGTGGTATGTACATCTGAAGTTTCCACAGAGTGATTCATCAAGATACTCTGTTTCATTGTTATTTTTACAAATATTCCTGTTAGCAATTTTTTTGATCAAAATAAATGCTTGCCCTTCCTGGGGCTTTCTAGATGATGCTGATTTAGATGAATTGTTTATTTTGTTAAAGAGTATTTAGTGATTAAGAAATGCAGTAGGAAAAAGTTGCTGACTTCATTAAAATATTCTGCCATGTTTATGTAACAGGGAGAATGTTATCAATATTACTGTCATATAAAGATCAGTGTAATCTATAAATTGATTTCTGAACTCAGAGCCTTCTTCAGCTGTTCCAAAGTGCTAAGCTTTTAATTTATCTCTTTAACTTTTATTAAAAACTTATTCAGAGTTCCCTACTGATGGTTTCTCTTAGGAGATTATTTTCACAGTTTTTTAACATGTTTCATTTATATCTTGCTTTGATTTGGGTTTCAGCTAGAAGTAAAGCTATTGTTACCTTACAGAATTAAGCCCACCACCTTCTCATGAACAACACCTAAGATGCATAAATACAACTTCTGTCCAAGTAGGTTATTTCAGTGTACAGAGGGGTACTAGCAAAACTGTAACATATCAGGCCTATATGCATATATGTCAGTATGCATATCACCTTTCTGCATTTTATTATGCTATATAGAGCTTTTGATAAGAAATTTGAATAGAAGTATGTTGCACATCTGTCTAACAGAGTGGAAATTTGGAATTAAAGACCTAGCAGCACAAAGAAATTCCCAGACACTGGCAGTAACTGCAGGGAATACATATGAGGTGTGCCTTGCAAAAAGGAAGTTGTTTATGTCTCTTTATCACTGATACCCCAGAATAATGACTCTGTTTTATTTTCTTCTATGGGAGGCTTAATATAGAAGAGAAAAATTAAACAAGTATAATTTTTAATATTTTCTGAGTCTTTTTTTGCTACTGAACTGGTACCTAACCTGGATATTCATCTTTTTTCTGACTATGAGCACAAAATGCTTCAGCTGAGAGACCAAACACACAGTAGAATAGAATTTATTACCATTTTAGATTACACCACACGAAACCTTGGGGGAGCAATCTGTACTTCATACCAATCCTTTTTAATATCCCACAGTAATGCCATCTGAGTTACCACTCCTTTAATGACAAAGTTTGTTCATGTAGTGAAATTATACTCAAAAAGCTGTTTTGGAAGCCATAGCTACTTCTTGAACTGTTCTGCTCACTAGCTTGGTGATTCAACCAGAATAAAACAACACAAATATCCAACACTTTTATTTCAGAAAATGGTATGAAATATAGAAAAAAGTTTGCTAGAGAAAGTATGGTTAAACTTCATTATTATTAATTATTATTCATCACTGGCAAGAATTTAATTTTGCAGACTGTCACTTAAGATCATAAACCGAATAAAAATTTATATTCACATCTTTCTGTAGTCCTCATCTCCTCAATATGGCTAAGCATTGGAGTCTCTTTTCTATCCTTTCATGCAACTTAACACGTCAAACTCTGTTCTTTATTTGGTAGCTTGATTACTCTGCCACTGATGCATGCAATCTTACCATGCACACAGCCATCCATAAAGCAGCTATCAAAAACATTCTTACAGCCCTCAGCTTAGATTGCACATCTACTGTAAATTCTTCACATCTTCTCTGCTGCATTGAAGAAGGGGCTTTTGTCTCCACTCTTAAGCCTCTTTGTAATGTCTGCTGTCACTGTGACCATTCATTCATTTTGTGGAAGTCTACGAGCACCTAATTTTTCTTGTTTGAGCTTTTTTCCACTGTCCCTGTAAGCCTCCACAACTGTATTTTTTGTTTTCCCTCTTTAAAGCTGTCTATATCTGTAATACATTTAAAAAACCTTATAACCTTATAGTTTCTGAACTCCCAATATGCCAAGGAAAAGACCAGATCACTGTTTATTCTGTTTCTCTATTAACCTCTATTTCCCTTTTTCTGTTTTAGGCAATAGGCAGTAAAAGACAGAGACCCTGAAAGAACTAGAGAGAACATCTATCTGCTCTGTGTTTCGGCACTGACAAACACCATAGGGTCATAATGTGCTAGGGCTCTGAAGAGTGTCATGATCATAAAAATTGTAGCGAGCAACACTATTAGGAATTAAATGCAAAGCAGTCTCTGTTTAGGTAGCATTAAACCTAAAGACAAACAAATCATGGTGATAGGAAAATAGCCCCTAATCTATCCCTTCTGATCTTTTTTGTCTTAAAATCTAGTGCAACTTTACCTGCCTAGCAAAATTTTTCCTCTCTGGCAAAATACCTACACAACATAATTTCTCCATGTAAGAGAAAGGATTGTGAGAGTTATTTGTTTTGGTTTGTTTACAAACAGAAATTTCTATGTGTTCTTGAAAGAATTAAGGAGAAAACTCCAGAGCTTTATCAGAGTACAGAGAAATAAGAATTAGCAGAGAAATCAATAGAGAATAAGAACAGTTTCTGTTACTGAGTGCATTGAGGAGATGTGTCTAATTGCCCACTGAACAGGATGAAAGTGTTTCTCTTCCATACATTTTAGAGATTAAACACTGTAATATTTTAGCAGCCTTTTTTTTACATTCCAGATTTCTGGCTTCCAGAAATAGTCTTTCAACAAGGAACATTATTAAACCCTTAATTTTTTTTTCCCTTCCACGATAATACTCTTCCCACAGAAGAAATTCTCACACTGTATCTCTCTGATACAGTGTGGCTAATCATTAGTTACTTTCCTTTTCAAAGCTACAGATTAATTATAAAAATGTGAGTAGCTAGCACTTAGACTTCTAACTGAAAGCCACTTATAGGCATTAGATCTATAAACTCTGTACTCCTGTGCACTCTTACCATTGTTAATCTATAAAGACACTGTTTTATGGTGTTGAAAAGTATATCTGCAAAGCTTCTTTCTGCCAAGACAGCACCTGTTACAAAAGACAGAGAACATGAAATGCTTGTAGAGAATAAGGCATCCAATATTTGCAAATTCTAAAAGAGCAAGCAATAAAATTTTGCCCAGTAAACTGTAATGGCTTAAATGCCACTAATAATAAGTTTTTATTTCAGTAGTCAATTAAGATTGACATCAAAAGTGAAAGAAAAGAAAATTGTCAGCATTAATTATATTGGTGAAGTTGAGAGTAGATCTATTGTTGTTTAGGTACTTAGGAAAAAAATTAACCAAGTGAAACTGGGAAGTAAGAATTTTATGGCGCATTTTGCCATGATACTGGATAATTCTGCAGAATTTACAGTATTTTGGCAGAGCGGAACATATTAAGTGGGGACTGTAGGAAACCAGTCTTCTAGCAACTAAAACCAATTAACACCAATATAAGATTTTACATTGAGATTCCTTTTCCATTTAGAGGAAGTAAAATCTCTGTAATAGATACAATCACTGGCTTTTACAAGCATTTCATTCTGTCAAGTGCTATCAAGTTCCATCAGTTACTTCCTACTCCGATACTCTGGATAAGACACTCATAATGACTCCCTAGAATTTTTCAGTCAAATTATTATCTAGGGATTACATAAAACTAAATGTTAGCCCGTTTAAGTTAACTCATTGCATTGGACAGAAATTTCCCATGGATAATTTGGCGCTCAATGAAGAATTTATTTTAAGCAGCTACAAGCGGCTCAGACAGCAATGATTTTTGCATTCTGGGATAACTGAGCAAAAGGTCTCATGATGAACAGATTGAAATAACATGGTAATGCAATGCTGCTGATCACTAAAGAATCCTTCTTGGGTAGATCCCTCATCCTATTACAAACTTGTTCTTTTCTGTTGAAGGCCAGACACAGTGAGGTTCATGTAGCCATGTCTCTGGTCATGGTCCCGCTTCCATCTGCCATTGTGGAGAATCAAGGGTGTTTACCTTAAGTTATTTACTCTTTTTCCCGCTCAAAAACACCCCGAACAAACAACAACCAAACAAACAAACATACATACAAACAAAAAACCCCAAAACCTCACATTACAAACATTCCTGGTTATTCTGACAAACTAATCATTTAAATACTTTGTGGAATCTGATGAAAATGTATAATCCCAAAATCTCAGTATTGCACCTCCACAAGGTACTTGTGGCCCATTCATTGTTGGCATTACACACGGCTCAGTCTTTTCCTGGCTGATGCAATGGTGAGTGCACGTGTAATGGCTGCTGCTGCTGCTGAAGCCTGTTGATTAAGATTTATCTGAGCAGTCCAAAGGAATGCAGAGCAAAGAACATTTTTCTGCTGAGCTACACAAGAACACTGCAGCTCCTCTTAGTTTTTCCTACTGATTGCTACGAAAATGCTAACCAGCTGGAGACCAAACCACTCCTCAAGGACAGACTGCAGTAGAGTTGCACCTATGGTGTGTGGATGCCTGCAATAAAGTATCACACTTGCAAGCACTCTTTTGAACACAGTGCACCCATGCTTAAAGAAGTTTGCTCCCTCCTGACTTTTTCTCAACAAAGGAACAGTTCAGCACAGGACTGGGGGTTTTTGGTCCAAAAAATTCCAGATAATAGTTCTCCAATCACAGTTCATTCATGTAGTTTCTTGTGGTTCCCAGACTGGCTCTGGTCACAGTGATGCGGTATCTATTAATAATGAGAGACAAAATTGTACTGCCTGCATTTTTCAGAGAAAGGTACAAAACTAGGCTTTTTGAACCCACTCATTAAGATAAGACTGACTCCTTACCTACCACCACCTCAAAAGCTGATTTGTGCATACACACTTAAAGAGTAAATGGTTAGCACTTCTGCAGATAGTTCTGAAATCAGAAGAGTAGTAGATACAAAAGAAAGTCAAACCAAACTGACAGAGACTTGAGATGTGAGATAAATCAATTAATCATGGGATGAACATAGTAGGGAGCCAGATAAGTAAACTAGGTGAAACGAAACCTGGATCGGACAACATGGAGAGAAAATAAAGAACATAAATAGTAGTCTGCCCCACTGGACAAAATAATCCCAAAGTATTGTGGCCATACTTGTGAATGGTCATGTAATTTTAAGGCTGTTTTGTAATATACAATTGTACAGGGATAGAATTAAAGCAGTGTCATTCTTCTGCTTCAGGAATTACATTTTTTAATTTTCTTTTTTTTTAATGTGGCAGGATTTCTTCGGAGATTTTGTATATAATTTATATGAATCTCAGTAACTTATCAATTTATAATCTTGGTGCAAAGAGACCAGAATAATAAAATGCATAGCATTTCCAAACTAGTGCCACTGGTATTTATCCATTTTTCTTCCAAATCCCTCCTCAGACATCACTTCTCCCACAAAAATTATAAATATTAACTTATTCGACTCTTTCTTTCAAAGAATAGCTTGTGCATCTCAAACAGCATGAACGTTCTATGAACATACCGGGTTTTGTCTTGAAAAGAGTGATATCCATTCATGAAATGCATTAAAATTTGATGTTAATATATCTGCAATTTTTATTCACTCAGGTGAAACTTTAGCATAGTATGAATCTGAATCTTGGTAAGCTGATTTTACCAGTTCTGGATTTTCAGATCCATTAATGCTAAGTTGAAACTGCAAAATAATCTATTATTTGATATCTTAATAATTTTAGTGATAGTACTTATGAGCCTGGAAAATACATCTGAAAATATTACCAAAGAAAACAATCCAGTATATCCTGATATCTTACTGGTACATTTTATTCCACACAGGTCCAAAGATGTCAATTCATTTTATGGCAATGACATTTTACTTACAAGAGACAGAATCATATGATAAGGTCCCCAAATGACAAGCAATTAAAAACAAAGCAATTCCAAACTAACTATAAACACAAAATCGATGACTTTAGGTTTAAGGTTGGAATGTTTGAGTGATGTCTGGTCTTCCATCAGTTTACCTCAAATTGGAGACTTCACTTAAGAGATGAACAAGCAAAAAATCTTATTAAGGAAACCGTAGGCATAAAATCAGTTGCAAATATGACTTCAAGATTGAGAAAATTCCCCATCTCACATAACACTGCACCCTTGCAGCAAACCATAGAGTGTAGAGGGGAAGCTTTGACTCTCAGCAATATTTTTACAGAACAAGAAGTATTCAACATTCAGTCAGAAAGTGTCTCTTTTAAATTAGGAAAAGAGCAAGAATAAAAGTTAATCTTAGTTGTGTTTCTCTCTCCTGGAAGGATTTCCTGAAAATAAAATTGGCTTCAAAATCCTGCAGACATTAAGAATATCTTAGTATTAAATGGCTGATCCTCTAGTGGTATCTGAATGCTGCAGCAACAAAATACTGAAAGGTAGATCCAGAAGAGAAGTGTCTAATAGAGGTGAGTACAGAATGTAGTTCAGTTTTCTCTCCTTTCTTGCAGGGATTCTCAGGAATTAAAAAAAGAAAAAAAAGCTGAACTGACTAATGCTCTTAAAATATGTAATAGTAATTAGTACAAAGACTATAATTAAGATTTTTTATTGCAACATCTTTGTGTCATCACTATAATAGAGAAATGAGAGACATTTTTGAAAATTTAACTCATAAAAAAAAAGTTAATCCTAACATTATATTAAAGTTCTTGCTTGCAATAATATATCTCACAGAAACACTCTCATGTGGCTACTTTCTTTTATTTTTTTTTCATCTGTGTTATAACACTGCTTTTATTCGGATTGAAAGGACCCATATAATTTGAAGAGTCCTTGACATCCATTGAAACTGAAAGATGTGTACAGAAGCAATCTCACTGATTCACTGGCCACTTGAGACTGGAGTAATTAGCCAATTGAAATAAATTTTGTAATTTTATCTAGAGGAGATATTTCTTCCGTATTATCATTTCTTTGGCTTCTTTTACAAAGATGCGAACTAGTTGGAGAAAACCAAATTGAGGAAACTAAGCATGATTAGAGGTCAACAACCCATGAATTCACAATGAAAAAAAAAAAGCAGAGAAAGAAAATCACAAAGTACCTTCATATATTTCTATTTTTTCAGCTATTATGCTGATCATTCAGGCTGCTTGAATTCCCTCTCTGGTATGGGGCCACTTACAATATGCTTTTAACAATCCTCATAATTGGATTTCTCAAATGGAGGTATCAAGCTCAACATAAAATTATGCATAATATTTTATATATTATATACCTGCCCTTATATAAACAGGAATTGATTAATTTTGGAGTACCTAAAATATGCTCTCAAAATTTTAACAATATAACACATATCTTCAGTATTCACTAGATAAAAATTGATAAAACCCTCTAACATTTTATCAAGTTTAAGATTCTTGACAATTCCACAGCACAGACAATTGATGGATATCAAAACACTTCAAACATAATTAAGCAATATAGTATCCCATGAGTAAGGAACGTATCTTTCTTTTACAAATGAGAAAGATTAGATGGATTAATTAGGAAATCCTACAAGAAAATACCAGGTTGGTTTCTATCTTGGTCAACTGAGAGACAAGAGAGGAGGTTGTTACAGAGGTATTTTAAGAAATAAAGGAAGCAGAAAACATACACTAAAGGTCATATATTAAATTCATAGCAGAAGTAGGACAAAAAGTAAAAAAAATAAGGGTTTTTTTCCTAAGGTTGGAGGTAATATGTAGGCTTTTGTTCAGCAACATACTTTGGAAAATTCTTCACTTTAGGCACATAAAGATTTCTGTAGTGACCACAAACTAAGCAGGTGGACAAATACATTACTTAAACTGCAACATTTTAAAAAAAAAAAGTAGGACTCCAAATCTAAATGCTGAATCCAACGCTGTAAAGAGAGAACCACAAACATCCAAGGAAAAAAGAAGAAAGAGATATTTTCAAACTTCAAGACCTTTTCACACCTGAAAAGAAACAAAGTCACTAGCCCTCCAATATGTTTGTATATATACATATATGTTTATGCATGTTCCTCCAAATGCAGGTTTTATATTCACCGTGGTAAAACCAATGACTCACCTCGTAGCGTAGTGACAAGGATTTGGGATATGATAAAAGACCATAGCAAACTTCTTCATTGCTTTACACTGTATGCAGTATACTACAGCAGTATCCACTGTGGATAAAAACAAATTTACCCGGCAATTTTCAAATGTGTAGTGGAATAAATAAGACTGCATGTATTAAGTGGAAAGCAATGCCAAAGAGAACGAGGTACAGCTTGCATTTCCCTCGTGTCCTACTTCCCCTTCCCTTTTACACTGACTGAGATTCACTTCTTTCCTGTCAGTTTTGCACAACCATGGTTCCATACCGATCCTTGTAAATTCTTTCATAATTTGGGCCTTGAATAAACAAATGAAACAGTCTTTGGTATACAGTTATATATTTATAATTATTATTATTTCTTGGTAATAATCTAAAGAGCATACTTTCTACTACCATGCAGAATCAGTGAAGCACAACCAGTGTCTCATTTATAATCAGTGGGAAAATAGGTGGCTAACATGTATGAATAAAGGAGAAAAAAACCCAGTGTTCCTGAATATCTTGTTATGACAAAAAGAAAAAATCTGAACTCAGCCAAGGAAACTGTGAGAGGTAGAAAGCTGCATTACAGTGACGTGGATGTCTCTGTTACATTTAAATCCATGTACAGAAGTATTTTTTCACAGTCATCCAGTATTTTAAGAATCTGCTGCATTAATGATATCATTTCTTTCCCTTCAGTTTTTAGAAGTTTCATAAGTGCCTTTACTTCTGATTCTTTTCTTTTTGACTCCAGAGTTTTATTGTGAATTTCACAGAGGATCCTTTGTCAAAAATAATTATTATTTTAATATGTATTTACTAAGATATCACAGTTGATTCTTTAATAACATCAGTCAAAAACACATGCTGAAAATATTCTATTTCTGCTTCTGGTTGTTTTAATATCTCTTCAACATAAATGCATGCCAGTGGTTTTTTCCCCTGTTCAAAGAGCCAACACATATTCTCTCATCTTCTTTCCCTGTTTTTGAGCCAAAACTCTGAGGAGGTTCATTTCACAGAACTAATGAGAGCATTGTAGCATGAATTCACACCCACCATTTGAAAACCTCTAGTCCCAGACTAGACAGATATTGACTGAATCACATTAGTCCAAAACTGAGAAAAACTAAAAAAACCCCCATACAATTAAAATTAAGCAACATTCTCAAATATGTCTATAAATCAGCCAATCTCCTAATACGTAGGAGGAAAATCTGAACTGAGGGACAAACAAACCCTAGAGTTTTTACAAACACCAACTACCTTCCCACCAAAAGATTTTGAAGTGAGATATTTACAGAGTTGTATTTCTACTTGAACCTCTTTCCTGGAAGCTGTGCACTGAACAGGTCCCAATAGCTTAGATTTTATTTTTATTCTTGTCCTCCCAGTTGCTGCTACTGATACAGACTGGAGAAAAAATTTCATGTCTATAGTGTTTTCATAATAAATGCTTTTTAGTACACACAGGATTGTTGCAAGGTTTACACTGTATTTTGTCTTCTTTTTTTAATTATTTTGCCAGTTCCATCAAAAGTCCACCTCTTTCTTCCTGTTTTTCTCTCCCCACACATTCTTATGTGGCACATGTTTAATGAACAGAATAGTAGAACGCTGATGTACCAGTGAGGATGAAGCAACAGTGAATAATGTTCTGCACAGTATGTATTTTCTGTTAAGAGTTTGGGAACTAAATATAAAGTTCTCTAAATTCAGTAGTTCTTCATAGCAAATAGAGTTAATGGCTCAGTGCATCTGCAATGTCTGGTATGAACAAGGATCTATGAATGCTTTCTTTGTGCTAGCCATAAATCTGCTATATAAGTTACTCCAAAGTGCAATTAAGACAAAATATTAAGACCTGAAACTTGTCTGTCCTTCTCCTCCCCCAATTTTAATCTGACGAGAAAACTTGTAAGGTTTATAATATACATCTGAGATCACTGAGTGATTACTGCTGCCTGGCTAATTCTCCATGCAATGAATTACATACAATTAGTATAAATGAAGGACCAAGTCTTGAGCTGATGTATCTGACAGGAGATAACAAAAAATGGTTAGGACATCCAGTCCTGTTTTCACAGAAAAAATTTGCTTTCTGACACGCATTTTTTGGTGTTTATCTAATCATCTTTTACTGGCTCCAGAAGGCATATTGATAGGGATGGTTTTCCCTCAATTAACATATGCTCTTGCTTAGGATATACTCATATTTATGCTGAGCTTTCCCTCTCTATTATAAGAAAGTGGTACACCACTTTTCAAAGCATTTCACCTCCATGTTATATGTATAGTTTCTGAATTCATGAACAAAAGAAAAGAAAAAGCCCACTGTTTTATGCTGAGGATAGGGACAGGTTGTACCTGCATTGCCCACATGCCAAAAGAAAATCATAATGTATAAGACAAGGATATCCCATGATTACAGTGTGTGTCTTGCTGTGACTTTATATTCTTGATTAGAGCAAAAGCAAAAATTTGTCACATCCCACCATTGATAAATTACATTTAATACTCACATGCTTCTTTCTACCCCAAGTTTTTAACAACTCCAAGTGCACACCTCCTTCTCAGAAGGCACAGTAATAAGAGAAGAGAGCAAGCCTGGGGTGCATCTCTCCCCACTTTTTGCCTCTCTTAACTTTGTGAAGTCTCTCATGACAGTAAACTGAATTTTCATGGAAAAGAAACCAGTCCATGAACTCTACTTCTCTCTGTCTCAGCATTATAGCCCAAGACAGCTGAAAGGGACGAAGTATTATCTGGCCAAGGCCCTAGACTTCCAAAGACTCAAGTATTTCACAGTCAGAGTACTTTGAATACAGAGCATAACAGGGGAGAAACATGCTCTTTCCCACCAGGATTCAGCCCCTTGGGAACAGTGCCTGCTTTATTCTATTAAAAATAAATAAATTATGCATATCTGCCTTGCCCCCAGATTTTTTAATCAGGCCAAAAACTGCTTGTGTGTGATCAGCTCTACTTAGTCAGTCCAGGAAAGGAGAGAAAGCTCTCAGAAGGACTGATGAGAACTCTATATGCTAATTGCCTTTCTGACTGAGAAAAATGTATCAAAAATTATTATAAAGGAGGACAATGAAAAATTAGTTGCTTTGTCTAAATGTTTCCAGTTGTTGATAAATGCTCACTGTTTAGGCTCACCAATTTTTTGCAGCCTGCAGCTGCAGAGCCAGTGTTCCTTGTCCCTTGTCATGACTGGCGATCTGACTGTCTGCCAGATAATCACCAATTCCTGCTCTGCTGTCTGCTTGTTATTTTTTTAAGAACATTTTTTCTCCTTTTCTTGAACCTGATGATCTCACACCAGAAATTCAGCTTTTTTTTCCCAAAGAAGAGGTCTTTTGTGATGGCAACAGAGCACTCTTACAATCAGCTGGGAGTTTTCCTTACTTAGTCGAGAAAAAAAAATAAGGTCAAGAATTGACAGAGTTCCAGCAGTGCTTAAACTCTAGCAGCACAAAAAAGCTATTTAAGGAGCAACAAAAAACTAAAGACACATTTACTCTGAGGTAATGGTGACATAATTTTTTAGAGAATAATTCCCAGTTATTTTAACCTATTTTTTCTTGCTGCATTCAGGACCAAAATGTGAATAGGATATAGATGTAAACTTTACATGGAGACAGTGTGTCTCACAAATCAGTGTAGAAATGTTCAGCACAAAAATAGTTCTTTACCTTGACAATAAAGGCCAGTTTGATGGTTTATTTTCTTTATTCCTACAATGAGCCCATTGAAAAAACCTTCATCATTTTTATTCTGCTTCAATGCCTTACAGTTTTCTATCCCTTGTAAAGGAAATAAAGTTACTGAAGGCAATTTGGAGACTGTGAATGAGATCTTGTTTTGAAGTTTCATAATGATTTCATGAATTTATTTTGTACTGGAAATTACAGTCTCTTGATTGCTAACATGAGACTTTCAGGTTTTTATTAGCACGTCTGTGGCCAAGGGACTGGTCAAATTTACTTTAACCTTGGTTCAGGTTTCAGCAGTGCCCTTACTTTATAAGTAAAAGATCCCTTTGTGATCAGAATATCTTTACCTTGCTAATTTAATTTCTGTATTCCCATTTTTCATTTCCCAACTGACTGCTCCATGTCCTCCTGCACAGACATTCTTGGAGAGGAGCTAGTACCTATTTCCTTTGCCATATAATATTACGGGAAAGCAAATCTGCTTTTCACCACCATTTTACCCTTTAGAAAGTCTTTTCAATGCAGCTCCTAGAAACCAAGTGTTGCATGAAGCAGTGGAAATGGTCCAGTTTCTTCAGTATGCCACTCCTTGTGCTACTGTATGCCTGAAAGAGTATATGACTCTTTTCCCAGATGTTGCAGAGAAGGTAAACCAAGGCTCCCAAACTGCTGTGCCAGGATTTCTGAGTTCCTATTTTGACCTACCTGTTGTTAGAGTAATTTCAAATTATCCTACATGAAAGGCAGAATATGCAAATGATGCTCAAATTTACCTTAGGTAGCTTAACTTTTGGAAAGTTTTTTGTATCATCTAATTCAGCTATAGAGATGAAAAAGATATGGGGCTGAGGGAGATGGGGGGAATGGAGAGGAAGATGGTAAAAATGGCGAAAAAGAGATGGATATGTAGAGATACAGATCTTCTACATTCAGTGGAGCAGAGTTGTTCACATGCTGAGACCACTTCATTTAAATACCTTCTTTCAAATGAGATGAATTGTCCCCTACTGGCATCTGTATCTTTAGGGATTATAGTGTCAGACAGAAAAATTAATTTTAGTTGTCTGACATATGGACAGAGAAAGTTAGGTGACAGGTATCTCATCACAAGATTCTGCATATGGACAGTTATCACAGAGCAAAAATATTGGGGTTAATCTACTGTTGTGTGAGAAAGCAGCTTTTGCTGCTTATGCTGTGCAAGCTATACAGCCCGCTGCCAGGAGCTGCTCTGCCAGTGAGAACGTAAGAACAGGAGCCTTAAGGAGCTGGGGGGCAGGAAGATTCTGGCAAGTTTATTGCAGTACAGTATGAGGGTAAAGAAAGGCCAATTAAACATGACTTTAAATGGGATTGAGCTCTTAGATCACTATTTAAATCTATCCATTGAAGAGCTTGGCCAGCTCGGTTCTTCAATGGTGAAAGCATTTAAATTATAAAGAAAGGTTTGTCAAGAATTAAAATCTCTTACTCAGGTTCAGCATCAGCTAGTGATTGTACATGTCAGACTCCATTCCTTATTCCTGAATCTGTTCTTTTGGATCTCTCTGTCCTGTCCTCACCTTTGAGGGATATGATGCACATGAGCAGAAACATCTCTCTTCTACTCTTCTTCTTCTTCTTTCCTGGCTTTCACATGAAAATAAATGAAGTCTTGAATGGATAAACATCTGTTTTACTCTTCAAAGTATCAAAGAATAACGGATTATCAGTTAACATAGTACTTTGCAACAATTGTCATAATTGGCACCATCTCTGCCTCATTTAAAGGAAGACAATGACTCCGGACATTCTCAGAAACAGCAGACTCTGATTTGAATTGTTGCAATTGCAAGTGTCCACTGGGTAGATCATCTTGTCCCTTCTGCTAATACAGTATTGTTTCCTCTGATATTTTCCTCAGTGTTTCATCCAGTCTAATTTTGCCACTCTTCTGGATAGAATATTTCATTATCAAATAGGACTGCTGCTAGTAAATATGATGCTATACTCAGTCCCTAGTTCCCTGTGTTCTGCGGAATCTCATTTTTTTCCAAAGGCAGCTATATTTCTCGATGTCAACTTCATTAAGTGCCCCTTCCCTGTCCTCAGGAAACCAAGAGCATTTTGCATGTTTTTTAGAACTCAAGGCAAATAAGTGTCGGTTTGACAAATTCAGGCTGGAACTGTCATGCAACGTTCTTATAAAGGTTCAAGCTTGAATACCAGTCAAATATCATGCCCTCATTACTTTAACACATTTGGTCCTGAGATAAATTCCAGATGTTCAAAAACAAATGAAAATGAAAGAACTGAGGAAAATATTTGATCCATATTTGGGCAAATGTTTTATTTTTAAATAAATAAGCAGAAAACTGAGCTGAAAGTTATTGGTTAATTAATGTTTATGATACAGTCAGGACATTGGCTCTACGAAATAAAGTTATTTAGTTCTTTTATATTTTTTTTCGGTAACCATGAGTTAATTAATATTTTGTATAACATAGCAGCTGGGTTTGAATCACCCCAGATATTTGTTTGAAAAACCAAAACCACATTGATCTCCCAGAGCATGAATGAGATGAAACCAAACACTTCCATGAGAACAATAATCACCACATATTCGTGATTCATATTTGCATAATCAAACAAAGAAAAAAATTGTGAAAATGCCAAAATAAACCAAGATCTGCTACATCTATTTTCTGCCATTTTTTCCTAAAGAAACAATCTTGAGGTGATCGTGTTGCTTGCACAGACATCTGTCCAACTGCCTGCGATGACTTTTGAACCCACTGGGCAATTTTAGTTGAGTTTGACAGAGGTCACAAAGTCACACTTCAACAAGTTTTGTGGAAATTGTTAACTAAATATGGGAAATAAGGCCCAGTTTCGACTCTTACTGAGGAAAAGGTAAAGTAAACTTATCACACATTTTTTTTATGACTGACCTGCTGTTTAATCAGCTAATGCATAGCTTAGGATGAGCCTGGAGGGAAGAAGGGAAGAGGAAGAAGAGAGGATAATATAGAAATACAATACGATTTTGAGTAGTTCAGTACTAGTACTGAAATTTAAAGGATAAAAATCAATAGGAAACCACAGTTCTTTAGGTTGACTGCTCACAGAACAATTTATTTCTTCCTAAATCAGCAGGTCACTTAATCTTTTGTTGCTGCTGCTTCTTTTCTCCTTCATTTGCCAATGCATTCCTCTAATAAAGCAGTGAGAGCTGGACATCAGAGTTCAGAAATCTATCTATTAAATATCTAAAGGTTCTACAAATGTGATCTTTGATCTAGCTAGCTGATAGTTAGCTGAAACTTAGCATAGTTTTCTTGTTTTCCGAACTTCAAATAGCACAGAATCAAGATTTGTACATTAAGCACATGAAAAGGGTTTTTCTGCATTTAGAATAACTAGCCAATATTAGGGGGGAAAAGATGTGCATGATTTGCTAATAGTAATCCTACAAATGCTAACCTAATTTTCATTCTACTAATTCATTTTAATCATTTTATGTTATTCTTATGACGGACTATATGAGAAGAAGTCTGTAAGCCAGAAGACTGGCTGTCTTATTTCTGGCTTGTGCCACTGGTTTGTTTTGTAATTGTGAACAATTAGTTTTACCTTTGTTTCCCATTCTAGTCTTTGTCAACCTTGTTTGCTTATGAAAGCTGTTAAAAAATATTCTGCTAAGCATCTGGATCCAGTATGGTTGAAAAAATAAGTCTTTTAGCTGTGTTGTAATTCTGTTTATGGTATCTTTGTTGCTATTATTACACAACTAATGTGATTACCGTAAAGAATCTCCTACAGCTGTATTTTACTACCTTGACAATGTATATATAGGTAACCCCCTTCTGATGCAAATTACCATTAACTTCTACCTCTACTGTCTTTCATATTACAGAAAGACAGTGACAGAGTTTAGAAAGCCCCTTTCATTTTAGATCTTTCTTATAGCAGAGGAAACTTGCTAATAGGAACTCTTCTTGACAATACTATAATTTGCAACATAATTAATTGTAAAAAATTAGCTAAAAATCAGTTGTCCCAATCACTGACCTTTAATCTCTTGTCACTTAATTGTAACTTTTTTGCCAATTTGGCCCAATCAATAATTATATTCAAGATATAATTATGGCCAGTAGCGGAAAATATTGAAGCTGTCTAAGACATTTAAAAACAAATTTTTCTTTAAAAAACCCCACAATTTTGGATTAATATCACTCTTGCACAAAGAATGTACAGAAGCATATTGAATAGGTTATTAAATTATCTTCCTCTAACAGGGTTTTTTGTTTCTTTGTTTGTTTTTATTAGGTGGGCTTCAAAGCTACCAAATAATGTAAGCACAGCATTGTTGAAGTGAGTTAGGCACTTTGCAGGATCTTCTAAGACCTCTGGGACATGATCCACAAAGGGACTCTGTGCATCCTGCTAGCACTTCAGAGTACAACCCCAGATTTTAAATCCGCAGACCACTGGTTAGGTGCTGCTTAAACTTGGAAGGCGTTTAATTTTCACAGCTGTTTAAATACCCAGTGTTGTCTCATTCTCATTCTGCCTGGGCCCCAAACATAGCAACATCCTCAGGCCAAGTGCTACCAAACTTTTTCCTGTCCGCAAAAAGAGTGAGAAGAGAGAGCCAGCATCTCTCCAAATTGAGCTGCCAGTGGGCTTACAGTGACTTGTCAGACTCCAGCCAGCCTTAACCTCTGTCACATCATGCCCAAGCATGGAGTTCAGACACTAAGGTGTTCTTATTAATGCGATCACCCCAAAAGATGTAAACTTCTGAAAATCACACTGCTGTTTATATTAATACACCAAGCTGCTTTTGAAAGTCCTGCCCTAAGTGAATTCACTCTCTTTTCCCTTCCTCTTTCTTTTGTTCTCTTTGTTATGATACGTCAGTTCTATTATTTTTCGCTTTGTTGCAACCATTTGGCACTTTTTTCCTCTTATTTCAGAGGCCTTTCTGAATCTTACAGTTCACCTTGTTAGGATGCCAAACAATATCCAGGCAGCAGTTGCCATAAAAGACAAAGTGAAACACCCACTTAGTGGTGTCTTCTAGGCTTCACTATCAAAACCGAAGGTAACTAGTCCTTCATCTAAAATGGCATGATACCATTGACTTCAATGGAGTTATATTTATTTACACCAGCTGAAGATATACCTTAAATTTCAATGGCTCATTACAAGGACCATGACACAAAGGTGTATTTTAGCTTTTAAAATTATTTGACTTTTTTTTTAAGGAGCTGATCAATGATTTGCAACAATGGCATTAATTGCTCTCATTCTTTTAACCTATGTGAGTATCAAACAGTTTGTATTATTGATCCAAGCATAGTGTTACGGTAATTTCTACAGTGATTTGCTAGATTACGTGCTCCGGTGGCTGTCTGTACTGGTGATTATTGTTAGCACAGCCTTTTTCCCTGATGTTCATTTAGTAGTACAATGATTACAGTTATTATCATTACTATAATTATTGTTGTGATTGTCAAATTGGTTAACAGATTCTATGAACACTTTGAAAAATATAATTTTGTCCTAAATGAAAGATAATAAGTAGTGATTATAGTACAATACCTATTGGTAAGTGTAAGGGTTATGAGTAGGCTACTTACTATAGTATGATGCTGACCAAGAAAGAGATTCTTTCATTAGGAAGAAACCAAAGAAACTTTTTTTTTCTGTATGTTTTTTAAGAACTGTGGCTCTAGTACCAAAATCACCACAGAAGATTTCTAATGCTTTTGCTGTGTCTGTTGATATTCCCCCAAGCCATGAGAATTCTGATACATCTGCAGCATGTTTTATGGTTGGTTTTACTCTGATCTTCCAGGTCTGAGGGAAATTCAATAAACTGCTTTGCGTATGTTTATACTTTCAAATGTGCTTAACTAACAGTGGCATCTATGTAATTTAGGTATGTAACGACTTCTTTGCTGCATTGATCTTGAAGGTCAAAGAGCCACTGGTGGCAGTTGGAGCTATTCTGATTCAGTTTGAGTATTAAGACTGTGTACAGATCAGGTTTTATTTTATCTGACCCAATTCACCTACTACCCCTGCTGAAGATACAATTTCAGGAAGACAGGACTGTGCCTTTACAGATCAAAGACAGTCAGAAGAAAATCAGAGAACCACGGAATGCAAAGCACAAGAAAGAATAGACTCCTCTTGCTGACACAATTAAATAGAAGACAGTTATTGAACCATTTAATGTGTCTCACGTCTCTGCATGAGAAAGCCATAAATAATGTAAGGAGGTAGACTACTTTTCTTCACAGCGCCTGCACAATGGTATGTGTTGAAAATGACATGCACAAGTCCCCATATGTGAATAAAGGTTTAGTTAGATGTTAGGTTCATGGACAAAGAGCAAAAACAAAAAATTAAATAGAGAAAGAAAAATAGTAAACGAAGTTCAGGTCTCTATGGGTTTATTTAAAAACACAGAAAAACAGGAGACAATATTGATAGCTTTAGTATTTTTAAGATTAAATATTAATGATGGAATTTTGGATTAATGTATTGGAGTTTAATATCCAGCTCCCAATCTCTTTGATTCTTCTGAACAGTACTTTCCAAGCTGTACTGACATGTGGTTAGTCTGAGCCAGAACTAGATGGCTGGTGCTGTGACGTTCTTCTACATGGCCATTTTTCATCAAAACTTTCAAAAATTTCTTTTGAAAACACATTCAGAACAATATACACTCGAAAAGAAATTAATGCAAAACAGAGTTTTTAAAGTTTATATTAAACTGTTGTACACAATATATTACTGCCAAAATTTCCTTTCCAAGGTGATGATGTTAACCAAGTGCATTCTTTCCTGCAACCATCATCTTCCATTTCAGATCCAACCATGTAGGAGATGGGTTCCTCACTCCTCCAGTAAACTGAATTAAATGGTAGTTACTGTTGTGTAGTTGTGGAGACACCATGAAGGTTTCTGCATCACAGAATAGAAATTGGTATAGGACACTGAAGAGAAGCTGTCCCAGCATTTCTAGAACTTAACACAGCTCCCCACATTCATAGCCTCCTACTCCTTGTATGTGCAGCCCTGGGAAGGGGCTGAGTCTCTAGGAATCCTAGCAGAAGCCTTCCTTAATAATATCCCTGTAACACCAGGATTTTGTTAACTCTTATAATCATGCATTATCCACAAGCACATCCAGATGGCATTCCTAACCTATTGTGGTGGTTTGGGCTAGGCCTTCCTTGGTGACCAGTTTGCAACCAAGGAAGGGTCTAGATTTACCCAGTATTCCCTACGATTTTTACGTAAATGAGACTATAAGAAGAAAGGAGGGAAGGCCTTCGGTCTCTTTCCTTCCAGCGGCTTGGAGGTGCAGGTTCCCTGCTGTTGAGTCTGCCGGGTTGGGGAGCGAGGTCTGGTAAGGCCTTGTTGACCTTGGGAGGCGGAGGCTGCTGGCGATCGTCCCGGAGCGACTCTCGGTTGTCCCAAGGAGAGTGGTGGGATATTTCTTTGCTAACTCTTTAGTTACTAGATCTCGGGCTACTGATTGGGATATATTTATATATTTTATTTTGGTTTTGTTCCTTTTCCCTTCCCTCTTCCCTCTCCCTTGTGAAATTGTATATATTTTAATTGTATATAATTGTAATATAAGTGTAAATATATTTATATATATCACTTTAGCTGTCTCTCTCTCATTTCGGATTTTCTTGGTTGTTTTTCTCCCTCTTCTCCCTGAGGTTTTGGGAGGAGGGGGGGACTTCTTATGGTAAGGTCTGGAGACTTGGCAGGGAGCCAGCTTCAAACCATATCACCTATTTACAGCTTAAAATGGGTAAATTTGTCCATCAGCCCAATCACCACTCCACAAAATAAATCCTAGGAATATATGCTGATTCCCATCCACCACACACTAGAAGAGTACTGAAGAGAGTATGGATGGATTTCTGTGCATAAAGTCTATGTCATCTCTCTTCAGATATGGTGAGATCCCTCTAATCGTCGTCACTCATATGTTTTTATTCACTTTATTGTCTAAAAATTCCAGATCCCAAATCACTTCACAGATTTCTGCGGACAGTTTTCTGATAGAGAAGAGATAACAACAAACAGTAAGAATGACACTAAAGCTCAAGAAGGTATCAACAACTAATGTGATCCTGTTAGTGAATCCCTTCACTATGGTGTCACCTTTTAAATCTTTCTTTTTTTCTTAGTATGTGAAGTGCTTCCACAAAGACTGATGTATGATCCTGGGAAAACAGAAACTCAATCTTCACTGAGTTACACCACCAAGACAATGGAATCACTGTAAAAACAAAGTACTGGCTTTTTAATACTTGCTCTGCTGGGTGTTACTAGTAAAAATATTTTTCAAGGGATACCTAATGGTTTCAAATAACAGAAGTAATTTTTTAAAAGCCTGAACTGTATTAAAAGGCGCAATGTACCACAGTTCTCTTTTTCTCACTAATGTATTTCTTCTATATTTTATACTCCCCTCAACACAATCAGTTACTTCTGTGTTGAAAAGCATTTAAAGAACACTTAAAGAAACAGTGTCAGTGTTTATAATATTTTCAAAGCCATTCAAATACTTGAAACAGTCTACCAAATATTTCAATAATTTATTCTAAATATCCATCTGAGTCTTAATAAAATCAGAATCATTTAAAGGATACTAATTATCAAGATTCTCTTGATCTCCAAATGACCCCCTAGCTCTGACCCCACGATAACTTTCACCACTTTTTTTTTCTTTCTAAGCTTAGATACTGTTCTTTTCTAGCATACCTCAAGAATATATGTCTTACAACTGAAAGATGGAGAAGTTGATGCTGCTTTTTGTATATAGAGGAAAAAGAAATCAGCAGCAACCAACAGGGCTTTTGGCTCCCATAAGATTTATTGTCAGAAGCTCTGTTAGAGATCAGCCAAGTCTTGAAATGAAGCTGAAAGTCCTGAGATATAACCTGTTGTCTATAGGGCCTAGAAATGGAAGAAGATTGCCAAGAATCTCTGCTCTGAGAAAAGGTTATTTGCTGATTTGTGAGAACTGATTTGTGGAACACTTTGGAATTACAATAGGGTTTTATGAACTGCCTGAGTCTCTTCTCAGTCACAACAGTTTTAGTGTATTCTGGTCTCATATTTCCTGCCAGAGGAATCAGAGGTTCACACTTGTATGTCTGGAAGAAAGTTACGTACACTCTAGATATGTCTGGTGGATACAGTGGTTATTGTTTGTAAGGTAAGAAGGTGGTGAAATGAAGAAAATTAGTAGGCAGTTCTGCAGTGCAGTTTGACAAGGAGAGCTGAAGAGTTCATGGACTTATTACTGGTGACTCTCCCTATAGGGAGGTCCTGACAAAGTGGTTGCATTCAGAGCCAGTATGCAGGTGGGGAAAAGGCCACCCTGACACTAGAAGGACTTCTACCTTCCTCCATTAGGCAAAACAGTGCTCATATGCTATCTGCAACCAACCAAGGGCCAAAGTACTAGAGCGAGGATTTCTGGGAAGCTGGAGGTGAGAGAGTGTTGTGTTAGTGTGCAAGGGAAAGACAACTTAATATGGAAACCACAGAAATGAAAGCAGCCACCTATAGCATGAACAAAATCAGCTACAGGTAGCAAGGGAAGACTACAAACTGTGGACATGGAAGTGAGAATCTGCAAGCTTCTTTCAAAGATTACTTGTGGAAATTGCTAAATTTGGTGAATTGGGGAGATAGCAAAAGGCACCCCTTTTCCTGACAGCACCTAACTGATGACACCTCAGAGGAAGGGACACTGGTTGCTTGCTGAGCTCTGTCTTACTACATGTGACCAGATGTAAAAAGGAAAGCAACAAAAGTGACTGTATTGAATCAGTCCTGAAGGAAGTCAAAGCCCAAGCACTGAGACTAGGGGAAAGAGAGGAGTGTGTCTAACCTCACAGGCAATTTAGCAAATCAGAAGCTATAACCAGGCAAATTCTGATATAATCACATGCAAAAACACATCCTCCCAAGCAGCTGACACACATGGATCACTATGTTTTTGTTTATCTAAGATGTTATTCATGCAATGCAATTTGATACCTGTTTGGGTGAGCAACCTGCGTAAAGACACTTGTACAATCAGGGAAGATGAAATCTCAGGAAAATACATAATTAATGCACATGCTGGGCAATTATTATGTAATTTGAAGTATATTTACATGTGCCTATGTATTTTTGTAAGGTTATTTGCTTTTCTTTAACTCTGTTATGATATCTATTAAGAGCAACATACTTGATTACTGTTAACTGAACAGTAAGAGATTCACCTCTTTTAAGGCCAAAATAAACAACAGCAATTTTATAGCCTGACCTCTTGTATGGTTGCAGAAACGGAAGAATTAGGGACAACAAGAGCTGGTTTTGGCCCAGGTCAGACAATACAGTCGAGTTTTTTTATTGATCCCTATTCTTTTCCACTCAGTTTTTTATCCCCTTTTCAAGCTTTCTCACCTTCTATATAAAAATAAAATAACTCAACATAGAAGCCACAGAAAGGGAGCCAAAATGATTGCAAAGGGAGAGAGTGGAAAAGGGTACTGTGAGGAGTGGGGGATACTAAAGAAAACAACTCAATGGGACTTTAGTATCTCAAATAAACAACCTTTGTTGTTAATGTCTCTCTTCAGCCCTTCAGTTCTTTAGTACAATGTAGGTGATTGCGACCAAGCCTGATGAAGTACCGGTGATGATTTATCATTTGCAATTTAGATATTTGCAGCTAAATAAATTGAATTTATTTTCAGAGTTAAGTCCCTTTTCTTGGAAGAATAGCCCTGTCTTCAGTAAAACTGCTCTCAGCAAAACCCTCCCTTAAGACTGTTTTGAAGTTAATATTAAGTTCATTTCACTCTTTAGCACACCACAGAAAGAGACTGAAGAAATGTTCACTACAATTCAAGAAACTGAAGTATGCTGAAATCTAACCTGTGAACAACCTTTCCACTTTCACAGATAAATGTTACAACTACCCCCTATTTCTTGACAGCCTGCATTCTTGGATCCCAGGTGTAAATACTTTGGAAACCTGAGATACAAGGCTTTCAACTGTATGCTGAAAGCTGTAAATATCAGGCACAATTTCCTTTTATTTTAATGAGTGTGTTGTCATGGAAACTTTGCAATGGACTCTGGGTTTCATACTCAGAACTCTTGAGGTTTCTGGCAGTTCCCTGATGGGTCCTGTCAACTGCTCTTTTCACAGGAAGTGATAATAAAAATTTACTTTCCTGTTCAGTGAACCTTGAATGAACTGAAGGAGAACAACCTCAAATTCACTTGCTTGCTCTCACTCCAAATTTCATATGCATGACTGATAGTATGCTACTTAACCCTTTCAATAACTTCATAAATAGCTGAGATCCATAAGTTAAAAACTCTCTGTTGTTACATGATCTTGAAAGACATTTAATTTTTACATGAAACAAGTATTAAACTTGACTTCTTACAAATTTATAAATGCTGCCTTCTAAGTGAGGTTGGAGAATGAAAATGTGAAAGGACAAAGCCTCAACAGTTTTAAGCAGAATACTTTTTTCTTTCCAGATTTCTTTCCTGATTTAGAACATTTCAAAGTAATGGGAGAATGGGGTTAATTTCCTGTTTTCTGATTTTTAATAAATTTTACTCTGCAAATATCTTCACAGGTACATGATATTCATGAGTGAAAGACAATAAAAACCCTTAAGCATCATTTTCCAGTCTACAATGAGGTATTTTTCAGCAAGGTTCCTACATTCAAAAAGTTCTCCTGCTGTACAATACCTTACCATTACGAAAGTGTCTTTTGAGAACTGTTCCCTCGAGACTTCTGTTTTTGCTTCTGAGGGAAGATTCCTAAAATTAGTCTTGAACATGATCACCAAAATGCCTGCAGTTAATCTGTCATCTATCCTGCTGTTCATCCCTTTGCTTTTGTTTTACATATTTCTCAATTTCACAGTTGCCACATTGTAATGCATTGACCCAAATACTGAATTTTAAGCTAACTTGTGTCTCCCATGGCTGGCTTTAGATGTATCTGCAAGGCAAAACAAAGAACTGTTTGAAACAGGTGCTGTTGGGTGTTCCCTGGCTTGCATTACTGAGTTTCAGTAACAACTTTGGGAAGATACTGCAACTCTAGCAGCTCTGGCATATGTCCAGCCTCCCTGGAAGGTGAGTGACACCAACATGTAGCACATTAGCTGCTGTGCCCTCATTGCTTTCCATTAGGTTTCCGCTTTACTACATGGTCAGTTTCTTAGGTTAAGGAATGATTAATCATTTTACCTGAATGTCGAGTTCATTGAGAGGAATCTCAAAAACATGCAAGCAAACAAACAAAATACCTCAACTCTTCTAGCTGCCTACCCACCAACATAATTAATAGGACAAAAAGTAGAATTGTTTACCCATTGCTCTAAATTCTACATACTATACTTAATCCTTCTGGGAAATTTTGTGTGATTCAAAAGTTAGAAACCACTGATTCAACTATTTAGAAGGGATCAGATGACAAAAGGAGGGAGGAAAATGAAGCAGTATTACCTGTCACTGATAATTCATAAGCAGTGCTTACAGGTCATGTTCAAACAGGTAAAACATTAAATGGGCTCAGATCTAGTGCTTTCTTTTGCCTGATCATTTAGATAATAAAAAAGGATGACCACATCCATACACACTTATATGAAGTATATGTAAAATAGAAAAAAACCAACATATATATATATATATATATATATACATATATATATATAATTTTAAGGAACTTCATTATCAGAGAGATAAAGTAGATTTGCTACCTAAAACATTACTGATCAAGTGGAAGAAATAAAATAGAAGCACAAAAATATGAGTTACAGTAGCTTGGTGTGGAGGTGCAGCAGAAGTCTCTAGCTTTGGTGAAGGCCACTGTTTAGAGGACGGAATAGCAACAGGACTGAGTAACTTACCTAAGCTTACCTCCACAAGATCCAGTGGAAGGACCCTTAGGTAAGATGCAATCAACTGAAAAAAAACATAAAAATATTTCGTATGAAGAATTCACTAGTAGATATGTGTGTTTTTCTCTACTAGAATTTTAAATATCAAGGTTGCCTGTGATTCCAAAAGGTCTTTGCTAGATAATCCATCATTACTATTCTTGAAGGCAGATCCAGAGGAAATATTATGGTTTTGTGTGGGCAGCACGACGAGATGACGAAACAGTTTCTTCTGATTTTGAAGTCTGAGAAAGTGATTATCATTGTGTGAATGACAAAATCTCCAAATCCCTTCTCCAATTCCATAGCACCACCACAAAGACTAAAGTTCCTGCTGAAGTGGCCAGTAAACTACTGGATTAAGATTCACTGTTATCACTCTTGAGCAAGTGTGATTTTGCAGCATATGTTGTTATGTTTTTTCTTTACTGTTGTATCAAAATATATTAATGTTCAACCGACTTCAGGCTCAGGTACAGCAACACCTCACAGCAAACCTGTGTTTCTCTAGGTGGGTGTAGACTTTTCTGAGGCCAATGGCAAAAATTGACCCAGTGCCTCACTTTGCCTAGGAAGAGTATAATATTGTCCAACAAGCATCTAACTGGAAAAGATGCACAAAAATAAATTCATTCACATATTTCACACAATAAATATGCACACAGTTTAAAGTTTCTTCTTAGGATTTCCATACTTACCATTGGCAGAGATTCTTTTCGCTTAGAAAAATTTTTCAAATAACAATCAGCTCCACTGAATAAATAGTTTCTGACTTCAGTTACTCTCTTTCTAGAGCACTATCATTTTGGTGTTTGTGTTTTCCATTTGACAGCACAGTCCTTTCTTCATGTTAAACTACTTTGTGATGAAAGAAAATTTGCATTTTGTCACACACAGTGACTATTCCCATTGACTTCAAATGGCCTTGAAGTCAAGAGAGCCGCCATGTACCTAAGTCATCACAGTGTCAGTCAGACCTTCAAACAGCAACCACTACATCTAGCTACTTCTACAGAAGAATTCAATCATCTGCTTATGGCACTTTTGAACATAGATCCCATACTCGCAGTCAGAGGCTTAAAGAGGGGTGGGGAGAGAAATTAACCCATTATATGTGTCATTAGGGCCCACTGCAAAACAGTCTGCTTTCTGTTTCCTCTAGTATTTTAATGAAGTTATTACTAAGCTTACAGATAGTCAAAACTGGGATCAGTAGTGTAATAAAGCAGCACAGAAAGTGTAGGAAATATGGATCCTTACTTATTTCTGATCATACACCTTGGATACATCTCCTTCAAACTGTTTATATAGTAGTTTCACAATCTCATCAGGCTTCTACTGCATCCACAAAATTAAAACAATTGTTATGGCAACATGCTGAGACAGTATTTATAGTGCTTCACACAGATGAACAGGTTGACAAACAATCAGGAGAAAATGGACATTAAATCACCTTAATAGGAGAAAAAAAAAATGAACACATAATGGAATGGGAAAACTATGCCACTAAAGTTTGTTCATGATATGTGTGTATCTGCCAGCTATCACTGAAGTGGATCTGCTTTGTACATAAAGAGACAAAATACACATGGTTTAAAAATTGGCTCAATTTTTTTCTTAATATTCACAGTATAACTGAGAGAAGGCTAAATTCATATAAGGTGAGACAAAGCTATTTCATTATGGAAAAGGGCACCATAATAGTAATACATAAAAATCAAGACAGAGAGGTAGAAGACTAGTTATAACAAATCATTCTGACACTAGTTAACATCACTCTGAAGAATTATGTGATGAAGTCTGGCAAAATAAAGGAAATCATAGATTTATATTCATTCACACACAAGTGTTTTGAGTAAGTGAAAAGTAAAAAAAAATCTGACGTAATTCATAGGGTGATTGGTGTATTATAAACTGGTGCCTATAAAGGGACTTCTTAGGTTAAACAACCTACCAGATGAATCCTTCATCTCTTTGTTTAGGTGACAGAAGGGAGTAAAAACCCATCTTGCCTCACATACATGTGTAATCTGATTACATGGAATTACATCTTCTGGACAAGGATTTTACATTGTTGAAATCTGAAAAAAAATTCAAAAATCTGTCTGATTGGAAAATACATTATACAAAATGTGGATGCTTTGAAATAGGGATGGATAACTTGAATATGATCCAATATAAGTTGTGATCCTGGGGTTTTACATTTTGAAATCTACACTATCTTACACTATCTTCTTATAAACTAGCAAAAGTAGACTGAAAAGAGCAGAAATTCATTACATGATACATGTATACTGGTCTACATACAAATTATATATCTTGGGATAGCTTTTAGACAAGCACAAATAAATTTAGTTAAACTAAGGAATTTTGCTTTTTACAGTTACACAGAAATTTAGAAAGATGGAATTAGATCTTGAGTCCTTTATATATGCATTTTAAGCTACATTTATTTCAATGCTGCCAAATTCACTTCACTTAGAGTTTGCACCGCATGAGACTGCTTAGTGTTGAGGAATACGTTCAGTGCAGGTAGCTCGGTGTGCAGCTGCAGGGCAACCTCTGGGAGGCGGAGCCCGAGCCTGAACCCCAGATAAGAGGCTGTGAACTGGAGAACTTTTGCATAACAAAGGGCACGGCAGCGGGACCTTTGGCCCAGCCAGGTGACAGGACATCCAGAGACACAGCAGGAGCTGGTGAGCCTCAGACTTTCCCACCCTTAGACTGAAAGGGTATTAAAGCCCAGGAGTTCCTTTCTTCGGGGTCCCTCCTGGTACACAACCAGTTCAAGCTGTTGTTTTGTTATTTTGTTATATAGTTATTGCACCACGATTAAATTGTTTTAAAGATCTGGACATTTGAGACTCTGCTATGGGAAACCCAAAGTGGAGCCAGTAAGAAAACCTGGTCAGACTGTGTGAGTGTGGGGTGTGTAGCTGGAAAGGGGTTTCGGTCCCATCTGAAGTGGTGTGACTGCCAGAGTGGCTCCTGGATGATTGGACAGAGAAGTTTCTGAAACATTAGAAGAACAGTTAAGGATGTTATCTGAGATGCCTTATATTATCTGAATTATTTAAACAATACATATGAATGGAAAGACTTTTGCTGCTACTTTTCTGTGTCACAGTTGAACACAAACCTCTATGTTTTGTATTCAGGTACGATAGCTCATCTATGATAGTATCCTAAACATAAATTCCCCTCCTAGAAATTGAGGGAAATCGTGATCTGAAATATGTGTATTTGGTATTTGACATGTTGCTGGCTGATATATAACTTTTAACTAAAACTCACAGTACTTTAACACTGCCAGTTTTGCATACCCAGATTAGAAGATCAAGAAGTCTCAGATGTGCATCCCTGTTCCAGCTGCTTGTGCATGTGCCCTCACACCACCTCCAGGCACAGCTGAGCTGACACAACTCTTTGTGGGGCTACACTGTCACTAAAATCATTGAATTTACCTGGCTTGAAAATAAGGGGATTTTCCCTTGTAGTATTTTTGACCTGCATTGGTTCATTGTTTCAGTCAAGAGCCCAGCCTCATGAAAGCTTATGTTAGCACAGCTGAGGAGATGAAGGGATTGGGAGTGCTTTAAGTTGTTGTTGTCATGGAAGCTGAAATACTGTGAAACTGCAACTTGAGGAGAGCAGCATACGATGTTTTCGCACATGAAACTTAATATAGTACCACGGTAATGACTCTGGATCTCCAACAATACTACATTTTTGGCCATTGTAGCCAACAGGAATGGATTTGCACTGCCTTTGGCAAACATTTGGTAATAAACTACAAAACAACAACAACAACAACAAAGCCCTAATTTAAAAACATTAAGTGAAATACATTGAAGATCCTTTCTTCTATGGAAAATAAAATATTTACTATAAATTTTATTTTTTTCCCAGGGTTTCTTTTAAAAACTTCTATTTCAAATCATTATGGTATGACTGAAAGTGTCTATCATCCCATATCTCTTTTGACTGATGAGAATCAAAAATTGTACTGTGCACTCCCGAAAGTAAACATGAATTTAATCCTAATATAAGGTACTTAATCCTAATTTAAGGTTTATTATTATATTCTAAAACACTAATGGAAAATCTGTTATGGGAATTAGCTAAAAAAAACCCACAAAAGGTAAGGATTTACTTAAGACCAGTCAAAATGGTTATTTTGAAAGCATGTCTTGCCAAACCAACATGATTTCTCAGCTGTTCATTGTGAAGCAGAGTGCCTGACAAAGATTTTTTCCAATCAGTTTTGCATAACATAAGCTGTCAGGAATATTTGGGTTTAACTTCATACTGCATGATATTCTTTTTCTTTAAAAAGAAAACTCTATATGAAATGAACAAGATGCATATTGAACCCATTATGAATTGATTATAGGTAGATCTCAGCATGGGAAACTCATTTAATGATGATCAGTACTCTATGCTATTCAGCACTTCTGTCACTGATCAAGAATTAAACACAGTATTGATTCTAATGTATTTTATAAGTAATTCAGAAAGAAAACGATAATTAGTGGACCAAGACAATCTCAAAGAGCATTCCTGTATTGCTGGATAAATTCACAAAATTAATTTAAACACCACTAAACGCAAAGTAAAAAATCTGGAAAGAGAACAAAGGACTATAACCTGGAAAGCTGAGATTCACCTGGGAAGTGCTGGATGAGCAATTTGACATTCAAGACAGTTTTGCCCATGATCGTGATCAGTAAGTGATTTCTCCCACTCCTTATCTGAACTCATGAACCTTTCATTATATTTTCTGTCCTCTGTCCAGTTGCAGAGGGTAGTGAGACAGTGGCTTTGGTGGGTACCTGGCATCCAGCCAGGTCAGCCCACTACAGTGTCATATTTGACAATTTAAGTATGATATACTTTAAACGGTACACAATTTGCATTTTAAAACAGCTATATTTTAAGTCGAGGGCTTTAACACTTGTGCTCTAGAAACCGTCATCAAAATACCAGTCAAATGGTGCTCAGAAAGACTTTGGATCACACAGTGACCCAAGGCATGGAGTCTTGCCACGTCTGGATTTGGCGTCATGGCGTTGGTCTTGGAATAGACCCACAGAGACTGTGCAACACACACCATGAAGGCTGGGGTGGGATGCAAGCTGGGAACAGGACCATCACAGCTAGCACAAAGAACAGGGTAGAGAATCAAGTCAAACATGAGTGTCCAAGCCTTTCCTCAGGTAGAGGTGACCATCTCTCTTCTATCAGCTGTCTGAGGAGGAGGAGGTGACATTGCTTGCCTCTTGAACTGCAAGGTTCAATGCCACCCACCATTGCAGATGAAATTCTATCACTGCAGATGGAAATACAAGATTTCAGATAGGATTCAGGGGCACAAAAGGGGGTGAGTGACACCTCCTAATGCAGAATCTACCAGGCAGGGAAAGACCATGACCAAGAGGGCTGAACTAGAGGAACATATGTCTAGAAATACAAATCTTGGCATGAAATACAAGATATTTTTGACAGATACTACAGTAAAATCTTACTTCTGGGTTCTTAGACTTCACAATCTTTATGATATTAAATTGGACACTGCATATATCTTGAATTTTTGTATTATTATAGCTGTGTCCCAACTGGCCACATCCCAATGTTAAGGTGTATCGCTTTGTTTCAGCTGTAGTCTAAGTTCAAACTCTTTCTAAAATCTAGTTATACCTCTCCACATTGTTCCAATACAAATTGAGGCTGGGTAATGTGCACTGACAGACAAAATTTCTGGTATTCTATTTCTATGTTTGTCTCATACTGTCAAAAAGGCAAATGAGATACATGAGAATGGCCAGGACATGCCAAAGTCCATTCACACCTCAAATAAGCATATCACAAAGTGTCTACAATCTCCCAAAGGCCTTCCCTTCTCTCCCTCTTTTTTCTCCTAGATAGTGATGAGGAAAACAGATTTTGAAAATACCTGGAAGCGTGAATTCACACACTGGATAAATGCTTTTATAACCCTTTGAGCAAAGCAGATTGACAGCTTACTCAAAAAGGAGCACTTCTAAACACAACACTTCATTAACCAGCTAAAATGAAAACTTCTTTCCACAAATAAAGTGGCATTTTCTTGAGAATTATATTCTAGAAAAAGGCTGCAGCTGACATTGTGCAAAAGTGACAAAATATTTTGCCTGACAAAATCTTGAGAACATTTCATTTTGTGTTTCAGAGATTTATCCTGATGGATTCATACTTTCAAGGCCAAAAGGCCCCATTAGATGTCTTGCACGACACACATCTTTGAATTACAATTCATTATTCTTGTACAGTTTTCAACAATTTCTGTTCTACCTAGCACTTATCTTTCAAAGAGGTGCCAGGTCTTGAGCTGAAGAACAGCTAGGGATGTTATTTCATTTCTTTTGTTTTCCGATTTGCTTTGAAATACTCATGACCAATTTCATACCTTGAAACTTCAGTAATTTTTATGGATATTTGGAATATTTAAAATGCTTGAAAACGAACTGCACAGATTGAATACTTATTGCAATAGCAGATAATTTTTAAAATCTGGAAGTTTAGTGGCAAAGATGAAAACAGGAAAATCTCATTTTTGCAAAGCAGAAACCCTGATAGTATATAGAGAGAGAACATTTGGACTAAAGCCGTTTACACCTTTCATTCAGATTTGGGGGGGGTCCTTCACTTTTTTGAACATATTTAGACAAGAACTGATGATTGATGAATTAGTTTGTAAGACAGACCCAAATTAATTCTATGGAAAATTATATGGCCTTTCAGATTCCTGATTGCAGCTACACACTGGAATCTAACACGTTCCTTCTGTGGAGATATTTCAAATCAGTCTGAGGTGACACTACTAACTAAATCCCCTAACTGCTTAAAGAGTACTACAGCTTTAGGTGCAGACACTGCATTGTTTCCTTCAAATTTTCATTTTAACATGGGAAATGAGTCAAGGTTTCTTGCACATGCTTGTCTTCACCAAATAGGCATAAAACTTCATGTACATAAAACAAGGATGCAAGCTGAATAGCAACCAAATTAAACTTGTGAATTGAATCTGGATCTTGAAGAAAACTGTAATGAAACTTCTACTGGCCAGCAGTTAGAGTAGATGTATCTAAAGATTTTTTAGCAGTTAAAATATGCAGGTATAATTTCAAGATTCTTTTTAATTTTTCCTCTAGCATCAATCTGCTGAAATGCCCAAATTGTTAATTGATGTGATAATGTCATTCAAATTTCTTTGTCTGTGGGTAAGGTTTAATGCAACAAAGGAATGCTAATAACTTCAG
The DNA here is from genome assembly GCF_009829145.1 of Chiroxiphia lanceolata. Taxonomy (NCBI): domain Eukaryota; kingdom Metazoa; phylum Chordata; class Aves; order Passeriformes; family Pipridae; genus Chiroxiphia; species Chiroxiphia lanceolata. Next base: position 19,693,313 of record NC_045641.1, read on the forward strand.
AAATGTTTTGGGCAACTTCCTTACTGGTCTTAATGTGTGGTTTTAAATAGGAAAATAAAGGAAAGGCTTAACAATAGCTGCTGTCATATGACTTAAATACTTCATAGAACTCATCCAAGATATGAAATTCAAGGAATTTCTGTAGGGCCCTTCTAGTGTTCAGTGGAATGAAAGAACAGAAAAATATTTACCAACAAAAATGCATAATCACAGTCCACAAATACATTTTCATCAATCTCTGCCTAATAGTAGATTTTTGTCTTCTACATGATAGATGAAATTAGACTCTGAAAAGAATTATTAAATACATTCTTTGATATGTTAATATACCAACAGAATCAAATACAGCTTTGTTTTCTCTATTTTTAATATTAATTTTCCATAGGTTATTTCCACATTAAAGATGCTTTGAGGCTTCATAAAGAAGCTGTTTTCCAAAAAGTTGTATCTGTTTGTGACCATTATACTACCAATAATACCAAAAGAAGGAGAGAGAGTGGTAAGAATTTAAAATAAATGTATCAGCACTTGTCTATTAAATCCTTTCTTACATCCAATATTGAGAACTTTCTTTTTAAAAATGATTTACAACAAGTAAATTATTAATGAATAGTAAATAGGTGAACAAAGGCCTGAAAATTATTCTATGCAATCTCCATCTTAAGTTCAAAACAGTGGATTAACTACTTAGGAAAATATCTAGTAATCCTTTAGCCATGCTTTCTAAACAATCTAAAACACACAAAGTTTTACAGAGTAGTGCACATGATCCAGTTTACACTTGAATGAGTTTGCAGTGTTTGAGATATACGCCAGCTTTAGCTAAAAGCAGGGGGACACCTAATAAAAATAGCAATTTTAGCCAAAGATGTCACACTGAAAATGCATTTAGTGTCTCTGCAAATGCACAAAGTAAAAATGAGCCCTGTGGATATGATTTCAATTTTTTTGTCTACCAAACTAAAAGTTTCACCAGATTATTTACAACTATAGGATGCGCAGAGGGTTAAAAAAAAAAAAAAAAAGTGATCCCAAAAAGCTTCAATCTAACTAGTCATACTACCACGAACTAATTGAAATTTGTTTGTGCTTTATTCCCCACTTTTTAATTCAGCTGCATTAAAGTCAATAAGACAGATAGTGTTAAAAGTTGTAATTGCAGTTTCTTTAGTAGAGGAACAAGCTTTTGGAAAATCAGATTGTTTCGATATGTTATGTTTAAGAGCCTAAATGTTGTGTGGAAGTGCATTACCAAACATCTGCCCTGGACAATAGATTGCTGTCCAGTTTACAGAACAAGCAGAGCCTGCCATTGTTTATACCTAACATTTTAACAATGGTCGCAAGTTAAGTAGTTTGTTTGGAGTATGGAAAATACAATCATATGGAAAGGATTAATATTTAACAATGTAAGATAGTTTTATCATCTATTCATTGTTTTACACAATGCTTGTTTTAATTAGATAATAAAAGGAAAGGAAGTCACAAAACCCACATAAAGCTAAATTTTTCAGATAATTCAGACATAGCAGTATATGCGTGTGAAATTATTGCTGTTATGTGAACAAATCAGATAACTATGTACACAGACACAGTGAATTATGCACACTTGCAGATATAATTATGCTGTCTTTATCCGTTAAGGTAATTGCCTACATGTAGAAATTAGCCATGCAATTGCATTTGCATTTTGAACAAGCAATACATATGGCTAAATAGTTGCAAAATCAAGCGCAAAATCCTTAAACTATCATTCATGAGCAACATTATTGACTTAATCAAAACACGAAGAGTTAAAGTAATGGAAAGCACATGGAAGTTCCATTTACTATATTTGTTAAATCTTTTTAGGCCTGAAGAAACATTCCTTAATACTCTCTACCTGTTTGAAAATAATCTTTATCTTCATGAAGCAGACAAAAGTGCTTTTCCATTTTGTCCAGACAAATATAATTTTCCATGCAATATTGCAGAGTGAGTTATGGTCAGAATTAACCTTGGAGTTCCTTTCTCAGTCTTCTGCTTCTACTGCTCAACATGTCTTTTTATTTGGATATATCTTCCTAGCTTCTCTGCTCAAAGACAAGGCTTCTGCTGATGTAAACTGCAATAGCATATCTAATTGTACCAGTTTACCTCTTTCCCAGGTTATAATAGGTAAGGCTTGGGTTTTGATTTAATCAAACCTGCTTATTGCTTCTAAATTTCTTACTTCCATGGGTTTCTGTGAACATTTTGTAAAGCCTAACAGGGGCATTTGTGGGCTTCTTCTGCACTGTTAAAAGTTTAGGGAATTTTACCACTTTCCTTAATTCAAGAATGAGGTTCTAACCTTCTCTTTCCTAGAGGATTCATCAGCTAACAGTTTCCACCCACTTATACATTCTGAGATTAGTAAATGAGAACAAAAAAGCAGGGAGGAGCAAGAGAAATTACTAATTTTTGGGGGATAGTACTACGCGGGCTAGGAATGAATGACACGAAATGCTGAAAACTGGGACTGATCTCTTAATACTTCAATCTTCTTGTGTGTAAAGAACTGGACTTTTTACATTCCTACTTAATACACTGATGCGCATTAAAAAATGTTTAGCACTAGGAATATTTTCTTCTCTTTCTGAGAATAATCTGGAGTATCCCAAATACCTGCTAACCATTCTGCCCAAAATGATTACTTTTTCTAGGGTGTCAGTGTCTGAAAGCTTACCACAAGTCAGATCTCTGTTGTATAAATGAAAAACAGACAAACAAAAAACCAAACCAAAATACAACCAAACAAAATTGGCCTCCAAAAGCCAGTTTTGTTGCATTCCAAACACACTGAAACAGCTATAATAACAAAGCCTCAGCTTTTACTAGACTTTAATATGGAGTTGATCAGCTTAAACAGCTGCATTAATAAACAGTCTGGAAATTCTCTCACGTTATATCATCTTTTATTAAAAAGTCAGCACACAATGTTCTCAAGTGCCCCTGAACAGAGGGTTCTCAATATTCATGTATCACATCTCTATTATGTCGATACTTTTACTACTTTCATGTATATACAAGATCATTAAGTGTTTTTAAGCATTGTTCCAAATCCTTTCCTAGAGCCGCTTAATCTTCTCACATTCCAGTAAAAAAGCATTCTAGCCAGTCTTCATCTTGACTGAATCCACAAGTATTCCCACTTTATATAAGGTGATGTTTTGCCAGTATAACTACTTGGCTGAATAGCACATAGTACAAGTGCCACTACAAAACTTAAGGTCAGAATTTTCTCTTAGCTTAAGTTTGTTTATATTTACTTTTTCACAAGTTTTTTACTCAAAAAGTCACACAATACACAACACATTCATTTCATAAGATGGTGCATTCATTCATCAAACACATTGCAATTACACTGTTGGTAGGATATCAAGAGAAATTACTCACTTATACTATGTACTATATTTTATATTTGTTTGTATTTCAATTATGATCACAACCTGCTGAAGTGTGGACAGTGAGCTTGTATAGGAGAGAACAGTTAATTAGTTAGTCTACAAGGTTAATGAAAACTAGCACAAAAAATTCTCAGCTGTTTGACACTTGTGTTTTTCTGCAGAGAAGAAAGCATGTACGGCTCAGAGTGCACATCTTTTTCTTGTGTTACGACTGAATTTTATTGGAGGCTGTCACCTCCAAAAATTATTTTGTACTTAGTATACATATGAAAAATAGCAGTATGTTCTTTTCTAAAACATCTTTTCATTTTAAATGACTGATCATAAATCGAGTCTTGTAAAATAATTTAAGATCTTTTTTCCTCCTATTCAGGTCTCACGATAAATTCATAGTTTTTGGTTTTGTAATCCTCTAGCCAGCAGCTGTAGTAACAGAACATCAGAAAGCTGATCTTAGTCTTTTTGTTCATGGTCTTTCGAGTAGTATGTTAACACCTTTTGCAGGTGCAGATGCTTGCATCTCCCATTCACAGTGAAACCTCTGTGAAAACTACTGTAAAGAGTGGGGAAAGTAAGGACTGTAAGTAGGAATAAAAACTAGGCAGAACAATGAGATTTTACATGTTTTTCCTTTGAAGACACTAACATAAAACCCTGGGAAGCTGAGACATGTAACTCAGTTAATACTATATTGTTAATTAAGAGTTTGTTCTCCATGGCAACAATAGTTTCAGATTTTTCTTCTCCCATCATCATTTCTCTTTTATGTCTGGGGAGGAAAGAAGAAGATAAATGAATTCTTTGGGATCCCCAAGCTAAGATTTCTGAAAAACTTGAAACATTTTTAAACCCTTGAATTACTTTTAGTTGTGACGCTTATGTTTAAAAAATATATCTTAAAAAATTTGTATGTAAACTGATGGTTTTATCATTTTGGAACATTTGCACAATCTAGGATGTTCCTTTCGATAAACAATATACTACAAAAAGTGAGGTAAGTTCTCATCACTTAAAACCACATGAATGGGATAGAAACAAAAGGACAAGGGTGAAGATAAAAAAAATTTTAAAAGTCTTGCATTTATAAATGTTTGCATAGTATCATAGTTCTGATTTGTTATTTTGCCAGCTCATGAATATCAAGAGAGTGCCAAAGGATTCACATGTACTCACGGGCAGATCAACACTCTTTTTCTGGTTTTCCGTTTCTAAAATCTGAATCAATCTGAGGACAAAAGCAGGATGTTTTTACATTTAATAGAGGAAATAAATAATTAAACTTCTACAGAAAAAGTAAATTTATGACTTGCAGGAAGTGTTATATTGACAACATGAAAAACCAAAATCCTCGATTAGGTACAGAATAAATGTTGTTCAGCAGCAATTAAGGATACGAGTTCTGATTTTTCTGCCAGTTTTATGTGGCATAATGTCCCTGATTTCTACAGAAAACAAGTGCTTTGTCCAAGGGAAAAAAAAAAAAGAGTTTATTACTTTCTATCCTATTAAAAGGCAAGCAACTTGTTTACCAACAATCCATGTACTGAATGGGCAAAACCACATAAAATCACAATTATTTTTGTGATTTCTGTTTATGGTGACTTTTCAGTGTGCGAAGAATAATAACAATAAGAAAAAAAAAAGAAGAAGATTTTAATGTCCTCAGCGCATCCATAAAATTTCAGAGCCAACTTTTTTTAAAAAGGTATTTGTGGGTGGAGGGGAGTTAGGTGAATAAGAAAAAGGATGAAGAATAAGTAGCACATAACTGACAGAATCCTAGAGAAGACGCATTTTTTTCTGAATAGGAAAAACTAATTATACAAGTTCTGAGATTGATTTACACTTTTATATGTCCTCTGATATAATTTGTGTGTTCTCAAATATAAATATTAAGCTTATAACTGACTTCATGAGGGTTTTTTCACCAAATTAAAATTCAGATTTTTTTTTTTTTTGCATTTATTTCCGGATAATATTCTGCCCTGTTCCTATCCTACCTTTAGGGACATCCATGGACATGAAATTTAACACCATATGAAAAACTATGTGTACTTTTTTTTTATAGACAAGTTAAACCTGGTGGTGGTTGATCATTGTGTTCTCTCCTCTCTGAACTTCTAGAAAGAAATATCAATACTTGGTGAAGAGAAGGTTGGGCACAAGACTGTCAGAGGCCTTCTGACTCACGTAGTCTGACTGTCTGCTATTACAGACAATCATATCATATAACCTCTTGTATAAACTAAGTAGATTCTATTTTAAAATAAATTAAGTTGATTCCATTACTTCTATCAGAATGACATTCCTCATTCCTCTGATAGTTCCTCTAATTTCTGACTTAAATTTTATAATGAACCTTTGTTTTTGTGCCAACAATGTCCTTTAGATTAATTAGTTCTTCTTCCTCCCTGCTGCTTATTCCCCTCTGATGCATTTAGAGAGCAATCATATCTCTTCTCAGCCTTCATTCTGTAAGTCTAAGCCATAATTTTTTATTTGCTATTGTAATATGTGCCTTCTAGCCCACCAATCACTCCTGAACTGAAATACATTTTACATCTTCAACACAGAGACCACTTTCAGTATTTTAATATTTTATCCTGTTTCTATTACCTCAATTCTCTTTTGTGCCAGTAATTATTTCTTCCTGCAAGATATCCCAGCATACATCTGATGTCATGATGATTGCTATATGTGTTCAACATCATTTAATAAGCATTAGTGACTTCATCATAAGAAGAAAATCAGTGAAAGTATTAAGTAAAAATGCCTCCAACACTGATCCTTGAGGAACTTCAGTCATAACCTTCTTCAGGATTTTTCTTAGTGGTAGTTTGGTGTCATGTTCTTTTCAGCCAGTCTCAGGCTTACTTTCCAATTTTAGTACTAATCCCTTTTGCTGGCTGGTACCATAGCATCCACTTTACTGAACTGTGTGTAGATTACGCCTACTGTTTCCCTTGACTAAAAGTAAGAGCTCTTTTAAAACTAACCTGGCTAGATTAGCACAATCTGCCTACAACAAACTTATTTAATATTTGCTTTTTTTTCCACAGAACATTTTTCACTATTCTTTTACTGAAACTTTTTATTGGCTTGCATTAAAGTGAGGTCAGGTAAATTCTTTCATATTTTTCCAAACAATTTCTTCTTCCTCTATTAATTATGTACACTATATTTTTTATCTTCCAGTCAGATTCACTTGAGTCACTATGTTGTCTGCTCTTTCAATGTTCTGGGACAGTCAGAAGCAGAACTTCTGTATGCTTCTGGAGTTTATGGAGTTTAAAGGGCATAGGCTCAGGGTCCTTCTCTGTTTAGCAAAAACAGGTCTTTTTATGTCTTTTTAGCTTATTTATGTGTAGGCCTAAATTCAAAAACATCCTTAAACTGAACAAATTTCAACTCAGAAATAGTATTTTAGCATCTCATCCCCAATGCAGATACCACAATTTCAGATTTAACTGGTATTTAATGCACAATATGTTTGGCTATTATGTAGCTTCATTCCTATTATTTTTCCAGATGAATAAGACAACATGCTCTTTGAGTGCAGCAGTGAAAGGATTACTAAGCCACTGCTTTGGGTAATGTAGATAAATGTACAGCTTCAGTCATCAGCTACCCTTTAAGCAGTAAAAAACTGAAAAAACTTATGAAAGCTAAATTGCTATGCAGTCTGTTAACCCTTAGCTTGTAAATAAACCTCACTTGTCCAACTGCGATCAGAAACAGAATATGTAAAGCTGAGTATTTCTGGATCTCAACAGTGATGTGTATGTGAATTACTCTTTTATGACAAAAGGAAAAAGCTAAACCACCAGAGAAGAAAAAAAGGCTATTAACAATTTGCTTCACACTTCATTTAACAGAAAACATCAACAGGCACTGTTTGTAATGGAGCTCACACTAACCTTCCTTTCCTTCTATCAGCTGCCCCTTTCCCGACAGGGTGAGGGGAGGAAAGAAGGAAAAATTTAAAAAAAAAAAAAAAAAGGATGGCGGGGAGAGAGGGGAAGGAATTGCTAGAACGCATAAGTATATATTAATAAGAATACCGGCTTGTTATCCTACAGATCTGGGGCAACTGCTCTATTCTGAAACCTTAAACAGCAACTAAAATTACATACTACTGGCTGCATAACCTGGATAATATCTAAAAAGTCTCAGCCACAGCAGAGTAGATTCAGAATTTATTTCATAACTGAAAAGGCTGCCTGAGGGTGACTTCAAATAAACTCCCTATGTGTGGGCACAAAACAAACCTGGTGCTGTCATATTTATAGATCATTTCTGAAATAAGTCTAAAGGAGGCTGCATGTTCTACCACTTAGAGCCAAAGAGCTGGGAATAGGCTCTCCAAAGGATACCAGGTGCTACTCCCAGTAGTGCCATTGAGTGACCTCTTTATGCCTCAAGCTGCTCAGCTGAAAAATTAAAGGCTTTTTAAAAATAAAATCAAGAACTTTGAGAAAACCAACAATAGCATGGTTTCAGGCAGGTCATGAAGTCAACTGATGGCAATTCTATTCCTGGCTCTGAACTGTACTCAGCTGAACCTGGACAAGTTATTTAGGGCAAGCCCACGCCACATAGCTCAGCAGAGAGCACTGAGTTGCCTCAGAGGAAAACAGGTTCAGAATCAGAAATGAGAAAGTTGCAGGATCCTGTTCCACCTGAGCTAGCTCACTAATTATCTCTAATTTGGGTTAATTAACCCAAGCAGACAGGCTAGGATAAATCAGCTCTACCGAGCTAGTCTCTTTGAAAGGCTTTGCCCTGTATTGGACAGATATACCAACCAGCTGGGATCTCCCTACAATTTTGCTGTAAGATGCACCCTGAAGTCATAGTACTTAGTAATGGTGCACAAAACATTTTTTGGTTTGATTTTTTTTTTTTCGATTTGGCTAGTTGAAATCTCTAATGCAAGCTTTATTCACACCTCTTTCAAAATAGTGGTAAGCAATTATGTACAAACTCAGTCTTAAATACCAAATAGAGATTTATTTTCCCATAGAGGTAAAATTACCATAACTTTGAGCAAGAATAGTAGTTTAATAATAAAATAAATATAATAAATAAAAGCTAAATAAAGATTAAAATAAATAAAAGCTAAAGAAATATATTTCTAGAGGACATGAAAATCACGTAGTCTTTAGAGCCATTGTCAATAACTGAAAGTTATAAAGTAGATGAAAACAAGCTTGTTTAGAAGGACTTTCAATTTTCTTTCAAACTCGAGCAAGTTTGAGACGAAATCAAGGAAAAATTTGAGGGGCTTGCTCTTCAATGCCACTGTTTTCTTAGTGGAACACCTGAGTTCAGTGTTGCCACTGCAATCCTTCCCCGTTTACCTCCTCATATGGTCTACTCAGATGTACTAGCTATTGATTAGAATGGTGTGACTTAAAGGAGTGACAATTGTCAAACACAGCCTTTTGTTCTCTTCAAGTGCTCATGTGCAAGTCCTAAGAGCAGTCAAGAGGCTGATGCCAAAGCTCACTCTGTGAATCAGCAATTGGGCTGCTTCTCCCTTACAGCACAATTTAAGGCACTCTCGGGAAATAAGGAATTAAGGTGGAAGGAGGTTAAGGTACTAGCTCTAATAGAGTTTGTCCTGATGTTTTTCACAGAAATTAGATTAGTCACGAGACCTTTTCTGACATTTTAAAATCATCTAATAGTGGATCTTCCACTTTCACTCGGATATAAAACGTCTTTCTCTGCTTCTCTTTCGTTCATTTCAATTTGCTGAAAGCAAGGAAGAAAAAGTTCAACTCTGTCCATTAGGATGTTTCAGCTGACTGTTGTATAGAGATATTTGCTATTAAAAACATCCAGTAATTTCAAGTTGATTATAAAAACCTGTGGTTCATCATGTATGACTACTAGACATTAGACAGTCATTTTGAGGCTATAAAATGTTCCTACCTTTCTCATTTTCTTTGTCCATGAAGCAATGATGATTTTGGAAATCTGTTGCTAGGACTTATAAATCTCTGTGTTACCATGAAACTCTTATGGTATTCACTGACCATTTAGCTGTGGAGTAAACCATATGTCAACAAGGGTGGTGTTGCAGTCTCCACGAAGGAAGAGGGCCACTGGGCACTGTTTATATAGGAGGACTTAACAGGGAACACAGATTTGGGCTTGAAGAAATAGGGCTGGGATAAGAAGGAGAATACTAATCGCAGCTCTTAAAAAATTAAAGCTGGGAGAGGAGTGATTAAAGGCTTGTTTACAGAGAGATTATTTTGCATTTTAAGTTCACACAAAACAAGGAAAAAGGAAACCTCAAGCAGCGTGGTTTGAAGGCAAAAAATATGGCAAAGGGGAAATTTGCTGTACACACTACAACCAGGGACTTCTAAGAGAATTTCTAGGACTTTTCAAAGGTAATACAGGCAACATAAATTCTCCATTCTTCAATTCACAAGCACCCTCAAATATTTCCAACAGAAGCTGACAAAAAAACCCAAAAGAAAATAATGACTTGCACGAGTATGTCAAAATCTTGTAGAGTGTCAGAAAATTGAGGAAAGTAATCAGAGGCTAATGGTTATCCATTTTATTTTTTTACCTCTTGCTTTAAGTAAAGCAAAAATTACTTGTGTAGAAACTTATCCACATATGCAAATGATATATAGTGTCTAAGACAGCACTGACCCAAACTAAATCAGAAAGCAGGAATTGTAGCAACCCAGCCCTAAAATAGCCAATTAACATCAGCAGTGAACTACTTTTTTCAGGACCTGAGCTGATATGTCAATAGGTGTAGAAATACTGATATAATGGTTAGCCTGAAACTCAAAACCACACTTCACTGCAAGCTAAAAGCATGTTTCATTAGCCTTTGCATAATCCACCATAGTTGTCTCCTCTCCCTATTTTTTTTCCTTAGAAAGTGAAGACATTTACCACAGTCTGCAAAAGTTTAAGGTGTTGATACACTGTTACAATTCAAGATTAACAAATAATCTCCATTGAACAAACTGTTCTATGATTATATGATATACCAGCAAGTTTGAAAGGAGAGATGATGTTGCAATTTGTTGAGCTCAAGGGAAATTTAAGAATTTCCCAAGGCTCCTAACATGGTCTGATCCACACACAGTAACCTGGAGTGGCTCCATCAGAGAGTTTTATCCACTGCTGTGCTACAAGAAAAAACTTCATGGCACTGGGATTGACAGCATTAACAGCATTCACATGCACAGGCAGCTATCACAGATAGCCCACTATTTGAATTTACATCAAGAGAGGGTTATATGGCTGTTTCTATAACACAAAAGCAAAGTAAAGGAACTATTCAAAGCCACTGACAAACTATAGCGTCATTAAGAAAGTGTAATGAACTCATACCTGAGTTAAAATTTAGAAATGGTACATATCTTTGGGTTTCAGATGGTTGCTATATTTTGGTAGCAATTATGCATAATAAATTTCAGACATCATAATACCTTGATATTCATTTGAAGCATTAATCCAAACATGGAGAGGAATGCCTAGTGGTTTTGGGGGGTTGTTTTCAAACTGGCTTGTACTATAGTAAAATAACCCAGTGTTTTTGTGCTATAGTTGTGCTAGCAATAAAAAAATATATTCTGTACTCTATTGAAAGTAACTTGATTTCAGACATGCTTTGATTTTTGCCCATAGAAATTCTTGCTAAAGGTAAATAGGAATTTGTATTTCCATATATTTGTATCAAAAATATAACATATTTGTATCAAAAGTATTATTGCATGTTGCTTAAAAAAAAAAAAAAAAAGAAACCACAAAAACTGTCAGTTTCCTGAAACTCCTTATTAGCAACGTTGACAGTGTGTTGGAAGTTAACCTTCGTGAGCTGGTAGAGCTCACCAGTAGTACTGATGCAAATTTTCAAATCAAAAAAACTTCATTAGAATGTGATGATTTGTTGAACCTAAACACTTAATCCAACACATCTGCAGTCGACAAGATCTCACTTGGATCCCTGCCTGAATTCCTGGAAGGGTAGGGAATCAGCCCTGGAGGCTAGGGGGTGAGGACCCAGTGCTATTAGTGCTTCAAGTTTTGAAGAAAAGCAAGCAAAGCAGAAACCCTGCCTTTTTGCTACCTGTGTGGCAATGTGTACTTCTTTATATCTCCCACAACACTGAAGGTAGAAGTAAGACAATACTCCTTGAGACACTATTCTGGAAATCTATTGAGGGTTCATATAGTCAATACACAGCAGACATCCTCTTGGCCATGTGAGATACTATTCACTTATTGCAGTTTCACCAGACGAGAATCACCTGCTGTTAGTGCAATTAGTGACATTAGTGTTGTTTAAACAACTAAGTCCCTCTTCTACACAGGGCTTGTTAGCTCAGGCACAGCGCTGTAGAGGTAACTGCATCTGATTACAAAGCATCTTAACGCTTTCTAGAATGCCTTGTTCTGTTTTTCTGTTTGCTGTCTGTAAGATATCTACAGTCTTCCTGATTATATCCGAGATTCACACATGATCTTAGCAGCCTTAGCTTTAGTACTCTAATAAAACAATAGAATCCACAACATTGACTAACATGGTCACTCAGAACTAGCCAGCAGATATTTGATTGCAAACATCAGGTATCAAATATTCAAAAGAACTTTTGGACAATAAGCTTATCATACAAATGTTAAAATTAAATTTCAGTAATAAGTAATTCAAGCATAATAGTCTATGCTCAGGCATCTGGGACATAGAGCAAAGCTGCTATTCACTTCAGATTTTTCTTTTACATCCTATATATGGCTGTGAACATGCTCATCAAAAAGCCATAGGTAAAAGAACTAAAAATGAGCTAAGCACACTTTGTTTGGTACTGCTTAATCTAGAAATTACTAGTGTTAAAGGAAGAATTGTGCTCACTTCAGTGGGCTTTACGTCACTGCTTTGATGATGAAGTTAGTACAGAAGATCTGCAAGAAATGGAGATGTTGTTATGCTGGTTTTAGATTTCTAGGTTTGAAAAGTGAAATTAAAAGCCATTCAGACTGAAGGAGGAATATTCTTTAAAGCCTCTAAAACAAAATTGAAAACTTGAGTGTATAAAATAGCAGTGATGATACAGCCCTTTTGAAATAAAAAGAGTGTTCCCATTTAATCTGTGAATTACAAATGCAAGAGCATCTGATCCATAAAGCCATGTTGTTGTATTATTTATTAAATTTAGAAGCTTAACAAGCTTATCACAAGATGTTCCCTTGTTATCTCCTGTCCTTCTTTTTCCCTTACGTATTTTTCTGTAGAAAATATTAAAGGAATAAAATACACATAGCATGACTAAAAATGGCTAAAGAACTATTAGTTAAATCTTTTATCAAGTGTCCAAAGGACAGCAAATAAGGAATGAATTAGAGTTGTTGTGTGATCCAGGATTAGTAACATGAAAGACACTTCATATGATTGTCTGCTATGATAAAATAACTAGCTCTGTAGCTGTAACTTGTCTTCAGCAAGACTCTACATACAGTCACCAACAGTTTTGTTTTATCCAAGTTGGGATTGTAGGGATAGTTTGATTTTCGGAGGAATTTGTAATGGGAAGGCTAGGAACTCAGTTTTCCCTAGGAAGGCTTTCTCCCTAAATGGCAACTCTTTCTCAAAGACAGTTTCAATGATTTTTCCCCGTCCCTTGCATAGCAAGAGAAGTTCTCAGCCTCTCTCTCTGATATGTGAGAAGAGAGAGATAGCCCTAACAGACACGTACAGGGGCCTTGGGAAGGCGAAGAAGAAACAGAGGATAAAGAGGCCCTGAGAGGGCTGGAACTTGCCTTTTTCCCCTGGGGGCCCAGTATGTGCAGCACCATTAAAAAGTGGTCCCTGCATCTGAAATAAACCTTTTTTTAATCTTTCCACTGCCTTGGCATTCTTGGGAAGAATACCTGCATACATTTTGCCTTACAGGGATTTTATGGTCTAGACAGACAGGTAGTCCACTGAACATCAGTGAATTCACGGAGCTGATGGTTCATACTTTGAGGTTGGTTACAAATGAAGCTCCTTAGGGGTCTGTACTGGTATTTCCTGAGTGTAAATATCTTTGTCATTCGCCTATAAGAGATGAAATTCACACTCATCCCATATTGGATGACAGTAAAGTGCTCCGTGGACCATTGGGTCACGATCTAGAAGCACCTATCCAAAACTGGAGGAACACAACAGCAGGAATCCTATGAAATTCAACCAGGACAAATCCATACTCCTGCTAATGGGATGGAAAGATGCACTCAGCTGTACAGGCTGAGACTAAGCCCAGACTTGTTTGGGGAGTAGCTCTTCTCCAAAGGACCTGGGGCCTCAGCAGACAGCTGTCAGCATCCTGGATGCATTTCCCAGCCCTCCCAGGGTTTGACTGCCAGAGGTGGCTGCATTCCAGGCAAACTAGCTGAGCAGAGCTGCCGTGGAGAAGGAGCTGTAGGAACACAGAGCAGGACTTCCCACCACCTGGCCCTTGGGAGCTGCTCTCAGATGAGGTTCTCTCTCCCTCCGCCCCGGCCTGACCTCTTCAGGATGGCATTGTGGCCCTGCCTGTGCCTGTCTATGGCCCCCTGAAGCTAACCTGAGGGACAATCCAGATAAGCCCTGACTGATTTTCCACCTTGACCTAGAACCTGCCTTCTTGTCATGGACCTGTCTGGTCACCACCAGGCTGATTCTGAGTCTGGGCACCATCTCTAGGTCTCCCCTGCTCACCTCATTCCCATATTGTGGGATGGACACTGGCTGGAGAAACCCTGTCCTGGCACTGAGCTCAAATTCTGGCCTCCCAGCCCTCAGGGTGCAGCCAGCCCTCATTGTGCTCTAATGAGAGACAGTTGAACATGAACCAGTGTGTCCTCGTGTTGAGAAAAAACAGCAACCTCCTGGAGTGTATCAGCAGGAACACACCCAACAGATCACAGGAAGAGATCATCCCTCTTACTCCATATTCATTAACAGCTCTAGAAAACTGTGTACAGTCTGGACCCCCTGAGTTCACAACAGATCTGTGAACTGGGGAGAATTTAATGGACAGCATTAAGCTGGAGCACTTTGTGCACATGCTCCACCAGGAGAGGCCAAGAAGCTGGGCTTTACAGCCTGGAGCAGAGATGGCTTCAGGAGGAGCACACAGCAGCCTGTAAGTACTAAAGGAGGCGTGACCAAGAAGATGAAGTAGGGCTCCTACTAATGTGCACAGTAGGAGGATATGAGACAACAGACATAAAACTAAATAGAGAGGCTGTGACCTGGCATAAAGAGATTTTCTTTTTTCTCTATGACAACACTTGAGCGTTGGAAGAGAAGCTGTTCACTCTTCAGAGATTTTCAAGACCAAACTGAGCAGTTTGGTCAGGATGACCATGCTTTGAGCAGCAGGCTGTACTTAAACCTCCTAAAGTCTCTTCCAACCTGTGTGATCATATTCTCCCAAGAGAACATGCTTCTGGGAAGCAATGATCATCACTCTGTGATCTAGCAAGGACAGTGGGTCATAATGCCTAGTAAGGTATTCGATAATGGGCATTGAATGGAAGTAGAAATATAATGAATTTGAACCTCTGTGCCTTTAACAGTTCCACAGAATTGATATTACAGATGTCAGGCAGCTCCACTTGTGTTAGGACCTCTAACATGAGTGACATGGTGACTACTGACATTTCATAGAAGGTCTAGAGAAAATGACACAGAGGAGGAGTGCTTGAAATATCAAAAGCTCAGATATCCTTCAGACCAAAGCTCTCCAGAGTCAAAATTTCCAGCATGACCTATCTCACTGTCAGTGCATAGCATCTCAGTGCATCTGGTCTGGAAATCTATGTGCATGTATCTTCCACATGTGCACAGTAAACCCAATATTTTTAGGACATGTTGAACCTCCCGGGCATGCACAGAACAAACCACATTGCACATCTGCAGATGGTTTGATGCACATGGAGCTAGTTTGCAATATTTTGAAGAATTCCGCATGTGTGGCTTTTGATTGGCAGAATATGACCTGCTAGGGTGTGGAAAAACACATAAAGTCTTCAAAATCTTTGTAGAGAAAAACTCGGCCCAAAATAACCAGGAAACTTGTTCAGGAAAACTTAAATATACTGTAACATTCACAGAAAAATTTAGCCACTACCTGACTCTCTCTCCCAACATCCAGTAGTGGCATGTGCTGTATGACTTCTGAGCAATGACTGATAGGAAAGGTCTCCTATTTCTCCTCATATCTACAGGACCTGCCTGCTTAAAGGAATTTACAGTCTCCCCCACATTAAAAGATTAGAGATTTTGCAGAAAATTCTACAATATAGCAGATTTAGGACTGAAAAGTCTCTCAACAGTACCAGTTAGTAGATACTTACAGATGCTTACATAGCAGTGCCAAGAAATACTGTTTGTACGCGTGCCTGACATTCTTACCACATGCAGATCTCACTGCCTACAGCCTTTTAACATGGAGAGCTGTGGCTCTCTACCCTTAGTTGATCTAAAGACAAGAATAAATAGTAAAACCCTATAAAGCTGGGAACACCTAAACAGTCCTGGTGTTTTTTTGTGTATCTCAGTCAGCAGCCTTGAGATTTGTAGTCTGTACCACCTCGTGACATGGTCATCTTCCTGTTGTTACCTGCAACTGTCTTTTACTGTCACGCATCTTGATTTCCACTGATTACTGCACAGTCACAGCAAACTCGGCTTCAGAAACTCAATGGCAGCTGCCACTAGAGTTAAGGATTATAGAACCAACTAGTACTTTGAATGGCTTATTCAGAGATCCTGTAAGAAAAAAACTCCACATGATGACTTCTACATCTCTGTTGCTGCATACTGAGACAAAAACAGGATGTTAGTTTTTTGTATATAACTTTTATCCTAGCTAAAGCCACGCTGGTACTATAAGGAAAGGAAATGGAAACATGGAGTAAAGGTAATAAAACATAAAAACACTTTTTTTGTGAAAAGGCAAACAAACAAATGGTAATGCCAGAAGATGCTGTCAAGGACTGCTGTGAGATTTGCCTTTCCGTAAAGGAAATCTACTAGAAAAAAAAGAACTTTACTACAAATGAAAAACAGCCCAATTATCCTAATTTTAGAGTGTTATTCCTTTCAGTATAGCAAGACAAGGAAAGGCAGGAACTAAGGTTGCTCTAGTAATCTATTCCTTGTGAATTTTTCAGCTCTACCTGTAGAGATAATCACAACAAGAATTTGGGATTTAAAACACAGGTACTGGCAAAGGGGAAAGGGCATTTTACAGGTCATACTTTTACAAAAGTAAATGGTGGCTACAAGCAATTAAAATATGTCATTAACTCACAAGGCAAGGGTTTAATTGCCATGAAATATATATGTAAATTTAATTTGCTGCAGGCTTCGTGTCCTTGTGCACATATAACACTTACTTGCAGGTTGGTTTTGGTTTTCAAGAAAGCATCTTGATAAGTAATCTGTGTAGCTGGTTCTCCTGTTCTCCTATTCGCTTTATGTGTCAAATATGACATATGTTCTGCAGTACAGTCTGCTTTAAAGAATGATATTCAATGCAATATTTGTTTTCAAGCACATCCCAGATCATTCTAGGAACTGAAGAAAATGAGCTAACTAAATATAAACAAGTTTTCTGTGTTCTGTGTACCCATAGTACAGTCGCCTCAAAGATGACAGTAGACAAAAAACGCTGAAAGTGTTCATTCCTATTCCAAGCTTGTTGCATTTTTTTCCTTTTTTTTTTCACAATGACTCTTAGAGGGAAGACTTATATTTAACAGTGATGTTCTAACATCTGTTTGCTAAACCAAATAATGTAGGCAAAGTTGTGGCTGGAGATAGTACATAGAAACAGCAAGGCCATAGAAAAGGAAAAAATGCACGCTTATGCTGAAGGATCCTTTTGTTTAGCTCTTTTGAGAGAGACCTCAGTGACCTTAGAAAACCTCCAGCTGCAGCCCATGAAACTGGATTTGGAGGCTCAGCAGAGGACCTTGAGAGCCCTCTACAGGCCGTCTGTGCGTGGTAACGCCAGAGATTGATCCTAGTAGCCCTGCTTTGCTGTGTGGAAGACAGACGTGTTTTGTTTGCCATTTATCACAGTAGGGGTTTTGGTGTGCAACAGTAAGCCATCCCTTTAATGATGCCTTCAGCTGGCAGCATTGTTCAGCTTAAATAACTACTTGCCAAAAAAGGAAAAGAATTTGTCGTCTCCCTGAATTTGTTATTTCCTTAGGGTTCCTCAAGAGAACTCCAATAAAGGATTTGAGTCTATTAATCACCCTTCACAACCTTCTCAAGTAATTAATTAGTCTTTAAAAATGTCTGCTACCTCCTTAGTAGTACATAATTTGACGGTGCTCAGTGAATCAGTTGAGGTTCAGAGTCACTAACCTTTAGAAGTTTGGCCTGTCTGAGCTCATCAGTCTGGGCCCCTATTTGAACTGAAAACTGCACTTTTTTCGCTCTTTGTGTCAGGTTTATAGTACAGCATTGCTGGACACCTGCCATGAAGGAAAACTCAAAACGTATAAATTCTTCATAAGGCAGTGGTAGAAGGTGACACTGAGAAATAATGCTCTCATCCTGTTAGAGACACTGTAGGGGCAGGGACAGGGGCAGGGGGAGCACTCATTCTAAAACAGGTGTAGCAACAATTGCTCCTGTTTAACTCCCTAAATAGGTAATCCTAGTTTAAGGGGCCCCACTAGTAGAAATCTTGCTGCCATTGCTTTGAGGATTTTTTTTTTGGTGCAGATTGTGGGTTCTCAGGAGAGCACTGCAAGGACTTCACTGACAATTTCAGGTGCAGATCCTTTGAAATAAGTGTAAAGTGCAATTTTCATTGAAGATGCATACTTTTTAATGACATGTTTCATGATAAACATAGCTAAAATACTTCCAGGTTATTTCATACATAAATTAGACAATTAGGTAACTTCATGCTAGAAAATATGAAATGGCAAGCCTCTAATGCAAAATATTTCATATTTGGCACCACCAGGTAACACAGTTCATGTCTTGTTGCTCTTTCTTGGAATTTTCAGTTCCATTGGCCTTGTTTCCAGTAAATTAAGAAAGCTTGCAAGTATCTCTCTGAAATGCCAAATACAAACCATAAGAATATCCCCAAAATGGTCTGTGATTCTATAATTACATATTCACAGACCACTTTGGGGACATTCCATGGATTTGTATTTGGCATTTCAGAGAGATACAAGCTGCTTAAACTACAGCTGTTTGGAGGACAAGGATCTCATCTTACTACATTTTTTGAGATTTAGACTTCTGATATTTTGTTCTGATACAGGTCTGAAAATGAAGCCTTTAATATTATTTTACTGTCATTTGAAATAAAATTCCCATTTTTAAATTATATCTTTCTGATCATTAGGTTTAGTTCATAGTTCTTTTCTGATGCTGGACAGGTAGACTCAAACGTGCCCTCTGACACTATATAGTTTGGGGATTAGGGGCAGTGGGCAAGAAAACTAAAGATGCCTGCTCGAATCCATGTTCTTCCTGCATCCATGTGCAAAATTTCACCTGAGATCACATTCAATCAGTCAGAGAAAACTGTGTGACGAGGACACTAATATTCTGGACTGAGATCCTTTAAAATACAAAACCTCAGTCAAATAGATGCAAACTATGACTATCATTTTTGACAATGTGAAGTACATGACTGAAAAAATGACAATAAGAGTTTAAGTAGAGAGACATTAATCCAACTAAGTCCAGTGCAAGCTACCTGTTTTTTTTTGTGGGGGAAAGGCTCACCCCCTGGCTGTCAGAAAAGCAGAAATACAAAATATTTGCAGATGGGAGCCCATCTCTCCAGCCAAAAGGATTTGTCTCAATTTCCAGAAAAGGCCTCCTTTGTAATTTATTTATCATTTTAAACTCCTCAGGCATAATAGGCAGCACTTGCATTAGCAAGTTATCCTGTTTAATTAAATTGAGAAAGAGTTCCCTGAAGTCAGTAAATGACCATGCATTATATTTCAGTATTTCTGGCCATATGGTATACATGGCATAAAAAGCCAATTAAAATATGGACATGCCCGAAACTTCAGCAGAAGCCATATAGCACTCATTTTTTGGGCCAGAGGCAAAGGCTGGTAGAAGGCAGACTTTTCACACAGTAGTTCTGTCCTATAGACATAAATGTAAAAGTACACTTTTACTAGTTGACATTCATAAATTATTTATAAAGGATGAACAAATCAGTGGGTTGCCATGGATCTAACTAATGTGTCTTGTAGGCAAATGTGAGCTCAAAAGTCAGTTCTACTGTATCTATTTGCCGGGAAACAGACTTGTCACTTCTATAATAATGGCTTATCTCTTTATTAAAACTGTGTTAAATGATTTTTGCATGCATGCATATGATTGTGTCTTTTTGTGTGTGTGGTAGTCATCATAGTGGGTGATAATGAGTATCTGAAGCCATATCTGAAGTTGTTAAAAAAGGCCTGAAAACACCATTCTCCAGCTGGTTCCATGAGATTTTTAGTAGTGAGCAGGGGTCTGAGACAATGGAGTTTCTTATTTGCTTGTGCCTAAGACATTGTTGGGGCTGGTAGGATGCAAGATGAGTGGCACAGATCCTGATGGTAAATGTGGGATAATTCTTACTTATTTTAAAGAAATAATTGAGTGTTCTACTGTAACATTTTTGGTTTTTTTTACTCTTTAACAGAAAATCTTTAACACAAAGAAAGTTAATGTAGTATGGAGAAAAAGAAATCTGTTTTAATAAGCCTCCCTCTGCTGACCAAAGAACATAAAGTAGGAACACACCAGGTCGGGGTTTTGTTATGGGTTTTTTTCAATATCTGAAAAAAAGAGTAATTCTTTTCAAAATTACTTCCTAAATCCTGACTTTCTAACAGATTATAACTTCAAAAAGGAAATGAAAATATGAGCTTGTCAGGATTCCTTTAAGAATATTCTTCATAGTGATGGAAAAGGATTTAAAGTAATCTCCTTATAGCTGGTTGTAAAATCTCAATGACTGGAGAAGACATAAGAATTAGAAGGTAACAGGACACTAAACCTTTATAACGTTTTACTTACCTCTGTTACTAATAACACTTCAGAAGACAGGGAACTGGAAGGGAACAACGTGGAATCTAATATTTCTACTTCCATTTACGCAACTTGTTATTCTTCCCCTGCTTTGAGTTGAGAGAATAGAAGTTATTTGTTAATGTTCTGTTTCTCCTCCTGGCTCATGTGAAAGGGCAGACAGATAACATCAACTAGCTGTGCAGGGATACTACGTGTACTTTTTCACTCTACTGCTTAACGATACAAGGTTTAATTAAAAATATATGGTGTCATATTTTCCATGATATTATTACTTATAAAAGGGTTGTGCATTATGCAATCATATTGACTATGTCATGTCTCAGGCAAAATATGCTAGCTTCTATCTGCTTACATCTAAGTCTCAAATAGACAAGTTTGCACAACATCTCACTTTGGAGCACTGAAATTGTCCTGTCCTATATCCAGGAGAGTGGAGAAAGGACATGAAGAAACAAGCTGATAGGTTCCCTTCCATCAAGGACTTTAAAGTTTCAAAAATGTCTTTGTACAGGCAAAGCATTTGTGTAGAAAAAGAGTATAAATCATCTTTAAAACATGAGAGTGGTGAAAACAATATCTATAGCACAGCTAAAAACTAGCATGATTGCAAGCATTTTTGTTCTCAGGTTATCAGGAAACCTGTCCCTATTTCTGAAGCATCATAATTAAACAAAAGCATGGGATTCATCACCCTGATAAGCTGTGACTGTCCCATAGGACATACTTTCCCCCTACATGTTGAAAACGAATCTTGCTGTGACTGTTTACCTAAGACTAGCAGTATTTTTCAGTTCCTTGACTGTATGACTGGAATAATAAATGAAAAACAGCCAATAATGAGTGAATTTTCAAACAGATAATAATTCTTACTAAATTACACTCAGCTATAAGCTTTCATAAACATATTAAAATATACTATATGGAAGAGGAAATACATATAGTACATAATATGTCACAAATTAACTAATTTAACCCTTTTTCAGAAATCTGCTTGTGAGTCATATTTTTAATATTATGTCAGCTTTATGCTTTTAAATGCAGGAACTATGAAATGCTACAAAGGCAATTTCAAGGGCTTATTAGTACCTAAAAATGCACACATAAGCTTAGGTTGTAGCTGTAACCCCTTATGATCTAATTTATACCTGTACAATATTATTTCATATGTTTCTGTTATATTTCTATGTACCCTAAAAATGGAAACTTCGTATTAACCCTACCCAGAGAATCTGTTTAAATTATTGCAATACATTTTTGCTATTATAATTTTGAGATGTTGGCTTAAAAAAAAGGGAGATTTCCAATGCAAAGTTAGTACCATTACTTCTATTGTATGTTAGCCAAAAACTGAGACATTTTACTTCCTACATAAGAAAATTTTGTTTGAATTAATGCCTCTTTGGTTATGTTAATAAATGATGTATTGATCTTTGATATTTTTAAAGAACTGAAATGTAATATTACTTTGTCCTGAAAAACTAATAAGTTTTTTGAAATAAAAATATTTGTTTAAGCATTTATTTATTTAAATAAATTGAACTTCCATGAGAAAATTGGTCAGAAAATCTCTGGCTGCTTCTAAATCCTTTTCTGTTTGGATTGCGTTGAAATTATATCTGTCATGAGTACATTATAGTGGTGCATCTTCCATTTGGAAGGAAGCCTTGAAATGTTTGGCCGGCCAGAGCTTTGGGCAAACATATTCATAAAAAATATACCACAATTCCAGACTGATGTGTCTCTAAGCAATAGGTCAGAAACACAGAAGTTTTAACTGTCGTAGTTAATGTCCCATTGTGAAGGGACATGATGCCATCTCTCAAATAAGGCTTCTCAGGAATGCTAAAGACAGAATCACAGGTTAGCAAATCCTCTTCTCTTTAGCAAAGAGAGATTAAATTTGGGCTGCTAGAATGATGTGCACCATGGAGGCCAGAAGGGCTAATGGAACTCCACCTTCCTCCAATTCCCCCAGCTCCCAACAGTGTCATCCAAAGTGACACTTCTAAAAATGTCCATGGGGGTTTCTGTGTGGTTATGAAGCTTTCCTCATTCACATAATGGGCACATACAGCTTCTAATGGGCCTGAAATATGTTAAGCTTAAAAAATTTTGAAAGGTCTAAAATTAGCAGTGTGTGACAAAAGCTGTCATTTTGAAAAGCAGTCCTTCAAGACACTTGATAAATCATAGAGAAGAAGTAGACTCAGGTGAAAAAAATAATTGTCTTGACCTTGTTATTGTATGAATTGCTACTCTAAAAAAAATGTCCCCCTTAAATTCCATAAGCACAAGTAGTATTTTCTATGAAATGAAGAAGAGAGAACACGAGGGGTTTAAAAGTACATTTTAGCCTTAGATTTTTAATCATTTTCCCCTCTGTTCTTTATTTATCTAAAAAAACCCACAGTCCTTTCTAGTCCTTCTGGCCTTCAATAACAGTAAAATTCATCTCAAAGTGCTAACCAGAACTGTGGCACGGTATCTTCATGCAAGCTCACTCCCGTGGAAACCTACACAAACGCAGGACATTTGCTAAAACGGAGAGTCGGACTTAAAGAGCAAAAAAAGCAAGTAATACTGATATATTTACTGATACATTTACATTAAGAACAGTATCTCCGATGTACTGTTTCTCCTTGCCCTGACTGTGCAAACTGCGGATGTGGCAAGCACAGTAAGTGTGGATAAGTAAAGTGGTTTCCTTAGAGACAATAAAAGCAGAAACAATAAAGCAGCACATCCTCACAACTGATTTGACTTTTTAATGGTACTGATAACACAGAGAACAGACGTAAGCAGCCTCACTGTTTGTATGCACAGAGCATAGTTCCCCAAATAGCTGAATTACTTTCCATATAAGATCATAAAATCTAGATAGAATCTCATAGGGCTGCCATTAAGCAAGAGGGCATGACTATGACGTTCCAATATTAGTATTATAAGCTAAATATAGCAACCAGCATTTCTGGTGCCCACTTGTGCTCATTTCTTCTATGATAAGTAATTCATCTGTCTCCTTCATGTTAACAGCGAGCTAATGTGTATTGGAAAGATTAGCTCCTAGCAAATCCAGGCCAGAGCTCAGGCCAATATGCCATTCCTTTGTCAAAATTCTCAGAAATGGGAGCCCAAATTAGGCATACAGACAAGTAATTCCTGAAACCACTGAATGTCCAAGAGCACTTCAGCAGGACTGGGAGACAGGGAGGGGAAGGCTTGCATTTATGTAGAAATCAATTTGATGAAAAAGCCTTCATGTTTATCTCTGGATGTCACAAGAAGTAAGGGACCACAAGCAAACATACACTGTCCTCAGTGAGCAATAAGTAATGAATGCCTTGTTTTAGTTAAACCCAAATCTTCGTTTGCGACGCCTAGCCATGATGATGATGATGATGTTTCAGTTAAAGGGTATAAATTAGTTGCTTCTGCTCCAGGTCTCTGCAGGCACATGCACCATTCAGGGTATGTTGAGTCTTTGTAATCTCCTTTACCGAACTTCATAATATAAATTGTCAGCTGAAGGCAAAAAATTATATGGAAATACTGGTCACTGAAAAAGGTGACACACTATTTCTTAGTTTTTGAGGCTTTCTAAAACCATTTTTCAATTCTTTAAAACTGATGTACAGTGTTGTATGATTTGGAGAGTAATAAAGAGATGATGGGCTAGGCCTCTGCCCAAACCTTTGGCTGAGTCTGTGCACAGAGATTGGCAGAGGCTGGGATTGCCACGGAGTTTTTACCTCTGTGATTATAGCAGGCACTTACATTCACAAGAAATATTCTCAATACATATATTCTCTAAGATGCTGCTCAGTCCTAAGGGTGCTGTTGGAGATACAACGTTGAAGAAAAACTGTAGCAGCCGTCCAAGAATTGCACCTGCACAGGTCCACATCCTAGGTCGGCTTGTAGTGATTAGTCATAACTCAAATGAAATTAAATTTAGGAAAGACAAAAAAATTATCAAGCTGTTTTTCCAATGCATCATTTGTTTTCCGGAGAACAGGTGCTCAAAGTGAAAAGGAATTACCCTGGAAAAAGATATTACTTGATTTTTTAAGTATTTTCTAGTATATTTGAGAATTGTTTCTCAAGACAGCTGTGTGAGTGCAAACTCTGTGGCAGCCAGCACAAATTTATTTGGTTCTGGAATCACTTGTCATGCTAAATCTTTGACAGTTGACACTTTCCTGGCTTTTTGACCCTTCTTTCGCTAAATTTCTGACTTATACTTTCTTCTTATTATTATATAATTTCCTACCTTTATGATATCCATACCATAGCATATCATACACATGCTTTTAAAAATATTTTCACTTTTACCATATCTTTTCAACTTTTCTTTGCTAGCAGTGCCTATGAAATCACAATCACTTGTGCTGAGTTGCATATCTCCATACACACATGCTCCCTTCTGTCATAGCTCTAAAGAGGTTTTGAATCTGATCTATTACAAATAAGTTTCACAGATGACAGAGAGCATATTAAGACCTTGAAAACTCAAAGAAAGCAGAAGGACCAGCAGTATAGCATCCAATAATTAAAAATAATGCCTTATAAGTGTCTGAAAAGAGTTTTTTGA
The DNA here is from genome assembly GCF_009829145.1 of Chiroxiphia lanceolata. Taxonomy (NCBI): domain Eukaryota; kingdom Metazoa; phylum Chordata; class Aves; order Passeriformes; family Pipridae; genus Chiroxiphia; species Chiroxiphia lanceolata. The sequence goes on from NC_045641.1 coordinate 19,718,418, forward strand.
ATCCTGACCCTTTAATGGACAAAAGAGAATCTAGAAGTGCCAAAACACAATGTAAAAAAAAAAGTTTTGTTCATGCTGCTAGTCAGGAAAAAATCTTTTTGTTTATTCCTTCTTTCTTTCCCCCTACTCATTTATGTATTGAATTACATCAGGAATGATAACACATGAGAAAGAAAATATTGCAGAAGAAATACAATTTATCACTCATATAGGCAGGAGTCAAACATGGCTGCAAAGAGCATCTATATAAACGTTTGTCTTCTGGATGTTTCTTGAGTAAACTGAGTTTTAAGACCTTTAAATAAATGCAATTTCACTGATGATTTTCTGTTTGTTAATTAAAACCTGTGTAATTCCTTGACCTTTAACTCATGTTCCTCCTTCATCTTTGATTGAAAATGGTTCCATTGTTAGGGTAAAGAAGGTAAAGAAGAGAGTAAAATTTCAGATTCTGTAGTACCAGTATACAAAATGTTAATCCTTTTTTTTGCCTGTATATTTTTCAGTGTTTCTCCACATATAAAACAACCTTGGAATACCACATTAATTTCAGAAATTAATAAAATTAGTCTAAAAAATGGTCTATAGTTATTAAGAAATGGGTTAGCTTAGTAATTTGAAAACAGATTTTTTTGGTCACTTAGGCTGGCCATATATCTACACTAGATATCAAATACCATTAATACAGACTAATGTACTAGAAATTTCAGAATGAAACATAAAAGAACTTTTCTTCACAGGTATTATGATGGGAGAGTCCATGTCTGTGTGTGCAAATAATAGGAAATTTATTGAAAGATGTTTGTATGCAGAGATAATTTTAGCGTAGTTTACATCCATAAGTAATATGCGTCTTCTACTGCTTTTGATATTCTGGTTTCATTCAAGCCTTTTTACAGGTTTAGCATTACTACAAAACATATTCCTATATCTGTATTTTATACATATATGAAATGCCTTTTTATAGAATATCAATCATCTTCTTGCAGAATGCTATTGCACACACTAAAATGGATTCTGCCATGAGCAAACTTACAGACCAATGTGCTTAGGAAAGAGCAAAATACAGATGGAAATCTGTTTGTAAATATTAATCTGTTATGTTTTAGTAGTTAGTTTTTGTTATTGCAGTACAGTAAAGCATATCATACGGCTGCGTTTGTCTATCAGTGCCTTAGGAAAGAAATTAAGAAGCCACAATTTAATCCACTTCCCCTTTGCTTTTGGGACTCATTTGCTGCTGCCAATCACATATATCAATCCCACCACAGTTGTGCAGAGCAAGGAGCCAAGAAAGCTGCTTGCACCTTACACGTCCTTTCTTCAGAGAAGACAAAAACACACTTCAGGAAGGCAAGATCCAAATCCTGTAAATAGACATAGCAATTTAAAAGGTTAGGTCCTTACTTCTGTGCCCCTGCATATCTAAATATGTTCTGTAGTTTTTACCTTTACTCTGGTTTTGTGTGTATGTATGTCAAATTTCAACAGCCGGATTAAATTAGAAGTGGCTTTTAAAAGATACACTTCTGAGCAAGAATGGGGGCATAACTAAGGAAAAGCAGTTTTAGTCTTAAAAAGAATCCATTTGTTTGATCATGTGACTGCTCTACTTCACCTTTTAGTTTATCATTACTGTAACTAAAGTGCCTATACAGCAAAAGCATATATTCTCTCCACTTATGCCTCTAAAAATGTGAATTAATTAATTGAAATTACATCTAGGCTGCTAAGGATGACAATCCCTATGCCAACAACTCTAAAGAAAGTTATGTTTTCTGAGTATGGCTATATGAACTAACCAGTGTTCAGGTGAACTGAATTGTACCATTGATTTGTGCCAGTGCTATACTTCATATAATTTTACTCTTTGGAATTAATCCAATGTAAAGTTCAATACCTGACATGTTTGGGAGGAAGAGTGTTGTCAGCTAGTCTGTTAGGTTTTCATCTACAAAATGATGTATTTAAGGAATGCCCAGGTTCTTTCACATGGAGAACATTGCAGAAAACATTCACTCCAAAACTGCATAGCCAATAGCATTATTTCAAGTGATCTGTTTTTGCCAAATATTGTGTTCATCCCCCCCCCCGAAAAACAAAACAGAACCAAAAACCAGAAACTGTACATAGAGGAGAAGGCAGCTGCTGAAATTTTAGATTGCTTAAATTATTGTATTCACTGATGTCATAGCAAAAATCAGAACTCTGGTAACTTCAGAGTGAATAAAGTGGGAAGTGAGAGTAATTTTTAAATGATGTTAATTTACCATAATATAAAGAAAAAACCATTTAAATAGTCATACGTTACATAACTGACATTTTAAATAAACAGCTTGCTGCTAACAGCCTGACTCAAAACAGCTCTTCAAACTGAGGATGACACTGCTATTGTGAGGGTGGGAGAATTGCCTGTCATGTATTCATGTACTGACTGATGGGGAAGGGATTCAGCTCCCCTAACTTCATGCTTCTGTCAGCTAAGGGTGGATTGCAGCTCCAGAGCTAGATATGCAACTAGGTGTACATTCAGGGTCTTAGCTTACTATGTTATAGTCTTTCCTAATCTTGTTAACTGAGTCAGTGCAGTACAGAGAGCTACTGAGATGGTCAAAAGTGGGTAACTATTTCAGGATGAGCTGAATAGCTTTCTCACTTCTGCTGGCTCTATTGACTAGATCTGACATTCATCTCTGTTGTACTACCTTTGATGTTTAGCATCATCTGAGATTATCCAGATGTCCAAGATGTCAACTGAAAGCTTTCAAGTATGTTATGGAGCCTACAGGCAATCCACATCCATTTTTCATAGTAGTTGGAGACTTATGTTGTCTGGGCCGTCTCAGGTGATGTGTGTTAGGCAACTGAGTTGCACCCTCACTGATTATAGTAGAAGCTTAAACATCTGGCTCATGTGCAGTCACCTTCCTCACACGTGTAAATTTAGTGTCTCAGTCTGTCTCAACATGGATATCTAAAACTGTTTGAGTAGATCAAGCAATTTCTAGCTCCTTCCTCTGGATTCTGTTTAGGCCACCAGTCATATTCATCAGCTTTGCAGACATCTGGAATACTCTGGGCAAGAAGTTGCTGAAATACATATGTTTAGCCGTTTGAGGCCTGCCTTCAAATTCTAATCTAATCTAGTAGATAAATTTCCTCTCCAGATAATAGAAAGGTATAAATACTTCTGTGAGTCTATTAATCTTACTTGAGTGGTGTAACATATTTTTAAAACTGATTGTCTACTGAGTACAGTGGATAACACCACAACTTTCTGAAAGTAAAAGAAACAATTTTCAGGTAGACAAAAGTGATGACAGACTCCAAGAGTGCTAGCATTATTTCACAATGAATCATTACCATTACTCAGCCTGTGTTGAAGGGGCATCTGAGCACCCCACTACAAATAATTTACTAACTAGAAATAGCAGAAGCACTACAGACTTTTTAGGGAACACACACAGCAGAACACATTAGACATTATTACCATGCAGGCTCTCAAAAAGGCAGCAGAATATATGATGCTTGATTTATGAGTTACATAGCCTCATCCAAAGAGTCTTTTCTGAGTGCAAATTGTCTCTGAAAAAGAGAGATTATTACAGATTGCAATCATGTTGCTTACCTTCCTCTCATTTGTCGTGTATTATTTGTCTCCCATATTTGTGTGAATAAGGGAAACCCCTTATCTCTGAAACTCTTAGCTCCAGGTCAAGTGACTACTGTGTATTCGAGCCTTGGCCTTACATTATGCACTTTAAATCTTCAGTCTGGTGCCTAGATCTGTGCTTACTTTGCTTGCATTTCATCATCACAGGACATATATAAAGACCAAAGCAAACTTACACCCAACAGAGCTTATCACAGCAGGCTGAGGTCAAGCCCTTCAGACCAGAACTTGCTTGTATCATCTTGAATTGGGCAGAGCAAATTCAGGTTTTCTCCAAAAAAGAAATAAACTTTCTCATTAATTTTATCCAAGTCTGTAACTAAACATCACTGGTATAACTTTAAACATCTCAGGATGGCTGTTTCCCTGTGAGGCTTCATAACATGGATACAGAAAAATTTGGACAGGTTTCATTGCTACTGTTCTGCTACAGGAACCATAGGCATCTTTGAACACCATTTCATGGCATGACCTATGGGCTCTTTAAAAACTTGAACTGTGAAATAATACAATATCTTAAAGTTTGCAAAACTATTAGATTCTATTATGATATGATTTTAATATTTTGAATGTAAATTCTGTAATATTTAGGAAGACTATTGAGATATAAGAGGCCAAAACTTCTATTTACCCTGACAGAATTTTATCCTCCTTCAAAGAAAAAAAAAATATTTTGTCTTCTGCTTGCATACTACTGCCTTTTTTAACACCTTACCTCATTTTGTAGAAGGATATTTATCAGATCATAAAAATCACTCAACAGCTCCTCCTGGCTGATAGTGTTGTGGTTTTTCTTTTTTACCTATAGAGCTACACTTCTGTACCTTGCTGCAAATTATTGAAGGTGGTATATGGTATATAGTTTTCTGTTTTTATTTTTATATGGAAATCTGTCTCCGGATTGAAGTGGACTCATAATCTCATCTTCCTCATATATTGAGAAAGAACAGTACATCAAAAAGGGCAGGAAAAAATCCATTATGGAACTCCAAATCTGGGAGGGGGGAGGGTGGGTGGGAGGAAGGATAATAAAGTATAAGTGAAGAGGAATCATTTTCAGCCAAGATTTTAGTAGAAGTTGCATCGTAATTTGACCATTCTATGGTCAATGTTTTATTCAAATTTAGTAATATAAAAACTAATCACACAGAAAGAGCTTTTACAAATACGGTTAACAGCATCTTTCCCAATATTTTATCAGGGCACATACTGTACAAAGTTAATGTAAGTAATATAGCTATAATAATATACAGCAATCAAAAAAATGGATTTGAGAATGAGTTAAAATTATTCAGTTACATTATGATATATTTTTGGCAATTTGATTTCTTAACTGTTTAAAAGGAATGTAACATTTATAATTGTAAATGAGAAAATTAGCATCAGAGTACATAAAAAAAAAAAAGAGGAATCATTATGGTTAGCATGCATGACTCACTGAAGTGTGGTGAGTAGGAGGTTCTGTGTAGTAACCTGAATTGTACTGAAGATAAAGTACACTTTGAATTCTTTTTTTTTTTTCTCTCTCTTCAGAGACTTATGAACCAAACCATGCAGTACAGATGAACAGAATTTTGGATATTTTTCTGAACCAACTTTATATCATTATTAAAGATGTACAAGCTGTTTTACAAACAGTAGGATGGAAACTGGCTAGAGGAACATAAGCTAAGGCAAAAAACGGAGACAAATCTACCTGCTTTTATGAAAATGATTGCATATTGTAATCAGCATAACTTTTATAGTAGGAACATCTTCCAGATGTCAGCCAATACAGCCTAAATTATTCCTTTCTGTAGTTTTTGGGCTAAGGTCCATACGAGTCAGTCAAATCACATTATTGCATGCAAATGCTGAAAACACTGTTGATCTCAGTGCTCTGCAGTCTCATTCTTCCTCCTGCTTATCCTGACTCAGAGTGTAAGCATAAAAAGACTTCAAGTGAATCAAACTTCAGAAATGTGAATTTCTGCTATAATGAGAAATTGGAGCCCTGTCTGATCAAGTGGACAGAAAAAGCTAGTGTTATAATATTTTACACTGGGAAAAAATAAATTAGTGATTTCCACAGAGTGCACAAAGAAGAAATTAACAAAGCATGAAGTTAATTAACCCCTGCAAAACTTATCCTTAAACTAGAACATATATAGATTAGTTCTTATTGTCCAATCACTCTCTAACTCCAAGAAATTACCTCAAATATTCCCCTTTATCCTGTTATCCCTTCAGATCCAACTTTCCTCAGCAAGACGAGGAAATTGTAATGTGAATTCTGGGGGCCTGAACAATTTCACATATATCATGTTCCACTGTAGAACCCACAAGCATATTTATAAAAATATTGCATATTTTTATTATTATTCTTTGCAACACGTTCATCAGTAAGAACAAGTGTGCAAATTCATCCTGTATTTATTGTTAGATATTAGCATATTTAAAAATTTGGGCTATCTAAGGAAGAAGAGGTACTGTCATATCACATAAACAAGGGTAATTATTAACAACTTATAAAATAGACTTTTATTCACATTAATGGAATTGTTACAGTAAATGTACTGTGATTTTTATGTATTTGTTTGAAAAAAGGAGCAATCTGTATTTCCTACAAAAAACCACAACCTGAAAAATTAACTACCACTAACTTCTTCTTGAGACTCTCATATTGAGTGCTTTGCTTATAAATTCTCCACCATCCCAGTAGAATGCCTCAGTGCAGGCCTTAGTCGCCCAGAATGATTTGGTTGCAGAAGGAAAGTTTGGGAGGACTAGGAAGGAGACAGGTAAAAAAAGAAACAGAATGAGATAGGTCTTATTACAAGTAGTTGATCTGATGGGCTTTCTCTTCAGGACTGTTGAATACTGCTCTATTTCCCTAAGTGATTTGCAGCTCTGTACACAGAACAACAGTCCCCCTTCCCAAAGACCACCTTCAAAGAGTGACCTTAGATTTATTTTTTAAAAACAATGAGAAGTTGCTGAGATACTTAATTCACATCATATACAATTTTGTGTGCATGTAAAAGAAGAAGGAATCTAAATAGATAGATCATAAATCATGTATTTTAAGCATGCTTTGCTGGATGTAATCAGTATGGTAAATAGGGGTCTCAAGACAGCGGTCAGTAAAAAATGGAAATAGAAGGCTAATGAAAGGAGATTTTAAAAAAGAAAATGGTTGAAGGGTAAACTGAGTCTTAGAGGAAAAGGGGGACAGTACATGGATAAAGTTATAAGGATAGTCAAAAAACGCACGCAAGATCATCATTCTTTCAGTCTCCCTAGACTTCCTTGATTTTGATTGTGGCCTCAGGGTATGAGTGCAACACAAACACTAAATAATAAAAAATGCAACAGGTTTTTAGGACATTCTCTATTTCAGTGGAGCTCTTGACCTATGAACATCCATGGAAATAGTTTTTTCAGCACTGTTGTAAATAAACTGGGCCATTTGTTACTTGAGGAGGTCATTCTGGAAGGATTTTTCAGAACATAAAATAGGCCATGGCTACTGACAGAGGTTGACTATTGTCCTTTCGAGTACAATGAAAAGATGCTAATGAATATGAATGAACTGGAAAAAAAATAGTAGAAACAAAAACGTTCATATATTTATATTCTTCATTCATTTTAAATTTAGAACAAAGCTTCAAGTTTTGCTACATTTATAATATAAGAGTTAAGAGCTGGCCATGCCTTTAAATGTGTTGACTTCCTAAAAATAAAACGAATAAACAAATTGCTAATGTTTATAAAACTATTTACATGAATTAAAATTCTACAATATTTTTCCAACAAAGGTAGGGATCTTCCTTATTAGAGAGCATTTCTAGAATCAGAACCCTAGGACTTACAGGATAGAGGATCCCAAGGGGGCTCAATATTTGCATTACACTAAAAGAATTCTGAAGTCAGTTTCTGAAAAAGCAAACACAGAAAGCAGCTTCACAAGTCAGTGTCTCAAAATTGGGACGACCAACACCACATACACGCAGACTTCAGGTCGTGAAAAATCTTAGTACCCTGCTGTATAATGGAACAGATTAAAAAAGCAAAAAGAATTGCAATTTTATTCATTGGTGCTACCTCTTTCCTGGTAGTAGTTTTGTAGAGTAGTAAAGCAATAATGCCAAATCATTCAGGCAGGAGAAACAAAACAGTTTCCTATATCTGGAATTAGCCATCTATTGTAGAAGAGGTGAACATCACCCCAGTAACATTTATATTTAAATCATAATGTGGTTCAAGTGTGGCAAGTACCCTGTGAGAATTCTGATTTAGGAAATGAGTTGTCTTTGTCCAGGATCCCAAGTGATTTTCACCTTCATATGTCCTGCTTCACCAGAAATGTCACATTGATTACCAAAATTATTATGGATTACCCACCTAGAGTTGGATTCACCCCTTGGCAGGTTGCATTAAAGCTGGAGATCCAATAAGCCCCAGATATCTCAGATGTCAGGTAGCCCATTCTGAGCAACTATTAAAAAAAAAAATAGTCCAAGGTCTCCTGTAGCAGATATGCTAGAATTTTCAGTCAAACCAGGTGAAAATTCTCAACCTTGTACAGAAGAAAGTAAACCTACCTAGATGTTTTCTAATGGAAAGCCCTGTAAAAAATGAAAATTCACTGATATTACATATTCTCTGGGAATATGCCAATTTCAGTGCATTTCTGATGGATAGTTTAAATACACTTTAAAATATAACTCTGTTTATGTTCATCCATCTTTCCGACTATTGTTTGTTTCCCTGCTAAGCCTTACATGGTTTTCAAGCACCAGGGGTTGTCACCTAGAGGGTAGTGTTTTGGTTTGTTTTGTTTTTTTCTAATGACTAGGAATCCAACTTTCCACTCACTTTCAGAAGTGAAAGCTTGTGTTTCCTTTCTTGGCTTAAATGTACTGCTTTTCTGTTTGCAAATTTGCTTTATTTGTGTGGGTGTGGCTGGCCTTTTCATCCGGATTGGCTGCCTCAAAAATCTCAAAAATCATGAGTCAACCCTCACAAAAAAACAGCAAAACACAAAATTACAATGAAAAAATCACGATAGGCAATTCTTTTGGAAAATTAGCAATAAAAACATGCTTCTCATAGAACTCATAAAGCTTTAAAAACATCCCTTTGAAATTTCTCTTAATATTCATAGATTCAGAAAAATAAAAACGTTTCCTGAGGAGTTCAGCTTCACCAAGTACCTGCCAAGTCTCCTGATCAGCCCTGCAGCAGCTTAATTCAGGGTTAGAGATTCCAGAGTTGCCAGTGTGCATGCCAGCTGGAACTGGAGATATAAATAAAACATGTTGGAGGGGGTGGTAGTGAGGGAAAGGTGGTGCTCTTTTCCTGTACATCCCTGCAGTTGGAAATCACACTGCCAAGCAGTCCTACCTGAGCCATACCATCCAGGACTAAAGAAATGTTTGTATTGCTTATAGCAGTAGGGCAGATTGCAAATAGTAAATTACATCCATCATGTAATTAGAAAAGTTAGCATACAGCACAAACTGAGGTGTGAATGCTACACCTGTACCCAGACTGGGAGTACTCAAGCTGTAATCAGCCTACCACAGGTAGCAATGTATTTGGACAATGATCAGTGGCTAGGTAAGAAACCAAAATCCCTGGCAGGCACGTTCTTCACAATTAAAATGTTTACTCTTATCAGAATTTACTAAACTTTAATTGTTTTTCCTGCAGTTTTTCATGTAGGTGTCTGCTTAAAGCTGATTCATTTTGATGTTTCTGAAAAAGATGTTCAGTCATTTCCAAGAATGATAGCAGAAGAGGATACATGTAGTGGTTGTCCTGAAAACCTCTTGCATCACTTTCAGTGAGAAGCCTAAATAGATCAAATGCACCTGTACTTGACATAAGAGGAAATGTACTTGACATAATGAGGAAAAGAAAATAAGTCCACAAACTCCACCTAGTATTCATGAAGATATCTCATTACATTTTCTTCAAGTAGCAGAAGCAATTTTGTCTGACGTCTTCCAGTCAGTATTAATGCCCTGATTTCATATGCTACTGGTATACGAACTCATTACTTAATTGATTAATAAACAGGTATATTGAATAATCATGGTGGACTGTGCCAAACTGCCAGTCCTTTGTTCTAGAAATATATGCTGGCAATTAATAATGAAGATTTAATACAAGGATCTATTTACAAGCAGTTTGCTTCGTAGCAGTTTGCTATGAGTTTGTACAGAAGAGAAAACACATTCAGGCTTTCAAGGTCTGCTGCATCTAAGAGGAAAGAAAACAAGCAAAGTAGCTGACGTAGTATGGGTGCTTTCCCTCGATCAAGTGGAGGGGGTGACAAAGAAAGCAAGTAAACACATAAGATTCATCGAGCTTTGCAATATATCAATCTGTAGAGATTCTATGATAACAGTGCTAAGAGACTGCATTAGCACAGCCAGAAAATACAAGCAGATAATCAACTGACAGTGAAAATGGCAGGGTGGATAAATCTGGTTCAACAGGGAGTCTTTATTCAGAGGGGCTGACACTGCTGTGTCGTGACGCAGTTGGGAAGGCTGCAGCGAGGCCAGCATGTGGCTCTGCCAGAACAATAGTGATTGACTACAAATGGGCATTTCCTCTCCAAAAACACTCCTCAGAGCTCGCTGGCAGGGAGGGATACGCAGACACAAGCTCCAGTCTCCACGGCAACCACTTACTTCAGCGTGACATCAAACCCAGATCAAAACTCCATAGGCGATAGATAGTACATGCTGTTTCTTTCCTTGAATTAATAATATTGATTTAAAAGGCAGGTTCCATTAACTGTTTCTTCTCTATGCTGGGGATAATTACTGTCTGTGGTGCCAGTATTATTCTGGTGACTTGAAAACAGGAAGCGCAGCATTGAGTTAAATAATTCATGCTGTGCTGCTACTCACTGTTCTTAGAAGCAGAGTTATTGCTAACTGGGCATGGTAATTTCAGCACAGGGGTGATAGGATTACAAAATGTCTAATTGCCCTCTCATGTGATAAGATTACTTTTCTGAAAATGCTTTAATTCTTCCAAGCAGAGGCAAACAAGCTAGACAAGTGACCAAACAAGAACAGCCTGCATGAAGTGTTGAGATTTTCCTTCTAAAAATAACAAACAGTGCTGTGAAGAATTCATTCTCCTTCCACCCTATTCCCTTCCCCTCCCAAAAAAAGCTTTTCAAAAGTAAACAGCCAATGATGAGAGTCTAGCAGAAAGGGAGTTCCTTATACTACTCTTTAGGAGAACTCCCTCAGTCAATTATATGATGTTAGCAGGCTCTGTGGGACTTCTCAGTTAATCTTCCAAAGCTGCAAGGTTGGTAGTTGTGATACAGCTTCTCAGGGTGGACTTGCTTGTAAAATTGGAGGAAAATAGAAGAGAAAGTGTCAGATTTCAGTGATACACGCAGAGTGCCTCAAGCCTGAACAAACCAGGACAGTTATACTTCTTAGTGAGGGCTGGAAATAAGAGACTTTTTTTTAAATCTAGGCAGAAATATTTTTGGCATCTGAACAAGCTTTTCTGTTCGCAAAGAGAAAGCTGCAGATTTGGGGATATATTAGGAGACTGAGTATGTGATAGCATTGAAGAATGTCAAAGATGCAGAGTTGCCTGGGCAGTAGGTCCCCCGTTGCCCGAGCAAATGTTCTTACTCACTATGAGAAGTGTTGATTAGTTGGCTGGTTTGGAAATCCTGAAGCAGAACAAATTTCTTGGAGGAACTGGAGGTTCGTCTGATTCTGAACTTTCATTGGGAAAAAATACGTACACCTAATGAACTTCCACACCAGACTGAAAGGTATCTACAGAATTCAGGTGCTTACAGGACTAAGCAGTTAAAGTAGGCAAGAACAAACATACTGCTTCAGATCAAGAGTTCACCTAACCTAGTAACCATAATCCTATGTCAGCATAATGGAAGAAGAGGTCAAGAACAGACAACCAAGTGCAAGAACAGGGAAATAACATTTTCCTCAATTTTCCCTGTCTAGTTTCTGCAGATGGGAGTCTGTCAAACATACACACTTAGTCAACTTAGTAATCTCCAAAGGATAGTTGTTCTTTACCATTTCTCCAGAAAGAAAAAACCCGCTTTCATCCACAGTATCCTTTGTCAAGAAGTTAATAGGAGAAGAGACAATGCAGAAAGATTCGTGCCTTGCAGAATATACCACCTAAGGAGTCTTTCTGCTGTGCCTTTTGCAACCGGACGTGCCTGTCTCTTATTGGCCTTTTTAGCCACCAGCACACTTGTGACAAACGTGGGTAGAGCCCTCCCCAAATCTTCGTTTACGAAGCCTAGCCATGATGAATAGATCTAATACTTACTTTAACTTAATATGTTTTCTTTTATTTTGTTGTGAAACTGGCATCTAGTACATTTATCCAAGAATCTGTAGTTCCTGAACAGTCTGTGAAGTGTCAGCCTCTGTGAAACGACTCAGGAGTGGAGTAGGAGAAGACCATCTGGATTGCTGCCCAAGTTTAGGTGAATATTTGAATATATGAGTCTTCAAATAAGTGAGGTTTGGATGAACAGAATTATTTATCTAACTATCTCTTGTCCAGATTACTTAAAAAAAAATATTAGTCCCAAGATTGATCTATACAGTGTGGTGCAAATGGAACTAGGACAGTGAAGACTTCCTTGTCACAGTTTTTGTGACAAGGAAGGATCCAAAACTGGGGAGACAGGACCATTTAAATAATCTGAATGAGCTGAGCCCCTGGATGCCAGGTCTGTACTAAAGTTATTCCAAATATTGTGCAATCTAAGACATCAGTCTGGATTTCATGTGTGGTCTGAACTCGCTGTGCACACGGTGTATAACCTGCAGTAGTGGTTCCTGCCAGCCCCATGCAGCATGAGAAACAGTTCTGAGGTGTTTGGCATCACACCTACTACTTACTGGCAACTGCTAGCCATGGACATCCTTCAGACTCAGGGTTAGGGTCTGGGCACTGTGAAGGGCTGTTGTTTTCTGACTAAGAGAAATTGACATTTCTAAAAATGGGTTGTTGAAATGTGCTAGTCATAACATTCTGTTATCTTCTCTCCAACTTCGCAAAGCACATGCTTAGTTCAGCCATTTCATCTAAATGATTTTTACTGTGGAGATCTTGGTGTCTTTTCCTCAGCCATCTGTCAGCAGTACTGACACAGTTCACAGGGCTTTGGAATTAAAAATCAAAATCACCATAACCAAATTCAAGATAAGGGGAAAGATATTAAATATTGTTTTCTCTCTTACATAGATACACATATATATCTGTATATATATAGTAGGGGCTTGGACTAGATGATGCTTATGGGTCCCTTCCAACTGAAGATATTCTATGATTTCATAATTTATATAGACACACATACAAAACTGATGAGAATTTTCCATTTTTATTTCTACTCTTTAACACCATTAGAATAGAGGGTTTATTTTGTCCTCCTGTACTCACTATCACAATGTTGTACTAATATACAGTAGTATACCCTATCACAGCCAGGCCCCAGGCCTATTGTAATGCTCTTTGTGCAAGCATGAGAAAAAAAGATGATCTTTCAAGAGAACCGATATAAATATGAAAATACACATGAAAACTAAGGGAGAAAACAGGAAAATATTAATACATTTTGAAGATGGTTTATAGATTGACATACCAGCTGTCAACCAGAAACACAGGGGAGCTTAACACTTCATTAGGAACACCTTATCCAAAGGGTGAGATGCAAAGAGAATGAAGCTGGTCATTTGAAAATACATACATGGGGAGGAACACATTTGGGATAAAAGGGAGGGCAGAGATGCTAAGACTAGAGAAGAAAGTTTAAGACCTACTTTATCGTGAAATTTGCCTCTTTAAAAAATTTAAAGTGTTACAAATGTTATCCTAAGTTGCACTCAGCCTTAGAAGTCACAAAAGCAACTAACTTATTTTCCCACATAAGGCAGCATAGCTCAGGTGCTGACTGCATCATTAATCATCAGATAGCAGTCTTGTAGCCAAAAGAGTTGTAGGCACATGAGAAGGATAGGCTTCGTAGGAAGATGAAGTATCTTTATCTGGTTACCTGATGTAATGGGAAGAAACAAACAAGCTTCTGAGGATAAAAGTCTTTCAGGGCAGGAAAATGGACAGCATTGTCTCTACTCATGTGGAGTTTCTCTTATAAGATTTTTATGGGACTTATAATTTCAGGCAATTAACTTATGAAATATTTATATAATGCTGATTAATAGCATACTATAACAATATTAGCGTGGTAATATTACCATTGCCTAAAGTTATGTGATCTGCAGTGAAAGACTCAGCAAATGAAGATATACAGTAGAGTGGTTAAACATCAATAGGAATGTATAGACAAAAAGTATGGAGATAAGACCCTGAAACAAAAGCTATTGGATATCCTTTCAAAACTGGACTGTTTTCTGCTCAAGTGTGTCATGATTTATATAAACATTATGTTTCAGTCTCTGCAATAAAGAATCTAACTTCAGGTAGAAAAAAGGATCATCCCAACATTTTATTTTTAATATGTATTTTGTCATTTGTTTCTCAAGGCACATACAGCTTAACTGATTGCACATTTGCTTGTCAGACCAGTCTTACTACATTTTGCATTATTGGTTAATTATCACTGAATTTGAAAGAGAAGTTGAAGTGTCAAAGATAATGAAATTCCTGCAAGTTCCATGGGGAATATTGCTTGGTTAAAGGAGAATGCCAGAAAGGGAAAGACAGGCAGAATTCATCTGTTATATGTCATGTTTTGGCAGCAGAACACATGTACCTACTGGCCATTCAGCCAAGCATACTGACTGGCAAACACAAATGTGCACAGCTTTGGGTAGTCACAGCTAATGACTAATTTCATCTGTTCTGTGGTTCGTGGAACAACCTACTCTTACAGCCTTATCTGCAGAAGTGTTGCAATACTAAAATTTGGCAAAATTGTCAGTAAAGAAACGTTGAAGACATATGCTATTCTCTACTGTCTGCATGACTCAACTTCATATTACAAGTAGCCTTCCAAATATATGAAAACCATTCTGTAGCATGACATCCTACCAAACACAGTGTTGAAATGCCACAGGGATATATTCAAACTGCAATATTCACAATAATTAGCATCTGATAAACTAAGGCTCATCATCACTGGAGAGTACAATCATCCTGTGCCTTTAGTTGGTGTGGAGTCCTGGAAGAGAGATGTATGAAAGGAAGTAACTGAGTGTACAGCTGCCTGATGCTGGAAGCTGATCTGAAATGCATGTTTGACTCCAACCCGTGTGGTGCTTCTACCCACCCCCCCACCATGACAGCACTGCATCACTGAGCAGTCAGGCACATCAGGGACCGTTCTGCTAAAAAACAGTTACTTTCCACTGGGTTTGCCTTTTAATAGGATGAACTCCATGATCTGGTAGACCACAGTGAAGAATTTGGGAGTTCTTATCTGGGAGCAAAGGAGGAGTTTTCTACTCTCAATGGCAGTCCAGCCTTAGCTGATGAAACCATAGCTCTGAGATAATTCAACTAACCATTATTTGCTGTATTTCTCCTGTACTTGCTAAAGAGACACATTGGAAAGATAGGACTGCAGAAGAGGTGCTAAGAAATATATCTGCCTGATCTGCAATCAGCCTAGAATCTGCATCACATTCTCTGTACTTTGAAGGGGCTGAACTAGCCCATGAGCTCTGAAGGGATATTCAGCAAGGTGGACCATTTTATTAGCATGTGTAGCTTATTTCCTAGACAGAAAAATACTAAAGATTTGCTAATATCTCAGGTGCAGCACTCATGTGCTATGATTTTGGCCCCATTTTTTGTAATAAGTCACAATGTAACCCAAACTATTCCTTAAAACCTATGCTACAAAATTTACTGAGTGCCTGTACAATGTAAAAAAAAATAAATAAAAAACTCCAAAATATTAGCACTCATCTGGCCACATTGACTATTCCTTTATAACATACTATTTAGTGTTGTGTATATAAATTTGAACACTGCAATAATAAATCTTGGCACTAAAAATAGACTGACTTGCAAGCCCTGACTTTTAAAAAGCACAGTTCTATTCTGAACTGGAACAATATGTTGTCCTTGGAAGCCTATTTTAAAGCTTTTCTTTAAGTACAGGTTTTCTTTGTTCAATGTTTTGTCAACACAATGCAATGCTTCTATTGACAGTAGTAGCAAGAGAAGAAAGAGTTTTTTGTCAAGAAGGTTTTTTTTTGTTTATTTTATACATATAAACATCATTGACTGCAATTTCATTTGAAGGACAAGAGGTCTTCAGCTCCTCAGATAAACTAAGTGCTAGAAAATTGTTACACTTACAGTGTGTGCCTGTCTGCCCACTCATTTCTTACCCACTTTTCCTGTCTTAATCAGACCCTGTTGTTACAGAGTAACAGTTTTCTCTGCTGGAGAAAAAAAAAATAAATAAAAGAAAAAGATAAAGAAATCCTGTTGTAAATTATTAGTCCTCCGGGATTCTCAGATAATACAATTTCCCTTTAATTTCATATTGCATTCTGTTCCTCAAACAATGCAAGGAATAAGAAAGAAAAAACATTTGAACAGTAAACACCTTCTTCAGTTTTGTAGTTGCGTGAGCATGCCCAGGCGTGTCCCACAGAGGTCCACATGCACACAGTCAACAAGCCTCCGGCTGGGGCTGCCCGCAAACCCCAGGGAATGCCACCTGCATGTTAAGCAGCAGCTAGTCCCTGGAGATTGCCTCTCCAGCTAGGATTTCTCCTTAACGAGAAGGGGGAGGGAAGAAAGTGTTCTGAATTATAAAAGCAGAATGGGAAGCCCCTGAAGTGACAAAATGCTGAATTATTCATTGTGCAGTTTCTAATTGTTCTTGAAGTTAGCGGTAACGTTTGTAGCTAAAACAGTTCAACATTGTTGTTTCTCCCTCCTCTCTCTCCTTCCATAGTACCAGAGAAGGGAGGGAGAAGAAAAGACATCCCTGAAATGCTTCCATCAGTCCTGCTGCAGTAGGGCAGTGAGCCAGAACTGAAAACTAGATGCATGCTAAAAACTAAATGATGCCAATTATTTATAGGCATACATTATAATCTCAATTCTGATATTTAATAGAGTTTCTCATTAAAGGTCACAGCAATTGCTGCTCTAGATCAGACCAGCCTCACCTGGTGTCCTATTTTTTCACAATAGGTATCTAGCATTAGATGGGTATCTATTAACTTCAGAGACAGCAGCAAGAAACCCAGTGCCGGACAATTATTGGCTAAATTGTCCATGAGGAAAATATTTTCCTGTCCTTCATGGAAGCAGAGAGTGGCTAGACAATGTCTGGATGCATAGAGATGTGCACACCACTAAAAGAAGAGAATCACAATTACACATGACATTATTCAGATTAACCTGCAACTACAGTTTGAATAGGACTGAAGTGACATCAGTCACAGTGACATTAGTAACAGCTCATTCCATATATTAAGTATACAGCACATAAGGAAAAATTGCATTTCAGATGCCTGTTTTTTAATTTTTGTCTACTATGCCCAACATAAGTAAACAGCTAATTAGGGACATCCAATTTACACAGTCTTTGCATGTCATTATTCCTCATTCCTTTAATATTTCACATCTTGAAACCATGTTTCCCCATCTAAATTAACTATTCCCAACCTTTGAATCCCACATTTCTATTTTCCAAATAATTTCTGTCATCTGGCTCTAAATTCCTTCTGGCTTTACTGTAGCCTTTTGAGATGGTAAGATTAGAACTCATTGATTCATGTAATGGCATTATACATGCTAACATGTTGTTTTCTTTTTGACCACCAATGCAGAATGGAAAAAGGTCAATTAATCTGACACCACTGCTTATCCTTCCAATCAATATTACCTCATTGTTTCCTTGTTCCCCCACATCTGCCTGTCTGTTGGTACAATCAGACTGCAAGGTCTTTCAGACTGCAGACTTTTGACTCTATCTGTGTAATGGATGTGTGCAGTAGAAGCATGATCAGTGGCTGGAGAGCCTGTTGCTGTACAAATAGTTAATATACAAATGACAAAGAATAAAGGGTTCACATTGGAGTCTTAGATTTTTCTTTTTTTTTTTTTCCCTGAAGTGACTTCAGCTAATTTATAACACAGTAATATGTTTAAATCAAATTATTTACTGGAATATACATTACTTAACATTTATCTTCATTATAGAGTTTCATTTGCCATCAAGCTGCACATCTAATTCGCTAGATTCCCTGAATCTATTAAATATAAAGTCTCAGATAGATCTTCTGTCTTGGTAAGTCTGTTCAGCAGACAACTAGAAGCTAGGAAGGTATACCAGGAGAAATATTAATGTTTGCCTTTCTTCTATATGTGTGTTCTTTTCCTATATGTGTGATATCAGAAATAGCACGCTGGAGAAAGTTGATTTATAATCTGACCCAGCATAGCTATTTTAATGTTCTTAGGTATTTGTGAAGTTTCCTCAGTTAGTTAATACTAATAGCTGTGTCATATAAAGATTTTGCCACCTTTTTGCTCCTTTCTTTTACGTGAACATTCTTAACAATAGGTAAGTGAAACGAAAGGTTGGGCAACTTCACTTTCTTTATCTTGATAAAATTTGAATGCCTTTCTATTCCTTACCTAGTTATTAATCTATGATAGTACTTTTCCTGTAAAGCAATCACTATTTAGGTTCCCCAAAGTGTTTCCATGTGGCATTTAGCAAACATTTTGAACACTCCATTCAAGGTTTCCAATCCTGTTTTCCCTACCATTTTGTTTACATACACTGAAAACCCTTTAGGGCTAAGACTCTTGTATTCTTGTGTGAAGTTAGGTATGTTTGTTGTCCTTACACCAGGAATTTTTATAAATATTTTATAAATACTTTAATTACTATTTCAGCCATTGTACCAGTAATTCAAAGAAAACTTGTCAGTATTCAGTGTTCAACATCATTCTCAAAGCAATTTTAGATAGATACACATCATCCCCTCAAACACTCACATAAACTGTAAGATTCAAAAAAAAATTTCTTTAATTAAAAGTTGCAAACCTCTGTTAATACTCTCAAAAGCTTCATTCTCAAACTCTGGCACTCAGACACATGTACAGTCCTGTGCTTAGGACTTATTGCTCATCAGTCTGACAATTTGCCTGAGTGCCTTTATTTCTGATAATACCTGATCTTGATTATTTTTCAAGAGGTTATCCTCTCCAAGGGATAGAAATTATCTTCCACATAATGCTCCTCTTAATTGCTTCTCCCTGTTGTTCATGCAAACCAACCGCTTAAATCCCTGGAAGATTTCTGGTTTACAGTGTAGCACAAAATGTGGGTTTTTTCTATTTAGCTCTTTGCTATTCCAACTCCATCTTACCACTACAAATTTTCATCTCTTGTTTTGTGTATGACATCTCTTGAGTTCCATAGTCTGAAAGTCATCTGCTATCCTCCCTTCTAAAATATAGGCACACAAATTTTGACTGCTTGTCAGCACTGTACGCTGTTCCCCATTTATTATCTGTAGTTACTGCACATCCAGCGTGGCCTTAGGATTCCAGAGTTGTCTGATGTCAATACACAAGAAAGGGTTCAGCACCAAGAGCCATATGCAGAGGCTGTGCCTCAGAACTACATCCTAATACACAATCACAGGTATCCTCTTAATGTCTCTGATGTATTATTCATGAATGTCTTTAAAGAAATATCATTTTGAAGGGTAGTGTCTCTCAGCACTGTGAAATTGAAAGAATCAGTTCTCTAACTCCAGCTTTACTGACTGTGACCACTGGTTTCTGTCTGGAAGGACTATTTTATTGTTCCAAATGTTGGGTAGCTTCAACATGTCAGTATGTTTCAACAAATTAACTAGATTCTCTCTAAATTAGCATACTCTGACTCTGCAGGTTGTCCATTAACTGATTCATTAATTAGAACAAGGTAGAGCACTACCTACTGTTAAAAGGCAGAGTTTATTATGAGTGAAGATAATTAAATAGATAAGTATGAAATCACTCAGAGCACCATGAAAATGCTTTCCTGGAGCACTTCCTAGCTTGGGCAGTTTAAATTAAAAAGGCAAAGGTAATTCTTTCTAACCTCAAAATTATATTTTATTTTCAAGAAAAGAAGTTTTTATGCAGGTCTAGGAAAAGGTGACTTGGAGTGTTGCTCATATTAAGGTGAAAATACTCTTGACTACTGAAACTTTTCTGCTTCATCTCTTCTTGTACTGGCCACAGTTTTACTGGCTACATCTACATAAGTAAATTAAACGGGCTGTGAATCCTTCTGTGGACCTGAGGCCAGCTGGCACTGCACAGCCCGTCTTGGTCCATAGAGCTAAGCCCTCTTCCCTCTCAGAACAGAGTAGCCAAGTCCAAATGGCCTATTAGGAATGATCTCCTGTCCCTAGTGACTCCCTAACTGTGCCCAGGCACAGCTGTACAAAACCAAGCTAGGAATCATGCTAACAATTAACAGTATAGCTAATCACAGAGAGCTCTTGAACCCATGCCTGAACTATTTTGCTTCCCAGCACAAACATAGTAATTGTGTTTCCAACAGGACTGAAGAAACACTTTTGATATATTTAAAGTCTTCCAAAATAAAAAAATAAATGCTTCGTTCTCTCTGGCAAAAAAAAAATTACCAAAAATAAATTTAAATTAGCAGCTTATCTGATGCTATGTCAACCAGCTATGTTACCAGCTTCTCAGAAATTATTATTTAAAAACTGTAGCTAAAACGCCACAGGAGTAGTAATTACACGACACGTATTCCCTGCTCCCAAAAGTGTATATTTTCTCCTAATTCTACCTTAAATGATGAAGAACCTAATTTTAGACAGCAGTTCAACTGAAAACACTGTCAAGAAGTTGGTGGGATGACAGGTTTGCTAATAGAGAAATAAATTGCCAACCACCAGCTGAACTGCAAAAAGCTGGTGGCTGTGAAGGAGACCAGATTTGAGGTTTGGTTTACCAAACCCCCAACTTAACTGCCCAGAATTTACATATCTGTGAACAGCCAGTCATGGTAAGTCACTACTCTGGGAAGTCAGCTGCACCAAAGAATTTTTTTTTATTTCCATGTGGCTTTGGGAAGAGCTCTTAGAGCTGATCAGAGTAGTCCTCTTTAGACCCATAACCTATGTGGATCATTACTTACTGGAAAGTGAGAGAATGGAATAATACCTGCAGATTTCTCTCCATTTCATCATGTTTCAAGAACTTAAAGACCTTCAAACTGAGGAGAAATAAAATACCTAATTACAAATGGAGTTGGATGGGAAACAAGTTTTCCAGTCTGTAAAACACAGATGGGTCTCTTGTTTTGAGGCTGGGCAAAGTGCAGAACAGCTTGCAAAGCCTTAGAGGGGAGGAAGCCAATGTACAGAAGAGCTAATGGCTAGGGCATTATCCCTCTGAGACACCTAAGTACACACTACAAATGCTGAGAAAGGCAGAATGAATATGAGAGAGAAGGAATTTCATCTTGCCTGTCATACCTCAGGCAAATGACTTAACCATCAAACTATGTGATTTTTTCCTCACATTTTTTGGCCAAAAATGTGCTCCCTTCTGTGCTGGTTTTGGCTGGAGTCGAGTCCATTTTCTTCACAGTGGCTATCTTTTGCATTTATGGTGAACATAGTGTTGATAACATAGAGATGTTTTTGTTATTGCTGAGCAGTGCTTACACAGAGCCTTTTCTACTTTTTGTACTGCAGCACTGGCAAGGAAGTTCGGGGTGCACGGGAAGCTGGGAGGAGACACAGCCAGAACAGGTGACCTCAACTGACCCAAGGGATATTCCATACCATACGACATCTGCTCAGTGTATAAAGTAGCAGTAAGAAGGAGAAAGAGGAGGGATGTTTGGAGTGATGGTGTTTGTCTCTACTGCTACTTGCGATGGGGCCCTGCTTTTCTGGGGATGGCTGAACACCTACCTGCCCACAGGAAGCAGTGAACTAACTCCTTGTTTTGCTTTGCTTGCATGTGCAGCTTTTGCTTTACCTATGAAACATTTTGTTTCAACCTATGAGTTTTTTTCACTTTTACCCGTATTATTCTCTCCCCGATCCCACTAATGGGGAAGGGAACAAGTGGCTATGTAATGTTTGGATGCTGGCTGGGGTTAAACCACAACACCTTCAAAGATTTTTTTCATATATACATTGGAAAAAATCAATTTCTATTGCAAAATTTGGTTTAACTGAACTGGCATTTCCCAAACAGAAACAATCTTGGCCTGCTCCAGTAATGGGTCTGCATCATTTTAGGTTGTTTCAAGAATTTTACTTGGCAAAGTACATTGCAACAGATACTTTATTCTATTATATGAAACATTGAAAAAATTGATTAGCTATAAATGTCAACAAAATCAATAACTAATTTCTTTAATGCTGTCCAGAATTGAAATAATTAAAACAGCAAAGAGAACTCTTAGTTCTCCTGTGTTCCTCAAGTGATGAACATTACAGAATCACACAGAGTCACAGAATATGCTGAGTTGGAAGGGACCCACAAGGATCATCAAGTCCAACTCCTATCCCTGCACAGGACCATCCCCAAGAGTCATACCATGTGCCTGAGATTATTTTCCAAATGCTTCTTGAACTCCGTCAGGCGTGGTGCTGGGGCCACTTCCCTGGGGAGCTTGTTTCAGGACACAACCACCCTCTGGGTGAAGAACCTCCTTCTAAACCTCGCCTAACCTTCTGTA
Organism: Chiroxiphia lanceolata; assembly: GCF_009829145.1. Classification (NCBI taxonomy): domain Eukaryota; kingdom Metazoa; phylum Chordata; class Aves; order Passeriformes; family Pipridae; genus Chiroxiphia; species Chiroxiphia lanceolata. The sequence goes on from NC_045641.1 coordinate 19,740,824, forward strand.
GGTTGAAGAACCTTCAACCTAAACCTCCCCTGACACAACTTCAGGCCATTCCCTAGGGTTCTGTCGCTGATCACCACAGAGAAGAGATCCGTGTCAGGGCACTGCTGACTCATATTCAACTTACCATCAACCAAGACCCTCAGGTCCCTTCTCCAGTCTGTACAGACATCCAGGGTTGCCCCATCCCAGGTGCAGAATCTGGCACTTTCCCTTGTTGAACTTCATAGGGTTGGTGACTGCCTAGTCCTCCAATTTGTTGAGGTCTCTCTGCAGGACCTCCCTGCCTTCGGGGGAGTCAACAGCTCCTCCCAATTTTGTGTCATCTGCAAACTTTGTGTCATCTGCAAAACATTCCAGCCCTGCGTCCAAGTCATCTATGAAGATGTTGAAGAGCACAGAGCCTCAGATGAAGCCCCACAGAACCCCACTAGCGACAGGTCACCAGTCTGATGTTCCCCCATTCACTATTACCCTCTATGTGGAACCTGTGAGCCAATTGCTCACGCACCACAGGATGTGTTTATCCAGCTGTGTGCTGGACATTTTGTCCAGAAGGATACTGTGAGAGAGAGTATAGAAAGCTTTGCTGAAACCCAAAAAGATTACATCAACTCTCTTCCCTTGATCAGCTGGATGAGTTACCCTGTCATAGAAGGAAATCAGGTTTGATAAGCAGGACTTTCCTCTCGTGAAGCCATGTTGGCTGTGACCAATGACTGAATTGTCTTTAAGGTGTTTTACAATATGTCCCAGAATAATCTTCTCCGTAACTTTACCAGGCACTGAAGTGAGACTGTAGTTTCCAGGGTCCTCCTTCTTGCCCTTCTTGAAAATTGGGAGAACACTTGACAACTTCCAGTCAGCTGGGACCTCTCAAGATACCAAGATGGCTCAAAAATTATCAAGAGAGGTTTTGCAATGACATCAGCTGGATTTCTGAGGATTCTTGGATGAATCCCATCAGACCCCATAGATTTTTAGGGATCCAGCTGGAGCAGGTTGACTGGGAGTTGATAATTCTCGCAGTCATGATCCTCCAGCTCAGGGCACTGAGTCCCCCTCCATTCATCATCCATGTTGAAGACAGAGGCAAAGAAGGCATTAAACACATCTGCCTTGTCTCTGTCCCTCTTTTTTAGGTGACCATCCTCATCCTGTAATGGGACAGTTATATTACTATAATACCTGTTGCCACTAATATATTTGAAAAACAGAAAAACAGATATATGCGGCCAATAAAGAAGTAACAAACAAAATCTTAATACTTTCCTTAAGGAAGTAGAGACCACACCACTGGATCTCTCTTCTCAAATTGGGAAGAAGCAACAGCCTCTCAAAAAACTCGCAGGCCTACACTCCCACACAAGGAGCCCAGCCACAGGGAGACTGCTTGCTTTCTCCAACTCCGCCGGAAGAGATCTCCCCTCCAACTTCCTCCCCCCTTCTGTTTATATTTCTGCTTATGTAAAGAATAGAATGGAATACTGGGATATGGGTAATTCCTTAGTTTCGACCTGGTTGCCAGGAAGAGGCCTAAACCAAACCACTACAAACAGGATGATAATGCAAAACAAACAAAAAACCCCAAAACAACTTTTTCATTTGTTAAAGTAAGCGGTTTGTTAACAGTTGCTTTCCTGTGCACTGTTTTAATCTTGTCCTATTATAAGGAATAGTTATCTCATTATTAACCGCTAAAACCCAATTTTTCTAATTTATTAAACCCAGCAAAAATATTCCAGATTTGCACTGCATTTTATAAAATTACTTTCTTGTTTATGTCACTGACTTTTCAATAGTTTAACTGCTCCCATTAACAATGAAGCATTTATAGTTGTTAGAGATCTGACAAAAAAAAAATCCCACCTTTTTGTTACTCAGCTTCTTTTTTCCATAATGGTTCAATATTTCAAACTTGAAGGCATTGGAAGCCATGCAGTACAGTGTGTATTTTAAAAATAGTTTGTATATGCCAGCCACCAGCATTAAACTATATATCAATCAAATAAAATCTAAAATGTGTTAACAGTTCTATAAGACAATCTACGAACATGTAACAATTTTATTGTGATGCTTGCAAAACACGTAGCATTTTTTGTGTTGCCATGCTGTTTTTTCATTATTGAAGCTGATAACCTTGAACAGTATAGCTGCACTAAACACATTATATGTCATTTCCCCTCCATAACTTCATCCAGTATTTAATGCTGCTCTTTGCAATATTGCCAACATTACCAATGTCATCATATTTTTATGTAAGTTATCCTGACAGATAATAACCTCAATTAAGCCAACAGGAAAACATGAGAAGAACGTCATGTAGATTAAATAACCATCGTGAGTGGGTGAGCATCCCATGCCTAAATCAGAAGTTTCTGCTGGTTCTGACAGAATCAAGCATGACAGTATTCCTGTCAATAAATATAACAAGTCCAATATATTGGCAGGTCTCCTTTGCAGGATGCAGTATACAGGATCAAAATGCATAAGCATAAGCTCAGTATTGTGACTCAAGTGGTGTCTGCTATCATCTGAAAGAGGATTGAAAAAATCCATTGGCAATAAATTATGAAAGGGAAACCAGAAAAAATCTTCAAAAATTATTAGAAGTTTATACCATATAAAGATTTACAACTCATATTTTCTTTTTAAAAAAATTCTATCTATTGTTCCAAGATTATCCTTGTTTACACTTCATATCTTCTTTTTAAAAATGTGTGTGCTTATAGCTGTGATACATATAAATAATCTTTTCAAAATATCATCAAGTTCTTGGCCTCCATCATCTCTCGGGGTCTTACATCTCCCCTTCTTTAAATAACAATCATTCTTCTTGCACTGACATAATGGAAAAAAGGTATCTGACAGCTTTCAGTATCACTATTTTTAACACATTTTGAACACTTCTAAATCTTTAAATGTTACCAGAACTTGAATTTTACCAGGCAACGCATACAGAAATATGCTTGAATTTGTTTCTTTGGGTTTTTTTGTTTTGGTGGGGTTTTTATGGTTTGGTTTGGTTTGGTTTGGTTTTTTGTTGGGTTTTTTTGGGGGGATTTTTGTGAACTCTGAATAAGTCTTCATTCTTGCAAGTGTGACATACTAAACAAGGTCTTTAATATCTATCTGCTGGGCACCTGGCCACTTTACTTCTTTCACTGCAATTACAGTTTCAGCGAGTTTTTGACACAACTATGCAAGCATACTTCTCTCTGGCATAGAGTAGAGTATTACATAGGGTAAATTATTATTAATGATCAGGACTTAAGTAGCTCTTCAAAATCCTTCATGCATATTAACTGATTAATACACAGCACTTGCATTGGAAGTGAAATGCCTTCATAGTAAAGTCACAATGTACTACTAGAAAGTTGTGTTGTAGTTACATAGAGCTTTCTTTATTATTCTTTATTTTATATGAGCGTGTGTTTTTCCAAACACCAAACTCCTACCAACTTTAAATAGGGTCCAAATTTTTCACGAGGATTCCTTATGACATTAAATCTAAAAAAACCACTTTAATATCTTTCTGTCTATTTATCACAAATCTCAGCCAGAAGACATATTGATCAGATTTTCCTGGAGAATCTAACACCTGACAACTGGATGGCTCGACGTATTTCTCTAATTTTTATACGCCTCCAAACCCAAAACATTCTGTCTTCTTACTTAAGATGCAATAAAATTCTCTGTCTTTTTTCTATAATAATAGATGACATTTGCAACCTAAGTGAAAAATGCAAAAGTCTTATACACATGTCCATAAGCATATAACAGCTGTAAAGCTGATGATTAAAAAAAAATAGCATTACAATTGAAAAGTCAAACTTTCCAAACCTAAGTAATGACAGTTTGCCTAAACATTCATAAGAGAGGTCTCCATTATATATCCGGTATAGCAAAACCTTATTTTAAGATAGTGCAATATTTTTCTGTAAAACTGGAAGCTTAATCCCCAAGATGGCGTAATGAGCAGGTATTTTTTATTTTGTCTTTCCTTATTGCTCTTCATGGCATCCTGTGTTCTGTTTGTTGCATGCCATTAAAATCCTTTACAGTAGAAGACATCCATTTGCTCTCAGCCTTTAACACAACTGTCATATTTGAAAATTTTTTAATGCTTATACCCTTTCATCCCAATATTGTGAGCTAAACAATAAGAATTAGTAGTGAAGATAAGGAACTGAGACAGTAAGAGATAAAAATGCTCATTAATTTTGCTAGAAAAGTCCTGGATGTTTAGAATGATGAAGCTCTATTCAGGTCTATATATATTTAAAGATCATTTACCAACAATTTTGCAGAAAACTCATTCAGATGTAAAAAGTTTAATAGAGGTCTTTAGCAATACAAAGGAAGTCTATGGCATAACCAAGAAAGACTTTGACCTACTGTTTGAGACAACATTTAATAGTATTAGTCACAGGGCAGGCTTTGCGCAGGCCTTGACCACGCCTGTTTTATATCCATCAACTTCTGTAACAAATGACACAAGATTGTACAGGCAAGAGCATTGTTCCTTACGCAGGTTTGATTTCTAGCCTACACACTGAATGGAAGCCTGAGGGAAAGCTACTGTAAAGACTTTTCAGAAATCTCAGTTATGATAAGTGTATTTGAAAATTATGTCCTAGACCACTGAAGGTTATCTGACAACACTGCTGTGGTTCTGTTAGCGAATTTGACAGACGTGGTGTGAAATGTTTCATTTACAATAACTGTTATGCTAGCGTTAAATGAAAAGCACTACTATTAGAATTGATTTTACAGCACACTGCACTAGCAATCAAACTTATGCAACTAACTAATTCAATTTACTTAAAAACATATTTCTAACAGATCTGTAATGTAACTTCACATAAACATACATGCAATACAGTAAGACGGATTATTTGTCAGAACAAAGCAAAAGTTTATGACCATGTTACTGAATATGTAGTTTTCTTTAACAGCCCTGCACCCTTTAAAATATATTTTTTTTAAATATATACAGTTGCTTGCACTTAAGAAGAAAATAAAATTTAAAAAAAAAAAGGAGGAGAGGGAATCATTTATGTATTTATGTGTGTTTGGTTTCAACAATGAATTTCAGGCACTTCATGACATGATTGACTGATAGTATGGAATGCCTTTACATCTGTTTCTGCTTTCATAAAAAGGATGTGAAGAAGAATTTAAAATAAAAATGAATCTAATCAGATAAGCTTTTCTGGTTTTCTTTTTTATATTTCAGCCAAGTACCAAATGAAACTGCTTCAATGGTCTGAGATCACATCCCTGCCATAGAGTTGAGAGATTGGGTAAAAATTCACTCCAGTAGCTTGACTCTAGTAATTACTTGCTTCAAATCCTGCAATACTGTACATGAGAAATAAAACACAACAACAAAAAACAAATCTGTTGTTTCCTAGAAACTATTGTCAAACTGTTTTTAAACATGCAAATAAAATTCCATGCAATAGCAAGCACAGTGTTCTGTTTTTTTTTAATTAAAGCAAATAATAACATTTCTGGAAGGAGGAATTTTATAAGATAAATTTACATATATAATACAAAAGCTTTTGGCAAAAATGGACATTTTTGGAATGTAATATGTGTGTGTATGTGAATTTTATAAAAACTCATCTAAGTGAATCTTGAAAGTAGGGCTATATGTCAAGCAAAAGCTTATGAAAACAGCTTCTCTCAAGAGATTTTTGATACATTGAAACTGGCACTTGGAATCAGTTCGGTTAACTTCAGACACTAATTTGACTTGGACATACAACCAGATAAGTGAGTTTGAATATGAGAAATTTCGTTGTAAGCCACTCCTACCCTACTGGAACTCCAATATATTTTTTTTCAGTTTTATCTTTTCTTATGTCATGAGACAGCTCCAATTTTACACAAGTTTAACACGCAGCTATGTCATATATACATAGAGTATAAGAAAGACCACATAAATAAGTATCAGACATATATTTTCATCTTTGATTTATGAAAAAAACTTGAAGAAAAAAGAACGAGGTGTTTCAGCCTATTTATAACAGACAGAACTAAAGACTCTGCTAGGTTAAATTCATTTAACCACATACTTGTCATTGTATGTAAGTTTTTATGACTTTACCTGATCACCAGGGATGAAATTTCCCTTGCCAAAACTATTTCTTAAGTTTTACATCTTATGCAAAGTTTAGCAGAAAGAAAGGTGGTTGTTTAGAGAATTAAGACACTTGCCAAAGCTAATAAGAAAATTGTCACTTTTTTGGAGCTCTAGCATTTTTCTAGTTCTGTATGAAGGAAGGAAAATTTAGTGAAACAAAAATTTGGGACAAAGGTATTTTCCATCTTCTTAAGAAGCCACTTAATATTCCTGGAAAATCCCTGTTTAAGTACTCTTTATACAGAAGGACAAAAATCTCAATTTTCCACACATTCTTCCTCTCTTGAACATCAATCAGAGAACTACAAAGAATTTTCCTTCTATTTCTAGGATTTATTTTGGTACTAAGAGTTGGAAAGGAGACTGGGAATCATCCCTAAGATCCTCCATAACCCTATCTCAATGAGTAGACAGCCCAGCAAAGTATATTCTGAAAGAATTCACTTGTTTTCATAAGACCTTTTATTTCATAGATGATTATAAAGACAGAAATATCTCAAGTGGTAGCTTAAAAATCATAACAGTACAGTAGTACATTAGATATTAATCCTAAATATCATAGTTAACTTGATTTATATATATGTGTGTGTGTGTGTGTAATTTCAGTTGGAAAATGTATTTCTTCTGTCCATCAGAACTCACATGACTTTTGGTAAGTAGAAGCGTGGCACTTTTCACAGTTCAAAACTTAGGAGATAATATGAAGATACATATGTTAAACATCTGTCATAAACCTTTTTCCATAATTACTTGCACTGCATTTTTAAGGGAGCACAGATAGTCAGCAAGTGGGACTACAGTGAATATTGCACAATGAAGCAGAAATCTGTCAGTATCTAAGGAGCTGAAGAACACCAGGCCTACTGACAGCTGAATATCCTCATGCCTCTAAATTGTACTCTCTCTTCAAAGGTGTTCCTCAAGTTTTTGAGTGACTTACAAGAAGTTAAAAATCAGAATTACCTTCTTCCTATTGCAAAAGTAGAATTTAGCCCATATATTATATTCAATGCCATAAAAAGTTCAAGGACCTCAGCTATTGCCTTTGGATGAAGTGAGAGGCCAAACTCAGAAAAATCACCCCATCAGATCCCTTTCCTACTTCCATGTTTTAGAGTCTCTATTACCTGCTTAGGGTATTGGTAGTGGCCAGAAATTACAGTAAAGAGGAGGGAAGGAGGAAAATAACAGATCTACAAATATAGGTGATCACAGGTGACTTAAAATGTGTATGATAATTTAAAAATCAATCTACAAAGACATTCTTAAAATTCTGTATGTGTGCACCATCAGAGATTCTTGTTTAGCAAAGATAATTTACAAATGAATAGCAGAACAATCACCACTTGTATTTCCTCTACGGTTTCTGCATTTTTCCCCGCAATGTGTTTGCTATTATGCGCAATATTTTTCTTACTGTTTTTACAGCAGATTATTAATTTTCTAATTATTAAACACAATTTACAGTAAGGCCTTCAGAAAAGCTCATGAGTCAGCTTTTTGTGTTGTTGAATTCATAATGTTAAAAATTTGCCACATAGGTTAGTGGTATTTATAATATCCCCAAATCATCTTTAACAGTCAGTTTTCCTAACAGAAGTCATAGCTTTTTTTTTTCCATTTTACATGATCTCTTCAGAAGAAAATGTAAACACTTGGTTTGTACTGGGTCCAGTTTTGGCCAGAGACATTGTAGATGCCCCATCCCTGGAAACACCCAAGGTCAGGTTGGATGGGACTCTGAGCAATCTGATCTAGTGGAAGATGTTCCTGTTCATTGCAGGGGAGTTGGACTAGACGACCTTTAAATGTTTATTCTAAGCCCAATCCTCTATAATTCTATGATTTTACACTACATGAGTTATATGGCTTGCTTCTAGAGCTAATTTACAAGTAAAGCTGACAAATTATGAATCCTTTATGAAAAACATATAACTAAAATTATATCAGTGCCAGTTATGGGATAAAATAAGCCCAGCAAGCTACAGCTCATAGAATATAACTCACTCTCTTAGAAGCCTGCAGGATCTATCCATGGGGTCAATAGTTTATTTAGCTGCATCCCTACTTTCTGTCTCAAATTTGAATATGCTAATTATGTTTCAAATAAGATGCAGTACAAGCTGCTCACAGTGTATGACGTCAGAACGCACAACACATACATGCACGGAACAACAAATATTTTCTTTCGAAGGATACGTATCAGTGCTGCCTGCCCCAGCACGCCTGAGTGGTTTCTTACAGGTGCTGTCTCTATCTGCAGACATGTCTGTTAGATGGTTAAATCTGCACGCAGGTCACAATAAATAGTTTTCAGTCTCAATAGTTTCAATGGAAACACTTGCAGCTGTAGCAGTTACAGTTTGATACTGAAAAAATGTAGATGTTTTCTTAAAAGATAAGTACTCTATTTGTCGTTCCTTCTATATCTTCTGATTCCTTAAATGATCATAAGATTCCTTAAGGGTTTGCAGATGTATTTCATAGAGTTTAGGCAAAACAAAAGCTGACACTTCCCTGCACAGTCTAAGAAATGGTTTCAAGGGTATGTTAGCAATATCAAGCAGTGATGCATCATATTGGTGTTAAACTTACTAAAAAAATTGTTCTGTTATCACTGTACCATTGGCTGTGTTTATGCTCTGAGAACACCACAGTCATCATTGAAAGCAAACATACATCGTTAACTACCCTTTGAGGCCTGAAGTTTGCGAGAAAGCAGCAAACTGTTTTGACCCCTGGGATCAGATAGCAAAGACATAATGCCAAGAATTGATCAAGAATTCAATTTAAATAGAAGAAGATTTTGCTTATCAGTGCAAATTCTCACAATTTGTATAATTTTTTTTCCCCTTTTTTGTGTGCGTGCAAGAGGGGAAGAGAGTAGAGGTGGTTTTTTTGCTTTCAAACTGACAGCATTTTTCCTTCTCTATGTTTGATACACAAAGAAATGTGAACTATGCAACCTCCTCTGTGCATAGTTTTATCCTTTGTGCGGGTTACATTCATGAGATCTAGCATTGTAACTCTAGTAGAACATGATATGTTATTCATCTGAGATTCTTGAAATCAAGTTGTTTACACTTCTCTTGTGCACTTGTAGTCTCAGTCCATAGCTCTGTTTATACTGTTCCTGCCAAGCTGAAAGCAATTCTGTCACTGCACCATAGGTTTCTACATAAGATTTAGCATTGCACTGAGTTGAGTCAATGGCATTGGCAAGCAGCCAGATTTCATTACCAGTTCAGGTTTTCTGGCATTTAGCTAGTGTCCAGGTCAGGTTGCTATAAAATATATAGTAAAGTAAAGCTGTATCTTGTTTTCAAATTTGGTTTATTAAAGCTATTATTTGCCCAGAGCGTTAGGTGAATATAAACACTCTGACTAAATTCATTGCCTGTGTGATAGAGTTGTAAAAGCCTGATTTAGATGCCTAAGGATCACATATGGATTTTCACATCTTTGATAAAACTAAAAAATTAAAATTCTTAAAATGGAGAAAATCAGGATCCTTTTCCAAGTCTCCTAACAATTGATTCACCCTCTGTAGAATAAAAAGTTGCAAGGAACTTATAGTCTAGATTTAACTTTGTTAAAAGTTAAGCAATTATCACTGACTCTGATGGTACGCTTTCTGTTATATGTTAACTGTGTAAAAGCTTGTTCCTTAAAGTTAATAATGCATATTCATTTCTACATTTTATTAATTCATACTGATTATACTAGCAGTTTCCACTTTAGCTTTTCTTTTCCTTGACATTTCAGTCTATCTAAAAGCTTTGACATTTCTCCTAGAAAATGAAAAAGAAATGCTACCACAGCTCCCCTTACTGTCTCTTACGCTGATATTTGGAAGATTTTGTTCAAATGTCTGCCACAGATGAAGTTTTAAGCTTCTCGAAGCAGTTTGAAGCATATTTTAAGCATCTTTAAGAAGTTTAAGAGGTAAAAAGAAAGTTCTGAAAGAATTTTGAAGTCTTTAAAATAGAGCAAACTGGTAAGAAACTGAGCATGTGTTGCATCAAACCATGCTGGAGAGAGAACCAGATATTTTCTTAATCTCTGATGTATGCCAAATCAATTAATGCAGCCAGTGTGGTACAAAGTGTTCATAGGCATGTAACAGTAACCTTTCAACTGTTCTTGGGCTGGTTGCCTCACATTACTTTGGCTCCTATGCTGACCATAGCTCTCTTGTGGGAAATCACAAAATGCATATTGGGCAAAGTACAGTTTGAAGTACAGAGCAGCCTGTCTCAGGAAATGGAGAGGACAAGGGGAAATAGAACAGGTCACCTAATTCTCTTTTTTTTTTTTTTAAATCATGCTCACCTCTCCCCTTTTACCAACTTCTGCTTTTATTCCAAATGCTATATCTTTTTAGAAAAAAAAATTTCATACACAGAAGCACACTTACAGAGCACAAGACACAACTGGCATAAGGAAAAAAATCACTTAGGGGAAGAAAAAAAGAATCTTTAAATGCTATCTTTAAATACTATTTCATTATACATCCCTGTTGATAAATAGCTGAACTGAAAGTTCCTGGTGTATAGTGTTGCCAAAAGGGAATCCTATTGTGCTCTTTCTAATCAAGCTTGGTTTCAGTTCATGAATTATGTGTCCTGCAAGTGTGATGTATGTCCAAATTGTTTACACATAAACATACCTACCAGCAAAGTACCCATCACAAACCAGGTTAGAAACTGCTGAAAACATGACAACTGGAGTGGTGGCAACAAGGCTGACACTGCTATGGGTTGGGTAGTAGGGTGGTAGCTGAGTGTCACAACAAGAAATAAACATGCTGCCATGACCAGCAGTTATCATCAATATCAATAATTGAAACTTTAGACATTTCTTCCCCTTATTGGCTGACTGCTCCCTTGTGCTTCCAAAATACTTGGAATTAACAGTGCTGAGATGTAAATTGTTTCTTACTGTTTAAGGGATGACCTAAATCACGCACTACTTCTTGGTTGAGTTTTGTTGCCTAAACATGGGTCTTTAGTTTAATTTCAGATGTTCTGGAGTATTTGCAACTGTCAGTTTAGAAAACACAGATCCCTATTTCTGTGACTAACCCAATACAGTGATATTTTAAAATATTTCAAGTGGCACTATACAGAGGTGGTAATATCAAGCCCTCTACTTCCAAAACTGAATACAAATTTCTTAAACTGAAGCTTATCATCAGAGCACCATCTGTCATCTTGAGACACCCAGAAGAATTTACACACTTCTGAATGGGCCACGTGAGATGACTCCCACCAAATGCTGTTGCTTCGTTGCAGTACGTAGAGCTCCATCTCTAGCCAGAGCATCAGAAATTAGTGGAGAGGTCCCACAAGAAACATACATCCATGTTCTGTGCTGTCTTAGACACAACATAGGTTGGCAAAAGAGATACACAAAGGCCCAGATCTCTGTTCATTGTGATTAGGAATAAATCTGGTTTTGCAATATATTTACATAAGTGTGTTAAAAGTGAAGAGATAAACTTGAAGAAGATAGGAATCTTATAGCTTTAACACATGTAGAAACACTGGTTTACATACCAAAATTAATTCAAGACACATGCTTAAAATTATAATTTCAGTTTGCCAAAACTTTTATGTCTGGTCTAATTGTTCACAAGGATTCTCTCTGTAAAACAGAACAGGAAAAACAGAATACATCTGTATGTCCAGAAATCAATCTATCTCATTGAGACACACTCTATCTGAGAAAAATTACCATCTGAAAATTCTTATTTTTAATCTCTTAGTTATAGAGGAAACCTAAACAAGTTATGTAGATTAGACATCAAAATTGTAGAGAGTTGAAGATAAATGAATAAAACTGCTCCTCTGTTTTATCCAGGCAAGCCTTGCTCCAGCCAAGCATTAAATAAAAATCCTGCCTCTAACACATTTATTAAAAGGGAGAGAATGAATACGTTAAATGCTGCTAGAAGCTTTTAATACAGTATGTGACTGTGTGGATGAATTGGTCAGTGAGTGATAGGGGAATATTCTCCTTTGGAGTCAAAACATGATCATCTTTCAAGGTATTGTCATTTCTCTACTGTAAATATCTGAATTGTTTTTATTAAAATAAGGGCATGGCAAGCCCTGTTTCGAATGTATGACAAAATAACACCTATAAATTTTGAAAGTCAGAGGCATACATCTTGAATTCACTTTGTGCCTTGTAAAACTATTAACAATTATGGGAAGGAGGAAAAGAAACCAATTCAGTCAAAATAAAATTCAAACTTATACAGAATCAAAAAAAAGGTCTATTTATAGGCTCAAAGACTCCATAAGAATTACATCTTTTCTGGCATATCAGTTTAGAGGCATTTAAACTATGTTAAACCCTAGAGCACAGATGCCATATTGTGTCTGTCTTTAAAGCCATTGAGGGGAAACTCAGTGGCCCACAAGCAGATCCACATCCTGGAGGAGCAGCTGGAGACTAAACATGATTGCTTCTCAACCCCGTTTCACTACATCTGTCAAAAAGATGTAACTACATCCTATTTGAGTAAGAGTCCTAAAGAATTTTTATTTCTGTTTACTGATAATCTAAACTCTAATTCCAATCATACTATAACATGAGGAAAAATAAAACTTGGGACAGTCTATTTTCCTCTATAAACTTCTTTCTGGAAAGGCATGAACAAAAATATAAAATTAATTTTCTCAATTCTTTGAAAGTGTTGTAATTTGTTTTACAACAGTTTAGAAAGAGATGGTTGAAACAGTTATAAACCACAGTTCAGTTTACAATTCTACAGTTATTTCTCGTCACCAGTGATGGAGATTGTTATCTGGAAAGCAACGTCTGTACATTGCACACTGTCAAAGGGTGTTGTGAAACCAGAATGTAAATAGACCTTATAAGGAGGCTGTAAAGAGTCTTCAGATTGAATGAAAATAAAGGCTTATAATACTATTGGAATGGCTGAAAACTCCTGCCTATCCAAAACGAACTCCTCTAACATGAGGATGCTGTGGGCAAAGGAATAATATTTGCATCAATTTTAACAATGGCATAAGATCCTCAGACACCTCTGTGACATCACCCTGCATGAATGCAGTGAGATTAAAATGCAGTGTTACAGAAACCAGGCAGGAATAGTAAAACTTTACTGTAGAAAAGGAATATTTCCTCAAACTTAAAACTAAAATTCTTTTGCCCCAGTCCTAGCAGCGTGGATCTTTTAACAAGAAAAGACATTTACCTCTTAAAAACCCCCAAACCCTCCCAGGCTAGGGGAAAGGAAATGTTTGATTTCTGCAATCAGATTAGAGTGATAGAAATCTACAACATGAAGACATGATTCTGAGGAGACCACAGATTAGACAGTAAAAACCAAGCTTAAGTGAGACATTACAGATTTCTTACTTTAGATCTATTTCTCCAAGTGCTGTTTATTTTGGCAAATCATTCATATTTTGAATAGACTTTATCTGAACCATTACATAAAAGTATTACCTACAGACTTCTGAACCAATTCTTTTGCTGATGCTTAGTGTTTTGGTTAAAAAGAGGGTAAAATTCAGAGGCTAACCTCATTTTAATGATAAAACTGAATCAAAACAAAATAAAATACCCAGAAACAGTAGTAGAGGTCCAACACTTGAAATAGGCAAAAGACCATTTGAAAAAAAGGCACATCGAGAACTAGGTGTCACAGAGACATAATAAAACACAAAATATGAAAAAGCACAGATAAAGAAAATTAATTTCTCATGAAGTTTTAGGGGATTTTCTAGGGAAAAACTTTAAAGGTTCAATAAATCATAGGTATTTGTATGCTTATTGAACTCATTTGCTAAACCTGATGAAAATTTTTACAGTATTTGTAACAGGCTGAAGGTCATCCAGGAGATAACATCTTTCTCTGTATAGTGTCAAACTATTCCTTGGAATATCATAGGCATAAGTAGGGTATAAATGGATTTTAAAAAATAAATACTTTCTTAAACAACAGCAATCATAAACTACATGGCAATTTGACCATTAGACTGGAAGAATGGACAGATCATTTTTTGCCTACTCTGTAAACCTAAGAAAGCTTGGTTTAGTGCTCTTCCTGTGACACAAAAACAAAACACCATGCCTGTAGCTAGAATGGAAGAAAGAAGATAAAAGGAACATCATCCTTTGTACAAGGCACATGGACTATATTTGCGTTGCCTTTTCATTCAGGTTCTACTCAGACTCCCCTCTTGCCCACATTATATGGGCACAGCTTGCACGAAGGTGCAGACCCAAGGAAACCTCAGGACACCCTATGTCCTGACTTACAGTGTAAACAGACCTTGTACAACTAACACATTCCATGCCATCTGTCTTTGCTGCTTTGTATGCTGTGTGCCCAACATCAGGCAGACCCACCTACTCTGCAGTTTCCCCAGGAGACCCAGTGTCAATGCATGAGCAATTGCTCTTGAGATTTGAAATCAATATTAGTTTTGCTCATTTTTAGCAGGAGGTATGTTTCATTAATTTACGACTGTTTACCCTCTACTAAACTAGCTGTGTGGACCTCAGTCACAGACTGCTCCAGGGGGTGCACTACTCCTTTTGTGCAGTTATAGGCAATGTCAAGTAGTAGTGCATAGCTAGGCAATGGAACAAAAACATTTCTCTTAGAAACTGAGAAAAGGCTGTATTCAGACTGAGAAATGACACTTTGCTTTGACAAATCATATTAGCTCAGAATAGCTGTTGGAAGGACCGAATGTTTCCAAGAATGAAACTTTAATTTACGAATTCAAAGCATAAGAAACTATTCTATCTTCAAGAAAAGCTACAAATAAATCAATGGAATTATCCACAGAAAATTGAAACTAAACACTTGCAATCTTGCATGCCAGTATTCCTTCACAGTGAATCTCCAACTGAAGCCTCGATCTGTATGTATAAACACACACATATGTATATTCAAATGACAAAACCAGAGAGGGAGACCAAGTAGAATAACAGAACAATAGGTCAGATTGTTCATTAAGCTACTTTACCCTGACATTACATCAAATCTGGCTGAAGGCAGCCTATTCAGCTTCAAGAGAACTATTGAGTCAGTATTTTAGATCTTTTACTTTTTCAGGAAGCAGAGGTAGGAAGGAAATCCATATGGGAACTTTAACTGCAAAATTCAGAAATAGTTGACATTTGTAAAACTGACCCAAAAGTGCAAAACAAAACACATGTAGAGTCTATTAATAATGAAATTACATTCAAGAGCAAAAGGTTTCTATGGAAACCAAGCAAGTAAGACTCATGCAATAGAAATACTTATTCTGGTTTTATAAGGAGCACTGGAGTATCACATGGAATTCTGTTTTCATATAATGTGTCTGCTGAAAAGATTATTTATACATGATTAAATCCCAACCACAGTTTTGTGATATTTTGGTACAAGGAGCCAGTACAGTAATTATAGTGAATGTACATGAATAAATGTAGAGTTCAAACAGGCAAGAAAGATATGTAACATCTTTGCATAATTAAAATTGTGCATAATTTTATTTTTGCAATTGAAATGTGATTAAGATGATATGATGTACTAACTCCAGATTAGCATACAATGCTAAAAGCAAGAAAATTAGCCAAGAACATATTAGAACTGGTGTAGCCATGTACCAACTCAAAAACCCAAGCTTTCTCAGGACATATACTATTCTATACTTCAACTATTATGTGAAGATGACTTAGGTACACGTAGATATGAGGTAGAACAACAATTAAGTCTTCACATAGTGTTAGCTTTAAGGAATAGATTTTACTTCTTTCAGAAGGATAAAAAAAATAATTTTAAAGTCATCTTCAAAAAATGAGGAGGTGTGAGTGAGGACATCTGATGATAAATCCCTCTCATGAACACCAATTTCTTCATAACAGAGCACTTGAAAGGTTTGAGAGTTGAATTTAAAAGATGTTGCATGTTTATGCTGCTTATGTCTTCCTGTAAATGGTGAGAGCATAGTGTCATATTCCAGTATATCTCTGTCTTCTTAAGGATTTTCTCCCCCCTTCTGTCACTATTTTCCCTTTAACCTTTTCTTCTCTTTATTTCTTCCTTAAACAGATAAAAACAAGGGGGAAAAGTGTTCTATATTTTTCTAAAACAGTATGATTCTTCTTGTAGTGAGTAGTTTCCAGTTTCAGAGCACTAGAATCAAGGAACTGTGCTTAGCTGAATTTAATTTAGGCCACTCAAACAGGAGTTGTAAAGGAGAACTGACGCCTTTCCTTCACCTGTGTTCTGAGAAAGAAGTGGTAGTAAGTTAATTCATCCTATCTGAAGTATAGCCATTCTTTTCTATATTTTGAAAGTCAGAGGATTATAATCAAGGTTTCTTCTTTCATTCTCCTTTTGCCTAACTGTCAGTTTGCAGTAGCATGTGTTAGATGAACATACCTTTTTCTTTTCTCTTTTGAGTGCTGCAGTGTAGCCCTTATTTAGCTGAGGATAGCTTTGAAATGTTATTACAGCCTTTTCTCACAGCAAAAAATCTTCATATTAAAGCTTGCCAGCGTGTGAATATAACAAAAAAAGGACACTAATAACAGGAGTTGTAATTTAAACCCTACCACAAAAGAAAAAACAGTCAACCAAACAAAAAAAAGCAAAAGAGTACTTGTGTTTTGGAACACACAGCTGTGTGTCTGTCAGCTCCTACTTTTGTTTTCAGGTGAAAGTATAGATAGAAAAAGAAGAAGAGGATGGATGTGGCAGAAGGGTGGATCCAGGTGTCCTGAGTCTTATCAAAAAGATAAGAAAAGAGCAGAGTTGCAGTCTAACCTTATTAAGTAGGTTAGTGCTGTATTTCAGCCCATGGAGGGCTTTCTTAATTCTGACAAGTGTAGCACGTCTGTCAGTCTTTTCAAGTTCCCTTGAAGCCTCATCTAACAGCTGTTTTCTTCTGGCACCACCTTCTGTCCTCCACTCTCACATTCCTCTATTTCTTTTTTAGGTTGCCTTCTGGTCTTAGAATTTCAGCCAAATCACCTCCTCTTGGTAAAGGTAGATCAGAAACTGATGATTTCAGAAAATTATTTTAATCTGAGGGTATATGCTTGTATAAATTAGCTTCTTAAAAAAAGTACTTCAAGACTTAAATATCACTATCCCTGTGACAAATATGGAATAAAAGATACACATGATACTTTAAACTGAGAGAGAAATGGACTCTCTGTCATAAATATTTTACAGCTTGTATGAATAAGAATCCAGCATACAACCCCAGGAATTAAAAGATAGATTTAAAAAGTATTAGAGCTTTAACAGTAAAGGACAAGAAAACAATTATTTAGATATATATATCTCAACAATGGCTTCCACTGATTTTACTCATTACCTATTCATTATAAAAGATTCTGTAAAAGATGCTAAATTGTATTTATTTTATTTTGTCCTAAAATCTTGCAATAAAACTCACTGTCAACTCTTACTTTAATTCTGCATAGAAAGAGAAACAACATAATAGGTGTTCAAATTTCTAACATTACACACTTAACACTTCAAGAAAACTACTTTCTCTGTGAAGTTAGAACATTATTTCCATATATTCCAGCATGGAAAGGGCCCTTTAAGTTTTAATAAATAAATTCATAGGAATCCACGATCCATAACATCCATAGCTTTCCATGCTGCTGGAAAGCTAAACTGGTCAAGAGGCTAGATGTGTCAAGTAAATTAAATTATTCACCAACTTCCACATAAATAAAAGCCTACATCTCTTACAAGGCAGTCATTTAAGTGAGCCTGGAAAGAGAGGTGAGATACAAGAACGAGAGCAATGCATTTCCATAGAACATATGAAATATTTATCAGTATTTTTTCTTTTTTAAATCACTATCACGTCTATTTTGCTTAATATCCACCTGCCTTCTATGAAAACCCTGAATACACTCCATAGTGAATCATATCCAGCACTAAATATTTTTGTTATTTTCCTCACTAAATACATTCTATATGTGACAATACATAGCAGTTTTCTCAGTTTGAGGAATGCACTAAACCTTTCCAACCTTTCTTTGATTCCCTTGCAAGTTTTTGGGTTTTAGACTTTTTGCCTTTGACCACAGTCATATCCTCTTACTGTCAGGGATAATTTATGGATTTATTCCAAGCATCCATTAGTACTGCCGATTGTTCTTCTCCAGAAAGAACAGACAACCAGAAGCTCTTATGAATGACAGCAAAATATGCAGTAGTAGTAGTAGTATGACCAGTCTTCGCAAACGAAGATTTGGGAAAGGTCTTTACCCTTCGAGCCTGCGCAGTGGATATTTTAGGTGAGACACAGTGTGCTCTGAGCTGAGCCCACCCTTTAATCCTAAGGTTCATCTGCCGGGGCCAAGCGAGCTTGGACAGTGGTAGTGAGGTCTTCAGGACGTAGGTTTGTTTAGAGTGACCTTCTCTTAGATGGATGGCCTTACAGGGCTAACGAGCTCCATCTGCCCGGGGGACTTCCCTGACCAGGAATCGAACCCGCGCCGCGGCATGCACAATTCCAAGTAATGTGCAATGACACTGAAAAGACCTATATATCAAAAATAAAATCAACTTCAAGCTGCATAAAACAACTATCAGAATTTGTTTTAGGAGACATACAATGACCGTTCTTCTTCTTTCTAAATAAGATACATAGCTGAAATATAAAGAATAGAGGGTTCCCTCCAGAATTTCATTTCTCTCAATTAATTGATAAAAATTTCATTCGTTTTTCCCTGGATGAGAAGAACAATGCCTTTCCATGTTGTTTTGCATGTTGACTCCAACATATCAATGTCATTGAGTAAAGAACGTTAAGTTAGTCACAAAGAGATAGTGATTTGTATTCAACAACTTCAGATAAGTTGGTAGAGCCAACATGCTTGCTAACAATTCAATATACAGCACTTTGCTATTGATTGAAGCATTCATTACCTTGCTGGTTTTGTTACCAATAAGTCATGGTTATGCTTAATTGATGTTTCAGTATTTTTCCCTACAGCTGCAGATTCATGATTATAAGAAGAGGCTAACTGTCTTTCTCTTAAAATAGATAACACCTGAATTGATCCTCTACACTGACATCTCTACATTTAAAATTTGGCTCTGTTTCAAATTGTAGAAAGTCTCATTTAGACCATATGACTTGATTGTCATACTGTAATTAAGCAAATGGTAGGGAAGCATTTTATTAGACTAGTAACTGGCTCTACATTATTTTGAGAGTTTAGCAGGCCATTACATACAACATGGTAGAAACCAGTGTAGCGTAGAGAAAGGAGAGAGATAATAAAAGAAGAGAGAAGCCCTTTTAAAGTCTAGGCTCACGGAGATGGCAAGTACCAGCCTGTTCCTTCTCGTTTGTTCCTACACACCAGAAATCACCCTCTTTCTCCACTGCGTCTCTAAAGATAGTCCCACAGGGATGGCTAATTACTGTCTTGATATGCTAAAGCAAAGAAATTCTTCCTCCCCCAAATGTAAGAAGTTCAAATTCTTCACTTTGAGAGTTTTATACAAACATATTTGTTTTTTCTCCTTCCACAACGTTGCTCAGGAGACTTCAGCCAGAATAAGAGAAACACATTCACAATTAGTTTCCCTCCCGAACTGCCTTGGTACTCATTCACTCAATATCAACTCAGTTTAAAATCACCACACAATCATACATGGGTTTTGGCCTTTAACAGCAAAGTGAAAAAATGGACAGAAGTTCCAATGAAACTCTTTACAACAGCTTTGAAGTTTGGAGACACTGGCAGTTTTAGTAGGTCTGCCAAAGTCAAATATCCCATACATCTTCATAGGCCAGATCTACGTTGAGTTTTGTCCATGTCTTTGAAATACAAACTTTTTGCCATCATTATTCAAATAAAAAGCATAGTTATCCTTTCCTTTAGTCAGTTTGGTTATAAAAACAGTGAGGAAAATCAGAGCTTTTTAATAGCAGTACGGAAGTACAAACTTCGGAGAATATACCATGTCAAACAAAACAAGTATTTTCTGTCTACATTATCTCCTCTCCAACTTTTTGTATTTCCTGGACTGTTTCTATACCTATCATATTTTTGTTCTTCTTCATAGGATCAAACTAGTCTGAAGAAGGCTGGAAGTTCTTTAATTCTACAAACTCCTTTCATAGATAACTTATCAGAAGTAGAACTCCACTTGGTAGCAATGAGTGCCAACTTACAATTTTTAGGTGGGTGAGAACTCAGGAGAAGACCAAAAGCATCCCTCTAATATATTGATAACTCTGATTTCAGGAACTTCCTGAGTTGTTTACTCATATAACATGACAATTTCCCCAAGCTGAAAAGTGAAAGAAAGCAATTCCTTCCATATGTCAGCTTTTTAATAATCAATTAAGTTAACAAGAGCTCTGCCATCTGCACCTGATCCAGTGACAGAATAGCACTCCCAGAGGGGAAGCATCTTCAGTTTGCATTCACCTGAATCACAACTAATTAAGAAGATGAGCAGAGGAATCAAAGGGAATGAAAGAACAATCACAGTAAAGTCCCAGATGGAGGGAAGAAGTAGAGATGGAACTTTTCATGTTCAGCAGGAAAACATTCAACCTGAGGTGTTTCACTGTAGAGAAATAAAACTTCAAACTTTCAATAGTGGTAAAAGTAACTTCAGTTGGAATAAAAGGCCTCATTTACAAAGGTTGGCCATACACCAGCAGAATTCAGTTATTCAAATGTAATAACAAATTTAAGCTTGAAGATAATGTAACCCGTAAAGAATACATGAGAACAAAACGTTGATTCAAAGCTCAGAGAACCAGAGGCCAATTTGCCGCTCAGCTTTAGGGATTTACCCCACTGTAACTCTGCATGGTGGATATAGTATTGTCTGACTGATCTATTGTACTCTTCAGAATCAAAAAAAAAAAAAAAAGAAAAGAAAGTTCTTAAAAAATAAGTATGTCTGAATCCAGGTATAGAGGAGAGGAGTTACAGATGATGTCTCAGAAACCTCACTGACGGTTTCGTTCACTGCCCTGAGATGCCTTTTGACCTAACATCATTAGAAAAATAGTTGTGCATCTTAATTTTGCATGGATAATGAAGATATTAGAGTGTTGAGAAGCCACTGTTACAGCAAATATACATAAATTAAAGATGATTTCTCTTGAGTGCATTCTGCTGCAGTTAGATGCAACAGAATGAGCGAGTAGACATCAAGCAGAGGAGGTAGCTGCTAGCTGGCCACAGCAAGGTAGATTTGCAACAGCTGTGTCCTAAGTGGCTGAGTGAACTGAATACTTTGGGGAGCATGAGGGAGAATTAGATGCAAGAGCAGACACTGTAAAGCTACCTCTACATGTTATGTTAAAGCACTAGCACTTGCACATGCTCTACACTGGCTGATTGGAACTGACTGCCAGTCAACAGCCCCTGGCAAGCTTTTGGCATAGGCCAATTCACACTCTTCCAGATAGATGGTCACAATTCAGCATGTGAGTGGTTTATGAGCAGCCAGTACATTTTGGTGGTTGATATGATATACTACCATAGATGTAGGACATTCCCTTTATTCAGTCCTCAGAAACATACCTTGCCATATTGAACTCACTAGTATAGAATATGTATCAGATGTCCTTCTACTCTCTGTTTTGTGGATGTAACAGAATTCTTCAGGGAAAAAAACCTTTCCATACAAAACCCAAATATAAATTACTTTTAGCAGAAATAACTAGCACTATCAAAACAGATTTTTTTTTTCACATTATCCAGTTCTCTCTCCCAAAAGCACAGAAAACCATAAGGACAATCAAACACCCTTTTTGAAAACTTTCTGAACAGGACATAATCACCATGGCATCAGGAGCAGCAACTGGGCCTCTTGTGGTAACCACCAACCACAGCATTATAGGGTTGATGCTGGTTGTGCTTTTTAGTGAGAAAGTGCAGAATGATTGAAGGTCTTGCTTCAAATCCAGAGGGCCTTCAGGCTTTGATGTATGTGAGGTCAAATCAGAGCTAGCACACTTCAGCTGGATTTTGATCCATAATTGATTCACGTTTTGTACGTGTTCCTTACGCTGATGATCACTGCCTCTTGGCTGACGAGCAGTAGCTATGAGTGCCCTCTTAAAACAAGGCAAATGTCCTTCACCTCACCTAGTTATGTTCTGTTGCATTATGCCACATGAGAGGGAAAAGTACTCTTGTCAGGCTTTTACAAGAATAAGAAGTTACCTGCATACTGAGATACATTGTTCCTAATTTCCAGTGTGACAAAAATGAGATAGATGGTCAAAATGACTTAAAGGTGTAGATAACTTGACAGAAATTACAACCAAATAACATGTGGAGCTTTATTATGTTTTCTAAAAAGATATGGCTATAAAATACTCAGAGCTTACCTGTCTTTAGTCAGCTGACTTAAGGACAGAAAAAGACATCTTGGAGATAAAAACAAGCATCACCAAACAGTGGATATTCAGCAAGTTTTAAATATATATATTTATCCATGTAAAGGCCACACATACTTCCAAATTCTACTGTAACACAAACCAAGCAAAGACAACAAGGAAAGATCATTCTGATATTTTAAACTCTTACGGTGTCAAGGTAATATTTACTGGTTATTATCATATATACCACTGGCCTTCAAATAAGATTGCTCTAAGATGGGCAAACTGTTCAAGATATGTGTATTTATTGCAGATCACATCAACGATCCTCAAATTGGGATTAAAAACATGTAGCTCTATAACTTTTAAAATCTGCACTAAAGAATTTATGACATAAGCCTGCTGATAAGGAAAAAAACTCCCCATTTCCATAAATTTCTTTTTCAGCCCTAAACCATACATGAGGGTTTCTAACCTTAATTTTGTTTTTATTCCACCTACCATTCAAAGTATAACTGTATGTAGTTATAAATATTGTTTTTATCTGAGAAGTTATGGCCTCAGAGTTAAGAGATTGATCTGAATAGCAGACAGAATTCAATTCAAAACCAAACCAAACAAAAAAAACAACTCGAGAAAGTAAATTTCAAGAAAATTGCTCTACTGTTTAAACTCAATTAAATTCTTTTCTCTGAGCCTTCAATTATTTTTCAGGTAAAGTGAGTTCTTCGTTTAGATTAACAGGCAGATCTCAGCATGTATGAAACATGTTCCTGCTGGGGCAGCATCAACATGATTTTATTTATTGAAGATGAGGCCCAAAGGATTATTTATATACCTATACATGTTGCTACAATACAAAAGAGAGAATGGTTTTCCAATGTAATCTTTGTCCACATTCAAGATAGGACTTGGTAGAAGAGTATTGTCAGGTGAGTCTTTCCTAGACTGTTTTATCCTCTGGAATAGCTTGGGAAATTCCACATTAGCTATGAAAAATAGCAATCTGTTTTATTTTCCAGAGACAATAAATGTTAAATCTGAATTTAATTCTTCACTTGAGATAATTTACTTGTTCTATTTCAGTTCTATTAAGCTATTGGTGATAGCTTAATCTACCACCTACTTATAACCAAGGATTATTAGGAGTATAAATATATTAAATAAATCATCTTATTAATTTAGACCTGTTCAGAACTCTAAAGTAGGATGTTTTAGCATGAGACATGTTGTGGAAAGGGAACAAAAAATCCCAGTGATAATGTCTCCTTATTATAGAGCACAATGTTTTGGTGGGTAGGCAGGCTGGCCTTTGTAAACAGAGTAGTCTTGATCTGCTTTATTAACAGTTTTAAGATTTAGATCTGAACTGACAAGGAGATGAGGCAACTATGATGTAGAAACCTATGAGAGGTTCTAACATTGAAAAGTCATTTTACAGTCTTGCAAATCACAGCTAAGTAGAATCACAGATGCTTTTAGAAATAATTTCAACATTGACATATCCCATTCTTCCACCCCAAAAGAGAGATAACACAGATTTTATTATGCCAGGTTTAAAGGCAGCATACAGCTGCTGTGAGTAAATCCTGTCTGCTGAGAAAGCAAAGCCTGGAAGTCTCTCATGTAAACAGGCCTTAGTTTTCTTCTCTACATTCTGCAAAAATTCCATAGTCTTTTCATCTTTTACTATGTTAGAATATTAGCACCCCTTCATTTAATTCAAGGTTGAAGAGGTGGAAGTTTAGGCAACAGTGTATTGCCAGGGATCACTGTGGCTGTAACCTCGTTATTTTGCCATGCCTCATTAGCACACTTTGTGGCAGGAAGACAAGAATTTAAGATGCCTTATCTTCCTAAGTGTTTCCACTGTAAAGGTTCCTCAAACTGGAGTTGTTCACTGAGATGACAAGAAGTCATGGACAACACCTCAGCATCCGAGAGATTTTACAGTGCACTACAACATCTGTTCAGTAATCTTAAGGAATTCAGAGGTTCATTACTTGTCCTTGTAGTGTTATCTGCTACTGCCTTACCTCAGAAAGGCAGCAAACAAATGGATCACAAAAACAAAGCCAAATAGCTGACCTTTAGGACATGTGCTGCTAATTCCTTTTAGCTCAGTAAGTAATGGAAACATGTATGATTTAGTAGAGATTTTTTAGAGTTTGATTTGTGAAAATGTTTGAAATGGTTAGGAATGGAAGAGTAATAATAGAAGATGAGTCCATCACTGGCAAATAGTTGCAGATGTGAAATACAGGTTTCACACTCCAGAAATTCTCTGCCCAAGAAAACTCTTTGTACATCTTTATCAAAGACATTATCAATTTATAGAGCTAAAATAAGCAGTCATCCAGAAAATATTATAGGAACCATTGCTACTATTCTCCATGTGGTTGGGAATGCTGGACATTTAATATTAGTCTGCCTTATTTTCCACTATTATGATAGAATATGTTAAAGAGTCTTTTACTGTTTCAAAAGATAGAATGCATTTTGTCACTCTTTTTAAAGTCAGTTCATGAGGAGTTAAATTTATGAAGCACATTGTCTGTAAAAACAGAGATAGACAAGTATGAAATCACACTTCAGCCACAAGACCTAAATTCAGTGTGGAGAGACAGTGATAATTCTGATTATGAACTTAATAATCCTCTAAAATATTTTTTAAATGGCAGACAAATCAAAAGGATGTAATTTTAGCTTATCAGCAACCAACAGCAGCATGACAGCTAAATTTAGCTATATGAATGCTAGTCCTGCTGCAAGTTTATAGTGCTTAAAGTTAATCATAAGACCTTGCAGCTGTATAATGTGGAAAACTATTCCTCAGAGGAGAGCAACAAAAAATGTTCTTTTTAAACTGTTTTACAAATATTACAGGTTTTAAAATAAGATTTCACATACAGGCTTGTCATATGGAACCTGAATGATTGGCAGCTACACTTTTCTGGCCTTTCCTGTCATCCCAAAGGATGAGTACTCACGTTTTCCAAGATCATGAATTTCTAGCTAGCAAATGAGTCTATACTGAAACTAATTTCAAGTCACTTTAATGTACAAGTAACAATGCCCACTCAAGCATTCACGCACTTGTGATATCCATATCCCTCAATAAGGTCTTGATCTTAGGTTCCTTCAGCTGATAGGAGCTGTTTCACCACCTTTACTCTATTTGGTCAGAAATCCAAATCAATAAGAAGAAAGGAATAGGAAAACTTCTGTTAGTCATACATATCTAGGACAATTTTTGCATTTTTCTTATGCATAAAAAAAGATTCATAGAATTTAAGGGTAGTGTTTTATTCAGCTGAGTTTGTAAAGGAAAAACATCTATCTGACAACTGTGAGTGATCCAGGGTCCTCCCATGGTTACAGCAGCACAAGTCTGTCAGACATTATAAATCTAACAAACATCAGGAGAATTCTGTGATAGATTTTCATTCTTATACAGCAAATCACTGCAAGTAGCATATGATGAAACTTCATAAAGCACAGTATAAGCCCTGAAAGCTAGTACTTTTGTCGAAGGCAGTATCACAGGCAAAACAGACTTGACCTTAGGAAAACTGATTTATTTTATTGCCCATTAAAATATTTGGAAAGTGAGAAAGAGACAAAAAATAAATACCTTCCCCACCCCCTTTTTTTCACAGGCTCAGTTTCACTCCATCACTCTTAACTCTAGGTGATGAATAGGGGTTGTGCTCAGTCCATATCAGCTCCTCTCTGCTAATCCTTCCTGCTCACCTTTCCCCTGCTGCAGTGTGGGTCCTTCCCACAGGCTGCAGTCCTCCATGAACATCTCCAATGTGGATCCTCGAAAACTACTGGTCAGGCCTCCCCAGTGATGTAAATTACACAAATAAAAACTTATTCCCAATCAAATATGTTAGAGAGAAAAGCAAAGGAAAATTTAAAAAAAAAAATAGAAATCCTTATATTTAGTTGAATGGGTCAGCCTGACCTTGCAGAAAGTAGAGATGGGAGAGAAAACTTGATGACAAATATAGCTGAGAGAATGAAGGCATGGAAAATTAACTCAAAATTATGAGAAGTAGAAGGAGTAGGAAAGGAGGCAGTGGATGACATGAGCTAGCTGGGCACAGCATTCAGCTGAAGAACAACTTTTATTGAAGAGGTCTTCTGTGTGAAGAAGGAACTGGCAGCCAATCAAGGAAGTGTCAGTGACAAATTCATTCCCTTAGAGACACCAGCAAAGCAGTTCAGAGGAGAAAGAGTAATAGATCAGGGTGAAAAATACACTGATGCTGAATTTTAGTGTAGTCAAGTGTGCTCACGCAAATGGCTGCATGAGGAGTTCCAGCAAGTGCTTTATGTGAGATGAATGTTAGGTTTCTGCAATGAGTCCTCTTGCCTCCCTTCTCCTCTGCCTGTGCATGCGTCCCCTCCTTTTGCTTTCTTTTCTATTTGATATAATAACAAATTAAATGAAACTCAGTTCCTTTCCTTTTCTAAATAGTAAAAGATGTATTTCATTAATTTCTTACATTTCATACGAAAAGTAAGAAATTAATGCAATATTTTCAAACTAACACTCTCTGGTGTTTTTTCTTCTGGCTTGTCAATTTACACTACAACTTCAATTTCTTGGGTTAGGGTTAGCACTAAAGCTGAAAACCAATATTACATATATAATCAGTTATCTTCCTCTATCCCACAACAGTCACAGTCTTGCTCTTCTGAAACATTTCTGTGTAAACAGTATCTAATAATTATATTCTCCAAATGATAGAGTAGTTCTCTAGTAGAATTAATTAATGTGTACGTTGAATTCCTCTAACTCATACACAGCTTTCAGCAGAGAAGGAAAGGGCTTCAGGCTACTTTTAGGTAAGACTAGAAACAGAAGTGTTGTCTTATGTTATATGCTTTGACACATACATCCATGGCCATGTAAGCTGATTCCAAGGCTACAAAAATTAGCCATTTTAATCAAGTAACATTAATTTTTCAGACAACAAAAACAGCAAATATTAAAAGCTATTAAAAGTTATATTGTTTGACTGAAAAGATTAAATTTAAGAGAGCTTCAAAAAACTGGCATTCAGTACTGGTGTTCAGAAAAATGCACTTGACACGTTTCTCAGTCACAATTATGAAGAGAAAATCACATTTACATGTTCAGTATGCAATGAATTATATCTTTTATTACCCCCAAATGTTAGAAACTGCTATTGATGTTTATTCAGTGCAATTTTAATCTCTTTTTCATGGATTTTTTTTTTAATATGCTTTATATATATTTTGTAATGCCAGGTATTGCCTGAAGTGTCAAAATGTTCAGTAACTGTAATATGATGCCTGTCCTAAAAATTGTTTTGCAAATATTTTGAATTCTATTATGATATGCAAAATGTACATGCATAGCTGTTTAGTAACTATCTATTTTTATTGCTCTTTAACAACTAAGGAATATTGAAAATCTTAAAGCATTATAATATACATGCTATTATTGATATAGTCGAATTAAACTTACAAGAAGGGCAGTGTTAAATGAAAAAGCATATGAGTGATTTTAAATAGAATTCTAGAACTTAGTTTAGAAAGCTTCTGATTTTTTATTATAATTATTTTTAGCATCCTTGCATTTGCTTCCTGTTTCCTTCAATCTGGCAATGCAATCTTTTCTAAAGAAAGCTCATCACGAGCAACAGTTAGTTTATGTGGGATCCTGAACAATTAAGCTATTGCTGGCCTACAGCTACAGTGTTCTAATACCAGATACACTCACATGATGGTACTATAATTAAAAACAGAGAGGAGAGAGTGTAAAAACAACATGCAGTCACACTATAAAACATGTTTTCAGTAGCTACTGAAGAGACACACATTTATAATCACAGAAAATTACTAACAATCTAAAAATAGTTGTATTCATTTCCCGTGCATTGCACATTGCACATCTCTAATTAATTATTTTCACACTGTGTTACAGGTCACTGATAAATTAGCTACAAACATTCTGTCCTCCTGAATAGATTAGTTTA
This sequence comes from Chiroxiphia lanceolata, assembly GCF_009829145.1. Taxonomy (NCBI): domain Eukaryota; kingdom Metazoa; phylum Chordata; class Aves; order Passeriformes; family Pipridae; genus Chiroxiphia; species Chiroxiphia lanceolata. The sequence goes on from NC_045641.1 coordinate 19,769,350, forward strand.
TCATTAGCTACATGAATGCTTTTCCACATAACTCTTAATCAGGAGTTAAGAAAACTATACTCAGGAGTTATCACATCTAATCCAATGTACTCAATCAGTGCTATAAAATCATTATGAAAGAAATCCATTCTTGCTGTATATTACTTTAATGAGATTAATTGATCTTTTACTAAATTTCATTATACGGAAGGGCAAGGTAATGAGTGTTTTATTCTTGTAGATCATAGTCTGAAGACAGAATGTAAACAAAAATAAGACCTTTTGTAAATTATTCCTCTTGACACAACTGAAAAAATCCCTTAAAATACTAAAACTAGGATCTATAGTAAAAGAAGAAGCATTTGGGGGCCTTTTCCAAAGAGCATAAAAGTTGTTAAAAAATAGTACAATGGGCTGTAAATCCAGATGAAATGTAGAAGGGCGACTGCATGTATCACTTTCATGTTGTTTCACTCAGATCCTCAGTAGCAACTCCCATGATTAGATACTTCACAACTCCCTGTTTCCCACTGAGCAATGACCATTAACCAGGCTGTCATTACTACTGGGTTTTAATCTTCCTGACTGCCCTCATGGAGAACAATTTATTTTTTTTTTTCAGAAGCTTTAGATGATTCTCAAAAAAGAATGTTATACTGATAAACTTTGAAAGAAGTATCATGTTTGGTGAAAATTTTGCCTAGTAAGGACTATAGGTGTTGTCTGAAAGTACATTTCTGTTGTGGGATCTAACAGAATTCTCCTGTCATCCCTGTAGCATGGAAACAAAATCTGTCATTCAACAGAACCATCTGAGAGCATTCCTTTCAAACTTTTCCACTGGACTGAGCTCTACCTGTCTTAAGGGAAAGGGCTTTTTTAATTTCCAACAGACTAGAAATAATTGAATTAATAGCTGTTTTCCTCCATCACCAACCAGCAGACGTGGTCCTCTGGGCTGCTCTGTTATCTCTTGGTTTCTCGTAGCAAAAGAACAAGACCATTTTTGACTTTGGAATTAAATTACCAAGTTGTAAGATAAATTATCTATATGGGTTATCTGAGCTTAGAACTGAGTTGAGATTTAAGATTTTCTATGGCTGAGGAGATTAGAATTTTGACAGCAAAACAAAACACTCTTCTGCTAAGTGTCTATGTGCAAATTGTCAAGCTCTTCTCATAATTAACAAAATTACCATAGTTTTTCCATAAGGAACAAACCAAACATATCAGAACAGCTACAAACTTTGGATAGCATGGAAATATATTCCACTTTAAAAAAATTTAAGTTTCAGCACACAAACCACATGATTTTATTTTAAGTCAAAATGCACACTGATTAAACCAAAGAGGAAGGGGAACTAAAGATCACCTCTACACATGGAGAAAAACAGGAGCTCCTCCCTTTCTATCTTTCCTATTCATCTCTTACTCATTCCTGCTATTTGACTGCTTGATTTTTGGAAAAATAAAGATCCTACTTAGTCATATATGGCTTTATTAATATAATAAATAAACAAACCCATATGGACCCTACTGGTTGGGGGTTCAGCAACCAAATCTGTTTATTCAAATGAGACAACACCTATTACATGCGCTTCAAAGCAACACGTGACTCCCTTGACCAACCACCATGCAAATAAATTCCAGGAAATATTAGAAAAGCCTCTGTCTCAAATTTTTTAAACTGCCACACTACATTATGGAACTATATATTTAGTCATATTATAGCAATGTATTAGATTCCACTTCACTGAGACACACAAAGTAGGCACTTCTTTGGGTAAACTGTCAATTCAGTCTTCCTTCCAAAGGATAAGTCTTTTAAAAAAATAACTGTTTACAGGGATGATGTCCTACGATATTTAGTGTGAAGACATATACTTTTGTATAGCATATTTTAGGCTGAAATATTCATCAGTTTAGACACAGAGGAAACCACTAGAAAGCACTCAATTCTTGTCTGAATGGCACTGTCTAAAAATATTTTGTTCTCCCTTTTCCTCAATCAAAGAAAAGAAAGTAATCTTTTACAGTAAAGCTCTTTCATTATTCTTTGAAAACATTGCAAAAATGCTGAGTAAAGTTTGTTTCTGACTGGTACAAGTTCAGTATCTTGTAATCAGGTCCATCCATAGAGCTCATTGCAGTATGTAATGGTAAACAAACCAGCCTTCAGATGGCCTTAGATTTATAACAAGAATGAGCATTACATTACTCGGATATGACTGGAGCAAAGATCCTAAACAATCCTTAATGTGTAGTAGGTGACAGGTCAGTTCTTTTTTTGGAGGAAAAGAACTACACTTCAACTGTTCCATTGTGCAAGAATGGGAGCAGAGGGTAAGATAATTCCATTTCTTCTGTCCCTGGAAAAAAAAATTAAAACAACATTTTTAGCATGGTTTCTGTTTCATTAATTGCGTTTAGCTGAATTAAAATGTGAATCCTGAAAGTCTCTAACCCCCACAGTGAACTTAATCGCACATTAAAATTAAGTTAAAGAATCAGCCTGAAGCTCAAGAAGCCAGACACCCAGCTGGACACATACTCTCTTTTATTGGTAGAAAGCATATTCTGAGTCTACATCAAAATCCCTAGTGATGTCTTTTGCACAGAAAAATCAGCATATCTGAGGAAGAGAAACAGACAAGAATAAGCTTTCCACAAATTTTTAATAGAAATATATTTGCCAAGAGTCTATGATCTGAGTGTGAAAAAGGCACAACATGTGGAGACAAATGTCCCTACAGCCAGAGCAGACCCACTGCTTAGAACATAAATATCTTTACATTTTTAGGCAACAAAAAGTAAGATCCTTAGTTTACGTGTGCAGGTACACAATTTCTTCTGCCTGGACTACTGCAACTCTAAAAATACATGCTCAGTACTACTTTTGTTTGAATTAACGTTCTTATATTGAAAAGTTAGAGGACTGGTGCAAAATGGAAAAATATCCATTCACCCTCAAAAAAAAATCCTAGAGATATTCAGGAATGTTAGTAATTTAACCATATTTTCTTCTTTAAAAGTCCATCAATGCAATCTCCATTATCAGACTTCAATCCTCAAAAGCATCATTAAACCTTTCAAAATATTTCCTTTCTAAGAGATTACAGTAACATGTTCCAGCCATTCTATTGCTAATATTGGATGCAGCAAGTAGAAAGACACACATGGTAATTGCTATAGTTGCTTTGTTTGTTGTTTGCAAACTTGTCACAAAAGAGTGTTGATGATAAATGTTCTGCAGAACCGAACATGCTGTCCCTGACCAAAAGTGCATGAGGATGCCCAATTATCAAAAAAAATTTCAAACTTTGACATTTGTCCTTTGGCAGTGCACATCTCTAAGAGCTCTAAGAGCTCTACCTTACTCCAAAGTTACATTTCCTCAGCTGAGAGAAGACTATCTACATCCATGCTCAGTTCCACCCATCTAGCTGATTTCCCTTTGTTTGAACAAAGGACTAGGTATCTCACCTTTCAGTCCTTTACATATCTGTACATCAGTTAGCCACCAGTCTAGCACAGGCCTACATAGCTTACCTATTCATGATCTTAAAGGCAATGCATTTGTCTCACCAGCACCTCAGAGGTGCTGAACATTGTTTGATCTGCCTCAACCTATGTCCCAGTCAGAAAATCCTCTAATAAGACAGTATATATATCTAAATACACCCAGGAAAATGCACAGCTTCCTGAGACAGTGGCCATTTTAGCAGTTACACATTATGTGGAGGGAGACAAAACAGCATGAATGCTACTGCATCATGAAAGGAAAAAGAGGGGAACATTGAATTTCCGGTAAGAAAGGGAGAAAGAAGATGAAGAATCATCTGAAAAAAAGAGGAGAAGTACTGTAAGGGAAAGAAAGAACACAGACGTGGTTAAGATAGTGGGAAGACGCATACTACTGCAGAAAGGGAATATACTAGTCATGCTTGCTGTCTGCTCTTTTCTCCAGAAAGAGAAAGCAACAGCTTTACTTTGTAGCTTTTCACTTTGCAGAAGAGAAATTACATTTTAAAAGGTCCTTCCAAAGGTTTTGGGGCCTCAGGCCTGACTTGTACTATCATCTCTACCCTAAAGTGTCAGGTGTAAAAGACATGCAGCTCAAACTGTGCTTCAGTTTAATATCCTTCAGTTTAGTATCCTGTCCTACTTATGTTGTGCAGATGAAATACCCCTCATTTCAAAACCTTACAGCTTCCAAGGTTCAGTAAAAACAAGGCAGCATGTGTATGATAAAAGACTGCTCTCTGGCCTCTTGCAAATAGCAAACAGGAAAACACAACCTATGAAAATGTTAGGACAGAGGCCCTTAAAGAGCTTGAAAGACTCTCAGTGGCCTTATTGTTCATACTGTAGAATCCACAAAAGTGCTACCAGGGCAGCAGAGCAGTGGTGCAGCTAAGACTTCCCTGTGATATGTAATCAGGAGGTACAGGTACTGGGATTTCACTTTGCTTCTTAGCTTTCTATAGCACTACAAGTAAAGAGAAAAAGCTAATTGAATGAAAGCACATTTTTGTTGACTTTTTAAAATTATTATTATTTAAATAAAGAACAGATTTGGAAGGAGGTTTGCAGGCTCCTCCTCGTGCGGAATAAAGTCCATCATTCTACACCTTAGGAGAAGATAGGAGAAGGAAGTTACTGCAAATTGTACATCCTTGGAAGTGGAAGTGACATGGCAAAACTTCTGTTTCTCTGCACTCAAGAAGGACACAGCAGGCTGGCTCTTAAATGTCAGCAGGATTAGAAGACAGAAGCATGCCCTTGTTTTCTGACAAAGAATCAGCTTAGCCAGCACAGGACTTCATATCCAGGCAGCAAGGGCAGCATATACTATTCTGAGGTGTTTGTTCAAATACCACTGTTGATAAATAAACAACAAGCATGTTTGAAAGCTATCACCGAAAATTTCTCAAGTCATTGATATCCTCCAGTACAACCTTTGAGCTTCAATGCAAAATTAACGGTGCCTCAGCTGTCTGCCTATCACACTGTTCCATTGTTGATAAAATTAATCTGTGAACATCTTGTACATGCACATACTACTCTTTTAATCTATTCATAAAAACACTTTCACAACTGATACTCATGATGATTCTGGGCTACAAGAAAGATGGATAGAGACTTTTTACAAGGGCATGAAGTGACAGGACAAGGGGGAATGGATTTAAACTGAAAGAGAACAGGTTTAGATTAGGTATTAGGAGAGAGTTCTTTGCTGTGCAGGTGGTGAGGCACTGGAATAAGTTGCCCAGAGAAGCTGTGGATGCTCCCTCCCTGAAGTGTTCAAGGCCAGGCTGGATGGGGCTCTGAGCAACCTGGTCTAGTGAAAGGCATACCTGCCTGTGGCAAGGGGATTGGAGCTGGATGATCTTTATGGTCCGTTCAAACCCAAACCATTCTATGATTCTACGATTTTATGATGCCAATGGAAGAGGAAAGGATTCCTTGATTTGGCATTCCTCCATGAAGGTCATCCTAGATGACCAATGGATACGTGCCTGAAATAATGTATTTTCCAACAAGAGTACTGACCGTCCTGCCCATACCCATCAGGATTTGTTTTCTTGAATATCCAAACAATTCAACATCAGAATTCCATTGTTTGAGTTCTATAAAAAAGCATTTTCTCGTGAAAACCAAAGTTTTGTCAAAAGTCCAGTTCATCAGATTTTCAATTAACTGAAGAGGCTATACTTTGGAAATTCAATATAACTTGTAATTTAGTGAGACAGAATTTCTTATCACTTATAGAAATTTTCCACAGTGGCTCCTCACTGAATATTATAAATAGGAAATAACTTACCAAGTCTAAATTTATATTCTTCTGTAATTATACTGGCTTTAAAAAAAAAATCCAAATTAAAAAATGCCTGTTATATTCTCCAAACTCAGTTGATTGATAGAGAATTCACATGAACTCCAGGACAAAATTTAACACAGCAGAATCAGAATATAACATTATGATCAATTCGTCAATGATTTTATATTCTTTTTATGTGTTTCAAGGAGAAAAGAGACATTATTAAAACTCACAGTTCATACGGAGGCAGGTAACAGTCAAACTAAAATTATATTTTAATGCAAATCCGGTTTCATTTTGTAACATAAATACAAGAGTCAGTGACACAGCCTCTCACGACCACCAGCAGAATCAGATACCATCATCAACAACCTTGTTTGCAAAAGACCTTCAAGGCTTCTACCCCCAAGATTCAAACTGCACAAGCAAATTTATTTTTCTTCTTTTCCACAAAGAAATGTTTCTCAATGGCCACCCTATATTTCCATTCCATGCACAAAAAAAATCAAAGCAAGAGTAAGTATGACCCCAAAAATATTCTTCTTACTTATATTCCAACAATGAGCCTTTTGAAGATCATTTACTCTAATAAGCAGCAGTAAGAAAAATGAAAAACCTCTTCAAACTCTAAACCAGCAATGTTTGCCTTCTAGTCTCATCTAAAAAGGAATTGGATCCATCAATTTCTCTAAGATTAGACATTTTGACTTGAATTGAATTTTCCTGAGGATCAGATATATGAGAAGAAATCTATATGGATAATTTTTTCAAGTCTTCAGTGTTCTGATTCTTATACTCCATTAAACATTGTGCAAAAAACTTTTCTACTCAGCACTCTTGTCTAAGGTAATTTTAGAGGCATCAAAAGAAGTAATGGAGAGTAGTAGAAATCCTGTAATTTATCCTGAGTAAGAAAATCCTACTACTACATTTTTGGAGTAATTTAATTCCCATTAATGCTCTATATTTATTATTTAATTACATGTGTTAAGGTAGGTTTGGTTAAAGCAACAATTCTTTTCTAACAGCTCACTGATATTCAGGCAAAGATAACAGTATGCAACAGTAAGCAACACTTCCCACTTCACACAGAAAAATTAAATAATAACCTCTTTTTTTCTCACCTCTTAACCTCTATAGATGGGAAGACCACAGGGGTCAAAATAAGGAACTGAAATTGGGTTTGGAGTGGTGAAGAGTGACAGCTGCCCACCCCCCTCATGCTAGGAGGTGGAAATGTGCAAGACAGAAACAAAGACCTGTATTCTAAGCAACACTCGGAGATGATCCCTGGGGAAGTTAGACTGACAAAGTTATGACCTAATTAAAGAACATCTCCAGCACGTTGTTGTTGTTCCTGCAAGTCTAGGACAAAATACTTCTTTCCATAATGTCAGTATTGACTGGTGACACGATACAGTATTATACTAACACTGTGTCATGACTCTAGGGTATATGCGTGTAAGACCAAAAAACAGTTCCCAAGACCACCTTGCCTTTTCTTTTTTCAAATGGATATACCTGAACTTTGAAAACTGTTATGTTAGTTATTTTGTATTAGTATCCCAAATTTAAATGAAATAGTGTTAAGCTACTTTTCCTGTTAAGCTGTCTAGAAATGTTATGGCATAGGTGTTATTTTGTTTAGAAACTCAGGTATTAGAGATTTCCAGTGAAATGAGGATCGACTGCAAAGCTGTAGTTCCACAGTCACAATAAACCATTGCAATATGGTGCTGGAAAGAACTGAAGTTTCTATGCTTATTTTTCTCTTTCTTTAGATTAGCAAAATTCCTTTTGCAGCTGCAGTGTGAACCACATGATATCTGATCATACTAAACCAGGAAAAAAAGGTTCCACTCACAATGAAGGCACTAGTACGAAGTGACAAACCACTCCTTTTAACAGTAGGCAAATGTAAGCACGCGAAGCCCGTCAAGTGCAGTTAGTGTACCCACATTGCTAATTAAGATATGTTTTTTACAGTGTGTACTCTACCATGTAGCTCATCATTACATCTGTAATATTTGTCAGTATCTAATTTGTTTCGTGAGCACTGCACAGTCCCAGCAAGTAATGCAAATTGACTGGGGTTTTTCACTTTTCTCTACTGCTCCTTTTCCAGAAAATTTCTATCAATTTTTTTTTGACCATCAGGACAATAAAAGCAAAGATTCTGAAAGGGTCTTCAGATTTTTTTTGTCCTCAGGAACCATTGGATATTTTGTAAAAATGGACAGAAATTAATGAACTGTACAGGGTTTACACTATTTTTAACAGTAAAGTGAACTTTAGAATAGTTTTATCTAATCAATAGATGTTATATATAATTTCTTTGAGAAAAAAAAAGGTGCTAGCCAACTGTGGAGTAATTTTTCAGTAGTAACAATTTTATTCCGACTGTTCAATAAACTAGGATGTCAAGACATGTCAACATGACCCTCCTATATGATCTGCACCATATCTGGCATGAAATTAAAATAGAAATTGTCTACACCAAGCCCAGTAAAAAAGAGGCATTCCCTATTCACAAAAATATAGTGATAAATTCTTTTCTCACTATCAGTCAATTATAAAACCTCAGAAATAGTAGGTTTCATTTTAAAATTTACTATTAAAAGATTGTATACGTTGAGGATGAAAACAAAATTAAACACACTTACCAGGAAGAATTCTCTACTACCAAAGTATTTAGTATCAAAGTATACTAATTGTAGGTGAGATATCCTCACATACAATTCCAAACTGAGAGTAGCTGTAAATTTAGGTAGATGAGTTCCTGATGCCAGGTAAGACCAGGCAAAGGTTCATCTGCATGAGAAAATGTGGAATACTTCATATGTTATCTAAATAAGGGTGGAATGATTTTGAGGTGACTTTGTATACCAGCAGTAGGGAGAAGGACAGAACCGAAGCCAACTAAACAAAATTTGAGCTAGTATTCTTCAGGTTTACACTATAAGTTCCATTGGACTAGGCACAGGGGCACAAGGACATTTTTCTCATAAAATAATACAGGAGTATATATAGTTGAAGTTAGAGAGAATTATGCAAAGTAAAAGAAAACTGAAAACTGAAAACACCAAAAGGTTAGTTATCATTCATGTCAAAAAGCATATGTAGGCAAAGCGATGTTGGAAAGGTTACGGAAGACCTTTCACAGACTATCAAATATGGCACCATAGATACTCCCTTGGCTAAAGAAACATCTGAGCTTCCAAATATCAAAAGCTGGGAGAGGAACTGCTTTGGTCTTATGTTATTTCCTTTAATAGGTACTAGTTGTCACAACCTGAGACAGCTTTCTGACCTAGAAGATCTTTCCACTTCACTAATAAAAGATTCTTACATTTTACTACATTTTTTTCCATATTGTCTTTGACAGAAACTCATTTGACCATCAGAAAAATAAATTAATCTTTAACTCTCAGTCATACATCTTTACCACCTGTTTTGTTCAATGGGATATATAAACGAAGTGGCTGTATTAGGAATATCTTGCTATTTTGTCAAGGATCCAGCATGGTATTAAAAGCAAAACCAGTAGTTACTTATGTAAATACAATGCAGATGGTTTCTTATTGATGAACTACATCTTTCAGAGAATAATGAGTTTGTCTGGTCCCAATTAACGTTCAGCACATTGCTCCCTTTGTCAACTCCAAAGGGAACTGAATGAAAGTTATCTTATGGCAGGTGATCATTGTATGGGTACAAAAAACATGCACATGGTATCCATATGGACCACACATAGTGCTGTGTGAAATCTATGCATGATTCTGGCTTACATACATGTGAAACTAAGTCCAGTCTCTGGGCATTGTGGAGAGATCAATAGCCAAATACTTGTCTCTACAAAAATGAGAATAATTTGTCATATGACATTTCTGTGGTTCTGGGTTGTTAGTTTTTGGCTAATACTGCAAAAACTGATATTGCCTGCATCTTCCGGTGGAATTAAAGAGCAAGTATACAGGTCTATATAAACTAGAAGTTGATATTTAAGACCCTGTAAAAAGCCTCACTGACTTCTTTAAACTTCTTTAAAGCTCATTAATTTTATTATGATAAACACTGAATTTGAAGTTCTCAAAAGAAACTTATGTATCTAAATGCAAGCAAGTAGAGCTGGAAGACACCTGAAAATAGCACTTTGTTCACCTGTTTAAAGATAAAGGTTCTCTGTCATTTGCAAGTACAGACAAGATGTTATGAAGTTTTGCTAATCCAGGACAAAAAATAAGACTTTCAAGGTATTTTAAGGCCTTCCCTTTGAATTTTCCTTTTCTAAATTTGTTTTAATATTAGTCTAAGTTCAAATTACTTTTTAGTTTTGTTTTAATTGTAAAATTTACAATATCTTTGACTAGATAATTTTAATCATGAGCCTATTTACACAAAAATCAGGATAGCACATATGAAATGTATCATGCATGTCTGAGAAAATCTATTCATTTACATAGCCCTTATCTTGGATACAATCTATCTGCAAAGTACACTTTTCTTTTGGGGTTCTATATAAGTAAGTAATGTGTGAAGAGGGGAAAAAATCAAGCTACAAATGATAGAAATAATGTGTTTTATTATCTAAAATATTGCTTCTGAAAAGTGGTGTTAAATAAACAGAGTATTCCAGGCTCTGATACTGAACTATGAACTGCTTCAGGTTCTGTAACTGGTAACCTAGGCCAGGTTAACCTAACCTAAAAAGTAACTTAAGACTCATCAACAGAAGTGATTTAGTTCAGGAATGCACTTCTGACAGTCACCTGGACATCAGTCTCATATCAGAACTCTGGGAACTGGAGCTTGAATCTTCTGAATTACATTAAGCTAGAACATGTGATCCAGGATCAAACCAAGTACCCTGGAGTCACCAGTGGACATTCAGCCCAATGGAACAGACTGAAAATAGTAAAAAGCATGAAATGTATATTTGTAAAATAGTTCCTCATCACTATTTCATTCTTCACATCTGCTTCCACTGATCTGCACTGCTTGTTAATATAGACATGAGTTTAAAAATTTCTACTTTTTATAAAGTGCTTGTAAATTCAGCAAATTGAATTGTTTTTTCTTGAGAATGCACATTCTCCTCACTTTCTAAGGAAATGGCATTCATAATTTTTTTAAGTAAAAGTTGACTTTACTGGAAAATTTTCAGCTACTGCATTGACTTGCAAGAAAAATCAACCTGATTTCACTATAGGTTCCAAGCACCAGCTTTGAGTCTGGCATTTAATTCACTATGGATCAATGAAAGGAAAAAGCAGGATTTGCATACTAAATTGTAATCTAGGTTATAGAGGAGTAGGTGTCTTTTAAGAATGATGCTGTGTTGTGTTACTTCCTAAGGCAGTCCTTGCAGGTTCTGATGGCCAATTTCCTTACTATATATTCAACATCTGCTAGCTCAGCTTACTGAAATAGTCAGGTAAATAACTAGTCCAAGGACAAAAAAAAAAAAGGCAAAAACAAGCAAGAAAATAGAGCACTTTAAATAACATAAATAGCTTGTTCTGTCACTCTTTTTCAGTGCAAAATGCCAAATTGTTGGACCAAGGAATGCAAAGAAAATTCTTCCTAAACATAGTCTTTGAGGTTTTTTGGGTTTGTGTTGTTTGTTTGTTTTTTCATACTGCTAATTTGCCATTCATAAGCAGTGCAAAATTGTTTAGACTTACATTCTTCAGCTTGTTGTTCACCTCATTTCAAACCTGGTAGCTGTTGCTACCCAACAGCACACTCAGAGCTTCATTTAGGCAATTTCCAGCACATGCTGTGTGGAGCACACCACCTGCTGCCACTTCTGCTTCTATTACTCTCCTGCAAACACCACCTTTGGTACCAGGAAGACTGAACACGAGATATTGGAACACACAGCATAGGATAGGGATGTCAGTAACTGAAATTCTCCCATCTTATTTCTGTCTTCACTGTTGTCCACATCATCTCTGTTGTGTTCCCATTAGCCGTGATTTTTAGTTTATAAGCTTTTGTGAGCTACATCTTCTTAAGTCTTATCAGAGTAGATATGCCCAAACATATACTTTCTCCCTGCATATATCAGTTTAAAAACAAAGTACAGGCAACTGACAGATGACCTACTGGAGAAAGGTAGAAAAAGAGACCTCCACACTAGGTTTCTCATCTTTCTCCATTTATACTTCTAAGGAGCTTCATTATAGTGCTCGAAATGTGCCCCCTTACCTTATCGGTTTCTTTAACTGCTTAACAAATGGCTAAATATATGTAAATCATTGGAATAACAGAAACAAAGAAGGATATTTATATATATATGGTTTTAATTTTTTCTAATTATCTTGTAACAATTAGATGATGGAGGCATTGATTAATTTGCTGTATAATTCAGAAGCACAATGGACACAATTACCCCTTTTGGACTAGTGACAGGATGCCCTTGCAGGCCAGGAACCAGAACTAACATATTTTCAACTGAGGGAACCTCCTTAGAATTCCAGTGTCTTTACTGGTACTTTTTATGAAGCAAATATAGGAAGTCAATATTTTTAGTTTATTTTATTTTGCCCTGGTCCTTGAACTGAGAGACTGTTAACTTCTTTTGATTTTCAGGTCTGTGATACTAACAGGATCAAAGTTGGAGTGAAATTTGTTGATCTGTCATCACTGTCATATCTGCATTAATATCATCGAGGATAATGCAGTTTTGTTTTCACTTGGTTTTGCTGACACAAGGTTCTCTCATCACTAATTTTTTTCTGTGGCTAAAGTTTCTCTTTGCTCCAAGCTAGCTCCAAGCTAGCTTTTGCACACAAGCTAATCCTCTTGACTCGCTGTGGTGAGGCAAGCTTTGTGTAGAAAAAAGGTGTGTAGGACCCAGTACATAGAGGCTTTGTCCAGCTGAGGACTCTTGGGCTCTGCTTAAACTCTTATTATTTGAGCATGCTGGGAGCAGGACCACATAGGTGCCCATTCACACAGACATTTATTTAAATAGCAGCAGAACTGAGCATAGGCTCTGTGGCTATGTCCTGGTAAACAGTGCATAGCTCACAAACATCCACACTGGTTAAATATCAGCACGGTCCCTAACACAAATTTGACTCATGTAAAGTGCTGCTCTTTCAGATTATGTTTGAACATTGTTTGGATGTGCTGTATATGTCAGAGACTATTCCTAAAGGTGTGTGACAACTGTATCTGGGAAGGGGAAAAGTCTGACCAATGTGCAACAGGACAAAACCTGAGAGCTAAAAAACCATTCCTACCCTGCTTTATTTAGGAGTAGTCGATACATCAGCTTAAGCTAATCAAAACAGCCTGTTGGGCTATTCATCTGTAAACTACGCCTGATCCTTATCCCTGGAGGTGAAGAAGTTCCCTATAAAAATCGAGCGTTGGCTCTGCACGTGATCCCTCCTAGAGGTTGGAGAGTCAGAATAGATGACCACTCCCAAGACACGAACTGGTGCTGGAGGACGTGGGATAATGACTTCTGTTAGTGTACTCAAGAAGAAACCCGGGTTATATCAGGAGTTCATGTCCTTTGTACAGAGAATTACACTGAACTAGACACCTCATGACACTTAATGTCACAGAACAGGGAGAGTTTACAGTCTGGCTTTTGGGGTTTAGTAGGTGACAGTGACAATGAGGCTTCAACAGCAATATTTTATAAGAAGCAGAAATTGCCTTCAAGAGGTGAAAGTTTATATCAACACTTGTTTGCTGACAGTTAGCTGGGAGGGTACTTTTTTCAGTATAACAAAACCAACTCAATTAACTTCTACATTACTGATATAAGAAAGTAGCTGGAAAATTCTTAGTCCCTGGCTATTTTTGTTCTAATTCCCAAAAGACATTTACAGTGCCTTGATAGTAAAACAAAGAATATTTCAGTTGATGCTGGTGTAGTGAACCATATGTGTCTGTCAGCTGCTCATACTTTATATGCAGTCAGACCCATTGTCACCTGCAGAGACATTAACTTTCTGATTTAAAACTCCATTGATCTATAAGCATTTAAACACTATGAATAGATTTTTTTAATCAAAATAAATAAAACATGAAATAGTGTGAACATTTTAATAAAAAAATGCTTAATTTCTTTTCTCTGTTATGTGGGTGGATTTCCACCTGAAAATATAAAAATATGAAAACTCTTTTAGATCTATTGTTGGATCTTGCTTTATTTCCCTGCAGGTTTGGGTGTATAGATTGATTATACTGCTTAGGAGTTTGCCTAGTTAAAAGCAACCCAGTATTTACCTTAGAGATATCCCCTTAGAAAATCCTCACACAATATAGTAATCTACAGCATTTGTTCAGTTTCTGTTCATTAGCAATCTATGAACAGCAACGACAAAAAATCCACTAGAAGTGCAATGATCTCGAGCACATGAATCAGGGACATCAAAATGTAATTTCATGTAGGAGACTACATGAAGTGTCCCTTATTTTTTTTCTTTTTATGGGTGCAATTCCTGCTGGTTTTGCTTGCTCAAGTTCTCAGGAAATAGACTATAGAGCTCTAAGAAGGCAATTAGTATAAGAAACAGAAAAAGTATCTTTACAGCTGCATATTATTGACTTTTTAACTCATAGTAATCATTCCAACATTTTCTAGCCTTATAGATCTAATCATTATAACATTGATTAGTGATTTATACTGTGTGGTCATAATAATAAATAAAAAGAGCTTTTTTCAGTGTTCAGCAGTTATAGTGTATGATACTGAAGATATCCTTGCGTAAATTCCATCTTGGAGCTTTTCTGTACTTGAGAGACTTGTTTCCAAAAAATACTCTATAATGCAAACATACAGAAACCTCAGACTGCAAAATTGTATGTAAATAGATACGGATTTTAAGCAGAACATACTGAAAGGTAATGGAGCAATTTTGCTACTCTACATGATTTACAATTCTGGACCATAACTTCAAAAAAAAAAAATTATTTATTGGCAAAGATTCATCTAGTTTCAAAAAAAAAAGGTAACTGTCAAAAATTATGAGTTGACTGAAATGATATAGACATTATTAAAGTGAAATTATATAGACATTTCCTTTAGAAATATGATTTATATGCTCATTTGTGTTACAATTTGGAGGTTGACAAATCTCTTCTAACCTGGAGTCGCCATCCCTGGAGGTCTTTTAAAAATGTGTAGATGGGGCTCTTCGGGACATGGTTGAGTGGTCAACTTGACAGTGTTAGGATTGCAATTGGACTGTCTGAACTTAAAGGTCTTTTCTACCCTAAATGATTCAATGATTCTATGAAATATAGACTCATCCCTCACTCCTCAATTCTGAGCTTAACTGAAGATATTCCTGTAGAAGACTTGCAGTTCATTAAACAACATTGTATAGTAATGTCTGATAATGGGTTGTAGTTTTATGCACGTACATTTATAAAGGCCTGCTTCACAAAAGTGTTTAGAGTGGAATCCAGTCATATTAGTGGAAAGATTTCTAATGGAGTTGAAGAAATTGTATGGGTTTCCGTATATAAAAATATTTTCTGTCCACTCTAGATGCTTCATAAAGCCAGCACAACTTTGTGTAGTTAAGGTGGTTGTTTTCAGTCTGTAGTGAAAAAAACAAGCCAGAAGGAACAAAGGTAGTCTTGGAAAGTAGTAGTCCTCTTTTTAGTCTGACTGTTCAAAATAGCTTTTTGAAAGAAGTGGAATCCACTCCCCTGTTATAGCATGAACAAATCAAGACACCCAGCATCAGAGTCTTAGTGCTTATTTTGGCCACTTGCCCCTTAAAATCAAGTCCCTTGGTACTCTGCCATCCCTACTATCTTGAAAAATGTCACAGTTAACAAGAAGATGAAGGAAGTAGGGTCACCACTTCTCAAAGAGGTGAAAAACACAACTTGCTACATAAAAAGAGAGCCAAAAGAACTTGATGGTAAGCAGGTGGTGATGCATCGCACAATGCCAACCAAACCATATTATGGGGCTTAAGCTGAGACAAAGTTTCCCTGGAGGTGCAGTTAGGTCAACATTATTGCTTTTGGGGAGCTGAGAGTTCTGCAGTGCATTGCAGGCATGGTGTGCACTGCTACAGAAAGGAATAGACAGTGTCTTGGGGGCTTGGGGCTAAAACCTACTTAACATTCCAGGGTTATTAGCACTTGCTTCCAATTAAAACTGCTGCTAATTATGGTATATTAGATCCAGGATCTTTATTTTGCTTTCTTCATCAAAAAGCTAGATAATTCACCTTTCCACAATCATTCTTCCTTTTAATTACACCTATTGACAGCAAGGATGATTTCAGCTCTCAAAGCCACCACTGAAAGATTAAAGCATAGTTAAAAATTCCCTTTCCTTTACAAAGCTCATGAATTTAAGGCCCTATGGACTTTACAGTTTCAGCTGTGACTTTAAAATTCAGTATGAAATCTTAGTATTATTAAAGTAGATGAATTTTTTTAAATGAGCAATTCAGGTAGAAATTAGATTTTATGTTGACCTTCCCCTCATCCCTGAACATGCCTAAAGACATGAACAGCATCCATATTTTTTATATTCACAATTTGTGTTAGGTCCTCATCTAACAGTCATGCTAGGTATTGCACAAATATCTGACGAAACCTAGTTCCTAAGTAAGCTTTTTAAGACAGGTAGTGGGTGAATAGGCTGGGTCAATGTCAGTGCTGAGACACAAAGGAGACAGTAACAATCATTAAATAACTGAGACCAAATTCACAGAAAAAAGATGGGCCAACTGCTAAGCAGGCCTAAGGCAGGCAACATTTAAAATTCATAGTGCAGCACGGCCAATTATATGTTTAAAGGACACATTTTCACCATCTTTTATTGCATTCAATCACTACAAGTTCAAGTTCTGGGTTCTTGAAGATTTGGCCCATGTCTTGAAGATTTGGCCTGCCATTTGGCAGGCATATAACATTTTAAAATCTCTTGCATTTTCTAGTAAAAATATTGGTTTCCAATTTGCTTTTGTGGTTTTATGTGTCTCAGGCTAACGTACGGTATGTGATAGACCAGACTGCCACAGGAAAATCAGAGAGTAATTTTCTTTTTCACAGATAGGTAAAGGAGGTCAGAAGGGATCACAGTGGTCATTTAACCTAATCTCATTTATTGCTTTCAGGTAATGATTCCTGCATCTACCTATATTGTTGCCCATATTTAAAGACTTTGCCTGCCTGAGACTTATCCCGCCCTCTGGAAGTTATGTTTGATAGCAGCTTATACTCTCTTTAAAAAAAAAAAAGGGGGGAAATTTTATTTTCAAGTTAAACTTTGACCTGAAATTGTAGTCATTTTACAAATTTTTTTTCTAATAGCTTATAGAGTGCTTCGCATAAATTAATGATCTAAGAAATACACCATGAAAAAAATATATATTTCTTCCCCTATGTTACAAACCACCCATACTAAAAGTTTATTTGTGTGCATCAAAACTGTAGTTCTAAGAAATTTACACTGTATACAAAAATAAGCAGAATTCTAGTAGATTTGGAAGACAGTGTATTCTAAAATGGACTTAACAATGTCAAGTGAGTCGGCTTTTACTGTCAATGACAAATTGACCTAATTTAATTTAATTAGTGTGAGAGCATATTTTGTGGGTCATGTTTGGTGGACAAGCATGGTTGAAATAATGAACACAAACAGCAGACCAAAAAGCACTGAACTGAACATAATCATTGAGAAGTTTAACAATTTCTTTTTTCCTCAAAATAAAACACACTGGAACTACAAGTCATGTCTGAGAAAAGGCAATTTGAATATAACAACACATACATATTTAAACACAGATAGCTGGGCACTGTTGTCAACGATAGACATGTTCTTCATACAAGCAAATAAAATACTATGAAATGAGAGTCGCTGGGTCAGCTTCTTGGGCTAAAAATGACATTAAACCTCAAACATGGGCAGAGATAATACATTATACATATATTAAAAAGTCCCGTCAAGTAGTACATATTTATAAGGTGGCAAGGTAAGAAATTAAAGAGAATGTAGAAATTACAGATAACAAATAAGCACATGGACAGTGGCAGAGTATAACATAGGATCATTTGTTTTTTTAGGAAATTAACTAAATAATGTACAAAAAAAAAAATAAAGTTGTCCAACAAGGAGAGATATGACTGCTTAGCATTTCAGAAAAAAAAAAATGCATAGGCTAGTAATTTCTATTTATAAATACAAATATGCATGTATGTATAGTATTTATATCAGGTCAATTTTTTTATTTTACCTTTTATGTCTTTGTATATTGGTATTTTACATCTGCATGCATCACGAAGGCAGCTGGAAACCTCTGTTAGCATGACTAGTCAGGGCAGATTTTGTAGAAAGTGACAGAACTCCACAAATACTGATCTACAGATTCTGTGTTTTGCAGGAGATAGGTCAAAATAGGCTTTGGCCCTGAAAATATTTTCCATTGGGGTGGCAGGAGGACACAAAAATAAGAATCTTACTGTTTAAGATGAAGAAAAAATGATCAGAAGCAAACAGTATTGCTAAGTCAGTAATCTAGTAGAGGGAACGTTTAGTCATTAATAGCATTTATGCACTTGGGAGAACTAACAACACAAACCCTTCTGCAAGTTGCACGGAATAGCTTTAAAGTTGCAGAATAAACACTCAACTTTAGTAGAATATTGTCCACTACTGATTTAAAAGTCCACTAGCAAAGCCAAGGTTAAAAACACACAAATGATATATTAGGAGAAAATCAGTCAGAATTCAACTATTTGCAAATAGTACACAGCTACAGCGGGACAAAGAATCCATTACCCTCTGTTTATTTCCTTGAGCCCTTTAGCATACATTACGCACTGCACTAAAACTAAGGTTTCAGTTGAGCAATCTGTTTGTCCCAACTTCGGGACTGGTGAATAGAAACAGTTGCCTTGAAGGTACCACTTACTTCCCAGGAGAATTATTCCTGGGAACAGGTCTGATTCTGCTGTCAAGGTTTAATCTTTATTTGAATCATATGGGAGAGGCTGTTTGACTAAAATTCCACCAAGTCAATTTGTAGTAAAATGTGAACAGGTCTCAATAAAAGAAGAGACTTTTTTTGCAAATATTTTCTTTTTATATTTTTGCCTTTTTCTGACATAGTGTTCAAGCTAAATGTTCCATTTTCACACAGACCATCTTACAAAATGTAGGTCTATCACTGTTTTCACAAAGCTGTGCAATTTTCTGATTTTTCAAATCTGTTGATCAAGATGGCTGACAGTGTGGCAAAAAGTAACAGATGTCTAGAGTCTCAGTCTGTGGAGATCATCACTAAGTCATTAGCAATTATCTACAAATAATTTCTGTGGCCTTATATAGAGGTCTTTTCCTCAATTAAAGCAATAACATATATAAACTGCCAAGATTTAGTCTGCCTTCATTTATTTTCCTGATGTAAAATATTTGCAAATTAGAGTAAGTCCAAATATTTCATCACCATTTTTAAAAATTAATGGTCTATATGATACATGCACATTTTTGAGACTGATGTGTGTTTTCCTGTAGCAGAAAGCATATTTGACACTTTCCTGTGCTTTAGAAACCCATAAGCAATTTATGAAATATATTAATATATATTTTATAAATACATTAAATAAAAGAGATAGTAAATATTTTAACCTTCTTCTAATAAACTGAGTTAATATTTCACATTCTTTATGGAGGAGTGGACCATCAGATTTATTTTTCAAAAATAATATTAATTAAAAAAAACAAAACAGTGATCAGTATTATTCTGTCCTTTTTTTAAGTTCTCTATGATAAAAGAATGAGTTGCCTTGGTTTACCCTAATACATACTTCACATTGATGTAGTCTTATTTATACTTTCTTATCAAAATAGTAATTACAACCAAACCTTAAACACAGAGTTTGAAAAAAAACATAATTATGAAGGAAAACTTAGAATTTAAAATGCTTTATATTTTATTCCTTCCCAAATCTTCGTTCGCAAAGCCCAGCCATGATGATATTTTATTCCCTAAATGTCTGATTTTCTTCCACATCTACCAAACAGCCATTGATGTTATCAGTCAAAAGGATAGAATCAGCCACTCTCAATAAGCAGATTAATATATATTAAAGGCAGATGAGACATGATTTTAATTATATAAGTTTTCAGAGCATATATTTTGATCATTCATCAGTTCCCTCTACGTACATGTGAAAAAATAAGAATTTAGTCTTGTGGGGAGTTCAATGCCTTCTATTCTCACTTCTGATCCTCACTAATCTTGCCTTTAGGAAAAAGAGATTAATTTAGAGGGGAAAGAAACTGTTCAAAAACCACTGGGTGAGTGTCGTTACCTGCTATTTCATATTTATATTTACCGTTAGACTGGTAAATAAAACCCATGCACAGCTTGAACAGATGAGGAAGAACTGAGAGGATATACAGAGGCAATAGGAAGCAATTCACCTGTATATCTATTGAGAGAAACGGAGATTTGGGGTCAGAATATACACCATTTCACAAATCACAACACTGATGACTGAGGTGCAAGCAAGTACCCAGAGTCAAATCATGTCATTTCAGCAACTTGATCGGATACTAATGTTCCAACCAATAACATCTATTTTATTTCACATAAAGTCTGAGGAAAGTGAAAAGCTGGCATAAATATCACTGCTGCATTTGCAGGCTTTATAGACCCTGGAATGTCTCTGTGCCATTTTTCAGAACACTGTAATGAAATTATAGCTCTTGTATCCAAGGAGAGAGATATCTAGAGCCATATCTAGAGCCATTAAAATGCCATCTGCTAACAGGGAAAGTGTTCCTACCACTTTTATTCACTTATGAAGGGTTTTACCCCTTAAACAGAATGATTTTTTCTAAGCCCAAATTTGTAGGAGTAAAGGAGGTAGAACTTGTCTTGCCATAAACCATTTGTTACCTCTGAAACTACATTTACATTTTCCAGGGTATGATTAAAACCAGAACTTTTTGCCAGAGACATTTGAAGTTTAAATACATGTTTGGTATTTGTGGAGATTACTGGGGTGTATAACCTTTAAAAGTGGAAAAAAGCCAACATTTTCAAGTTGTTTGGATTGTAAACATTTAGAGATTGCATACTCATGTAACAAAAAAAGAACTTTGTTCTGTTTACAAAGTCAACCACCAAATATATAAAGAAACTTCTTCAAGCTGATATTGTGCAGTCCTAAAAATGACTGCACTGTTAAACACACGATGTTGGGTTTTTATAACAACTACCTTTAGGCATGGTACTGCATTAGAAGGGCCAAGTAGCAGCACCTCCACAAGGGTACCCCAGGGGATGAATAGATGACTTTAAAAGTTATTACAATTCCCTCTCTATTCCTCTTTCTCCTAAGAGTATGGACAGCAGTGGAAATTGGCTGACACTTGAATATTGGTGCCTCCAAATCATCTTTTTGTATCACTATGGAGGCCATTTCAGAGATTCCTCCTGCATAAGAACACAAGTGCATTAATGAGAGATACAGAAACACATAAATCATGGAATCATAGTATAGTTTTGATCAGAAAGGACCTCCAAAGGTCATCTAGTCCAAGCCCCGTGCAAGTGAGGTTTCTCAGAGACCGGTCCAATCTAACCTTGAATGTTTCCAAGGATGGGGTATCTACCACCTCTCTGTTCCAGTATTTACCATTATAAAAATTGCTTCATTGTAAAAAAAACTTCTTCCTTATGTCTAACCTAAATCGACTCTTCTTTGGTTTGAAACCATTTCCCCTTGTCCTTTCATAACAGGTCCTGCTAAACTGTCTGTCTCCATCTCTCTTATAAGTCTCCATCTTTCTTATAAAATCTCCTTGGAACCTTCTCTTTTCCAGACTGAAAATCTCCAACTCTTATAATCTCTGTGGCCCTCATCTAGACCTGCTCCAACAGGTCTTTTCCAGACAATCTGTTGTTCTGAAGAAAAAAATTGGTCACAATCTTTATATACCTTAAAATAGTTTCCCCTGGAAGTTAACTGATGAGAGTCTGGAAAAGATTTAGTAATGCAAAGCATAATTGCAGGGGATAGTTTAGGTCATAAATTGTCTTTAATGAATGTAATATTAACAGTTCCAAAGAAAGTGTGGCTTGCACACTAGCATCCTATTCCTACAAGGAGCTTTATATGTTCCAACAACCAGACATACTCTTTTAAGTGATCAGAAAAATTAAAACCTGCTGAGCTGAGTATTAAACAAGTTACAAGCAGGTGGATTTCCACAAATAGTACTTTTTGTCCCTTACTTTTGTTGTAGAAGTTCGAGTTAGCCACAGACTGAACCCGTGTTCAATACTGCAAGTCCAAATCTAGTAGACAGGTCATTGCATACCTGAAGGCACTTCTGTGTTTCCAAGCATTTAGATTAACTAAGTCAAGCTGACAAGAATGTTTACTAGATGTATTTTCCTCTTTATGTTGTGCTTAACCCACAGCCATTTGGTCAGGGAGTACTTTCCATTTGGATTTAGGCTTTCTTGGCTTTATGAACTGTTCCCTTTTTGTGTAGTCCAGCTGGTTTGTTTATGCAATTTTTTAACTAAACCATGAAAATAAGCATTTTTCACCATTTCTGTTCCAATTGCTGCTTGCCTTGGGCATACATCTGGTCACAGAGGGCATCTCTTCTACCAGTCATTCTTGGCAGAAACACATGGGTTGCTTGCTTACTTGTTACTATGGACAGTCTTGCACTTCCTACCTGCTTCTCATATGTATTGTTGAAGAGGCGATTCACTGGAACCCAAAAATAATCTCCGTTTAGAAAATAAGCAATCTTTTCTATACAATCCTCTTCTTTGACCACATTTTTTTCAGTCTTTTTATTAAAAGTGTCCCTTTTATTGCCTGCTTTTCTTTTTTACCTGCTGCGTTTTCAAGAGGACCACTTCTCTGGAAGGATAAAAGTATATTGTAATAAGAAACCACGGGAGCAAAACCAAGGTATTAGACTATCAAATGAAATCTGTCTTAGGAGATGCTGAGCTTTGTTTTTTGTGAAGGACTGAGCTTTCTTTTTCATCTTACAAATAGGACTAATCTGTTTAAAATAGTGCATCTTCATTCCAATGCAAAGGACTACATTAGAATGACCTAGGAAAGTAGAAGTGACTGTTCGTTACACATATATAGAAATTTGAGCAACTCTTGAGAGGAGTTTCTTTCTGAGAGTCCTTCACCTATATATGGAGATGAGTGTAAATTAAGAAGAAGTGAAAATATTTGGAGAAAATAAAGGACTGAATTGTGATGCTGTTAACCCCTGACTCTGGTGAATTGCTGTACCCTGCTCATGGCACAAGCTAAACTTGTACTAAATTATGGGCAGAAATTAAAGGGAAAATTATATCAGTGCAGACTCCCAGAGCAAAGCCTGTCAAGTACTTGTGCATGCACATCTGTCTGTGTTTATATGGCCTCAATATAATACTGATTCAAAGGGCAAAGTGCTGATCCTTCCTCACTGTGCACATGTCAGGAAGTAATTTTATAATATGTAGGGGAAGAACACTTCAAGCGTTCACTTGTTTAAAGATTTGAACGAGAAGCTTTTTCATTTTCATAAGATGAATTGGTATCCTACAAAAAAGGAGATGATGTAAATGTAGAAATACTTTATCATATCACATTATTGATTAGACTGTATTTCAGAATATTAATATGAATTTTAGCAAACACCCTGGATTGTCTCAGCTAGATACACACTGTGAATCAGAATGGCATTTGCCCCAGGATTTAGGTAGGACTTGAAGTTGAACAGCAGAAGAGTTAATTTATGGCACACAGTAGGATTGCAGTGACTGGAATTCTCCATCAAGAGAAGAATCGTTGGAATAATTTAACTTAAGGAAACTGGGCATGCAACACAATCCTGGGGACCTATGCAATTAATGTTCTGTCTGCCACATTAAAGATTTACCACTGAGATGGTCCATTTGCATACAACATACCCCCAATGCCAGGAAAAGCTTCACTTGCTTTCACCACCCAGTACGGCACCAGACAGCAAAAGTGAGATGCTGTTTTGATTCAGTTACTGCTCAGCTGTATATCAAACCTGTTATAGAAACAGGCCTTGACTTCAACATGTTTGGTTTGGATCAGTGAATTGAGCACTTGCTGAGCTCTGGAATACAAATGATCAACCTATCTGTCTGAGCACTTTCCCTGTTGGTGCCATACTCTCACTGTCTATTGCTAATGCAGTAATATGTATGCAGTGCACAGCATTCTATGTGACTGCCACTTGACAAAATGTGCCAGATCATCATTGTCTCCAGACGAGACAGATTTATTATAATTCAATATGTTCCTCGTGAGCACTTTTTTCTCTCTTATGTTACAGTCTGCATAGCATTCAGAATAATAACTACATGCTCTTATGACATTGCAACACTGAATTCTTGTAGCTGAAAAAATCATTTCCTCAGCTCTGACAGAAATTCACCCACAGCAATACCTTCCTGTTGCTGAAAATTAATATGGGATTTCCCTGCCCCATCCCAAAATAAGCAGTTCATGAACTAAAGCTAAGTATAGTGAGTTTTAATTTTTTTTATTTAATGTGTTCAATATTAGAAAACTGGAAAACCATCAGCTTTGCTGCATCGCATTGCAGGTAAAAACCCATTGTACAAGGGACTGAAATTATGAGATTCTAGATGCAGGTTTTTGTGCTCTCAAAGTCAAATAAGGCATAGCAAGAATCAAGGAAGTCTGGGCAGGACCAACAGCTGTTCCTGCTAAATTAAAGCCACTCTATATGTTGGGACTGTCACCTGATAATAGAAACAGAAGTGTTTACAAGTGGTCCACATAGACTACTCAAAAATGCACAGGTTTCACACTTTCTAAAAGAATGGTGATCCTTTACAGTGGATCAGTCATTTCGGTTGACTTTAGATGCCAGGATGACCTTTACAAAATGGTATAGATAATAACATTGAATATGCAATTCACCAAACATGAGTATTGGCACATTTTGCCTCATGAATATTTACCACCAAGACTGCTGCTGACAGCATCTCAGCAGCCCTAATCTGCAGGCTGGCAGCCAGCCAGGTTTCTCACTTTTCCCAGACATAGGGAGGAATTTCAGCCCTACTGACCAGGAGGCAGGAAAGGATCCTGGCACCCCAATTTGATTTTCGTTCCATCTGTGTGGTGAAAAAAAATTAAACTATCTCTAGTTAGATGCAATGATGAAACTAGATTGTCTAGTATGCACCTCATCCAGGATCCCCCTGCAGAGTGTGTTAATGCCATAGCAAACATTGCAGTGTCAGGCAAAAATGTACTTTACATCCCTTTGAAATTGCCCTAAAGCAACATCAATTACACCTTGAGCAGATCATACAGCTTTTTTTGGGTGTGAGTGATCAAATCCCTTTGTGAATATCAGACCTAAATGTTTCCATCATATGTGCCCAGCTGTATTGACACTTGGTTGTCATGCTTTCCTAAGAGTTGTTTCCTATATCTACCACAATCACCACCCCCTTTTCTCCCTAACCATGGTTCCCAGCCTGGAACTGACAGGAGTGATCCAGACGGCTTCCAGTTGGGTCACATCACCTTAGATCTTTGCGCACGGATGACCAGCCCTAAACAAAAACCTGTCATTTCCCTGGGCAGTCTCCTTACTCTTTCACAGTTCCTCCTCTTACCCACTTTTTTCTCTCCTTTACCTCTGGTGTTGATAGGTAAACATGTTACTTTTTTTTCCTCTGAAAATCTCATCTGAAGATTTTGGCGATTTTTTATGGGTTTTTAATCACCCCATCTTCCTTCCCCCTGTACTGTTCCTAGTATGTAAACGTTTCTTCACATGTCATTTTTCTTCTTTTCTTGTTGCTCTCCTCTCTGGAGTCCAGACCTGAAGGTATCAGCTGAGACAGTACTTGTTTAGTTTCAGAATTATCTGCTGGATGAGGTGTGACTGGATTCTGTATGTCTTACTGAGGCATCCCAGCAAGGTATTTGCCTTTTTGAGCGAACGCTGTGTTAACTTGCACTTGTGAGATCAGATCTCAAGTCTCAGTTCAGTTTTTGCAGCACAGATCATTAGCCCATCACTGTCCATTTTGTATGTCTACATTCTTTGGTCCTACAAATGAATTATTCTGCATCGCTTTTTATTGGATTTCATCCTATAGATTACAAATCCTTTATCAAATTTGTCAAGAAATCTGAAGTTATATCTTTCTCCTCCTCCTTCTGATTATTGTAACCCGCATTGTACTGGCATTTTAAAGGATATTTTCTATTATGTCACTGATATAACAGTCCTGATTAAGTAAAATCTCAATAGGATTCATCCAAATCCTCATTTGGTTTCCCTCTCATATTTGGCAAAAAGCTAAGGATAGCTACACAGGCTTTCAAACAGCTGTTTATCTACTCTACATTAATTTCACCTAACCGTGTCTTCCTATTTTACATGTACAGGATCACATCAGTAGTCCTTCTCAAGCCAAAATAAATCTCATCCCTTGTTTTCCTCTACCCGCTGGACTGATTAATCAGTCAGAGAGTAAATGAGATTGCTTGACTGACCAATTTTGGCTTTTGTTTTGGTACTTTTCTGGTCAGTGGTGCACTACTGTCTTAAGATTAGACTCATCCTCTCCTTTAGAACAGATCATTTTTTTACCCTACTCTACTCTTCAGCCATTTGTTCTCTAAAAGTTGTCAAAGGTCATCACTAATAAAAAAATACACTATCTAGTTTCACTGACGCTTAAAGTGAATGTCATTAGCTTAGCTACACTTCATATTTACATATTCTTTAATTTACTGGCTTTACCTGTATTCTCATCACTTTTTAAATTAATATTAAACCTCTAGTCACAATCAATAGTTTCAGAGGTTTGAGAAACTGAATATTTTACTTTTTTTCTTACTCATCAGTTTTTCTTACCTGTATAACAGTAGACCTTCAGTGCTGAAGTCCTTCTGCAACAACTTATGAACAGCATCAAAGACTGTTAACATTTAAAAGCATCACTACTGTCATACCTTTATTTGGTTTGGAATCCTCAGAAAATTACATTAAACTTTCTCATGCTCCATGAGCTATTTTTTTCCAAGGCAAGCATGAATTTTAAAAATTAGTGTTTTAAAATGTGCTTTAAAACCAGTAGATTTACTAAAAGAAAGATAGAAAAGATTGCACGTGACAGGGCAACATGCAATAACTAATATCTGAAGTACAGCTATATTACTTTGAAATCATTGCATGCAACCAATGGTTGCAAAATCTTAAGAGCAGCTACTTTCCCTTTCCTGCAGCAGTATCATATTCACCACAATTAGTAAATCCTACTGGGTAGCAAGGTCTGATTTACACTGCCATTGATCTTGCAGTGAGCCTTTCTTCAAGAGTCACTCCTATTCCTCATGTATTTTCTTGTTTTCAGTCCTGGTACCAGTAGCTGGACCTTACCTTGACTACTCTGACAGCCTCTCCTGAGGCTTTCCACCCCACCAGCTGGAACTTGGCTTTTTTGGTTTCATTTTTTTGTTGGTTCTCCTGACAGAAGATCTATCAGTGAATAAACTGAATATTTAGCATTTTTCTTTCCAACTCTTCATAACAATGAAAAAGAAGCCTGAATCCTGAAGGTTTTATAAGTTGTAGAGATTTTATTTTTTTTAATGGCAATTCCTTATGGCCTCCTTCCTAATTCTGAACCTGTTATAATAATCACTTAAACTGATGTGTAATGAAAGCAGGGATCATAACAGCCTCGCATCGCCTATGTGTGTCAATTCACTTTTGCCCTAAGCCACCTACAACACCTCAGAACAGTAAGTAAGATTTAAAATGCTATCATTTCTCAGTATACATTATAAAAACAAAAAACAACTTTTAACAGAAATGTCACAAGAAAATAAGTTAGCTTTGATGTGCAATTGCTTAATAATGACTCATTTATAATGTTTTTCCCCTGAAAATCACCAAATTCTGTTGAAAAAAGAATCTCTGAAGTAAACCTCTGAGGTCAGACATGACCACATATTACATAACACAAGCACTAAAAATTTAAGGACACGGAATGTCATAAAGCTAGATAGCTAAGTCACAAATACAGTTCAAGGAGCTCCATTGCCAGTTCCTGCTTGAGCCACTGGAACATGACATATTTCCTGCTTTTTGGAATTCGCTTGCTTTAATATATTGCTCCTTCTGGCTTATCTGTTTCTGACGTTTGTCTTGGTGCTTAAACAGAATAGAATACAGGAGGTTTTTCCAGCATCACACACTTGCACTCAGCGATGCCAGGGCCTGCTGCAAGTCCTCTGGGTAGCCCTTCAGAGAGGTGGAGATGCTGTGTCAAGTGCACTGGATTTCTCACTACCCCTCTTCTTTCTTCACATGCAGACCATACTGTGTGGTGCATTCAGCTCTCTGCTCCATCAGCAAGACCAGTCAAGATCAGAGGAGGATCACACCTCATACACTCAGTAAGAGCACATTATGTATTGATGTAAGGATTGTTCAGGCAAACATCCATACAGAACATCATTTCTCATCATCCACTCATTTCTTAGTACGTTTCTGTTCTGAGAAGGCACTTCCTGCTGTCCTTTGCCCTCAGTTTCTGAAGATGTGCGCTGCTAGCAGCAAGGTCAGCATTTCATGTTGTCTTCTGTCACAATCCCCAACCTCCCCTTTTTTCTTCAACTAATTTTTCATTAATATCAATTTTTTTCCCTATATTTGTATAGTAGAGATGAAATGGTATTCTCCCAGTTCCTCTTACAAAGCAGAAAAGAGATTTCATATTATAGGGAGAGATAGTGGTGTCTATCTAATAAAGCAATTGCATTGAAAAAGCAAACAGGACTTCCATCCCATAGAAGTGATGGTATTTCAAGATCATCTGTTAAAAGAAATTCAAGGGAGAAAAAAATATTTAAATTTTCAATTCATGAAGTCAAGTGAAGCTTGTTTTTAACTTCTACATTAACTTTCAGGACACTGTTCTGATAAGAAAGAAGAAAACCAATCAAACGACAATTGACACTCTTAAAGATACGGAAAATTAATTACAGAGAGGAAGAAATTTTTCTTGCTAAGCCTTGAATCCTCATTTCAAGAAAGCTGTATAATCAGCTGGAGAGAGTTCAGAGAAAAGACACTCATGCAGAAAGAGTCAAGTACTGAAAAGCAAGGTCTCTGAGGGAGGATTTCAGGAGTTATCAGAAAAGAAAAGGTTGAAAGTGACTATTACTCTGCAGAGATATTTTACATTGGAAGAACAAAACCAAGCCTGTGATGAAAAGAGGGACGACTCAGCCTTGCTGACAAAGGCATAATAAGATAAATGGTGTTATCTGTAGATTTGCTGTACACTTCACCCAAAGATCCAGATCATTGATAAAAGTGCGAAACAGGGCTGGACTCAGTGTTGATCTCTGGGATACACCACTGGTTACTGCTCTCATTGACATTGGAACACTGATCACCACTCTCTGGCCCTGCCATTCAGCCAGTTTTCAGTCCACTTTGCTGTTTGCTCACGCAGACCATATATCAACATATTCTCTATGAGGATCTAGTAGGAGACAGTGTCAAAGACCTCACTCAAGTCCAGGTAGACAATCCAGCCTTAAACAAATAGTGAAAGAAAACATTTTCATATTCATATTAAAAACTACTTTCCTGATTGATTCAACATTAATCTGTTCCCAGTTACTGTTAGATGCAGTGGTTTTCCATATCCTCATTCTCCCAAGAAGAGCATGCACTGGGAGTGCTGAGAGTGCAGCCAGGATGTTGAGGGTATAAAGCATATTAGATGCTTGCATAACTGGATTTCTAATTACCAGGATGTGTTAAACCAGCCCACATTAACATCAGACCAACTCAGAATGCTTTCATCTGTTTCTGTAATTACAGTGATCAGAGTAAGGTTGTACTAACCATAAATAAATAGTGTCCTTTTTTTTTTATTTCCACAGTAGACAAAAATAAATTTCAGTGAAGTGAAGCTAGCTTGAAAATAAATTCATTTTCTGTTAAAAATAGTTAATATAAGAAAGGCTGGGAGTGTTTAGTTTTCTGCCAAATTTGCAATGGGGAAAGCAGGGAATAATGCAAATAGGGGAATCTTCTCATCCATTATATTTTGGGTTGAGAAGCAACCCAGAAGGTCTGTCACAAAACCAAGGTATATGGATGTCTGGTTGTGGAAACATGACTAGAAGAGTACATTTTAGTTAGTGTAATTTATATAATCAAATGAGTTTATCAACAATCCGGATGAATGGATAAAATGCACCCTCAGCAAGTTTGATGATGATACAAAACTAGAGGGAGGGGCTGATACACCTGAAGGCTGTACTGCCATTTAATTGGGCCTGCTAGAAAGTTGGGCAGAGGGAAACCTAATGAGGTTCAACAAAGGCAAGTGTAGGGTCCTGCACTTGGGGAGGAATAACCCCAAGTACTAGTACAGGCTGGGGGCTGACCTGCTAGAGAGAAACTCTGTGGACAAAGACCTTGGAGTGTTGAATGACAAGATGTCTATGAGTCAGCAGTGCGCCCTGGAAGCAGGAGGGCCAATGGTATCCTGGGGTGCATTGAGAAGACTATGGCCAGCAGGTCGAGAGGGGTGATCTTCCCTCTCTACTTGGCCCTAGTGAGGCCACATTTGGAGTATTGTACTCAATTCTGGTCACCAAGTTCAAGAAATGCAAGGAGCCACTGTACAGGGTCCAATGGAGGGCCACAAAGATGATTAGGGGTCTGGAACATCTCTCTTATGAGGAGACTGTGAGAGCTGGGATTGCTTGGCCTAGAGAAGAGAAAACTAAGAGCGGATCTCATTAATGAGATATATAAATATCTCAAAAGCGGGTGCCAAGAAGATGGTGTCATACTCTTTACAGTGGTGCCCAGTGACAGGACAAGGAGTAATGACCCTAAAATAAAACACAAGTTCTACCTCAGCATGAGGAACAATTTCTTTACACTGAGCGTGGCAGAGCACTGTTACAGGCTGCCCAAGGAGGTTGTGGAGTCTCCCTCTCTGGAGACATTCAAAACCCACCTGGACATGCTCCTGTGTAACCTCTTCTAGGTGACCATGCCTTGGCAGGGGGACTAGATGATCTCTAGAGGTCCCTTTCAACCTTAACAATTCTGTGATTCTGAGTGAATCTTGAAGGAAAATAGAGCTGATGTAAAAACAAATGGATTTTCTTCAACGAGCCACTCCATTTGGCATTCATTTCAATTACAAGTGCTTATGATTTGCAAAATTAACTAATGGTTAATTGTTATAGGTTAGAAATTCAGGAGAATTTTTCTTTTCCCTGCTACCCCACTGTAGGAAAGGGAGAAGGGAGTTAATTAGCCTTACAAAAGAACTAGCTAGCCAGGTCGCATTCCTCGCTGATGGCCCATCAGAGGCTGGGGGGAGAGGGGAGGAGTTTTGGGAGGGGGTGGCTGGCTCTGCTCGGAGGGGAGAGGGTCAGACTGCTGGGTTCTTTTTCGGGAACGGAGACAGGGTCTGTGTTTTGGTGCATTTGGAGAGAAGGCCTGGAAACCTGTCTTGCTGCCTTCCCGTCCTGGTCAGCCCTGACTACCGGCCTCAGCTTGGCTGTAAGCTGTCTTTTGTCTCCAGCCCGGACCTGCTGCATTTTCATCGGAGAGTTTCTGTGCTCGCTGGGAGAAAAGGGGGAGCTTTTGGGGCGCCATCAACTGAGAACCACAGTGAGTCCTGTTGGGGGTGAACTGCTTTCCTTTTCCCTTCCTTCCACTGAGGGAAGGGTCCCCCATCTTCTTTTCGGCTTCTCCCGGAACCCGAGACCAACCCCCCAGACCCCTCTGCCCGCGTGGTGACCACCAGAGCCCAACAGCGCCCCCTGCAGGTCAACACTGGGTACTGCAGGCTCTGCACCTCCAGTGATCCAACAGCGCCCCCTACCGACCGTGATTAGAACTGTACTAAAGATAGAGAAGTATTCAGACTTTTTCTTCTGTTTGAAGGGAACTTCTGGGTACAGGACTATTGTTTAGCTGTTTTTATGTTCTGTTACTGTTCTTGCCAATATACATATATCTTTTAATAAAGAGTTGTTTTCTTTCACACTTCCTCGACTAAAGCCCCTTAATTTTTGAATTTACAATTGCTGAGAGAGAGGAGTTTGGTCTGTTTCATAACTCATCCTCTTTAACAAACATTCCAGTCTCTTCAAACTGAGACATTAATTTACTAATTAATTTTTTATTAACTAGTGGAGGGTAATGATACACCCAAAAGTGTGTTTGTGTGGCAGGTGGGGAGATCTGGACAAAATTAAGGACACCAGAACCTGGCCACAAACTATGTTAAATGAACATTATGTATCATGATGATTATACTTGTTTAAATAAAAAGTGAAAGATTAATACAATAGTCATTGAACCCATAGCACATGTAGTGAATGCATAATGCTCCAGAAGAGACCCTTAAGCCACATCCTGGAGGAAACAGGCACTTTATCCTGTGCTCTACAGTTTAGAGGGTTACAGAATATTAGACAGAATAAGCCTGGAGTGCAGTTCCTGGCCCGCAGGGACAAAACTAGCCATGTCCTTTATTTTCCAGACAATCGCATTCAAATCTCACATTATTTCACTGTCTGATGAAACAGCTTCAAGGATGAAAAGCCTATTTATAGTGCTTGCTTCACATCCCTCTGAAGACTTGTGGCCCATTCATATTCATCTTCTAAAGTCTCTGTGCTTTTATGTACTCAGCTATGACCAAGTATGAGCCCAGAATCTGTTTCATCTGTCTTTTAAGTAAAGAGACACAAAGGTAAAGTTCCCATTCTATTTCAATGTCTCCACACCCTCCAAGAAAACACAATTTATAAGTGGAGTGAGATGAACATAGCAAGGATTATGGTTCAAACTCAGTTAAATAGGAAAACTCATGAACACAGATGTTTCCCTCCTGAATCAGAAATTCAATTTATGACCCAAAAAATCACTGAAGCTCCCCAGTATTTTAGCAGCTTATCAGGTGTGCTCCTGCAACTAAGTAGCCAGTATTCTTCCACACCACAGACTTCCAAGATCTTTCCAGAAAGCAAGGACTGTTCAGCTCCTCATATGTTAGGCCCTCAAACCCTAAGGCAGTGTGCCAAGATGGGACTTGATAAGAGAAAATAAATAAACTTTCCCTCTTCACCCTTTCCCAAAAGGAAATCATTCTCTCTATGGCTCCTAAAAAAGAATAAAGAAAAAGAAAACATATTTCCAACATTTTGCTCTCAACTGGGAATGGATTTTGGTTTTTTTGGTTTTTTTTTAAAAATTGCAATATTTCCTAGGAGTTGGAAATTTCAGTGTTCACTTGATTTAATATAAACACATGCAATGATGTAAGTAGTAACATCCTTGTCTATGAGAGCAATTCTTAAAATTATCCTATGAATGTTTGGCTCCCAGCTTTTAATCAAGTTCGACAAGATTGACAAGACCTTCACCTGTCCTGAAGAGAAACAATCACTACATGTGCCTTACAAGCAGTCCAAGGTAAATCTGAAAGGAGAACTGATCATAATATTTAGTTAAAAGACATCGCAATTATCAACTAGCTAGAAACTTTGTGGTGGGTGATTGCAGAGCTGACCTTTGGCAAGTGACCTGGACACAAGCACATGTTAACACATGGAGCACACCCAATGCAAGTGGCTCAAATGCTCAGAACTGTCTGGAACAGCATTTGTCTCCAAATGGATCATGTTAAAGAGAAGTAATTGCAAATACTTTTGAAAACCAAGAGCAATCAACTTGAAAAGAAGCATAAAAGTGTGGACATTTGTAATGGGGCAGAGAGACCTTTTACCAGAATCAACAACACACAAAACTTGGATTGACACTGGCACAAACTGCTTCCAGCATCCCAACCCGTACCTGGATCAGGCAGAGCTGCTTCTCCTTTGAACACTATTCACTGTTTACTGGCTAATTATATGCCATTAGTAAATCAATAAACTGCTTTGATACTGATTTAATTTAAACTACATGAATTGAGTAGGCTTTCCTTGCAACAAACCTAATAAAAATTAAGAAATATTTCTAGTCTTCCTACTCATTGAAGCCCTCTACAACCTCTGTTTTCCAGTAGTCCCATAGTCAAGATTCCCTTAATTCCATTACTTAACAAGTGCAACACCTGCTACACTTTCCCCTTTTTCAAGTTAAACTGTAGAAGTTCAGGTGCTAGGCCTCAGAAATGCATACAAAGTTTTGTGTAATAACATTCCCATTTGGGTGACAGAAATCAAGAAAAATGATGGCTGATCTGGGACAATGAGTGTCCAAAAGAAGGAACAAGACATATTGGTCAATCTGGCATCTATTCATCCCTAATACACCAACATTTTTATTCCAGACTATTCTAGGCTTTCATTTTTCTGTCCAGAATATGTTACACTGTATCATTGTTAGGCTAGTAGAGAAAATATTTATTTGTCAGATCCACAGTACTCTTAATTGAAAAGGTTCTTTGGGCTAAACAAAGCTGTATTAAAACTTGACACTATGCAATGTGCACTAGCCATTTCTTTTAATATCAGTAAGTCATTTCAGTTGTTGTATGTATATCTCTGGGAATGTGCTGAGATACTGCCTTAACTTTCAACAAATTCCATTCCAGCACAAATAAGGGAAGAAACAGTTTAGTTTAGAGACAACTTAAAGTCATCCTGACATTCTGTGCATCAGACATCTGCTATTAAGACATTATCTGATGAGTCAGGGTGATCTGACCACCAACTAAGAAGCAGAACAGAATAAGATTATGAGGGGGAATATATCTATTTTTATCCCCTACATCTAAGCCTGTGGGCATACAAGCCCAGAAGTTCCTTTATTACACTCACAGATCCTCCACAAATTCAATGGGATTTTTTTTTGTGAACAAGTTACCACAGTTAAGTTTCTTTCTAAACTAGTTCTTCTCCTGACTTAAATTGTGTCTCCATATACTTAAGAAAGAAGGCTTTAGCTGTAAATTAATCTCCTCCCCTTTCCCACTTTTTAATCAAGTGCTCCATGCATTTTATGCATAACACTGACCATTTGTCGGGCCGATGGACCAAGCACACCTACTTAGAATGCCAGGCAAATATACCAGGCACACAGGCTTTCAGAGCAAAAAAGATGATGCTGTGAAGCCCTGCCAGTACCAAATAGCATGTCCTTTTCTTCACTGAAGCCTGGAGCAGCACCTCCCCCTTTCTGACCCAGCCAGGAGGAATGTCTCATAAACCATGACAGTGTACATCTTACAATATGATGACCATAAAATGTATGCAAAGTTCTTAGTTTAGAGCAGCATCCTTCTTCTG
Source organism: Chiroxiphia lanceolata (assembly GCF_009829145.1). Lineage (NCBI taxonomy): Eukaryota > Metazoa > Chordata > Aves > Passeriformes > Pipridae > Chiroxiphia > Chiroxiphia lanceolata. The sequence goes on from NC_045641.1 coordinate 19,804,499, forward strand.
CTTAGCGGGTCACCTTGCCACAGTACCTACTGTGTTGGTTTGACAGATTGTCTTAAAGCACTCACAAATTTAGAACAGCACTCTCAGTGGGAGAAGAAATTCAGGCATTTCTTTTCTGAAGTAAAATACTCAGGTATTCATTTACTTTACTGGTTATAGACTTCTGATACAGAAATTTATTTTTTGTGATTCCTTTTCTCAGACACCAACTAGAAGGGATGGAGAATATGAATCTATTACAGAACTTGAAGTAATGGCAAATCCTTGTTAAACTGCGAAAATGCAAAAGAAGGCTGCAGGAGCTGAATACACAGCTGTGCTGCAGTGTTAGCAGCCACAGAACTACTTTTAACAGCATCAACTTATTTGACCTGTTATCTAACAGATCCAATTTAGAGAGTCCCAGACTCTTTATACATCACAACTTTGAGTGGAAACTAGTATTATTAGACTTTAGTGGGTATCTTTTATACTACAGATGTATTAACATTTCCCCTAGTATGCTGGAATTCTGTTCAATCATGTATTTTATACTGTATGTATGCCATCTAATGGTAAATAAGAACAATTTCTATTGTTTCAAATTGAACAGTATTCAGCTAATTCTTGACAGCAAATTCTACCATTTTCCATGGCTTTTCCCCCCTCTCAGTTACAACGTGATTGCAAACTTCAGAGAGGCTTGTTCTTTGCAACTAGTAAGATTTTCTTACTACTGCAAGACTTCCTGTGAAAAAAGATCCCAATTTAACAGAAGCAGTAGTGTGCTGTACTGCAGTGGAACAAGCTGTGACCTGAGGGACTCAAATTGAAGGAAGCCTTCTAGCAATTCTCAGTGTCAGATTGCACTGGGAGTAAACCAGCATAGGCTGGGAAATTCAGCATTTCAGCACCAACTGAAACTAAAATACTTCTGAGGAACTAGAAGTTCAGAATTATAACATTCCATATTTGTGTAAATTATAGTGAGATTGCTCCATTTTATTTCATTTCTAGTCTAAATTAAGCTGCAAAGATAAAACGTTGAGTTCAAGTTGGCTGTATTTTCTACCACAAAAATATTTGTTCATGTTCTGCTCGTTATAACCTTAAAACTGAAAATTTCTGCTTTTATTATATCAGTTTATCATGACTTTACAAATATTTGGAAATTATTTCTGCAAAGGAAACCTTTCAGCACATTATAGGATATTACAGGATGATATTAAGAAATCATTTTCTCCTTTTACTTTCCCCAGTATAAATCTAGAATTATACCTGTATGGGATTCATGTGAATCTAGCCTCAGAGTTCCATATGTCTGTTATAGTAATAGCATTATGGATTAAAATATTAAATTAGTAACAAATAAACAAATATTATTTTAATGGTTAGTAAAATTAGAATGTGAATGGTCTGCAGACCATCTTTTATTCTTAATTAACCACAAAAGGAATGATTCTCAAATAATGCAACTGAGCCAGAATTCATTGTCTCCTGTATAAATCTGTCACTTTACATTTACTTTAAAAACATTAGTCCTCCTTTACAGTGATGAACAGTACAAATATTCAAACTTTTTGCAATTGTAAAGGTTTGGGGATTATCTAAATATTCAAGCGTCTTAAAACTGTAGATTTTTAGCATTTTAGACTAGTAATAGAAACTATAAATGCTTCAGATGATTTTCACTGGCATTACAGACCACTGTGATTGAAGACATATTTTTAAAATATTTTATCTTTTTAATATATTAACATTTTCATCCTTGCCATATCTTTATATTTTAAGAACAGTTTTTCTCCTTAGTAGCTGTTTGTCACTTCATGATATCCTCCTTGGAACAAGCTTCCTTCAAGACAGAGAGAAGACATGATAACTGTCTTCAGCTGCGTGAACTGTTGTCCAAACATGAGAATAACAGTTTTCAACACACATAGAAGAATAAAAACACATTTACTTCGATTGTAATACAGACATTATAAAAACTTCAAACAGCAAAAATAATGAAGGACTGGAACAGCCTGAGAAGGTGATGGGAATCTCCAGCAGGTTAGATGAACGACTGGAAAGAAGTAATACCTTTTGAGATAATTATCGCCTTACCATCTTCCTCTCACTTCTTTTCTCTTTCTCCAGTTCATTTCTTTCTATATTTTTGTGAATCAGACACTATTTAGTATACTGTAAGGCAAAAGAGGAAACAAAAGGATGGATGAGTGGGTAGGTGAATGGGTGGGTGGATGGATGAATAGATGAATTGTTGTATGCATATTGCTGGATTCCAGACAGTAAACTTTAAACTAGAGAATCTCAGTTAATTCCTGCTTCATGAGATTAAGTAATTTAATTTAACAATGCTTCAAATCTCAATCTCTAAAGTGAGATTATAATAATTTATTTTTCCCTTTTCAAGGAATTTACATGTTTATGTTGATATTTGGAATCCAAAATTAACTTGTATCAGCTGGTAATATTTATATTGTTTCACTGACAATGTCATACTACTGGGAATGACAACTAAATACCACAGTGATTATGCTTTATTGTTATAATCAGATAATTTACAGTTCTGTAAATATGAAATGAATAGTGAGACGTACAGAATGATTTTACCCATAAATATAAAATGTTTGTGTAGAATATTTCAGTATCAACTTCTGGTAAGGATAAACTTGTTACTCAAACATTGAGGATAATCTGTAGGTCTAATTTTTAAACAAGTTAATTTGTATTTTTTCCATCATTTATGAAGGTGTGAGAAGACCTCTGACCCTAAGGCAAACAAATCTGAAAGTAACAAACATATTTTCTAACATTTGAAAACAGAAATATCATTACTGTCAATAAAACTACAGATGCAGTGACCGTCTGCCAGAGATTCCCTCTCAACTGAAAAAAGTCAGTTCGGATTGTGAACTTACAGCATTAGCCTTTCCTTCCAGGGAGACCTGGGCTGTTGAAATTAAAATTGAGTGATTGCTCTCAGCTCTGACTCCTTTAATCTGTTGGATTCTGCAAAAATGAATTTCTGAAAGATTTGGAAAAATTAATTCTTTCAATGAACTCTTTCTCTCAAGCAGTATGAAATCCGCAATGGGGAATTTGAATGTGGAAGAGAGGGAAGAGTAATGGACCCTCTGTTCATGGTGGAAACATATAAAGTGCACTTTCCACAGGTAAATTATTTCTTAAAGAAAAAACAAATAGTTTTCAAACAGTAATCTTTTCTTTCCAGTTAAAATTGGTCAACTAACTTAACTGTTCATGGAATGTGGTTCAAAATGTATTGAAATGGAAGGCATGATAAGAGCCAGTCAATTTACTATTCATCAGGATTTTACTAATTTCTATTTTCCTGAAAATTTAGGGTTTTTTTCTCTCTTCAAAAACTTCATTGCCTCCATTCAGCAGCTGCTTCTGGAACAACCCCCCCTTTAACTCAATTGTTCTTGTAACAAAAGAACCAGATTCTGATCTCTGACAGCTGAAATATAGAGAAAATTTATTGGTTTCAGAAGAATAACTTATATTGTACAGAAATATAAGAATAAAAATTCATGAGCTTTGAAAAGCAATATTCATGTCATGTCCATAGCTTGGACCCTTAAAGATGAAAGAATAGAAGATACTGAAGTTTTAGATACAACATAGGTTAGGTAATGTCAGTGTTTTACCATAAGCCTTACTTGAAGGCATGTGCATTTTAGCAAAGGGTATTAATCCTTACTGCATACTATTCTTGAGTTTTACTGTATTTTGCACATATGTTGGCTATGCTTGAGTTAGGACTCGATCTTGAAAAAAACAAACAGTAACCAAACAAATTGGATCAATAGGAGGAGGAAACACACCTGTGCTAAGCTGGTCTGTGTTCTAGGAAAGATCAGCCAAAATGAGGTAAAATCAAAAAGAAACATCGTATTTGTTTCAAGATATTTCATTCTTGGTGGGAGTACAGTTAGGGGTGATTTCTCAGTTAGTTTAATAACATAAAGACAGCTGATATTCCAAGGTCTTCAAAGCCCACCATGGCCCTTAATAAGACTCAGATAAAGTCAAAACAAACACTAGCAAGTTTGTATGCTTCCCCATCATCTGTCATTAGAAAAACAAAGGACCAAAATGGAAATGTAACAAGTAGTCATTTACACTCAATGTATGTTAAAGTGGAAGTGAAGAGCAATGTTATTTCTGCTCTCATGTCAATACCCTACCAACAGTGAAACCATTGATGACTGCACCAGCCAAATCTGAATAGCAGTCATATGCTTATTCACCATGGAAAATATAATAAAACAGATGCAAATGTATATTTAATGGCATGTGCTGGTGATAAAGAATTATAATGTTAGGCTTTCTGCCCCTGCACATTCCTCTAGAGCAGTTCTACATTTAAGAAAGAATGGAAAATCCGGATATGCCCTGACTAAACAAATGAGTACAGGCTCTACTTAGTCCATGGCTGAGCATTAATTCACTTTTGAAATCTGTCATCATAAGCATCTACATAGGATTATATAAAAACAGCCATACCATAACAAATCAAGCACAAGATGGTAGTTAGCCTACCATCTCATGTTCAAAAATAATCAGTAATGGATACTGAAAGAGGAATATAAGAACCAGATAGACATTCAGTGATATATTTCAGGCTAAAGTCTCTTAGTTTACTCCAATCTGCAGTTTAGGAAGTTCCTGCATGAAATTTAATACTCTTCTGTTCAACTACCTTTGATGGATTATTTTCTCCGGTCATTTATCATGTTGTTTTTTTGAATCCATCTAAACTTTTGGTATCTTTAGTTTAGAGTCCCAAGGAGATTTACCATTTAACCAGGTGCCGTATTTATGGCATAGCTCCCAGATTCCATAGTTAGGCAAAGAGCACCCATAGTCCATATAATGCATTTAATTAAATGATTTTATGAGGATCCTCAGCTGCAACAGTAAGCAATAGAGATAGAAGTAGAAGAAAAGGAAAAAGAAAAATGAAGAAATTAAGTTATTCTGGAAAAATAAACAAACAAAAAGTCAGCAAAGAAAAAGAAGAAAGAAAATAAAGCCTGATATAATGCAATTACAAGGAAGAAAAGATGAGTGTGGCACATGCAGAAGACTAGAACACGTTCACAACTCTAGGGTAATTAATACAATCCTGACAGTCTGATTCTTGCTCTGTAGAGAGAATAATGTGTAACATATATTGTTGTTCACAGATGAGATGGTATTTTTCCTCTCTGAGTAAAGAACAAATGCAAAATTTCACCAAAAAAAATTCCTTAATTACAAAATGCATAATATATGTCAAATGGCACTCAGACAAAATAGATTCTGATGAGGAATGTGAGTTTTTTGACTTCAGATCAGTTCTTTTACAGACTCTTACAGTATATTTTGACTGGTATTGCATAGAATCAACAGAGTGACATCCTTAGCACCAGTGTATTTGTTGATACACTTTTTAAGGAACACTACATTGAAATGTAGTGTCCTCTTCTGACAGGGAGTTACAAAAATAAATGGTAGTTGGATAAGACAGTAGAAAATGTGAAAGATGAGAAAAAGAATGAAAGCAAATATCAAGATACTAGAGCTATGATTTCCACATGAGGAACTTTTACTGGTACCTATCGTCCCTGGACACAGTTGCCAACATTGCAATTTTGTTAGAGTACACTTGGCTGCCTTTGTGCCTTTGTCAAGCCAGCACATTTCTCAGCTATAAATATGTGGGTACCCCAGCATAACTCAGCATTGTTGCCTTTCTTTCTTGTGTATTTCCATCTCCACTGCAATGTCAGCCTAAATGTCTTTTTTTGGCAGGTATTCAATGGCCGGGTTTGCTAAGGGAAATCCAGGATATCTTTCACTGCCTTTGAGGCTGGAGAGAGGAACATAAAGCTACCTTGGTTTCTTCACTGAGCCATATTTGTATAATCACTGTGATTGAGTTGCTAGAAGTGTTGAAAACAGATTTGATGGCCAGTCACTGACATACTAGCGCAGTAAGTAGAGCTATAACAATCAGTTTTTCCATCATCAAAGATTCAGTTGGTATAGCATAACTGGTACTTTGTCATGAGGAAAAACAGTTTAACTCATGCAGTTTAAATGAAATCAACATGGAAACAGTTTATTGATTTATTAATTATGTAATAAACCAGCAATCAGAGAACTATACATTCAGGATAAGAATCAGCAATAGAAAAGGCATTGTCTGACCCACACAGTGTAGGCAGTGCCTGCCCACCTCACCTGCCCCACCTCCCCACTATCATCTCTCTCCAGTTAGAGATCTTCGTGATTCTCTTATACTGCTTTGCAAGCTGACTCTTTTCCTCAGAGTTTTATTGCTAGTCCTCTAGTTACTGTTTCATTCTAATGGTCAATTTAAGCAAATTTGAAATTTGTTCGTTCCCTTTTGGCGTCATCACTTTTGGGACAAAGCCCTTCTCAGAACAAGAAGTCTGGGGAGATCCTTACACCCCCCAAATGTTTACACCCTAAATGTGTATTGTTTACACTCACTCTTCTTACCTGGGCCATGTTACTTTTCTAAACTACATCATTAGACCAGTTTAGACAGGTTGCTCTTCCATGGGCCAAGTTTAAAACAAAGTAATGTTAAAACCTCTTTTCAGCATGCTCCCCTAACAGGGATATTTTCAAGTAACTGCTTTCAGAAAGCAAACATTGCCAGAAAAACTGTACAGTGTGTATCAGCTCAAGCAAAATCATGACATATATTCATTTATAGTCCCCTGGTAAAGATGGATAAAGCTTAACATTTTTTACGTCATTTTTGGCAGTGCAACTTGAATTTCTATTAGGCCATTGAACAGATGCAAAGCTTTAGCTTGTGGCTGGGCATCAACAGGGGACTCAACTTTTTGAATATTACATGTTTATCCCCCTTGCACGGCATCCAGTAAGTCAAGTCATCTGCGCTGCTAAGTAAAGAATGGAAATAAAGTCATGAATTTTGATTCTTTCAGATAGATTTCACTTCAGTGAAACAGTTACAGGATATATAAATTGAAGATTTGTTCCACAGTTTTTACTCCTTTTACTCTTTCTTTAAGAAACTGGTTAGATTTCAACAAGCATTCACCACTATTTGAGTGGTGTAAACCTATCTGTAAATTGAAAACAAAAAAAATAATTCAATTGACCCTAGGAAATTAAATTAGTCATCTGTTAGAAGAGTAACAGTATCAGAGGGTGTGAGGGCAAGAAAAAGCCCAAACAGCTGCCACATTGGCAAATGAAATAAGACAGGAAAATTTTTGGGAAAACATAAGAAAAATTTGTCCTTACAAGCTTTATGAATTTGTAATTGAAAAACTTGAACTGTTGTTCTGTTTTGTTTATTATACAAGGAAGCCAAATTTTCCGTGGGAAAACTGGGAATGTTAATTCTGACTGAGAAATACTTCAGGTGTACCTTCGACTGTCATTTCCATACAAGATACATTCGCACAAGGAATGTACAGCCTCCAGATTGCAAAATTCAATTTTGAAAACCACCTCATGCCTCTCCAATCCTGATATCCCCTTGCACCTAAAAATTTAGAAGGCACACACTGTCTTAGACACAAAATTATACAGAAGATTGAACAGTACTTGGAGGAGCAACTGGGGTCGCGTCAAGCAACCTCAAAAATAGGAAAAGTTAAAGGAAGATACATTGATAGAAAAATGCAGAAGGAAGTGCACCCATAAAGCCAGATGAGGACCAAATGTTCCAGGTCACCCTTACTGAGAGTTGTGAGTGTTGGTGGACATGTGGATGTGTCAGATCTTTATAAAGAGTTCAAATATCAAATGGGTAACAGAAAACACAGAAGTAAGAAAAAGTTACCCTACATTTGGCATAACCTTTAGTTAGATATTGAGGCTGGAACAGGTTGCCCAGAGAAGTTGGGCATGTCCCATCCCCAGAAGAGTTCAAGTCCAGGACTCTAAGCAGCCTGGTGTAGTGAGTGGCATCCCTACCCATGGTAGTGGGTTTGGAACTAGATGATCTTTCAGGTCCCTTCCAACCCAGCATCCAGTCTCAACGGAGTTTTGCAGGGCTCCATCCTCAGTTCAGTTCTCTTCAACATCTTCATTAACAACTTGGGCACAGGACCCAAAGGAATACTAAGTTTGCTGATGACACTAAACTGGGAGGAGTCATTGGCTCCCTCAAGGCCAGAGAGGCCCTGTAGAGAAACCTCAACAAATTAGAGAGATGGCCAATTGCTGATTGTAAGAAGTTTAACAAGGGGAAGTGCTGCATTCTGCACCTGGGAAGGGGCAACCCTGGTTGTGTGTATAGACTAGGAAATGAGATGCTGGAGAGCAGCACTGCAGAAAGGGAGGTCCTGGTTGACAGCAAGCTGAATATGAGTCAACAGTGCCCTGGCAGCCAGGAGGGCCAACCATGACCTGGGGGGCATCAGGCACAGCATCTCCAGCCAGTTGAGGGAGGTGATTGTCCCACTCTGCTCTGCACTAGTGCAGCCTCACCTTGAATATTGTGTGCAGTTTTGGGCACCTAAATATAGGAAAGACATTAAGGTAATAAAGAGCATGCAAAGGAGGGTAATGAGGATGGTGAAGGGTCTGGAGGGGAAGCCGTATGATGAGCTGCTGAGGTCACTTGGTCTGTTCAGCCTGGAGAAGAGGAGACTGAGGAGAGACCTCACTGTGGTCTTTAAAAACCTTGTAAGGGGAAGCAGAGGGACAAGTATAGATCTCTGTACTCCTGTGACCTGTGACTTGAGGAAATGCCATAAAGCTGAGTTGAGGAAGGTTTAGGATGGATATCAGAAAAATCTCTTCACCCAGAGGGTAATCACTTCCCCCGGGAAGCGATCACAGCATCAAGCCTGTCTGGGTTCAAAAAGCCTTTGGACAATGCTTTCAGGCACGTGGTGTGATTCTCGGGGTGTTATGCACAGGGCCAGGAGCTGTACTCAATGATTCTTGTGGGTCCCTTCCAACTCAGCATAGTTTATGATTCTATTATTCTATTATTTTTTTAAATATCACCAGGAATGAACAAGGATGTACTGTGTGAAAAATATGAATATCTACTGTGGATTTAAGGAAAAAGGACCAGGCTATGCTGGGGGTTATGCATTGCAACATTTAATGGACCATGCTTAAGTACATTTGTGGACATAGCCATCACAACCCCATTCCCTTTGACTGCAGATTTCCTTAGTGATCAGATCAGCACCATCATCAAGAAAAATACACAGCTGAGACCACCACAAATGGTTACAAACCACTTGCCTGACATAAACCTAATTGTAGTCATCAGTGTCCAGTGAAATAAAATTAACTAATACCCACAGGAATTTTGCTTCTCCATCTCAGTAAATAAAACAGCCTATTCTTGAAATATGTCCATTTTTGAAATGTAAGTATTCTGTCAGAAAGTATTGTATGAGATGCTGATTTCTCACAGACAAGGTGAGAAGTACTTTCTCTCTTTCTCTCATCTTCCAGATTCCTGCAATACAGCAGCCTATTGTAGCAATGATACTGCATGGAAAACCGGCTTCCCAAAGGAATAGCCTTTACCAGCTCTCACTGGAAGTGTCCTGCAGGTGAGACCACAGTGCTGTGCTCAGAGAGACTCCAGATCATTTGATTTGTATCCGCTCTTACACAGTGGCATGGCCTAAGGTTCTGGCATCTGACTTCTTTCACTAATGAAAGGAACATGGAATACAGAGAGTGAAAGGAGGAAAGCACAGAAACAGCTGCTGTGGGAGGGGAATATGACCCTTCCAAAGTGGTGTTCGGTCCCCTGAGTGGGACTGACAGCCCAACCATGCAAAGGAAAGAAAGTGCCATAGGGAAAGCAATTGTATCACCACACAGGGACATCATTATTGTTTCACTTGCCACACAGGAAAACCAGAAAAAAAAAGTTTCTTTGGCTGCTTTAGCTGAGTGCATTTGAGTGTGATTTTATCTGTGGGTTGCGTGTGTATGTGCGTGTGTGCAAAAGACAACAGGAAGAAGCACTTAGTTTGATTGCACTATAGCCATTTGCTGATAATGTAGTTGAAAGCAATTGTGTCTGGTAATTTATGTTTTCAAAAGCCAGATTTGCAATAACTGCTTTAAAAACACTGAACAAGTTTAAAAGAAAAATGTGGGGATTGGAAAATTAAATCTGTAAATGGAAGCTAGAATTGGTAACCTAGCATGCAGTGGCATAAAATTACACACAAATTGCTTTGTATGCTAAAATTTCATGTAAAAACAAAGATTTGTTTTTCATTACACAGTTACCTAATAGTCTCAAAAGATTTTTAGAGGAAAAAAAAATAGCTTGGATCTTTGCTTGTCAAAGTGTCTGAATATAACGAAGCTATTGAAGAAATTCTTTACTGGGAGGGTCTTGAAGCATTGGAACAGGTTGCCCAGAGGATGCCTCATCCCCTAATCCCTGGCCAAGTTGGACAGGGCTTTGAGCAACCTGATCTAGTGAAAGATGTCCCTGTACATGGAAGGGGGGTTAGAACTAGATGATCTTTAAGGTCACTTTCAACTCAAGCCATTTTGTGATTTCATCATTCTATGATATTCTCCGTGACTGTACTGTACCAAAGTTACAGTTCAGACAGTCCATAGCAATGGGATAGATAACAACATTCTCAGGAAAAAGTCAGGTTGGTGTATATCAGCTCTCACTGTACAAGACCAAAAGGAAAAGCTTCATGAGAAAGGATAAACACAGGGAACAAAACTTCCCATGAATGGGAACGAGTAATGGAATTTGGCTTTCTGAAAACCCACAACCTTAGGGATGCATAATTATCCTAGAAATTCCCTCTTCTCAGCTGCTGTCAGAACAGATTTTCCAATGAATATATGCAGAGACATTTCTGTTGTCCTGCCCACTTTCTTTACAAGTATGGGATCATAGACGGTAATCAGCAGAATGATTCTTATCACCCAATCACCTCTGAGCCCCCGACTCTCAGGGGGGCCATCTCGAACCATGACAATGACTGCATACTCCTTAACTCAAAAAAAGAGCTCCTAGATGGAAGCAGTCCGCACACATACTGATTCCAGGACTTCAGATTTCTACTTCAGAGTTTTGCTTCAAATGAGCACCTCAGTGCACATTCATTTTCCTGAAAAAAAAGAAAGTATATTTAACTGATGACATTGAATCCACTTTTAAAGCAAAACCAATGTTGTTTACTAAGCCTGTTCACTGTATTCAGAAAACCTACCATATTTAAGATCTTACAGCTGAGGTTTTAAAAGCTCAAAATACATAAAACCTTATGTTTGCAAATAAGTACAGTTTGAATACCTTCTAAATCTTAAAAAACTTTACTTAATAGTCTACAATGCTAAAAGTTTCAAGGCATAAGTTATATTTGGTTGCAGAACAAAATATTTAATTATAAAGGAAATAACATAGGGAATGGAAAATTTTTAAAAAGTCAGGCAGTGCTTGTGGATATTTTAATGAGCAGCTTCTTCCATTAAAAAAAAAAGGTAAAACTTTAATTCTAAAACGACCATGTAGTTATAGGACAATTACACAGTGTCATATATATATTTTGTACTGTTTTGTAGTATTAAGTAATTTAAAATGTGGTTTTAAATTTTAAAATGAAAGCACTGAGAAACTCAAAGACTATAATACTACACTTTGCCATAATCAGCACCTCAGGAGCACTTCATTCAGATTACAAAGGAGCTTCAAAGAACAGTTTCCTTAAGCACTCATAATTTTGAATCATCTTTAAAAGTAAGTTCCTGAGCTGTGGCTTTCATGGGATGAAAATCCTGAGAGGCAGCTGTATGTTACACTAGTGCTTCAGCCTCAGATGTTGCAGACAGGACCCTTTCCTAAGCTACATGGGATGCAATTCTCCAAGTCCATTGTTATTGCTATTTTTGTCTTCTGCAGCTCCCAAACTCAGATTAACAGTCTATCCTTGGATGACCAAAGTTCAGAAAACTTTTTCTTGCATTCAGGCTCCTTATTATTGTACTTCAGATAAAGCTTTACATCTTAACTTTTTTTAATTATAGTACTGACCTAATAGCTGGTCATATACAAAAATTAGCTGCCCTGTTAGCTATATGATTTAACCACAATCTGTTCCAATTTAGCAATAAAATTGAGGCCAGGAGGTGGAGGGGCACAGGGTTGGATTTGGCAGGAAGAAGAGTAGAAAAAGGTGAATACCATTCCATCCTTATTTCATGAATTAATGGAAGAAAATAAAATTACAACACCTTTACACTTCACACAGGTGAAGTATCACAGTATCAATTTACACAGGCATAATATCTCTGCAGGATATTTTAGCTTCAGAGATTCAATGATCAGACAGAAATACACACCACTGAGAGTGAGCTCTGGGCTATGTTGTCAATGTACAAAACCTAAAACTATATCCTCACTTCCCTGTTTACTGGAAGGATGTCCAGGTTTCAAATGATATTGAATAATTGGGAACAGCATGCATATAAGACAAATACTTGCTCCAGTATTATGACTACAGATTTCTTTTTACTCTGTCAGCAGATGGTTTACAGTGACAGCTATTTATCATTCTGACCAGTGCTGCCTTTTAAGTGCCTTTTGTTTCATCACTGGTATGTTATCTCCACCTGTTTCCCCCTTTCATGTTCTTGTGATTTTTCAGGATCATTTTCCTGTGTAGTCCAAAGCAAGTGTTAGAGTTATATGCTCAGTGTAAATCTGAATTAGATAGTAAGGGTGACTTCATTTGTGTTTAGAAAAATCAGGGTAGCTTATTCCTATCATCCATGAGTTTCGTCTCTGAAGAATTTGGATGCCCTTAGGAGAAGATAGTAGAGAACACTTACAACTGATCAGGTTTGCCCTCTGTATAAAATTTTTTTCTCTACAGCAGACAAAGCAGTAAAGAGGACATTTCTCAGCTGTGTGTTTGCTCAGTGAGGACAAGTGAAGAAAGGTCTGCTTCATAACTGGGATCCTTCATTCATTTAAAGATCTATTTGCTATGGATAATTTATAAAGGAAAAAGTTTATTGATATTGCCTTTATCAGGCCCGAAGTACAGAGTCATGTGTGTTTCAACAATACAAAGACAGTAGAAATCTGTGCTAATTCCGGAAGTCCAGAATCTGAGTATTCACTTATGGGGTATTTTGCACTTTAGTGTAAAGTTAATTAAAACAGTATGCATTTACATATATTAAGACAGCACAGGTCCAACATCACTGGTCATTTTTGACCCTGTAGAAGTACTGGATATTGTTATATACTACATAAAGCTCTAATTTAACCTTTTCAGCACTGAAACAGTACATATGTTTGTGAATCTATCTAGATAGCAGTCAGACCATTGACCATATTCATGACATTTCATCAGACTTCACAGATTGTTGAGAGAAAATGTATCTCCTACAGGTCATTACTAATACCATTGCAATGAAACATATGTAATCACTTTTTGCTGTCAATAGTGTAACAGCAGAGATGTTCACCCTGTAGATGATCTTTTATATTTGTATGGCTCTGTCTGGGAGGTTTTATACAACCGAATATAATTCAGGTTGCTAAATCACATGAAGTTGGTCTGAGTGAACAATTTCATGTTTGAAAAGATTCAAAGAAAAGATGTTATTTACTAACATGTTATATCAACTTCGATTAGTAAAGACATCAAATACAAATTACCTGACTGATCTTTCCTTTAAATTAAAGAATGCTACATTTTAAATATAAATAAATCTTATATTATCATTTTACAACTAGGAAGCTGAAATATTCATGACCATTTCGTGTGTGAAAATATTGTGAACATATGGAAGAATGTATAAACATGATATAATACTGGAGCTTTATCCTATTAAAAACTCATGTATGGATTTTTTCCACATACACTGTGAAGTTTTCTCAGCTAGTCACAAATGTGTATGCTGTACACATTAATCACTGCACAGTATATTTCAACATATGTATTATCCAAATTTAAAAAAACAAATTTTTTAATGTACAGACAGGATTTCTTCTAATAAAACACAAAAAAAGGGAAGGGGAGGGAAGGGAAGGTTCGGGAAGGGAAGGGAAAGGAAGGGAAGGGAAGGGAAGGTTCTGGAAGGGAAGGGAAGGTTCTGGAAGGGAAGGGAAGGGAAGGGAAGGTTCTGGAAGGGAAGGGAAGGTTCTGGAAGGGAAGGGAAGGGAAGGTTCTGGAAGGGAAGGGAAGGTTCTGGAAGGGAAGGGAAGGTTCTGGAAGGGAAGGGAAGGTTCTGGAAGGGAAGGGAAGGGAAGGGAAGGGAAGGGAAGGGAAGGGAAGGGAAGGGAAGGGAAGGGAAGGGAAGGGAAGTGGGAAAAGGAGAAAGGGGAGTGGGAAAAGGAGAAGGGGAAAGGAGAAAGGGGAAAGGAGAAAGGGGAGTGGGAAAAGGAGAAGGGGAAAAGAAAAAAGGGGAGAGGGAAAAGGAGAAGGGGAAAGGAGAAAGGGGAGAGGGAAACAGGAAAGGCAAAAGAGGAAAGGGGAAAGAAGAAAGGAAAAAGGAAAAAAAGGAAAAAGGAAGAAGGAAAAAGGAAAAAGGAAAAAGGGACGGGCAAGGAAACACAATACAGCCCAAGGAACATCAGTCCTGTCATGGATTGTGTCACCTGGAATAAAGTAGGCACCAGTTTTTCTCAATTTTTAATGTCCTTTGTTCAATCTAGTGTAAGTTGAATTCAGTCCCACACATTTTCAAAGCAAAAAAAGTGAACACTATTTTGTATAAATGAATTTATCCAGTTTCAAAGGGAAAAAAACCAGGACATAGCTACGCTCCATTATTTAAATAGAGCTAAAGACAAGTTTATTATGCTATAGAATGAGAAAAAGCAGATCTGGCATGACACAGATCGTAACTGAGTGTAACAAAGACATCTAACTAAGCTTTCCTAAAGCTTAGTTCGTTTCTCCTTATTTTGTTTCTCCTGCTCCACGGTAGAGTTGTCTTTAGTAGAGATGCTGTAAATGTCAGTGCATCAGAGGTAGTCCCAGAAAACTTGTTCCCAGAATATATATCAGTATTTTCTGCTTTTCAAACAAAACAAAAATGCAGGCACTCTACAATCAGATTACAGGTTTAATAGTCTCTTCTTTATTTATCCTGCTTAAGGGAAGAGTAGCTTCAATGCATTCTAATCAAAACTTCAGATGGCTTTCAAATGAATGGAGTCTGATAAAAGATAATTATAGTAAGATGAGAAGCAGTTGTCAGCCAAAAACTGAAAGGAAAAGGAAGATATTTGGGGCCATTTATATAACAGAGAAATCCAGAAGGAAGACTTTTACTGAACTTGATAACTTTTCATTCGAGTTACCAGGAGGTAGGATAGAGAATTTGCATATAATGCAGCCAATGTACACTTGCATCTGAGGGTTGGGCCTTCTAGAAAAATGGAACAGCACAGTCAGAGCAGTCAGTCTAACTGTGCTGCCAGACCCATGGGAGTAATGTTCATTGCTCATGTGCACATGAACTTTACAGGATACTCTACAGGAGCTGAAGGTCTCGACATACTGAGTACGTAACAGGTGGTCTGCGCATGCACAGAAAGTCCAGTATGTCAAATATCTCTTGAATTTACTACAAAAGAACCAAATGTTGCCTACACATGTCTCTCCAGAAAATACCAGAAATAAACTAGGTAGTCTATACTGTGTGGTAGTTTGGGCTAGGCCTTCCTTGGTGACCAGTTTGTAACCAAGGAAGGGTCCAGATTTACCCAGTATTCCCTACAATTTTTACGTAAACCAGACTATAAGAAGAAAGGAGGGAAGGCCTTCGGTCTCTTTCCTTCCAGCGGCTTGGAGGTGCAGGTTCCCTGCTGTTGAGTCTGTCGGGTTGGGGAGCGAGGTCTGGTAAGGCCTTGTCGACCTTGGGAGGTGGAGGCTGCCGGCGATCGTCCCGGAGGGACTCTCGGCTGTCCTAAGGAGAGTGGTGGGATATTTCTTTGTTAACTCCTTAGCTACTAGATCTCAGGCTACTGATTGGGATATATATATATTTCATTTTGGTTTTGTTCCCTTTCCCTTCCCCCTTCCCTTTCCCTTGTGAAATTGTATATATTTTAATTGTATATAATTGCAATATAAGTGTAAATATATTTTTATATATCACTTTAGCTGTCTCTCTCTCGTTTCGGGTTTTCTTGGTTGTTTTTCTCCCTCTTCTCCCTGAGGTTTGGGGCGGGGGGGGGGGAGCTCTTGTGGTAAGGTTTGGAGACTTGGCAGGGAGCCAGCTTCAAACCATATCAACTGAAATGACAGTAATAAGCTGCCTATTTTTTCCAGAGTTGCCTTTTATTGGAAGACAGTATCTTCATTGGAAGCAGATACCCTCACCCATACACATTGCAGGAAAAGTTAGGGGGAAAAAAAGAAGAAATAATAATATGGAGAAGGGGAGAGAATGGGAATATAGATTAGTGTCATAAGTTAGTCCTTGCTAAATATATGGCTTATATTGCCCTTATCAGGCCCAAAGTATAGAGTCATGTGGATTTCAACAGTAGAAAGACATCAGAAATCTGTGCTAATTCCAGAAATCCAGAATCTGAGTATTCATTCATGGGATATTTTATACCTTGGTGTAAAGTTAATTAAAACAGTATGAGTTTGCATATCTTAAGGACTATTTGCTGATGACACAGCTCAACAGTTTCAGTATTTAGATAGTTGTGCTGGAGGATGACAGGTTAGATGGTACAGCAAGAGTATTCTAAGCTTTTTTAGAAGAGTTTAACCAAAATTTCGAATATACTTACTAAGTCAACCTCTCAGCAGCTATAAAGCAGCACAGTAGTTTTCAGTTCTGTGAACTTGCATTGATTTATGCCAATGAAAGAATAGGCACTGCTGTAAATTCACAGAGTTCTTTTGAATTTTATGGGCTTACATTCTTTATGCAAACCAGTTAACACATTATGCAGAGCTGGTTGTTTACAACCAGTTTGTGTTGCAAGCATCAATCAATTTAATGTATTTCCAAACTATATTTCCAGTCTAAGCTAATCATCTAAGCCCTCAGACAGTGAATGCCAAGAAACAGTTTGGTTTTTTTCTTGTGCTAGGACATATTTCTCCTGTCCTAACGTAGATTCATCTGATCTATTTTAGGTGCCTACTTTAAGAGAGATGAATCTCACCCTAAAACTGCCTGTCTCTGTGGAGATTTACAGTCATCTGAACAGATTAATTCCACATCTACTCTTAAAATAAGACCCTTTTGGAACGGTCTGTAGCTTTCACTGTGAAGGTGTCCTAGGATATGAATCAGATGAATAATTTTTAGACATCTAAATTTGAGAAAGAAAAAAACTTGTCACAAGTCCCTTTGAAAAAATCAAAGGGACCCAAGAATTCATCAGTTCATTAAATTATTGTTTCTGCTTTCAAACCTGTATGTTACTCAAGAGGATACTAGAGTCCTTAATAATATGGAAAAAGTGCTAAAAGAATTACCTTCAGGTAGTATTAAAAGGTGAAAATGCAATGGCCAGAAGTTCAAATATACAAAAATATATGGAACCTATTGGATGTCCTGACAGAGAAGTAGCATTTCTAATTTCTCCTCCACACTCACCATCAATTTAAAATAGATTAAAAACCTTCATGTTCATATTTACAAATGGCAGATATGCTGATCCAATCACTTTAGCCACTCTGTGGTCATTACCTTCTGCTATACTGAACATATAAAAAATGAGTATGGACAGTGATTGAACAAACTGGCATAAAAATTACAAGATTTAATTCCTGAAATGTGTCCTGATTAAACAAACAAACAAGCAAACAACAAAACCCAAACTCATTATATAAAAAAAGTAACAAACTTATAGCCCTGTAAATGACGCATAATATTATAGCGTATATATGGATACTTTTAGGATTATATTTTTGAAAGTTAAAAAAAAATCAAAACACACAGCCAAAAAATATCCCAGTATAATAGAAATTTGTAGTATTTGAACACACATACCTCCCACATTGATATCACAAAACCCAATATGTTAGGGTTAACACTATCACCTTGCTAGTAATAATCATCAGTAGGAATGTAGTACTGAGTACTTTATGAACAGCTATCAATTGCTGCCTTCTGTAAAAGCTTCCAATAGTTTTCTATTAAAGAAATATTTTTATGTTTACCTTAAGTATTTATGGGATTCTTTCCAGGTACTGAATTAGGAGAAAAAGAGATTAAAATGATCCATGTTAGAACAAAGAATGGGTATTTTATGAGTTTACTGCTCAGCTTATTATTCTGCACTGGTATTTGCCTTAACACCTTGACAGACTAAAATAATTTAGTAGATTGTATACCGTCACTACTTTAATTACAAAGCTTCACTGAGCAGTCACTTGTGCACTTGTTAAGAATTTTCTACTAAGAAATTGTTCTGTCCACTGCCATCAAGTCATAACTTGAGAACTTAATAACAGAGGTACATGTAGCCAAAAGCTACTCATGTGGAGAGAATGACAACCAGCACCACACAAAAAAACACTGCAGTCAGATGTGAAAGTTAAATCTCAGGCATCAAGCCAATCCACCAGCCTTCTGCTAAATGACTGTGTTAGATTTTGGTGCTGCAAAGAGCCAGGTAGCCTCTTTTTCCAGTGCAGGTTTACTGAGGTGCTTGTGATAATTTGTTTAATCTCAGGCCCTCCTATTTTCTCCATGAATATATAACTTGTCTATCACACTCCAGAATCCTCCATTTCCTAGCTATAAAAAGAAGAAAATTTGGTATAAGAAACAAAAAGGGTCACTAAGAGAATCCTAGTATAACTTCATATCAATAAAATCCTCCTTATGAGAACTATGAGTAGCTTTATAAACGCTAGTTGTTATTAAGCCTAAAAGGAGGTTTATTTGTCCCTGTTTCACAGACAGACAGGAAGAGATTATTCAGCAACTTGTTCAAAATTACATGGTTTAAATGTGGCACCCACTCTAACTCAGATTTCTACAAAAAGCATCTCTAAAATACTGTGACTGTAGGGGGCAAAAAAGTCCTTCTCTCATAAACAGTTGCATCTATGTAATTAAGCTTGGTGGGGATGTTGTTTTCTATTTCTTTTAACAGAGTTATCAGCAGTGAGAGGAAGTTTAAAACTTATGAAGTAGGACAGTGCCTATTCCTTCTTTACCCTGGCATATGCCCTGA
Source organism: Chiroxiphia lanceolata (assembly GCF_009829145.1). Taxonomy (NCBI): domain Eukaryota; kingdom Metazoa; phylum Chordata; class Aves; order Passeriformes; family Pipridae; genus Chiroxiphia; species Chiroxiphia lanceolata. Next base: position 19,823,685 of record NC_045641.1, read on the forward strand.
GAACACACATCACTCTCAGTTTAATAAAATTAAACTCTAGAGTTAAACTAATTTGTATCAGGGTATAGAACAGGTATATCTGCCAAGAAAACCTTGAAACAAAGATACAAGTGATTCCACAAAAAAAAAGTTTCCAGCCAGAGGGCTGAAGTTTCCTTTGGTGGCACAAGGACAGTGCAGTGCACACGAGCTCCTGTTTCAGGGTAATTGGAAACCCAACTGAAATTGCTTGAGGATTTTATCAGTTTGTGTATGAAGTTCTGTAACTTAAGGGTAGCAGTTACATAATTTTCCACTTTAGACCAATTTGGTTTGTTTCTATGTATATCAATACAATTTTCAGTTAACATTTTTTTACTGCACATAAACATAAGTGCATTTTAATTGTTTTTTCTCAGGCCTATTCCAAACAGATCCTAACCCCTCAGCTGGTTTAATTTTTTTTCAACAAACTTTACTGTAATGACAATAATAATTTTCTCCTATTAAGTACAATAGAGTTTATTTAGAGAAATTACATATCAAATGAAAGGAGAAATGAAAAAAAAACCTGCATAAAAGCTTAAGAATTAGCACTATATGCATCAGAGTTTTCTATACAATTTTTTCTTTTACAGCTGGTATCAACTTTTTAGCCACTCACACAATCTATGTTAAGTACCTTTAAGATTTCCTTTACTAATACAGAATGTGAACTATCAAATATTTATATGCAGATTAAGAGACACTAAACACTTTTATTAACATTCATTTTTTCCACACATAATTTTCAATGAAAAGTTAAGGAAATTCCATACCAGAAAAATGTCATTCCTGTAAGAGTGAATTCCTCAAATATGATGAAAAACTAGTATCTTTAAGTTCAAGGATCCATAGCTACACTAACATCCGAGTTTCCTCCTGCCTTAATACGTCCTGCCACATTTTCATCAGGACTCTGCATATCTAGGGGTTTTGTCTATGAAAGGGCAGTTATAAATATACTTTCTCTGGTGATGCCAAAGATTAAAGCAACTCAGTCCTGCCCTCTCAAGAGTCCTGGGGAAATTGTTTCTAGTTCCAGAATGTAAAAAAAAAAAAAAAAAATAAGTGAACCCTTGGACAAAAATAGCTTTGAAACTGAAAAACAAAGTTTTAGCCTCATCCAATTCCTTGTTCAGCTCATTCCAAAGTGTCACAACAGTTATACCAATGCAAATGATGCCGATGAACATCTGAGAAAGGAAAGGTGCATATGCTGGCACTGTTGCTAAGACGTTGTTAAGTGCAGCAATATTGAGAGGGATTTCAGTGCTACCAGTGCTGGTTCAGCAAGGCTGCTTCTGTACACTCCTAAGGGATCTGCCAACACACTGAGAGGTAAGTTAAGGCTTCAGCCAAATGGTGAAATGTAAATCCTACCATCTGTACTAAGACAACCGTCTTTGATTTTCAAAGATGAAGTCAGAAAAAATAAGCATGTATCATTTAGTACCCTTCTGTAACTTTTAAGGGTCTTTTATGTTAATTTAATTAATAATTAATGAAGAAAAACCAGAAGGAGACAGGACTGTTTTAAAATGTCTTACTGTAATGAATTTATGACTCAAAAGTACTCAAATGGAAATTCAAGTCAGTATTTTTTCCAATTTTAGTTAGCTTAAAAAAGATCAAAATTGAAATTTTATATATAGCATGTTCATAAACATTTTAAAAATTAACATATTTAAATAAAATTCCTGGTTTATTTTAATGAATGGTTACAACTAATTTGTAAATGCAACCACTTTATGAAGGCAATAACCTAGAAATAAGAGAAATATTTTAATATTCCTTCTACATTTTAATCTCCAAATTAAATACACAAATCACATGAATGTAAAAATAATGCAAAGCATCGATAAGGATTCCTGTGGCAATATCACTACAAACACATTTAATGTCTGGACCGATTCCAGTAATGCAATGAAATATAAGGCAATATTACATAGCTTTTAAAATTAAAACAGTGGGTCATTAACACAAAGTTCCTTCAGATTCTGTCTTTACACAATGATAATATCACAGAAAGCCTGGAACTGTTATTTTACTTTTCAGTATATTCTAAAAAAATCAGATATATTAAGTAAGACCATACACTTCATGTAGTCAATTCTCAGTAGTATTTCAGGAAAGATTTATTGAACCAGTAGATTGTTTCCTCTCAGATACCACTGAGACATGTTCGTGGAATTCTAAGATGTTTACAGTAAATTAGAAACTAATTAGTTGAACTGAAATACCAGCACCTGCTCCTGCATTATTTAAAAGAAGAAAGGGGAAAAAAAACTAAAAGCATTTACGGTTTCACAAATGGAGATAATACTTCAGGGTCTGGATTTCTCCAAGCCTATTTAATCATTTGAAAAGGTTGTCAGAATTATTGGGTTATAAAACTGAATCAGTGCATCTTAGATATTTTTCCTTCCTGCAGCTTTATAGTCATTATTGTATTAAGATTCTGGCAAACAAGGCCAACAATATTTATGGTTCCTGCCATAAACATTAAAAATGCATATCCCACTCAGGTTTTATGAATCTTGAATTGCAGCAGGAAATGAGCAGTTTAGATGATAATTGACTTGTAAGGATTAGAACAGTTCAGGTTTCCCCCTGTGAAAAGAGAAGGTTCATCTGAGGTCTTACAGATTGATGATAATTCCTCCAAAACATCACATCTGTCTCTACTAAAAGGTGCTTTTTTTCTGCTAACTCTATATTGTGACAATAACAGTTATTAGTAAATCAGATAGAGCAGACACAGCTAGCCAAATTGTGATGGGAAAATGAGGGTGAAATCTAAATCAAATATTATATACATGTTGTATTTTACATAATGCATAACCAAATAACCTGCCAGTCCTAATGAGTTTGTAATTTAATCCGGAAAGTATAGTACCCAAGCAATTCTGGATGGGAATATGTACCATCAATGAGAGAATCAAAGTAACAAAAATGCTGTGAGAAGAAGCTGTGTTTCCATGAAGAACAGAAGGAGAAACTTTCATAGCATAGGAATTAAAAAGTTATTCACATCAGAGAAGATCCCCCAAGAGAAGGTGTAGTGGTAACAGGTGTGAGGAATGAAAAAAGGAGAGTCATGGAAAGAGAACATTGTTGAGCAATAACAACTGTAATTTAATAGAGTAAATTAACAGGAAAACTGCAAGCATCAGATCTAAAGCAACTGGGAAAGATCTACATGAAAGGATGTAAGAAGGAAGGTTGTCAGGGAATAGGGCCTGGGAAAAAAACAGACCTTTGCAGAGAACAGAGCAACTCATTACAGGAGTGAGCTATAACTCCAAAAACTGCTGTTTCAACTGCTGTGACAGCTAGCAGCCAATCAGATGCTGCAGTCACAGTTTTTACCTTGGTAAGGCAAAAGGTTTGTCTGTTGGTGTTGGGTTATAAAAGGGGCTACGACCCCAATAAACTTGTCTCAGCTTCACCCCCCTGAGTCCATGCCTCAATACACCACAGAGGGTTGCAGAAGAAGGAGAAGCTTAAAACGAGGACGGTTAAGATTCTCTGCTATTACAACCAGAGTTCCATTTCCTGAAGAAGTACTACTCATATAGCATGTGTTCACAGAGCTCTACATTCACTGTAAATTAGAGGGTGATTAGTTGAACTGAAATGATTTTTGTGTGTTTCAGCCTTAAAAGCACACAAACACATACACAAGTTCCTATTTACAGAAACCCACCCTGAAATCGGTCTGAGCAGGGCTATGTCAGCTCAGTCTGAGATACCTGCTCTTTGCACTTATAGGCTTTACAGAGGGTGGGGATTAGTTCTTCAGAATATGATGATTGCATCAGCAGGGCCCCGGTTTCATAGACTGGAAGACAAAGCTTTATTCAAAAAGGGCAGAGAAAGCACTGCTCTCTCCCTTCCTTTTGGCAATCTTGGGGGACAGAAAGTGAATGCAAACTGCATGAGGAGGATCCTGCCGAGGGCGGTCCCCATTGCATTACTTTTACTTACTACTTTTGCTTACCACTCATTGTCTTATTGCACTCAAATCCTTGAAAAAAACCCAGCAAATCAAGAGAGATATAGCAAAACTCTTTCAAAACGACTAGCATCAAGAAAATACCCTGGTGGTAAATTGAAAAAGTCGCGTATGGTGCTCTGGTTTGGTAAAACACGTGAGACTTTAGCAAGTGTCAAAGTTAGATCAGCTTTCTCAAGTTGCACTTCGACTAGGTAAGAAGCCAAAGAACACAGAGTATGATTTCTTTTTTGTAGGAGGTGTGTCCAGGGGTGCAGGGGAAGCACCCGGGGCGGAGAAGCTCAGGGGACATGCACTGGAATCTACACTATCATTGGTTATAAGGTCACATGATTTCAAGGGATAAAAAGAGCACCGGGTTTGAATAAATTTCTCTTTGGCCACCAACTCAGCTGGGAGCAGACTCTATTTCTTTATCATATAAAGATCCAACACTTTTTACTTGGTCTATTCTAGAACTAAGCAATAGCATTAAAGAAAGAAACCGTTATGCTTTGTACTGTTTCCACATTACCACCAAAAGTCCCTCTTATCACTTGTCACAGTTTCTTTTTTTGTTTTAAGTCTTTCCTTTGTGTTGCTTTTGGAGATGCCTCTCTGGTCAGCCTTATCACACGGTTGAGCTTCCTGCCCCTGAGACCAAACTAAAATTACAGAGCTTAGAAGGAAAAATAGTAATCTCCCTTTTATAAGATATTTTGGTTACAGTCGTATTTCATTATTCTATTTTAACTAATAATTACCAAAGTTTAATCATCTTTTCTTGTTATCAGTGTGCAAGAAGCAAAAATTTCTTCTTGTGGATAGAAAGTAGAGTTTACTATCTCAAACAAAAGCTCAGAAATTATCTTCAATAACAATAAATTACATAAATTGCCCAAGATCCCTTTTAACAGATTAAATATTTTAGTTTTCCAGAATAGTTCTCTGGGTTTTTTTCTACCCTTTTTTATACTTCTCTCTCATCTTACCCATATGTCTACCCTAGTTGCTTAACCTGACTTTCAACCAACTCACCAGATCTAGTCTGTCATGGTGGTATGCTTACAAGTCCTCAAAAAGCAAGAAAACTCTCTTCAAATGCCTCACTGCCTATAAATTATTCTGTGACTTTGCTTCAGATTTTGGCTTTTAAATCAGATATAAGAGTATTACCTTTTTCATGGTAATTATTCTTTTCATAAAAATGAATTTGCAAAGTTCTTAAGAAAAAATGCATTATTGTGATGTTTTATTGGAACATGTATAAAAACAGGTTCATTATTTTATTTGAACTGAAACACTTCACTTCAACGTGATATTAAACTGGTTATGGTACCATGACATGTCTCAGTATTCACACACATCAGGTCCCCATTCTCTCCCATCAGTGAGCCTAATGAAAACACACATTACATAGTGCTATAGTGTTCTCCCTGCACACAGTGTGGTGTTCCATGGAAGCATCACAGGGGATGGAGACTGTAGATCCAGCTCAGAGGAAGCCTGAACTATTCCCGCATCACTACAATTTAACATCAAACAGAATGATTCCACCAAAAAATATAAACATTTACACATGGCAGGGGTGAGAGTGGGTGGTGGGGGTGGAATTTTTTTCTTTGTCAAAGAGTAGAAACTTCGGATTTCAGTCATCACATATCCTGTGAGTCTTATATACAAAGTCCAATATACAGGTACTTGTGACACCTCTTTAGAGTACACAACTCTCTCTTTGTGTATATATTATGTGACAAATTTAAGGGAGTTGGAATGCCCAAGAATGATGTATGTAATATCCTAACCTAATTTTTGTCATGACTGTAAATGAAAGCTTTCAGCTGAGGTGTGTTTTGTTTCTCCAGAAATAAAAAGGGTCACAAGGACAGAAGGCTTTCTACTGGTTTTGGGTTTTGAATGTGCTGGCAACTACAGAATAATTTTACTTGAAAAATAAATATATGAAAATATTCTGCAAAGAAGCACCAGACATAAGTTAAAAGCGTGGACCGCTAAGAATAAAGCTTAAAGAGACATACATGTTGTCATAGAACTATAATAAATGTGACTTGAAATTATGAGCAGAGACGCAGGCATCAAAAATAAAATTTGCATAAAATTTCTGGAAAAAGAAAATAAGGATATGAAGCAAATTCAGGCTTATTATATCATTTAAAGACATATTTTAGCTCAAACTGGAACTGAACCAAGTTCCAAGCATTACTTCGAAGACTTTGTTGAACACTCCCATCCTCTCAGAATATTCTGGCTTGCAGTTCAAACAAATGGATTGACCAGGTGCTGACATCTTTGCAGAGGCTTCTCCATCTCTGAGCCTGTCTGCATTGCTTGGCATCTCCCTGCCCTAATCCCTATCTCTCACCACATACCTGGACAAAACCTACCTCAAAAGTCAGCATCTTTTCACTATTTACACTGTTCATTACAGTTCTGCAAACACTAGCAAAGTCAGAGTTATTTGAAGGTATTTGAAGTGAGTTTTTACTGCTTCTAACAAGAAGGATCTTTGTTTCCTAGTCTCCTACAGTGGACACCAATGTTTTGCTGCTAACACATACCCAAGCCCTCTCCTTACTCAGTAGCCACATGCAATCTCACTGCCTGAGCATGAGCACATTCATGCACTAATGTCTCTGTGCATGTGTATGTTCAGGGGTGAGTCTGGTGGAGGGTACAGGTAGAAAGGTCTAAGTTTCCAATCCTGTTTCCCAGAGCTGTGGAGCTATTCTTATTCCAAATGCAACATTATGCTATGCCTTCTTTCATCTACACAAGGCGATGTGCCAACCTCTGGGCACTTCAAAGAGGTTGTGATTCTTCATTTGTGAGTAACATCTAGTTCCCAGCAGGGATGCATAAACCCTCCTTGATGGAAGCCTGAGAAGCATGCCTGACCATACCACATCACCCTTTTGCAATCAAAATATTACAATTTCCATTGTGGAGTGGTTGAAAAAGTAACATTCTTGGCTTGAATCCTAATGAAAATAGCATCAGTTTCAAAGGCACTTGAACCAGCCAGAAGAAGATAAGTTTTGTCTCTATTTCCTGGAACAGAAGTAGCTCTATTATTAATTTATCTCCCTAACTGGAGCAATCACAAATAATCCAGCTTTTTTTGCTAGTCACTTGACAAGTAAATCAGAAATCCCCATCATGCTTCATCAGCAGATGATAAATAATATAAGAATACAAGTTTCTCTATCTAGACATGTCTAAAAAATTCAGGAATGGAGAGTAAACCTTTTAAAACAATACTTTCAATCCTTGAGCAAGTCATTATTATGATAATGTTTTATATTACTACTGAAAACATGACTAATCTATATTTTTTTTCACATTAAGTAATATGTACAAAATTTGCATAGCAATTTCAAGGCACTCTCTTTCAAAGTCACATTGCTACATTTTTAATAGATGGATTAACTGTTTCTTCTCTAAGTATTGCTGAGTATTTCTTTTTCCAGTCTGAAGTCAATGAATTAGTCAGGCTATCACCACCATAAACAAATGCAATCTATTTTATCCATTGATTAAACCAGCAGAGCCTGAAGGAACATTTCACCATCCAGGAAACCAAATGGATATTTATAATGTCCATTCATGCTCTTTTTGCATATAGATTGTGAAATCATAGAGGAGGCATTTTGTTTTCTGAGCTAATGTATTCAAAGAGAGGGATCAGCCAATTTTGACAAAGAAGCTTATCATAAAATTTAAATAAATAGTGCATAGTCTAACATTAAATGTCCCAGTAAGATGTTGTATATTTTAACATAAGCATGGCACAAGTTCCATCCTGAAGCTTGAAACACACCTGCTATACAGAACATTTTGCTTCAACTCTTGGGCCTCACTGTTGTATCTGCTCCTCACATCTGTGGCCCTGTGAAAAGCAGTGCACAATTCGCTCTGAAGTAGGGGACTAAGAAGAGGAAAGACTAAACTGAGTATAATCCACACCTGGAGGATTTTAAGGGAAGTAGTGTAAAACCACATATTTCCAGCTCCTGCTTATTAAAACTGAATACTCTTGTACCTACCTCTGGGCCATTTGCAAGTACAATTTCACTCCACTAAATTTTAGTTTTATGAATGAAAGATTTTGTCAGCACTTTGGAGTCTTCATTTCCCTAATTTCCAATTCCAGAACTTTCAAGCAGTTCAGAACCTAGCTGGGATCACAAAGGGTTATAAAAGAAACCATAGATTTGAGTACGTTGTTGGGGGTTCTTTGAGGGAACAAATAGGTTATACAAGAGAATCACTGTCTTATCTTATCTCTACAGCCTGCTGTCCATGTCTGAGTAGTTACTTAGGGGGGTCAAAGGAAAGCTTGTATCCAATGATTCCTTGCCTTCTGTTTTGTAAGATTTTGCCTGTCTTAGAATCATCGAATTGTCTAGAAAAATCCTCTAGATCATCGAATTCAACCGTTAACCCCGCCATGTTTACCACTAAATCATGTCTCTAACTGCCACATCCACAGAATTTTTGGAAACTTCCAGGGAAGGTGATTCCACCACTTCCCTGTCATCATGATCCAAAGCTGGACAACCCTTTCAGTGAATAAATAAATGAGCTTGAGACCATTTCCTCTCATCCTGTCACTTGTCACATGGGAGGAGAGATTGACCCCCAACTCTACCTTTCAGGTAGTTGTAGACAGTGATAAGGTCTACTCCAAGTCTCATTTTCTCCAGGTTAAACAACCCCAGCTCCCTCAGCTGTTCCTCTTCCGACTTGTGCTCCAGACCTTTCACCTGCTCTGTTGCCCTTCTCTGGACACAATCCAACACATCAATGCCTTTCTTGTAGGGAGAGGCCCAAAACTGAACACAAAATTTGAAGTGTGGCCTCACCAGTGCTGAGTACAAGGGGACAATCCCTGAACTTGTACTGCTGGCCATGCTATTTTGATACAAGACAGGATGCCACTGGCCTTTTTGGCCACCTGGCACACTGCTGGCTCATGTTCAGCCGCTGTCATCCAGCACCCCCTAACTCCTTTTACACTGGGAAGCTCTCCAGCCACTCCTCCCCCAGCCTGTAGCGCTGCATGGGGTTGTTGTGCCCCAAGTGCAGGACCGGGCACTTCACCTTATTGAACCCTGTAAAATTGGCCTTGGCCCATTAATTCAGCCTGTCTTGAGGAAGAGATCATAAAGCGAGTTTGTTCATTGCCTTTTCTTTCTCCATTTCTTTGTGTCAAAATAAAGAAACTATAAATGTCAAAACTTCTTGTTCAAATAAATAATTAAATTGTGAAAATAATTTTTAAAACCTAAACTACAAAAATTTTCATTACAAATTATAAGAAGAAATATTTAGAAAAAATACAAATTTATTTTTAAAGATAAAAACAAACCAAAGGAAAGGCTAACATCATTTCCTGTGGGAAAGAGGGATGGGGCATGGTGAGGAGCATCAGTATGTGAAGTGAAAGAAGAAAGTGACATTACCAACTTTGTCTTACTAAAATTCAAAAACCTTTGATAAAGACTCTGATATATGGCAAAGTTTGGGTTGAACCTATGTAGGGTGCTTAGATTTAGCTGTATCCATGATATCAAGTTATCATTTAGAGATTTTTACTTCTAAAACATACTAGATGGCACAGTTGTTGCTCAGAGAAGAAACAGATGAATTATTTGTACTTATCATTAACAGCTATGAATGACATTTTCAGAGTCAGTATGCCAAAATACTGAAATGAGCAGCAGTGTGGTATCCCCTCCTCCTGAGCCAGAGGTTCCAACGTAATCAACTTTGTGACCCACCACCGGAATCTCCAATATGCCCATTTCTTCCTTGTATGTCTTGTTAGCATATCATGTTCACAGTTGTGTTCTCCATTCGGCACATAAGGATTTTTGGATGCTTAAATTAGTGGAAAAATCACTAACCAAAAAAAAAAAAAAAAAGGTAACTTACCTACAGTTTTAAAAAAAAAAAGGGGTTAACTATTCCTAACAGGGCTACTCACAGTCCTGCATAACTGCAGTCTTTCATTATGTTTATTTATTTGAACTGAAAACATTGTCATCTCAACAAACTGTATTAACATTTTATTTTTGTGCAGCCTGTGTTCATTATAATTTAGATATTACAGTATGCTGTCAAACTTTCATGAAATGCATGTTTGTCTGGAGAGAGTCTTTTGCCTTTTAGTCTTCCAAAGCAAAGCAAATGTGCATCTATGATATAAGAACACAGATTAAAAAAAAAGAATCTTGCCTCTCTTTGTATTTGGTGGTGAAATATACTATGGGGAATGTTTTGGAAAGAAAAATATGACAAGTGAAGACTGCACTGAATTTATCTGTGCCATATGAGACAGCTATAGCTTTAGATACATAGATAAGAAACTAACAGTTCATAAACCATACTATCTACAATTATATTATGTCTAGTACTAAATCCCATCTATGACATTTTTCAGTTGAAGGCTGGGAATTTTCAAAGGAGATAATTTCTTTTTAATTGTGAACTATTTCAAGACAATCTGGAAATGCAGTTTTTCACATCAGATTTCCAGAAGACGTATCGTAAATCCTTAGAACAAGTGTATTCTTCAATAAATCACTGTTATTCACACATGGAAATCCAGTAGCTCTCTTCACACAATTAGGCACCTAATTGCGTGGCAAAAAAAATCTCAAACAAATGAATGCCTAAATAAATAACTGCGATAGAATTACCCATCCATTTCTTGTCTTCATTCAATTTTTAATAGAATATTCTTGCCTGTACTAGCTATAAAAATATTAAGCATGTGCTAGTGCATCAGGCACACACTTAATATTTCAATTTAGATCCTCAATTATTGTTTCAGTTTGAGCAATATATACAGTATTTTTCTCAGTTCACACATCAAATGATTTGTCAGAGTATTTGACCAGTCAAATCTGGTTCATTCTGCTGACCGGTATTGATTCTGACCAAAGCAGATAGTGTTGCATTTTTCAAAACCTAGACTCAATAAATTCACAACTACACCATTTAGCTGACAAACCAGAAGCTATACAATACATTTACATTCACAGCTGGCATGCCTTCTCTGATCTTTTTCCCTCAGACATGAGACTGTAATATGATTTATTCTGCTCTATTATAGCTTTCTATGTCCCAGTACATGTTTGTACTTAGAGACACATGATGAATCAACTGCCAGGGGCCAGCACACTGCAAAAGTGAGAATATGAAGATGTGATAAGGTGAAAATGTGATTACAGTTCCAAACTGGCCTCAAAAGAAAGTCCCTGTCACCACAGCTTACAAACCACAATTCAGAAGACTAATATGAATAAAGAGTGGACAGTCAACCAGAAATTTTAAGCAGACTATTGAAATAAAATTATAGAGTATATGTCAAAAAATTAATCAAAATGAGAGAGAAAAGTAAAAATCTGTGTCTTATTATATAAGCAGATAAAAACTAGGCTCTAATTCACTTAATTTACCAAATATTTTCAGCAGCTTGCACAGAACTGTTATCACAACATTTGCATTTCCACAGACTGCCTTCTATAGCAGCTGAGAAATAAAAATTTCGAAACACGGTTGTGATAACTGCACTTTTCCTTAGCACTGTCTGCCTACTGCAGTTCTTGTTGGTTGCCCCACTGCTGGCAACCAGACACCCCTGAAGTTGCAGAAACAGTTGGGAACATCCCCCCACAGCTTCTCCTTGCCGCACATGGGGGTCAGCCAAGGTGAAATGGCTGGATGCTGCTGATAAGAGGAGGTGTATGTGAACACTGAAGTCACTGCTGTTACCTGCAGCATGCTGCCATCATTACCACCTTTTATTAAGAAAAAAGAGAACCTTTCACAGTAATGTGAAAATATTTCCTGCAGCCTAAGGCTTTGCTGGAAGGTATCACACCCAAGTACTCCTCTACCTCTATAGTGCTGGACTTCTGAACCTTGATGGGATTTCAATGATAATCCTTTTGACTGAAGGCAGGACAAGACTAAAGAGGGCAAAAGCTCACAAGGTGCAAACTGCATCAGCCCTTGTCATGAAGAAGGACAGCTCAGGAAGCTACTCTCTGTTAACTGACTGAGTCCACTGTTGATCCTGCTTACCATCAATAAAGTCATAGTTCACTCCACAGACAAAAGCCAAGGACACCCCAGCTATCCCAGCTGAAGGATGGAAAACACTCTTAGACAACTTGACACAAAGTAGGATTTTTAGCTAGTTTTCTTCCCCAGACTCTCATTATCAAAAAAAAAAATAATAAAGTTGTCATCATTTATTTTAGCTACATGATTAAAGCTGAAATGAATCATAGAATCATAGAATATCCTGAGTTGGAAGGGACCCACAAGAGTCATCAAAATCCAAGTCCTGGCCCTGCATAGGACAGTGAATCACACCATGTGCCTGAGTGCATTGTTATCCCATGCAAAAGTTGGGTGAGTTGTTCTAACTATAAACATCAGATGATGACACCATACCAAATTTTTGGAAGATAAGGACAGAGGAATCCCAACCAGAATACATGTGAGCAGAGCAGCATCTCTACTGAACAAACCACCTGGAAGTATAGGCTGTAATCAGTGCATCTGATCATTCAGCTTTATCTGAAGAGTTGAAGGCCTTGTGGGTGTGAAAGAGCAGATATCAGAATAGTGAACACACATTTCCCACATTTGTCCTCGAGACAGGAGACGCTGCTTTCTTTGTGGAGTACATAATCAGATCCAGACCAAGATCATTTCTGCATCTGGATGTGATGATATTGAAGGCAAGCAGCCTTTAGGCAAGTCAGTCAAAAACTACACATTTTTCACTATAATATCATGAGGATACAGAGCAGACCCATCTTTCTCACATTTAAAGGGACATAGAGGGATTAGGGAAGGACTTGAATACCTGTCGCGCATTTTTTTCCCCAAAACTTCTTTACTGGCATGTTGACCCTCCTGCTCTCCCTCTATCACCCAATTTTTAATCTGACTTCTTTGCTTGGCTGATGGAGGTGCTGCACACATCTGCATCTGAATAGGGCACTTCCAGGAAAATGTTTTCCCAGCACCACGAGGCTAGTAGTGCAGGTGTAATGGCTGCACTTTTTCCCTTTGGTAGAGTTGAGTACTCTCTCATTATCTCAATATTATATTTCTCCAAAAGCAACACTAACTTCCCACTTATTTTTAAATTAAATTTTTTCTAAAGTTGTCCTAAAAGTTTCCAATGAAACTTTTCCAGAAAAATAGACCATTTCATCTATGAAATTCCTTTGGCAATAACTTCAGACCTCTGGAAAAGACTGAATAAAAGTATCTAAGGAATTCATAGAACTCTAAGGTTTTGAGAAAGAAAAAAGTTATTTTCTGGTCTGCTCTGTTCATTCATCATGCCAGGTTTCATGAAAAATAAAGTTCTTTTTCAATAAAAAAGAGTTACCTCAGTCAATATCAAACAATTCTCCAACAACTGAAACAAAAAATGCTTAAATAACTAGGAACCATCTTTAATATTTATATGGTACTTCACATTAAAATGTTTTATACTGATGTATTTAGCAATAGAGGGAGAAAGCAGAAGTGATGGGAGACAGAGAACTGACAGAATAAGGTATCTTATGGCCTACCACAAGACTTCTATTATGGTTTGTGGGTAAAGCAGTGTGACTTTTCCATGGCATGTGACTTTCAGAGCTGGAGACCAAACACCAATAATGAAAATTTAGAAAAGAACTTAACATATTTATAAAACCACATTTACTAAAATCAAAACAACAGTCCTGCAACTGGCACACATACAGAAAAATCCTGAGTTAGACTCTAATATGGCCCAGTTGATTTTCTTCAGTTAATCAAATTACATCACTCCTAACAGCATACAAATTGTCCCATGATGACAAAAGTGTGTGTCTGTGCCCATTTATAATGCCTGCAATATTATGCACGTAATATGACTAGTAGTATACATGAAGGGTGTTTTCATCCCAAACGCCAGTTACTTTTGATCTGGAAGGTCATTTTGGGCCTCGGAGCCTCTAGATAAGAAAAAAAAAAAGAAAGTACAGGAATCTTTTAAAGGAAGCAAATGTAATATCTTCAACTGCAATCAAAAAGTATATTCTGAATCAAAAACCTAAGACGTCTGACCAGTTCAGCATAGCCCCATCTGAAAAGCTGTGCCTTGGCAAAAACAATTCTCTCCTTTCCTTTGTTCTTTCTTCTTTCTTTTCCAAGGAGGAGTGGGTGACCCTGAAGAGCTAGTGATAGATTACATACATGTGCTTATCATATTTCTTTTATAATGCAAATACATTCCATGCATAATTTCTGTTGATCTCAAGCATTTGATTATTAATTTTTATCTAATACGTCTAGGTTTATTATTTCAGCCATTAAAACTTACAGGAAAACATTTGCACTCTAAATTCATCTATTAAATAACTTACAACTGTGGCAGAGGCTTGCCTTGGATTTAATCACGTTTGGTAGGCACCAGCACAAAGATTTACAGATGACAACCTTAAGATTTCTTGTTCAGTTTGAGAGTAAATCCACTGAAGTTTGAATGGCTGGTAAATATTTAATGAAAAAATAAGCTCCTTGGTTTTTTTTATTGTAATATTTCTTTTCATCTGTTGTGTCTCAAGAAGAATTTCATACATCAAAATGCAGGAAGTAACTTAAAGCAATTTTAAAGTGTCACATCGATTTAAAATATTTCCTCTCAAAAGATTCAGTTCTTCAAATTATGCCATGATTAAGCAATAATTGGAAGATTCTCTTCACTTCCCTAATTCTGTCTTTTAACAAGATATGTGATGATCTGTATACAAAAGATTAAAATCCTTTTGTAGTAAATTTGTGAAATTAGTCAGTGATAACAAATAGACATAATGAAATTCCTAATTTAGGAGAGGCTAAAATTACTAATGGATAAATAGAATAGAAGGGCGTCTTGAAACCTCTCCCCTTGATATACAATTGTAAGTCCACTGGCATTTCTGTCTTCCTTATTCTACAAATTCATATTATTAAATGGTGATATAGTAAGTCCTCACAGTAACAAAGAATGAGCCATAGTAAGGACATTAGGCAAAAGAGGTGGAACAAAACCTATTTAAATTTTCAGTGGATATGGTTTCCCCATGGGTTTAAATTTGCAGTTCTTCAATGTAAAGGTGTTCCCTCTTAAGAACATTTGAAGAAAATCCTAACCCTACCTGCTAAAACTATCTGTGTTTACAGTAAAATCCAGAAAGTTTAAGGACATTTGCTAAATCCACTTTGCTACTTCCATCTCTCGCTTCTATGACAATCATTTGTGTCAGGCTTAATCAGGAACTCTAGATTTAGGACACATGGCATGGGATTATCTGGCCTCTTCAGTTTTTCAAATACTATAAAGGATTCCACAGAAAACAAACAAAAAATTATATATGTCTAAACATGAACTTTTTGGCCTGTCTTTATAAATAACTAGTGTCAGTTATTTATAAAGGGGTCAATAATGCTTATATGCTCACAAGTAAGGAGTTAAACTGAAACTATTGAGAGCAATTTCCAAGGCACCTTAAGGACATAGGACTATATAGATTGCTCATACAGTATGGTTTCTGCATCCTGCATAAGCACCCTGGAACATAGGCAAAGTTCACTGATGTCTCCTTCAACCCATTCTTATATCCCTAACCAAAATGACAAAAGCAAGATAGTCCAAAAGTCACAAGACAGAAAAATGTATTTTTGTGTCCTTCTAATGGGTCTCTGTGACTGCAACAGGCAAAGCAATCACAAAACCAGTATATCTGATCAGAAAAGTGTTATCTGATTGAAAGGATGATTAGACTGTGTAACATCACTTGCATGATTTCAGCATTACTTCTGTACCTTCCCAAAAACACAGATATAATAAAGAGAAAAAAGCAGGCATATCCAAGCTATCAAAATACTGATATCACTCTAACAGGATGCAGTTCTGCTACTTTTTTAACTGATACTCCATTTTTCTCCACACTTCCTTGAACTACAACAAACCCAGCTCAGACATCATTCTATGACTGACTGGAATATGCTCATGAAAACATAGAGTAGGGAGAAAAAAAAGGTAGTCAAAAGTGTAAGTGCTATCACTGGGATATTCTTCCAAAAAGGTGATGCATCTGCTGACAGCGCCAGTCTCAGCCCAGTGATTAAAAATGCAATCTTACATCTTTGCAAACACAGACCCACAGTCAGCAAAGCAAGAGTTGGTGTGTGAACTGTTGCAGGAACTTAACCTCTACAAACTGATGGACTCTAACATTAATCTCCCAAAGGTGTTGAGAGAGATGGCTGACACCATTGCAAGGGCTTTCCACAGTCTTTTAGATGTTTTGGGTGTCAGGGGATACACTAGAAGACTGGAAGAAGATAATGTCTCCGCAATCTACAAGAAGGGCTTAAAGGAGAATCCAGGAAATTATATGCCTATCAGTCTTATTTCAGTTTCTGAGAAAGTTATGGAATGAATATCCTCCTGGGGATATCACAAGTCACATGAAGCATGTGACTGGGGAAAGCCAGTGCAGATTCATCAAGGGCAAATCACACTTGGAAAACCTGATCATCTTCTATGACAAAGTAACCTACTCAGTTGATATGGGGTGAGTGATGGTTATCATGTACCTGGATTTCTCCAAGGTTTTCAATACACTTTCCCATAACCTCCCCCGGGAGAAGCTGATATGCTACATCTCTGTCTGTCTCTGTCTGGACAAGAAAGTTGTGTGATGGGTGGGGAACTGGCTGACAGGTCACACTGAGGGCCTGTTGTACACACCACGACACGGGATTTAGAGTTTTATAGTGATGTGCAGCTCACTTGGTCAGAGTGCTTTTGGATTTTTGTCTCTGATATTGCATGAAATATAACTAACCTTAAAAATATATGTTTAGATTTCATATTCAGTCTGTCTCACACCTTTTATTTGCATCACCCTGTGTGAACACTCAGGCTACCCAGCTGGGGTGGTCACCATCTCACAGCAATCTCCATATTTCAGTTTTCAAGAGGATTTGTCTGCTCTTCATTAGCCAAGGTCAAATAGGACTAATGCTTGGAAGATTTGTACCTCATTAGCATTATCTTTATTGCCATTATTTCACAAGCTAACAAAACAAAAAGGAATTATTCCCCAGTTAGTCCCAAACATTCCCACCCTTCTCATTAGTATTGGCATAACCCTTTTCTCTAGGGCAGCTCAGAGCTCAGTTCTTGAAGGAAAGGCTGACAGCAGCAAAATTATGGTACCAAGAGGGACAGGCAGAAAACACTCTCCTGATTTATAATCAGATTCTCTTATTGTAACAAGCACTTTCTCATTGCTGAGCTACTTAGATCAGCTCATGTAATTTGTCACGTACTAGAAACTACTCTTTCTAGCTGACAATGAAGGGCATGTTTCCTTCCTATACTTAGTTCAGAATTTTAACCACCAAATGCTGTGCAGGATCTTTGAGGTGGTATTTTAATTCAGCTCCTAATAAAAAAAAAAAAAAATAAAAAAAAATCATTCTGAAAATCACTGACCTCTTCAGGAATGATCTATTTTGCACCTCTAAGTAACAGGTAAGGGAAAAGAATAGTTTCAGGATGAGATGTAACATGGAGTCTCACATGCTTTGGATTCTCAGTGTGCTTCCCATATAAACCTTGGTGAGCTTTGCAATTCACTCACATCTAAATGCATTCAAGAGAAAAATCTGAGGTATGGCCAGATTTGGAGTAGACTGACTTAGAAATAAGGCACCTGAAATGAGTAGAATTTTTTACAGAAATTGAGATAGAAATAACCTCTTAACAACAGTGGTCCTTTTGTGGAGCATCAGAGGATTTGGGTACAGTTTCCCTTGATTTCTCATGAGTGGAACTTAGCTGTCTAGATCAAGGTGATACATATACAAACACAAGCACAAGTACAAAATTACTATAATGCCTGGGGAGTGCTCAGATATGGGAGGTATCAGATATTTAGCTACAATTACTTGAAGGAAAACAGGGTTTTAGGTAAAGCCAGACTCAAAAGCAGGAGTTATGTCACTGCATTAATCACTGAAACAGTCATCTCCAGAGGGTGATTCATCTGACTTAATTTAGGATAAGATATTGTAGCATAAGACAAATTACTCTCTTTAGGTGTTTATTTCATCAACTGTGAAAGAGGCTTAATGACTTGTCTTCACATTTTTACATGTCCCTGACAGAAGACAGAAATCCCCACCTCGGGCACCAAAAAGGGCCTTTCTATCACCAGACTTCAGATACCTAAGGAACTAATTTCCTCAGGTCTTTTATGTAGAGACAAAGAAATGCAGAACACCAATTTTATATTACAGTTTTGCACACTTTCTTTGTTGATTCTTTTTTGATTCTTATTTCTAAGCATAAACTGAAGTAATATCAGGCTGGTGTTTTGTGGGCAAACATCGTGTGAGACAATCTACTAGCATAGTGTAGGTGTTTAACGCAGCTTCTCTCTCAGGAAGAAACTCCTCAGTGCAATCAATACTCCAGTTCTTCATTGTTCGTAAATCTACTGTCTCAGAAAACCAAGTGCTAAACTCACTGCTCTTCTGCCAAGCCTTCAGCACATTTTAATCTCACCAATAAGGAAGATGTAGAAGGGCTTACAGACACCATTTACACATAACCATGATTGCAACACCTGCTCTTAAGAGTGAAAGGTGATCTACTACTTCTGCATCCTGTTTCACCAAGCAAGGTAGTTGAGGATAAAACCATATCTTGCCAGCTAATACCCTGATGCCAGTGACCTAGACAGCTCCTAAGTGCAGTTGTTTCACTGAACTAGGGGCAAGTGAGCCCTACTCAGTAATGACCACAGATGTGAGTGGTAAGAGCCCCGTGATAACTTGCCTCTCCTAATGCCAGCTCATCTGGGCCTTCAGGAGCCTTTCCACACCACAGAGTACACACAGACTCAGAGGTTTGTCTTGTCATTGTATAGTTCTCTTGCAGTGACACATTAAAAAATGTGGAATGCAGGAAAGCTGGAATGCAGGCAGTAGCAGTCTAGCTAGAGTTTTATAAAAGCTTTCTCCTATTTACCTTACAGGATCTTTTTTTTCTACTGAGAGGTTTTGACAACTTCTGAGTAGGTTCAGTCATAATGTAAGAGAGTTGATCTGGAATAATCCAAGTTACCAAAGGGAGAAGACAATAAGGCTATCTTTATGACTTACTTAATACATAATCTTTGCATTTCATAGCATAACAGACAGCCTGTAGGGAAAGCAAGGAACCTACAGCTGATGTGACTGACTGACACAACTCACACATTGATTTCTTAACTAGCAAATAGACACTACACTTGAAAAACAGAGTATCAGAAATGAAAAAAGGGTATGACAAAATTCAGGGGAAATGGAATTTCATGCTTAGATTTGCTTCTTTGTTTATTTGTTTTTGTTTTTTCTTTCTTGACTGACTTAAGGTCACCTATCTGACTCATAATTTGACTATAGGGCTGATTGAAATAACTTGTATTTCACCCTTCTCGCAACCCCTTCAAGGACCACTCAGAAATGGCAGTCTTTCCTTGCAGCTACATATATTGTATTAATCCATGCAGGAGAAATGGTTTATCCAGCACTGACAGTCTGTCATGTCCTTATCTGACCTCATCAACTGCTGTTGTAGGGGGCTGTCAGAGGAATCAGTCAGCGCCTTTCTGATTGATTACAGTATTGATTTTTTTTCTTCTTCTACTTAAAAGAAAAACTAAAAACCCCAAAACAAATGATCCATCTTACCAACTACAAAACCATTTCAGAAGTTTGTAAAGAAAAGACTGTGATCTCTTGGCAAAAATATGCAACTCCAGACTATCAAGGATTGAGCAGGTATTTGGAGTCTGTTCCTCACACTAGATTTTGGCATCCTGCAGTTTTATATGGCCTGCAAAGACTCCCTGATAGTAGCAATCCATCATTTGGGATTTCCGTTTGAAAGCTGTTCTAACTTGATTGTTTTATTTAAGAACTATATTGCTTGGTGAAGCTCCACTGACACTTATTTTGCACTAAGAAGTGCAAAATAGCATGGTAAGTGGTACTTTTTGGTGTTATGATAGGATTTAAAAATAATAGTTCAAGATATTCTATTAGCTAAACAAAAAACCTGCAGGTTCAACAAAATGCATGAACAAAAGCTCATCTTAATTCAGAGTGCCTTAGCTGTAATGGAACAAAAGACTTGTATGACTATACCTCAAAAAAAATTGCTAAATGTCTTTTTATCAAAAAAATGTTTAAATGTTGAGCAGGATTGAAAGAAGGAGGATGTAGATGTGCATTAAGGAATTTGTTTCTACTAGATTAGATGAGTGATCTTATTAAAAGGTGATTTGATATCTAGCACTAAGTCACACACTTCATACCTAATAAAGCATATTCTATCTTTGTGTTAAGTATGAGATTGAAAAGCAATTATTTTAAATTATTATGGTCACTTTACATATAGGCAACTATGTGGGACTTTCTGATAAATAAAAAGAAATATTTCATTTAAATTTGAAAGCATCGAAACAGTGAATTTCATAGTACTTTGGAAACATACGCATTAGTTAACAATAAAAAAGATTATTTTGCATTCCTAATCTCCACTATGAAAATGGGATAAATTAAAAAGGCATATACATTTGTCATTTTTGTAATCTGTATTGGAAGTCCTAAAAAATAATCCCAAACAACCACAAAGTCTTCCCTTCCCCAGAAGAGCCAAAAAAAGCTGATTGCACATAACATTAATTTAAGAAATAAGAGGTTTCAGAAGTATGGAAAAATAATTTCTGAAACTTGCATCCTTTCATGATGATATAAGATTTATTTATTGTTTGCTGATGCTGATTAAATTCATTTTGCAATAGAATTTAAACAAAAAAAAGAAAGCTTTAATTTTGTCCAAACCATGGAATATGATGTGTTCTTCTCAAAAATATGAATATTCATCAATTCAAATTTAATTTGAATTTTGTATTAATGATGCTTTCTCATTAAATAGGGAGTTGTGTCAAATATGGCAGATTAGACTCTTACAAAATGGATGCTTCTAGTTTTCATTAGGGGATTAATATTCATTTTACCTTTGAAGCTTTAAAAGCTTGTGATAAACAATCCGTGTCATTCAAAAAAATAAAAAGAATCATCTCCAAAATACACATTCTTTTTACGTATATTCTAGCACTCTTTACTAGTATACAGTTAATTTTCCCAGAATGCACACAAAACTACAAAATACAGGAAAACCATAGCAGTAACACATAGCATTTGTAAAAACAACACACACAAGGACAATGAAACTGCTCCTGTCATTTTCAATTATGCTGAAATATAAAATATTAGTTACATAACTAGACTCAACAAATCTAAGACGATGTAGAGTGTTGTCATTACAACTGATATTTTTCTAACTGGACCCATATCGAGATTCCAAATAGCAGAGCTGGTCTGGATTTTGGACTGTTCTGGGAAGTTATTTGTGTCTACCAGCTTTTCTTCAATGGCTTCTTGAAACTGGCACATGAAACTGTCACAAAGGCAGTGGAAGAGTGACGTCTGGGTAATATAAGCCCCCACATTAGTTAACATATAGGTAAATGGGTGATATATAACCTCATTCTCAAAGGAAGACATTTAAATAGATACATTGACGACACTAGCCAGGCTTTGGAGGCAAAAGGAATGTTTCCACTGTTCAGCTTCAAGACATCATCTGTCTCTAACTCATATTTGCAAGACCATAACTGCAAGGGAAAGAGCTAAAAATAAGTTATTTGGCTAAAAATAGAAACCCAGTCTATATTTCTTTGGTGTTTAAATTACTCTTGTGGACAGCAAGCTGAGCGTGAGTCAACGGTGCCCTGGCAGCAGAGAGGGCCAACAGCCTCCTTGGCTGCATAAGCAGGGCCAGAGCCAGTACATTGAGGGAAGGGATTATTCCCCTCTACACAGCATTCTTTGGACCACTGCTAGAGTCCTGTGCTTGGTTTTAGTTGCCCAGTGCAAGGCAGCAGGTTGATAGACTGGATCAGGTTCAGCATAGGGCTACCACCATAGCAGGGAGATGGGCCTGTCCAGCCTGAAGCAAGTGGCTGTGAGTGGAGCAAAGAGCAGCTCCCCAGCACCCACAGGGAAGCTGTAGGAAGATAGATCAGGATCTTCACAGTGGGACATAGTGGGCAGACGAGACACAGTGTGCATAAAATGAAACAAGAGACGTTCAGACCGGATAACTTTTTTTCCCTCATGAGGATGATAAAGCCTTGGAAGAAATTGCCCACAGAGGCTGTGCAGTCTCTCTCCATCCTTGGGAATTTTCAAGACCCAGCTGAATAAGACCCTGAACCACGTGGGTCTAAGCTCAAGTTGACTCCTCCTGAGGGACCCATCCAACCTGAACTATCCCACAATCCCACAAATTCCTTTTATGAAGACAGGCAGCAATGATTTTTCACACCTGAGTCCAGAGCAATACCTCCAGTGAATGCTACACTTCTGAAGCTGTACCCTGTCACTGGTCAAATCTCAAGTGTCTACCTCAACAATACTACCTCTTTCTCACATCTCCCCCCAGTGGGCATATCGCTTACTTATTCCTGCAGTACCACGCCACACGCTGGAGTTTCAGTCCCACCCCACAACCCCAGCTGGTAGGGTAGTGCCATCAGCGGAAAACCTAGTACTGGACAGCAGGGCTGGAGCATTGCTATGGCTCTGGGTGGAAGAGGGAAACCCTATGGTTTGAAATCCAGGTGCATTTTAAAAGGGACCTGTTGCCTTACCCTGACTTTTTCACTGGTAGGCTTTCTAGGAATGGAGTGCACAGCATTGAGAATGAACAAACCTACCCCCAATATCCTCTGATTATGCCTTCCCTCACCTGATTTAAATTTAAATAGCCATTTAAATAGTCACTAATCCTCTGTGTCATCCTGGTTATCTTCAAGGTAGCATAGTAGAAATGCCTGAAAACCTTCAGATGGAACTGAAAGGACTTGTAAGCTATACAGTAACTGAAAAGCTCGTACACCCTGAGAGCTGCACTCTGGTACCATTCTTAATTATATAATGGACTATTTTTGTCTGCACAAAATAAACAATAGCACAAAATAAATAAAAATGCATGAAACAATTATGACTTACATGTAAAAATGTATATAAATATTACACAGTGTTAATTGTAAAAGGTTCATGTTTCTACAACACTGACATTTTATATAGCTTAAAATCTAGCAAAAAAATCTCACACTGAGAGCTATGTGGGCTATATTCTGACCATAAAAATATTCTTGGCTTCATTAAGATTTATTACAAACACAGACTTCTACTTACATGAGTCACCACCAAAGATAGGAGTTTTGCTTATCTGCTTCCTGTAGCTTATTATTTTGATTTTAGAAAAAATAAGCCCTCCATATTGTGACCACATAAAGCTTTGCATAACTATAGCTATTCAAATCACAAAGATGTGGCAAGTAAAATGTGTCTACAATAGAGATATCACCTCTGCAGTAACAGAGGATTGTGATAATTAATATCTATCTGTGAGATATAACATGATACTTTCACTTGAACAACATTTGTAAAACTATAATTGTGTCAACTACTGTGTTTCAAGACTATTAAGAAACCCTTGCCTAAAAAGTTTTCAAATAAGTCATAGAATCATAGAATACCTTGATCACCTAGTTTTCAGCCAAGGTAGGGAGGGGGCAGAGTCTGGAGCTGTGTGGACATGTCCAGGTTGTTATTCTGACCATCCATGTCACTGCTGGGGGGCAGAACTAAGGGGTTCTCACTTCCGTGAAGAAAGGGGCCATAGCTTGAGATGGAAGAAAAAGCAGATGCATGGACCCAGGGGTGTCACTTTGCTCCTTTCTCCCGGGAAAGCAAGCAGTTAGTGGAGCAGTGGGGTGCTCCAGCCCTACCGAGAGTTTTGTCATTGTTTTTTGTCATCCTGGCCTTGGGGGAAAGACACAGGCACAGACAATCTTTCCACCGTTTTCTTCTTTGTCTTGGGAGCCACGGGGCTCAGGCTGTGATGCAGTTGCATTGAGTTAGACTCGGTGGAAGGTGGACATTTTTGCATGTTATCACCCTCTTTTGTATCCTGTTGTTATTAGTGTTGTTGCTGTTACTGTTTGTTTTTCTTATGTCATTGTTGGGTTAGGTTTTTTTCATCTCTACCCATAATCTGTGCCTTTGTCCCTCTCTCACTGGAGGCGGTGGGGGCCAAGGGGAAAGTCTGTTTGGAGTTTAATTTCCATCTGGTTTTAATTGACAACTCCTCCACTGAAGGGATCATTGAAGTCCAGTTCCTGGCCCAAGAATCACACCATATGCCTGAGAGCATTGTTCAAATGCTTCTTGAACTCTGGCAGGCTTGGTGCTGTGACCACTTGTCTGAGGAGTCTGTTCCAGTGCCCAGCCATCCTCTGAACGAAGATCCTTTTCCTAATACCCAAACTAAACCTCTTCTGACCCAGCTTCATGCCATTTCTTTGGTTTCTGTCACTGGTCACCACAGAGAAGAGATCACTGCCAAGTGAATTCAGCTGCTCATGATATGGTTTCCCCTCCAGGCCCTTCACCAACTTCCTAGCCCTCCTTTGGACACTCTCCAATAGTTTAATATCTTCCTTATGTTGTGGCACCTGAAACTATGCACAGTACTTGAGGTGAGGCCACATCACTTTACCATTTAAAGTAAAATGGTAACATGTAGTAAATCTAAAACTGAGACTTTTAAAAGCAAGAGATGAGCTAGATTCTGCTAGATTCTACCAACCAGGATGTCAATGCTCTCACTTCAAAATTACCATCATTGCTGCAGAAGATGAATAAGATTTTAAAGGGAAGGTTCTTCCATTTTGGCACTATCTTCACAACTCATCCACAGCTCCCCTCAGCTCGATTCCCATTGCTATGACTCCCATTTACAGCCTATGACACATGAAACATTCATGGGGTTTGGTTACTTATTAAAAAAATGTAAAAAGAATGCAATTTAGGAGCTTGTAAGTTTAACTTTCTTGAAACCATAACCCAAGTCTTAAAGTTCTTTATTATTTATTTATTATTTAAAGTTCTTTATTATTTAAAGTTCTTCTTTAAAGCCTGGTGCCTAATTTCTTTTCATCTTGCTCTAGAGATACCACTCTCTTCTCACTTACCCTATCCAGCAAAAGGTAGCCTAATCTAAATAATGGACATGTTCCCTTGTGTTTCTGTGATGCAGTCCTGGCATCTAGGCAAAACTAAGGTTTAGACCAATCAAAATGTTGTCTAGGCATCACAAAGATTACAGGTAGGTGTAGGACTCACCTCATCTAACTTCTTGATGAAAAGAATATGTACTTTTAACGAGCTATCCACTGTATCTGCAAATAGACATCTAAAGAAGATAGATTAATTACACCTCAAAACCCTTGAGAGTTATTTTCCATAATCTAAAGATACTAGGGATTGTAGATGTTTAGGTTTGGTCAGCTGAATCCTCTATGTCTTGTACCCTAAGAAGTACCTTATTTGTAATATTCTCCTAGGTGCCTGGGAACCAGGAAGCCCCATTTCCCTAACCCTGAAGGAGATGTGCCAAGTGGGATTTCTTAAATAGTCAGTGGGATTTGGCAAAGAAATTAGCAATTCTCAGCAAAGCGTAACAAGTTAACTGAATGTTTCTGTTCTAGGGGCTATGCAAATGTATACAAAGAATTACAACTCCATATTCTACTGGAATCATCTATCCCATGGAATTGTTAAACAGTATTAAATAATACCAGAGGAAAGGAAACAATTCTGTAGATTAATCACCTTCTTTAAGATTGTGCTAAATGCTATACTTAATTTCCCTGAGACAAGTCACAGTCAGGGATTCAAAGGTCACACAAGCAACTCTTCCTGCAGCTTGGTGCCTATTATGTTAATTCAGCAATGTTTATTTTGTTTTGTTTTCTCCCATTATCAGCACAGTGGATGTGTTCCATTCAAAACTGTTACTATAGGAACCCTATGGTAACATCTAAAATTTTCTTTTCTTTTGGATGAAAATATCAGAAAATTGATGGATAAGTTGTTTAGGTAGAACAATAGGGCATTTGATATTTAATCTGCAAGCACTTAATAAGAAGTATTCCAAGTAATGGCACAGTGCTATTATCGTATCACTTAGTAAAATGGCAGCAAATTATTGTATTATTCACATCTCGTTGGATTCATGCTATTATCACAGAGATGCCTTTAAAGATGACATTTAACATACTCCTTTTACACAGTAAAGTGGTTAAAAGCACATTCAAATTTTAAAATGTTTCTGATCTCTTGACAGCTCACCGATGCATTCTGTGGGCCCCCCTGCCTCTCCAGTGGTTAACTGCAGCTCTAAAACTTCTTGTAATTATGAACGTTGCAGTCATACTAAATTAGACTGACAGTTGAAATACTGATTACTAAGGACTTATTAAGGACTACTTTGCAACCAATTATGCTGACATTTGACTTGATTTGACAGTTGAATTGACTGGAAGATTCCTCCAAAACAGTAGAGAAGAATTTAATTTATATCCTCATCATCTTAAGATAATTGTACAGGACAGATTCATTAATATACCACTACAAAATTTATTTTTATCCCAGATTGGAGCACCTATGATTCAATTGATAAACAAATAATAGAAGCATGCAGTCCTTACCATGCATGCATTCAGTTATATTTTGAGTTTTGGTGACTGTCACCATGGGATCTCTGCAGGGAAAAAAAAAAAACAACTCCAAAAACCCACACACAAGGAATATTCAACTCGAACAAATCAAAAATATGTTTTCAAGTTGTGAAATATTTTTCCTGTAAAATGATCAAAATTGTGAATTGAGATTATACCCAATTTTCACTGCTGTACCATTACATGCAAATTCACTGTCATTATATTGTTTCCCTGTAATTTCTCAGATACTCCTGCAATGTAGTGGATTTCACCTGGAAATTCTCTGAAACACATATGCCATCTTTTTTTAATATGCAAATAAGAACTAGCAGAAAAAAATATCCTCCTTTGACTTAAACTCAACTGGTATAATTTCAGAGCAGAATGCATAGCACAAACATTGGTTTAGTAGAAAGCTGACTAACATTACTTCTCAAGAAATCATCTTCTCTAAAAGAGGATAAATATACACATAGGGAAAATGAAGATAGGAATTTCCCTCAGTCGAATCTGTTATGCCAGCTGAAGAAAACAAAGGGAGAAAACAGATCTTTCAGCCGCAAAAGAATTAATGAAATATTTTCACAATATTTTCAAAGCTACTCTAGGATATAAGAAATGTCACTAACCTCTCACAAATAAATAAACAAAGGGAAAGTATTTTGGTACAGTTTGCTTATTTTTATTTTCAGTTGCTGCATTGTAGAATCCAATACAAAATTCCATAGAGGAAAAGTAAGGTAGGATTCAAAAAACCCCCAACATTCTGCTTCTTAAAAGGTACTGACTCCCTTGCATGTTTCCAGGACTAAAACAATTTAAGAGATGAAATGACTGCTGAGATCATTGTGGAAATGGAGAAAAAACAATATAATTGACAAAATAAACAGAAAAAAAACATCACCAGATTTTGAAGTAGATAGCTGGTAGTATTCAGTTTTCAGTAAAACCTGTTTTGTAACGGTTGCTATTATTTCCTAAAGTTAGGTAAGACACAGATGTCAAGCAGCAGGTTTTTCTCATAAGACTGCATTTCAATTCTTTCATTTCTTGTCTCAGGAAAAGCCCAATAAACACAAATAAGTCTGGTGTTCTTCAATATTAAAAATTACTAGATTTTTTTTCCCCAAAACTTAAGGATGTTATAATCAGTTAAGCTTTTTCACAGCTTCAGCACATAGGCAAAGAGAGTCAAAGATGCTGAGCACACTCTAAATTATGAAAATTATGTCTTATCCATTAAGATCATAGCAAAAATCAAAAAATGTTACAAACTCTCCCTTGTCAAAGACATCTAGTCACACACAAAGAAATAAATAAATAAGAATATATCTTTTCATTTTCCCGTTTATAGAAAGTTATTCACATCTCTTTCTTATCTGAACTGTAAAATCACATTTTTACACTTGGTTCAGCAAAATAGGTGCTTTCTAATTTACAGAGATGCTGAGACTATTGATTGGAATCCAGAGAAGGGTCTGGTATAATCACCTGAAAAAGAGATTTCAGACATGTTATAGTGTTTCCATCATTACTACATGAACTTCAAACTAAACAGGCTGACTAGAGCCCCTATGAATTAACTTGTATACCAAGAAAACATTTTCCTATTCATTCTTGTATGATTTATGGGATGAGATTACTTATATATCAGTTGAAAAAAAAATAAATAGTTAAATGGAAAGTGAAGTTGAACTTAATTACAAAATGAAGTTTTAAGATTTTGGGATATAATCTATTGATGTTAATCTTGAAATGCTGATGTACATAGCTGGTTTTGCAGATTCATCACCCTGGAATAGCTCCTTAAATATAGGTTCACATGGTAGGTGCTATGACAATTCCTTTCCATTGATAGTGTGGGAAGATAGACTTCAAAACTTTGGGTAGGTAGCAGACTGAAGCAGCCATTGTTTTCTTTGTCCTAGGCATCTATTGAAAGCACAACAGCTAAAATTGTCACAACTGAAAGTGAACAGAATAAGACCCTTTGGTTATGCATTAATCTCATTGGCCACCCTGCAGTTGGGGAAGTGGGATCTGACTGATTTTTGTTTATCTAGCTACAATTTTCCTTTAACTTTGATCACACATGATTTGGTTAGAAGATTGTCAAAGTTCTTATGGCAGCTTAAGATATTTCTTGTATTATTAGTGTTTCTTGATGGACTGTTACTCAATGGGGCTAGGTCTTTACACCTCAAAGAATTATTTTTCACTGTTTTTGTACAGAACTTACACAAATTTTGCTTATTCTCATACAATGATCAGTAAGTATTATGCATTAATTTTCTTATCTTTCTCCACTTGAATACCAGCTTTGTTGGTGACAAAGGTGGTAATAATTGGACCTGAGGAAAAGCATCTTGTGAATTGAGAAGAAAATTCAAAATTACATCAAAAAGCTTCTTTGAAGATTCTTTGATGCATAAAAATAATTTCTCTTCCCAAGCTCACTAATGCAGTTTGAAAACAAAAAAATACCCCAAACAGAATAATTAGGCTTGCAAACACTGAAAAAATAGGCCAGGCATTTCAGGAGTGCTTTCAACTTGCTGGGACAGTTTGGCAACTAGGAAAATCTACTGTTAGAGGTGAAAAACAGGGAAAATAAGCAATAATTAAAAGTGGAAATGTTGATTGGTCTTCACAAATGCTGGAAGGGAAATCTCAAATTAAAATAGGGTTTGGAAGTGTGATGTAAAGAAGAAATACAGCTCTTTTTAAAAAATAGAAGGAACAAACACCAAGTAATTTAGGGATACAGAAATTATTAAGGGATTAGATCATCTGACATATGAGAAGATGCTAAGAGAGCTGGAATTGTTCAGCCTAGACAAAACAAGACTCAGGGTTATTTTAGCCATGTGTATGAAAACCTCATGGGAGACAGCAGAGAGGACGGAGTTGGACTCATCTTAGTGGTGACCAAAGGACAAGAGGCAATGGACACAAGTTGATATAAAGACAATTCTACTTAAACATCAGAAAAATATCTTTTACTATGAAGGTGGTCAAAAACTGGAACAGATTACCCAGGCAGGTTGTGGATTCTCCATCCTTGGAAATATTCAAAAGCCAACCGGACAAGTTCTTGAGCAACCCCCTCTAGGTTGACCCTGTTTTGAGAATTCTGGAAAACTCAATTATTCACTGTCTTGGCCTCACTTGAAGGCAACAGGAATGACTGTTTATCAGGGCTGAAAAAATTTGAATGTGGTAGAACCTTGTCCTGGTTCTGGCCAGGACAGATTTAGTTTTTGCGATAGCCGGAAGAAGGCATGGCCAAGACTTGGAGATTTTTCCCTACCATCTCGTGTCACTGCCAGGGGCAGGGGGAAAGGAATGTCTTCCAGGGGTAAGGGGTCTCTTCTGGGTCAGCAAAACATAGCAGAGGGAGCAGTTGGGTATTGTTGTTTCTGTGTGAATGGTTCACCTCTTTCTTGTACCCTCTGTCACTAGTATTGTTGCTGCTATTATTTGTTTTCTTATCTCGTTGTTTCCAGTAAATTATTCTTATCTCAGGCCATGATCTTTACCTTTTCTCTCTCCAATTCTTCTCTCCATCCTGTTGCAGGAGAGGGAAAGGACAGGATTGGGGGGGACATAGGGGGGAGGAGGAATGACTGACCGGTACATGGTTTCAGTGGGAGCACTAAAGTGGAGAAATCCAATCCTAAACCACAACAAACTGAAAGAAAAGTGGTGTCAAGTGCATTTTTCAGACAGAAATAACTAGATACCCAACAGTATGCAGGTGCTTCAAATTAGGCATTTAAAGTAGATATCTATTTGTCTTGTGGAAGGAAGCTTGGAAGTGAAAGGGGATAATTATGAAGAATGATCATATTCTAGCAGGTAAAAAATGCTTAATCATGTTCTTGTTGTCATGTCATGCTGGTGCATCAAGTTCTAGATGACAAATAAGCTATAGTTTAGGATACAGTAGTTGCGCATCAGTCTATTTCAAGAATACATAAAAGTAAAAGCATCAATAATTTTCTCTAAATTAGTACAATTAAGTAGTAAATATAAAATAAATATTTCTCATAATTTTTCATTGTAAACATTTCTCTGTCAAAAGATTTATAGTCTTCATTGCTATCATATCTGGAAACGTATCAATATTCTGTCCTTTTGTCTTTGGTTTCTCCAGGTCTCATACTAAAATTCTGCAGTTAAATGAAAAGAGAAGGATTAGGCAATTTTCCTCTTTTGAAGTTCACTATCTCTGCTGAATCAGCTAAATCATTTCCCCAGAGGTGTACAATCCTTACAAGTAACTTCACATAGCAGGGAGCTTTTTCTAGGTGATAAGCTGAGCTTTGAAAAATGCAGAAATTTCCTCCACTGAGAAAGTCATCTTTTGTAACTAGGAGGTACTCACAAATTGTACATAATGAAGGCTGCACATTAATCAATATAGCCAATTAATTTCTTTCACAATCAGATTGAAACATTTTTATTAAGGTCAAACTGCTATAAAGCAGTTTGCCAGGTGTCTTGCTGCTCCTGTTGATTGCAGATGCAAAAACCTTGACTTTCATTTACACGGGAAAATCATTATTTGATGCTATGCATTCATAGCTATCCTCTTTGAAAGCCTGTGCAACTGCTGACACATGGAATTTATCACAGGCCAGCAGGAGAGAGAGAATTTTATGGAAGTCTTTTATTAAAGCACTGCAGAGCAAAGCACTCATTCAAGAGAGTTGTGTAATCTTATGTTTCCTTAGCAGAGTCCACAACACAGCACAGCTGAGTGACAGGGAGGTATCTTTTTAGCCATTTTAATCAGATGCTGAACCCACACTGAAAACTGTCAAGTAATATGTTAACTCCATGTAACAAGAGAAATTCTCTCATTAAATAAAGGGTTGCTTATTGGCAATGGACATTGTTATATCCTTACTCACACCGTGGCTGAATACTATATAACTAATGCATCCAGTCAGCATTTGCTGACTACATTGCTAGCAGCAGCTATCAATTTAAATGGCATTTAAGACAATATTAAAGATATTTTTTTCAACACCTTCAATATTTGCCTTTTCAAATGCCATGCCTTTGTAGCATCTAGAAAAACTTCTAAATCCAAAAGACATGGCTGTGGTTTAGGTATTATGAAATTATATGTGTATGAGATGAGTATTTTGTGCAAATGAGTTTATACTAACTCACATGGCTTTGCAGGAAAATGTGTAAAATCATTAAATCCAAGTTAGTGAGAGCATACTGTTGTATTATTCTTGGAAAAGATTACAAGGGGAACTCTAATTCTAGACATAGGAGGAATAAAGAAAAAAAAACCACTTCTTGTCTTTCAGGTCTGGGACAAAACGTAAAGCAGGAATGGGCAGTTCACACAGTTGTGAACACCCTGCTGTAGTGATACTTGTTCCTTTCGCTTTTCACATATTAACACAAGAAGGGAGAAGACCAGCTATATGGACCTGATTTGGGATTAATGAAGGTGAAATCTGGTGTATTCTGTGTGAAAGAGCAAGCAAAGTATATATCATTGCCACAAATGTATGTAAAATCTACCATGACAGAACTTCTTAGCTCTTTAATAGGTGTACAAAGTCACTATAGATATTGGGTGCAGGATCTGAAATAAGAATATATACTTCAGGGTGGATAGAAAGTAAGCCTCTGAAACATTTTTTAAAAAGATGATAAGTTAAAGAAGTGAAAATTTTTAATATAATTTTTAATCATATTAAATGCTATCAATATACCAAGATTTTTTTCCTTGGGACCACGTAACTTAAGAGACATTTCTAAATGCTATCTCTAAAAGCTATGCTCACAACTATTGCAACCACATTCACACATTTAGTATCTAAGCATGCAAACAGTGCATTAGAGGCCTGGGAGCTCTTAGCATGAATAAATACAAGTGTGAAAATGCACATACCCTCTTACAAAAAACTTGGGCCCATAGTAAAATAATACAGTAATCATCTAATCAAAACACAGGAAACCCCCAAACTTCAGAGAAACAAATTACTGTCACTTTCTTGTAGTAGTACACTACCACTTTCCTTTCCTTGATTCAACAAACTACTGATTTGTTACAGTTATTACACAGAAACTGTTTGATATTCAAGAGGAGAACTGAACATACCCCTCTTTGCATACAAGTAAACAGGATGTGTCTGAGAGCCTTTTGGCAGGGTATTTGTCTAGATCTTATTTTAGATCTAAATCATAGGAATTCTTATCCAAGGAAAGATAGCAGGAGTGATCATTTTGTTACAGGTTTTTTAATCCTTTCTGAAATAAATACTTCAATATTCTTTTCCCTTGAGATGCTAATTTTATTAAACTATTTCCAAAAGCACTACACATAAAATCATCACTGATTTACATTAATGTCTACCAAGTGCTGTGTGATCTGATCAGTGTGTCATATATCAACCTATGTCTTCAATTCATCTTTAACAAATTAGTTGACTGTTCTAATTGATGGTTCATACTACATATCAAAATGTTAGTCTTTCATGATCCTGAAGTCTTAAAATATTTCCATTGTAGCCCTCAGAAGATACCAATAACAAGGAAGGTGAACAGCAGATCTTTCTGCTTATGAAGAAGGCATTGAAGACTAGCAACTGAATGGATTGTCTGATGTTCAAGCTGCAATTTGGAGAAAACTAGAAATTTTTGATGGTGCTGCAGTTTTCATCTAAGCTTATTTTAAAAATAAAGCTTATTGTGTTACCAGTAGGACTACTAACTTTTCCAGAAGAAAGTATAAATACTCCATGATGGAAAATTACATAATAAAATTCTAAGGAAAAAATTTCTTCCAAGCTTGAATCATCGTTTCTCATTGATTTAATCTGTAAATTAGAGTAGTACCAAACCTGGCTCTTGAAGCACACTGCCAGACAAAAACAAACAAACAAACAAACAAACAAAACAAAACAAAAAAAAAAGATACCTTTGTTATGGTGAGGTTTTGAACAGTTTTAATTTACTGTGGGCTGGAAGGGGCAATAAGAGAGGACAACCAGAACTGCCAAAAATGTGAACTAGAAGTCCATGTGGCAGGATTATGGGCTGTTTTGTTCCCAGTTGCTGTCTGGCACATTTTCAGCTGCTCCTGTGATTTACCATGTTTTTCCCTCTGTGCATCAGAATGCAAGGATTGGGAGTGCATCATGTGGCAGATACAGCTCAGGGCTCTGCTGTGAAATAAACATATTCCATTGCCTCTCATCCTATCACTACGCACATCTGAGAATAGTTTGACTTTATACTCTGTGTACCAAGACAGTGTTGTAAAAGTACTTAACACTATATCTTTTTTAATTTTCTTTACAAGAATAATAATCGTGTCAGACCTTTTAAGTCAATTCTTCCTGAACAGATCTATGGCCTTTATTCAATGGTCTCAAGGCCTCAAGCTTTGTCTTGCTACTATCTACCTTGTTTTCTGTCAAGATTATGTTTAAGGTTAATATTTCTGATTAGGTCGAAAGTAACATAAGTTCCATTACAGGATTATATACATCTAAATTAGAAGAGATTAATCCCTTCCAATATCTCCATCTACTTAGGTGAACAAAACAGGCCCATTGTCTGACCCTAATACCCAAAGCAAAGGTGCAACTCACACTGATTCTTCTAGAAGGGCTATGTTTCCTATTATAAAGAAATAAATAGGCATCTTTCACATCGGAGTCATGTACCCTTCAAGGGAAATAGAAAGCCATGGACACAGAACTGAAGACTACACACTGCACTTAGGACTGATCATCTCAGATACAGCTGCCATATCCAGTTTTTCATCTGCGAAACAGAGAATAACAACCCTTCTCTCTGCACAAATACAGTGAAACAAACTTATTAATGTCTAGAAAACAGCAATATCACATTGATAAGCAAAACAGGAAACTCCACAGGGGATTTTAAGTAGTATGAAATACATGAGAGTCCAGACATTGAAGAATGAAAACAATATACTGAATAGCTGTTCAATAAGTGAGCAGTGACTGAGATTGGTTTTATGAAGTGTAATGAGTTCCTATAATTAAGGATGATATAATGTGCACACAAAGAAAAAGCAGTAAAAATATGCAAGACAACCTTATTTCCAGCATTTCCTAGCTTTTGAGTCTTTCCTGGCTTCTATTCTTAACAGGCTTCGAACACACTTTTTATGTGTAATAGTCTCTGCTAATCCAACACTTTCTAAAACTCGAAGAGCTAGAACGAGTGCTGTAAACCATCTGGAACAGTTGCAAAGCAGATTAATGCCAAGAAATCTATACCAAAGTACATCCTATCCCACCCCAGGCCTGCCCTGCATCAGCTTTAAGACTGCATGACTATAGAAAGACGCATCCTAATTAGCAAATAACACTTCGTGCTGCCTCCAAAGCCTGGAGTCTTTCCACCTACATCGAAACCTCATTAATATGTCATCATTCAACCATGACTCTGAGACCTTTAATGAAAACAGTAATAGCATTATCTTCTCTGTCACTTAGGGTCATCAGCAAAGAATGGGTCAGCCAGGTGCACCAAAAGGCAATTTCTAAGATGTTTTAAGATCTAGGGTGCTCCTCTGCTCCTAGCTAGCATTAAATATCATACAATTATGACAATCAAGCTATTCAAAGACATTATATTTCCCTTTTGCATTGTCATGTGAACTTTTTATTAAGTATTCCCATAGAGAAGTAAAATAGTGAAGGGGATTTTTCTGATTTATATTAGTAGCCTCACTTAATTTCTGATCTACCATACCATATATATAATTATTAATTTAATATAAAATGGTTTATAAGTCTGAAAACTGTTAAATATATGTATAAAAGAAGGCTACTGAAGCAGTTCCTTCAGATAATTTCACATTGCTAGATGAACCTCTTTGGCTGATGGATATTATATTGACATAGACAAATTAAAAACATTCATATCTATGTATCCCTCACATCCCTCAAAATCCAAAAGCTCAGAGTAGTCTAGAGCTGATTGGATAGTATATAAATCTGCTTATAAATAGTTAGCTAACTTTAAATATAAGTTTTGATCCAGGTTATTCAAACTGATTTAGGGCTCATTCCTTGAGAAGGTTCCTACTTGCAAAGATTTATTAGTGCAAATGAATTTCATGAACACAGCAAGACAGCAATCTCTTTCTTAGCCTCCCTTAACTAGAAACAGTCTTTTCTCTGGGAAATGTTTATGTCATGCAGGGAAGGATTCAATTCATCTAATTTTTGATAATTAAGTTAAAAATCCCAGTTTGTCAACTTAGGCTAGTCCCTGGGAAGAAGCTGGCCCTTTGAAGATTGTATGTGATTTGCGCAGGAATGCAGAGTATTTCGCAAACATATTGCAGGTATCTGTAATGCAACAAATATCATGTAACACAGAACAGCCACAATGGATCAGTCCAAA
Organism: Chiroxiphia lanceolata; assembly: GCF_009829145.1. Classification (NCBI taxonomy): domain Eukaryota; kingdom Metazoa; phylum Chordata; class Aves; order Passeriformes; family Pipridae; genus Chiroxiphia; species Chiroxiphia lanceolata. Next base: position 19,859,877 of record NC_045641.1, read on the forward strand.
AGCACATGTAATCCAACATTCTGCCTGTAAAAGTGGCCAAAATCAGATGCCCAAGGAAGAGTACAAGAAAACACAAATGACACTTGACCTAAGTAATCTCTGGGCCTTGAGCTACAAAGGTCTCAAAGGATTTCCTGAGCTTGATTTTTATGCGGTTAATAATGTGAGTAATATATGTTTAATAATTCCCTTTATTTTTTTCTCAATGAACTTCACCAGACTCTTCTCAAACTTCTATAAGCTTTTAGTACACCCAAATCATGTGGAAAGGAAAAAAAGACATTCATTTGTTCATTCAGAATTTGCTTCCTCCTAGTAAACTAGTAAGTTTAAACATAAGAACCCCTTGTTCTTGTGTTGGAAAGGAAGGTGATTGGTCCCAATATAGACTCTTCGTGACTTTTGTAGTTTCACAGATGTTTACCATATTACATACAAATTTGTTCTGCCAAGTCTCCAAACTCAGAAAATGACTATTAAAACATGTGCTAAGCTTGAACCATGCCTGCAAGCAGCAGTTCTGAGCTCAGATGCATTAACTCTCCAGAATGACCAAAGGAAGCCCTCAGATAGCCACGAATACATGACAAAAGTATAATTCCAGATTTTGAGGGAGAATTAAAAATAAGAATTAGACAAAAGAGAAATAATATTTTTGAAGAAAGGACTTTAATTTCTTTTTTACATCTAAGTATTGCTAATATATACAAACAGCTTCATCTACTGACATACAGGGGTTCTGATAACATCATTTATAAATCTGTAGATTCAATACAGGAGAATAATTTCTTAGTTGTTGATATCTCAGTGGTCCCTTTATGATAATTTGATCATAAGAGGGCACATGCTTGAAAAGTCTGAACATTAGAAATGTCCTGCCTATGTGAAACTCTTCTGAGTGAGACAAAGCCAGCACACTCATGATTACTACATCAATTGTAAAAGATGCATCAAGTGAGGCCTAAGAGACTGGAGGCTTGCTGATGAAGGGAAAATGTGACTACTTTAGCTGCCAGTAGTAGCAGTTGATGCGGCATATGCTCTTATACCATGGAATGTGATCAGAAAAAAACCACAGAGGGCTGCATTTTCACCCTTGGCAGATGTCACTATTTTCAACTGCCAGACTAACTTTTGGTAATCCAATTGTAAATTAGATTTGCCTTGGAGTTACTGTAACTCAGGCCAACCCCACCATCAGACAGAATGCAAATACAACAAAACACAAAGGTGGCCTAAAACCACACTCGTTCTCATTCATTTGTAATGTCTGTATCTCAGCTTGAGCTAAAAATCAGGCCCACAGCCTGTGGAGGGGGGGAGAGAAAAGTATTCACTACCCAGAGCTCCATTCTGCTCTTTTCAAATCCCCAAACTGATCCCGTTCTTTGCTAGTGAACACCTTTCCTGTCCATTCTGCATGCTCATTAGCTATCATAACAATAATTGATTAGGATAAGAATAGGATATATAAAACACTGTTGGAGCTGGAAACTAATTTTTCCAACAGTCATGGCCCTTCTTAAGACATGAGAATGCAGTAGTTCTGGCCATACATGGCTGGTTTAATATACCTCTGGGAGAACAAGGCTTTCCTGGCAAATCTATCTTTTACAAAAGAGCCTTAGCAAGCCACTTTTCTTTCACTCGATGGGAGGAATGGGGCACTCGCTTCCACTGAGAACCCAACCATCCCATGTGGAGCACAGACGACCTGAGAAGTTTTATGGTTCCTTTGCTCTCACTTATCACAATGAGCCTTATGAATCTTATTCTACAGATGCACTTGGAGATCATTTTGAAAGCTTTCACGTTCCATCAACATGGAAAAAACCAAATAAAATATGTCTGTTTCAGGTAATAGTCTTAAATTAGAGGAGTCATAACAGATTCTAAGAAACAGTGTGAGTTGAGTTCTTCATTCAAGTAAAACAGCTACAGGGTGACCTGATTCACAACAAATCCTGGTTCTCTTACAGCAGAGGAATATATAATTATAAAAAAACATGGAAGTAACAAGGATTAAATTACATTGCCAGGGCAGTTCATTTCTAAAGGGCTTATTACAGGCATGAACCGCAAACCTGCGATTTTTCTTTTTTCACATGAATTGATGTCATAATGAGGTTTAAATGGAGACTCAGTGTCTACTTTGCCTCCCAAAGGAGAGGGGTTCCCCCTCCAGCCTGGGCACAGTGCCTCCTTCTGCTGTGCTACTTAATGCAAATATAAACAAAAAGGAGAGTCAAACCATGAGAGCTGAATTCATTTCCAATTGGCTGTCATGGGTTTTCACTTTGGTCTCCTCATGGTTCACAAGGGTACCTTTCAAGTCTGGTTTATACAGAAGATGCTTATATGATAAAAGAGTAGAACCTAAAGCAGAAATACGGTACTGATTTTGAGGTGAAAACAAATCTGCTTATAGAAGCAATCCATGTGGAACCTTGATTGTAGAAATCTTTAACACTTCTGTTATTGGAACAGCTGAGAATAAAGCAGGAAATCTCAAATGAACAGCTACTTTTTATCCCAACCCTGAAAACTAATGTTTTAGTATAAATCTACCCTCTCCAACACATTTTGCATCCCCTCAGGGCTAGCTCCTGTACAGGCAGATTAAGTGGTTGCCTATGGCAGCAAAACGTTAGGCATGGAAAAATGTTTAGAGACTGCTTATTGTGTGATCATAAGCTGGGTGAAGCAGACATTTTCCAGTGTGTTGAGGGTTACAAAAATCCTGAAGACATCACCAGCTTCCACAGTTCTTCCACAAAAAAGTGAGCAATAAAAATGGGCAGTTTCACAGCAAGGAAATCAGTTTTGTAAATCACGAACTCGGTGACAGAGACTAAGTGAAAGCCTGTACCTTTTAATAAATAGATAAGAAGAATATAGAGAAACATGATGCTGTAGCATACCAATTAGTGTGTTTTGTACTCTAACCTTCAACTGAGTCAGAACTGTGTCATTTGTGCGTCAATATACCAAGAGTTACAGGGTCATCACCTTGAACTTTTAGCCATGGAATATTCATGCAGCTGCTGGTTATTTGAGAAGGCACTTGCCAATACCAAAGTGGAATGAACAGAAATATATGAATGTTTATTCATGCTGAGAATCTGACCACAGGGACTTTTACTCAGTACACTTCCTTTAAAAGAAAATTGAGTCAACTATTAATGACATACACATTAAAATGCTATCTTAGCAGAGCAAATGTTAAACACGGAGAAAGGATGGCCAGAGATGAAAATACAGCAGTAGTGCAGGAGATGATATGCTGTCTCCAGTGCTATATCTGTTTCTCACAATACACTCCATAATAGCTTTTTCTGCTCGGTTTATACTTTCTTTTAGAGGCAAGTCTGTGTGGTTGCACTGAATCAGACTAAAACATGAGCCTTTATCACTGCACCATACTCACCACTCCATCCACAACGGATATTTCTACACTAGTATGTACTACGTATGTTGGTCATGACTTTTGTTCAGTAATTAATAGGATAATGGCTGCATCAGGCAGCACAAGTCACCAGAGAGGTTCTTCAGCCTTCCCATTTAAGATGGTGAAGTGGGACATGCTTGCTTGATAAATATAACTGAAAGACATAATTGACTGCCATGAATCAGATGTGCAGGTAGTATCACTGCTGGAACTGTAGCTGCTGTCAGTATGTTCATGTTAGTTCTCTGGTAATAGCTGACTTCCCATGGCACAGATACTGATAGCACCACAGGGCTATGAGCATCTTATAGCACCACAGGGCTCAGTGCAGAGCCACTGCCTGGGGAGTCACCCCAGCTGCAGAATGCAGCCTTTGTCACTACACCAGGAAGATTATCTTATCAGCCAGTTACATGAGGCTGAAGTGTCCAACACACACTGCAGGGGCTAAACTACAGAACTGAACGATCAAGAAGCTATTCACACCTGTAGGAGACAAAGAGTCCCTAAACACTTTTCTTTCAGACCAACATAATTAAATGCCCTCAGTTTTTATGGGGAACTGTAGGCTATAAGAAGCCACTGATGTAAGGAACCATAGACAGGGATGCACTGTTTGGGCTAGGAGATGTCCCTAGCAGGGGAATACAGCTGCTTTAAGAGAAGACAGGGGAGGGTAATTCTAAATACCAACCACAACAATCTCCTTGGAAAGTATGTGTGTTTGCTTCTTTCAAATTAGTAGCCAAGCTTCTTGAATCAGTGACTTAAAGGCCACAGCCTGATAGCAATCAAAGGAAATGGGATGTGGATTGCTAATGAAGACATATCTGGTTTTTTGAGGTAAGGTATAGTTTGTAGTATAAAGTAAAGAGCAGAACAGTGAACCAGAACAAAGAACTTTGAACAAGAAAAACGTAGAAAGGCAGACTGGCATTTGGAGCTGCTGTTTGTTTTGCCTTCAAGGAAAGAAGATTTCATGGACTTGTTTAACTAAGCTAACAAATCTACTAGAACTGCATTATCTGTTAAACCCTCCATCAAAAAATATCCCGCAATTCCAAAGGTAAATTCTTCCAAAAAAAGAGTAGCAGAGCAAAGCAGCGGCACAAGCACGCTCTCCTAAAGTCAACGAGGACTGACTGAGGAGTGGCTCCTGCTTTGCTTGCCATTCCCAGGCAGTCCTCAACAGGGGTACTGGGGCTAAACTGAACATCTGGATGTGGAATAAATAGGCCAGCAGTCTGGTCCACTGTCCCATAATGGGGCAAAATTGTTTGCCCATCTTGTTACACATCAGATGTGGAACACCACAGCTGCTTTTTTTCCTCACCCTGACATTTTTTTGAGTCCTCTACATCCTGTGTGCCTGCTGTATCCTTGATATGTAACGGTTTTGATGCCTGAGTCTGGAAGTTAATAAATCTACTGTAAAAATTACCAGGTTTTCTGCCATTATTTAGCAAGTTAATTTATTAAAAAATAATTTCCCTTTCCTATGACAGATTTTAAAAATCAGTTCCTTTAACTGAATTATTGTCTCCTCTCACCAGCCTAATTCTCCCATATCAATTACTGTTCTTGGCTCAAATGTGCAGGTGTAGTGATAGGGTTAAAACCTGAACTCAATCAGTGTTTTGCTGTTGACACCGCAAGGGCTAGATTTTCACAAAAGGTTGAAAGCTCTGGCAAATTCTAGTAATAAGTACATGGCTTTGTTTACTACTTCAAATAAACATAAAATATTTTAGAATATTAAAACCAGTTATCAGAAATGCATTGTTTCTCTTCCTACAGATCACTTTCACAATATTTATTTTATCAGTGAATATAAGATATAAAATAAAATTAAAAGAGAAAAAAAGAAAAATTTAATTTATTTTCATTATGTTTGTCTCTATATTCTAGAATTTTCTAAGTGAAGTTCTGAATTCTTTTTTTTGAGATTTTTTCTCTTTCTAGAAGTATAATAAATCTAAAACAAGTAAAAGTTAAAAGGAGTTAAATAATTCCTACCAACAAAAAAGGTACTTTAGCTAAAATCAAAGATTTTAGATCAACTGGATTTATTATTTTAGGCTTTTGCCAAAACAATTTGGTAATTCCTGTTTCAAATCTCCTTGATCTCAAATACATTCTTGTTACTGATTAATTTAATGGAATTATAAATTAAATATTCTTATATTTCTAATTCTGAGGAGTTACAGATGCTGCTTTGGATCTATACATGCTGCTCTGAATGCACCTCTTTGGAAGTAATAGAAGTTTTACTGAATGTTATTAGCCTTCTATCCATAAAAATTCTCCCCCACAGATGGAAATTTTAGCTCTAAAAAATATTGGGTGAAGGAAATTATAGCTTTATGATCTAACTTTTATGCATCACATTCAAATTCAAAATTGCTTTATTTTTAATTTATCCCACACTCTTTTTGGGATCCAGACCGCATATACAGGGCACTTTAACTTCTCTCCTTTCTCAGAATCTGAAACACCCTGCCAGAACAGTTTCTTTGCACTCATCATGCATCTCCAGGGTACACAATTCAAACAAGAGCTACCTTGTGCTAACAGTGTTGATTTGCTTGTGTTTACGAAAACAAGAAGAGCACTTTTCAGAATGGGAGCAGGGCAGGTGAGTGGGGGATGTTCTTGGTTTTTAATTAAAGTATTCTTTCAAAAACATTGTACAGTTGTTGAATGTCTGGAGCTTTTTCTCTTCAATATTTTAATAATCCTAAAATGCCATTCACTTATGAAAACAGAAGTTTCTTTTCAACACATAACTTCTATGAAAGAGTTGTCTTGAAGGATACCATATATATTTATGGTTGAAAAATATCACTTTCTCTGTTTTTCCTCCAAATTTTTTTCCTCACCCATAGAATACTGTGATTTTTAGGACTCGGTCCTTACTCATGTATAAAGATTTGCAGAACTACAGCCTTCAGCCCCAATCCCACAAAGATTCATTCTGTTCATAAACCAGTAGATATAAAGCAGTTACTGTCAAGAACATGATTTCAAAAACCTCTAAAATTCTAGATTAAGGACTGTATTTTCTGATTTCTCTGAAGCATCTCTCAGAAAGGCACTGGAGTACTCTAAAGTCATTCCTGCTATAGGATGTTTTTCACATTTATAATAATTCATAGCCTCTGTAGAGTATCCCAGCATTCTGTTGTTCTTTTTAACAGTCATTAGACCACTTCAGGGGTGCATGAAAAATTTACTACTCCTTAATTCTAGTAGAAACTCTGAAAAGTATGTTGGGTTTATGCCACTTACTCATTATATTCCTGTATTTCTTCCCTTAGTCTTCACTGGTAAAAACCTACAGATTTACTTTCTTAGACTGAATGATAATATCTTCTCCATATAAAAAATATTTTTTTGTCTGAACCAAATACACTGTTCCTTCATTTGTTGAAAGGTTTCTATTTCCATTCCTAGAGGGGGGAATTTGGGGGCCTAAGAAATAAGTAGAATTGCTGGTGAGTGGCCAAGGGCAGGTGGAGTTGGGGCAATGAATGCATGCAGACCTGGATGATTAGAAATGAGCCCTGAGGAACACTCTGGCACCTTGGGGGTATATTTATCAGTAAAATCACAAGCAACAGTCTAGCACTTAGCACCGAAATTATCTGCCAGATCAGAGACAGATGAATAAACCATATCAGGCAATGCTAGCTGTGTTGGTTTTCTGCTTCCATCTTCCATTCACCTCTTTGATCACACAACATATTGCTTCAGTTATGGCAAGCAAGTAGGATCCTGGTATGGGAGTCATGATCAGGCTTAATTTGATGCTGTGTTCTCTCTTCTTCCCTTCAGTAGGTTAAAAAATGTATTCCAATGCCATTGTAAAGATATCATAAAAATAACACTTGAAGATATTCTGTCAGAATCTCTTGCAGAGATCTTTCTGCCAGATTCCTGGCAAATAATTGCATTTACAAGTGGTTGTGTTGCTTCACAAGCAGAGGAACAAAAACCTAGCAGGATATCTGGCTCTTCCCTTGCTCTTTCTCCCAGTCTGTATCCTTTGTCACTGCATGCCTTCTGTGAAAAGGAGGCAATGCTTGTCCCAGCAGAGCCCATTTGCACACAATTTCATCACCTGATTCTGCTGGGAAACAGGGACTTTCACAGGCCTCACCAAGAAGGGACTTGTGTGGCGTAGTACTGAGGCCTGGAGCTGGGATCAAAGATGTGGAGAACTGCCAGTGTGGGTGTGCTATGGACAGCAGTGCAGGGTAGAGACAAATGCATCCTCCTCATGTTGATCTTCCAGAGAGTGCTTTCAAAAATGAGGCTGACAATGGTCATGGAGAGCCTGCCCTGGAGCTGCATGAAGGCGTGTAGTTGTGGGGCCCCACACTGTTCACAAGGGGCCTCCTCGCCGCTGGTCGCCCACAAGCTTGAGACATCTGCTGCAGTCATTAGTCCCAGTGCATGTGTACAGCTTCTCAATTATACGATCAAGGCAGCAACCAAGTGAGCTGAAGTAAGGAGGCAGCTCAATCTGGCATATTGGGCAGCCATATTATCAACCAGCATAAATATCACATCATGCTCCCCAGCTAATTCAACAGAAATACATTACTCTACAAATGTGTGCTCGTACCTGACCTGAGCCTGCGGTCACTGATGCTCAGTCTAGACTTAACAATGATGTGACCATTACTTTAGTCATTCTTTACAGATTGCCAAGGGCAGGTATGGTGGGTTTACTTTCTTTCTCTTTTTTTCCACGTAAACTCAACATGACATGACTCAGCCAAGTACATTTCCAGGGTCATCTGCATAGATAGATTTCCTGAACATAGCTACACCAAGTAGGTTACTTGGGACATATTACAATTCTGCACGACATGGCTTTCAACACATTAAAAAAAAAAACAATATGTTAGGTGGAGTAAAATAAGCATGTAGAAAATATAAATAAACTCTTCAGATCTTAGGTTACTGAAGTCCCTGAAGTTAATCTCCAGTGTCTGCATCCTAATATTGTTTATAGCACTTAAAGTTTGTTAGATTTTTCTCTGATTATTTAAGGACTAATCAAAATTCTACCTTCACTCTGGGAGATTTTGCAGTTTCCTCTGATGACTAATGACATCCAAGCAAGTCTGAGTACAGGCATTTTTCTGTGACTTTTTTCTCCTTTAAGATGGATTAGCGCTGTCATCAGCAGGTGTGGGGAAAACAGAAGCCCGAGCACTAGGCATAACAAGTAAGCAGGAACTCCATTTAAGTTAATTTGAAATGCAAAGATAGTGACTCGCTCCTAAGCAAGATTTTGGAATGCTGGAGCATCTTGGTCCCTCATCAGGAAAGGATAAGTGATGCCCAGAATGGGGATTGTCTCTCCTAGACTAATACATTGTCATTCTTCGAGAACTATTCACATCTGTGACATGAAAATATAGAGGTATATTTTTGCTATCTAGCCAAATATAAGGTTCTGTTGTTGTATATAAATATATATTTTCAACATATGTATGTCTAAAACAGCAGCAGAACTGTACTATACCAGTTTCAATCATAGAACTGTAGTGCAAACAGCATCTGTGCTTTAATAATATTTACCATTAGCTTCTTCCTTGTCTATTTCCATAACTCATGCTGGGTCCCATCTGCACCAAGACAATGCAGCTTAAACAGCCTTCAAAAGCCCCTTCTACACATGAGCTACAGTAGCCAATCTCTCAGATTATGTTCCTTTCATCATGGTTTATACTCATTCTACCTCTTACCTGTCACATTTGACTTTGATCAATGATTTTTAATGAATTTAGAGAAGGCAAGCTATGTGCGACCTACTTTCCAACTGGATGGTGTTTCACCTAAGCAGGAGTGCCTGAGCACTGTCACCCTGCGTTTAGCTCTGATGCCTTTGATGAGTCAACACCATGCTGCCCACCCTGCCAGGGGTGCTCTGACCACAGGGTCACATGCAGCAGAACAGGTAAAAGGGTGAAGTCAGGAGAGTCATTAACTGGTCATTAGCTAATGACAATAAACTGATTCACTAAGACAGAGACAGCCTTCGCCTACTTGTATTAGGTGTGTCTAATTCACCAAAGCAGCCAAGAAGATTATGTAAATCGAAAATTTACTTACCTAGGAGAGGGATGTCGCCTGCTGCCCACTGGGCAGGTGCCAGAGGCTCGCTGCAGGCAGGCAAGGGGGTAGACAGGTAGGCAGGCAGCAGCAGGAGCACAGGGTAGAGCCTGGGGGCCTTCACTGACCTGTAACTCTTGCCTGGCTACTAGCCAGCCCATCCAGCAGCCTTTAGTGTTTTTCCCATGTGGTCCACCCAGAACCTACAAAGCATCTGTCTTAGTCACCCTTGGTTGGCAGAGTCAGAACTCCCTGAGAACATCCCGCTGCCCTAAAGGTGCCTCTCTCGGCTGTGCCTCTTCCTGTGGGGTGCTGGAGCAAACCTCCAGCCCTACCTCAGCCCAGCTCCTCGCACCCCTGAAGTCCCCAGACACCCATTTGCAGGGCAGGCATGTCCTACCCAGTGCCATGTCTCTGAAGGCTGTTCTTATCCCCTTTCTCCCCATCCCTTCCCATCCCCTCCACCCCTGCTTCAGTTCACATCTGACCAATACACCAGCCTACTAAAAGCATTGTTTTCAACCATAGCTAGAGTAGCACCCACAAAGGGACATATGCCTTTGGCACTGTGCAATGACCACATTTTCACTTGTATTTCTACACAAACAAGAGTCTCAGGATACTCTGAAGCAGATTTACATCAATGCCCTTTGTCAGTGCTTTGCAACTAGAAAAAGGCTTGTTCACTGCCAAAATGATATAGGGGGTACTTATGGAAAATTAAAATCAGGGGCTCTTACATTTTGTTTTTTAATCAAAGCCTTGCAATTCATCATTTGAAGTATTCTTATAACTATCAAAATATATTCCAGGTGTTTTACACCACAAATGTTGATCATTATGTAAGCACTGCAAAGTTTATAAAGATTATATCTGCAGTTCCATTGCTTGTATCTTCAGGATGTGAGAAATAGGCTTCTGTGGCTCACACACAAAGAGTGCAAACATGTCACCAAAAGCCACATTCCAAGAGAAATCAGAAGCTTTATGTAAATTCTTTAAAATGATGAAAAATGTTTAGACTGTTGTACTGCAATAGGAACAGATAAATGCAATATCATTAGAGTTATAAATCATTTTTTACTTTTATGTTCTTTTTATGATTGTGTTATAAACCCTGAATACTTAAGGACTGCAATCCAAAGATGTAATAATTCTTAGAAACAGTAGGAAAAAATAAAATAAGGAGGAAATAAGGCTTCATAAAATATGAAGAAAATTCAGAAAGGATTTACACATAGGAGTTGGTGTGTGTTCTCCTCCAGTGCTTGTACAATGTACACATTGTGGTCAGATTCCCCAGTTTAATAAGTTTCACCATACATAATATTTCCCTTTATGCCTTAGATTTCCAACCAAGTTATTACATGAGAATTGCACTTTTAATTTCTCCTGAAGAAGGTATTTTTCTCATCCTTTAAAATTACTAAAATTTCCCAAAAGAATAAATGAGAAATGAAAAGACACTCAAATTATCTAATTCTTAGACAATTTGCATTTTTGTGCAGATGCATTCCTGTGCTGACTGCTGTGCAAACCCATGCTGTTATATTTGTCACTTCAGCCTGCGGTTAAGTCAGCCAAGGGGCACAGTACAAGAAAGTGTAAATTATATTGATGTGGGTTCTTTTACAATGTCTGTCAGACTGACTTGCACTTAATTACCAATGTGTGGCTCACACCATTTCATAGCACCCCTTGTCTAGTGTTGCGGTTTACCAAGCAGGATTCCGTCCCGAGTTGGAAGGAGATGGAGGAAGGAAAGGATGCTTTGTGGAATGTATCCATACAGAAGACAACATAAAATTGATATCTCAGTTCATTAACATCTTGTATTGCTAAATTTGCCATTTATTTTCCTTTGATTGTGGTGAAGACTTATTACAAAAGTAATGAATCACAGAACAAAATAACATCACAATCCCATTTCCATTCATATCTGATGCTACTCTGAATTTAGAAGAGTCCTTTAGAGCTTGGGCAATTTTTTAACTTTTGCTGAGATCAGTTTGTAACCAAGAATCTATTTCTCTTTTTCCATTTACTTCAGAGATATCATCCAAAAGAAACAGCTCATAGTTCAAGATTTTTCAGGCAAGCTCGTCACATTTGAAGACATTTCCTTATTATACTTAGCCTCAAAATTAAAAATTTTCTAAAACCTGGTGAGATTTCACTGTTTGGGGTTTTTGTTTTGCCTGGATTTATCAATTAACAAATAAAATGTGTTTCAATGATCCATAGCAAATTGATCACAATGTTGATGGGTTCATGATGTTGTTATTATTAAAGTTGAGTTTAAATCTAGGCTTAAATAAATCTGATATGCCACAGTCTTGGAGCAAGTTTTGTATACAATCTTTAATATGCATTCAGATCTGAAACAGAGACAAATGGTATTTTCAACACAGTGCTTTAATGAAAAATCCTTAAATTGCTGTCTTGCTAATCCTTAACTTCCATGTATGCTATTGAAATTTCCTGGATTTCTGAAATGTTTGTTTTAAAATGTACTTATTTTTACCATTTTGCATCATTAAGGTGACTTCATTCATACTGAGCAGGGAAATAGCAGCCTTCTGTGCTTTATGTGATAGCTGTCTTAACCACACACATTTAATTACTTCACCTGCACTACATCTACTAATCATACTATACATCAACCTCCTTAGGGCATACCCTGTTATTTTCTCCTCATATTTCTCATCTCTTTCAGATCCATTTAGACTTATTTCATCTTTTCTAATGTCTACAGCACCTTACAATTTAATAACACCTGTGATTTTTCTTGAAGTGCTTTTTACCCTCTTCTCGAAATACAAATTTAAAATATTTCACACAACTAAATCTCATGCATGCATTCACACTGATACATAAGCACACATTTCCAGAAAACCTTTAGCTTTTTCGTCCTACTGCAATGCACTGCTACTTACCATTCGTTTGCAAAAGGGAAGTCTGTGTTGTTTTGTTTTTTGGGTTTTTTTAATATCTTTGAATTAAGGGATTCATTCTGGGAAACAGCAAGGAAAGCATTTAAATTTATTATAAGTTACATTCCGCAAACAGCGTCTAAATCAAAGAACTAAGTAGCGTGTAAACAATGCTTTCTGACACCTTCTTCACGGACTTAGTTATCCAACTATTGCTAGAATGGAATGAAGGGAAAACTAGGAGAAACCTCATTGTGAATCAGCACTTTCCTTGGTTACGTCTAGTGGTAATTCCTAAGTAAATGGTCACTAGTAAATGATGACATCTGCAATCAGGTCTCTGGTGCTGTAATTAGCAGGTATTTGCAGACTCAAAATACTTTGATTCAAATAAACAGAGGTAGCCATATAAATATATGACAAACAGGCAAAATAGCCATTTTAGAATGCAGAGCAAGTAATATTAATTTGTAAGCTATCTGAAATTCAAATTTTGTTAAGAGCTTGCTGATTCCAAGAAAAGACAGTTGACATTTTGATTATAACTACTTTATTTATTGACTTAATGCTGTATATAATCCTTCTAAAACAAATACACCAAATTAGTAATTATATACAAACTCCTGCAATGCTCTCAAAACAGGATTCACTGTAGCTCAGCGTGATGTGTTGTGTGGGGTTTTTTCCAAGCAATTAAATTGTATCCTTTAAGATCATTAAGGCTCAGGGTCAGACCAGGCTCTTTATTCTTTTAAACAGATGTTTGGGGGATCCTGGCTACCCTTTTTTTTTATCACCTTCTGCTAATTACTATCTGCCTATTCTCTCCACTCCCTGGCTTTCAAGCGGCCAGTGGGCCCCTGAATACCATCTGCTCAAAATTCTGGTCCCTGCCCTCTATTAGACCTCACTAGACCTTAGTGTTTTTTCTTTTCCATTATGAAGATCATGCATGCATTAGGTGGGTCATGTTCTTTTTGCTATACACAGTGGCACGTGCCAATGCCCTTGAGGAATCAGCTGCAGGGATAAATTTACAATTGGCTTGCTTTCCCCCAAAACAACATTAAGCTTTTGTTCGCCAACTCACAATTTCATACAATTACAGAGATATAACTGTCTACTTTAGATTATAATGAAATTTGAAAAAATCTTTTTAAAGCAACGTAGTTAATTAAACACAGAAAGCTTAAAAAAAAAAGAAAAAAGGAAAAGCTGCAAAAATTAGAATTTTTAACTAACTACTAATTTACACAGGGAATTTTCTCAGCTTCCTCTGTACAAAAACTAAAACAAGCCACTTATCTTAGGCACTAGCTGCTTTTCTCTACAGCTTCATTTCTGTATATTTTTTATCTAAGAAACAGTGCACATCAAGTTGAAATAAGGAATTTAGTCATATTAAAGGGTATCTATGCAGCACTGCTTGCAGCTTCTAAAGGTGGTTGAAGGAATTCCTCCTGTAATAAATAGAGTTCCCTCCTCACTTCGGTTGGCAATGTAACCGTACAAATTGTTTTGTATTGGTCATATACTGAGACTACAAAACGAGGTTTTGAAAACTCAGAGCAGTGGTTGTTGTTTTGTGTACTGCTATTACGATTAAACCCCAGAGACCATTTTAAGACTGTGTTATAATTTGCACATCTTTTGTATGACATATGAGTCTTTGGAGCACCCAGTGGTTCACAGTTGGTTGAGTGTGTTGCTTGAATATTTATAAAAAAGCATTCTCTCCCACAGAAGAGATCAAGCTGAAAGCCTATGGATCTGCCTTCCAAAGCCAGTGGTGGTCTCACTTGTCAGGGTCATAAAATCTTCTGTTGTACTCTTACACTATGACATATTTTGCAGGATTCATCTAAGGAATGTTTACATATAAATTAATCTAGTTACAACTATATTATCTCTATCAGCATAGATTCCTATTACCTGTAACAAAATGGATTGTTATTATATACAAACTTTTGATCATTTCTGACTCGCAGAAGTCACAGCTGCTAAAAGTTGATGCTGTTGGAATAAACAATTGTATAAATTGCATAACCATAATTTGAACACATTATACTACATTTTATTCTATTTCCTGCTCCACTTGTGCTAGTCCACCTCCACCAGACTGATTTTGATAGTCCAAAAAGCCTCCTTTAAGCAAAAATTCCACCCCCTGGAAAATCTTCTTTTTCCCCTCTTTCTGTTTATGCATTTCCTCCAAAACATATACACACATTCTATCTTGTGACAAAGAAGATCTAGTTCTCGGTAAATGTCATTTTCAAACTTGTGACATGTTTGTGATGATAAAGTATAAACACTTTCCTCTGAGCTACAAATGGTTTGAAGTCAGAACCCATTCCAAGTCTATATATGTCGTTTAAAAGACCCATATTGACTTCAGTAGGCTTTCTGTCAGCTCCTGGTGATCTATCACCACAGAAAGAGGGATAAAATACCCAGGATAAATTGTATGTCCACTGGTTTGAGTATGAAATGTTTAGAGTTTATGGTCTCAGGAATCATGGCACTTAGAAGAGAGAGTTTGGTCAGAGTTTCATTGTTTGTCCTGTGTTATTGGCAGTTTTCTGGTATGAAACCAAAAAAGCGGAAACACCACAGCCATACAGGCTTTCTAGTTTTCTTTGATTTAATTACAAAAAATTGTCTTGGTTCCACTTAAAAGTAGCAAAGCTAATGCCACAACTTTTCCCCATCTTGGAAGAACAGTTCCATGGTGTTATCTTCTTCAATTACTCTTCCTACTCTGAATATCAGTAATAATCATCAGATAACCAGCCAATCAGAATTAATAACTTCATACCTTTCAGGAAACTGATGAAAACCCTTTTTACACAATAAAAATGTTCTCAAATTCGTACTGAAGTGTAGTTAAGGTAATTTTGAAAACAATTATTTTTATTCTCAAAAATTGTTTTGGATATTTTCATATTTCAATTTAATTATTTTACATACTATAAGACATTTGGGGATTTTAAAATTATCTATGGTAATGAAAATAATTGTCCTATTTTTAGAATTGACTTAGAATTTAATAGCAAGAAGATTTCTTTAACAATATTGTCAAAGTCTTTAAGTAAGATGAACTTCAAGGATAGGATCCAGTTCATTTAACATAGACACTTAATTTGCTCTTGAGTCTTAGGTATCTAATGAACCAGACACTCAGACATGTTTGGTTTTTTTTTAATTCCCTCTATAGATAACACAGAAATCTTGGCATCTCTGAAGATCTTCAAGGAGAGAGTCCTGAACTCATCCTAGGACCACATATTAAAAATCACTAGGTTCAATGAACATAAGATCAAAGAAGGATACAAAATTATTCTAATCCCAGTTAGAGTCAGCACTTAGACTCAGCATTACCTTAAGGTTCCCTCACATGGCTTTCTTGTAGTTGAAAGCGGAGGAACTGGGAGATTTTCTTTTCTGTCTTTTGTGAGTCCTGAATGGCTGCATAATTTTATTTATACATGGGAGACAAAAGAATTTAAGAAAATGTTACTGAAAAGAGCCTATAAATCTGGACGCGCAGTCTCCTACTCCAATCACCCTTAAACCTACCTGTCCATAGGAGTTCAAACAAAAGCTAAAAGATGCTGACTCTACGTTTGTGTATACAAAGAGCTCAGGTTTAATGTCAATCTGAAGAATGCAGGTTTTTTCATTAAAGATTTACAGCTGAATTTCTAATGAAAGTGGAACAATATTCTTAAGACTGCTTCAGAATTGTACTGAATTAAATGGCATGTTGTAGGCCTACTTATTTAATATTTATCTATTAATTTGATCTATGCCTGTCCTCAATTCTAAGTCAATTAATTTGAAGGATCATTTGAAACTTGGACAGTTTCTAAGTACTGATATGTCTGTCATCACTGTCACAGGTGAACTACCCATGAACCTGGACCTCTTGTAGCCCAGTGGCTGTTGTCATATAGTGAAAAGGTAAATCAACAATTTTCCTGTTTATAGCAATTGTGGCAGAGGAAGCACTCCATAAAGAGAAAAACCCTCCCAAATGTTAAAGTTTTTGACACTTCACTTTTTGACACTTTTCACACTCCTCTCACTGACCAGAGAGAGTACTTGTCACCCAAACTCACCTCACTTTTGTTGCCAGACATATCTTTATACCTGTTATTGGGTGGACTCATGATCAAGAAGGGACTGTCATGTTGAATCCTTACACAGTTCCACGAGAAGGTTCCTCCTGCTTCAGGAGGTGGACGTAAAAAGTTAGGGAGCAGTACACATAAGATTCGTCTCATCTATTCTTACACATCCAGAGTGTACAGAGATGCATATTACCTTGTTACCACTACATCTGATGAAGGAAAA
Source organism: Chiroxiphia lanceolata (assembly GCF_009829145.1). Lineage (NCBI taxonomy): Eukaryota > Metazoa > Chordata > Aves > Passeriformes > Pipridae > Chiroxiphia > Chiroxiphia lanceolata. The sequence goes on from NC_045641.1 coordinate 19,876,740, forward strand.
TTAATGTCTTTCACATGTAGCTCATCTAGTATTTATTAAACTGTTATTAGGATGAAAATAATTATTGTAGTTTGCTAAGATGACTAGGTTCTCATGGCTATCAAGGAGATCTAAGCCTATGTGTTAACATTAAATGACTACTATCTGCAACACAGGATTATCTCAGGTCTCTTCTTGCCAAATCAAATTTCTTATTAACAGACTTTCCAAATGTGTCTTATGAAGATAATGGGCAAAGACTCTTTTAAGTGTCACATGGAAGTGCAGAAGTCAAGGATTTTTCATTTGTCTCTTTCCAGAAATAACTTTAAAAGGGGTCCAGGGGAGGAAAATCCTTGCTTCATTTTTGCTTTCCTGAATTTAGAAATAAGGGACAGAAGCTGATTACTCTGATTCAAGAAGATGGAACAATTGGCCCTCAGAGCTTCCTAGTACATTTCTGCTCCTGTGGGAGAAGTACTTTAGTGCAGAGTCAGCATCCTGTGTAACATTTCTTACTTAATCTTATCTCTGGTACTTTTCACCAAAATTACTTGATTTCTAAGTCATTAAATGAAGCTTTAGAAGACATATGGCTTAAAGGATAGCACTGCTTGGGTTCCGCATAGTGTGGTAATACAAATTCTGGACACATGAGTTGTTCTTTGGTGACTTACTTTATTAGGTTTCCAAATCACACTAATGCCCAGAGGGTGTGAAAAGAATTGAAATAGCTTTACACTGCCACAGGAGGGTTGGGAAGGCCCCATTTTATGAGGCTGAGGTTAACACTAAAATAACATGTGGCAGATGGTCACTTTTGGCCCGTCTTACCTGACCAGTATTTTTGTAACAGAAGCCAGCAATTCATTTCTCTTTTCTCATCAGAGAATAAAACCATAGAAAACATTTTAACTGATGACTTTAATGTTTCTAAACACAGATGTGGAGGCAAATTGTATATTGTCAAGTCAGTAACATATACTATAACATCCTCCCAATGAAAAACCATTTTTGACTAAAAGAATATTTGTTTCATCTCTAAGAGGTTTCTGTTTCTGTTTTTACAAATTTATTGTTGTGAGAAAAGTAGTCTACCATTTTTGGGTTTAATATACAATGAGTTTTATGTTATTTAAGAAAAAATTTTCTGTTTACCCCAGTATATTTTTTCTGATAGTAGCCAGTGGCTGATGCACAGGAAAAGATAAGTAGAAACTTTATAGGTAGTGAATGCCCCTCTGCCTCACTTACTTACTCAGTTTCTGGAAATTAGAGGTTTGTGAGTTCCTGAGCCGAGTGTCTCAACTAGACCTTTGTGACCAAGATTTATTCCAGAAAGTTGGCTGATTCCCTTTTGAAACCATTTATATTCTGACTATCGCAACATACTGTGGCCACAAGTTCCACAGTTTAATTACATGTTAAGGGAGAAAATGTTTCTTTCTGTTTATTTTTGGCTTGCTGGCTTATAATTGCATTGAATAATCCAGGTATTTTTTATGTTATAAGAAACACTGAATAATCATTCTCTATTAAGGTCCTCCATAGCTCTCACATCACTTAGTAGACTGACCCTATTAAACCATGCCTATTTTAGTACATTTCTTTTTATTCCATATTAGCTTGTGTGATTGTCTGCAACATTTTTTTCCTCTTCTCTTGGAATATTTCATTATTTGAAGTCCTACTCTGATGGCATTAATAGCCATGGCTTCCTAAAATGAGTGTTGGATGAGTGTTGGATGAGTGTTTAATGAGAGACAGTTACCCCCAACCATATTCACAATCAGCTTGCTTATATAGCTCCTCTGAATTTTAGGAGGATAGCATGTTTTTGATTACCTTTTAGCAATAAACCTTCCTCCTGAATGTACAGCCTGTAGTACAGTTTGCTGTAAGCCAGTCCCTGAGTATCATCTGAAACAGGCATTATACAAATTTCTATGGTTATGACTCAGCACTTCAATGGTTTTTATGGTCTAGTCTTTTCAGCCAAGTTTACTTGAATCACCTTTCAAGCAAACAAAACAAAACAGGCCATAGTGTTTTATTCAAAATCTTAAAGTCTTTCTTCTTAAGGAAGAGAACTTAAAAATCTCCCTCTCAAAGCCATTTTTGGCACTCTCAGCAAGAAAAGATTTCCAAATCATTTTTTTTTGTCCCATGCCAAGAAATATCCCATGCCATTGTGCCTCCTGTCACTACAGTTATTAATTCCCTTCATTCAGCACCACACCTCTCAGCACTTTGTTATTACTCTAAGCCTCTTAATAAACCTCAGATTTCTTCTCATTTCAAAACTCTTTCTCCTTCTTCTAGACCTCTCCAAAACAATTTTGCAGGATGGGAAGTACATGGTATTCTCACAGACTTCCCCAGGCTTCAAAATCTTTTATGCTGTAGAAAAGAAACACGCACATGAAGGATTGTATAGATACCAAACGCAAAGCACAAAGCACTTGGTGAGGGGGCAAAACATACTTTTTTTTTTTCCCAGGAATAGAAGAGGTTCCTCTCAGAACCGCTTTAGACAGATGTTCAGATAGATGTAACAAACCTCAGAGAGTAAGAGGATGTCATAAATCAGCTTACTCGTGCATCAGTAGTTTACGTAAAGCCTGCAATGTAACCCTCCTACCCCTTAATTATGTTTCTTCAAAAGGTGCTCTGAGGTCACCTTCAGTGCAGAGTATAGCCCTTTACAGTATGTACAATTTTGGCAACACTGGTGAAAATTAGACAATGGTAATCCTCCGTTAACATTGCTATACACTTCCTTATTCCCACAGGAAATATGGATTGATTATCATCATCACTGGTAAAATTTCCATCACCTCAGGATCTCACCTTCTATGAAGTCTGTCAATCAGACCTGTTTTCATGTCTATGCACAGTTGTTTTCAGTCTTCAGGGTCTAAGACTTGCTATGAGATTCATTATCTATACTTTTCATAGTTTCTGTACCTAATTGAGTTATATTAACAACGACTAATATTTTTTGCATCATTGGGGAGCATACAAAAAGGAAAGAGAGTAAAGAAGCAGATTTTGGTCCTAGCAATGAGATAGTGTATAAGTAGTGCAAATTACAGCTAAGGAAATTAGTGAAATTATAGACATCTGTAATAGTGTGCAAATAAACTAGGTGAAATCACAACCAGGTCCTTTTATTTTTAAGAATTTCATTGCTTTGAAAACATAATGCCATCTAAATAGCTAAGATTGTGTCATGTTATATTTCCCATTCTTTTGCTTTTCATCACAATGTTCTAAAAAACTTTCTTGTTTTCACAAAAATGGAGTCTGGACATACAACAGCTTCTATTCTGTTATTTTCATGCTGTAGGAATAGAAAAATTCAGTTGAAAGTCAACAGTAAATAATCAGTTTCTCTTTAAAAATGATAGGGAGATAAATTTTTATATTAGCACATCAGTGTTTGTAGTTTTTTATCAGAAATCATTTGTTTGCTCATTATTATTTTAGGGCAGAGGGTTCAGAAAGTATTCAATAGATTTTCTTTTCTACTGACTTTTTTCAGTCAATCTTAAAGACTAAACAAATTCATAAGAACTCTTATTTTAACAGGAGAATACAAAACAGTACAGAAGACTAGCTGGTGTCCTAGTCCAGCAATGTCATGTTGATATTAGCTCAGCTTGCTAATGGGTAACTTAGTTCAGCTACTCAGATCTCCAGAATCAAACCATAATAAAAGAGACTGAGAATGGGAAGACTAAGAGGAGAACTCATCTTTTTCATATATCTACTTGCAGAAACAGAGGCTTCTGAAACAATCCAGCTATTTATTATACTCCCTTTAAAAACAATGCAAATAATGAGCACACTTTAGAACAATATCCATTTTAACCAAAGAATTACAGTTTTTATTCTGCTTTATGCACTGTCTGGATCTCCTCTAACTGAAATGGGAGCCTGCCATGGTTTTCACTGCCTTCCTCTTGGCATACACAAGGTGTTACTGATCATCACAGTATGCATGCTGAGCTCCTGGTGACCTGAGAAATATCCCGTCATCAGCACTACACAAGAGTTAATATAAAAAAGTGCTTTTTTACTGACAAATAACAACTATCAAGCTCAGGAAACACCAATGGAGAAAATCTGGCTCCGTTATGTGGAAATTTGTATCTTAGAATCAGATTTTTGTTTAGTTCTTTCAAAGACCATCTATTTACTTGACGGTCGCTCAATGTTTATAAAGTACTTTAATACGTGATTTCACTATGCAGTGTATTTTCTTTTTAGTTAGAATTTGTGGTAATAAGATAAATTAAGGAAATTAATACATGACATTTATTGACTTAATGTGGAAAACTGAAGATTTAGTGCCCTTCAAAGTAAATGTAGACTTTGGCTTTACCTCAGCAAAATATTAACTCTCATGTCAGTAACTCTTGACGTTCATTACTTACTTTAATGAAAGCCAATTTTAGCTTAATCTGGTTTACAGAGAAAACTACACTCTGGCTAGAGTTAAAGAATTTTATTTCAGCATTATAATAAAAAGAAGACTTTTTGGAGGATCTAACAGTGCAAACTTTCATGATTATATCTTAGCCTCATGAGAATTGATGTTTTCTTCTCCTGAAGTCATGTTATTTTGATTATCTCTTGTCATCTTTTTTCTGTTAAAATAAAATGAATCATCCACACTTGTGGTTTCAGATGAAACTCCTGAAAATAATAATCTTAAATTATTCAAAACCAAAAGTTGAATAAAAAATGGTCTGCAATTTGTTTATGTTTTCATCTCATAATTTTTAAGTCAGTACCATTATTTTTTTACACTTGTAATTGGAAAGAACAGTTAAAAAGAACAGTTAAGAGATGCGTTGGTTTTATCAATATATGATCATAAAATATTTGTTTTGAAGACTTTTTTGGGGTAAGAATATATAGGACAGGTTACACTCTGAAAATTTGGAATTTCCAATAAACTCGAATTACAATATTTTTGTAAATATTATATTATACAAATACATTATTTTCTAACAGTGGAAATGCATGTTTACATGATCCTGACAAAATTTTAAGTCTTGGTCGTAAAACATAAGTGAACAAAATCCTGAGATCTTCACAGAGCCTTTAATCAGGAAATCTTTCATTAAATCTAATAAAAATGTATCTAAGTATACAAGTGAAGTCTTTGTATTAGCAATTGAAATAAAAATAATAATTTTTTTAGCTGTATTCAATGTACATCTTCCAAGATATATCATGTTCATTAACTGTCAAACTGTTGCATGAGAGTTGTTCTCCCAGTATAGGTGAATGAGGACTAAAGATCTGCCCTCTATGGCTTCTTCCAGCCTCATCTTGAGTGAGAGTGCTCTAAGGACCCAGCAGAGATAAGAGGGTTGGCACTGGTTTCTTAGTTTCAGCCTTGAAGAGCATTTGCATTTTCCGCCTTATACTGTGAAGTATGGCCAGACTTGATGAATTAAATGTCTGTTGTATAGCACATATCCTCCTTACATGCATAATGGATCAAACATCTCAGCTAGATGTTATTTTTTCAACTCAATTGAGTAAATGAGGCATCAGGAAATCCTGGCATAATAAAGTGAAATTCTGTATCATAATCAGCTAACAAAGGAAAGTGTAATAGTTGATGGAAAGCAGAATATGAAAGCAGAATTAAATCTGGAATACATATCATCAAGTCAAATTATCACTTGCTTATAGAAAAATGTGGTAGAGAAGCATTTATGAAGATCACGGAGTAGCCTTAGTCTTCAAGTGTTGAACAAAATTACAGTAAGATTGTGTTTTATTTAGGCTGGCAGTGTTCCTAGAAAGCACTAGTTGTGATGCATGGAGACTGAAATAGTGGCTTTTTATTTGTACTCAAAGCTCCAGAGTATTGTTCTGTTCAATCACTTATAGATCAGGCTGCTCAGTAGCTTTCATAAGCACTGGAACGGCGTGAATAAATTGTACTGACAATGCTGACAGCTCCATACCCTGCCTAAGAAAGGCCTGAAATGTTTTAAACTTTTGCTTTTTCATTCACTGAAGGGTGGTCCTTGTGTACAATACATTGGTCTCCACACTTTACAATATTCCCCCCTTCTTCCCACACGTACAACTTTTTTGGCAAAATGAAATGAGCTTCCTACCATTAGTTTCTAAAAAAAGGATTCTAAATCAATCTGTCTTTAAACATAATTTAGAAAACCAAAGGAAAGCTGTGTGAGCACAATAAAATGTTGTTCTTAATAAATTCCCAACTGGCAGGGGTCCCATTTCTCTGATATTTGTAATCCTTTCTGCGTTTGCTCCAGATAGAAATATAAATACAATAGAATTTTTGTAAAATAATACTCAGGCTACTAGTTCCAGCCAACTCGCACATTCAGACCTTCCTTAATTTTTGTTGTTGCTGCTGAGACTTTTTTGTTTGTTGTTTCACAAAATTAATTTTTAGTTCCCTCAAAACTGTTTTCCTTCTCCCAAATAAAGATTGTTTGGAGATGAAGTTTCCATAATTTGTGTGTAATGAAAAATTCAAAGTGATAATGTCTACCCCTGGATGTAGGATTTATAAGTAAATTGGCTTCCTAATTTTCTGCAAATCAACAGATGATAGTTTTACCTCTTTGAAATATGCCACACCTGCCTATACACAAAACAGATAGACCATTTTTCCCACCACTGTAGTGAAAAAGAGGAAATAATTGTGTCACATTGTGCTTTGTCCATCTCTTCCCTGTGACCATCACATTTTTCAACTCATAGTTTCATTGTGAAACCTTGGGTGCATATGTTGGCTGAGTGCACTGTGCAGTTTTAACTAGATACATGTGCATACACAGGTGTATTTGCATGTAGTTCCTAGAACAATGGGTCAGTGATCACAGGTTACCACCATTTTAATAGTAAGTAGATGAGAAAAGGAGAAATTAGGCAAAACCACAGCCTCCTGAATGCTAGAATGCATTATTACTGGCAGTTCTCAGACCAATATCTGAATAACTACACTGTGATAAGAATGAAATACCAAATGTGCAAAGCCAGAGCTCCATATGATCATAAAGTGGAAACAGAAAGAATTGTCAGAGCCCAAGTCTAAGGCCACAGTCTGTTGATTATTGTTCTATTGTGAAAAACAAACAAAAATGTAAGCTTGTACAGCATATGAAAACACACACCAAATTGCTGGCAGTGTTTCAGCTTTGAAATGCAGCAAATGTTGAAACATATTTCAATTCCTTGTCAGTTTTTAAATCCTGCTTTATCTCTTGTCATTTGTATGACAGGGACTGAAATTTTTGACAGCTGAAATAGGTGCCAGTGCACTACACTCAGAGTCTGATCCAACAGCAGCTGAATTCAAAGGGCACCTCTCTCTCAACTTCAGTGGGAGCTGGGTGATATGCAGTATCAAATGAAAACCCTATTATGAGGGGATACAATCTGAGTAATCAGCTCCTGAGTGCATTTACCTCAGATAATCCTCTAGTTCCCCCAACACTCCCCTCGGTCAGCCATGAGAAGAAAATTAGTCAGGAAGCACGGATCTCGCGTCCTCACAGCCCCCTCGCGAAAGGAAACAAACCTCACTTTCACAAAGGCTTTTTGTCTGCTGGTAATTCACTCCAAGCCTCTAAAGCATTTGATGTTGCCTCAGAAACTCTCCTCAGCCTTCTTAGCAAAACTGATTTTTAAAGGTATCAACTGAGCTCACCACTGTCCTATTCTCACAGGAGCACCCTGACAGTAGGGGACCTGCATGTGCATGACTGTTCCAACCCCATGTCCCTTCTAAACTCATCCCTAGCCCACTAAAATTGTCCAGACAGGATTTTAGAGGGGTGGGGATGCGGTGATTTTCTCATTATTTACTACCTGCTTGTCAACGTCTTTAGATTATTGTGCCTATACTTTTAAGATAGAAAATGTCATGTTAATATGGAGGGAACAAGAGTCTCTACCCTATTGGGAAAACTCTGATTAATGTTTTTCTCGGAGAGGATTGTTATTGAAATGGTGCAATGGTGAGCGGTTTTGTGGTTGGGTATTTTGGGATTTTTTGTAATACAGTTGAAAAGTTAAGACATTCTGTAACTCAGAAGTATCAGACATTTTTTGGTTTGACTCCAACATTGAAACACTGCCATAGAGCTGCAATTCCTGATGTGGCAGGCTTTCAAAGACTCCCCGTCACTGCACATGCACAACTCAATGGCAGTTGTGTGCAAACTCTCCATTTAAACCCAGCAACTCCTCAACTTCAATCAGTCCAGGCATATCCTGAGAAAAATTTTTAAAAATATGTATTCAAAGAGCAAAATGTATAGGAATTTGGATGCATAACAGAAACTTTAAAAATAAGTTTGAGAAATCCAAAATATGCTTGTGCCTTCCTGGATGGTCCCTTGGCACTGCAGCTGCTTGGGAGGTGGAGACCCTTGGGCCGCCAGGTCCTGGTTTCCAGATATTGACTCCTCCCAGAGATCTGATACAATTGGTAAAATTTACCAAAAATTTTCCATTCTACAGGGCTAGTAGAGGAAACATCATCAGAAATGTTTTGTTCAGTTTTACTCACATGTCATGAGCTGCTAGATGGAAAGACAAAAACATGGTTGCCAGAACTCTGGATGCATTCAGAGGCAGGAGACCAGTATGTGACTCCCTGTTCCTTCATCAGGCACAACCACATGGAGCATAAACACAGTGGTATTCTAGGAGGTTATCATTTATGTAAAGACAACTATACTGTCCACAGTAGTTTTAAAAGCCTAGTTATTTTGCCAGTAGGGTCTTCATAAGAAAGTTTACGTGAATCTATATTTCTAAGAACTCCACACTGTTTCGATGATGTCAGTATGAAACAGATTATTCAATTCAACTGACACCATAAATTCCCTCACTATTTTTTAAGTAAGAAATTTCCATTTTATAATTTAACAAACTTTAAATCTTTCTATTTTCATGATCTCGTCAAACAAAAGAAAATCAATCCACGCAATCTCAGACCGTGGAGACAACAGAGATCAAACATTCCAAGGCTTACCAAAAAGTATGCACATTTTAAAACATCAATAAAGGAGAGCCTAATCAGTACAAGAGATCCATATTCAATACACTTTTATGTTGTTATGAGGGGCAGAACCATGAGAAGCCCTGAGAACAAGCAGGCTGTGTAGGATGTGGCTTATAGTATTTTGGGTGGTTATCAGTTCAGCTAAGTAATTACAATGGTAAAGGAACTTATTATTGAAAATATTCTCTTCTCACGCTAGTTGATTTTGTGGTTTAAGATGCCGTAGTTAATTTAATAGAATATGCAATGAACAGCTCGTCACTGAGCTCTATGTATGGCTGATACTGTACAGTGATGAGATATGGGATAAGTTAATTACCAACTACTGACATGACCAAATGACATGCGTTCTCTGCAGTCATCTATTTTCTATCCCTTCTTTCATCTTTGATGTTCCACTTGTGTATGATAATGACAAAGTTATGAAAATGTTGTGATGGTCTGATTTAAGAGATCGGGACAAAGAGACAGAGAAGACAGAATTTGAAGTAATGAGGCATGTCCCTCCATCTTTTAAAATACTTTTTCTGAATACTTTCGGGAGGAGTATTCTTTTAGTACAGAAAACAAAACATGCTGGACAATTCACACATGGATGCACCAATATTTTGTGTAACTCATTGTTTTGTTGTCTCACAACCTCTCTCAATCACCACATAAGTGTCATCTTTGGATGATTTCCAACTTATGGTTTCATTAAAAACACCAGTCTTCTTTTCTCTTTTGACCAAGTTTTGTTCTGCATACTCTGAAGAAAAATGTTTATTATATTCTGCTGATAGTAAACATATATATAGCTTATTTTCATTGTCATTAACAGAAATAATGATTTTAACTACAAGTCAACTTGAAGAATTTCAAGAAATAATGTTTTTAACTACAGGTTCAACTACTGTGAAATATAAGAAAGTGCACAGTCATTTCTAAATCAAAATAGACTATATTGTGTTTTCTGATATCTGATGAACTGTTCATAGAACAAAACAAAAATGGAGCAAGTCTGTAGAGTTTGTGGTCTCAATACTCTCAGTTGTGCTTGTTATCCACTGATGTGTAATGTACTGAGTATCTAAAAGTGTGGAAGTTAATTTGCTTGTGTCTGTCATCCATTTCTTTCTTAGACCTATAGTGGCTGTGGCTTCATTTGAAACCGTCACAGAGAAGCCCTCCAAACACCTTTGTTTTTATCCTCTCAGATGTCTGGTGGGGAAAAAATACGTTATACCTCTGCCGAGTTAGTTATGTTTCAGGCACAATAATTCGATAAAATAATTCAATAAAATGGAACAGCAGGTAGAGCAATATCCTTAAGCCTTCATTGACCTGGAGCTAACTAACTTATTAAGAAAATTTGTATTTTCTATCTGATGCAAGTGTAGGTTTTTTCATTTGTTCAATAAGAATTTTTGATCTGAATATTACGTCTGAAGAACGTCATTATGAACATGATCCACTGCCACTGTCACTTTCAACACCTATACCAGAAAGGCTGTGGCATCAGTCCTGTCCATAAAAACTAGTCTTTTTTTCTCCCCAACTAAACTATATTAAGAAAAATAATCTACAATTCCCCGTACTGTGCACAGTACTCACCTAAGGTTTTCAATTTCATGAGTGAGTGAGACAGTCATTTTAAAGTTACCATGAGATTACTTTCTATTTAAGACAGAATGCTCACTTTTCCTTTATTTTCATCACCTTTCTGGTGTGATGGCTGCCAGGCAGAGACACCTTTAGGTATCTCAAAATGGCACTGAATGCTAGTGGATGAGCAACAGAATCAAGACTAGTTTGAGTGAGGCAAATAGCCTAAAACAGGGGAAAACAGCCTGATTAGGAATGAAGGTGTTCTGCAAGACTGATTGTTCTCTGCCAACAGCAAAGAGAGCTCGGGTGAAAGCTTAAACTGTGCCCAGAATGAGATCAGCTCTAGTCAACTGGGATTTAGTCTATACTCTCAGTTCACTCTAAAACAGGAACCGACAGGTCTGCTGGACATTCAAATTACTCTCAAGTTTCCCTGGATTGTATTGACTGGCTCACTATTATCTGTAATGGAGGCCTTGACATCTAACCCACAAGGAGACATCTGAATATAGATGCTTTAATGGGCGAGATCAGTCCTATTCTTCATCTTTATAGAGCAAAGTCTATCCAACTTTTGTGACTCCCTTTCTCTACTAGGAAAGCTTTCCATTATTTCATACTTTATTTACAGGACTTTTCCACATTATGAACTTCAAATTACTACTCAAACATTTAAACTTGCCATCACTTTCTTAGCTTTCTCCTAACACCGCTTGGTTTTGTACCTGTCCCTTCCAGCCACTCAGCAATTCCATCCTTCATGGTCTCCCAACTGCCTTCTGCAGCATGCTCCTTCTTCCAGCAGCACTGTTCAGCTCTCCTCTGGTCATGGAGGGACAAATTCTCTGCAGAGGAACTGGAAATTGTGTATTCCTTTCCTTAGCCTCCACTATGAGGAATAGTTCTGAAAAGGTAGGTGAAAAAAAATCTGCAAAATTCAATGAAGAGAGGAAAAGACAAACAAAGAGTTGTAGAAATATTACAACTCTAGAAAAATTGTGGATAGGAAGTGTGACATTTTCATTTAAATATGTAAACAAAAGGCTATAAAGAGTGAGAGGAAAATATCTTTTTTCCTGGCGGTTTGTTTTGTGTTTCTGACTTGCATGTGTTTGGGATACTGAGTATGTGGGTAATGAAAGAGAAGGATGATTGGCAACACTCTGACTTGGAACTGGGCCAAATATTTCTGAAAGGCCAAAGCTTTTCTACAGAATTCAGTTTAAAAGAAAGCTTAGAAAATTTTACACATAGATGCAAAGTGATTTCAGTTTGAGAATGGCTCAGGCAGTTCAGGGAGACATAGTTTCTCCTTATTCTTGGAGCTGACTTGCTCATCATGATTACTGACATTCATTCTTGCAAGAAGGGATTGCCAACAAGTGTAAGCAACTCTCTCTGAGAGCCAGAGAACATAATTGAAATAAGAAATTATGAAGACTCTGAATCATTGACTTTTTCTCCCCCAACAGGAAACTAAATTGACCTGCTAGTCCCTGCCATCTGCTGCTATTTGGTAGAGAAGTAACGTTATGCTTTTTAATCCCTCTGTTCGTCTTCTTCCACGTTACTGAATTTATGATGATATGTATGGTTCTAATAAAGATGCTTTCCTGCTATAAATATAAATTTTCCTGAAATCTTAGGTAAATTTATTTAATATATACAAACACACAGATAGGACAGACAAGATAAGCTGTTACCTTTTTCCATGGCTTTACAAGAAACGCGTAAATGGCAACAAATATCTGATCCCTACCTGATATCATACCCAAGAACTTGGTCAAGGGGCATGGAAGGACACACAAATCCCTAAATAAAGGATTATAGAGACTTAGAAGAGAAGAGCAGATTCTTTAGGTCCCAGTACGACACATTTTACCTCTGAATAGATCTGTGGCATTTTGCATGTTCGGCTACAGTTAAGCAGAACTGCATTTTGACCCTTCTTGCTGCAGGTTTCCCTGCTGGGATAGAACCAAAGCCAGACAGGAATGGGAGATGTACAACATCACCTTCTTGGAGCTCTGCCTCAGGAACTGTGCAGGAGGAAATGCCTTTGCAAAATCATTAGTTCACAAAACAAATATATGCTAAAGAAATAACAACATTTTCCTTTCACTGAGAAGCATCACAGAAAAATAAGACACATGGTCATAGCTGATTTCTGCTTTACTCACACATGGCTTTCTGTATTAAATTCTCAGACAAAGGAGGTGCCTTTTTGAACACTCCCTTGCTATTCAGACTGAGTTTAATTTTGTCATATCATATGATCTCTTCTTAACTGGATTTGTTGTGTAATCATTAGAGTTTATGTCTACTGTGTACTTTCTGCTGCCATACTTTTATTTCTTTATCCTATTTCCTTTCCCCAAATAAATCACACGTGAATCATGCACTGGTTCATACACTTAAAGGAAAGACGTCACTTTTTTCTATGAGGATCATGCAGCCCAAAGTAGGATTCACAGAGGGAGCCAAGATGCTCTATTTCCTGCCCAATCAGATGAAGCATTCAGCATCTACACTTAACTCTTGCTGATGTCAGCAATAGGTACAGAGCCAGGGTTAGGTATTTTCCTTCCCAAAAGCAAAGAACACAACATGGAGAACTGGATTCAAGGGCCAAAATATGCAGAAGCCTGGCCTCTTGAGAGAAAACACAAATTTTCCAGATTATTCAGTGCTCTATCCATTACCAGCTTGTCAGTTGGTCTCCTGTAGGTTTTATCCCCTACACTGGGCTACACATCATTCAAATACTAACTGCTTACATCACTAGAAGATAATAGAACTTCTAGTCTACTCTTCCTTAAGAGAAGAAAACGTACAAAACTGCAGTAGGAATAAAATTCAGCTTGTACCACAATATGTACCCAACTCCAACTTTAGCAGTGATCTCATCAAAAAAACAGTCAAGCATTTTCTGGAAAGTAACCAAAGGTCTGCTGCAAATGAATCAAATATTTCATCTGCTATTTGGTTGCAAGTGTTGAACACATGGTGCTCAAAAGCATTTTTCCTTCACTGGAATGCAATAAAATCCTTAAACATGTTGATTAAATCATTGATCCAGTCCACTGTCCCATCTTCACATGTGACTGCATTATAATCTCTCTAGGTCTCTTTTTAAACTTACTGTATTTTATCTCAAATGAGACAGCCTCTTAAAAATTTATATGTGTATATATCTTTCTTGTTGCAGCTACAGTCTCTAAATTTAGACACATGCAAACGTCAGAAAAGTCATTTACTGTATGTCTGGGTTTTGACTGGTTTTTTCATGTAGCTAGTATGGTTCTGTGTTTGGGATTTCTGCTGAGAACAGCACTGATAACATGGGAATGTTTTTGTTGCTTCTGAGCTGTGCTTACACAGTATCAAGGTCTTTTCTGCATCTCACCCCACCGCACCAGTAGAGAGGCTGTGTGGGAGGGAACACTGCAGGGACAGCTGACCCCAACTGACCCAAGGGATATTCCACACCACATGGTGTCATGCTCAATACATAAAGCTGGGAGAAGAAGGAAGGAGGGGCATCCAGAGTTATGGCATTTGTCTTTCCAAGTCATTGTCATGCATGATGGGGCCCTGGTGTTCTGAGGATGACTGAACACCCACCTGCCCATGGGAAGTGGTGAATTAATTCCTTGCTTTGCTTTGCTTGTGTGTGCAGCTTTTGCTCTACCTATTACACTGTCTTTATCTCAACGCACAGGTTTTCTCACTTTTAATTTTCTGGTTCTGTCCCCCATCCCACTAAGGGGGGAAGGGCAGGGGGGTGACAGGTGGGGACGCTGAGCAAGCAGCTACGCGGGGCTTAGCTGTCAGCTGGGGTTAACCACAACGATTTTCGCAATGGCTCAGTTCTGCCAGAAGGGGAAAGGGTGTTGATGGGTACAATGGGCCACAGCTCGCTCCCACAAGTGTACCATAGCTTTTTACAAATGCATGCACACACTTGTGCGACTCCATAAATAGGGTTCTGTATTTGCTAATGTGGTTCAGAGTCTGCTGCAGAAGTTAGAGATATCTTGTGTGTCCTGGCCCTGAGTGATAAGGGCACCTCAATTCTGTGCTCTGTTTTCTGGAGATGTAACTCCCATTCTCAAATTCTGAAAAAGAATGACTTATTTCATATTGCAAAGTGCACAGCACCAATCCCCAGGTCATATCCAAGTTTCCCTTCTCCTACATTGTTCCAGTTGTAGCACAAGATCAGTTAAACCACCAGACTTCATAACTGGGTTCACAAGGCTGGATAAAATCACTGACACACTTATTGCTTTGTTGTCTATTTTGTAGATGATAAGAGAACAACAGAAGTAATACTTACATGCAAATGCCCAGGTAGTGCAGGTCGAGTTCTGCTTTCCACCCAGAAGGTAAGAAAGAGGACAGGGTGTCTGCAGCCTGTTCCAGCCTATGCTGGAATCCTGTGCTTGGTACGGTGTGGAGAATTGCAAGGTTATGCAAGGTTAAAGTTGGTGGCCAAGTTCTTAATTTTCATGTGATTAGACTACCCTGAAACAACTTCTCTGGGCATGCTGAGAGTATCCCACAGAAGAAGAAAGGGATGTATTCATTTGAAGTTCTCTATGTTAATATTTGGCAATGAGTTCACGGAAGAATAAAGTTTATTTAAGGGTAGTAGTAGGAACCATGGGAGGAATTCAGCCTAAAATAATAGACCACAGCAACTTACTGCTTCACATTTCAAAAGGTGTAATGGCTTGAAGGTGACTGAATTGAGCCTTTGACATAATATTCTCTTTGTCCACTTAAACTCATGGAAAGTCTAATAGTTCAATTTTATAGTTCAGTAGTTTTAAATTAAAAAATACTTTAGCCTTTTGTTCAATAACATTAACATAAAATCCTGGCAGCACTGCAAAATTAACATCCACAGTAATTGGCAGCTTAAGCTAGCTGGTTAGAATGCCTCTACATAATATTATTGCTTCCTCCATTTAAGATTATATTTTCCAGATTCTTTACATAAAAGAAGCATGGCAGTCCCACTATCAGCTTGCTTAAATAGAGATGGTATTACAAATACATTGTCAATACTTTCTTCTCGGGAGGGAAACTGCAGCTAATTATAATAACTGAACCCAACAGTTTATATTAAATGACAAAACCCTAAAAAGATCTCTACATATTTTTAAGTACCAATTTTTAAACTAAATAAAACCTCAGATATTTGTGTTTAAAAATATCTGATTACTATCAAACCGTTGAAACATTTTCATACTCAGCTGGTAAGTTCCATCAGAAGTTTTAATGTCATTGGACAATTTAATATTCCTAGTTGATTTTATAGGTCAAATCAGCAGGAATAGGTGTTGCCAATGCTATCTGATAGAGACTCTTTCCACATTGCTTTTAATTTTTACATCCAAAATATTATCTGTCCAGAGGGGAAGGAAGTTGTCACTGGGTCTAGGGTTTGTGTCTGTGATTTTTTTTCCTGAGGGCAACAAGGAGGAACAGATTAACTTCAGCAAATAATTATTGGAGTGGAGAGGATTTTGAGAGCCAAATTTTCATCATCTTTATTACAAGGTCTAGCCTTTTATGGCTTTGGATCGTGGGAGTCATGAATTATCAGAGATGTTTTAAAGAAAGCATAAAAGATTTTTCTTAGTTAAAATTCTTTAAAATTTTGACAAGAGAAGCTGTAGAACCACTCAGAAAATAATCTAAATATTGTAAGATCTACATCATGGTTCTTGGAGGTGTTTCAGCCAAGATCTGTCATAAAGAACATTTCCTTGGTCATGCTAGATAAAAACATAGCTCAACTAATCAGTTATATTGGACACCATTTTAAAACACTTTAAATAAACAGAGGAGGATCCAGACAGAAATAATTTTTGCTGATTTACTATATATCCATTAATACTTACCAGTGATATTTACATGTGGCATCTACTCATGTAGTTGACATAGGCTTTTTCTGGCCACACACTGACAGTCAGAAATGAGAGTAGGAACCTTTGATGTTATGCCACAGAGTTTCGTTTCTGTTTTAAGCACTCAAGGAGTTAAAGCTTCCATATGACACAGGATCAGTTACCAGTTAGAAAAGATGTCATTCCATACCAGAAAGTCCATCCCCTCCACAGCTGCAGTCTTGTTAGTCATGTCTCAAATATTTTGTTACTCTTTCACACTTTTCATAAGATACAAAAATGTCAGGTTTTACAAATAACCCTGGCTCAGCCCTCTTGATTTATTAGATATCAGCCTTTGTTGCTAAAGGGATGCTGCAACTGTCACAGAGTCAGCTCAGAATTTCTGAGCTGGATGGGAAGCATTCATCCCTCCCCAGCTCCCAGTGTGGTGGGATGCCAATTCAACAGGGTCAGGGAAAGTCAGATGTATACATCTGTGAGAAATGTGTCATAGCTTGTCTGCTTCCCAGGACTATTTCTTTGAACTGAACAAAGTTCTAGAATTACAAAATTGATTGGCTGCAAGAAAATCCAGGGCTTGGCATGTTAGAATCAAGTCTTAAAACAATTCTTATATATAGATATGTGGGAAAACAT
Source organism: Chiroxiphia lanceolata (assembly GCF_009829145.1). Lineage (NCBI taxonomy): Eukaryota > Metazoa > Chordata > Aves > Passeriformes > Pipridae > Chiroxiphia > Chiroxiphia lanceolata. The sequence goes on from NC_045641.1 coordinate 19,893,939, forward strand.
CAATTTCTCTTTCCAGGGAGAGTTGCTATATCTTGCTTGCTGCTGTTGCAGCTACTTGGGGTTGAGAAACTCACAAGTTGCTATATGGAAAAGTTGATATTATAGTTGAGGCAATATCTATAGAAGAGATATTGCAAAAATTATTGGATCAAACCAATCTGTTAGTATGTGAAAAAGCTGGACACATGACAAATATAACTTCAAAATTGCCTGTATTGGTGTCAGAACAGCATACTGGCTCTGCAGTGCACTGGATAGTCTGTCAACGAGAACCTTCGGTAGGGTGTTTGACATACAAAAGTTAGGAATTAACAGACAAATGAAATCAAACTCCTGTTTTATTTCAGTAAGGGCAAGATTCTCCTGCAGAAGACAGTTCATGTGAGAGAAATGTAAAAACCATGAGCCCAGTGTTCTAGTGGCAATGAAACTTTACCTTATTTCAGCGCCACCATTAAAGCACTGATTTCAAACATCTATTATTGCTGTTCATAAAACTACTCAGAAACAATTTACTATTAGTTTTCAGGATTATGCATTCATGCACAAGGAAGAGTATCTTAGCTACTCTTTCTTTTCATGCACTGTTCACAAATACATAGATTTTATCTTTTCTCCAATTTAATTATATTTTACCGTCTTTTCGCCACAATAAGTACAAATCATTTATCAGAAATCTTGGGTTTACATACTCCTGTGTGGTGGCTCCACACTTCTTACATACTCCTCTAGAATATGAAAACTGTTTACAATGGAAAATAGATTTTAACTCTTAGGAGTGAAGAATGCAATACTACGCCAGAAAGGGCCAGGTGGCAATCCACCACCAAAAAAGGTAACACATCATTATCCTTTGCTCAAGTAACACAATGTATTTGTTCTGAAAATCAAAGGGAATCTGGTTTGATTTAATGCTTACATAGGCAGGGATACAAAGGTATAAAGGAGTACACTGTTTTTAAGGAATATATGGAAGCTCAATTCAGAAAATACACATATCAAATATATATACTGAAAAAGCAACATCAAAATTATTTGTTTCTAAATACAAACTGTATGATGTTCTTCAATTAGCCCAAACTCAACTTGAGGACACTTTGTATTTCTCACGACTTTCTTGTATAAATTTTCCTGAGACAATGGCAGTGTTTAATTGAAATAATGTCAACATTAAAAAACCAAACTACTCTGCTGCCTGCCAAATGTGTCAATATTCACCTACCTCTTGAGCTTCTGTCTAAAATTTACGGTGGAATTGGTTATCAGTCATTATATTCCATGCTTGAAAGAGTGAGGAAAAAAGATTCCCTGATCTCTGACTTCTGTGATTAATTGACTCATTTAGGGAAAGCAAATATATTTATCACTTTTAGGCTGCAAGACTCCTACAAGAAATTGTCATATCATTATAATGGATCAGAGAATGTACACGTAGTACTCTGTGCTCTGATTCTGAAAAACATGAGGATAAAGTGAGAGAGGAAGATTAATGTAAGACTAGCAGGTAAAGGAAGATGAACAGCTAGAAGCAGTGTACACCTACCTGCTCACCTTAGTGACACACTCTCACCATCCCCTTGCCCCAACAAAATTTAGGAGGGTGTACTTTCCAGAACTTGAGAACCAACAGTGAGAGCAAAATGGGAGAATCCAACTTAGATCTGGGCCTGGCTTTCTAAATCCAACACAAACATCTTGGTGTTTCAATAGAAGACAAATTATAACTGACCAGAAGAAAATGTTTCTCTATATACCCCTAATGAATACAGTTAGTTTATAGAAACTCACAGCATCTAAAATTTTAGCCAGACAGATGTTTCATATACATATTTAATGAAAAATAATTTTCTTACTTTGACATCGCAAAACTAACGACCATGTCAAATGCATGATGTTGTGTGACTATATGTATATGCACATGAAGTGGGAGTCCTCTGACCCTACTCAGACATCCAAGGAGTGGGTGTCAAAATGCATCACCTCAGGTTCCCCTGCAGTTTCCAGAAACAAAAAGTAGCTAAATGTCACCTGCCTCCCAGGGGCAATTTATTATATCTAAAATGCTTACCTAAGACAAGTCAGGTGAATCATCCTCCAAAGATAGCCACTTCTCTCCATGTTACAAGAGGAGTGTAGGATGACCCATTAAGGCTTTTCAGAGAGCTTTCAACAACTAAAGGTTACTGAGGTGAAAACCACTCTCAAAGTTTAATAATATAGACATTTTCCTTATGGCATGCAGATCTGGAACAGGCATGCACTGGAATGCATGTAGTTTGCTGCCATGCTTCCAGAACTACTTTCCTGTTCAGGGTCCTGTTCAGCTTCACACAACCAAGTGTTTTAACTACTGAGTGGAAAACAGTTAAACTGTTATTTAGTGGAACAGACTGTGATATAGTGTGATCATAAAACACTTTGCACAAGGAAAATTCCTTATTTGTCTCTTGAATTTAAACAAGTTAAGGAAACATACAAAACTAATACTTTTGAACTTGAATCTCTGTTTGGGATAATGTCCCTATTTGAGAGAATATTTAAACAGATGTTTAATATTAGGTCTATGCCTGAATCCCATTGAGATCAATGGGGTACAAATGCATGCTTAAATTTAGTTTTGTGTGTACAGTCTTCCTGAATAGGAATTGATTCAGAATGTACTGAAGAGCTTTCCTGAACTGTAGTCTGAGAGATTAACTTAAATATGTTTTCAGCTGCCCGGCCATAGATACCCTAGTGGGAAAATTTAGTCATAAGCTTTATCTTGGTATAGTTTAATGCATGTTGTTTATCACCTTACTGGTCCCACACTGTTCTTCTAGAGCTATATTTTGGGAATCTGTTGGGGTTTGTGTTTTCTTTTTAATAATTGTGGTCACTTTTTGTCTTCAGCCAAAGTATAAGATGAATGAAATTTATTGCAAGCGAGGGAAAATCATTTTCTCCATTGTAGTTTCACACAGATTTCCTATTCTGAATAGAAAACATTTTGCTTTGCTTTTCTCATCCGTGCTCTGAGGATCAACATTCACTTTCTCTCTCCAGAAAATCTCTGCTGCTACTTTGACATGTACATTATTAAATTCTATTTTATAATTATATTATGGACACCAGTTAAATTCAATTATTAGGGTAATTTGTTGCTATTATTTGCTTGCCCACTTTGCATTCATCATCATGACAAACTCAAAAAAAGAAATGTACACCACCATTTATGTGTTTTATGCCCTAGATCAAGGACCCTAAATGGTGACATTATTAAAAGAGAACAAAAAAATAGAAAATCCAGAATTTTTGTATTAGAGATACTCAACCACACAAGAACAATATTCTGTGGTCTGTAATAACTGTTTCCATTTTAGATACACATTCTTGAAGTGAGCGTTCTTTTAGTGTTCAATATAAAGAAACAGCCCAGCTTTTTTAATCTGACAAAAAGAAGACATAACTGCTGTTAATGTTGTTCTCACCTTTAAAAAAATTATTAAAAAAATAATTTAAGCATAATATTCTCTATTACAAGTAAATGAGGTTCTTTAGGAGAATTCTCTATGTCACATTTAGCTACCTCAGTGGCAAGTCTGTTTTTTTCATCCTAGTTATTCCCATAAGTGATGGTGAACTACAACCAAAATTATTCCAAATGCATCATAACCACAACTGCTTACTAAACTTAGAAAACCAGTCAAATGAGATCTATGCCAACTCTTCGAAAGCTTCAGGCTTTGGATCTTAATAACTGTAGCAGAAACTGCAAAAATTCATTGAGGATGCTATAAAATAGCACTTGGGAAAACTGTGAGTTACAGTTTAATTTTGGAAAATAACATCAGCAAGTTATTTTATATAAAATATAAATATATAAATTTATATAAATATAAATTTCTAGGATCTGATATAAGCACATTTTTAAGGATATATTTGGAATATTTTCTTTAATTTGTATCAGAACATTGGAAGTGGATTCAAAGGCAGTCTAGAGCCCTTCCAGCCTGGTCAACGAAGTTTGAATCAGGATTTCAGACTGTGACTTTTACTGGGGCTAAACTCTTTAGCATAGTAAAAATTCTGAAGAACCTGAACATTCAGAGAGGGCTTTATAGATATAAGAACTATTTAATTTAAGTGTGGAAAGCAGGTTTGTAAACATGAGATGTTTACAAACCTAGTGAAATAATATATCTAAAGGTTAAGCAATTCCATTTATAAAGTAATTGTCAGTTTTAAAGCATCTTAAAACCTCAGGTTGATGCTGCACCTTTGACTAGTCACTTCATGGTATTTTGATAACCTTATTGCAGGAACAGCTTCATTTGCTGCCTTGCTAAGCCCCTGATGTTTAGCAGATCCTTTATATTTTAATTAATATTTTAAAAACAGTCTATAAAATAAGGGGTTCGAATTATTTACCAGAAAATGGTATATACTGTGGTATGCAGTGAACTTAATTCTTTTAATGTCAGTGAAACAAGAAAATAATATGAATACACTACAACTATATTTTCTCAGAATGTTTCTAGGGCAGGTAGAGTTCTGTTTTTGTTGTAAGATAATTTGTGCACATTTTACAAGCTAGATATGAAAATCACTGATATTCCACAACAGTATTACATAGTTAAGCTACTAGCATACAACAGTAATTTTCATCGGAATGTGCCTTTCATTGGAAAGTGCCTTTTATAAACAGAGATTACATGTCTTTTCCTAATCCTTTATGCTGAAAACCTTTACAGAAATGAAAGAGTGACTGAATTCATGCAGAACATATAGTAGGGAGGTGAAGCATAAGATATGTGAGCCACATTTTCACTTGATGAATAGATAGGATTCATGTAACACAAAATTTAAACTGCTAAAAAAATCCAATAATGTAACCACTGAAGATGATGGAGTTGAAAGCCTGTTCCTTCAATGACATTTAAACTGAAGCTAAGATGATATAAGACTGCATATATATCTGGCTACCTTGTATATTTTAAATTTATATCATGTGCTGTATTCACAAAAAGTACATATAAAAATAGAGCTGCTGTGAGGAAATCCAAATATAATCCTTTTTTACACAAATCAAAACAGAAGCAAGCAAAAATTTGGAAAATAATTCTATATTTTAATTACATTGTTCCCAGCAATCATCTTAACTTTCTTCCTTCACAGTTAGAATAAATTAAAATATTATCACTCTCATGGCCTTCTGGTTCAGCCAGCCAGGCTTGAGTGCATTTCTGCCTTTAATTAAGTATGGACAGATAAAGTCTTTTGTTCTTTTTCTGATATGTTTGACACCTGCTGTCTTTGTAATCAGGGAAATTAGTCAGGAAGTTCCAGCAGAGAGGCTTTTAGTCAGAAGCAACACCTGGGTCCCCATCTATGCCTTCATGTCACGTAATATAGTCCTGCACCCACAACACAAGAGACAAAAAGCTGAACAAGTGGTGAGCTTTCAGCTCCAGATACAATGTAGGCTCAATGGGCTTCTTTTGAAATCAGGGTAAAACAAAAGCCATATGCTAACCCCTTCTTTTGCTAAAATGATGGGAAAACTACCTTCTTTTTTTTCCTTCCTCATTTATTTTAGGATGATTTATAAGAGAATGCTTTTGTAATACAGTTCAAGCAAGAAGCTAGGGCCAAACCTGCTGGGTTTTATAGCCAGGAATATCACAATTCCTTACAATATGATCCTGGCCAAAATCACCATTTCTGTTGACTGTCTTCTGTTTAAATTATCTCGACTTATAGTAGTCCCTGTGTCAAGTTTCTTCTCTACAGTAAATGCCTTAGCTTGGTGAGGTAATGTGTTCAACACAAACTCGCTCTCCACTGAGGGTATGGGCTAAAACTCATGCTAACGTGCCAGATCTTAAGAGGTTAGTTCTGCTTGATTGGTTTTTAGTGAAAACCCACATCCACCATGCAAATTCGGATTGACTGCACAAGCCAGTGCCACAGGGCACGGGGAAATAACCTGTAGAGTAAATCAGCATATGGCATCTCAAAAAAGCTGTGGGATTTACCCTGCAGGTCTCAGAGATTCCCCATACTAGTGGCTGTAGTCCCATTATGAAGACTGATGGTATTTCACACCGACACTGTTTTCACTCTGACTAATTTTATTTGAGAGAAATTATTTATTTGTATGCAAATTCAAGCTAGCTACTGTAAAGGCGCACCTCACAACTACATTGGATTCCTGTACAAATAAGCACAAGCAAAAGGGATGATGGTGAGGACATGGTGCCTTCCAGAATCAGTAACTTCGGTTAGCTGTTCAACTCCCTTCATAAAAGTCTTGCATTTCTTCATTTTTCCTTTTGGTCCTGGGCATCTTGCCTGTACCCATATAAGCAAGTAAGAACTGTCATTGTCCTTTCTCATAGACTCATTGAGACAGCAGATCTGAGTTCTTGATGCTGCTGCAGCAGCATTAATACTTATACTTCATTATAGGACATCACAAGCTCAAAATCGTCCCTCGACCTTTAACCTCCATCTCAGTTATTTCCATTTCTCGGTTCAATTCCACTTCTCTAAGGTGGTCTTTCTGTAGCTTCCAGAGGTTGGCAACAGCTTTCCCTTTTTTCCAGTTAGCAGCAGTTCATAAAGAGACTAACTGAGCTGCTCAAAATTGCTGGGCTCTTTCTAGCTCTTCTTTCCGACATTTTTCTTCTTTCCTTCCAATGTATTTTCTAATTCTGAGCATCCTCGATCAGCTGCTCAACTGCCGAGAAGTAGACAAGTGATGTCTTGGCATGGCATCAGATCAGAGGACAGGTAGGACTGCAGCTGAGCAGGAGAGATAAAGTTTCTTCTCTTATCAAGTCCCCGTGTAAAATCCCACCATTCACAAAATCTCTATGAGCTGGCAACCATGACTTCTTCACACAGTATGGCTAGGGTTTAATTACTGTTTAGAAAACATTCAGAGAAAATTGTCTTAGGAAAGACATCACCCCCACCCAAATGGTGAGAGCAGTGCCTAGTCCAGAGGTCTCCATGTCACTTCCCTGGGTTTAGACCCATGAGCACTCAGCACTCTCTTGCAACTGAGTTTTGAGATTTGTGGTATGTGTTTTCAGGTCTCATCAGTACAGCACAGTAAAAAAGAAAGGTTGGTAGTGAGAATAAATCAAGAGTCAAAGGTCTGAACTGAATGGAACCGGGGCTGAGTGCTGGTCTCTGGGTGTGAAACACCAACCACATGCAAGGACAGAGGAACCAAAAAGCAACTGGTTTGGAGAAGGGATTAACTGTGGTTCCCCTATAACCCTTATTTGTGAAAAACATGCTCAAATGTTGTTAGCACACAACATTTTTCAATGCCTTTGTCAGATACTAATTAATCAGTACAGCACTATTCTCCTTTACCTCAAAATTGAAGAGAATGAAGCAGAGAAGGTTAATAAGTTATAGGAAATGACATGGTAGAGTTGCATTTAGAATTATTATGTTTCTTCTTCACGCTTCTGTGCCAAAATCCACATATCATGATTTTCCTGATTAAAAAAAAAAAAAAAAAGTAAAAGACAGGCATAATAAAATTGCATTATTTCTCTAATTTGACCTTTTCAAATTTAATACATTTTTAGACATTTGCAGTGTAATTGCCTTCCTTTTCTTTCTTTTCTAAAATTTCTTTCCCAACCAATATCTCATAAACATTTCTAAACACTGAAGATCTCCATAAAAAAAATAAGTATTATTTCCTGCTTGAATTTTTCTACACACTGATTATTCTTTATACAAAACATTTTATTTATTATTGTTCGTGATTAAAAGAATCTTTGGCTTGTGCATCATCTTTCAGCTCTAGATGCATGGGCATAATTTTTAGAGTGAATTCCACTTTGAAATGGATTCTTTGCTTTTCATAATTTTCTGGCTTGCCCTGAGTGAAATTATGGCAACTTTAGAAAACTGCTGTAATACTACAATGCCACCATCTGGTTACAGTCAAGGATCTGATCTTGCAGGTGGTAAAGGCTCTGAGCCTCAAAGAATTCAACAAGACACCACTGACAATACAAGCTGAATATGGAACAGATGTATGCACAGAACTGGTCTTGTTTATTGCAGGATTTTGATTAGCCACAGACTGAAAGCAGTATTAAATAGTAAGCAATGCTGAAAATACTTATTGATGAAATTCCAAATATTTTAGCCATTACTTTTGAAATCATATAATGGGACGTAATGTCACTCTTCTTGGAGCAAACTACAGTGCTTTCTAGCTTTGGAAACACCTGAGGAAGTGGGAAAGAGCAGAAGCTGGTGTGGGACCACAAAGTGAAAGAAACCAGGATAAACACGAAACGACATAATCTTTGAATATCAGTCACAGCCAGAGGAGGTGTCTTTTTCAGTGTCTCAACCTGACTAGCCAGAATCTGATTTTACATATGTTGACTGCAAAGCAGCACCACAACATTTCTGCACACTTCTTGCTCTATTGTAAAGTGCTAGTTGGTGGGGAATACCAAGCAGCCGCATCTTACTTCTTGCAGCACAGAGAAAAGGCATTAGGCTAGTTTGGAAATATGTAAGTGTGCTGATCTTAAATCAAAACCATTTGGGGCTGCTAAACTGATTTCTGCTGAATGTAAGTAAAATGTGAGAAAAAATGGAATAAGCAGTAGGAACAAGTCATAAATCAAAGGGCAGCATTTCTTATTGCAACTTGTTTTCATGGGCTAAATAAAACAGAACAGTAATATTAGGAATATAAAGGGAAATGAAAGAATTAATAGTGTTGTCTCAGAAAAATACATTTTTTAAAATATATTTTGGAAGATTGAGTCATAAAAAAAACCACTCTTGAGAACCATCAAGGCAGAATTATCTGCTTTCTATGGTTTTATTGGAGAAGGAAATCAATCTTTAGAGAAAAGTATGTAGGGCCTGGCACATGGTATAACAGGACCAGAACATTACATCCAACAGAAAGGTAAAAGCAGGAGATAAAGGGGTTGGGGAGGGATCCTATTTTTCTGTCAAAGTTGCCAAAGGACAAAGAAGAAGGTTGTTCAGGTTTGTATCTTAAAAAATATTATTATTTCCGGGATCTCAGTGAACTTGCTATAATTAGATGTATAACACAAAATCAGCAAACCATAGGTTGACAACTAAAATATTAAACAGCAGATGGCAAATTTGTCCCAGGACCCTTGCTGTGTTCACTAGGATTCTAGCGATTTCTAAAATTCGTTACTTAACATAAAAATAGTAGTAAATCCAACAAGAACCAAGAATAGAGCATAAAACTGTGGATAGAGATATGCTTTACCACTAATTTAAGCAGAACTAAATGTTTTAAAAGTGCAATTAATTATTGCTTGGTACCTTATGCAAACATGAACATCTCAGAAAGAAAGGTGTACAAACACAGCTTTTTGAATGTGGTATGGTTTACACTGTGTAAATGACATTATTTGGGCCAATAAATTCTTGAAGTGTTGGATTCCTATCTGTTGTCTTACCAACATATGTGATCTGATCTGCTTTTTTACTGTTGCAGAGACCATATTGTTCCTACTGTATCACAATGGGCCCGCTGGTAGGGGCACCATAGACCCGGTGACTTGCAAGACCATGAGCAGGTTCTACATTGCTGAACAGAAATATTTTTGCTTTAGGAAGGAGATTGGCTGGGAAAGAGGTTATCAGTTAGCCATGAAGTGTGTTCTCAATACCCCATTACTTCTGGGCACTTTGAGAATGGACTCTGATGAAGTGCTCTGGCAGGAACCCAGCTTGGACCCACTTTTTGAGATTGCTTCACCATATGACCAGCATACTGCCCTATACATCTTCGCACCTACATAAGAAATTTAGGTCTCCTATAGGTCTTATGTGTTAATGTGTGCATTTTAACAGAAAGTAACATAAGAATTCATTTTCTTTGGAGAAGTATTGTTGGTTTGATTGCTTCCACATTCAGCATTTCTGAGCAACAACTTAGCTGCCTAACAGGTATCCCATAGGTCTCAAAGGCTTCCACCATTCCCATGTGACTAAATAAGTCAGGGTGTCTTAATTAGAAACCTATTTTTAGACAATCAAAAAAAGCCCTGAATATTTCAGTACAAAAATCCCTGTGTTCAACCAGAGGCAGGTAGTGCATTAGAAAGAGAAAATGGCCTAATTCCTTGAATTTTAATTTAAAAAAAAAATTAAATAAATAAAATCATCCCAACTAACATTTTTAAGCTGCACAAAGTTTGGGGAGCTTAATTATTTTCATGCAGCTTTAATTGGGACAAGAAGCCAGATTGCTGGAGTAGAAGATTCCTTTCACATCCCTCTTGAACCAAATGCAATCATAAAACAGAAAGACACAACATCCAACTACTAGGAATAATTGCAAATGATTACTATTTACAGAGTATTCATCAGCATACACTTCATCAAGATTGTTACCACAGCTTTCACTTGGAATAAGAGATTGAATTGTGGTATTTCTGATGACACAAATCCAGTTACAAGCCTTTATCATGTTGCAAACAAATGTCTTATGTTCTGCCTTATTTTCTTTCTCTACATTCCGCTAAGTATTTGTTTTATAGGTTACTTTCTCCTCACATTCATTCAGTCTCACACTATCGTTTTCTTCTATATTTCTACTGTACTTGTCTGCAAATATCTGCAGATGTCTCTGTATTACCAAAATGACACTACTGTTTGTAATACCTCTCAGACTGATACTGTTTTACTGTTGAAGCATTTTTTGTCTTTTTTCTATCATTAACATCTCTTTTAGATAACAGCCTGGACCTGAAAATCCTTGCCAAACAATAGTCCTCATGTTTGTGGCTACTAAAATGAACTATATAATTAAAGAGGAACTACATTCTCTTAAGAGAAAAATACTTAGTGCTGACGGCATGGTACCCACTAGCCATTCTCCCATCCTAAGTCATTGCCATTAATCATTACACATTTTACTTTAAAATAGCTTGAAATAAGAAGTAATGTCAAGATGTTGAAATCTCTCTTGATTTCTATTAATGTCAGAAGCAGCATTTTGTGAGATCTTCTTAAATGATTCATCAGTGCCTAAAAAATGCAGCTATATTTTTACATCAAATAAGTCTATGTTCATCATCTTCATCATGGGTAGGCTTCGCAAACGAAGATTTGGGGAGGACTCCACCCACATTTGTTATAAGTGTGCTGGTGGCTAAAAAGGCCAATACGAGATAGGCACGTCTGGCTGCAAAAGGCAGAACTGAAAGACTTCTTAGGTGGTAAATTCTGCAGGACACGATTCTTTCTGCATTGTCTTTTCTCCTCAAGAGTGATCCTGCGTGCGTTCTCAAAGGCATCAGCAGCGTTATAGATGGTGTGTCTCCAGACTTCCCGATTGGAGGCCAGAGTAGACCAGTGATGATGATCAATATGGCCAAGGCTGAGATGCTGTTTCAGGGAGTCCTTGTATCTTCTCTTCGGGGCTCCTCTCATGTGGTAGCCAGTGACAAGTTCACCATAAAGCAGGATCTTAGGGAGGCGGTGGTCCTTCATCCTTGAGATGTGCCCTGCCCAACGCAGCTGTGTTCTCAGCAACATGGCCTCAATACTTGTGACTGCTGCTTGCTCTAGAACAGATATATTGGTCACAAAATCTGACCAGTGGATGTTTAGGATTGTACGGAGGCTTCCATGCAATTGTATGGAAGCATTCTAGGAGTCGCAGGTGGTGGCAGTAGATGACCCATGATTCAGATCCATATAAGAGAGTAGACAGCACTATGGCTCTGTAAACACTGATCTTTGTACTTTTCTTCAAGTGTTTATTTCGCCAAACTCTTTTATGGAGTTTTCCGAAGGCACTATACGCCTTTGCTAACCTGTTGTCTATCTCTCCGTCAATCTTACCATCCGAGGAGATGAGGCTACCTGGGTAATTAAACTGCAGGACTGATTTGAGTACTGATTCACCAATGGTGATGTGGGGATGATGGAAGACTTCCTGAGGTGCAGGTTGATAGAGAAATTCTGTCTTCTTTAAGCTGACTTCCAGCCCAAAGAACTCAGCAGCGTCTGCAAAGCAGGATGTTAAACGCTGCAGAGCTGCTTCTGTGTGGGCAACAAGGGCAGCGTCATCAGCAAAGAGCAGTTCCCAGACAAGATGGTTTAAGGTCTTAGTGTGGGCCTTCAGTCACCTTAGGTTGAAAATGCTTCCATTAGTATGGTATCGAATGTAGATACCGTCCTGATCCTCGAGGTCTGTCGTGGCCCTTTGGAGCATCATGCTGAAAAAGACTGTGAATAGGGTTGGCATACTTCCACATATATAGTAATATACCTGTTAATATACTGGTAGTCCTGTTATCCTCCCCAAATAGAATAAGAACAAGAGAAGCACAATGCTGGGGTGTGCTTGCTGAACCAGGAAAAAAGTAGCAATCCAGTGAAGGAGATTTTCAGGGGGGAAATGATGTGACTGAGTGTGAGATGAGATTCTAGCTACAGGCAGATGCCCACGAATAGTCATTGAAAAGGGAAGCAGGCAACAAGTACCTGAGTGCAGAATCAGTAAAAGTGTGGGCTGAGCAGCAAAATTTGGGAGGAGTAAGCAGAGGAAAGCAGCAAATAACACTTATTGATGAGGGCTCTTCCAGGCAAAAGGATCTGGTACGAGCAGGAGACCAGAAAGTCTGGTACTGAACAGCAACTGAGTGGTACCTTGAAAATGCCTGGTCCCTTTGAGCAGTGACCCTCTTCACCCTTCCTGAAGCTGTTATGTGTGGAAGGTCTAAGACAAAAGGAACTGAGATCACAGGACATTCATCTAGCCAGGTCATCCATTAAAGGTTTTACAAAAACATTACAAGAGCAGGAATGAGAAGCCACATAGTTATTGAAACTTTCATGTGCTAATTTATAAACTACTCTCTATTATTGTGTTGCTCACTGATTTTTTTACCCTCTTTTTGCCAGTCAGCTACCGAGTGAAGAGCCTTTCTATATTTCTTAATTAATCCAATGCAGTTTTTCTCAGCTTGTAGTTTGCAAACAGTTTTCAGAAAGACAGAATAGCAGTCCACAAACAAACTCAGGTGCCAACCTCAAATGTATGGAAAGAGGTAAATGCACACAAAACAGCAGGAAATCAAGTAAAAAAATCGTATTTCAAGGCTTAGTCAACTTTTATTTGATGGCAAATGAAAACATCTGTGGTAAATGATTTTACCTGGGCAATCTACAGGTCCTAAAGGAAAACTGAAAAATTCTAATCCTTTAAAAAAATAAATAAATGAAAGAGGGTTCTCATTTTGGTTATTGTTAAAAAAATATTAAAAATAATTTCTTCCTCCTCTTTTCAAAAACTGACTTCTGAAACTGCTTATACTTTTATTTTATAAAATGTGTAAATATATATTTATTCAAATGTTCAAGCCCTGGAAAAAGTTCTGATTTATTTATTCAACTATTCTCAAACTCAGCCCAAATCTTTTCTTTTGTTTTGTCAGTTAGTCCTCTGCATCACTACAGAATAACATGAAGCATTAGAATCTTATTACTCGGAGCAAAACCTCTCTTCTTCTGTAAAGTCAGAGCAATGTCTTTTTTTTTAAAAAAGGAATGTCTTGTGGAATAACATCTTCTGATGCCATTTAACTGCAGTTACATTTTTCCTATTCTGGGAACACATACTGCTACAGTAGTTAACAGAATTTTTGTCCACTACAAGACAATAAACATAGCAGATGTGGAGTCACAAGACCCAGAGACCTCTACCAATTAAAGGTCAAAATCTGTCTCACTTCACAGAATGCAGCATTTGAACATGAGGTCTTATATATGTTTGTCATCTTGTTCAGTCAGAAAGATATGACAACAAATAGCTGGTCAAAAGCTGTCAGGGTCAAACTAAGCTTGATAGAGTGCCCTAGGTCACCTCTTATTCCAACAGCAGAAATGGCCCTGCTGTCAGCTTGTATTTTAGTCAAATAGTATGTGGCACACAGTAGAACTGTATTCTAACCCTAATTGCTTCTTTGACCTTCTTGTTAACCAAACATTCTGATTAGAAATATGTACTGTGCCATCGTGTTCCACGGCAATGTAACAACTGCCTCTTAACAGATTTGTGGTATTGCGTGTCCTCTCACCTCACACCCAGAGGAATCACAATTAAGGTTGTATTAGAGTTTTTGTACAAAGGAAGTGAAAATTCAAGAAGATAATAAAGCATTCTATATAAAGGAGTGCATACTCCAGAGAATCTTCACCTTTTGGTGTCCTTTTGGTAAAACTTTTGTCATAGTTTTCAAGGAGGTTTTTTAAACACTGATTTGGCCTGCAGTTAGGCAAGTAAAAAAAGTGATCTGAAAAAAACCTGAAACTCCCCTGCACAATTTTTAGCATGTCCAAAGAAATAGATACTGAATAAAGAAGTCACTTGTTACTGCTTTGGAATTCTGAGACGTGATTTACTCATTAGTCCAGTGAACACAATTGCAGCAAAAGCTTGAACTAGCAAAATGTTCTGAACTTGTCCAAACAGTCTCAGCAGGCCCAAAGGGGGACTGCAAAGCAGTGAGTCCTGATCTCCAACTGACTGGTTCCACAGCAAGTTCGAAACAATCAAATCTTTCATGTTCCTCTCTTCCAAATTTTCTGTTTAACAGATCTTTCTTTGTCTCCATTTTTACACACACACCCCTTTTACTTTCTCCTTTTTTTTTTCCCACTTAGCATTTTCTTTTATTTTCCTTTTTATATCATTTTTCTCTAAAGCAGAGGCAGACTTCTTTTCATACAATTTATAAGTTTCCACCCACCCATCTCTTTCCTTTTCCATTCCCCAGATAGCATTAGGTTACTTACAGTATAATAATTTTAAAGTAATAACAACACTATACTGCTACACTTTTTTTTAAATGGGAAAATAAGCAGTTCTCTTTCTATGTATGCAATAACAAGTGTGTTAATGCAGAAAACTTAAAATCTTTATTACAATTTTTTCTTTACTCCCCTTCTGGATTAAAAAAAAAAAAAAACACCAAACCAGTTTTGACATAATTGCTTTAGAAGGTAAGGTTTACAATTTAAAATCAACCTTTTAAGTTTCTTCATTTATTAGAGAACGTGTAGACAAGAAATGTATTTGAGCAACCCCAATTCTCAAAACACACATGTGATAGCTTTTGGCAGCCAGCAAGTAAGACTAAAGATCTATTACTCTGAAATTTCTCACGTTTTTTACATGTTTTTCTGTTATTCCAAAATTTTTCTTTAACACTTATTTCCAGCTGCATTTTGTAGACATGGTCCTATTCTGCTTGGCCGTACTGTTGTGAATAGTTTTGAAAGCATCTGTTCAACAGAATGCATGTTTCATTTTGCACATGTATGTAAGAGAATAATGGAAGAAAATCTATTTA
Source organism: Chiroxiphia lanceolata (assembly GCF_009829145.1). Classification (NCBI taxonomy): domain Eukaryota; kingdom Metazoa; phylum Chordata; class Aves; order Passeriformes; family Pipridae; genus Chiroxiphia; species Chiroxiphia lanceolata. The sequence goes on from NC_045641.1 coordinate 19,909,325, forward strand.
CACCTGGTGTGGCAAGCTTAAGAAGCCTAACAGATTTTTCCCACTTCAGCCTAAATATAAGTAATGCATTTGGCCACAGAGATGTAAACCTCCAGTGTTGTAGACCCATGGAAGAATTCTTCAAATTCCTATGTTTATAACTATGGCAGCACCCTCATGGGAGAGACCTGGGCCAGTTTTTCTGCTGGCGACCCTCGCCCCAGGAAGAGTTGCAAAAAGCTGTTAGATGCTGCTGGAAGCAGAACTATTGCACCATTGTGGTCCAAATGTGCAACTCTCTGTTTGCTATGGTGACCTCATTATCCCATGCACAGCAAGGAAAATATTTTAGCAAGCCTGTTTCAGAACCACTGGGGAACATTTTACTAATTTCCTTTGTACAAAATGTTTACCTCCGTGCCTTCACAAATTGCTTTCCTAGCCCCAGGAACCTTTGCAATTTTAATGAAGGAGATTCTATGTATCTATCTATCTATCTATCTATCTTTCTATCTATCTATCTATCTATCTATCTATCGTCTTGCATTATCTTTTTGCAGATCCCAAAGCAGAAAAATTAAGAACCAGTAAACACTGTGATTATTTCCCTTTTCTAAAAAGCTTCTGCTATTGCAGTGTTCTTTTGCTTGTGGCTTTACAAGTTATAAACATAAAAAGTAAAGCTATGGAAAATAGCCCTTGTTATCACTGCCTGTATAGGGGCATGACCCTCATTTTCATAATCCTGATGTTAAGGTAGGATAAGTTAGACATTATTTAAATTTAAAAACCTCAGAGCAAGGCCTTGATTCTGAAAACAGACTTTCAGACATATTTAACTTTACACATCTAATTAGACCCAGAGTAAAATCACACCAAAACCATCAATTTTCTATAAATTCACTTGAGCCTTGCTATTGAATGCAAGCTATTTCAGCATTTCAGAAGTGACTAGTGCAATTAAAAACACTTTAAGGTCTATAAATTTTGTATTGAGTGGGACACAATATAGGTCAATTAAAAGGTGAGATGGCAAATGGAAGAAAGGATTGTCCAGGCCTTACTTCAGCACTAACATGATGTTCTGTGCCCATATACTAGGTATAAGTCTCCCTTCATGGAATTTCTAAACTACCAGAGTGGGAATAAGTAATACCAATGATGCTTGTGAAGGCAGAACAGGACTAGAGGCAGCTGAAGGTGCTGCTAGTTCAGAAATACACGCAGGCAAGATCCACTGTGATTACTGAAGGAATGTGAATGTACACAGAAGTGCAGTTAAATTGCAGATAACAATCTCAGTGTGCTTACAGAGGGTAATGGTACATGGAAGCTCTCCCTTGGATTTCTCTATCTGCCTATGCTTGATCCAGGGTAACCAATGCACAGGCCCATGTTCTGCATCTGCTGTTTATTCAGCAGACACTTCACTGGACATAAGAAAAGATGAAGCCACTTGGCCATATGACAACACAGCTAACTAGAGAGACCCATGGGAACTTGGACCATTTGTAGGATAAACAGGTAACACACCAGGATCAGAAGAGATTTCTGTTAATTTAAAAGAAACTAGAATCATTATACTGCAAAGTAGAAAGGCTCTATGGAGCTTGTTTTAACCCTTGTCCATAAACTTTTAACAACCCGTGATTACTCAAGATGAAATATTAGTACTAAAGTGTTTGTAATTTAAGCAGCTGTAGTTGCATGTGCAAATTCTGGCAAAATTTTACCAAGTTCCTTATTTGGTATCTCCTTACTCTAGAGTTTACTTACACTTTATTAAAGAAAAGTCACAGAAACTGTCTTGGCTAAAGACTAAGTCATCCTCATATGGAAAGCATGCAAAAATATACTAGATTCAAGAGTTTTTTATTTCCTTATTATTAACATGTTATATTGCATTTCAATTAAATGATCAGGACAGCTTATGGTTTAAAACTTACTAGTTAAGGTATATTTACAAGTGTAATGTCCTTGAGAAATCAACGTATAAAAATTACCATCATAAGAGAACCCAAGTTGTCTTGTTAATGCTAAAATGCATTGTGGTGGGAATGACACACTGAAGAACCATTGTTTTAATAGTCTTTAATCCAGGTCATTTGTCAATACACTGAAGTTACTTAATGAACTGTCCTTTTTTAAATATCACTCCAATACAAGATGAACATGCTGTGCATAAAATGAAATTCTCTCTTATGTAGATTAAAAGAAAATTAACATAACCTTTGACACGCGGCTTGTTAAGAACTTACAATCATTGCCCGAATAATGAAATCACTGGGTTTGTACCACCTTGTTTAAGATAGTGTGGTTTGTAAAAGGAATACCTTAGAGAAGAGCAGGATAAGGGAAACAATATACTACCCTACAACAGTGAAATCAAGAAGTATTATCTACAAAAAACCATCGTACACATGATGCTTTCTAAAGAATTGAAAAGTATCTTCCTTCCTTTGAAAGTATAGAGAGCAATTCTTGTCGTCTATAACCAGTACAAGTCTTTCACTTGGATACAATGTCAATTTGAATGCAAATTTGGTTTCTGTCTTGGGTAAAATTCTACATGACTTAGAAAAGACAGCAATTAAATCTGCTTGCATTTTCACAATTCAAGAAATGGCTGTGTCAGAATAATAAATGCCAAAATAATAGTTTCTGTACAAAGTAATTGTAACACTGAAGCTGTAATAGGAAACGGGAGTAAATAGCTTTTATTTGACAAAATATCTCCCTGTTGGCTTCTCAGTCAGATATCACCATTCAACTGTTATTCTCCATTTGCACTTGTTTTCTAACACCAGTCACAGTACACTATTTTGCCCCCTAAACAATTTATTCACCAAGGTTCAATCACCTTTTTCTCACCCGCTATACCATTATTGTGCCTGACTACTCACAACAACCAAATTGATGTAGCTCCTAATAGAATCTAGGCAGTAATCTGGGCATTAGTAGTCACATGTGTGTAACCACCTGATTGACTGTGTCCGTCCGCTGAAAGCAGATATCTCTCTAGCCAACTGATCCCAACATAGAAATAAGGTACTCATTTCACATTAATCACATCCAAGTCACTGGGGCATCTCAGTGAAGCCAGTCAGTTACTTCAATCAAAATCAGACTGCAAAAAAAATTTTGTGTAATCACTAGATTTTAGAACAAGAACATTTTTTCATATAGAGGCCAGATGTTGTATGTCTCATTTGAATAGGCAGAAAAATTTCTTTTTAATATTTAACTCCAATATTTTTAATTACTGTTCACAGAAGACTAAATTTATTGCAATTATTTCCTGACTTTATTACTGTGCACATTTACATATGCAATGAATGAAAAAAATTACTGCAGGTGAAGTTCCAACTTAAAGTTCTTCCTCCTTGGCAACCTGAGCAAAAGTGTTTTACAACAAAAGAAGTTGCACAGTCCATGCCTTGCTCTGACCCCTCGTCAGTTAGAGCCTGAAATTGGGCAGAATGGAGACAGTTTATTTTTTAAGGTACACTCAAACCTGCCTCTTTCACTGCTTCCATCAGATTACTAAAGTTAGAGTAAACTGAATTTGAAAAATGTTGAACATTGAGAATTAAGAAATTATTCACAGCTTATTAGCAGACTACAGAAGTATCTTCTTCTGCATATTGATGTGTTTTTTCATATTAAGAATAGTTCACTAAGCCTCTCAGTGAAACACACATTTTCTGTGTTCTGTATAATAAAATAATAAAATGTTAACATATAATAATATGCATAATATATTATGTATAATAAAATAATAAATATAGTCATATGATAATATATAATATAATGATATAATAATTATAAACTAATAAAATAGTTCTGTACTGCATCTAAGCAGTATGTTTATAGGATATTTATTGCAATAAAAATAGGCTCAGCTGGCATTCAATTAAATATTTATTCCATCACTTATGATTATTTGTATTTGATGTATATACTAATAATTGACAACTCTGTTCATTTTTTAATGCAAGAAAAATTTGGCTTTAATTAAAGGACAGAGCAGTTCATTGCTTTACATATTTTACTTTTAGCCCTCTGGTAAATGAATGTTAATTAGTATATGAAAGCATAGGATATCATAACATGAACCTTTAATCCATTTTCAGAAATGAATATTAGTTCAATGGCAAGATCAGCTGCAGTAAAATTCTTGTAAATCCTCTAAACTAGTGAACAAAATCTGTTCATTAATCCTTCCTGACAGGTTAATTTCATTCCATATCTATGTTGTCAAGTTAGAACATGGAACAAATAATCAAAAACCTTTAAATCAAATATACCAAATCAAGACTAATTGAATATATTTCAAGTATGTCAACAATAAATACATTTTTCAAAATTTAGTAGGAAAGCTTGTTAAACTATAAAAATGCATGCCCTGCTAAGTCTGTGAGGGCAGGAGAAATGTTGGCACAGGAGGCTGATTAACTGCATTCCCTGAATGTGTGACAGTGTTCATAATGGGAATACATATACATCTTCATATGCACGTGCTGTGTGTATATCAAACAGTTATGTAAAGTATTGAAGTAAAATACAATTGTTTCATGAATTAAGAGCTTTTGAATTTCACATTCTGTGTAATTACACTATTTTACAGAATCACACATTTCTGACCAGACCATTAATTCACCTAGAATTTGGAATGTCTTTCCAAGGAAATGGGACTGGCTTTCATATTACACTGAAGATTAATGAATATTAGTAAATTGAATAGAGCATACATTTCCTAGTATTTTATCTCCATTCTTAGATCTAGTGTAAAAAAATGTTTTTCCACTTAATCACTCGTGGCAAGAGAAATTTAAGAAAATTCACTCAAAGGCCTGCTCTAGACATTTGCCAAATATTCCCAGCTTTGCTTATATTATGCTGTATTTACCAGTATTAGTAATGACCTCAGTACTATTGCTAGATGAAAATTGTCAACCATCATATGGAAACAAATATTAGATACAGCCATTTTAAATAAAGACTCTCAAATCTAAGGGTCTACATGAGCTGCTGTCAGCTGAGATATGGAGCTTTATTCTGCTGCCCACACATAGTCCTGCAACCTGGAAATATGGTACTGTAACAGCTCACACACTGCAAGTTCTTCTAGTTGCAAAGCAGTCAAGTTACTACAGTTTGGACTCTGTTGCCACCACTGCAACTCTGCTCACCCTGCTCATGTGCTACAGGACAGCACCCTTCAGTGAGGGCCCAGCCAGAGGTGGACTCACCTGTGGCACTTGATTTGTACCCCACAACAGAGCTGCTCTGCCTCTCCTGCTCCTCAACAGATAAAGCCTGTGTATCTTAATTCCATTAGTAACTTCATCGTCATATTTTAAATTACTTAAATTGATGGGTTTGTATTGTTGGCAGAAGCATCTCATTTAACTGGACTAGCACCTGCTGTGGTCCTATTTCACTTGGGCAGGCAACAAATTCTTAGCTCCTTACAGATTGTGCACCTTTTTTCCCAAGTCATATCACAAATCTGAACGTGACGAGGCACCCAAGACATTGAGTAACACCAGGCCTCAGGGAACTGACAGGTAGGACATGGGATCTATAGAAAGCTTTCTGGAGCCTTCTGGAGTGACAAATGGAATCCAGGAAAGATACCTCAAGGGAACCCAACCTGCTCTATATATCTAGTTATTGGTAATTATGGGGGAAAGCAATGCAGTACTTAGTGTCAGCATGTCCTAAATCTCTTACCAGACTTCCTTGATTAGCTGTCCAAAGACTACAGTGAGAGCTCAGATACCCAGTCTATGTGTACGTGCCATATAGACTTCTACTATTTCATGCCTTCATCTGGAGAAGAGTCCTACCCTTTACATCTGTTATACTGGCATTAACACAAACTGGGAAGTACTAAAGCTGCAAATACAGCCATCAGTGACTTTTCCTGTTGAGCTCCAGAGGACATAGTGGACCTGAACTGTAGTCTGTGGAGGTGAAAACCTCTTTGGTTCCATTTGTCTCTACTCTCAGCCTCCAGAGACTCATTCAAATGTGTCTACAAAACACGATTTTAATGAGTTTAAATCAGGCTGCAGACTTTTCTAGGGTTTGGTATACAGCAGTCTGTTTCACGGTAACTAAATAATTAATCAGTGCTGCTCTGCTATAAACCGAATAATATCAGATATTACAGTAAAATTAATAAGGTCATTTCAGATTGTATTCTCTTTTATGGTAAACCAGACAGTTACATTTCTGGTTTTTTAAGTACTTATGTTTTGAAAGCAAAATAAATCTTCTAAATTATCACTTGGTAAACTGAGTTATTCCAGGAAGCTGGTTAACTGACTTTTTTGATATTACTGTTTTGTTCATCACAGCTTTCTTTAATTTCTTTCTTACCAAATGAGTTTATTCACAGCATCCATTTTAGGCAGGTACAAGAACTCTGAAATTCTTTAATGGCAAATTTATTCTGTCATGTTCTTTAAATGTTCTAGATTTCACTTAATCTTATTTGAATCTTCAATATTTTGGATAAGGTTTTTAAAAATAGGGAAACAAATCTATTTTGCGTAATTCTGAGACACCACTACAGGTAGATTGTAGATTGCTTTGATCTCTCTTCTGGTCCTTAAAATACAGGAATATTCTCCCTTCCAAATCCTACTGCATAATGAACCAGTTACAGAATTAGGTGGAGTTATTTAGATCATAATCTAAATTTTAGAGCTGAAAAGCAGATTCTGAGGTTCCATAAAAATTTAAATTTTAAATCTGAGGAAAAAAGGGTGGTTTCAAGACATCACTCAGTTTTCAGCTCCCTTCTCTGCAAGCTTCACAACTCTGTTACAGATAATTTTTAGTGGAGCAGTTGCTAAAAGCATTTTCACTTTTTAATTAAATCATAGGTATCCAGAAAAAAATTGATGTCAATTCAAATGAAAATGTAACAACATAAGCTTAACACAATCTGTGCAATCTTTCAAACAGAACATTGCTAGAAATAATCAGCTGCAAAAGATCCTTTCTTCCCTATGCATTCATGTTTCTATTAGAAATCACCTCTTGGGGAAGTTGCAGCACTTCTCACTTCCATTTGATTGATACTTTTAGCTATTATCTAGTACAAAAAATGTCTGCACATTTGAAGCTATTCTTAGTCCTTAATTCAGCTCCTGTCTTTATAAAGTACAGTAATTAAAACTTTTTTTTCTGAACTGGAGAATTTGAGACATTTAGTTATGATCTCCAGTCTTAGGTTTAAAATTGCAGCTGAAAATGCAATATATATATAATTTCTTTTTTTTCTTGAAAAATAAAAATATAAATAATAGATATCTTTCTGTATTTTGAGTACATAGTAAGACATGGAATTTACAAGGTATGCATAAGTATTGCTAGAAACAGGAATAGAAGTAACTTTTCAAATGAAGGTCATGGAATCCTAGATTGGGTAAGATTGAAAGGGACTACAGTGGGTCATCTGGTTCAAGTCCTAGTATTAATATAGAGATGTTTAAGCATCAAATATATATGGATGTAAAGTCGTTTTAAAAACTGAAGAACTCATTATATGGTCTTAGTAATGTACAAAACTTCTAATCAGTGATACCTAAATGAGTAGCATCTGAAAATAATTTTGTATCCTTGTCTTCTAGGAGTACATTATTATATTTGCATAGTTATGGAAATGGCACTTGCAAATTGATCACTCATTTTAAGAAAATGAACAATATGATAGTACCATATTTGAATAATAAATCTAGGAATGCATAAATCAAGAATATGCATGAATTTTCAAGGATTTACATTAACTGCTCATCTTCCTACTTATATGAGATTTCAGTCATAAAGGTATGTGTTAGGCGCACAAGTGGTTCAAGTCAATAGCATCCACCTGTGGCCCCACAAATAATGTTGCTCAAACTTTAGAGATATTCCAATGGTAACTTGAAACAAGTTTTTAAGGTAAGCTCTATTTAACTAAAATGGCCACCTTTACTTAGCAAGCATTACAGAGTTTGTCTTCTCCTATGCGCTCTCCCTCAGTGCTGACTAATGCTGGAGGGAATTCCCATCCCCTGTGGGCTGATGTGTGGGTGCAGCGTGTTTCTCAGGCCATGGTAGCTGACTGGGTGCTGCTATAGTGCAATCACACTGAACACAGCAGAGAACTAAGACAAGACTCAGGATGTGTTAGAGCTTTAAAAGCTCTTGTAGAGATGGATCCTGCTCTCTCCAATATCATAACTATCACTGTTTACACCTTTCAAATATTTAGATTCCTTGCTCTGAATTTCTCACTCTGAATTACTCTTAATAATAAGATTTCCTTCTGAAAGTATTACAGATTTCTTACAGTGTTTATACCCTAATGTTTTCAATGTATATTCTAATATTTAAGACTGTCATGGTTTGAGATACCCCAAAATCCAATTCCCTAGCTCCATCCCCCTCCCACATCTCAACCCAATGTGAGATGGGTTTTTCCAGACAAAACACAACCAGACTCAAAGTGGGGGAAAGGGAATATATTACAATGACTGTACAAATAAATATCATAATACATTATACACACGATTACAACTATCTCTACCATGACATATAGTATTTACAATGGATCAGATCTCTTCTCCCCTCCAAATAAAAGTCCAGGAGGGAAAGAAGGACAGATCCGTTCTTCAGAGCAGCAATGTCTCTAAGGCAGCAGTCATCTGTCCTTTTCTCATGCAGCAGCTGATGGCTGGATTTCTGCCAGCACTCACAAGGGAGGCCTCCAAGCTCCTCTCGGCCCCTTGACGCAGGCAAAGGGGTCTTCCGTGGGCTGCGTTCACCCCAGACAAAGGTCGCTATCACCACGGTCATATCACGAGACGCAGGGGGTCTTCGTGACGGTCTGGTATCTTCAGGAGACTCCAGCCCCTTGCAGAGCTTCTGTGCCCTGCCTCAAAGATGGCTGCGAGCTTCTTTGTAGCTTGCAGCAAGGGAGGGCCTCAAGGTCAACCTCCACACACCGTCCTGGCTGAGCTCTCAGGACGACCGAGCTCCTTAGCTCCTTTACTCCATTTAGGACTTCTAATCAGTAAGAGTCCACCCCCTCCATCTTGGAGGGATCTCAAAGAAAGTTTAGGGGAGTTTTGCAGTTCTTACCCCCAAGCTTTCTCTCTGTAGAAACTTAGTTCTGTTCTCTGCTGCCATTCTTTCTCTCTCAGGTTTGCAGATGTTCTGCCTGCTTTGCTGCATGGTTGTTTTGCTGCTCTCTTATCTTTTGGCTCTGCGCCGCCGCTTTTCCTCCGGTCAGTGCTGGCTGCCATGGCTTTCAGTATCTCTGGTTGCTGCTCACAGTGGAAAAGCATCTCCCAGCATAACTACAGACACTTAGCCCAGTCTAACACTGTTCCAAGTCTCTGCAGTCCTCAACTGGGGCTGGGGGGGGGGCAGAGGCCCCCCCCAGAGGGCTCCTGCCCTCTCCTCGTGGCTTTCACAACATGGCTACTTCTTCTAACCTGAAACTACAACTCTTCTCTTCCGGTCTGGTTGTGATATGTTTACATTTTTGCAGGAGTGCCTATTGGGCAGAATTTCAAAACTTCCAGGGGTTTCCACCCCTTGGGGGCTACCACTTTCTTAGCCTCTGGGGGAAAACAAAATCCAAACCACTACAAAGACCAGCTTTACAAGTTGCATCTGGAAATACAATATACAATGCATAAATGAAATATCTACGCAGAAGTGAACATAAGAATATATGCTTAATAATGTTAAAGAAACTCCTTCAAATTAAAGTTTTATCTAACTGAACAGATTTAGGGTTAATGATATTTCATTTTCATGGCTTCACTTCAAGAGTATCAGGTGTATTACATTACATTCCTGATGGAGTGTATTATCCATTCAACTTGCAATTTGCACAGCACAGGGTAGCTTTTGATTGAAAACTGTGTGAAGGCATTCAAGAAAATAATTTCTCAAGTCAAATATCAAAAATAACATTTTGTCTCCCAAAAATAAAGAAAGGCATAGCACTAGCAATCTGCTGTAGCAGAACCTTGCTGAAGGTAGCAATTCATACTACGGTGAAATTAAGAATGTATTTCCAAATTGTGTTCATTCTAAATGTATGTATGCTTATATGATAATCACCATAAAATTCACAGAAAAAAATAAAGAGTTTAGAATTTATATTTCTTAATTAAAAACCTTTTTGAGGAAAAAAATTTTTAATGAGCTAATAAGTATATGACAGTTATAAATATATATAGGATAATTATAAATAAGATCAGTTCTTTCCCAAATAAAACTTCCATAATTTCTTTAGAAATAATTTAATGTTAAATAAACTCACATTTCACATATGTCATATTAGAAAGTTAAGGTTATAGTTTATAAGGAGACAACGCATTTTCTCAGTATTATGAATTTTTGTATTTATATCTCTAATTTCTCTTTTATGCTTTGAAATATTTTTGTTACTTCATCTCTGAAATTATTAGTGTTAAAAGAAAGAAAATTAAACATTCTAGGACCTTTTAACTGTTTTGCCATAAAAAGGGGGAATAAAGGCATGAAAACTCATATAGGGTTTGTGGGTTTTGCATAATCAGGTAGGTACTTATAGGAAAAAATACTGGAATATCCTGAGCCCGTGTTATTATACTGGTATACTTGTGAAGAGATCACCTTACAAGACATCCATCCAACACAGGAGATATAAATACTAGTACAAAGAAACCAGTTCCATTCTCATTCAGCTCTGCCCTGGCAGAATTCAGTATTCAGAGAGTAATATAAGATTTCTTCCTCAGTAACAAACTCTTAATTATGGAGGAACAAATACTTATGGTGCATACCCAGAAGGATCAGAAGCAAACAGCCTGAACGGGTTCTCAAAATATTTTAAGTCAAAATATGTCAAGTCAATGCCTCCACTAAATGGAACTTCAAGTAAATCCCACTTTAGTTGCTAGAGTGAAGTCAGACATTCTATATGTAAAGTATTTAATTTCTAAACATTACTGATGCTTTCCTGAGTAAGTGGCAGAACAGAACATCTTCCTACAATATGCTCTATTGTTTGTGTAAATCAATTTTGGTATAAGAGCCAAGGGAACTATTTTCAGCTAATTCAGCTCCTTTTTGTTCATGAACAGGCTTATTTTTGTAAATCTGCTTCACTTAGGCATTTATGTAGCTTCATTACAATAGTATCAGAGCAACTCCCAGTCTTTTAATATACATTTAGTGTCATAACACACTGGTCTACAAAGCACTATGTTTGAAATACCTTAATACATTACCATTATTACTAGTATGTAGTATCCAGAGTGGCAGACAACAATCCCTGGACCATTCGTAGTCTCTCCTTGCATCATACTAACTAGATGCTAAGTTCAGACACCCAGATGTAGGAGTGTATATCCATCTAGATGGCCCAAGTTATTCTGCCCAGCCTCTAGCAGCCACTCCACAAGAGTGCAGTTTTTCTCATGCAGCATCTGAACATGACTTAAGTGGTTCAAATGGCCACAAGCACCTGTGATATCATCTGCACTGGGAGTTCAACACCCTGGTTACAGACAGCCTCTAAAGGGAGATGTGGCATCTTAATCATAACCCCTCTGTCCTAATTAGGTTTGGGGTACATTTCCATACACACACAGCTAGCCAGTTACTGACCTTAGTGAAGTGTTTCCTTATACTCACATGTTTAAGAAACTGCTGTTTTTATTGTCTGAAAATTAAGCCACTAAGGGAGTCTAGAAAGAGGAACATCTAAAATCAAACTTTTAAGCTACAACTGTGTTATCTCCTACTCATGCTGAGAAACTGGTTACCTAAATCACATTATTTCCATTTAAACCAGGCTAGTATGGACATCTTACACAAATGAAATAAAGGCTTACTCTATTTTCCTTCTTTCCAAATTGTTTAAAATATTTTTAGACTGCTGAATACGTTTTCAAATTTTGTATGGCTGTAATGCACTTGAAATATCAATGTCTGATTTTTTATCCAATTTATAGTAATTAGTAAATAAGTAAAAAACTGTAATTTTTGAATGCTTTGCCAAGTCTAAAGTTGGATTTCTTTCCAGATCTGTTTTTATTCACCCAAGCCTGAGTGCCAGTATTCATAAAATATCATGGGTAAAATTAGAGTAGTTGCAGAGTGAAATAAATCCAGGGGTTTGGGCACATTACAAGACACAGAAAAGGATTTGGGAAAGTGTCTAAAATTTTAGGAGGGCAAGTCCCATTAAAATCCTTGACAAATTTCTTTCTAAATCCTTCTGAGTTTTTCCTGATTTTCTACCCAATATTGCCATCAATAGACTCAAATTTCTATTCACAACCTGTGCAAGAGGGCAAAATAATCAAATCAAGAAATAAATTTGAAGACTGTGAATTCATGGTAGAAAATGCCATGCTAATGAAACATCATGAAGGAAAACAGAACCTGAAGGTTTAATAATGAATAACAGTCATAGACAAAATAAAATACTTTATCTGCAAGAATCCTGAACAAAGCGTAAGCTCATTTACATTTTCTATGTGTTTCCATGGAGTTTATGCTTCACTCAATCTATAATTTTGTGCCATGCAATTAGGAATTATCTGTCCTTTATGACTTATTTTAGATGCGGTGTTCTTGCCTTGGAGATAAATGAAATGCCCCACCATTTGCAGGACTTTAAGAAGATACAAGGTACACCCACTGCATCCTGCAGACCAGAGGTCTTCAACACTCACCTCCAAAAAAAAATGGAAGAAATAGTTTGGGAAAAAACCTTTCAAGAAGAGCTGAGAAGAGTGTCCTGGTCTAAAATGGGCTCAGCTTAACTCCACTTCAACATACATGTTCCTAAATTGTTCACAAAGAAACCAGTCCAGAAAAAAAGAGTCCACTGCTTTATCTGCAGTTGACTAGTGGATTCTGTTGTGAATAGCTGAGGGTTAATACTGTGCATCTTTTAAGATTGTTACCAGTGAAAAGAAAATAAGGACATTGCTAGGAGATAAAATAGTAGGGAAATGTAATATCTATTGTACAAAGATTCCATTGACAACCATTAGTATTATTATCCATGCAAACCAGGAAATGACTATCATTTTAGATACTATTTGACAGCCTGATTTATTCCTAGAGAGCTCAACTTCATTCTCACCAATTAACATAGCAGATCCATAACCAGCCTTAGACATGCCACGTCTATTCACAGGGAATTATCTATAAACCATTTATTCCACATCTGTCCATTCAAAGTAACTGTATTTTCTGCAAAATTACAGCCTCTCAACATTATTCTACAACCAATTACCAAATACTAAAGTTATTCTCCCCTGCTGAAAAACTTGTAGAAAAGAGAAAAATATTATTTATTTAGCAAATGTACATTTCATGGGCTGCAAACATATTTTCTGTACAGTAAATAGTCTTAGATCTCTTAAGGAAAGCTATTTTTCTTCTCTCTTTCTCCTTCCCTCCCTACCTCTCTCTTCTCCCTCCATCTCTCTCTCTCTCTCCTCCCTCTAGCCCCCACAACACACACACACACACACACACACCCCCACCCCAAGAGCAGCACCAAAGTAATTTATGGACATGAACAGAAAAATCTGAACTACTGCAATTACCAATACTGATTTGTATTTGTAGCATCTGTCACCCAAAAAAAAGTCTGCAATACTCTAAAAGCCCTTTTTCTGTATTAATGAATTATCTCACCTAAAAAGACCTGCTGTGAGATGGTTCTTGGCAGGCACATACCAGGATTCAGTGATATTATTCAACTCTTTTCAGACTGAAAGTGGAGAACATGATAGTCCATCTGCTTGAAACCTTAGGTAGATAGATTTTATAGACCTTCATTGTCATCTGGAAAAGCCATTTATAGGATTTTAAGATATTCAGTGCTCACGGTCTTTGGCTGTTGCAACATAACTCCAAAGCACCTTCAGCAATGGTCCTGTATATCTCTGTTCCTTAGAACTCCCTACAGAGCAAATGATGATACCCTACATTGTTCCCCATGTAGCAAACTTTTCCTGAAAATTCATTTAGAACTGTTTAGCGAAGTTGGACAAAACTGTAGTTCCTCTGGGCTCCTTTGTGTTCATGGAGATGAGTCTTTCTTTTTTAATCACATAGCATAGCATACAGGAATAGGATGATTCCTCTTGGCTGATATAAGGAGCTTTGTTAGAACAAAGTTTTTAGTTTTTAGTTTCTTTTAGTTTTCAATTACTGTTATTTTTAAGTAAATCCAAATGTCATTTTGAAACACAGTCTGCACACAGTGGTTCTTTGACACAGGAAACCTAAAGGAGTCCAGGCTAATTTGCGTATATTAAGCCCTGTGGACCCAAAACTAAGTAACAACTCTTTATAGAAAGAGAAAGGCAGGGTTAGCAATGCTCTTTAGTAGGTACTTATAATGGCTTGTGAATTGTTTGGTTCTTCCTACATACCAGAGTCATTACACAGTCATTACAAGCACAATACAGCCCCATTTCTGCCTCACACATTATTATCACATTATAATCACTATAAGTACGCCTATAGATGCTATATTTTGATGTTATATTTTGGTGCAAAGTAGCCATTTGACTCCCTTCATACTCAAACAACCAATATTCTTGCTCTGATACACTTGGAATTGTGTCCAGTGTGTGTGCTGAAGTAGGACTTGTACTCACATTACCAACAGAAAGTAAAAAGTTATTTACCTGTGTGCATCTAAATGCTATTAGCATGCAACTTCCAAAGTGTGTAAAGGAAGGTGTGGAACAAAAACACAGCCCTGAGTCCTTTCATATCTGCAGAGATGATGGTAGCATACCTGACTACAGCAGAAAAAAAGGACAGAAGTTTGTTGAACCCATATAGACCAATGATCTCAAAGAGTTGTTTATAAAAAAAAGCAAACAAATTCTCTTTGCTCTTCAAGTGCTTGCTTTTATGTTTTTTTCTAGTTACTAAAAATGGACTTCCTAAAATACTGCAGACATGGGCTCACAGTCTAATTGGGAAAGGAATGCATTCATTCTAAATCAAGCATTCAAACAAGCTGTCCTAAAACCTTCTTCATATTTAATAAATGTCCCTATGAGACAGGTGTCTGTTGTTTCGGGATTTTCTTAATCCTTTCTTTTAAAGGTAAATCAAAAGTGTCTCTGTTTTAACTTCCTTTCTATTTAAAAATGCTCATTTAGGAGCCTTTATACATCAGCTCATTGTGGTCCCATGAGATGAGCAAGGTCTGGACAGGTGTCTTTGTTTTGAACCTGATCTGTGTGCAGTCACAACATCCCTTCCAAACTTATTTTAATTCACAAATGACAAAATGTGTAACCGTTCATCCTTTCATCACCATCATACCTGATCACAAATTATCAATTCACTTTAAAAATTACCTTAAAATATAATCATATCCTGAGTTCAGTTGTTAAAAAAATCCATATTAAAAGATTTAGAGCCCTTACAAAATTTCAGCTTGCAGGCTAACACCAGCACTTCAGGTACTATAGGAACTTACAATGTTTAAGATTGCATCAGGGCACATTAGTTGAGCTCTACAGCACTTTTACCCAGTTATTAAAACACATAATAAATCCATTAGGAAAATACTGCATCTTCTTGACAAAATCATAAACATCAATTATACAACTCTCTATTATAAAAATGGCAAAAGATTATTAAACAAAATTGTTTAGTGAAAAGAAATTGAACCTCTCTGTTAAAGTTATTATTGCTTCGAGTCAAACTCTAGAGCAGATAAAATAATTGCAAGTTTGTTTTTAACAGTCTCAGCAAAGTGTCAAAGTGGAACAACCTCAGCAATCCTTTTAAAAGTAAAATCTTATATATAACACTAGTAAAAGCTAATATTCTCGAATTATCAAAGAAGATTGCTAACTTAACCCATAAAAAGACTCCTGACTAGGTACATACAAATGCCACTGTAAAGAGGAAGGCACTGCAGATTATCATGTGAGTAGTCTGTTGTCTTAAATGGGACTATTACAGGGTTCAGAATTATTTAAGAAAATCTAAACATGTTGTATCTAAATTTTCATGGGATTTTAAACAGAAATTTATAATAAATAACAAAGGCTTTACCAGGATTGAAGTTTGTTTCTAATTCTTTGATTCTCTTAAGAGTCTTAAAACTGCCTCCTAGTGAATTCAGGTGATCTTAATAGGTATTGCTGAGAGATGAAAAACACTCAGCTGTCTAAAATAGATTTCCCACTGCACTCCCACTTCTTTGGTGAATAGTAACATACAGAGGACTGACACAACGGGCATGATCCACTAGTAATCCTGGATCACAATGGAAACTGCACATATTGATAAGCCTTGGAGCATCCCCATGTGTAGTCCAGGGCAGCATTCCTCAAAGCAGATGGCTTCCTCGGTTCTTGCAACCACTGTCAGGATTTCAAAGATGGCAGCAAAATGAAAAGTACATGCAGCTATGTGGAGTCACTTCCACAGAAACTCAGTGAGAACTGAAGAATTTAAAATCTGCATTCCCCTACTGTGTATCTGTACAAACCTCTACTCATAGTTACCCTTGGAGAAGTGATCCTATGAAGGAATATGGTGAGAGAATCTGTGCAAAAAAAAAAAAGAATAAAGAATTAAAAAAATTGTAAACCTTTCTTTACCAGTCAGAGCATCCAAATCTGAGGCTAAATCAAAGACGTAATGATCTGAAAAGCATGAATGGAACAGCAGTTGGTAGCTCTTCTGATTCCAACAAGTGGAGCATAGGCAATGCTCCATACAGAGAGCTGCTCCAAATCACATAGGCAATGTTCCATGAAACCCACCAAACTGAGGTTTCATATCTTCAAGTGATATGAACCATCATACATAGTATATAACTCAATCCTCCTGCGTAAAGTGTAAAAATACAAACTCTACTCTCCAGAAAAGCTATTAGAAAGGCTTGTTTAAATTTCTATCTAAATTCTGATCCAGAACTCCCTTAGCATTGAATGTATGGATGTTAGATACATATGTTGTTTAGTGAAAAGCAAAACTGTTATTATTTCTTGCACCAAGAGACATGCATTAAAGGATATATCTTTTTCCACATGGAACACAGTTACATTTTGGAACTCTTTGTCACAAGATGTCTGAAAACACAAGGGGACTCCTCATTATTGAAAAAATCTAGAGCACACAGCGCTATCAGCTGTTTTTAAGTTCAGAGTTTCAGAGGCAGCCCTTGGTCCAAGAGGTTCCAGAGTCAGAGTCCCTTGGCTACTTCTTTTGTATTTGTACAAACCTTGCTGAGTATTAAACCCTGGGAAATATTTCTATAAAATTCAAGCAGATTTTTAAAACTACTCTGGTGTCATGTACATTTACCTATGAAAGTGCTTCCAGAACTGTAAGTAAGGAAAATGACCAAAAATACAAAAGAAAATATTGTAAAAAAAACCCAAACAACACTTTGTAACAATCACAGGTCCATGAGAGAATATAAAAGGGTGGTGTGATGATGACTTTTCATTGTTGTAATACCGTAGTATCTCCAATGAAACTGTCTTACAAAAATGGATTAAAGAGAGTTTTGTAAACCAATTCTGAAGCCAAATGTCATTACCTGGAGGGGAGGGGAGGAAGAGGTTGAGGTTGATTGGTATTTAAACTGTAAGTTTAAAGTAAACATCAATTATCATCCTTTTTGAGCATTGTGAAGTTTCTTCTGTAAAGTTCTTTTCCTTTACATTTCTCCAAGACTTCACGTAAATCTAGAGAAAAGCGAAAGTTTCAATCTCAAAAGATTGGTGTGATAAAGATTTGGTGTTCAGACAGGGGACAAAATTTTACAGAAGAGGAAGAATTTCAGATAATTTAAATTATTTCAGCGAAAGAGTTCTTCCTTAAAACAATTGTCTTCATAAATGATAAAATTCTGTAACATTTAACATAATCTTTGAATATACAACAAAACATTAAGAACACCAGAGCCAAGAAGTCTATAGCAAATGTATCGTTGACTCACAGTTTTATTAAAATTGGTTATATCAAGATAAATAGAAAATTAAAATTGAAAGAGAAGTCCAGCAGTAGCCTAGTCCTTGACTTAGCAAGATTGCTTAAACACCCTGTCACGTCCCAAATGCAGAAGTGTTCCAAGAACTGTGACAGTTCATCATTTTTCCACTTCAGTACTTCACAGGGCAATGTGAAAGTATGAGTAGTATGAGCATTTTTGTAAGCCAAGAATGGCAGAACAATTTAGTTCCTCACAGCAGTCTGGAAACTGTTTTAGAAAAAAAAAATTCCATGAAATGCTTATTTGATCAAATTCTCTATTTATTTTTGCAATATTCATTATCCATTGTGCCACGACTATACACACTCAAACTACTTTGTTATGACACTATTGACCACTGTGCTTGTAAGATGTAGCAAATAATTTGTTTACTCTCCAACTCATTTTGAGCAAGCTACAGTAATTCAGTGTTATAAATCATGCTGTAATGTTCTGAACACATAAAGCCCATGTACTTCAGAAGACAGCTTATACTTTACCTAAGTTACAGTTGATTGATTCAGTAATTATAAAATGGAAATATCCATCACATCAGTGATCATGTGTTGAACATCAGGTGCATCAGTGCATTTTTTTCTAAGGGAAAGATTCCAAAATATGATAGCGGAGATTTCTAGAACTTATATTGAAATACTCTTTTCAATAGGAAAAAAGTTAGTTAAATTCTGGGTGAAGGGTAAAGTATACCTGGTTGTTTCCTTCCACAGATATACAGAGAGCTGCTCTCTGCAAACAGTAGTCATCTGACTGAACCGACAGTTCTGACTGGAACTCAGAAACGAAAAAGGAAAGTTTAGGAGAGACCTCTGGAAGAAGGGGCAGGCAACCCAGGAGAACTACAAGAATGTTGTGAGGTTATGCAGGGAGAAAATCAAAAGGACCAAAGCCCAGCTAGAACTTAATCTGGCCATGCCATAAAAGACAATAAGAATGTTTCTGTACAGACATCAGCAACAAAAGGAGGGTTGATGAGAATCTCCATCCTTTATTGGATACAGGAAGAAACATAATGACAAAGGATGAAGAAAAGGCTGAGGTACTTAATGCCATCTTTGCCCCAGTCTTTACAACCACTTGTTCTGGGAGAACCCAGCCCCCTGAGCTGAAAGACAGCAATGGGGAGTAGACTGAAGCCCCCATATTACAAGGGAAAACAAGCAGTGATCTGCTACGCCACTCAGACACAAGTCTCTGGGGCTGGAAGGAACCCACCCCAGCATACCAAGGGAGCTGGCAGAAGTGCTTACCAAGCTACTTTCTATAATTTACCAGCAACCCTACCTAATTGGAGAGATCATAGTTGACTGGAGATTAGAAAATTCGATGCTCATCTGAAAGAGTGGTCTGAAGGAGGATCCAGGGAGCTACAGACCTGTCAGCCTGAACTCAGCGCAGGGGAAAGTCATGGAGCAGATCACCTTCAGTGTGATCAGACACCATATGCAGGCCCAGGGAGTGGTGGTGAATGCAGTTACATTCAGCTGGCAGCCAGTCACTCGTGGTGTTCCCCAGGGCTCAGTTCTGGGGTCAGTCCTATTTAACATCTTAATGGGTGATCTGGATGAAGGAATCAAGGGAAACTTCAGTCAGTTTGCAAGCAACATCAAGCTGGGCAGGAGTGTTTATGCACTGGAGGGCAGGAAGATTTTAAAGAGGGATCTGGACAGGCTGGATCAATGGGCCAAGGCCAATTTTATGAGGTTTAACAAGGCCAAGTGCTGCATCCTGCATATCATTCACAGCAACCCCATGCAGAGCTTCAGGCTGGAAGAAGAGTGGCTGGAAAGTTTCCCAGTGAAAAAGTACCTGGGCATGCTGGTTGACAGCTGGCTGAACATGAGCTAACAGTGTGCCCAGGTGGCCAAGGTGGCCAATGGAATCCTGGCTTGTATCAGAAATAGTGTGGTCAGCAGGACCAGGGCAATGATCATCCCCCTCTACTCAGCAATGTTGAGGCCATGCTTCAAATCCTGTTTTTAGTTTTGGGCCACCCACTACAATAAAGACACTGAGGTGCTGGAGTGGGTCCAAAGAAGAGCAAAGGACCTGGTGAAGGGTCTGGAGCACAAGACTGATAAGAAACAGCTGAGGAAGCTGGGGTTGTTTAGCCTGGAGAAAAGGAGGCTGAGGGGACACCTTATCACTCTCTACAACTACCTGAAAGGAGGTTGTGGTGAGATGGACTTTTCTCCCAAGAAACAAGTGATAGGACAAGAGAAAATGGCCTTAAGTTGCACCAGGGGAGGTTTAGATTGGATACTCAGAAAAATTTCTTCACCAAAATGGAGTACTGGAAGAGGCTGCCCAGAGAAGTAGTTGAGTCACCATCCCCGGAGGTATTTAAAAGACATGTGGATGTGTTGCTTAGGGCCATGAGTTAGTGGTGGACTTGGTAGTGCTGGGTTAATGGTTGGACTAGATGATCTTAAAGGTCTTCTGCAACCTAAACAATTCTGTGATTCTAAAAGGTTGCACTCATCAAAATGCACTCATCAAAAAAGAAGACAGTCCATCAGAACTGTTGTTTTAAACTATTTAAATTAGCCTAGCCCTTTTTTTTTTTTGTGGGAAAAAATGGGAGTGCTCACATAAGCAGTGTGCAGGCAGATTTAAAAGGGCAATCGTCTTTGACAGCAAAACAAGGAGCTGAGGGCAGTAACCTTTACCACCAGCAAAGCCCGGTGGTTTGTCCATGCCACAAGCCTACAGAAACTTCTAGTGCTCCAGGAATGCCGACCTTCAATGAGGACAAATTTTGAGCAGTCAGGATAAAAAAAAAACAAATACCACCACTGCTACTGACAAGAAGTAGACATAATTCATCCTAGCATCAAAAAGGCAGATGGTTCATCTAACAAGAAAAATCAATAGTATTTGTCATACTTAATGTTGACATTTTTTAAACTTCCCTGTATTTACAGGGCAAAGGCCAGCCAAGCTATGCATATTTCATCTGCTGGAAGAAATTCTGACCTTACCATATTGCCCTTTTTCAACCCTGACCTTTTAAGACTACAGTGAAGAAGTAATCATCATTAAAGTGGGAGTAGATATTCACATAAACCATAACATAGTTTTAGTTCAATTTGTTACTTAATTCTTCTGTTTAAGAGTACTATGCTTTTGGCTCAGATTCCGACACCTAAAAAACAAGTTCATGTTTGCTTGATTTTTTTAGGAATTTGCCTACTTGTCAACCTAGATTGTATGTCTTCAGAAGATCAAGGTTATTTCTGGAAAGTGGGATCATTCTCTTATATTTACCCTGGCCACATCAGGTCTGGAAGTTCCAGCTGAGGGAGGGGTATGGAGCACTGGAGATTCTCAGGAAGAACATGCTGACCTGAGGCGATACATCACGAACAAGGCAAGGTAATTTTCTTTTGAGAATAATTTTTTCAGTGGTTGTAACAGGGCGTGTCAACAAAAGTAGTCATGTATCTCTCCTTTGCCAAATTAATTACAACTTCGTTTTGGTGCAAGTTATCATAAAACAATAATCTCCATCAGCTGCTAGAAGACTTAGTCCTTTCGCTTCACTTCCTAGTTCTCCATTTTTTATTTGCAATACACAAGCTACGGATTTCCTCATTCCGTTTTGCCTCTATTCTTGCAATCACTTCTGTCTCATTCAACAAATCACTTCTATTTTCCTTAATTTTCCTTCTCTGAGTTGCTTTCCCCACTAATTTCGCTCAGCTGCTGACCACTTAATCCCCCATCCCCCTTAATGTGTTCCAAATAAAAGGGGTGAACACCAAAATAAAGTCTTCAGTTTGCCTCTTCTTTTGTTTATAATGCATTCCTATGACCTATTGGAAATTCTGGATTTCATTTCACATATATGCAGCACAAAATAAGGTTTTGTGATAGTTGTTGCCATGTGAATTTTTTTGGTGTCTGGGGTCTGGTTCTATTAAATATATCCACAATACTGTTTACTCACATTAACCTTGGAGTGATACGAAACTCTCAGCATCCAAAGGCTCAAGTATTGAAATTACAGGAGCAAAGGAAAAGGCAAAACCAAAATACTAAAACCAATAACTTCAATTGTCTTTTCAACTAAAGCTCACTCAAAATCTTTATTTGCTGAGAAAGTCTCATCTGCTGTATAAATCGTGACATGAAGGAGGATCATGACTTAAACTGTTGTTGACTTTTACATAATCATAGTTACTGAACTACAGAATTAAGTAAAGAGTTATCCATAGAAAATGAGCTGCTTTATTACCAAATGCTTATTGAAGGTCATACTCAGTAAGAGATTTAGCATGTTTACCTTAAGTATCCTATTAAGATTAACTTACTAATTCACATTTTGACAATTTAAAAAGAGTAAACACAGTACCATATTGTGATAGTCAGGTAGTAGAAAGATTTTTAAATGCTTTTCAACAGTGAACACAACACCTATTTGTACCAGTGTAAGTTCTTTTGTCACACTAATCGGGTTCACAATCGATCCAGATTTCCTCCAGTTTTGGGCTTTTTCTTCTATATGGCATGTTCTGAAAAAATTAATTCATAAACTTTATTCTCTAAAAATCATCATCAAATTTATGAAGGTGATTATTCCTGTAATAATTACTGGGGAAAATAACCTAATTGATCATGACTTAAGGTCAGTTATAATACATTCCCTTTGTGAACCAATGCATTAATCTTACTCTTTATTTTGCTTATTTTTTAATGAGAAGGCTGCATAAAAGTAAGATAATGACCACGAAAATTTCGGGTATCAGTTTGTTTACAATTATTTCATTATTACAAACAAGGACACTCAGAAGTGAATAACTTTGTAGCCAATGTAAGCTAGTAAAGCAATGCTTAGACTACTCCAGAATGCATATAAGACATGAGTCTGCCTTTCATCGATTCTCGGATTACTGTTTTACTGTGTTTTAGAGCACGGAACAATAATAAAACGCGTTAAGCATGATTCATTTTAATAAATCTCAAAATTACGAAGAAGAAAAATGACAAAGACTTATGATAGCTAATACAAATTTCAGTCTATACACTTCATTTTAAACAACATTCTAACCTGTTAACTAAGGGTTAAAAGGTGTTTCAGTAACAAGAACTCCTCTCTGAAAAGGACAAAGGCAAAGAAAGACTGATGCTATGTGAAATACACAGGTCAAACTGACACAAAGGTACCCTCAATTCACTAAAAATGACAATGAAAACTGATAAAGGGCATAAAGCATACTTGTTTATACACGTTCCTAAGCTTTCTCAATGTTTAGTTAAATATCAAAAAAAATCAAAAGTATTTGCTTTAATAAGATTAATTTATTGATATCAAGAGTGGAACTTTTGGATGGAACTCTAACTTAATGCTTTTTAAAAGGTTTGAAAGGGACTGATCCCTCTGGAGAGTGCTTTGCAGCTTCCTAGTTTGGATGTCTAAGCCCAGTAGGATGAATTACGCTGGGGAGGTACCAATGTACATCTCCACTGACTACTGAAGGAGACCAAACAACAACCTTTGCTGAGGCAGCTAATTCTCAGAGAACACATTAGTAGAAATTAATGTCTCCCAGCAAAGATTTATCTGCATTGCATGTGAAGCTGCATTTGAACACAGGAAGGCATAACTGCTCCAGTTTAAGTTTACTAGCATGAGATAGCAGTAATGAAAATTTGCCAGCACAGACTCCAGCAAGAGGAACACTCTTGCTGGTCGCTAGCCTACATTCAAGGCAAGGTACCACATGAGCACTCTGCTAATGAAAATAAAATCAGAGCAGAGATATTTACCTGTCATATGATTATACCTCTGTTCCAAAAACTTGCCTGAAGTCTAGAGATGATGTTTTCACCTCAGATTAACATACATACAAAAATTTCTTCACAGATAAAGTGGTAACTCTTTCTACCTCCTAGAAATAAGGAAGTACAACCTATAGGAAATCCTGTATTTTAACATTTAGGGGATAAAAAATTATCAGAATAAACCACCATTACCTAGCAGCTAGGTGGGATAAACTAGGTGGAGTGTTGAATTAATCTAGTGGTCCTATACAATGGAGTGACTGCATCAGTGGAAAAAGGGAGAGCTATGGATGTCACCTACCTGGACTTCTGTAAGGTCTTTGATACAGTTGCCCACAACATTCTTGAGGCTAAATTCATAAGATATGGATTTGACAGATGGACTGTTAGATGGATAAGAATTGGGTTGGTGGACACATCCGAAGAGCTATAGTCAATCGCTCAATGTTGAAGTGGAAACCAATAACGAGTGGTATTCTTCAAGGGTCCGCACTGGGACAAATACTATTTATTATCTTTATCAATGACACAGTGGGATTGAGTGTGCAGTCAGCAAGTTTGTAGATGACACCAACTGAGAGCAGTCAATTCAGTTGAGGGAAGGGATGTCATCATGACAGACACAGAGGGACCTGGACAGGCTTGAGGAGTCAACCTGTGTAAACCTCAGGGTGCTGCAGCTGGATTGGAGTAATCCCCAGTATGAATACAGACTGGGGGATAAATGGATTGACAGCAACCCTGAGGAGAAGGACCTGGGGACACTGATGAATGAACAATTGGACATGAGCTAGCAATGTGCACTCACAGCCCAGGAAGCCAACCATATCCTGGGCTGAATCAAAAGAAGTGTGGATGGTAGGTTGGGGGAGATTATTCTTCCCCTCTGCTCTCCTCTCATGAGATTCCACCTGTAGTACTATCTCCAGCTTTGATGTCCCCAGTACAAGAAAACATAGACCTGTTAGAGTGGCTTCAGAGGAGGGACATGGAAATGGTCAGAGGAGTGGAACACCTCTGCTATGGCGAAAGAGCTGGTGGTGTTCAGTCTGGAGAACGGAAGGCTCCAGGGAGACCTTACCACAGCCTTTCAATATATTTAGGGGATTTACGAGAAAAACAGACTTTTTACTGGGGCCTGCAGGGACAGGACAAGGGGTAATGTTTTAAACTAACAAAGGGTATGTTTAGACAATATAAGGAAGAAATTTTTTACAATGAGGGTAGTGAGACACTGGAACAAGTTGCCCACACAAGTTGTGGACATCCCATCCCTGGAGGTATTCAAAACCAGTTTGGATGGGGCTTTGAGCAACCTGGTCTAGTGGAAGCTGTCCCTGCCCAAGGACTTGGGTTGGACTACATGATTGTTAAAGGTTCCTTCCAACTCAAACCATTCTATGATTCCATGATAAGGGAACTCTGTGAGACATTGTTTGGACTAACCCTATCTCATGATTTAAGCCTAGCTGTAAATTAAGCACCATGCAGCCACTCACTCAATTCCCCGTTCTCCCCCTACCACAACCCAATGGAATGGGGAGGAGAATAAAAATAAAACTTGTAGGTTGAGACAACAGCTTAATAATTGAAAAAAAAAAAAGTAAAAATACAGTAATAATTTAAATTATAATAATGATGATAATAAAAAGGGGAAAAAAAAGTGATGCGCAGAACAATTGCTCACTACTTGCTGATCGATGCCAGACCACACTTCCCAAACCCTGAATGACCCCCCCTTCTGGGTGACTTCCCCCATTTTATATACTGGGCAGGAAGTTCTATGGTGTGGAATATCCCCTTGCTCAATTCAGGTCACCTGTCCCAGCTATGCTCCTTCCTAGTTTATCTGAATCAAAAACACGGCATTGTAACAGCTACTAAGAAGTTAACTCTCTTCTAGTTGAAAGCAGGACACCCTGCTAGGGATATATAATAATTTTGTTGAAGAATTCTTGCTTATAAATAATGTAAGATATGGAATGACTGAAGTTAATATGTGCAATACAACAGGGGACGAGAGATCTGTCTATTTAAACTTTGCTCCTGAAACAATACAGCTACAATACACTTACATATTTTGTTGCACTTCAGAAGTAGAAGGGATTATTCAAGTCTGCTGTAATGGTCCTGTACATATCACTGTGATAGGCAAGAAGACACTAACTAAGAGCTATCTAGAGGAATCTGCAGCTGGAATATAAACAACATTCTTTGCTATATGTTTTTCCTCTACCATCAAGCTAAGAATCATATTTTCCTGCAGCTTGACACAAGTAAATAATCTTGTTTCAAGGAAATGAAGCAGCCCATTCATATGTATTTCACTTCTATTCTTCCTATTTTAAATCATTCACAGTTGCTGCCTGTTGATTTCTTCTTTTAGTAAGAATTTCTTATCTGTCTAATCTCTGACTGGCATGTATGTAGGTCAAATCAATTCCTTTGTTAAGCAAACTAGCTTGAAAAAAAGGAAGGCATATCTCTATTATGTAGCCTAAAGTACAAATAAGCCATTCAAGCAGAAATATTCCCTGAAGAAAGACCTAAAAAGGAAGACACTAATAATGTATGTAGAAAGACTAAAAGCAACATGAAAATCCAAGAAATTATTGTGAATAACTTTCCTAGAATGAGTTGGAGAAAGGTTAGAAATAAAGTATCATAATTCAGAGCTGTGTGTTGGGATTGGCATTTCTGAATAAAAATAATTGCTATTCCTTTATTCCTACTGCCTCAGCAGAAAGAGAGCTCCATGTGCACTCCTTGTTTGGCAACAGGATTTCACTAAGAAGTGCTGGATCCAGAGTGTGACCATTACCTTTTAGGGTGGTATGAAGGGGGGTAGGTTTGGTGGTTGATTTACTGCTATCTACTGGTTCTAGGCCCTTATGTCCACATTGCATATTAACCAAAAAAGAACTTTACTCCAGTTGATGGTCTTAGATATACCTCATGCATAGGCAGGGAGCTAAGCACTCTGTAGAGGACCTTACCTCTGTACTGCTCTAGCACCCTCTGGGGTGCTCTAGACAATGCCTTGGCACCAGACTTAGTCTCTTTAGAAGAGAAACCAGTGGGTGCTTGAGTATCTATCACAAAACGCTAAGTATATACAATAGAAATTGCCAGACAGGCATTTTGCTGGCTTCATTTTCATGCACACCCTTTTCTAAACTCAGATCATTTGCTGAATTGCTGTAGGTTAGATTGTTGGTAGGAGGCCTCACTCCACCAACTTCATGTCATTAAGAGATTTCCCAGTAAGAAAAAATTCTGGCAGACAACCCCAACCCAACTGTTAATCTATGATTCTATAAATATATATTTTTATATAGCTGTGTGTCCTCACTTTCATCTTGATTACTTATGTACTAGGAGCAGGCGTCCGGGTGTTGGGGCAAAGATTCTACTACAGCTGTGACAGAGACCACAAGGGAGAAGATATTTCCTTGTTGCCCACAAAGTGACCACAGTGTAACAGGTATCCACATTGCAGGCCGTGGAGGACCCCAAAGCAGAGAAGGCAGATATTTGCTGAAGGACTGAAGCCTTTGGAGAGGACCCATGCTAGAACAGGGAAAACTGTGAGAGGGAAGGAGAAGCTAAAAGGAGCTGTTAGGGATTGACCACAGCTCCCATACCCCATCCACCCTGTGACACTCGAGGGAGGAAAGAGATCAAGGAATCAGGAACAAAGGAGTGCACTCGATCATGGGAAAAAATCAGAGAGGAGAAGGAAGGTGTTTTAATTTCAGGTTTTATTTGTCACCATCCTAATTTATTTTAAATGGCAATAAATTAAATTGCTTTTCCCCAAGTAAAATCTGTTTTGCTGTGAGTGTAATTGGTAAGTGATTTCCTTGTCTTTATTTCAACCCACAAGCTTTTTTATCCAATTTTCTCCCTCTGTCCTTTTGACAAGGAGGGGAGAAGAGAGGGAATGAGATAATGACTATGTGATCATCTGGCAACTAGCCAAGGTCAAACCACTACAACCAGGCAGTTTCTTAAATTGAAACAATACTTTGAGAAACCCTCTATCTAATTCAAATTAATAATCAATCTTACACACTCCCTCATACATGACAATGACCATCTGATTTGATTAGAGTTTCCTATTGTTTCAAATACTTTTTTTCAATAAAGGATGTTAATGGCTTTTTAAATTAGCTTAAAACAAAAACAACAAAAATCATTTTTTTTTTAAGTGTTTTCTAAGGTGTGCATTGACCTTCTTTCTCCTGTCTTTACGTATAGTTTAAAACCACAATTTATGCAGTAATTACTTCAAATAGCCTTTAGTAATCCTATAGTTCTAAAACCTTTTTCAGTAACACAGTGACTCTTATCCAATGCCTGATTTCAGAATAACATTTAGGCATTTTAGGACTACAATTCTCACATCCTGGATACATTCAGTTTCCTAGAAAGCACTGCTTTCTCTCAAAATGGAGCTGCTGGAGCAGTGATGGTACTCCAGTTATAGGGAGCAGTTCTTGGATCAAGACTGGTGACCTACTGCTCCTCTACTGTAGGACTTTACTGACAACTGAATTACTCTTTAGCACAAGCACTCACTTTATTCCTCTACTTGTCTTCCTGTCCCTGGAATCTTACCTTTTTTTTTGCAAATACTTTCTTAACTCCAAGAAGAGATGTGGAGGCTGCCAGCTCTGCAAACAGATTGCAGCATGATGTTTTGAGTTGACTCTTAAAAGACAGGGGAGTAGGTTTGAACTCTTTAGGGCAAAAAGATCAAATATGAGTTCACAATTTCTGCATGGGTATTTTGAGAACAAAGCCATTGTATACAGAAGTTGTACCCCACAGGCCATCAGTGACTATGTTATGAACTTGAAAAAACTGAGTTTTGGACTGTATAATTTTTGAAAGAAATCCTCATTCCCCTGATCAGGATTTTTATTCCAAATAACTATACCTATATTTCTGTATTTCCAGTTCTGGTAAACTGCAATGGAGCAGCTCTTGGTTTTCCAAAAAATGAGGAATTGAAAATAAAGAATTCTCTCCCATAGGCTCCATTTTATGCAAGGTTTATATAAATGTGCAATTCTACTGTTTGTAGACTTAAAGTACAAAACTTTAGACTCTTTACAGATGTTTCAGTGGACATGTTTTTTACAGAATTACAGACATACCAAAATGCCAGACACATCAAGTACTGCAAAAGCTGCTTTGATCTGTACTCTGTTTCACATACCATACCAAAGTGCAAAACCAGCAAAGCCACGGTAATGGCACTTGACACTATGATGCCAAGGGAATTTATAGAAAACAGCAAACCACATAGCAATGCTGCTATTGCAGACTGCTATATATCATTCTGAAAAAATGTTATTAACATCATTCTAAGTTTGAATGTTATTATTTCATCATGGAAACAAGCAAGTTGCAAAATGAATCTGCCTCTTTTTAAAGACATCAATTTGATGCCTTTTCCAGATTCTGTTTCAATAACGTTGGCATTTCTAACCTCTGTTAGAGAACAGATGTGTGCTGGGCTGGAGCTCAAATACCCTGCGAACGGAGGGTATACCTAAATAAGTATGGTTTTTTGAAAGTTAATTTATTGCTTTTATGTTGCTTCTTGTCAAAGTTTAGGAACTATATTCCCCAATTCAGTGCTCCCACTGAGACTCTTCAAACCTTGTGCCTCTCACTCGCTCCCACTTCCCCCTGTGGCAGGACACAGAGGAGAATTGGAAGCACAAAAGATAAAGATCACAGGCTGAGATAATAACAATTTACTGGAAACTTCAATTAGATAAGAAAATTAATGGTAATAGCAACAATAGTAATGACAGAGCGTAAAAGAAAAGAACGATTCACATGGAAACTCACCAACAATAGACTATATCCAACTGCTCCCTCTGCCACACTGCCAACCCCGAAGAGATTCCCTTCCCCTCATCACTGGCAATGACATGAGGTGGTACAGAACAACCTCCAGGTCCTGGCCATGCACCCTCCTGGCTACTGCCAAAATTAACACTGTCGTGGCAGGAACCAGGACACTTCTGAAGATCAAGAGTCTGAGTGAGCGTCCTGACAGATTAAACAGATGGACAGCTCCACAGAGTAAACAGTTCCCAGATGAATTTGCTTTTCAGTTTACTCCACAGTTATGAAGCAGTATTCATTCAGCTAAGTGATAAATATTAAATGCCATACAAATGAATGACAATACAGAATTTTGAGAGCATGCTCAGGCAGTCAAACTGCCTTCAAATACTAACAAAAATTGATCAAGAGTTTACATTCAATATGTACAGATTTGGTTTCTGAGTGAAAAATAGGGATAATATTGCTTTGTTGACTACATTGTACATACACATTACATATCAAAAGATCCAATGGTCTTTACTATTTGTGTGCATTGAAGTGCCTAATTATTCAGTTGTATTCATCTAGACACTTCTGTATGCCTCTGTAGGCAAAGAGATAAAAAAACAATTATGTTTGTTTCAAAGTAAAAATACTAAAATCACATTTTCTTTATTACATCAATGACATATAAATTTACTGAAAATAGTTTAAATGGAGATATGGAGTTTGAAACAGCTCCAGATTCTCCCAGAATGATATTCACTCTTTAAAAGTTGTCCATCTGAAAATGGACAAATCTCTGCTAGCTGATAGACACATTCTACTTTGCCAGGCCCCATATCATGACTTGTACGAGAGTTTCTGAACCTATATATATTTCAGAATCACAGAATATTCTGAGTTGGAAAGGACCTACAAGGATCACTGCGTCCAACTCTTAAATTAATCGCCTATATGGGGATCAAACCGTGACCTTGGAGTTAGCACCATGTTCTAACCAACTGAGCTATTCTCAGGGTCCATTTGCATAAGCTCTCAAAAATAGAGCAAAGTCTCTGCCCCAAAATCTATGGTATACAAAAAAAATACTGTGACAATGAAGTGTTAACAGCCTTAATTATAGTTAATTGTAGTCAGATGTAACTCAAGCAATTTCTTGAGGGAGCAGTTTAAAATGCTTTGCTTTAGGAACACATAGATCAAATTAAAATTATTGTGAATTGCTTAGAAAACTAACATACAAAAACCCCTAAAGATTCAGTTGAGTAATAAAAATGATCAATCGATTACTGGCCAATGTATGTGACTCTCTTTCTCATCAGAAGGCAAAGAATAAGCTGATATCTAGGCTACCTGAGGCAAATATGGTCAGTCTTCACGGTCAAATATTAAGTGAAGGGTAAATTCCAAGAAATTGATTAAACTTGCACTAATATTTTTGGTACTGAGGAATACTTTGCAAACTGAATTTCAACATTTCATTTATTTGTATATCCACATTCTTGGTTAGCATTTTGGGGTGAAAGAGGTGATTTAAAACCTAATATAAAAATACTGATAATATTTCAGATATACAGTAGTATATATTAACCAATGTTTTTCACACAACATGTGGAAAGACTAGACCAGTGAACAAAGCACAAGTTAGAAGTTTTACCATGCATGTCTTTAACCTACCAGTAACTCAGTATGTCAATAAAGAACTGTCACAGGACCTCTGGGCCAATTTCTTCTGATGCCTTCACTGAGAGAGACAGTGGGGCAGATGGCTCACGGGTGTTAAAAATCTTGTAGGAAAATCATGTATGATCATAAAGTGCTTATATTTATTCTCCTGCCTCGTACACGGCATGAGAAGAACTCGGGCAACTCCTCCTTCGCTTCTGTAGAATCCTGCAAAGGACAGTAGTAGGGAATTCCTTCATTTCATGCACACACCACACTTCTATGAATCCACACTCAGCTTACAGTTAGACTGCCACAGCAGAATATCCATAGGAGTCTGCAAAGAACTTGCTCTCTTTGAGAAAATCTAGTTGTTTCCACACAGCTCCAAGGCAGACACTTTTTCCCAACCATAAATTTTACCCTCTCTGCCTCACCAGAAACTTGGTACTGGGGCAATTAAAATATGAATCTCCTTCAGCGATTTCCTATTGTGGTGCTCTGAGTTGAAACAGTTTATGTTGCTTTGCCAGAAATAAACGAAGGCTTTAGTCTGCTCATGCTCTCTCTCCATTGGAATCTACATGGTTAACCATTCCTTGCCTCAACCAGTTATTCCAATTAGGATATATTCAACTGGGACAACAGGCACTGGAATGCCTCACTCTACGTAGCAACTCCAAATAACTCAATTTCCAACAGCTATTTGTGTCTGCTGTTCAAAACAAGATGCAACCCTAGGCGAGTCTCATAATAACACAGAATATTCAATGTTCAGCATGAAGTCTAAAATAAAGGAAAAAGATCAATCAACCAACTACAGCAACTGCAGGACATGACATGTATTTGTTAAATAAATAGATCAAGATTTTAAAATATGTCAAGCTCTTAAAAATAAGGGGGAATGTGGAGGGGGGTCCTAGTAGGGGGAGGTGGCAAGAGAGTAGTTAACTTGCCAACTATTTCTCATTTCTTAATTTTTGTCTGTTCTGAATCCACAGTACTGAAGAGAATGCATAACTATGGGAGAATCGTACTGTTTGGTTCTCCTTGCCCCCCTTCCTATTCATTTTGGTGATAAAATTCAAAAGCTAATAAAATCAGACAGATTATAGCAGCATTGATGAATGGCCATGTCTGGATTTCCTGTCTGGAGACTGGAACAGGCAGTGTCTGAGAAAGAAGACAAGGCAGTCACTGCATAGAGAGAAAAGGAATATCCAGCAGATGGATTATGTCTGGCTGCTCCCATTATTAATACTGATCTGTATCAGGCAGTGATGAATACATAGAAGCACTCAGAAATACTAATAGTCTCACCCTTTAAGTACTAATTTCTATCCTTCTATTTAACATTAAAAATGCTCTGTGATCTTGTCATTGATGGAAATGGTTATAATGAAGAGGCAGGGCTCTTGGGAAGAAAGAATATACTAAATTTAATGAAAAATATTAAAATCAGCTTGAGAGGTAGACAAGTCATAAACTACAATCACAGAATATCAGAGAAAACGCTTTCCCCCTAAACAATGTATATCCTTATTAAAATGTAATGTTTAAATCCTAAACCTAAGGATATTTTTAGTTATCAAGGCTATTAAATAAATATAGTCTAAGCTATTAAAAATACTAAGGAAGACAGGACATACTAGATAATGTGTAGACAGTAACGCAATCAATTAAACAACACTCATGCTGCACCAGAGTTAAGCTCAGTGTTACAAAATCTCTGAATCTCCATTTTCCTGGATATTTAATTCTTTCAGAAGTCTCTTCTGAGAAATCAAAGAATGTATATGCAGTGGCTGCCAAACAGGTCAAAAAAATCTCACCCTAAGCCCTGATAGTGTCTAAATATCCACTAAATCAAACTGGAAACAGCAGCACCCCTCCAACAATCTGGAGGGACCAACCAGTCTGTAGCACCCACCAGCAACACTTATCCAGGATGAAGTAGGGGAAATCATTTGGATTGCAGGGGTTTGGGTTTTGACTCTCAGACTTCACAGTTCTGGTTGACTATTCTGTTGATTATCTTATTTGGAGTGATAGAGGGCAACAGAATAGGCTCTGGCCTAGCTCCACGTTTCCTTGTGAGTTCAGCTGCTTCGTGATACTCAAGCCATTTTCTCTTTTGGCATGAAAAGAAGCAGGGTGACATTTCCTCCTGAGGCACACCAAGTTCTGTGCAATAGTGATTAAGGTATCAGGGCAGGCTTTTAAGATCTGGTTGCTGAAAAAGAGTTGTTAAATGGCACTTCAGGCTTGACTTGATGGCTAAGGAGAGTGGACAGAATGTAAGTGGCCACAAATGTAATGTAAGTGGTATCTATTAGCCAAGACAGTGACATATATTAAGTAACATAACTGAGTAACATAACTACATAACAACTGAGAGTGACAATAAAATTACTCATAGTGGCTAGATCTGAGGATTGTAGCCACCAGGTGGCTGAAATCTGCATGTCATAGATCTGCATTGTCATTGCCACACCATCATCTGCATCCACCAAGATCTGCATTAATCAAGAAACTTCGTCTTGGCTAAACTTTCCATTATTATGAAATAATCCACAGACAGTTGTATAAGGGGGCAAGGGGAAAATTTGTCCCTCTCTTCTTTTTTCTGGAAATACAGGTAAGCTTTCGTCTAGGTCACGCAATAAAGAGGAATAGCAGAGGCTCCCACATCTTCCATGGTTCCTGCTTATGTCAGCAACTCAATGTTGCCCGGATGCTTTCGCTGAGCTTGAGATCCTATCCCTCACCTAAGGGTGTTTATAAACATTGCTGTGGGCTAAGACAGGACATAAAAGTGTGGAGGTAGGTCACCAACTTTATAAACCCTGCTAGCTGAAGCATTCCTTTCTTTCTAGCCAGCAGATAGTTTTGTTGCAGTTTGACTCTTCCTGTTAAGAGAAAAAGGTATGGTCTTACAAATTTATATCTCGAATGCAGGATAATCTTCTAGGCTACTTTATTCACTATTTTATTCAAAGCAAATTCCAGCAACTCAAGGATTGTTTTGAACACGGTGTCACAAATTCAATGTCCCAAGAGCCCCCTAAAAAAGACTACTCTGATCACAAAATACAACTTTTAAACATAAATTTTCACTGAAGTGAGGCTTCATTATCTTGAAATACAACCATTTACTTTTTCTTCATTCCATCTGTCATTTGCCACTTTTAACGTCAGATTTCAATCACACTGGAGAAGTTAGGATTTCATGACTAAAAACAAGGAAAAGAAATTAATAGTTTTAGCTATTTCCATTACTCTGACAGTGGTTTTGTGTGTAACACCAGGAAAATCAGTGTCTGCTCTGTTATTCTCTCACCTTGCTGTAAAGTAGTGGTATCAATACACACTTGTTTTTTTCAATGGTTATTTGCAAATTTACGTTACATGAGCATATGCAAAATGCTTTGACGTTTCTGGGAAGAACATCAAAGTCTGTAAATGCCATCTTCATATATATAGGTATCCAAATGAATCATTCTTCCCTTTATTTTCTTTTACCGCTAAAAATAAGAGGTTTATACTTCTTTTGTTAGCAGAGCTTCACTTTTACATTGAAATCATTATTATTACACACATGAACTCCCCAAAAAAATTCAAGTGTTTTCAAAAACTTTATCTCCTTTCCTATAATCCACACAAAAGCGTTTTTAATTTTTCAATTTTGAGGGGAAAAAAAGAGGATTTTCATTAAGATTTCAGGATTCTCAGAGCTCTTTCCAATTTTCTGAAGAAGGAACATTTTAAACCTTTTTCTCATTTGAACAGACTTCAGTCATGAAATATGTTTTATACAATAACTGGAGAAAACTTTGATACTTTTATTAATACTGCTTTAGTAGAAAATATAGTTCAACATAATATTCTGAACAAGTAAAGTTGTTAGTGTCAGAAATTTTTATGAAGTCTTTCCACAATAATTTATCTGAAAATATTTTTTTTAAATCTAGACATTAAAAAAAAAAAAATCAAAACAAGGCACATTATTAATTCCAAAGGAAAAAAAAATAAAAATGAAAATTTGGGGTTACGCATCTGTTTGAATGTCTTATGGATAGTATCATATCATTGCATGCACAGTTCTTATCTTCCGCATTTCATCCTGATTTTAAAAGCATTTTATTTTATGTATCCATAAATTTAGAAGCATAGCATTAGAAAATTTGAGTATGAAATTTTTTGAAGTAAATTGAATAATTTGATAAGGGAGACCATATTTTTCAATACATAGCACAAGTTATTAGTTAATAAAAGTATTTTAAAAACAGCTCTGCCAGTGTGGATAGTATTTGTTTTAATAGCCTTGAAAAGCCCATGATTTATGATCTCTGCTAAAAGGAATTATGCATTTTTAGAGTTCCTATTCAGATCAGCATATTTCTAATGATGCGGCGCTTTCACCGCCGCGGCCCGGGTTCGATTCCCGGTCAGAGGAGTCCCCCGGGCAGATGGAGCTCGTCAGCCCTGTAAGGCCATCCATCTAAGAGAAGGTCACTCTAAACAAACCTACATCCTGAGGACCTCACTGCCACTGTCCAAGCTTGCTCGGCCCCGGCAGATGAACCTCAGGATTAAAGGGTGGGCTCAGCTCAGCGCACACTGTGTCTCACCTAAAAAATCCACTGCGCAGGCTCGAAGGGTAAAAGACCTTTCCCAAATCTTCGTTCGCGAAGACTGGCCATACCTAATGCAGTATGGAAATTAATTGCTTGGATTTCTCCATTTTGCTTTTCTATTTGCAGACCAACACATTTCTTTAGGAACATGAAGTTCCATATGTGTCTCTTCATTATGTCAGCAGTAAGACAGAACATGTTTGTTTAAAGCCCTTTACAGCTGTCTTCTATTTCCAGATGTTATTGTACTGTTGGGTATTATATAGTCTCTGAAGAATGAGGTCTCTAAACAGTTATTTCAGGTGTGTATGCCATCAAAAACAACACCTATCCTAAATATTCAGAAAGGTTAAGGCAAAAGCTAAATTAATTTCTGCAGGGTTTGACACATTCAACTGTAAATCGAAATCAAACACTTAAAGGTAGTTCTTATCTGCAGTTTATCCTAATAGATCAATGACATCCTTCTTGTTGTAGCTGAAAACTAGGGTTGAAGTTCCAAGTTTTCTCAAGTCAATATCAAGCCCCCTGACAACTTTACACAGAACTGTATTCAGCAGAACCCATTAATTCCGGCATTTCAGAGACGTCCAATATTTGAATGTCTGTAGAGCTAACAAATCTAAAACAGCCACCCACATATACTTATCAAGGAGGAGGGGCTTTATGAAGGTTGTCTGTATTTCCTACAAATAGTTCGATTTTAGCAGACATTTACCTGGACATAAATAGACTCATGGACTGTTTCTACAATATGGAGTTGCCTACGGCATTAACATTGGCCTACAGTTCATTGTACCAAAGGAAGATCTGGAGAGTGTGTTCTTTGTAAATTCCTTCTGCACTATCCAGTTGCTCTCAGCTGTTCATTAGTATTTCAGCTGTTCAAATCAGATACAACTCCTGGTTTTTTTGGAGGATCCCAGTGTTTGTATCACTTCTATTGCATGGCTCACTGCACCTGAGTGTGGTATGTGACCAGTGGCCATCCTCATTCTTCCAGAGAATGTTAAAAGGAACAATTCCACCACAAGCAAGGGAAAAAAGCAAATATTTTTAAACTGTCATTCTTAAAAATTTCTTTAAAATTCTTTAAGCTGTACTTTCAATTTTCAGACCCCTCCTCACACAAGAATTCTTTGTCCAAGTCTCGAATGCATCTGCAATATTCTTCTCTGAAAGGTAACCACCCGTGCAGTATGTCAGGCTCTCTGGTTTGTCTGTGACAAGATTAAAGAGGGGCAGGAATCCAACTGGAATGAAAGCTGAAATCAGTTGGTAGAACTGTCTGCTGTGAAAAATTCTGTGGGTGAAGAAGGACCACCCTCAAAAAATGGTAATCACAGAAGAACTTTAGCTAAACACAACAGTTATGCAGGGTGATAATGCTCCTGCCAACCTAACAATGGTAAATCCAATTGTTTCTATGGAGCTCTCGTTAGGACCTAGGATAATAGAGACAAATGCATGCTTTCAGCACACTTTCACAGAGCACAGAGGATAGTTTAAGCCAGTTCATCAGCCTGGATAATTTGGATCCTCACTGTATTCAGCACTGTACTTACCATTTTTCTACATGATCATTGTGTCAGCCTTAAAGACATCCTTGTTTCTTTTTTTCTTTTCCAGTAAAGAATTTTCTGACCTTGTTGCTACTCCAATCACTCAATTTCTAAAATCTTCGAAAAATTAAACTCTCCTCCAAACAAAAGTTAGTGAAACTTGAGGACATCCTCTTAACTAAGTGTTGATTTTAACTGTTCCAAGAGTAACAGTGGTACCTAAAACAGCAGAAAAGAATTAAACTGAAAACAGGAGGAGGTACCTCAGGGCACCATTTGCAGCTCAAACTCAATCTCTTCACAGCTCTTCTGTGATTAACAGAAGACATTCACCTTTGGTTACACTGGATTTCCAGCCCTCATCCATCAATGAAAGAGGTGCATTAAACAGCTATATTACTTTTCTGGTTTTGGTTTTAAAGCAAGCTCACAGAAGGGAACTATAGTAAATTCAGAGAACCTATATTAGCATGAATTTCAAGATAATAATCTTCGTAATTTCATCATAACTTCATAAGTGATCCTAAATCAGGAAAAGATAACGCAAGGTTTTGTGAGGATAGCCAAACAGGCCAGATGAGAGTCTCAAAGGAAATGGTGGAGAAGAAATGGTTGGATTTTTGCACCACTATGAGTCCCTATCCCATCAGTAAAAGGACAAATGCTGGCTCCACAGAGATACAGCATGAACAGAACAGTGAAAACAGCACAGAGGAAAACACAGAGTTATCAGAAGGTCAATGCAATCAGGAACAGTAAGAGAGTGAGATAAAGGTCCCTCTTGCCTTTCATGCACACAATAGGAGAGCTGTGCTTCTGGAGTGTAATAGTCGTTTCCCCACTTCATATCTAGTCATAGGGCTCTTCAGCGTTCTGTGGTTCACTGCAAAGACATGGAGGCCTGAATAATACTCTTGTCCCTAAAGACAAGAAACAATAAAGAGCTACTAAGTCATAAAAAATATCCTCCATCCACGATTTGACACTGAGATACATATGGAAAATTTCTGCTCTCCCAAGGGAATAGAGAAAAGGCAGGAAAGGAGAAGCAGTCCCATGTGGCTAAAGGAGGAGAGAGCACAATGGGGTGAATGAACAACAGACTTCAAAATAAGTACTGTTCATGAAGAAAAAGAAAGAAGAGCCTTATCATATAACGCATATAATGTAGCCATTTCTGAAAAGGGAGCCACTGTAAAAGATTTTGGGTGTTTCTTTTCAATATAGGATTGCTAGTTTTCAATTAGTCAGCATAGTTGAAGCTGTAAAAATGAGCTATATAAAACTTAAAGAATTATACAATCGTTATAACAAACTGTTTCCACCCTTCCCTGACCCTGCCTTGGACAGCTTTGAGGAAACACAATACATGAACATAATCAGCTGCACCTGCAAGTTGTTATATTTAATTTCTGTTACCTCTATTTACTGGGTCCTTGCTTACAAGATAGAATCGGACAGGTTTATTCTATTAGAATTGTATAGCCAATATCAATTTCTAAGTCTTTCCTCTGCTGTAAGCTTTGTCTTGAAAATGCAATCTGCATTAACAGCATTTTGGAGGAAGGAACATCTAAATCAATAAGGTGAACCCAAAACACCTCAGGTTTTGTGCATTCATTTTTGGCTAAGTAACTGGAGAGCACAGCAGAGCTTTTTTGCATGCCAACCTCTTTTATCTTCAAAAAGATCCACAAATGGATTATTTATAGATGTGACAGCAGCCCTCTGAGTAAAGCATAAAGGGCAGAGATTACAAAAGATTGATTTCCACAGCTCATTACTGCCATAAACCTATAACCCAAGCAGATGCACAGTGGAGAATTCTCTTCCTTAGGTCAGCTGTTTATTTCTGGCACGTACTTACAAATCTCTGGGGAGGATTAAAAGGACATTCATATAGTAGTTTGAAATGGTCAGTAAAGAAGTCCAGTTGCTGTAATTTCCTCTAGGGTTTGCCACCATTTCATGAATCGTGTAGTTAACCCAGAGAAGAGATCCATTTCTACCTGTAGTGTAGGTCATAGGCATTGTTATCTGTGGAAACACCACCAGAAGCCTTGAATTAAGTGCCTTCTCTACTGAATTCACAAACTTTAGGAAAATCAGCAGAATGAACTTACAGGTGGAGTTCTAGTTACTGCCCAATTCAATTTGGTGAGCAAAACACGGAAGGAGTTTTCTCATTTCCATAAGCAGTGAAAATGTATAACATAAAAC
Source organism: Chiroxiphia lanceolata (assembly GCF_009829145.1). Classification (NCBI taxonomy): domain Eukaryota; kingdom Metazoa; phylum Chordata; class Aves; order Passeriformes; family Pipridae; genus Chiroxiphia; species Chiroxiphia lanceolata. Next base: position 19,949,080 of record NC_045641.1, read on the forward strand.
ACCCTTAAATCTAAAATAGTGTAGGCTTTGACATCATTTCAATTGCTCACATCATATAAATTCTTTTATGAACCTAAGACACTGAGCTGTACAGAGCAGGAACAACAAAACGACAGCCAACAGTGCTGGTCCCTGCTCTAACTACACATGTAGTAGAACACTCTAATGATTATATCTGTTCAAGTCCTCATTTTCATCTTGGTGAATCTCTCATCTTTCCTATTTGATAGAGCTATAAATACATTTTTGATAAGAAAAGTATTAACTCTATCAATTTGAATTGATTCAACTTTTCAAACAAGTTCAATTCCTCTCTTTGCCTATTTGTTCCTTAGCAGTCAAGAAAGCCAAGAGTAAACAACTGAAAACAAAGCTCCCTGCAGTTTGTAGGGTCATTCTTTTACTAAATCAAAACTAGTATCATTAAGTGTTCAGGCACTTCTGTCAGCTGACAAAAAGATATTTCAATTCTCTTTTTAAACTGAATCCTTAATAGACTGCTTTGTTCTTGCATTTGTTACAGTTTCTTCAGTCTGCTCAGTTCAGGTATTGATTCAAGAACTCATAAGGTACCATTTTTCTTCATTGTATCCTAAACATAAGAAGAAATCAATCCATTCAGCTTTCCCTTTTTTGAGCAAAAGAAGCAGTGTCTAAGTGATACAAGCAGTCTTCTCTCAGTCTGCTGCTGAATCATCGCTACAAACACCTCAAACACAACCCACTCAGCAACATAAGCAATTAAATTGAAAGTTAGTAGATATTCTCCCATCTCCACTTTGAATACAAATCACAGCTTCTAACTTAGCAGCTAGGCACTTGATACACACACACACAGAGGAAAAGAAAAAAGACCATTATGGCAGCTGCTTTTGTGGCCAAAACTCTGCAGCTCACATTCCTATGGAGAGCATCAATCCAGTATGAGCAGGGCTCTTCTACTTCACATAGAAGCCAGTTCTAAGTGTTTTCAAAGCAAAAACAGTCAGGATGCTTTACTAAAAATAATTATCTGAGGCCCACTGTATTTTGGCTCATATTTCTTGTGCTCAGACAGTTCCTCATTATTATTTCTTGTCTTCTTAATAAAAAGTTTGTAGACTTTGAGGGCGAGTAGGTACAGGGAAAACAGGAAGGACTTGAGATATCACTCCAATGTGCCCTTATGTGACAGCTGTGAATTTAACTCTCCTCTTAAACTAGCAAGTGGGCATTCAACAGTTATGGACATTAAGCTCTTCAGAGTCACTTTCTTAGCCTAAAATTTCATTACAACTGCTACAATTAGACAACGTGCCTTCAGTAGATGTACTTAATATAGTGCCTAGATGGCTTTGATCAAAGACTTTATTATTTCCTGTGAATAAATGTATTCAGTGTGGAGAGAAGCATTACTATCTTGATTTCCATGGCCATGTGCCTTGATATGTATTAGCTGGGTGAAGTTAGCTCCTGGTTGTTCCTCAAATTTGACAACCAGTTAACATACCAACTTGTGCTTGTGGCCTAGATATTTACAGGCTTGTTGATATTCTTCTTTCCTCCCTGTTTCTCTCTATTCCTTCTGTGTCTGGAGAGATAACTACTAAAGTCACATTGAAAGAATAAAATGAAAAAGGACACTGAGGGCAACAGGTAGCTGGTTCATCTCTAAGAAATAACTAAGCCTGAAAATTCAAGATATCTCTATCAGGAAAGAGCCAACATTTTATAAGAATATTTGGAGCATCTCACATCAATAAATAGTGAGGCACAGTTCCCAAGTTTTACATCAATACTTTCTGCTCTGGTAATCCTTGTAAGTGTAATATTTAAAAATAACATTATTTTGAGAATTCATTTGGACAAATTGAATTGAATTGATAAAAATAGATTAGATTGCATTATTGCAGCTACACTTGGAAATTAAAGGCAAACCTATAGTTAATTCCAAACATTCAGACTAATGGAAATCTTTTAAAGATTACTATATGCATAAGAATATGGTAAGTCAAATCACTGAAATCATTTCTCCATGTCAGACTTCCTAAATAAGCTCTTGTACAAAGATATAATGAATTTTAATTGCATAGAGAAAATGTCTGAAATCTAACTACAGGTATAACATGTTGTGCCAGCTACTTCAGACCTGCTTTTTTTTTTTTGTCCCTGGCATATCATTTTGATCACCCTGTTAAGAATAAGTTGATATGCACAAAGAGAATCATTTTTCTTTTAAATTATTAATTAAAAGATTAACTCACACCTTCAGATCTTCCCTAAGAGCAATGTTCCGATATCTGTACAGCTTTTAATGAGGTGAGCAAGAGACATCCAAAAACTGTTCTTTTCTGTGGTCGTATTTTTAGTGTTAATAAGAAAAATTAGCATCCAGTGAAGTAGTACCCTAGGTTGACATATGGAAATACCCTGTTCCAGAAATGCAGAGAAATGGCTAGAAATAAGGACTGCTCTGTTGGACATTTCAAGTGTCCCAGAATAACTCCTTTACTGAATATTCAAATCAAGTAAGAGATTGCTATATACTGCTGCCATTCCACACCAATCCCATATTTTACCACAGGCTCATTGCTTCTACAGAAAAATTAAACAAATCTGCATTTTTTTCAGTTGATTTGATATGTGAAATATCCCCTTTTTTTCAAGAGGTATTGGGAAAACCTTCTAGACCAAGAATCCCAGCTCATGGCAGGTGTAATTTCATATATCCACCTTCAAAATACCTAAGCAGCTCAATTCTTCCAGTCTGAGTATGCCAACTCAAAGGGCAATGCCAAATATGCACTCTTTTTCCTTTTATTTGGGCTTCTCTTTTGAATCATACACTCATTTCACAACATCCCCAGGGCCATCCAGTTACGGGTTGCCTTTCTACGCATATCTGTCCATCTCTAAAATATTACTTGGCTTAAGCTTACAGATAGAAAAAGGCAAATCAGATGTTAGCCAATAGAGAAAGACACAAATAAGATTTTATACATATTATGTTACAGTTCTTACACTGTGGTCATGACTGATACCTTTTCTCCTCACTTCTCTAAGCCAATTTTTTTTGCATTTTAAAAGAAAAATTTTAAACTACAACAAAAACAAAGAAGTCATTGAACCTCTTTTTTTTTTCTCTATGAATTACAATTGCAGGAAAGATATAATATCATTTTGAGTCAATCTTCTGTGAAAATTCAGAGTATTAAATAGGCTTACTTTCAGTATACATCATTTTAAATTGCATAAGCAACAGATGGGAATAATGGGTCATTTTAACCATACCTCTGTGTGTGGTTTTAAGTGTTTTATTTCTAGTTACAGAACCTCTAAAATTGAGGCTTTATGTAAGAAATTACATAAAATATCAGATAGTTATATTTACCACAGGAAAGAAAGTCAAGAAATAGATATGATAATAGGATGATTTAAAACAGCATGATTTCTTGATTGTAGTCTAAATATTAATACCTCTGCGTTTACAGTCTTAGTACATGGAGAGGAAGAGAAAAGTCAGGATGACAGACTGCAGCAAGCATTCCCAGTGTCCAGCACCCAGGAACTCGGACCACTATTAATGAGCTGTGGACAGGATCTGATTTACCCATTCCTGCCATACACAAAGGAAGAGGACTTAATTAATGACAAATTATCACTTATCTGATAATTACTCTGAAAATTACTTCTGTAGTCTTAAGCTGCTCTTAGTGTTTTGAAAGGTAAGAACTGTTACATATTGACCAAAAAATCCCAACCAACCAAACAACAACAAAGAACCCATAAAATATTGGTTTTAATCTTATTACATAGTAGAAAGCCAAAAATAGCAAAAATAAAAGCTGTTTTGGCAGATAGGTTTTGGGCTGAACTCAGACTTTTGTTTAGATTCAGCTACAGAGACTGCCTTCTTTGTGTTATGCTGTATGAAATTCTTATTCTGCCATTAAAGCAGTCTGGTGAACTACTAATTAGAGCTATTAGCCTTAAATGTCCTTTGAATTTTGTACATTCAGTCAGCACCTACCCCAAATTGTGCTTTGATCTTTGATGCAAATGTAAGAAGCATCCTCACATTCTCCCTTGAGGACCATAGTGCTGTCAATTTAACTTTATGGTTGATGCTGCCTGGGGTAAATATAGTATTGCTCTCAGATACAATAAAGGAAGAGACCACATTGTGCTGAGAAAAAGAATTAGATTCACAGTCCCTAAAAACTCTTGAATTTTAAATGTCTTATTGGGTATTTCAAATATTTTATTTTGCACTGTATTATAAAAAGAAAATAATTTGAATATTTGTTATTGTCCACAGGTACAACGCAATGTTTCACTTTGCTACAGAGTCCCTTTGCCTTTAAGAATGGTTGTATGGATGACTTATTTCTAAAAGATTCCTTAGAGAGCATTTTGTAAGACAACAATTCTAAATTAAAACACAGTTATAATTTATATTGAGTCCTCCTAATCTTTTATGGTCTGACTCCTTATTAGAGTTACTATTAGCAACTCCCTGCAGAGCCTCTTTTTGTAATCAAAATGACAATTCATATCATCACCAGTAAACATTGTTTGAAATGTAATACAACACTGACAGAGGCAGAGGCAATTTTAAATTTACAGCCTAAGTCTATACTGTCAAAGTAAATGGAAAAGCTCATCAAATTCAGAAGGTTTCTGATTAGAACAAGAGTCACGTAAATGAATAAGTAAATGTTTCAAGTGGCAATTTTATACTAATAAAATCAAATCATTCCTTTGTGGATTTGCTGTTCTAGGGTGTGATCCTGTTTTCCAGTGCTGCTGATGCACTCCTTCCAATAAGCCCTTAATGTAAAACACACAGGCAACTCCAGGGGCATCTGTTCTCCTCCAGTAACATCTGCATGACTGTCCATACCTAGGTTTCTTCTTGATTTTCTGTGATGTCTCCAGTTGATCACTCCAATGCTCCTTTCTGCACAGGGGAACTAATATTGCCACTGGTGAGACTGTTCATCCTGACAGCTTAGACTTGCTTGCATCCTGATGGCCATGGCACACTTTTGTGAAGTGGGATTTCAGAATTCATGATTCTTTAACAAAAATTGTGATTTCAGTCCTAGGTTTTCTACTACTAAGTACTCTAACCACTGTGTTACTTGATAGTCAATGTTTCTTTACTATAAACCGAACTCATCATCCTCGGTGTGTAATTGATTTGCTTGATAAACCTCTTCCAATGACTTATGCATAGTTTACTCACTTCTCTTACTGTTTCTGAGACACAGTAGATCTTGTATTGGGACTTCATATTTCTGAATAGTGATGTGAGAGCAAGTGAACAGTTCACATTGCAACTTTAGCCCTCAGTCACTTGTGGGTGCCTACTCTCATCTCAGTCCATAATACATTTTGGTGCAATCTGTCTGTCTGCACAAGTGCTTCTGTACATGGCAGACAAGTGCAACATTGATTAGTCCAAAGATATAGTACATTTGATTTTAATACAAATGCATGCAGCTGGCAAGGAATTTTCAATTCTTTCTACAAGTAAGGAGCTTGATCGCATGCATCTGGAAGAATGTCGTTTCCTCCCCAGTGACCTGAAGAAAGTAGTTTTATAGCTCAGTAAAAAATATTAAAGTATGCATTCAAAGAGGAAACAAAATTTTTTAAAAAGCAACAAAGACCACTGTTATGAAATCTGTGGAGGATTTTCTTTTTTCTCCTTTTAAAAATCAACCTTTGCTGTTAACAATTATCTTGTTCCTTACAATAAAGGAGCTGCGATAAATGTAATTTTATTTTCCCTGAAGACAGTGCCTTCAGTAATAAGGATGATGATTTTATGTGCTTATATTGGGACAATAATCTCAATTGCAGGAACCACTTTTTAAAAATATACACATTTAATATAAATTACAAAATGACAGTATTATTATATATGCCATTAAAAAAAAGGAATTTACTGAAAAGCATTTATACATTGTGTCTCACAATTACATATTTCTTATACTAACCCTGTTGCCTACATCTTCACATTTTCAAGAGGTGTGAATTTGACAGATCAGATGTCAGTTCAGAAAAAGTACACTAGAACTTGCAAAAGGTTGGATGCCATTCTGGCTACACCAATTAAAGACTGACACATCTTTGAAACATGCCAGTTCAAGACTGAAGATGACAACAAAGGAAAGTATGAAGACATGGAAGTTGTGATTGATGGGTGGTACATTATTCTAAATTAATACTTAAACTTGGAGCTGACATAGTGGAGCAAAACAAAAAATGTTGTATTTTGTCTGATATGCTGCCCCTCACAATAGTATACATTGAAAGTTCAGAGAAAAATCCTATGCCATTTATAATAAACATAAAATATCATGTTAACTGTTTACAAATATCTCCTTTATAACATAAATCACACAAGCAAATGCCATCTCGATTTTCATAGTTGATTGTGTGCTACCATTTACCCTGTCAGACCCAACCTTATGAATCTGACAGCTTTAGTACCTCTGTACCCTCTGCACAGTTATCTGCAACTCAGACACTGCCTTTTTTGAGGTCAAGGATGCCAAAACCCAAATACCTCCTTCTCCACTCTTCCATGCACACACTTTTCACTTTACCCCAGTGTCTCTAACTTCTCTTCTAGCACTGTCTCCATACCTTTATTTCCCAACACCCTTTGCCTACATCCTTTTTACTTTTTTGTCACGTATTTTTAATTTTCCTTCTCCAATGTTTTAAGACATCAGGACCAGACTGCCTGCCCCATGCTTGTCAAGCAGTTTCTCATGCAGGGTTGGAGTGAGATGGGAGGACATGCACTGGTAAGGGGACTTCACGTATCAGAGACCAACTGGGCAATCAGACCACTTTTTCACATCACCTACCTTTCATTCCATCTTCAGATCCTTTCCTCAAGGTGAAGAGATTTCTCTTGGATTTCTCTTGGTTCAGCAAGCTACAACTTGTGCAACCCTTCTCTTGGATTTCTAGCTATAGAAGTGCCTCCTATGATAGATCCATGCTGCATATCAGCAGTTGGCCATGTCTCATATGCAAAAATCAGTACAAATCTCCTTTATAATTCTGTCATTTCTCCCCTTTACATCCTAACCCGCATACACAATGCCTCCAGCCCCTTAGCATACTTCTATCTGCAATCTCCTGTGGCATTTTAAGTTATGCTCTGTCTCCACTATTATTATCTAAGGTAGGAATTTTATGAGGGGAAAAAAAAAGCAAACATTAAGATTCACTTACACTGCAATGAGGTGCCGTGCAGACGCCTCTACTTTTACATGTGATTGTTTGAATACCGTCGTAAGTCCTACCACAGCTTTGGCAAGAATTAGTAAGCCATTTATTTCTCTGATGAGTATATGTCACTGAATTAAAAAAAATGTGCCAAGTTAAGCCACTACCAAAAATGTAGCTCTGCCCCTTACCTGCCCTAACAGTGTATTTCCTCCTCTTCTTCCACAAGTCCTAGTATCCATGTGCCCACTGAGCCTCCTGATCCAGCTGTGAACTAAGGGTTCTTTTCTGACATGCTATAATTAGTTTTTAGCTAGATCAGCAGTTTGATTCAACTAACCATAGGGTGCCAAAAGGCAATGCCAGTACAAAGGTGGAGGTGAAAATATGTAGTCAAGGATGGAGAGGAGGATCCTATCACCCCTTTGGGCAGCATCATGACCTCTCTATTCAAACTAAAGCCATGATACTGCAGGTTAGCCACAGGTACACACAGGGTGCTTCTTCTGTCTGTGCACACTGGGTATTCACTTTGATATCCTCTCATACAAGACGATGTGTAACAGATACGTCTTTTGAGGAAGCACCAAGGAAGGCAGCAGGTTTTCAAAGCCACAAGGGAAATTCCTCAGAGTAGCCTGCCTGCAAGTAAACTGTTGTAAAACCCCTTCTGCTTTTGAAAGCTAAGCTCTTTCCTGCAGAATAATCATGGGATGTTGAGTATCTCAGCCCCAACATCAAAAATGGAGAGTCAAAACTGTAAGAGTAAGCCTATAATTTGAGCATTGGAAAATGAAAGGATTTCCTCTATTTGCAAATTCTTTCTTCAAAAAGGGGGGAATAATCAAAGCAGTTCATCAGTACAGTATACATTATTATCATAGTTCCTACATATTCTCTACCAATCATAATTTCAGTAAAACCCTATATGTAAGACGAGGACTTCTGCAACTCTTTTTTTAGTCATCTCCTACAATCTAATTCTTCCAAGACTGTCTTTTTTTCATTCTGTAAGTGACATTTATTGCAATTCTTCATAAACCCCTGAGAATTGGATTCCTTGCCCCTGGAATCAAATAAAATATGTGCACAGCCTGTCAGCAGGTCACATGTATCCTGCCAACCTACATCTAATATATTTTTCACTTTTCATCAGTGGATTTCAAGACAGTATGTAGTCTGCCAAATTTACTAAAAAGCTTTGCTACAGTATCACACCTTCAAAATGTGCAATCTGTCAAAGCCATAGCTCAAAATGTCTGCTACGATGAGAGTCTTTGAAAAATCTGCTACGGTGTTGGCATTCATTCAGAAAATAATGAGCACATCAACAGAGAAGGAGGGCAAAGGAAAAAAGTTGTTGGGGGAGGGGGAAGAAGTAGAGAGAAAAAAAGATTAATCCTAAATGTAATTTTCTAGCACCTGAAGAAACTAAAGGAATTCTTTTTGCCAGTGTAATCCAGTTTCATACAAATTCCTCCAAGATGACAGCATGTTAATAGATAAATAGTCTGAGTGCTACATTTAATAACACTAATGAAAAGATAATTTATCATAGATTTGACTGCAACCGTACATAGCAAAAACTCAATATTGATTCAAACACTGAATATATTTAGAAAACAGTAGAAGACTGCAAAATTGCTTGCACTTTTACCGAACATTATATCTATGGAGAGTATCATAAGAGACAGGTGGAGACAGTAGGGATGTTTTTGTTATTAACTGACATATGAACAAAACTGAAGTATTTTCAGAAGACTTGCACGACAAACTTCTGTTCCAAAATAGCCAATAACACTCACAACAAAATAGTCAAGGACTATGAAATGAAATTCTGAGAACCTTTCTTCTCTACTTTCCTTCAACCTAAATTTTAGAAAATCCATGTTTACATGCAAATAACATAAAAAAGGGCAAAAAGAGGAGGAAAAAGACCATTTAGAAAACACTAAAATATTTGCATATTAAAAACAAGTTCTTATGCACCTACTTGAACAACTGACAACACAGGCAAGTGTTCCTGAACATAATGCTAAGCTAGTGAAAGGACTGTAATACAATTTTCAATTCAAAGCACTACAGAAAAGCTGCTTGACTCCATTCCCTGTATCTCTGAAAACAGGGTTACAGAAAGTTGCTTGGATATAGAAAGCCAGTGCATTCTTAACACCACACCATTAACATGTCTTAATCCAGTCACTTCTGAAAGCAAACAAGGAAATTGATAGTAAGAATATCAAACAACCACAAAAAATAAACCAATCAAACAAAAAAAAGCAGACACACAGATACAAACAAAAAAAAAAGAAGAGAAAAAAAAAAAACCACCACACAACCCTCCCACACACAAAAAATTAAAAAATTAATCAAACAAAAATAAACGCTCCACTGTGAAAAAAGCTTGTGCAAAGTTTGCATCAACCAAGAAGGCTACTGAGCTGATTAAAATCAATCAAAAGGCTCACAATGGGCAGGAGACAACTGGAATAAACAGGGCTTGTGAAGTACCAGGGCTTCTGGATTACCTTGCATCACCAATTTGATTTTTCTCTATTAAAAATTTAAATACTAATTTTGTAATAAAATGTGGAGTTGTTGCTCATTTTATGAGGCCAATACAACGTGCCTGTAACAAATGTGGATAAAGCCTTCCCAAATCTTCGTTCGTGAAGCTCAGCCATGATGATGATGTTCATTTTAAGACCCTTGGGTCTTATTTGGGAATTTCACCGAACAACTCACTTGGGGTATACAAAACCAACTCTTGGAAGAGATCTTTACTGAATTTGTGAGTACATTGGAATTGCTCTTAATTTAGTGAATAAAAGTATGTCAGTCCCCTTTTCATACAAATAAAAGAAAAAATTATGGAATCTTTGAGATTATGGTTTTTCATTGAATTGTTATGTCCGTAAAAGCACTAAAAAGTGTCCAAGGTAACTGTGGAAATGGAAGCCAAATTCTTTGGCTGCCTTCAAGAGACAAAATTCAGAAGTTGCTTGCCATTTTATAAAAATATTTAAAATATTGTGATTTTCATATCTAATATATTGAAGCACCTTTCTTTAATCCCTCTTTCTTTCCCCCCTCTCACTTCCATACAAATATCTTGAACAGGGAAGTCCCACCCATAACTTTTTTTTGCATAAGCAAAGCATGTGTGAAAAAGTCCAGTAGAGGTATTGAAATTGCATGAATGCTTTATAATTTAGCACTATGGCCACAAACCAATGTTCTATTTTAAAGGCTTCAGGATAGTGATTTCTTTCCAAATGTAAGTATTATAACTCAGAGTAGATCACAGAGTATTCTGAGTTGGAAGGGATCCACAAGCATCATGAAGTCCAGCTCTGAAGTGAATGGCCCAGACTGGGGTTAAACTCACCACCTTGGCATTTTAGCACCATGCTCTAACCATCTGAGTTAATCTCAGGGTCAAGTAGGTAAACTTGTATTCTATAGTATTCTATAGACTATTAAACAAATGCAGCTAGAATATATTAAATATATATATATATATATAGATAGATATATATATATATATATAATTTTAGGGGGCCCCCTGGTGGTCTAATATATTAAATATATATATATATATATATATATATATATATATATATATATATATATATATATATATATATATATATAATTTTAGGGGGCCCCCTGGTGGTCTAGTGGTTAGGATGCGGCGCTTTCACCGCCGCGGCCCGGGTTCGATTCCCGGTCAGAGAAGTCCCCCGGGCAGATGGAGCTCGTCAGCCCTGTAAGGCCATCCATCTAAGAGAAGGTCACTCTAAACAAACCTACGTCCTGAGGACCTCACTGCCACTGTCCAAGCTTGCTCGGCCCCGGCAGATGAACCTTAGGATTAAAGGGTGGGCTCAGCTCAGCGCACACTGTGTCTCACCTAAAAAATCCACTGCACAGGCTCGAAGGGTAAAGACCTTTCCCAAATCTTCGTTCGCGAAGACTGGCCATACACACATATATAATTTTAATGTAGTCAACACTATGGAACAACATTATAGCCATGTCTCTTGAAGCTCCTACAAACACTTTTATTTTCCAATAGAGATGGTCTATAAGGTCCATTTTCCCCATCTTTCTCCTGCAAAGAAGTTAGGAAGCATGTGGCCTTCAGTTCTTTCACATACATCACAGTTTTGTCTTGGTAAACTTAGTAATCACATTTGAATGTTTACAGGTTTTTCCCTGTGAGATCTTCAGAAGGCATCTTAGAATTTTGTTAAACTGTGCTTTCAACGTAAGTGTTTCAAAATTGTTTAATACAAAGAGAGAGAGAATCACTCAGCAGCTTAATGAGATTTAGAATTGCATTTCTCTTTCTCTGTAGTCCATCAAAAGTAGGCCTTGATGATCAATCTCTGTTCAGCTCCCAGGTTTATATATTGTTTTATGTCAAAGTTCTTTCAGTGATTGCTTCCCGCAGTACAATGTAGATGGAGACTCTGGATTGTAATTAAGATGCTGTAATCTTAAATGTTCTTCTCGCAAGTGTCAAAATGATGCAATACTTCGCAAATGAGTTAAGGCTGCAAAGATTCAAGCACCCATTGTATATGAAAAATTGTCAGCAGTTTTTGTTGACTTCTTTAAGTTAGGAGTGTTCAAAAGGCTGTAGATACAGCCTCAGCAGCTGGAACTTTATATGTGCACATAATAGTTTTAAATTTGACCAGAACAGAGCTTTCAAAACAAATATCCTAATCATTCCCATTTACAAATCAAATCCCCTTTGATTCGCAGTACAGAGCAGTCTCAAAGTGTCTGAATAAACTATTTTGTCTGGAATTGTTTTTTGAGATCTCCTAAGCTTCCATACTGACATGATCAACTGTGCTCCATTACAGCCTTTCCCACTCTTAAATGGTTTGTTCCCAGCTGAGTTTCTCTACTGTTTAAAGAGAGACTTCTCAATACACAGCAAGGCAGTCAACATGCATGAAGATGTTCTTTGCAAAACAACCTCTTTGTGTTTTATCTTTAGAACTCTAGGAAAGGAGGCAGAATTTAAGAATCAACTCTGATGTCTGTATGGATGATGAAAAATCCAGCAGAAACAAAATTGAAACGATAAAAAAACTGAGTAAAAGAGGCTTAGGGCCCTGAGGCACCAAGCCTCCAGGAATTCTGGGCTTACCAGAAGACTACAGACTGGATCTGCTCCTTTCCTTTATCCATGAAGAAGAATCCCATTCGAATTAGTTTTTGATGGGGAGAAAGAATTTTTATGGCAGAAAAATATACACTTGATATTATAAAATCTTCTCTTTAAAGTGATCTTTTGTTTCACTGACTAACTCACCTCTACTTTTAGTAGAACTATTTGGTTGCATACTCTGGAAGGAGAGAAATGTAGCTGAGCTGGCCCAGTTCCATAATCAGGAGTTAACAGAAGTGGGATTGTTTCTGGGTCCAAATATGGGAGGGACAGAAGTGCTTTTGTTTCCTTGCAGTGGAATCCTGCAGGGAAGTTAAACAGCAGAGAGAGAACCCAATAGAGAAGTGATAATTCTACATAGGCTACAACCCACGCAATGCACAAAGACATACATACGTGGGGATTAATAACGGTCTCCAATTTTAGGCACCTAATTTAATGAACTACTCTCACAGCCAACAGGAATAGGAAGATGGCTGTTTCCAAGGTGGGCAAAAAGAGATTCCTTGATCTAAACTTCCCCTAGAGCTGATTCTCTCTTGCTCAGTTCCTGCACTGACTACAGGAGGAAAGCGCAGAGAACATCCAGCTACCTTAATATTGAGAAAAATATTTGTAAATATTGTAAATATGCACCACTGTGCTTTTTCCAACCTCATAGAAACTGATGATATGGAAGACAAGGGGGTTGTTTTATACATTATCTAAAGTAAGCCAGTAATCTGGCTTGTCAGATAGTCAGTCCCATGAAGTTTTATAGAATTGACAGTTGTTTACAAACATCCCAAAAATGAGGAAACTGAAGGCTTTTTATTATTTATCCCTTTCTTTTTCTAAATTATAGACTGTGTACAGTGTCTTGAGGAAAAACCCTTTTAATTTAAAAAAAGGTTTGAACTCTTTGATTGCAACAGCCTCAGCCACAAACTGCACACCGTTTTAAGAGAATGGTATTTAGTGTAGAATAATTAATTCAGAATTCAGTTGAGATCAGTGGACTATTTTCTAAGTGCCTACAAACAAATTGATCTTCCTCACTTTTTTTGAGGATTCAAAGGAAATATTTATGACATTACAAAAAAGTGAGATTGTGAAATTACTGAAAGATTGAAATATTTGTGGAAGTTCTTTTGCAATATTCATTCAGCTCTAGTGGAAAGTTCCCTTCCCAACTTTTCTGAAGTTGCACTTTTCTGCACAGTCTTAAATTATGTAATTGTATGTAATACTGATACATATGAGTGCATGCTGGGAATTCAAAGTAGTCTGAAGTTCAACTGTTCCACAGAAAAGACTTTCAAGAGCTCAGATAATTAATTTGCAATGAGAATCCAAAATATATGCTAACAATGACACCAGCTCCAAAAAGACATTACATTTTAGAGACTGAATAAAATATCTAACAACTGTGGTCTTATATAACCAATCGAGATGTCTGCTTAAAGTAAGAGCTCTTTAAAGTGTTATTAGTGCATTTAGCTAAAAATGACCCTGATCTACATGCAGAAAAGATTCTAAGCTACTATTAGAGCCTACTACATTTTCTTCCTAATTCCTTAAAGAGTCATTACCTATTATAGCAAAAAAATTCTTAGCTGAATCAATTATGAAAACTAGAAACATCAAACATGCTGCTCATCATAAGACCAACAGTGCACTTCATCAAGTTATCTTTATCAGACAAATGATCATTCTGTAACTTCAGCCCAAGCTATGCTGTCAGCAGAGATGGGGCAAGTATCATCACAGAGAAAGCCCATTCCTAAATAACTGTACCTCATTGTCCGGAAAAAAAACATTAACTAAACATTTTATTTCTTCAAACAGGAGAATTTCACAGAAGCATCAGTAAAGAAGACAGGGAGATACAAAAACCAAACTGTGGCAGATCCAGCTCACTTCCCTGGACCGCCCAAGTGAGAAGCCAAGACCTTATCAAAGCCAAAACTCAAGCCCAGATATGCACAAACACATATTATGTTATGAAATTAACGTTATAGTATGCAACAGTCTGAAGTGGTAACAGCATTGTTATTAAATATATGCAATAGATATTGCAGAAGTTTATTTGGCTACATTTCCAAAGCGCAAGTACCCTGAAAGCATCTTTGAAACATGACTTCGGAAATTCATATGGCAAGTAAAAAAAACTGTTTTCCCTAACTGACTGATGCCTACAAGCAGTCTTTGAAGTAAAATTTTATTTTCAGTATAAACATTTTGTCAACTGCTTCCTTTCTTGCTTACACACACAGTCATGAAGTTCATGACATATTGCCCCATATTGAAACACACGTCTCGCAAACCAGCTGGCCTGTATCTTATCTATTCATGGTTCTTTTCACTTATTACGCTACCCATTGACACAAGTGTCCATGCAGTGGTTCCATGTAGTACCCTTGCATCCCTGCTCATGTCCAGCGTTCAGCGCCAGCCCCAGCAGTCACAGCAAACAGCCCCTCACAGTGAGCAACCAGGTGGCAGCTCCCGGCCACACTTCCCTAGGGTCAATTCCACAGGATAGGAAGCAGCACCTCTCCTCAGCTCCCAAGAAATGCTAGAAGCAACAACCCCCTTCCCAACCTCACTCCTAGAACTACCAGATGGATCTACAATATTTTCCCTTCAGGGGACTTTAAGCATTAGATGTGCCAAAAATTTCACTAAAATGCAACATTGACTTAACAGCTCAAGTCTCTGGCGGTTTTCCCCAGGAGAAACTGGCAGGATCGATTCCAGGTTGTTCTTCCCATTACGCAACATTGGGATGCTTCCTACACACGTCACTGAGTCACAAGGATTCCTTAAGCTTGCATTACTCTTCCTGCTTGAACAAGATGTCGGTTTTAACATCTGGTAATAACACAGAAGTATTTTGATGATTCAGAGTGTGGAGGTTGACTCATAATTCATTTTACACTATTGAATTTAATACAAATTTACAGAGACGACAAAAGTTTTATGAATGTGAGCTTCGGATTGGAAGAAAACATCTCCTGGGAAATGTTTAAGTTATCTACTTGGATTTTACTTTTTTTCAATTAATATGTTGTTATTAAACATTCACATTGACCTCAAATGCTGGTGGGTCCTGTGGGGTCAGGCACTGGTAGTGGTGAGGGCTCCCCAGCAGATCCATTCGAGCAGGGCCCAGCAGCCAATGCATGTCCCACCCCAGCCAGGAGCTGGACAGGTGGGAGCAGCCCCAGCCCCAGGCATCAGGCATCTCCCTGGGAGCAGAGGCCCATGGTTGGGCCCAGCTCAGCAGGGCCTTTGGCTGGGCAGGGCAGGGCTGTGGGGAGTTGGAGACCAGCAGAGTCACTGAGACAGGGGATGATGGCCCCAGGGGGCTGGAACAGTGTCCTGGCCCATGGCCAGGGTGGGGGGAGCCACAGGGGCTAAAATGGAGCCCTGGGCAGGGTGGTGAGTGTATATAACTGCTCAAAGGAGGGAAAAAGCCAGAATCAGTTCTTCAAGGCTACATAGCTATGCAAACTCCTTCAAGAAATGTTAACGAAAAATTGCTGCCAATCCCACATGCCTAGCTGCCCAGAGTCTCCATTGTATAAAAATCAGATAACAGCAGCTAGGGAGTTTCAAAATACAAAGGTACAACACATGATACATTGAAATTGGAAGTACTGCACAAGAACATGAATTTTGCATGGAAAAGCAACACATGCAGATTTGGAGTGATAGTATATGTGCACACATATCCAACAAACCTTGTTTTAAATGGACATAAATTTTTCACATACTGTTGACACTTGCTCTCCCAGAATGCCTCAGAAACCACACAGCTGCCCAAAAAACAAACAAAAAAAACCAAAACAAAACAAAAAAAAGTGACATGCTGATGGAAAACTGAGTGGTTTGGATTGGGATTTTTCCTTCTTTAAACCAGATAGTAAATAGTTCAGAGCAATTATTTTGTAGACTGGAATAGTATTTCATTATTGCCTAATCCAAAGACATCTACCAGAAACTTTTCAACTTGCAGTTTAAACTTGTGAGTGAATGTAAGATTTACCAAATGGGATAAAAGAGGTTGTCTTCTGCTCTCCAGTCCTAGTTTCTTCCCAGGTCCCACATCTGCCTTTGGGTCCCCCAGCATGCTCCCTCTCCTTCCTATACCAATGGGGCTACCCTACACAGCTCCACTAGCCCTAGCTAGGTCTGCCTAACACTACTGTTCCTCAGGCCTTCCTGCTTCTGCTGCCTGGGGAGATATGTAGGTCCAAGAGAGTTCTTCAATTCTCACTTTTCAGATCTACAACTGTAAGAGAGAGGAAACAAGAAAGAAGTAACAGTAGCATAATTTGAACTTCATTTTGCAGAAGAGTATGGGAGCTGATTTTCCCCAGATTGTGGGCCCTTTCTTGTTCTCCTAGAGAAACAAGTAAATTCATGTATTTCTTTCTGATTCAAAAGATTCCTCTTTTAAGGGGTTAAAGACAGCAGAAGCTCTCTTCTGACTCAGCTATTTTCCTTCTGGTGGCCCAAAAATGCAGAAAGCAGCCAGTTCTTGAGTCTTTTCAGTCCTGTTGAA
Source organism: Chiroxiphia lanceolata (assembly GCF_009829145.1). Lineage (NCBI taxonomy): Eukaryota > Metazoa > Chordata > Aves > Passeriformes > Pipridae > Chiroxiphia > Chiroxiphia lanceolata. The sequence continues at coordinate 19,966,047 of NC_045641.1, forward strand.
TAACAGTAGTACCCAGCTCATCAAAGCTCCATTTTCAAGAGCATTACCCATCTATGAAGTGTTCCATGAACTTTCAGAAATATTACCCAAATCTTGTAGGAGAATAGACTTAAAACCTCAGAATTAAAAAAAAAAAAAGAGGGAGGGGGGGCTTTAATGTTAGTCCATCAGCAACATTGTACAGTACACATTTGTAGCAAGTGTCACTGTTTCAAATTACTAAAAATGTTGAAGGGAGTATAATAACTTTTTTCTAATACACTAGAAAGCCTTCTGTGATGGGAGACAATGTTTCCTCAGCTAAAACACCTTTTGCAGTCTCTCAGCTCTTAGTTTTTCCTGTCTGTCCTTGACAAACCCCATGAGATGACAGAAAAATTGAACTCTGCCATCAGTTAACATTCACGATAGACAAACATATGCCCTATTAAACATTATTAATATGAAGAAAATCTTAAAGACAATTATTTGTATGCAATGGGAAAACATAAACACCAATCCAGATATTTAGAGTTTGAGTGTTTGTCTACATAAAAATTATTTTAAGGCAAACAGAGTGGCTTGTTTTAGGAAGGGTCAATTTAAAATAAAAATACTTTTTCTTCTCTTAAAACTTGATGAACAATATGATGCACAAACAATAAGAACAGAGACTACACACTGGCAAATTATATCCAGCACGTAATTTGCAAATCAAATTTATCTATTTTTTCTCTTTACTCAACAGTATAAAATAGTCACCTTCTTTAGTCAACATATCATCACTAGTCTAAAAATTTCCCAACAAATACAAACTTTTCTGAGAAACAGGCACACAGATTCTCTTTTAGGAACATGGTGTTAATAATACCAAGGTCGTGGGTTCAACTCCTCTATGGACCATTCACTTAAGAGTTGGAGTCAATTGTGAGTCCCTTCAATTCAGAATATTCTGTGAAATTTCTATGAAATTTATTTATCTCAGGATGGAATCTGTGCAGCCTAAACCTACAGTTCATCTTAAAATATTTGGAGAAACCATTGCCAAGATAGTCCACATTATTGTCTCATTTATTTAAATTCATTCTTCTAAGCTTAATACATGTGAAATAATCTATAATTTCACATTCCAAGGGACAACTAGAATGACTTCGTAAAATGTCATCTGTATAAAGCATATGGAATAAAAGACTAAGCATATATCAGTGTTGAATTAAAGAAGGGAAAAGTGCACTTTCAAACATTTCTGTTTTGACATTCTGAACTAACACCCATTTAGCCTATAAAGAAGTGGTTTTACACTTTCACAGACTCTATAGTTTCCTTCAAAAATTGACTGATGATTTAATTTATTATTACTATTATTGATATTGTTGTTATTATTATTATTTTTAAAACTATGTTCAGTGGCTAGAAATGTCTTTCTTCATGGAAACATCAACTTAAGAAAAAAAAACCAGGTAAGTAGACCACTAAAATCCAAAACTCTGATATAAATGTGTAACAGTGATTTTAGTTGAATCAATGTTGAACTTGATTTTTGATTGTTTCTTAATTTAATACATAATCAGAGTTATAAATACTCTTTTTCAGGAAATATTTGGTGCACTCATTCAAACCAACAGATCTTGGAAACTTGGAAATGGCATACCTTTGTGTTCATGCTTTAAATTTTTCTTGACGGTCCTTTGAAAGGTCCACAGATGATAAAAATATAATATCTATCAATAAATAAATAAATAAAAGTTGATTTTTATAACAGGTCTTATCAGGTGGACTTCATTAATCAATATCATCTCTTTAAATTATGCAAATGCTCTGTCCTTAAATGTGACCTGCTGTTTTACAACATACTCAGATATTGCAGGTCGGAAGTTACATATTTATAAAAGAAAACAGTTTTTCTATCTACTACTTGTTTCAGAAATTGTTTTAAGAATCAGCTCCGGTTTTGACAAAAATGAATGCACAGCAGCTGGAGTAGCAGCGGATCCAGGCCCTTTACATACAATACCTACAAACAACTCAGGTGATTTATACAGGGATGCATGTAAATATTCCTAAGTTCATGAAAGAAGATTTTAACTGTGATCATTTCTCATTAATTGGTGAATATATTAAATAGCCACTATGCCAAAAGATTCCTTTCGGAAATTACACCTTCCTTTTTCTAAGAGCTGATACACAAGCAGAAGCCTCCTGTTTGAAATAACCACAACACTATTAATTGAGAAGATATACAGGCAAAGGGAAAGATATAAGAGCTGGAAATTAGTCTTTTGCAGGGAAATAAGAAAAGGTTTGTGGAACTAAAAGCAAAGGCATGCAGAACCCACATATTCAAGCAGGTGTCAGCTATGTATTAGTGACTCACAGGATTGTGTTTCAACACTGAACTTTCATCTGATTTATCCGTAAAAGCATCCACAGTAACACTAATTATTCTGTCCAATGAAGCAGACTTCTCTGCTGTGACAAGAGAGATGCCACTGTATCCTTCTCTATATATAAATACCTTGTGCATAAAGCAGTTCAGACAACCAAAGGTTTCAGTGTGAGATAATTAGGCAAAATTTCTTTACCAAAAGGGTGGCCAAGAAATGGAACAGGACTGCCCTGGAAATTGTTTGAATCACCACACCTGAAGGTATTTAAAAAATGTGTAGATATGGAGACATGGTGTAGTGGTGGACTTGGCAGTGCTCAGTTAACAGTTGGGACTTGATGATCTTAGAGGTCTTTTCCAACCTAAATGATTCTATGATTCTATGATTCTGTGGACAGCAAGCTGTAACATAGGTCAGCTAGAGTGAGACTGAGCATTTAAAAGCATATTCTTACTCAAATCTATTCCCTTGAAATTTCAGAACAAAAGTAGTTTTTGTTCTGGCTCGCATTCGTTCTGGCTCCTTCACCGATAAAAAGTTTTCAGGATAGAAAATTCTTGCTCTATATGAAGCTTTGTATAACAGACTTGTGCAGGTCAAATTAATCAAAGCAAGTGGAATAAGATTGCTTAGAGGGATTGCTCTGTGTGGATGTCATTCATTGAGGTAAAACAAAAGCTAAACCATGAGTCAGCCCCAAAGGATGCTGAAAAAAAAGTTTCCCCGCAGGCCAGATTTGCATTTCTATCCCCTAAACAAGGCTTTTTCTAAAGGATGCAGTATGATTTCTCAGCCTTTTTGGTGACCAAAGAAGAGATAAGAAATAACAATAAGCTGGAAAGGCAGCTGAGTTTCCCAAGGCACTGCAAATCATTTTTGGCATTTAGAGAGATGAGTGAACTTGTTTAAAAATATATATATGTTAAGGTTGTTTTGCAGATGACCAGTTCTCAATTCCTTTGTGTAACCATGCCAGTGACATTCTCAGCTAGTTGGCTTAAAGCCTTTGAAAACTGTATGTCGAAAGATAGACTGTGTCTTGCAAGTGCAGGAACTGCATTGTAAAGAGAACATTCCGTTCCTCCATGTTCTCTCCACAAAGAGAACATTGTCCCTCCATGCTCTTCTCACTCTGGAAGAGAGAAGATTTTTGATCCTTCCTCTTGAGACCTATAACAGAGATGGCCAGTGCAACTCCTACAATAAAGAAATTACAAAATAAGACAAAAGCTAAATGCAAACAAAAGATACAATTCGTTAAAAATTTCTTCACAATCTCCTCTGTAACAGATGAAGGAAACACAGCAGTAGAAAGAGACTATTATTCTGGGGAGTGAGACTAGTCCTTGGACCATTTACTGAAGTCCTAAGAAGTCTGAAATAAAAATAAAACCCCGATATGCATTCAGCAAATTGCAGAGAATTTGGCTACTGGTAACAAGACAAAAAATTTAAACAAATAAAATAAAAGGAAGACAGAAATCAGGCTTACTCTGACTCTCCAGTAAGAGGACTTATTGATTTTTCTGAACCACTCATCGACGATTCAGAAGTTAAACTCCCTCTTGAGCATGTTTGTTCACTTGCCCTGATGGAACATTCCCAAATGGCTGCCTAAAGCTACTTGCCCAAGTCCTTCTAGTCAGAGTAGTAACAACAGTCAGATTCCTCTCTTTCTAAAGATGGAGCATACACTTTTCAAATGCTCACTGAATGCTGTTGCTCCTTCCCCATGATCTCCTCTATATTTCATCTTCCCTTTCTCCTGGGATATTTCAAGTCCCACAGTCAATCCTTCTACCTGCTGAAAGTGCTGTTGCTATTCAGGAAGACAGAAAACTCTATTTGACTTCAATGATTGCAATTCACTGTACGCTGAATTCTTTCAGTTGCTGTAAACACAAATGGTGATCTCTTACTGTAAATGTGATAGAGAATAACTGAAGCCCTCAATGCTTCACATGTTGAAGCTACATACTTTCAACAAAGCTGGCTGAGAATGGCAATGTCATAGGAAAAACTGATTGCATGGTTGTATTTCCCTGGCAATTTAAAGATACAAGTGAGTCCACTTGTTACTTTCAGCACCCTCGAAATTCTACCAACTGTGCAAACAATATGTCTAATGGCACTAGACTAGCAGAGCTTGCTTGAAATTAGATATGTGCTCTGAATAAGAATATCATTGGAATGCTTGCAACAAAAACTCTCCTGAAACTACAAGAAAAGAAGTATGATATGACCCTTGCTATCTTCAGTGGAATCAGAGCACCTGTGAACCCAGGTCCACAACAGCATCAGCTCCCAGGAACCTGAACCCAGTTCATATTTTGCAAGAAGTTACAACCTGTGAGCTAAATCAAACTGAATATCCAGGAACACTCGCTCTGGTCTTATGATATACTATTACCTGAGAGATAATAGTTCATGTAATTAGAGCCTAAATGCGTAGATTAAGACGCCGGGCTGCAGAGCAACATTTAGTTTCAGCAGGACTGTGACTTGGATTACATTTCCCTGTGGAAAACTAGCATTACACATTACTGCTAGTGGAATATTTAGGGCATGTATAGATGTAGTGGGTTTCTGTGGCTGGGTCTTGGTAGCAGGGGAGGCTACAGACATGGCTTCTGTTAGAAGCTGCTAGAAGCTTCCCCTGTCCGGTGGAGCCAATGCCAGCCAGCTACAGGACGGACTTCCCGCCACTGGCCAAGGCCAAGCCAATTAGGAGTAATAGTAACACCTCTGTGATAACGTACTTAAGAACAGATGGTTGTGGTGCAGAAAGAATTCCAGCCAGGGAAGAGCGGAGTGAGAACGTGGGAACAACAATGGAGACACCAAGGTCAGTGCAGAAGGGGGGACAGGAAGTGCTCCAGGTGCCAGAGCTGTGGCCCCTGCAGCCTGTGGTGCAGACCATGGTGGAGCAGCTGTGCCCCTTTAGCCCATGGAGGACCATCGGGGTACAGAGACCCACTTGCAGCCCATGGAGGAGCCCATGTTGGAGCAGGTGGATGTATGAAGGAGGCTGTTACTCTGTGGGTGGCCCAAGATGGAGCAGGGTCCTGCCAGAGACCTGCAGCCTGTGGAGAGGGAAGCAGGAGCTGGAGCAGGTTTTTCCCAGGTAGGACTTGTAGCCCCTTTGGGGGACCTACGTCGGTACAGCTCATTCGTGAAGGACTGCACCCCCTGGAGGAGTGACCCATGGGACGGCCGTTTGGGAAGAATTGTTGCCTGTGGGGTGGACTCACATCGGAGAGGTTCATCAAGGACTGTCTCCCATGGGAGGGACCCCACGGGAGCAGGGGAAGGACTCCTCTCCCTGAGCAGCAACACAAACAACGACTGACCATAACCCTCATTCCTCATCCCCCTGTACTGCTGGGGCGTGGAGGAAGAACATGGAAGGAAGGGTGGGGGGAGGTACTTTTAATGTTGTTTTATTTCTCACTCTTTTGCTCTTATCCTGTTAGTAATAAATTTAAGTACTATCCCCACTTTGAGTCTGTTTTGCCCGTGAAGGTAATCAGTCACTGACCTCTCCCAGCTCTTATCTCTACTCACGAATCCTTCGTTGGTTTTTTTTTTTATCTCCTCTGTCCAGTTGCAGAGGGAGAGTGAAAGAGTGGCTTTAGTGGGTACCTGGCATCTGGCCAGGGTCAACCTGCTACAATAGAGCACACATTTACTCTGATAAAGTACAGATAGAGACATCCTTCATTCTTTGGGGCAGGGAAATAGTTGACTATTGGTAAGGGTAAATCTCAGACCGTATATATCTTGCAGCACTACAGAGAAATACGAACGATAAATAATGAGAAAAATATCTACATGAGGGAGTAGAAAAAGCTAATAAGTAGGATCCCACCTCTCCCAAAATTAGAGGGATCTTCCTCCAGCATAACATGAATGCTGTGTGAAACCGCATGAACAATCCAACTTTCCTGGAATCTGCATCGTTCCCATAAGCAAACATAAAAGAGCAAGCCAGTTACCAGTACAAGAGGGGTATGGCATTGCAACAGCATAAGGATGAAAATTCCTCTCTGCATGGGAGAAGAAACAATGCTCACCTGAAGCCCAGCATCTCAAAGAGTTTCTAATAAGATGGCGTATGTTTGCCAACTGTGGCTCAGAAATCCACTTCATTGTCAAATAAATGTCGTTGAGTGAGCTGTGGTCTTACTGTACATACCCCAAGTAGAAAAATCGGATCCAAGGCATTTCCCAGATGCTCTGCTTTCTCTAAAGGCTGTCCTCAAAACCAAGCCTGGGACTACAACAACGTGAGTACACACCCCAACCCTACTGTTCAAACAGTTGTTCCATAAAGAGCAGAATTCATGATTTGTAAGTCCAAAGGAAGAGATGAAGGAGGGCCCTAACAGTACAAACCTGTTGCACACATGCTTTGAAAGAACATGAGGTTTTGTCATTCTTTCCTAGCACAGCTGCTTTTGCAGGGAACTATTACTGGGTAAAATTGCAGTATCAGCAGCAGGGGCTATCACCTATTGGCTGTGTGCTTTGGAAGGGAATAGCTTAATCGCCTTTGAGCATCAGTAGGAATGTAACTGAATCACAAGCCATGAGAAACTGTCCTAATAAAGCCACTAAGCCCAGAGAACAACTGCAGTACTAGAAATGGATAATAAGGTGCTGTGAACTCACAGCTGATGGCAAACATGCTAAGCAAGGAATGCTTCCTAGATCAGCAATACAGATCTCTCAAGGAAAAAAAAGATTGAAAAATATCACTAAACTGTGTCATTGTCCTCTCTGTGCTGGGAGGCTCCAGGTCCTTTAGGAAAAGTCTCAGAGTCACAGCTAGAATTAATCTGGTTAGGCTGATCACAAAAACCCAAAGGCAGGGAAAGCTGCACTCTGCTACAAGGTCACTATTTATCTCTAGATGCAGTGAAAGCTGTGCCTTATTTAAAGAAAGTCCATGGAAATTTAAGAATCCCAGTAGCACAGACAGAAGTTTCAAAACTTCCTAGAAAACTCTAACATAATTACATCTAGTTAGAGAGCCAAGAAAGACAGGATTCATGTTTCTCAGAATATACAGCTAGGAACTGTCATTGGAATGCAAATCTGAAAGAACGTGGGTCCTTAGTTTTTCATAAAAGAACCTGTGTGTCCCTACAAAGACGTGTCTCTGAGACACTCTTGAATCTGGCAATAAACCTGTCTTCTTGAAGTAAAACGCACACCATGAGGTTTAATCCATAGTTTAAAATGCCACATAGTTCCAATTATAAGCTCCTGAAAGAAATGAAAACAATTGTGATCATCTGTGGTGAAAAGCTTTAGTAGATTAATTATGGGCTCTCTTTCCAATAAGGAATATATTTGATTATATTTGGGCTGAATTTTGAAATACTTATCATGTTTCTACAAATATGAAATTCATATTTGCTCATGCTGTGCATTGAATCTCTGTTTGAAAGAGAGAAGTAAGAAATATTTATCGTAATATGGACATGTTGTTCCAAAACCCACAAGAAAAAACAAAAATTAAATGCACTACAAAACCCACAAGAAAAAACAAAAATTAAATGCACTACCCTAATCAGCAAGCTCCTTCAAATTAAGTCTGAGAAAAACTGTACTTTCAATCCTCTCCTGCCTTTTCAGTTGTTTAAAAACAAGCATTATCTTTCATGATGTCTGCATTTTTAAACTAAAATTGAGTTTTAGAAATTTAATCAACAGCTAAATATTATTTATTTGAGCTGATGTGGAGGAATACTTGCATTTGGGAACTGCCATCATTGTGTCAATAATAGCTGAAAACACTGGAGAACTTGTTTGGCAAGATATAAATCTTTAATCAACCTATGAACAGTTTTTTATATATTAATTCATGTTGAAAATGGTATTCCCATGTCAGAACCACACAAAGTTCCATGTGGAGTACCATTACACGGAAACGATCTGCATACAAGCCAAGTTGCCATTGTTTAGCAACAGCCTGATAAGTGAGAGGTCCACTTGGACCTATATAAGAACTGTCTTTTCATCACACCCTAGTTCTGTTGGACTGACTTTTTGACATTAAAAAAAAAATGTGACAAGATTACGCAGCACAGCTGGACAGCTCTTCCAGACTTTTAGACAAAACACTGTGAGAAAGTTATTGTCAAACACAGCTGCCCATTACATTTTCTTGTATGACAGTGCGCAGTCTTTACAGAGCTCCTACTTTGTAAAGCACCTTGAGAGAGAAGGCTGTTTTTGACACCCAGGTTCTGTTTCACATGAAGTTGATAAGACGATAAAAGCAAAAGTATCTTTCCTTTAAGGAAGGTTCGTAGCTATTAAAGCAGTGAACAAAGACAGTACTCGGTCTGAATTTGCTCAAGATCACCTACTGGGAGATGAATAACTACAAGGCACATTTATGTACAAAAGCCCCCATTTGTCTTTGTAGTTTTAAGATTTTGCCCTTTTTTTCCTACCCCTCGATTATAATTATTTATCATTCAAAACAGTAAGTAGTCCTGCTGATTGTACTTGATCTCTCATCAGTCTATGATATTGAGGTGTTGATGATGACATGCCTGCAGGACCTGCTATGGCTGAGTGAGATATTACTTTAAAACAGCTTGTTCACTCATGTTTGGTTGCTACCAGAAAGTTGTGACGGTCGCTCGTGTCTGTTCCCTAAAGGCTTTAGGGAGTGCAGGCTATAGCTTTCACAATGAGGTTTTACATCTTTCACAATGAGGTTTTACATCTTTCACAATGAGGTTTTACATCTTTAACTCTAGCTCTCTCACAGGTGAACAGCCTTGAAGGAACCAACATGGAAAGTATTTGGGCTCTTGTACTTGCAATACAAGAGGATGCAGATTGGAGGAAATAAATAATAAGCACTTCCTCCTTATATCACACACACGCTAACAGTGCAGCTTCAGAGTATTTGAAAGATACAAGATATTTGGAGTTAAGTTTATTTGCAAGGATACAGGACCCCTCCACTTCCTAGGGTCAGCTACACTCTTGTCTCCCACCTCCCAGGGAGAATTTTAACTACTTTAAGGTATGCTTGACTGTTGTTCTTAGTCTCTCCTACTGCAGTAGTTCCACTTTACATGAAATATCCATCAGTGTAAAGCAGGAAATAATAGGCAAGACAGCAAAATTCCTATACCTTCTCCACAAAAAGTTTAGTATTCTACACAAAGATTAACATCATTAGGAAGAGTACTTGAGAGAAATCCACTCTGGAGTAACACATGCAATATTGGTTGGTGAACTCTGTTGTGATATATGGGTTCAAATCTTAAATTGCAAGAAAATTGAATCTGGGTTTCTCACATCTTCAAAAATTACAGTCCAGAATGACTAGGTAGGGAGCAGTGAGAAAAGAGTAATATTTCTGTCTGGCTGTTCGATGAATAATGTTTTTCACTTCTTTTTTTACCACAAATTTGCAGAAATACAGTTGTCAAAGCTTGTCTTTTTCTTTAGGACACAATATTTTAGTTAATTTAGGATTAAATTTGCTGATAATATTGAAAACTAAAATAAACACCCAAACTATTTTTCCTGTTTTCATTTACAGTTTAAAAACAGGGAGCATGCAAGGATTAGGTAATTCAAGTTTTACTTCTATGAAAATATATGCATGAAGAAAAGTGAAGACATGCATTAAAAAGGCTCTCACCTTGCCTCCCTCTCCAGCTCTCCTTGCATCTCTTACTTTGCTGCCTCACAGTTTGGGATAGTTTGGGACCCATTTTGTCAGCTACCTTTCCACAAAGACCTATTGGCACACTACAGTATCCACATGACTATTTATCCTGCCTCCAATCTAATTCACTTTGATGCCAAAGCTAAAAGAGTAATTTTTCAGCCCATCACAACACTGGAGTGCCGAAGACAGAAGCAATGGCTCATTTCTGCTCCCTAGCTCGGAGTTCCACTACAGGACTGAGGCAGAAACAGAGTGAGTTTAAAATGCAGAAAGCAGGCTCCAGAGATATCATAATTTCTCCTTCATTAAATAGAGGCTGTTCCATCTATTACTCCCAAATCTAAATAGACTTCAAAAGAAACAACTGGGTGCCATGCAATATGCATGATTGAGGAGCAAATGTGTGAAGGAAAATTTACAGAATATATTTTATTAACACGTGAAAATTTCCTCTTTCATCAATCAATTACCTTCTACAACTTGTTTTTACTTTGAAGAGTGCTCCCTGCAAGGCACCAAAGCAGACTCCTCATGGTGGGTTGAAATTCAACCTTAGTGTGGTGTTAAACAACAGTGTTTGTCATCATGATGATCCAGAGAGAATCCAGATTACCTTCCTGAATTCCTTTGCCTTCACTGACTGGGGACAGGCTGTGCAGGGAAGGGTCTCACACCCAGATCCCCCCACCATGTGCTGGTATATTGGCCAGCTGGCAAGGAGTATATAAAAACTTCTGCCTCTCAGTTCAGGGGAAAAACAATGAAACGGCTTTAGAAACTCTTCTGCCCTCTTACAGCTCCTTCTGCTATGTCAGTGGTGTAGGGAACATACCCACAGACTCACTGAAGGTACCACAGCCAAGAGATGCAGAGAGGTAGCCTATTTCTTTATCAGCTACTTGGGAACAGAGTAAAGACAGGCACTGAACCGAGAACAAGAAAAACTCATTTTTCTTATGCTTGTCTCTTACAATTGCTGGCAAGTAGCTGAGGAAGCAACTAGATTTAAATAATTTGCAACTTTGGTCATATTTTTACCTATTTCTATGTGTAGTTTTCTAACATTATTAACAAACACAATGAAAAGCTTCATCATTTAACTCCATATTAAGCACCCATATCAGATCGCAGAATGGTTGTTCTATACAATTTTGTGTACATCACTTTAAAGCTAGTTGATTGCTAGTGATCTTTTTGTTCTGTATAGGAGTCAGAGATATCTGTAGCTTTTGTACTTTAAAATGCAAGATTATCTCTAAAATCTGTTCTCCTATCCTACATTTCTTTTTCTCAAGACAGTGAAAAATAGACTGCAATAAGGTTTAATACTTACCATGAGTACTACATACATTATGTGAAAGTAACAGGTCTAGCCTAGATCTGTGACTTTCATAATTTTATTTCACTGTTCTTGTCTTTGCCAAGTCTCCAAAACAATATAATTTGATTTAATATAATTCAAATATTACATGATTAATATAAATTAACAATGTCTGAGGAAAAAAATAAGACCAGATAAACATAAAGATGACTCACTCTTGGTGTAATTTCTGTGTCAATGGAAAATACACCAGGTATAAATGTGGCCCTGTGACGCAGAACTTCCAGGAAATATGAAGCTATTGTAACTAGAGATCTCTGCTGACATATGAATTGAAAAGTTAAATAGAAATGAGGCAAATTCAGCATGGGCATAAAAGGAGTGAAGTCAGCTCTATTAATTACCCAACTGAAAGAAAATAAAAGCCTGGATCAAAATAACCTAATGTACAGAGAGAAAAGGATGAAAACATGACGGAAGAACAACAGCATGATGACAGATTTGAGAAGCAGCACATAGTAAATAGGATGACTAAAATGGAAAGTGTTTTCCATGACATTCAGCACAGAAGACAAATCTTTGACTTCTGAGAAACTCAGTTCAGAGTGTGTTCAATGAACTACATCTTTCAATAAACATCCTTTATGCCCATTAATAACCAGAGTAATAGAGCTTCTGCTAATACCATGCTCATACATAAAATTGTGAAGATCTGGCTTTTGATCTGATTAAATCAGGGTAAAGGTGATCTGTTCCTATATAATTGGTACTGTCATTTTCATCATTTCATAAGGGGCACAAGAACCAGTTCATCTTGGGAGATGCCCCACACTTCTAATTTAGACTCCCATTAGTGTAAAGTGTAGGTGGTAGAGTAGGATGCAGAAGAGCAAAGGTCAATATGTATTTTATCACAAGTAAACCCATTGGCACACATTTTTCCTGAATTTGAGAAGAATGTCACAATCACTGTTAACTCTACAATCCCAACCTTCTGCCCTGAGGGAGCTATGGGAACATGTCACACTCTCCTCCTTCCCTGCATGGGTTTTCTGCCTACAGAGAATGGGAGAAGGATGGCGCTTACAACTTACCCCAATGTAGTTAGACACAGTCAAGACACTCACTTGATGCCCAGCACTGCCTGCAGCAATTATCCATTAATGTGCACAGATTCTACTGTGAAGAGAAGATAATTCAGGCCAGAGAAGAGTGGAGAAACTTTTCTTGAAGTTATTTTTAAGAAACTGGCATATTTTATTACAGAATCTAAGGTTGTTCCTAAAGCAGGTAACTTATTAATAGTGTCACCAACTCTGCTATAAACCCTTACTTGTCACATGCAAGCTATGACAAGTCAAACTGTAGATTCTTTTTCCTGATAATTTATTAAAGACAAGAAATGGATCATTAAAAACTCAGGTTGACAAGTTCTCCAAGAGCAGTGAGGAGAGGTTTAGGCTCACTTCCAAGCATGCATTTTTTTCTGCTCAGAACTAACAAACAAAAAGGAATGGGAGAATGAAGAGGGAAAATAAACCTAGATGTTCAAATGGCCTCTCTCATCCTCTTGCCAAGGTAATTAGGTTATGGGTTGAGAATTCCCCTTTATTAAAATATGAGCCTGTCCTTTTTGCTGAAAGCTGAGTACATACAAACAATCTCACCAAGCTGTATTCCTAAGAAACCACACCAAGTAATCATGAGTATAACCACAATGTGAAATTCATAACACAAATTAAACTTCCACATACAGGCAATCCTAAAAACACAACCTAGATGCAATCTGTTTTCTCCATGTTTTCCAAGATGGGACTTAGACTTATTCTTGACAAGTGAGCTTTTCACAGTTGTGTTATTTAAAATATTGTCATCAGAGGGAACCAGCGCCTTGTGAGAGCCCTGTATCAGATTTATATTTACTAGATTGCAGGTTTGCAATCTGAAATCATTAACAGCCTATACATGAATGTCTTTTGGCCTGTAAAAACTACTTCAAATAGACATATTTTAGGAGAATTTTGGCAATTGTGAATGTATATTTTTCAAAGAACTAAAATTGTCGTTGCTGTGAATTACTATATGGAGTTGACTTCTCAAACAGCAGACTTTCTAAAAGATAAAGAAAACAAACAGACATACAGCAAAATCTTATTGAAATTTTCATGATGGAAATATTTCCATCTAAAACAATTACAATTGTTCTTGCTTGGCTTTATTGACATGATTATCTGTTTTGATTGTCTGAACTACAAAAGAGTATTTAAGAAATATGGTTTATCTCTTGACTGCCCATTATCACAATAATGTTACTTAGTTTTAAAAATATTATTAAATAAGGAAAAGAATATATTATTTTTGTCAGTCAATCCAAAACAGGACATTTTTGTTCAGCAGGAAAAGATATCTATGTTATTATCTTGGTTGATTTGTTCTCTGCCTTATGTTTTGAAAGGAAGACTTGCAAACAGGCAGGGATTTAGTAAAAGCCATTTTCTAAATAAATAAAAGTTATTTATTTCTCTGTGGTAACCACACTGGAGAATTTTACTCAATGAATCCTACCTAGTTCAATGCTTCTTTTTACATGACAAATGATGACCACCTGTCCAAGCAAGGATCAGCAGCACAGCTTCTCTTACAAAGTAAGGCAAGGTCAGAATTTTATGCATCTATGTTTATGAGTCTGAGATGGCAAACAGCACCCTCAATATAGTACAAGTGCATAAGTTTGCATTCCTGACCCAAACTGAAAAATTTGATGCAAGTGTTACTATTTAATGTAGACTTTCAACATTGCCAACTTGAACTATTAAAATTATGAACTATTAAGTTAATCATCAAAGAATTTAAGTATTGCCCTTCTGAAGACTCCTTTGACAGATATGGCTAACTAACCAACAAATAATGATCCTTACTATTTAATAATCCCTAAAACAAGCAGCCGGCAAACAGAGGAACTGGACAGTAAAACAGAGTTTGGTGGTTGAGTAAGAGACAGACATAAAGTGACAGCCTCAGGATTAAAAGGAGTTAGAGGACCAGTTCAGGCACATGTTATTCATTCAGAAAGGGAAACAGATCGAGGAAAGGAATTTCCCATCAACCTCCCTAATCTTCCTTTCTTTGTCTGTTTTTGCATTATCATAGCAGAAAAGAGGAGACAGGGGTTAGAAGAAAAGCTAAGCAGAAGAGAAAGGGGAGAATGTGTTTTTAATTTCTTCCTATCCATGAGAGGCAATACCACAGGAACAGTAATTAAAACAGCAGGTGCAAAGGATCAAAGCAGTCTAGAAGGACCAAGAGGGAGGTGTCAAGGGGATATGAGGGATCACCAGATCCCTCATTATTGATAGGCTCTAAGAAACTCCACAGCAACCCAATCTGATATTAACATAGGCTCATGCAGGACAATAACAGCAGCTTCACCACTTCTGCTTACTCCAGGAAATCCTAAAAGCATAGGGATTTTTTTTTTTACACATAATTGGGAGTATTTTTCCCCCAGTGAATTAACTTATGGTTTTCTAAACTTGCTGTGTGTCAGTGGTCAGAGAAAAATGTCTTACATAATTTGGGTCAAATTCTCAACAGAAAAAAATAAAACCTGATCTTTGCTTTTAATATAGATGTAGTGTTACCACCTTATGTTTTGGATCTAGTTTAAACCATTTTATTGATAAGGGCTTGAAATTATGTTTTTCTGTGCCAGAGCTGTCCATTGGTCTGATTTACCAACGTAAATCTTCACAGCAATGCTGCTGCCTCCTTGTACGCTCTCTTTCCCACCATCCAAACTCCAACTCACTGTCATTACTAGATATGTTGAAGGCAGCTGCCATGTCCCCACAGAGAAAATAATTCTTTCCACCATGTTTCACCCATATCTTAAGCTCAATATTTCTATATTTCATAACTGGGCTATGGTGATCACAGCTGGAGCAGAAGGAACCAAGAGGATCTGACAAATTATTGCTCTGCTTCTAAACAGCACTGTTCATATAGCTCTGAACCTCCAGGGTTTTGGTCTGAGCTCTCCTTGTTTTTAGTTACCACATCACATAAACAAGCACCTCTTGTCCGAGATTACTGCACAAACCTACAGCAGAAGATTAAAATAGAAGAGTCTGCCCTACACTATTTACATCCCTGACATCTAGCAAAGGTTTCTACAGAGCACTTACTCTCTACTAAGTCTGTCTAGATTCAACTGCTATGCTACTGTACAGGAGATGTGCGAAATGCACAGCAAGCAGAAGATAATGGAATGGTCACATTAAGTTTAATAACAAAAGCACCTCCTAATTATAAAGCAATAGCCTTTATCTTCAACACAATTTTATCTCTATTAAAAATAACTATCAGTCTGTGTAATCCTTATATGAGTAGTGCTGCAGATGAAGTTACACAAAGGGCTATTTTTTTCTGTATCTTAAGTAATTTATTTTGCCTACATCTAACATTTCTAGTATATTAACTTGCCAACATCTCCTGTGGTTTTGCCATCTTAAGAAATTCATGCCACCCTAGTCACCTCACCATGGAAAACATAACATAGAGAAACTGAGGGAGAAAATTCAAGGAAAATGTGACAAGAAAGAGTAGGGATATTGATAGAAATCATAAAAATATGAGGATTATTTTCCTTAGGAAGCAGGTGAATAAGAGGCTGTGCGATTAAAAAAAATACCAAGAACAAGACTGAGAGATTCATTTTCTCTGTGTCAAACCAGAGAAGTGAGGATATTCAATCAAAACAGAATAGCATCTCACATAATATTTACTCAAACTCTGGAACTGCATTTCCAGATGTCACAAGCATCAGGACATCAGCAAGCTTGAGAAGAAGATTACATGTTCAGAGGTAGCAGCAGATAATACGGAACAGAGCTAACAGCATTTCAGAGGAGATTAATCTTCATGTTTCAGGGTGTAGTGAAAAAGTGTCTTAACTTTTCCGAGGTTTCTGAGCTGACCACTTCATAGTAAGACTGAACAGCTGATAGGACCACCAAACTGGACTGCCAGGTTAGATTGATCCCCAGATTATTCTTCACCTGCAAAGTAGAAATGTTTAGACTGATATAAATTGTCTTTTTCCTGTAGAAATCTGGGCAAAACCTACAAATACATTCATTTTTCCATCCCACTGTTATATCTGCCCACTCTCCCAACAGTGAGATTGCATTTTCCTTCCATTTGAATGGAACAAAAATGATTCGACAGATCGAAATCACATGTGTACACACAGGGAAGGAAGATACCTACTGTCACCTCCTAAAACTGGATTCATAACTTCTGTAGGAACCCAAGAAGAGCTGCATATGCAAGATATGGGACATAAAATACAGTGCTCTTCATCTTAGATCCATTTGGTCTGAGTAAAGCAGCCCCGTGTTATCATCGCAAAGAGCTGGAGGGACATCTAGTGGGCTTGTTGACAATTAGGGAGGCCTTTGTGCTATCATTTTACTGCACTGCTCCACATTTGAAATGTTAATGTTGGTCTTCTCACTAAATGAGTATATGAAATATCAGAACAGTACTAAAATCCTTGTCATGCAAAACAGGCAGTCAGCTATAAAACTGGCTATAAAACTATATACTGTCATCAACTCTAGATCTGTAGCCCGATTCTCATATCCAAACCAAGGCAAATCTACAACTTGCTGGTACTATAACACCAGAACTACTTCTTGAAAATACAGATCTGAGGCATTTTAACTATAAATATGTGTAGTGCACATTGCTCCAGCCTTCAAAAGGGGTATCTGTTTTAACACCTACAAAAAATCCTTCACAGGATGCAAGCAAGAGATAATTCTATTTTTTTAATCGTTTTTAAGAGGAAACTATCTTCCAGCCTAATCCTATTGGCTTCAAGAGGAGTAATGCATTTTGGAAAGCAGAATGAGACATTCAGCAACATGTATTTTATAGAAACTTTATTCTTATTGAAGGTATGAATATTTACTTCCACTGGCCTTGCTCAGTAATACACACAAATATTTCCAAGCTTCTTGGGAATGGAGGTACAAGTGTACATACATATTTAGGGAATTGGACAGAGGAGAGTTGTGGAATGCTCTGATTCTGGGGAATAATCCTACCAATTTCAAGTATTTTTGAAAAAATCCAGGAGAGGGACTATATCTGAGAGTCTAAACATTTTTGGTACCCAAGTCCAACAGATGTGTTCCAAAATAGTTCATCAGTCTAACATCTGCATGTTTAAGAATATCGTTAGATAATTTTGTAATTCCCACAAATTCTAATTTAAACTTCTTGACCTGCAAATGTGTTTCAGACATGTGCAATCAACTTTCTGTTTAAACAAACTCTTAAAGCATTTTAGTTTAAGAAGCAACTCAGAAATACAGAAAAGTCATACAAACAGTGAATTTCAGTAACATTTTCAGCTTTTTTAATTTGTAGTTATTTCATTCTATGGTCTGTTTGATTCATGGTAAGTGGTCCAATACCAAACTAGGCAAATTTAAAAAAAAATTAGAACAGAAATTAGTTCTGTTGAAGAATCTAACAGCTGAAGGAAAAGGCCAAATTCTCTCAGACATAAAGGTCTTAATTTATTGAGCCTTCCCAATATGCAATGCTGGACTAAAATACAGTTCCTGAAAAGCATTAAAGTCTCAGGGCAATGGAAACAAAGACCATGAATAAATAAATATTTTATATATAGGGGAAGAAGAAATCTTTATTTAAAAAGCTAAAATTTAAAAAAAAAAAATCCAAACCACATATGTCTTTCTCATGATTTTTCTAGAACTTATCAGATGGCTCTTCAGTCAGTCCCTGACAATGAAAAGCCTACAGGTACAACCAGGAACTGTCTGGA
Source organism: Chiroxiphia lanceolata (assembly GCF_009829145.1). NCBI lineage: Eukaryota > Metazoa > Chordata > Aves > Passeriformes > Pipridae > Chiroxiphia > Chiroxiphia lanceolata. The sequence goes on from NC_045641.1 coordinate 19,984,295, forward strand.
AACCAAGTTGTCATTCATTTGAGTTCTCAGATCATATGTTTCCATCTGCAAGGTTTGTGCGGGCAGCCTGTGAGGACTTCAGGAATCTGAGTCAAACTCATGATCATTCCATTGCAACTCAACAGCTGAAACATAGTCACTCTGACAAAGATGGGATTCAGTAGATCCTACTTTTTCATGCACTTCATGCCAGTTGGTATGCCTCAGATTTGTTGTGAATGGTTTGCTCAACATCCGCACCCATATTTCAGTCTGGATGATGAGATAGAAGTATAGCAATCCTACACTGAATAATAAAGAGCTCTAAAAGGGCCTGCCTAAATTACAGTCCCTGTTGGGATTCATTCTTTTCTTCCAGTTCTCACAGATATAACTCTGGTGTCTCACTGCCTGCATCCAGTGATCAAAGATATTATTCTGGTCCTGGCCCTGGTCTGAGCATAAAATTCACGTCACATAGGTGAACTTCCAGCTGGCTGTCTGAACTCTGTGCTTGGAAACAAAGTTAAAAGATTGAAGGGCCGTAGAGACTGAGCAGTCTCCAATCAGTTTCTAAAGAGACAGCATATCCTGTCATAACAGCGTTATGCCACAAGGAAGAACAGAATATCTTTATCTGAATAATGGTATTTTTTCATCAAATTTGTGCCAACACAATGAAAAGTGCTACTTCTAGGAAAAAAATTATTTCTTAAACACCTGCACTTTTCACTCCACTTGTGGTCCAAAGTTCTCAGTGTTGGTTTTGTAAAAAAAAATCACTAAGTTTTCTCTCAGAAGTTTCGGATCTCACAAGGCAATTTTCTCATTTTCTAAAATAATATATTTTGTCTACAAAGTAATAAGTGAATAAAAGCAATATGACAGAAGGTAGGCATGCAAACAGGAAAATCACACTTGGAAATTTTGCTACGTTGTTGGTTGTTACATGCAGAATAAATATTTAGTACCACAACATTGGTGTGCTACAAGAATAAAAATTCTGAATTTATTACACACAAATAGGAGACTGGGAGCAATCTAATCTTCAAGCAATTGTGAATTCACATGTGAAAGAAGTTACTTTCCTTGAAGAAAGAGCACTTTTTCTGTTTGAATATGTTCCTTACGAAAAATGATAATTTCAGGTTGTTTTGCCCTACATTAATTCACCTAATGCTCTTCACATCCCTTGGTTGATTCAACTTCAGGTGAACTTTCACTTTTCATCATTTCCTGCACACCTAGGCAGTGTCTTTGCTCCTCCAAGGTTTAGAGGAATGGCCTGGCCCTCCTTCTACGTCTTCTATGTTCCTTTATTATGTTTTTCAGCCAGGAGACCTCATCTACTACTTCTTCCTCTCTGTAGCAGACCCCACCATTACACTCATGTTGGTTGCCTACTCATAAGCAATCAGCTGGCTCATCATGCATCCCAGGGCAAAGTTCATCTTCAGTATGTAAACTGTCTAAGACAGCAAAACCTTCAGAAGACTGGCTTTCTAAAACACAAGTCTGCACAACCCAGAAAAGAAGCATATGTTTCCTGTTGCACTGACACAGGAACATTGCAACTTCTACTGCAACATGGTCTAATACGGGCCAACATTTTACAGACTACAAGAGTGTAAAAAGTATGGTTTCCTAAGTAGACAGTATCAGTCCACAGCAACTTCTGGGATGCAAACACAGATTATTGAGCAAGACACTTTCTTTCACTGACATTTTGACTAAATTCTCCTTCAAGTTTCTAGATTTGCTTGAATCCAAACATGAAAGTAAAGGTTCTGAAGTGTTGTCATGGTTAGACATAGGAATGGGGAGTAACACCAGGATTTGGCCAATTCATTTCCTAAGTAAGTCATATAGACCATATATATTACAGATCATATATATGCCTTTCAGGACTTCTGAAAGATAGACAGGATCAAAAGTCAAGCCTGTAGCTAGTATTTGCTAGCTACACAGTATTTATGGAAAAGTTATGATGAGGATTAACAGTCACCCAAAACCTGAAGCTGAGGTTTTTCTTGGATAAGGATCTTATGCTGTGTAGTTTGACAGAGAGAGGCTGATTGCTATATTACAGTTAACTTCAGGGAGCATCCATTTAGACATTTGGACTGCAGAAGCAAATTGCTGCACTCTTTATTGCTAGATGTTCTAAATCCAAGTCCATACCTATAGTTTAAGACTCAGTTAAATGAAAACTTTCATTTCTGTGGCTGTGAAAATACATAGTTAAATTTCTAAAAGGTTGCAGTGAACAAGCCCACACATACTATTTCAGTGGTGACAGTGGCTTATATCTGCTTGAAAATGACAAATAAAACTATTGCTAATCTCCCTGCTGAAAAAGGCAGCCAGCCAAAACACAGGGTTATTCCCAACGGATTTATAGGCCAGTAAAAAAAAAAAAAATCCCCATTTGAGGCTTGCAATCCTTTTGACTGAGTAATAATAGAAGTATTATGTTTACCAATGCCCTTCCCATACAACTTCATGTTTTCACCTAACTCAATTCAACAACAAAAGGGGAAAAAAAACACACCATCTTATTTGTTTCAGTCTTTAGGATCCAGGGAGCAAGGAAAATCTTCTCATCTCCCATTATCTTTTTCTTATTTACATTTATTTTAAAAAGAGTTTGGCAGTGACCTCTGGAGACCATGCAGTCCAACCTCTCTGCCTAAAGAACGGTCTCCTAGAGCAGGTTCCTGTGGATGGTGTCCAGCTGGGTTTTGAACACCTGCAAGGACAGAGAGTTTGCAGACTGTCCCTGCAGCATGTACCTGTGTTTGACCACCCTCACAGTAAAAAAGTTTTCCTTATGTTTGAATGGGATTTCTCAATTTCAGTTTGTGCCAATTCCCTCTTGTTCTTTCACTGGATTCCCCTTAGCAGAGTGTCATGGTTTGAGATAGCCCAAATTCCAATTCCCTAGCTCCATCCCCCCTCCCACATCTCAACCCAATGTGAGATGGGTTTTTTTTTCCAGACAAAACACAACCAGACTCAGAATGGGGAAAGGGAATATATTACAATGACTATACAAATAAATACTACAATACATTATACACACGACTACAACTATCTCTACCATGACATAAGTATTTACAATGGATCAGATCTCTTCTCCCCTCCAAATAAAAGTCCAGGAGGGAAAGAAGGACAGATCCCTTCCAGTCTCTTAGGGCAGCAGCTTCTTCAGAGTAGCAGTCACTAAGCAGCAACATCTTCTAAGGCAGCAGGCTCTCTCTGTCTCTTCTGTTTCTTGTAGCAGCTGATAGCTGGATCTCTGCCAGCACACATGAGGGGGGTATCCCCCTCGGTCACTCATCTCTCCAAACGAGTGGTCTTCCGTGGGCTTCGTCACCCCAGACAAGGTCGTATCACCACGTCATATCACGAAGCACAGGGGGTCTTCGTGACGGTCTGGTATCTTCAGGAGATTCAAGCTCCTTGCAGGGCCTCTGTGCCCTGTCTCAGGCTGCGAGCTTCTTTGTAGCTTGCAGCAAGGGAGGGCCTCAAGGCCAACCTCCCACACCGTCCTGGCTGAGCTCTCAGGACGTCCGAGCTTCTCAGCTCCTCTCTGCAGTGCATGTTGCACTTCAAGGCTCTTTCAAGTAAGAGTCTATCAACTTCCTCCTTCCAGGAGGTCTCAAAGGAGTTTTGGGGGGTCTGGTATCAGTTCTTACCCCCAAGAACTCTGTAGAACTCAGCTGCTGACTCTCCTTCCCTCAGGTCTCCTTCCAGGAGTCCCTTCTCTGGTGCTGCATGTCTTTGTTGCTTCTTCGGTTCAGTTCTGGCTGCTGCTTTCTCCGGCCACTGCCACGGCCACTGCCCACGATGGAGAAAACATCTCCCAGCATAACTATAGGCACCTAGCCCAGCATTATGCTGTTCCAGGTCCCCACAGGCTCCAGCTGGGGCTGGGGGGCCAAAGCCCCCCCTGTGGGGCTCAGAGCCCCTTCCTCGTGGCTCACAACATGGCCACCTTCTTCTCCCTCCAACTACAACTCTTCTCTTCCGGTCTGGTTGTGATATGTTTACATTTTTTGCAGGAGCGCTCATTGGACAGAAATTCAAAACTTCCAGGGGTTTCCACCCCTTGGGGTCTACCACTTTTCTTATCTTCTGGGGGAAAACGAAGTCCAAACCACTACACAGAGTCTGGGTCCATCCTATTTACTGTCATCGATCAGATATTTGAACACATTGATAATAACCCCTTGAGCTTTCTCTTCTGCGGTCTAAACAATCCCATGTCTCTCAGCTTCTACTTGCACATCTCTAATCCTTTAATCTTCTCATCTCAGTGATCCTTTGCAGGACTCACCGCAATATATCCATGCCCTTCTTGCCCTGCGGAGCCCTGGCCTGGACAGAGCACTCCAGCTGTGGTCTCACCAGGGTTGAGTCAAGGAGGGGGAGAAGGATCACCTCCCTCAATCTGCTGGTGCTGCTGCCCCGCGGAGTCTGGGATGTTGCTGGCCACCCTTGCAAAAGGGTCTCTATTTAATATTTTTTGTTGTATCCCAGGTCCTGTTGGCAGCACTGCCATCCAGCCTGTCAGCCCCTGGCTGTCCAAGTGCAGGGGGGACCTGCCTGGCTCACAGTGCAGACAAAAATTCCAAAAGTTTTCTCCCTCTGTCTGTCCAGGGCTTCACAAGTGTGCTCACATTGCCCTTCCTTATCACCACTGAGGCAGCCTGCTGTGGCTGATAGTTATTGGAAAGCCTAGCATGGAAACTACTTGTTTTTTTCTCAGGAGTCAGGCCCTGTCGTGACAGACCTCAGGGGCAGCCCCTGGGCACTGTCAGCCTGTTCTGCAGTGTTCGAACGTGCAGGGAACGCTGCCACAGTCCTTTCGCACAGCTCCACTCCGTTTAACAACCCCTAGGAAGCGTAAATCCCAGCTGAACACCGAGAGACTTAGGGATACTTTCTGTTCGATCTTCTTGGCTAGTTGATGGTAGAGCCGGGGAGGAAGGGCACACGTTCAGCCATGCCCCATTGATGGTATGGCCTGGGAGGGAGGGCACACGTTCAGCCATGCCCCCTCGCCCCCCGCAGCTGATCAGGGGGACACAGGCAGGGACACAGCGGGGTGGCGACGAGGCCCGCCCGGTGCCCCGAGCGCGGCGCTGGCCCGGGCCGGGAGCAGGGGCCCCACCGGGGCGGCCGCCGCCGCCTCCCCGCAGGGGGCGCCCGAGGGCCGCGGCTCGGCAAGGCCGGGGGGCTGAGGCGGTTCCCGGCCGCGGTTCCCGATCTCGCAAACAGGCCGTTTCCTGGCTGGTTTGGCTTCCGTAACGGGAGCGGTGTCACTGGGGAAAGGGGTTCCTGTGGCTGCGCTGAGCTGCGGTGACAGCCAGAGCCCCATTCTTTCCACAGAAAGCAGCGGCTGGCGCGCGGAGGCGGGCAGGGCAGCGAGACTTCTCGGTATCGGGACCTGCTGTTCCTTCCCAGGCGAGAGCAGCTGGAATCCCAGAAATGGCATTCCACCATTGCCAAACGATGCTGAGCAAATTGAAATGAGGCAGAGAGTTGCAGGAGTCAAGGGTTGTCTCCGGACAAAATCCCGCACGAGTTTGTGCGTTTGGGCACACGGAGTTTCTGTGGTTTGGAGGCGCGGGGGTGGCTTTGGGGAAGCAGCTGGAGAGGACATTCCACGTGAAACACGACCTCCAGGAGTGCCCTGGGTCGGGAAACTGCACTAATCATCATTTGCATAAGGGTGTGGGGTTTTTTTAAATTCCTTGGTGTACAAGCAATAAGTGAATAACAATTTGGTGTTATTTGTACACGAGGTAACAAGCAGAAGGGTTGAGCATCCCATTCCAGACCATAAACTAAGTCATGGGCAAAGCACAGGCCAGAATTCAGATTCTCTGAAGTCCAGCCCACCTTCCTGTCGACACCAAATGCTAGTACCATAATTCTGCAGTGATTCACACCCTTCCATGTCATACAGTTTGATGCTTCTCATTGTGCAACTCTAGCACACAGCTTTCATTTCATAGCAACTCTGACAAGCTATTAACCCTACCTTACATTGGCAGGAAGGAACCATTATTAGCTTGGGATATTAACTCTTATTTGCAATCTTAACAAATTTCCACAAATAGAGGTAGTACCATGGTTTCACTAAAGCCAATTCCTGCCATTTCAGAGGGGGCAGGAATTCTCTTTCTGAAATGCTAAGAGCATTAAAGCAGTTAGTTCAGTACCACTGGGACTAGATCTTAGTGCAGGGATTAAACCCTCTAAAGCCAGGTGTTCTCCTTGCTATCTCTACCTCTCTATCCATGAAACCCTAGTCCATCTCTAACCAAGCAGAAGACCTTTTTTTTTCTGGGTCAGTTTTCTGCCAAGTAAGGAAGCTAAATCATCTCAGAGTCTGACAAGGGCAAATTGGGGCAACATAAAGAGGGAAATAACACAACTGCAATCAAATGTAGGATGAAGGAACTCCCTCCTTTAGCTGTGATGACTGGTCCAAGAAACCTTAAGCCATCAACTTCACCAGTAGCTGAGCATTTTTGTCCTATACCTTCACACACATAAAGATCTTCTGCTTGCTAGAGCAGACACAATAAGCATTTATTTAATTAGGATCACATCTTGATTTTATTAAACATCCTTTATATTGTAGTTATAATTTCCATATTCCTGGCAGCATGGGCTTTGATGTGTAAATTCTTCAGACAGGTTCTTGGAATAAACAACACAGTTTTCTGAAGCCAAAAATAGCTTCAGAATTTAGCAGAGCCTCAGAATACATGTGAGAGGCTGGGAGAAGTGTGGGAGGCAGCTCAGACTGGCCTCCAGTCAGGGATTCCCAAACCATATGTGGTGCACAAGACATTTCAAAATCTCCCCTATGCAGGAAAGTGCAGAGAGAAACTGTCACCAAAATGCAAAAGAGGAACTCCCAAGCTTACATCTGTCTAGGTTGGTTATGAAGTCTGCCAGGTAATTTCTAGTCACCATGTAAACTTAAAACTCTAAAAGAGAGTTCCGCTATGACTAAAATTCCTGTATGAGAACTAAGATTACCACAGTTTAAGTTAATTCCATGTTCCTGGGAACCCAGAAAAGATGTCCCATTCTGTTATCTGTCCCATTGGACAGATAACACAGCAATACTACAGAGCCTTTACCATGGAAAAATTGCTGGTTGATAGCTCTTATGAAGGAGTGTATCTTTTTTCATTTGCAGTGGAAAAAGTTAGGTTGGGAAGATGGTTCATGCATTGAATGTATCTTTTTGCTCTTCTCGTTGCATTATTTTCTTCCAAACTCTTTGTCATATAAAATATTAATAATTTATAAAGTTACTTGCCTTCCATTCAGGTGTCATGTCACCCATCACAGCTACAGGTGAGGATGGCTTTCCTTATCCACTGGCAACTAGCTGAGAGAAAAAGAATTTCAGGCAGTTCTCCAAGAAGATCTAGACCATCATTTTCAGCCATGACCTGAAAAACAGGCTTCAAGAGCACAAAAGGACACAAGGCAATGTCTGTTGTGGTTGTCTGAGGTGAGCCACTATGTCCTGCTTCCACTCTCACAAGGGAAAAACTTGGATTTTTCCTGGCACTGGTATATTCTGGGGTAGTAGTTTGCCCCTGGGGATAGTTATGATGTATTATTTTGTTCCTCTCCCCCTGTGTTCCCTTTGTTTACACCCGTTTGTACAATGCATTGCTTATGACTGAAGAAAAACCATTTCTTGAAAGCCTAGAGAGCTTGGTTTAATTTTCTCCATTTAAGTTAATATTCCCACAGTTCTGCATGGAGTGCAAAATAGTGTGTGCCTCTGCTTATTTATTAGGGACCCCAAGGCCCTAGCTTGGCCCAGTGACTGAATTGTGCCATTTTGCCAGTCAGTCCTTGGCAGAAAAGTTACCTAAGTGAAGATACCAGAGCTACCATCACCCTGGGCTGCAAGACAGCAATGTGATTGTGAGAGGAAAGCAGGTTTAGAAGTGAGAAGTCATTTTAGCTGTGAGTGTGTGGAACTGTGCAAGAGCTCTTGGCATATGCATGGCACAGTCATACCTGGCCTTGCAGTCTCTTTGCTGTGTATATGTGAGAGACAACAGTGTGAATATTTAACCTATACATGCCTATAATGACACATAGTGGACATGCATTCTGTGGGGGTTCATGCAGCACAATGGGGTCACAAAGGACAGCCTGTGCATGTAACATAGCAGTTCCCTTGCTGAGGAAAACAAGGTAGCACAGTCTGAAAAACTCCAGCTACTGTAACAGAAGTTACCTTGAGAAAATCCCTCAAAAGGGAAGCCCTTTGAGGGATTTTCTGGTGTGGGCAATGGCAAACTCATAATATGCAGAAGTGAAGGAGAACAGTTAAGTGTGGGAGTGCTTTGCCAACTGTTCAGTCCAGAGGCTTCTGTAAATTTATGTCATCAGAGATTTAGGTTTACTGTTTCAAATATCTTTTTTTCACTTACACTGCCGAGACATCTCTGATGCTCTGTTTTGTTGCATATGAAAAAAAAGTATAAATAGCATAAAATCAACAGAAAGTGGACCATTAAAAATGCCAGAAATACTCTTAGATTCACAACTAAGTCCATCTTGACCACCTTATAAGAGCTTCTTGTGCAACCTACCATCATTTTGGAGAGCTCCTAAATGGCTGGAAATTAGCATTGAAGCTTGGAATACCCTCCACCTGCACTAGGGCCATAGCAACACCCACGAAGACAGCCAAAATATATAATCCAAAAGTCAAAGCATGGGATACATAATTTTATGCCACTATACCTGTATGGGATTTGTGAGCTCTGGGGAAAAACATAATTGAATTTTTTTGGGTTAGCAAAGATTCTCCATTCACTTTCAACAAAGTGAATTTTTAAGAAATATCTTGTCCAGGTAGTCAGGATCTGCTGTCATAGCATGATGAAATTTAAGAACAGGTTGCTTCAGTGCTTCTTACATCTCCAGACAGTAGTTGGAGGTAGAGAGTTGCAATATGTCACACACTCTTAGATAATGTCTTTCAGACATAAAAAGCTCTTCATAAAGATGGGTAGTTCTGCCTTTCAAGGTTTTACTGATGGCAATTAAGGTAGCAAAGATTAGTAGAGAAGGGATTTTCACTTATCATAGCAACCATCTAGCTTTAGGCTAGATGGGATGCTTTTCCACCCACCTCTGTTCTGTGACAATAGAATGGGGTACAGAAAGTTTGGGTTGGGTGGAGTCATGGGTTTACCCTCTGATTTTTGAAAGACCTGTAGCAGTCAGGAGCTGAGAGCAAGCTTACAGAAGTTCCTTCACTGTCCAGGAGACACCAGCAAGGCATTCTTAACTCTTCAGAAATGGAAACATTCACATTTCTTTTTGGTTAGTCCCACAAACAAGTCAAACCTACATCAAGTACAAAGAAAATTCTTGTTCAGAATCTATGACTGTTCACTTGTGGTGTTTAAAGATGTGCCTTATTAAGTTTTTCACCAGACTGTTCTAATAAATGCAGCACAGAGTGATCTGATGCCAGATGCATGAGTTCAAAAGCTCAATTACCCCCTGGCATTCAGAAAAGCTCTTACTTCTTTTCGCTTCATTGTCATTGGCTGTCATTACTGACACTGATTATCCTGAGATATGCTACAGAGATCATGCTTTCTGGGCTGCTTCAGATTCCAGTGGTGGAGGAGTTTTGCAGAGAATCTCTTGGGCAATATGGGCAGTAAAATACCTGACAGAAATTTACTCAACTATGAAAAAACAGAAAATGCATGCCTCTGGGTCTTTTCTGTCTGGCTCTGAAGTTAATATTGGCAAAAGATTTCACTCCAAAAGGCCTGTTTCTACTCATTAAAATTACCTAGAATTAGATCATTAGCTCAATCTGTGTGGTTAAGTTACATTCAGAAACTGAAGCTTCTTCACTTTACAAACAGTGCCTGTTTCTTTCCAGTGACTCTAATAAGAGAGCAGACAACCAGCTCAGCAGTAGATGTCTACACCTGATCAGATGAAACCCATGATCAGCAAAATTGTTGCCCCAGTGACTAGATTAGAGGCTCTCAATCCCTACATTTTTCATTGTCAATACATGTTTTCTTTTGATCACTCTGCATAATCATACTACTTCATTATGCTGGGTATATGATGGGAACTGAAGACCTGAAAATGAATCATTTAGACTCACTTCAGTAAAACAAAGTGAATTTTTTTTGATTGTGGTCTATGATAACATTTCATTTAGATTTTAAAAATATCAGGAACATCTGTTCTCTAGACAACCACATGCTCACGTTTTTTCTTCATGTGTAATAAACCCAATGTTGAAACATTGAAACTTTGCTTGGGATTGAAACTGGGCTCTGTTTAACAGCACCAAAAACATACTGAATTCAGCCATTAGTCACCAAGTTACAAAAGGATATTACAACGGAAAAGAACCTACCATATTTTTAAACAGCTTTGTAGTGTTTTCCTTTCACATTTGCTACACAAACTATAATGCTGATTAAGATAGTCACATCTGTATCAGTAAGCTGGATGACTGGGGGATGTTTTCTGATTGTGCAAATGAATGGGACAGCCTGGCTTGCTTAGAGCAGCACAGACAGATCTTTTCCACAGCATGATCTTCACCATGTCAGGTATTGCAACCAGCTCCTGGCCTCGTGTTATCACTCAAGTCAGTCCTGGCCATCTTCTGAGGGAATGCCAGTTAAAAGGTCATGTGGCAAAACTGAGCCAGGTAGAGAGTTGGTAAGCACCAAACAGCACAACTGATAAATGCTGCTTCTCAAACCAATGCCTTGGCTCTGTTCAGCTTGTTTGCGGTTTGCTGTTAGTTTACTTCTGCTCAGTAAAAGTCCCTAAGTAGCACAGACTGGCCCTTGGCCACACCACTAAAGCTCCCTTCAGAGCAGATCTCCTCATGCCTCAGTGGTATCCTGGTGGTTTAAGACACTGTTACTAGTCAGTCTGTTGCTTTCAGTTCAAAGTGCTTAAAATAAGGTAAGAGGTGTTTTGCCGAAAAAATGAACGGCTGCCTGAGGCTACCCCTTAAAAAAGCATTTGGACAGCTTCTGGTGTTGCCAGAAGGGAATGTTCCCAGGGTGACAGAGAGGTCATACCCACACTCCAATTCCCAAGCCTGTCCCTGAACTATAATCCTGCGTGCTTCACCGGCACTTCTATTGATATTACGATACCATCACGTTGTATGTAGAATTTAAAGATCTTGATAACTTGTATGAATATGGCCTTATCCTCTACTTTTATTTCACAGTCCCCTGAGGACTTTTCACTGCCTATATCTGCACAGAAGTTGTAAAGTTTCTTCTGCTCCTGAGTTGTGTTTGCTCCTGCTTGAAAAAGCAGCTCACAAGACACTCTTTACTATATAACACCGTATAACAAATTACATTAAGAGTCACAGTCGTTTATCAAAATACCTACTAGAAATCTTTTTGGTTTAAAGGACTCTTAACCAAAAAACTGACCAGAAAATACACCCCAAATGACTTTTTAGATAGGAAAAAGATCAGTTTTCCCATTCTATACCAGATTTGAAATGTGTGTTGTAACTGTGATCAACAGTATCATGATTCAAAAGCTAGAAATAAATTACTGTCCTTTCCTGTTTAGCATAAATTTGTCACTGATATTTCAGGTAGATCTAATCAGAGTTGATTTAGTCATAGGTAATTATTTTCCCAAAAAGTCATTACACGGTACATTAGCCAAGGAACAACATTTTAATGCCTACAACTGCATAATTAATTCAGCCTACACGTGAAAGCTGAGAAGTTCACCCAGAAGAGGAGGTACACATTTCTTATCACCTTTGATTTGCTTACATTCCTGTGGCTTACTGCATATCAGCAATAAATTCCTGCTAAGTATTTCCATAATTCAGATCGCTGTGTCATCACCCAAAAACCTGGCAGGAGCTAGCCTGCAAAAGAGCAAACGTCTACAGCAAATGGAGCGCATCCAGTCTGTGATTGATCGCTCTCTCAACTTTCATACTTAATATGCCTCATTAAAAGTGAAAATACTGGTTCATTCCCTCAACACAAAGTGGAGAAGACGGATAATAAACCACACAGCTTGGAGTATGTTCATCGTGAGTGTCCTCAGCTGCCCAGATCTCTGAGAGTCCCTAGAGTTCCATGGAAAATGAAAGTATTACAGTATCTTCTGACTGCTGCAGCTTAAGAGGAGGAATTCTATGTGTGATCCCCTGGCAAACTCCAAGTTTCTATTTCAAAATCCCACCAGTGTAAAACGTGAGTAGGTAGCCATCAGCTGGACCACTGCAAAGCCTTCCACCTACCTTCTGCAGAAAGCAGGGGTAGTTTCCAACAACAAAATATTGTCTAGATGATACTACACTTAAAGCCTCCTCCTCTCCTTACGGATGTCGCAAATATCCGGGGAGTTGGTGTACCATATCCTTGTTCTCCTCCAGAAGTTCCTTATCTTGCTCCCTTCATGAGATAGCATTAAGAAAAATAAAATCTGTAGAAGTCCTTAATGTTTGGAGGTTTGCCAGCGGCTAACTGTCTGAGAACATGATTGGTTAGCATGGCAAAAAACAGTGACTTAGACCTTCCCAACTGACCTGTGTCCCCCACAGAAGCAGTGATTTTTGTCCAGTTCTACAACAAACCTCTTAAGATCATTCAAAGGAGCACAACCTGAGCAGTGCAGTCCCTCAGGGAGCCCAGAAAGATCCCAGCCTGCAAAGGCCAGGGTTTGCTTGGCGTTATCTATGCAAATTCCAAGGGGTTTTCTCATCTGAAAGAACCCGGGCAAAGAAGAGGAAGTCACGCTTCCTCGCACACCCACATGAAAAGATGATTGACAATAAAGGCATTTGCTGCATTGCAGTAGTTTCTCCCTTTGTCACTCAGTGTTGCTCTGTAGTTCTGTCAAGGGTTCCCAGCACTGGCTGGCTTGGTCTTATCATGACAGCCTTACTGGAAACTGTTGTTCCTGTTGTTATTCTTTGCGGGATTCATCATTCATTATTATTGCACCAGTTTTCAGAAGTGCTTCTCAAGTGGAAATTCCCAACTCTGAATTTAAGCAGATTATTTGTCTAGTTACCTTATAGGAAACCAGGAACAGGTTGTGCTTTTAGAATTATCTGGTTTACTATACCTGAGTTACTTTCCTCTGAAAATGAAAAAAGGCTGTGTTGTAACTGGAAAGGATAACCACTTTTATAATGGGTTGTGTGTCAGATGATAACCTTGGTTATTGTTGTTTCTGCACCAAGGTTCAGCTCTCCAATATAAATGCAGCTGTCAGAGCCAAGGAAGTAACCTAATTACCTGGACACAGCAATCAGCTGTTCCCTGCAGTGGCACAGCCACCATGGCACAGGCATTGATTCTATGAATTTTCCCTCTGTATTCTCTGGCATAATTCTATTGCTCATATAACTTGCTTGAAGGAGCACCTGGAATTCACCCTAAAGCATCCTCTTGTGCAATCGGCTAAAGATAAAAATAAAATTCTGGAATGAGAATTTACATTGAAATGGTTTTCATTTATGGTGGTGCTTCAATTAAAAATCAGTACATGAATTCAGCCTGAAAACAACACAGTTTGAGGACTGGGACAATTTTCAGGGAGGTCTAGAAAAAAAAAATGAGGAAGGAGACAGTGAAAGAGATAAAAAAAGATGACTGATTTCAGTTTTTACGTTCCTGCCTGATAGTGAAGCGATTCTGAAAGACAACTTTGAATAAATTAAAACTCACCTGAAAGACAAACACTGATACTATGCCCTTTTTCCTACACAATGACAGATTATGTCTTTCCACATAAACAGTTGGAGGACTGAAGTAAAAAGGATAACAAATTATTAAAATAAAAGAGATAACTGATAAGAAGAAAATACCGAAACTACTTCTGAAGCCATTTTCTCAGCACTAGGAATATGTAGGGCAAAATAAACATTTTAATATCTCTGGCAAAATAAAGTGGGAAAGAGAGTGTGTCCTCACAATGCAATAGAGCTATATTATGTCTATGGGCTTTTTTTATTTTTTCTAAATGAAAATTAAGAGGAAAGAAGGGCTAGAAAAGGTGTGGAGATGGAAGTCAATCTTTGGTCTGCATGGCTGGTTCCAAGGATGCTATTAACAGACAGAGATAATTCTTTGTGCAATAGTGGGAGAAGTATTAATAAAAACTAGTAAGTAATAATTCTAATTAGGAGGCAGGAGTCACAATCAAGCAATTCCCTCTCCTTAGAAACAACCCCTTCTTATGTGCATGTGTGGTCCCTGAAGACTTGCCTCTGCAATTCATATCTCAGTCATTACCTCATAAGAAGGGATAATTTGACAGCATATATATGCTTTGTATTTTCTTTCAAATGGGACCACATTAGTCATAGGTTGCACACTCCTCTTATTCACGTTCCTCTCTTTTATATTTCATTTTAACCTTCTTCTTTTGTTCCCCTTGCACCTAATTGGAATTGAGATTTTTATAGGAAAAAGAAAAAGCATTTGAAACTTGCATTCACTTCCCATTCCTGCCTTTGCAAAGTGGAAGGACCTTCTGCAAGGTCTGATGTTGTCACATTAGTAAACAAAGTTAGTCAGAAATTAGGAGTTAGAGATCTGTGAGGTAGAAATGGTAGTACTTTCTATTTTGACTGCGGTTACTCATTCAGCTTGGAAGAATGTTTTAGGAGCTCTGAAGCTGAAACAGAAGTATCATGAAAAGGAATGCTGAGGGTAGATAGAGGTTGAGTAGGAAGTGAGTGTCTGAAGAGAGTTGAGAAACAAAAAGGATCTGAAAAAGTTACTTAGATACCTTGTCAGAAAAAAAAAAAAAGAACTGCGGATTTCAAACTTTGAAAAAACTTTTATGGTCCTGTGCCCATTTTTGCCTCTGAAAGCTATATGTGAAGTAACTCTAGGGAAATCAGAAGAGCCGTATCTCTGGAAAGTGTCGCCAAGCCCTGCAGCCATCATGGCAAAGTCACCATTGGTTTTCATGAGGAAAATAATTCTCAGTAACAAATATCAAGAAGCAACACAATATAATGGATTAATCTATAATTGGCTTTCATTTGCTTTTATGAATCCGCATTTCTTTCCCTGTGAAGCAGCAGGGAAGTAATCCCCAGAGTAATCCCTTCACCTCAGGATGAACAGCTCTCCTCTGGAATGAGCAGCAGCCAAAAAAGCCTCACCTAAACCTGCTTCCTGTACCTCATCTGTTAACCAACATTGCATGTGCATGTATTTACTTTATGAAATGCATGTTAGAACAGGAAGGTAGAGCATTTCATGTACCTATTATATATTCTTTTTACCAAATAAATGCTTTGGAGATGTTTTCCTGGCACACAGTTGGTTCTCTCAGTCTACAAACTGGCCCAGACACCAAGTTTTGAAGTCTATTTTCAACACAGTCAGCCATAATGTTGCACTCCCCACCTGCCCCAGAGTCACTGCCACCAAAGCTGCAATGCTGCCTTTGCAGGTGTCGTAGCACAGCCATATGCTCCAGGGCCAGTTTTTGGGCTCTGACCAAAGAATCCCACTCTTCCCATGAGTTACTGAGATTCCAGACAAAGGCAGCTCAGAGACACAGCAGTGTCAGAGTGTTGGTAATCACAAGTTTGCATTAAATTTCAGTCTCATCAGTCCCCAGAGGGAGGACTTTGTTTTCCTCACTGAATCTCAACCTCCTGCTTTGCATTTATTAGTGTACAGATGGATAGGAGTCCCTGTTCCCCGTCCTCTTTTCTCTCAGACCCAAAAGGTGATTTGTGCAATTTCCAAATTATGGATACTGGGCAATACAAAAAGCCAGTATCAGAGCTCATACGCACATGGCGTTAGCAGTCACCTGGCTTCACCTCCTACTGCATAAGCTACCAGATAAAATAACTTCCAAACCATCATACTGTAGCCTTCAGTGTTCCAGTGCACCAAGAGAGGGAAGGTCTCCATTTCTTCTTCTCTTTGTCCTTCTTAAGAGAAAAGAGAAGCTGAGTTGCTGCAGAGGAGTCCTTCTGAGCTTTGAAAAATGGTGTCCAGAAAGTTTTCCAAATGATCTGTCTTCAAAATCAATGAGATATATCAAAGATGCCAAGGAATGAATAAACAAATTAATGGAAAAACAAACTAGCAGATAACTAAGTGTCCTGCCTATTGCATGGAGAATTTTGTGGTACAGTTTCAGAGGAATCATGCAATTGTGGAAGTACATTTCAACACAGGTTGAAATTCCCTCATCAGTCTCCCAAATTCTGCAAGACTTGATTCTAGGCACAACAGGTAGTCTATTATTTCCCTACCAGTCATTATGGTTTGAAAACTGTGTTCAGTTTTTTACAATTAATCAAATGAATGCTAAACCCACATAGATGTTAAGAAACTCTTCATAAAAATCACAGCTGAGAAGGTGAAGGAGAATGACTAATCCAAAGCAAACACTACTTTGCATAAATTAAGAAATAAATATAGGGAGACATCATTCACCGCAGAGCACTTCCCTTTGGAGAACTCCATGGCTAATTGCAAGTTAATGCAATACCATTCCACAGGTTTCAGTTTTGGCCCCAACTCTGCTATTAACAATGTCTGAAGACAATGGTATCTCAAGTGAGGAAAAAACTGAGCGTGAGATAGAAGGCATGGAAAAAGTATTTAACAATTAAAGAAGAAATATTGATGTAAATTTCTGCTGCTGTAGACAGAGAACATGTTGGTTTCTCAACTGTTCAACATGCTCATTAATTATCCATCTACTAATATGAAACATATGTCAATGGACCTGAGGTATTCAAGCTGAATACGACAAATTACAAATGGATTTTGCAACCATGAGCAGCTGATGGTAAAATGGTAGGTGATACTCAATGCTCATAAATAATATGTGGGGAAAAAAACCATCCTAACTTCACAGCTAAGGAAAGCACCATTGGCACCACCATCAGCATCACCGCTCCTACCATGAAGCTTAACTACATGCAGAGTGTACTGTCTCTCAGTGCCTTGGCAGACTCCTGGAAAAAAAGGCTACCATAATGAGTAAGTTGCAAAACATTTCTAAAGCTACCGATCTTGCAGAAAAATATTATAGTCCATATATGATACAGACAGGTACAGCCTGCACTAGAGAGAAGTGATTTAGACTAGAGGATGAGGACTCTTTTCCCTTAAAACTGACTATGTAAAGACTGCATGGCTGCCACCATATATATACCAAGCCATTTACTGTACAAACAGCCCAGTAAAGAGAGAACATCCTTTGTCTGGGTCTACCCTGCAGATTGGCATAGAGGCATATTAATATTTATGTGTTAGCAAAAACTGTCTAATACAAAGGAAAGTGTCAGCAGTTGTCTTTTTCTTTCTTCTGATTTTGTTTAGTTGAAGGCGTATCAGTGAAGCATCTGTCTCTTCTGTCCAGGCTACAAGAAGCAGGGTCTGCACAGAGCATTTTTTTGGTAATATAGTACTAAAATTTTATTTAGTCATAACAATTAAGGCTTGAGATCTCAGATTTCTAACAGTTCCATGTTGTCAACAGTTCAGTGCTTAGTACTACTGGTTAAAAACAGACATGTAGTTGTCAGCAGTATTAGGTAAGGAAGAAAGAACATCACTATGCCACTATATAAATTCATGAAGCACTCGTATTTTGAATACTGCATAGAGTTCAAGTGATTTCCATAGAAAGAAAGATTAAATAGACCTGAATTCCTCAAACTGACCAACAGATCAAGAGGAGATAATGTAGAAGTTGATAAAGCATAAGGAATGTGAGAAAATAAGTACAAAGGAACTGTTCATTGTCCCTTTTGGCATAAAAGCCAGAGGACAGCTAGAGCTCACTGAATAGCATAGTGGCTGGTGACAGGTTTAAAGCAGAGACAGATACTTCACATTTCACTTGCTTAAACTGTGGAGTCCCTTGCCACAATGAATAGAAAATTTGAGAAGTTTACATGAGCTCAAAAAAATACTTAGGTAAATTTGTATAAGAAAAACCCTTCCAGAGATACTAAACACACAAAAATAATTCATTCATCTGGTTCTTAAGAAATGTAGATGTACCTGTTGAAGATAGAGTACAAACTAGATGAAACTTTGATTTAACTCAGCAGAAACTCTAATATGTCCTTACACAAAGCTGAGAAGACTGTTGTGACTGGACAGAAATGTGAAAAAGGTAATGAATGGTTCAGAGAAGCTCTGCTCCTGGCTAACTCATCAAGACTGGTTTTGGAGTGCTCTGCAACAGGTAAGGGCAAATGGGATTTACAGAGGGAAAGATTTAACTTTCCTACCTGTCTGTTATTCCCTACATTTCCTAGACAGTACTTTTTTTTCTTCCAGCTCCTCACTCCCAGTTTTCTCAGATGCCAACCCACTGGGCTCCAACAAGCAGAGAGATAATGCAGTGTTGTATTGCTAAAGGGGAATACAGCAAGGGGAATCTAGCTCCAGCCTCACAATCCTCCCCAGGATGGATTTGATTTGGAAATGGCATAAAGGGAGGCAGCTTGTCTCATCATGTGATGCAACGTGGTTGAAGCAGAAGCATCTTTGTCACAGGACACAGTCCTGGCAACTGTGAAAATGTAGCTACCTCCACAAAATATAAGGACAGCATTCTGATCTGACTTGTATCAGTGGAGACATAAAGTTAAATCTTTAGAGAAACAAGCAAGGATGACAGCAAAAGCCAGGATGCTTATAATGTCCTGACCCAGAGCCCATCAATATTTGCCTAATGAGGACTTTGATTTGTCATATATATGATTTGTACTCTCTGAACTAAACCTATAATTACCCACATTTCAAAAGCTGTTCCATATGCCTCGTAGTCTAAAAACTTGTTTTCCACTTACCTGGAAATGAATCACTGGACTTCACAGAAGAATTAAGAGCTTTTGTGCTTCTGGGAAATGAAACTCAGTGTTGTGCACATATTGCCAAGCAAAAATAGCACAAAAGAAAAATGGAATCCATATTTGACTCAGATTTACTACTAATTACTACTGATGACTTACAGATCAGATCCTCGGGAGGGACAAAGTCTGTTTTCTTCGTGACAATACTAAGTGGGCGGGCAGTGAATAATATTGTTTCTGGCAGGCCGAGAGATTGTTGCTGTCAAACAGAGGTTCACAGGGCAGATGATATGCAAGAGAAAGTTCCTTGCAATGTTCATTCTTTGTCTCCATTTTTCTCACATTTCACACACATGAACAGCACACACCCTTCACAAAAATTCACAACTGTCAGATTAGACACGGGGAATTGTGGTTGTGAACTGTATTACAATGAACATTCTTTATGTGACACTCCCACTTTGCTGGAGTTTTCTGTAAATTTGCCTATTATATTTAAAGGCAGTTTCTTTAGAGATCTTAAAATTTAGGTAAGAGCTGCTACCATGTATACTGAGTTGTACACAAATTGTCTGCAGGAAAGACTTGATACAGTGGTTCTTCATTTCTGTTAACTGGAATGAAAATATTGGAGTATTTTATGGAGAAAGAGAATGAAACCTTGTGAGAATCTAAACCAAATTATCTTGTAGTGTTTGAGACTTATAATAGCAGAAATGTAGTTGGTGTTTTGGCGGGGTCGGAGGGCAGGCTACGTGCCGGAAGGCTACAGGTACAGGGGTTGGGGGGAGCCGGGCTGGGGGCTGGCTCTCACGCGGGGTCGGAGGGCAGGCTACGTGCCGCGCGCGCTCCGCGCGCGGTTTAGTCTCAAGGTGCAGGCTCAGCAGGAGAGGGGAGAGAGAAAATGAGGGAGCCTTGCCAGCAGTTGCTACACACCTATGGAGGAGGATAGAGCAGCTTCGGAGCACACAGAGGTTTGCCATTTCAGGTCTGGGGGGAAGGGGGAGGGGGGGTTCTGGGGAAGGGAGTGGGGAAGAGAGGGGAGGGGTATCGAGCGGGCCATGGGGGGCTTCTAATTGACGGGGGGGAAGCAGGGCACTCCTGTATGAAATGTAACAGATGTGCAGTGCACCTGCAAATACCTGGTAACAAAGTGGAGGAAGGACATGGTCAGGGAGAATAGTGGGGTTCCTTCAGAGTGATGGGGGTCCCAGCAAAGCTGGGGACTTGAAAAGCACCTCAGCCTTGGATGGGTACAAGGACCAGAACACTTGGTCAGTTTGTTTTTCTGTCTCTGTTTGTTTTTGGCTCATCTGCTGCTACTGCCCAGGTTCAGCATGTTCCAGATAAGTTTGCTCTGCTCTGTTACGTCCTGTAAAGGGTGGGCAGGACAAAGGGCTGTTCCTGGGCATCTCCTTATGACTGTATATAAATAGGTGATAGTAAAGCAGAAAATCAAAGACCTGCCCAAACCATTCTAACAGAAACGTAGCCTGTATGTCCCTGTGTGGTTTTGGGCTATGCTGGCGATGGTACATGCCTTCGGTAGGGCCGCCCATGCCAGACAGGTCAAAACAGCAGGGCCAGATACAATAAATCTATGGGCAGGATGAGCTCGTTAGCCTCCTGGCAGTCATCCTAGGAGAAGGACAACTCTAATCTCAACCCGGGCAGATGGAGCTCGCTTAGCCCTGTAAGGCCATCCATCTAAGAGAAGGTCACTCTAACCAAACCTACGTCCTGAGGATTTCACTGCCACCGTCCAAGCTCGCTCGGCCCTGGCAGATGAACCTCAGGATTAAAGGGTGGGTTCAGTCCGCGCATACTGCATCTCACCTAAAAAATCCATTGCGCAGGCTTGAAGGCTTTACCCACATGCAAAAAGCCCTGTAGCGACGGACGAGGGTCGAAACGGCAGGTGAAAGGTGCACTGGGAGCCGCAGACTCAACTCCGCATGCAGGCGGTTCAGGATATTGGTCATTTGAGACTGATCGGAGATGACAGTCTCTGGGGCAGCACCCTGAACGACCAAGCAGCCTTTTCAAGGACAGCACTGCTTGCTCCACTCGGAGAGGGGCCTAGAAAAGGTGGCCTAAACAAAGCTCATCTCCACTTTCACCCGGTTGGTTAACCGCAGACCAACGGGCAGCTTCTCTCAATGCGGTCGCACAAAGATCAAAAGACAAAGGCATGCACCTGCCTCCAAAGGTGTACCTAAATTAACTCTAGCATGTTGGAATATCAGAACCATGCTCGATTCTGCGGGTAGCGGACATCCTGAGCGTCGGTCTGCCCTAATTGCCCATGAGCTGGCTCGTCTCAACATCGACATAGCTGCCCTCAGTGAAGTTCGCCTTCACGAGGAAGGAAGCCTCAGAGAACATGGTGCTGGTTACACTCTCTTCTGGTCAGGTAAGCCCAGAACCGAAAAACATCTCTCAGGTGTCGGCTTCATGATCAAAAACTCTATTCTTCCCAAACTCGAAAATCTGCCAACAGGTCACTCTGACCGCATTATCTCCCTACGCCTTCCACTCCACAACAACCAACACGTCGTCCTCTTTAGTATATATGCCCCAACTCTCCAAGCTGACCTGCCGAAAAGGACAAATTTTATGCTGACCTGCGCCACCTTACCCAAAAAGTACCCGCAGATGATAAGATCATTATCCTTGGTGATTTCAACGCCAGAGTAGGTAAGAATTTTGATGCCTGGAAAGGAATATTAGGCAAACATGGTGTTGGTAACTGCAACGATAATGGTCGACTCCTGCTAGAATTCTGTGCAGAGCAACAGCTCACCATCACTAATACTATCTTTCAGCAGAAAGATAGTCTGAAGACAACCTGGATGCACCCCAGATCTAAGCATTGGCATCTCATCGATTATGTCCTGGTGCGACGGAGAGATGTTTGCGATGTCCTCCATACCCGCGTGATGCCCAGTGCAGAATGCCAGACAGACCATCGGCTTGTGCGCTGCAAACTCAGCTTCAATCTTAAATTCAAACCCAAAATGGGCAACATCACAAGGAGAAAACTCCAAGTTAACAATCTCCAATCAGCCACAGTAAGAGAGAGATTCCAGGCAAACCTTCAAACTAGGCTCGAAACCGTTCCACAGTTTCTGCAGATTCCTCTCCTGAAACTACCTGGCAGCATATTAAAAACAGCATTCTGCAATCCTCCGAAGAATCCTTAGGGTTCTCCCTCAAGAAGAACAAGGACTGGTTTGACGAAAACAACCAAGAAATCCAGGACTTGTTGAGGAAGAAGAGAACCGCCCACCAAGCACACCTTGCACTGCCATCCTGTCACGCAAGAAAAACAGCCTTTCGTCTCGCATGCAGCAGGCTCCAACAGAAACTCCGTGACATCCAGAACAAGTGGTGGATCGATCTAGCTGTAAAAACTCAATTATGCGCAGATATGGGTGATCACAAAGGTTTCTATGAAGCCTTGAAGACAGCATATGGGCCCACATACCAGGTGCAAAGCCCTCTACTCAGTGCTGATGGCCAAACGCTTCTAACAGATAAAACCTCCATTCTGAATCGATGGTCTGAACACTTTCAAACTCTTTTCAGTACCAACCGTGTGGTCCAAGACTCAGCAATTCAGTCCATCACACAACAACCAGTAAAGTATGAATTGGATACAGCCCCCACTTTAGGAGAAACCCTCAAGGCCATACAGCAGGTAAAAATCGGCAAGGCAGCCGGGGTTGATGGAATTCCACCTGAAGTCTGGAAACATGGGGGCCTTGCCCTCCACACCAAATTCCACGAGTTTGTGGTGCGCTGCTGGGAGCTCGGTGAACTACCATCAGACCTTCGTGATGCTGTCATCATCACTTTGTATAAGAAGAAAGGTATTAAATCTGACTGCTCAAACTACCGTGGTATTACTCTGCTCTCCATTGCTGGCAAAATCCTGGCAAGAATACTCTTGAACAGACTAATACCCACTATAGCAGAAGGGATCCTACCTGAAAGTCAGTGTGGTTTCAGAGCCAACAGAAGCACCACAGACATGATATTTGTTCTCAGACAACTGCAAGAGAAATGTAGGGAACAGAACAAAGGTCTTTATGTAACCTTTGTTGACCTCACCAAGGCTTTTGATACTGTGAGCAGAAAAGGTCTGTGGCAGATTTTGGAACGTTTAGGTTGTCCCCCCAAGTTCCTTAAAATGATCATCTCACTTCATGAGGATCAGCACGGCCAAGTCAGGTATGGCAACACACTTTCTGAGCCCTTTTTAATTAAGAATGGTGTGAAACAAGGCTGCGTTCTCGCTCCTACCCTATTCACCATCTCTTTAGCATGATGCTCCAAAGGGCCACAGCAGACCTCGATGATCAGGACGGTATCTACATTCGATATCGTACTGATGGAAGCCTGTTCAATCTAAGGTGTCTGAAGGCCCACACCAAGACCCTAAACCATCTTGTCCGGGAGCTACTATATGCTGATGACGCCGCCCTTGTTGCCCACACAGAAGCAGCTCTGCAGCGTTTAACATCCTGCTTTGCAGATGCTGCTGAGCTCTTTGGGCTGGAAGTCAGCCTAAAGAAGACAGAAGTTCTCCATCAACTGCACCTCAGGAAGTCTTCCATCATCCCCATATCACCATTGGCGAATCAGAGCTCAAATCAGTCCAGCAGTTTAATTACCTAGGTAGCCTCATCTCCTCGGATGGTAAGATTGACGGGGAGATAGACAACAGGTTGGCAAAGGCATACAGTGCTTTCGGAAAACTCCACAAAAGAGTATGGCGTAATAAACACTTGAAGAAAAGCACAAAGATCAGTGTTTACAAAGCCATAGTGTTGTCTACTCTCTTGTATGGTTCCGAATCATGGGTCATCTACCGCCACCACCTGCGTCTCCTAGAACGCTTCCATCAGCGCTGTCTCCGTACAATCTTAAACATCCACTGGTCAGATTATGTGACCAATACATCTGTTCTTGAGCAAGCAGCAGTCACAAGTGTAGAGGCCATGCTGATGAGAACACAGCTGCGATGGGCAGGGCACGTCTCAAGGATGAAGGACCACCGCCTCCCTAAGATCTTGCTCTATGGTGAACTTGCCACTGGCTGCCGCAAGAGAGGAGCCCCGAAGAAAAGATTCAAGGACTCCCTGAAACAACATCTCAGCCTTGGCCATATTGATCACTATAATTGGTCCACTCTGGCCTCAAATCGGGAGGCCTGGAGACACACCATCTATAACGCTGCGGAAGCCTTTGAGAACACACGCAGGATCACTCTCGAGGAGAAAAGGCAACGCAGGAAGAACCGTGTCTTGCGGAATACACCATCTAAGGAGTCTTTCTGTTGTGCCTTTTGCAACCGGATATGTCTGTCACGTATTGGCCTCATAAGTCACCAACGTGCCTGTAACAAGTGTGGATAAAGCCCTCCCAAATCTTCGTTCGCGAAGCCCAGCCATGAAAAAAAAAAGTTGGTGTTTTATATTCTTCAAACACAGTTACTACTTTGCTCCTGTATTCACGACAGAGAATTGCACCATTAGAAGCTGAGCTGTAAGATGACTTGTTGAGGACCCGACAAACTGTGAAATCCCACAGGTAAGAAGCCCAAAGGCACACTGTAAAGGAACTCCCTGTCATACAAGGAGTTTCGGGTCAGTTTGCCTCCCACTACATGACACTGTGCCCCCTGAAGAAGGGAACAAGATAGCATACAACAGGGATGAAGGTGAGAAGCAACCAGGTACGGAAAATGTATGTACTGGATACAGAGCAGTACATGTGTGGTTACTCTCCGCTCGTGTTCCCATTTTACCTGGAGGTTCTGACTGGGGAGTAGCTCTGAGCCAGCAACATGAATCACACCCAGGCTGGCTGATTTCACCTCCACCTTCCCTCGCCTGCATCATGGTCTTTGACCATCCAGTCCATCTCCTCTGCCCCACCTCCATTTATTCCTGCCTCCACTTCTGCATGCCCATGTCATCCTTCACCCTTTACGGGCTCCCTTCTGCGGGCTCCAAATACACTGTTTCCTCCTGAGTCCATCTCCTAAGTGCCCCCATAGATGACTCAAAACACATTGTCCCCATCTTTTATTTAGTCATCCTATCTCTGGGCATTCTTTTGCCTTTCTTCTTCCAGACATATCCCAAACACTCTCATGTCAAACACAATCACAGCTCCATAATGCATATCAGCAATGTAAGCAAAGCTTGAAAGTCCCTGCGGTGTGTGGTCAGCCACTGAGCATGTACTAGAAGCTGTAAAATATATGAGAATAGTGGCCATTGGCTCAAAGTCAAGAGTTTTTTAATTCTATTGGTTACAATATGAAAAGGTGTAAAACCTTACAGCATTCACATGGAGACAGCAATGGGGAACATGATCCCATCCCAAGCTGATTTTGAAAATTGACCATTAGAAGTTATATAGGAATTTACACAGCTTTAAAAGAAGGTGGTTTAGATTTCATTTGTTAGAATGTAGTCAGTGGCAGGAAATATAACTGACAAATTCCACCTGTTGAAAGAAGCAGTCTAGAGAAATTATCATCCGCTTTTCAGTAGATAAGTTGTCCTGGTTTTATTGTATCACTTATATATTAAGGAGTCATTTAGTCCTATATAATATGGAGAGTAGATTAGATCTGTCTGATGGTTCCTAAGAAATCATAATTTCTAAGGTAGTTGTGAATCCAATGCAGGAACTGCCCCTTGCTCATTTATTTAAAGTTTTTCAAAAGTGGCACTTAGTGCTACATGAAAGGTCCTATTCCTGCAAACATGAGCCAGTGATACTGACAGTAGCTTGGAGTGGTAGAAAACCAACAGAGGGATGGGAGTAATAGCTCCCATCATTGTTACTGCACTTGTTCCAGTACTGCACTGAACACAGCAGCATTACATGTTTGCATTAAAGGTCTTTCTGGATGAGAGAGAGAAATTGTTTTCTTAATTCAAGAAAGATATTTCTGTGTACAATAAAAAATTTACAAGGGGAATTGAGATATAAAGTCACAATTTTTTGAGGCCGGCTGTTACAGGATATGAGCAAGGGGAATTTACTCATTGCAACTTTTCAGAGTAAATTGAAGCAAGTATTTTTTTTCCTTTGTTAAGCACAGGTATGTGGTCAAGTTGCAGCATCACAGGACAATTCAGTCAGTCTGCTAGCTAAGGAACTAACAGAAGCAGAACTGTTTCCACTCCCCTAGAGCTGGGCTGCTTCCCTTCTGCTGGCTCATATAGGCCTGACTTTGTAGTCCAGGAAGCAAAGTCAGCAGTAAACTAAACCTACAAAAGTAGTCATTATTTCTCTTCCCATTTATTTCTTTGGAGTTGTTTATCAGAAGTCCAGAAAAGAGATGGGTCAGGAACACAGAACACTGGACTAGGTCTGCTGTGGCTGTTTTTACAGCTTGGTGAATACACAGCTACTCTAATGAGGGATGTGGGAATTCAAGCATGGCACTGTAACTTGCTATTAAGGAAATGTATCCACTACTGCAAATAAAGACATCTAAAATACTGCAGCAACACCAGACTGGTTTTCCACACCAGACTCCATGAGGGCATGGCAAGAAAATAAGTCCCTAAGTGGAGCAAACTGCTTTAATTTATGTGTTAACTTTAATGTTAGTTTCAGGTTTGTACAATGCATTATGCATAACTAAAAGTCTTTTAAAGAGATTACTACAAAGCATCTATCAGTGCTTTTGCTATACCTCAATGATATTTTGGTACATGCTAATATCTCTCAAGAACTGGGACATTGATGCTCTGTGATAATAGTAAGAATGTACATATGAAATGAAAAACAAATAATTGTGGGTTGTCTCAAATAGGGTGATTGAATTAGGTCCACAATAAGCAAGAAGGGAATTTCCTTCATCCAAAGATTGGAGGCTCTAGAGAATTAGTCAAATTTAGAGGCAACATATAGGGGATTTTTGCAACTGTTGTTACAACACTTTTACTTGTGCTTTGGTCAATATTGCAAAACAATTGCATAGTTTGGGTGAGAAAAAGAAAACATTTCAGTGGTCAACAGAGTGAAATTAACAGTTGGGAAAGGTTCTCATACCTTCTTCCTTCAGGATTGACCTACCACGTTTAAAATGTCTTATAAAAAAAAAAAGATTAAAAAATACCTTACTTTTGCAGCTGTAATATCACAAGGACAGTATTATCTGTAACTTCTCTAGAAAATATAGTACCCAAGTGGAACTCCTTCTGAATATGTTGCATATTTGGGAGAGCAGGAAGAACTGGTCTCAGGGAGAGTAGGAATTCTGTAATTGGAAAACAGTGTTTGCCTGAAGTAGAGTATTAGAAAAGGACTCTTACAAATCTGCTTGAGAGTCAAACACAAAGCTACTAGCAATTTTCTCACCACACAAATGTAAACAAGCAGACCTGAACCAAAGTATGGAAATACCATTATGGATTATTACAAATGTTGCCATAAGCACGAATATTGTAATGGTAAGCATCTAGGTTAAAATCCCTTTAAAAACAAGTATCCAAGCAGAATGAAATTATGCCTGAAAACTACCTGTCTCTCACTGTGGGAGGCTAGACTAGTACCTTGAACGAACACTTTACTTTCACATAGTTAATTTAAGTGACATGTCTGCTATGCCCACCATCCAAGCATTCCTGTAAAACAGCACCAAAATGATCAGGACTGTCAGTGTAGAGTCGATAAAGACACAGAGTCTAATTGTGTACAGAAAAGACGTCTCACTTTATTTTCTCATCTGCCTTTTTATATTCCTTGCTAGCAGCAAGCAGTAACCTTATTTTAAGTAAACAACAACAGCATTTTCATTGGCTAGGATCTATTGTGATGCATTTGGCAAAGCTCAGGCCTTATTGGGGTTCCCACATCCTAGGCCTACCAACTTTACAGTCTGCATTTGTTTCTTCATTAGGGCTGCGTACTGACTTCCTTATCATCAGTGATACACTCGAAAGCTTGTCCAGTCAATATCTTCATCCTGAGAGCTAATAGACCCACTATTAACACCTTCACGGGACAGGCTTGGTCACATTCTCTTTGGTATTTCCATTGCTGCAGCCATAGAAGATATACTGCAAGAGTTTCAGTGTCTGTGTAGCTGAAACAGGACTTTCTCATTGAAAGCACCCATCATATTACAGCTACTGTTACCTCATATGACCTTGTCATTGGAGGTAGTGTTTTGCCTTAGCCTTAGATACACCTGTATCATTTTAATTCACTTTCAGTCCAAGGACATATTCAAAAGTTGATCTTAAGACATTGCTGCAATAAAAATTCCACTGTGCAAATCAACCTTTCTTGCAGAAAAGACTTTTCCATTGGAGGAAAGTGAAGAGAGTAATATTATTATGCTCTCTCAGCTGAATGGGCGAGTGTCTTGTTTCTGGCTGCAGTCTGGAAGGTATTAAATGAAAAGCAGGTGTCTGGATAGATCAGTGCTTCAACTTCACAGCCAAAGAAAGTAACTAAGTCCTTTAGGAAAGCTGTCCTGCCACCTCTGCTGTATTGGGTCTGGCTGAGCTGGAGTTCATTTCCCCATAGAAGCCCTCACAGTGCTGTGGCTCTGCACTGGCAGCTAGAAGGGTGTTGATAACACACCCATTTTGGCTACTGCTGAGCACAGCATCAGCACTGTAACATTCCTTTCTCACTCAAGGGCAAGATCCTGGGAGGGGACCCAAGTAGGCCAGCTGACCCAAACTGACCAAAGGGATATTCCATACCATATGATGTCAGCTCAGATATAAAAGCTAAGGCAAGGAGCAGGAAGGGCAGGCATTCCTTGTCTCCAAGGCTGCCTGCTGAGGAAGCTCTTACATGTACCGAAGCCCTGCTTCTCAGAGTGGCCAACCATCACTGCTGATGGGAAGTAGAAAATAAACCCTGCTATCTTCCGCTTCGCTTTTGCTTTAAATAAACTGCCTTATCCAACCCTAAGTGTTTATCCATGTTACTCTCTCCCCTGCCCAGCTGGAAGGGTAGTGATAGAGTGGCTGGGTGGACACCTGGCATCCAGCCAAGGTCAACCCACCACATCTGCTTATGGAGCTGTAGAACTGCTCAGAGTGAGAATATCTAATAGATTTGCGGTTCAAACAATGAAGCTTTGATATGAAAGGAGCCAAACAGAACTTGTTCTCTCTAAGCGCACCTCAAAAAGTCTTGTGTTTCAACATAGTGGATATGTCTCTTATATTATACTCCTGAAAGCACTCTTTGAATGTCTTGAAACAAAACAAAACACAATAAAACACATTCAGATGAAATATTTTTTATTGATCAACTTCTTGTTTCAGACCCTCACTCCCACCCATATTCCTGATCGCACATCAGCAATTCACATGATTTCAGGATATGCTATTAATCATTTTGTTAACTTTATTCCCTTGTTACACAACAGGAAGTAAGAAATGTTTGACAGGACTATTCAGTGAAATAAAGGCCAAGTGTTTGATAATCAGTGTTTAATATTATTCTGAACAATTTAATATACTTACTCATATAATGGGAGAAAAAATTCCAACTCTTTCCATTGGACTGTTTCCTTCTAGGCTGAATTTCCACAAGACAATTTTAAATAACTATCAAACCAAGACATTACCATATCAGACAAATACGAAGGTTATCTCCAAGTCAAACACAAATACAAGCACAGAAAGCAGCTGTTAGATATATTTAAACAATATATCTGTCATGGTGAGTTCATCAAAATGGCATCAGAAAACGAAGGAAATTACAAAGAAGAATAATGTAACTAAGCTGAGAAAACTTCCTCCATTCTTCATTTCTCAAAAACTTTGCATATGGTTAAAAAATTAAGGTTACAAATAAGAAAATCTGGAATACTTGTTCTATAGGTACACAGAGTACTATGAAGTACTCATTTATAGCATATTTTATATGAAATACTACTTTAGATGGGAAGTGTAAACTTGATTCTCGAAGCGATCTATGACATTCTTTGTTTTGAAATACTGAGAAATAAGGAATCATAATCTAACTTCTTTTGGTCATCTTAAAATAGGCTCAACTTGTTAAATTCTTCACTCATGAGAATAATCTCACAGTAACTAGCAGAAACTGCTAACATGACAGATGAACCAGTTAGATAAGATTTACAAGTTGCTCCAAAATACAACTGATGTTAAGAAGATACTGATGACCTTGAAAACATGCTGTTAAATTCAATGCAAGGACTGCACACTCTTCATCCTAGGGAAAAACAGAAAATGAAAGGAGATTGTTCGGGGGGGTTTCCTCAAAAGTGTGAAAAAGTTCACTGCATTCATATTAGTTGGATTAAATAACAAATCTAATCATTTTTCTACAGTTTGTGGACTTGACTGTCACATTTCGAACAGTGCTCAGATGAACAAATAAACAAAACCAAGCTACTTTATTCTTAATGGTATCTTCTGACAAGGGAATAGCCAAAGACTGGCTCAAAGCAAGGACAGCAGCCCCTTCTCAACCACACGATTTGCACAGATTTTGCAAGACTGCATCCTTTCCCATCTTTGTACAGGGGTTTTTTCAGAGCATCTCTACTCTCTCTGGATTTCAAGGTTGCTCCCACTCTTTTAGGTTGGCTTTGAAAGGGTATGCACGGGCTGCATTGATTACTGATTTGTCTATAGCCTAGGATATGTGTTTTGCAAAGGGCTGTGGGAATGACAAGAGGCATTGGAACAGCTGAGCAGACGTCTAATGAGTGAGAGCATGGAGGGAACTGATCTGCCTGAAAACATCAGTGAGAAAGCAGGGGACAGGTGCTAATAATGTTCTTGATATGCTCAGCAAACCTGAGCTTGTTCCAGAACTCTTGAAGGTTGTCTTGTTAGTTTACAAACTTCTCACTTCCACTGGTTATTTGTCTCTCTTTATCCTCTCTTTCACAGCAAGGCATCTACCTCTGATGCCAAACTACACTGCAATCGAGAGAGAGAAAGAGGAGAGAGTCACAGGAGCAAGGAATGTCTTCAGTGGGGACAAGGAAAATGGAGAGATAAGAACCTGATGTTCTTTCTAGCTAATACAAAGTTCACTCAGACATTGCTTCTGTTCCTATAGAGAGGCCAATGATATTGTTTCAAGATTAACAACTCTATCAACTCTCACAGATGTTTTAAACTATAGTTTGGATGGATACCTGTGTGTCATGGCACTTGCTGGATTTCCATCACCATAAGACTGATTGTGAAAACCTGAAGGAACAAGTTCAAATGTAGGTTGCCATTTTGTTTTCATTGTGATTCACATATTTATTCTCACAGGAACTGATCTGAGTTATTGTTTCATTCAGAATAGATAAGGGTTGTGTTTTGGTTTTCTTTAATAGGTGAAATACTGTCTCAAAATGCTTAGCTCTATTAAACAGGGTCCAGAAAAGTGGTCAAAGGAAACATAACATTTAAAAAGGACACAAAGTTTTGTCTCTACATCATTATTAAATGCAAAACAACAAAAAAAAACCCTCATTATTTTCCCATTTTCATCCATTGTAGAGCAAATAAGAGTAAGTCATTCTAATTCTCAGTGTACAGTTATGCATATGTAAAAATGCAATCCATTGCAGAATAATGCATTCTACATGCCAGAAAGCTCTCCTTGAAGCTGGGGAGAGAGTACTCTTCACGATGGTTAGCTACACTGACCATTTTTTATAATAGATACTATTATCACTACAATCTTTGTTTTCAATAACAAAATACATTTTAATAACATCATGCCTGTTTTGGACACACTGACACTGCTTAGTATCTCTAACAGTAATACTTAGCAATGTACATTTCTATTTTACAGAGATGTATGCAGTAAATATTTTCAGTATTTCACTGTGGCATTATAAGATTATTTGTCATTGGCCTTGACATTTTGTATAACCCATATTGTCACAGATTATGGACAGATCTTAATTTTAATATTCTCTTCGCCCTTATGTGAATGGTTTTTCTTAACATTTTAGGTCCAAATGCAATAGCATCCCAGTGTAACAATCACCCTCAGTGATGTCTTTAAGAAAATTTCATGTCTTGGTTTTAACAGGCTAGTGCTTAAGAAATAACTTTACTACAGAAAGTAAGCATTTTAAGAATACAAAGGTCCTTACTAGTAATGCTGTTACTGTTACATTAAAAATCTTACATCTGACAAGCAGATGATGACTTCTGATAAGTCTTTAAGAATGTAGTAATTACAGCAGTGATACAGACTGACCTACTGCAGTGACCCTACCTCTGACACTAACTTGTACCACCTGCCTTAGAGGGAAGTTTTGGGAACCCTGGTCAGCTGGCAGAGATAAATTTATCCACTGACTAATGTGGACCACGTTCTCCCAAAACCAAATTATGGTAGAATCCATGAACTATGAGGTTTATGTACAATAAACATAGTGATCACATATTACATTTCTGATATTCTTGGTAAGTGCACAGTTTCTTATATACTTTTTCTGAATCTCCACAAACTGTTCATCAGGTAAAAAAACTTGTGATAAAAAGTTCAACATTTAAATCAAACACTGTGTCCAAAAAGTTTTTAGTCAGTTTTCAGTATTCCACTACTTTCATTTACTATGCAGACCCAGTCTCCCTACTATAAGGTGTAGGGGAATTCCCAGACTGCCATCTCTGGAGCCTTTTTACATGTTTTTGTCATACTCTTTGCATTTGTTAAATGGAAAATATGAATAATGAAAATGAGTTCAGACTACACGAACCACAACACTGATTATTTAACTGATTCACCTTGAGTGGGCTGGTTATGAGTTTTTCAGTGGAGAAGAATCTTGAACTAGCATTATACAAATGTTTACACAGGGAACTACAGTTAGACTACAAAGTTAAGCCTGCTCCTTTTTAGTATCAGGCTTCCAAATCTGAAACTGTAGTTAACTGACAATTGCTTTTAGGCAACAGAGAAAATCTGTCACAGGAATTACTGTGCTTACAATGAACTAGGAAGGGAGGTTGGCTGTTTGTGTGGGTTTGGGGAGAGGTTTTTTGGCAATGCTCAGACTGAGCCTTCTCTCTGCTTGACTCCTTTCAGACTTTTTAGTTCTAAACTAGTCAATCCACTCCTGCGCTCCTCACTGTGAACCCCACAGCCTTACTTTGCTCTGAATTCACTAACTTCTACAATGCCTTACTTTCAGGGTTTGAAGATTTTGGAATATTCTGACTCCAGAGGCGTATCTGAGTGTACCTCAAATCATAATAATATACTCAGGGTACTTCTGTGAGGAGGCAAGTGCTGCTGTCCCATTTGCAGAGGTGGGGAACTCACGAGTAGGGCTGTGCTGCAATCACTGCAATGACAGCACTGTGTGCCTACTTGCCAAAGAGTGTTTTTAACTAGTTACCTCATGTACTGACAGCAAGGTAAATATAGGTGTGGCTCGTAGAACTTGGCATAGGATGGAAAATTCTCCCAGGAAGCAGAGACAGTAACCAGCCACACAAGTTGCCCTTGCAGTAGCTAATTAAAGATACTTGAGGTGTATGAGTCCATTGTCTATAAAGCTGAGCATATCTAGCTCTCAGGCAGACATCTGCATTTAGTCAAGTGAATCCTACCTCAGTTTCCCAGTGAAAATACACTTCACTTGAGCTGTTCTCTTCTACAGAATCAAGACCTAATGCTTCTTATGTTATCAAGCATACTTACCACAGTAGGTATCACAGATTTGCAGTGGCACTGAATAATCTACATCTGTTCTCCAGCCCTTTTAAAAGAAAGAATTGAGGCTTATTTCCCCTTCAGCAGAACTGTTACTAAGCACTTGTGCTGACAAAATGAGATTGCTTTATTAGTTTACTCAATGACTGCATTTTAATCTGGTTTTAAATAAACACGTATGGATATTGCTGGTCTAGTGTATATTAAGTGAGTTGCAATCACTTTTACGTCTGTAAATAAAAGAACTAATTTTTTTTTTTTTGAGGAGGGAGAACTGTATGCTGACAGATGTCTGATTTACAAAATAAATAATTTATGGAGGAAAATATCAGTCTTACTACCAAATTTGATTTCTCACTAGGGAAAGAAGAACAACATCTCTCATTACTCAGAAGGCTCTTGCCAGTCTCACTTTCATCTTGCCTCTTTCTTCTTAGCAGCAGAAAGTGAAGCTGACAAGGGCCTTCCAGGGCAGCTGCTGGAGCCTCGCAGCTCCAGCTGTCAGTCTCTTTTCTCCTGGTGTCTGCTGAGAACCAGAACTCCAGAGAGGAATAAACCTATCAGCTTCATGCTCATCTTCTATTAATGTTGTCTGACTAAAGTTCAGCTATAGAAATAGTGTGCAAAATGTCAGAAATAATTTGCTCAGCTCTGCTTTCAGGAGTGCTAATTCTAGCACACCGTGCACTTGCTGTGCTGTTTGCTATATGCCTCACCTTTTCTAGTTAATGTCAATTTTTGAAAAATTCATCTATGGTTTACTTGGATCTTTTGATAGCTTGGAATTTTTTATTACAAAGAAACATATAAAGAGAGAATTAGCAATATCCTGATGATATCCCTTTATCTGCCGCTGACAAAGGAGCAAGATCATGGAGAGCAATTTCTCTGTTAATGTCATCTCAATGAGAGGTGGTGGCAGCACATCAAGCTATAAATAATGCTCTTTGCCAACTCCATTTGCACAGTAATCAGATTTGGCTGGAAGGAGAAAGCAGAGAGAGTACCTGCTGGTTTTCTTTTCTTTTCTTTTTTAGATTTGTTTATTTGTTTATTTTGTACAGAGTACCTGGCAAAATCAAGACACTTACCTGAATACAAATTGTTGACCCATACATTTCCTGTGGCATAGTTATTGATACAGAATCTCCCTAATGAAGAAAAAAAGAAATTGAAAAATACAATTTTCCATACCATGACAACATATTGCGTCTCTCCAGCTATTTGCTTTGTTTGCCAATAATGCTACATGTTCTACCGCGACACAAAAATTAA
The DNA here is from genome assembly GCF_009829145.1 of Chiroxiphia lanceolata. NCBI lineage: Eukaryota > Metazoa > Chordata > Aves > Passeriformes > Pipridae > Chiroxiphia > Chiroxiphia lanceolata. The sequence continues at coordinate 20,019,153 of NC_045641.1, forward strand.
TGAAATGTTATTTATTTTCAGACATAGCCCCAGATCTCAGTGACCATAAGCAGCTAGTGTAGTTTTGCCAAGCACAGTGTGGGAGAACAAGGAGCACAGAAATGTTCCTACATTTCATGGAGCATCATAAGGTGGACACCCTCCCTGTGTGGCTGCTCATGCCATGTTCACTTCACACCATCTTCACTTCTTTTCTCTGATGTACATGAGTTAAAGGAATGACCCTTTCTTTACAGTTCTTCTGTACTTCCCATCCCATTGTATGCAGAGAATAAGTTGAGCCTTAGGGTAAAAGTGTCCTAAATCTGGTCTGACACTTCGTATTTGATTGATTATGGTTTGTCCTCAAAATAATGTTAGTTACTCCAACAATAGTTATGAATCCTACACTACTCTCTTCAGTGTGGCAAACTCCTAAAATAACTGGGGGGAAATTAGGATAATATGTTCTTTTTTGAGCATTACTGAACAAGAATTACTAGATAGAGAATGAACATTGGTTTCTGGGAACACAGAGATAGGTCTTGATGAAAACTTTGTATATACTGCTCATGGTGTTGAGATAGGAATGGTATGCAATTTATGTGGGGTCCCTTTCTGTCACAGTAGCAGAGGACATAACAGCTTTGTACCAGAGGGAAGAAAACAGTATTTCTAAATCACAGAATCAAAGAATATGCTGAGCTGGAAGGGACATCAGTGCCCTTCATGAAACACAAAATTCAATACCTAACTATGATTTATTGGTGCTCCACCATTACCCCCTCACTTAGCAATTCACATAGGAAAGTATAAACTCCACAGATTTAATGTGAAATAACAGTTGAAGGAAAGTGCTGCTCTATGTCCCCTGAACAACTCTTTTACTGTCCAGGTCATCATCTCTACCAGTAACATCATTTCCAAGATAACTTTTTCCATTAGGACAGACTTTTGATATCACCACTGATGCCCTCTGGCCTGTGTTGATTAGGATAGTTGATTTTTCCCAGGCCTTTCCCCATGATTATTCAGTTCTGGGATCTCCTAGAGGAGCAAGTTATCATCTTCCACTTTAGCATGTCCTAAGCTTGAACAGCAAAGCTGAGTTGGAAAACTCTGCTTTTAACAGCTCCTCTGTTACATTCAGCACTGGAGGTGCAATAAAGACTTAAACTGATTCATTAGAAAATAAATTCACCATTCAGTGTCCAAACCTTCGAGTCTAAGTCTTTATTCACAGCTGCCTAGTTCTCAGCTAACCCCTGGTATGTGCACCCTGCTCACTAAAAGCATCAGAAGCACTTGAAAAAGGTACAGTTGCAGTGTGTCCCTGCATTTAGTGGCAAAGAAATACAGCTGGCAATGGAATACATCTTAAAGAGAGGACACATGTAGGAGCTATGGCATGCTTGTGTCTTCTAAAGCACATCCCCCTACAGTGAAGTGAAGTCAATGGGCACAGTCAGGAGGAACAATTGAAATCGCAACATCTGGATTTCTCAAATTTCTCAAAATCCATCATATAACATCTCATATACCTGATCTGGGGAGCAGACAACAGGAGCACACATTTAGGGGTGGACATAAGACTGCTGAGGAGCTGGCTGCTGAACCAGTAAGATGTCTTTCAGCATGGTGGCCCTAGTAGCTACTAGGATCTATCCTGCTAATATTCTCCTATTTGAAAAATAATGCTATGGCGCTCTTCTGCTCTTTGACCTCACTTCCAGGTGTGTCTCTCAGTAGATCACAGGTCAGGCCAAACAAGGTAACTGGCAGGCAGGGTTGAAGGCCAAGGGCAAGCCACAGTGCTGCACTGAAAATGTGTGAGATATAGGTTTAGTTGCAAGAGAGGAATGAGGCTCTCATTTCATGACTGGCTGCTGCCTGAATCGGAAATATCACCCTCCCATAATCTCTTCCCGCTCTGTCCCAGCTGTTGGAAGAACCAGTGTAGTCCACAGTCAGTTGGCTCAAAAGATAATTTGGCTGAAAAACTTAGCTTTTTTGTCTGTTGGTTTGTTTTGGCAAGCTGTGAGATTTGGAGTGGCTCAAGTACATCATAGATTGATGCCTCAAGTCTTACATTTCCATGATGTGACATTTGCCAGGTCATCTGTATCAGTGACCCATACATGAAATACTAAACAGTAACATTTGCTATATGCAAATACAAATACCACACTACAAAAATGACATTAAAAGAATATGAATGTTCCACTTAATAGTCACATCCTTTGAAGTGACTCATTTAACTCCAGGATCTTTATTTCTTGTTTCAATGTGAGATGAGAATTAGAACTACATGCTTCTAAAATGTTCCAGTAATTGTTCCAATATGTACATGCATGGGTTTATTAATGCATTCAAGTTACAGAATGATAAATGGAATAATAATTAATGCAGTTAGATATTTTAGAAGTCTTACAATGTTTAAGAAATAATATATACAAACCACAGAGACTGAATGGTGCATCCCAAGAGATTCACATGAGGCCATCTGCGTCCTGTTACACACGAGCACTGAGAACTGTGCTTTGGTTTGGGAGTGAAGAAAACTTGTATTTGCTCTGCAACTGCAGCAGTTCTCATTTTCCAAGCTGATATTAGGAGAAAAGACTTGCTTTTAGATGCACAAGGATCATATATTATATTCTAAATTTTTACATCTATAATAAAAGCCTTTTGTATTAGTTAAGTGCTATCAAATGATATGCAGGTAATTATTTGATTCCCACAAGTTACTTTTATACTGATAAACACTTGATCTACTAGGCATACTTAGAAGTAGCAAGCTGTCAAATCTCTGACTTAATTTACAACTTACAGTGTTATGCACACATCTCAACAGAGAAGGCTCATATCTAGTGACTGATTAAAATATTTCCACAATATATATTATGTAATTTTTAAAATATATGTTTACCTGGAAATTCTCCATGAGCAAATGGACATTTAATCCAAGTTCCTTTTTGGTTGTAAACTGAAATCAGAGAAACTTGTTATGAAAACCAAATTTTCCATTTCAATCTGTGGCAAAATATTCAACTAGTGATGATCAGGGCATTCCAGAAAGTTGCAGAAGATTGATTCACAACTTTTCTGCCCTATGATATCTTCTAAACCCTTGACTTAAATTAGGTTCCCCTAATTCTTCAGGTATTGATAGACACATATATTTACAGAAACTTCTGGTTCCACCGACTTAAAAGTAATCTAAAAGAAAACAATAATATGCCTGTGTTAACCTTATGTGGCATTTTTTTCTCAACTAGAATAGTAAAAGATACTCCAGTAAATGTACTGATAATCTTGTGTTGATAATTTATTTTCAAATTATTTAATATGGAAAACTTTATACATTAATTTGAGTGCATTCTTCAGAATTTGCACTGACCAAGAACATTTTTTTCCTGCTTTTCTTAAGCAGAAAAAACAGAGGCACAATCTGGCCTGTGTCCTATCTATCCTTGCTGCTGCACTTGCAAACAATCACCTCTAATCTAATCTTTCACATTTCCTTCATTCTTAGTTGCCATTCATGAGAGCTACGAAACAAAATATTGATCCTAAAGGACATCAACAGCTTTTTTTTTTTTCAGAGCTGACAGAAAGAAGGCAGTTAATATATGTTTTACAAAGAAATCCCTTTACCTTCATGCAAAGTCTCGGGTGAGTGTCCACACGAGAATATTTAACCTGCTTGAAGACAGAGCATTCTGCATTAGCTAGTTTCATTAACTAGTTTCACAAAAGCAATTATCAAAATTTTCATGGTTTGATTACTGCGAAAGGAACTGGTTTGTTTACTTTATAAACATCCAGGAAATTAATCACATGAAATAGTTAGAAACAACCATTACTATGGATTACTGAATCATTTCCTTTTTATCTGTAACATGTACCATTTTTTACAGTCAGCCTGACCCATTAGAGCTCAATTATTTATTCCATGGGGCTCCCGTGCAAATTCTTATTACCAGTCATTTTATTTCAGTCATTTGCCACTCATCAACAACTCTGAAGAACATTAAACATACACCCAAAAGTTCCACCATCAGTTCAGAAATCTTTCCATTTTCCATATCCCTATTCCAGAACAGTTAAATGAATTTAGACATCCACTTAAGCCATCCACAAAATGTTGTTTTCGTGATTAACAACTCTTACCCACCAAGGGCTTCACCATAAAAAGCCTGTCTCATATAATAATTACTACATAATAAGTGATTCTCCTTAATAAACACTGTTGCTTAAGTGACTGAGCACAACACACAGCATCATGGCCAAATGCTTCTTTCCTGTAACTTTTTTGAGAACATAATATATGTCCTGAGGTACATCTACAACAGGGTCACAGAAGATAGTTCTGTAGGAGTCCACTCAGACCTGGAGACAGCGTAGTCATCAACAAAGAAAGGCCCACCCTCATTAGATAGAGGAGTGATGTAGCTTTGGGGCCTAAGTCAGTACGTGTGCACAGTATTAGAGTGTGTGGTGTGTGCGGATTGACTGGGGAGCTGGCCCTAGCTGAGGAGTCTGCAACAGTCTCCAGGACACTACAGAGATTGTTTTCAGGGCTACAAATGGACCAAATGGCTATAAATGGACCAAATTCAATATCAAACTTTTTAGAATTAATTTTAAAAAAGAGGAATTCATTCTGTATGTGAATGTTGATGATCCTTTGGGTCCCTCACAACTCAGGATAACCTACTATTCTATGATTAATGTTAATAGTCATCCATAAATGCAATGAGTAAATACGGAAAAACACTCATTCTCTGTAATAAACTAACCTTGGATTCTGATCTAGGTTACAGATATAACCATTACCAGCCAAACCTCACTTTTTTTCTTTTTTTTTCTCTTTCTGTCCTGCAAGCAATGAGTTGTGCTTGCTGTCAGCAGATGACTAATCCCCCAGGGATCACTCAGATGTGTAAAATTCAATTAATTGTTTTTTTCAAGATCAAAGCTTTGTTGAAACTCAACTTTGTTGAATCTGAACAATCACTGAACACTTGGCCAGGAGTTCCTAATTAAAAAAGCATTCAACAGTCTTGAGTCAGCCCCAGCCCCCTCCCCAGTTATGTCATCATAGTAATAATAATCCAAAAGTTTCAAAATTAAGAACTTGTATTTGATTTTATTTGCCTTTTCAGTTGTTACTTCAAGTTTACTGCCTTCTCTCCACAATCAGGAAAGCTTGAAAGCTACTTTTCAAGATGAAAGCCAGAATTCTAATGAACGTCATAAACCAGAACATTCAGCATCATGAGACTTCAGACTGAAGTATTAAGCCATTCAAGACACACGCATTTGAAAACTCTTTTCAACTTGAGAGAAGTGCTGGAAGAACTAAGGGACATAATATTCAGCACCCACAATTTCCAGACATTGGACCAGCTTTAGGAAGGCACTTAAAAGAGACCTTAGGTACAAAAGAGTTGTGCCCTACCAAAGCACTGTTACGTGTCCAGAAAGATTTAAAAGAGATTTAGCTTCATCTAATTTATATTTTAGGTGTCTAAATATTAAATATTCAAATATAGTCTAATCACAATAGACTGCAATAGTAAAAGAAAGAGGTACCTTCAGAGAAATCTCTCCATCCTATTATGTCTATCTACAGATGAGAAGAGTTGTTCTCCCAATGTGTTTTGTCTCCCTTAAACGGAACTGACATTAATAGTGCAGACTTGACACACCTATCTTTTAGAGTGTAAGGTCAGTATAGATGATTATGTCTCTACAATAAATGAAAAGCAGATCCTATTTACTCCAAAGAATTTAGCAAACATTACTAGCTGCCCAGTCATCTCCACTTTTATTTCTTAATAGTGAGTCAGTGACCATTTTGAATAAATCATGTGATTAGCATACAAGAACAGACTGTGACTATGAATAAAGTATCAGAGAAGAAGAGAGGAATTGCAACTGTTCTTACTCCAAAGTCTTTCTCTTTACATTACGCCTTTGGTGATGGTATTCAATCTCACAGTTGAATTAGTCTGCATAGCTCTTACTTTCTCGGTAGAATTTTTGGAAGAGTTTTCTATATCTTCACAGTCGTGGTTCAACTTTGTGAATCTGCATAGGTTAACCATGACAAGCACAGGACAGGCTGGCTCCCAAGCTAGGGTTTGTGTCGATGGGTTATAAACAATATTATCCCATAGCGTCTTTGTATCTGTGCACAAAGAGGGAACATTATTCAAGACGTATAGACATGAATCAAAACTGTTCGTAAGTCTTGGTACCTCTACATGTGCTTTAAACCAAAAGGTTGGCCTTAACACAGTAAAACACTTTCTCAGGTTACTTTTTTCTATTTATCTGGTAAACTTTCATACGTATGTAATTTGACTACTCCTTTTGTCAGCTGTCATCTCAGACCAAATTCTGAGACTGCTGGAACATTTGTGTGAATGATTTCCCATTAAGCATGGAACTCCCTAATGCAGTTAACAGTCTTTTTCACCTCCCTGCTCTATCCTTTAATTTAGGTGTCAGACACCTTCTTTAAATGTCTCCTTGAAGTCTCTTCTCATATCAGCATTTCATAGTTGACCTCAAAGTTACTTGGTGTTTACATTGGCATAAACTTGGTGAACTATTTGGTCTCAAAGTATGTTATTTAGTCCAACCACAGAAAAATAAACCAATATGATGATTTCCTTGAAGTTTTGCAATATATGATTTTCACTTTAGATTATTTTAAATTGTGGTATACTACTGGAGCTGTTGAAAATTACTCCTATAAAGACTAATCACACAGTACTTGCCATTTGCAAAGGGGCAAAGTTGTATCCTTCTTGCATCTGGAATAGCCAGCCAACCCTACAATCCAAAAGTGGCCATTAGTTAGAGATTCTCAGACACATTTTTAATATTTGAGGCAGAATGTGACAGAAAACCTTTCCACCAAAGACAAGGATGCTATGTTTGTTAGAAAGCTTTGGAAGTAGTTCTTAAAGAAATTTTGCACTAAATTTTTGTGTTATTGTTCATCATTGAACTAAGGTGATCCCTTCTAATGCTATATTCCTACTATTTCTGTGCCTATATTTAGCCCAGTTTTCATTTAGAAAGTCTTCCAGTTTGATTTTCATTAAGTTTCTTTCAGTTTCATTACTTTCTAGGGCTTTCAAAAGACATTCAGTAATCATAATATTATATCTTCTGGGTTTTGTAATGATAAAGGATACATCCTTAAAATCTGAGGAGTAACAACTTAACCTAGTCTGCAGGTATATGTTCATGGCTGCTACTATACCCTAATTATTTCGATTCATGTGTAAATGTTCTGTTACTTACAGTTCCCATCTGTTTGCTCAGCAATCCTATTGTGGAATTCTCTGAAATATACACTGAGAGGAATAATACCTTTCTAGTGAGCTCATATCTTCATATCCCTAGTCTTGGAAGAGACTTTGTGTTTCAGCTCATATATTTAGGTAGGTGATTTTAGGTCCCTACAATGTACAGATCTGAGTGTGACTAAAGTTCACAAATTACTATTACAGTAAATATAAAAATCTAGCCAATGCAGCCAGTGGAATCTACAGTGCAGTTCAGCACATCCAAAAGAGCCACCTACATTTGGTCAGTTAAGCACCTGACTGCACTAACTAGATCTCCATTGACCTTAAGAATTTAGATACCTAATTTGAATGCTGATAGCTGTCTTCGGACATCTACATTTAAATATCTTAATCCACAAGGTAAATCCTACCCCAAAATTCACTGAGGAACTAGGTTCACATAGTATCTTTCTATCTTATCAAGATCATTTTAAACTGGGTTGTTAATTTTATTCCTTTGTATATAGGATATTTGAAAATCTCAATTATCAGGTTATCAGAAAAAAATCTGTAACTGTTCTGAACATATTCACATAATGAAGTTTATCCCCCTTCATCGTTGGAGCAAGAATGGCTTTAGCTTAAAAATTCTTATTTTTTCTTTGTAAGCAACTTTTACTAGGCTAATGGAAACATGTTCTTTGAATCTCCTTTGTAAAACAGACTCTTCAGTCCCCAGCCATTTCAGATTTTTTATGTACATCTTCCATTTGAATTAAGCTCTCTTGGATATGGATACAAGAATTGCTTACAGTATACGACCTTGCCATGGTTTCCTGTTAGCTCGGAATAATCTAATTCACTAGACTTTTGTTCATGTTTACATCATGGGAGTATGTTAGTTTAATCATCCTGTGATGAACTATTACACCCACATCTTTTTTCCTCCACTGTTATTCTAAATGAGGACTCACATTTTACAGCTAGAATTCTTTTATTAGAGCAGTGCATGAACTTGGACTTCATATTTGACACTTCATTGTCCTTTGGTTATGTCACGTATGAAGATTCCACAATTACCCTGACCCTGTGGTCCATTTTGACTACACCTCCAAAGTGTAACCTCATTACATGTTCCCACCCATTTGTGCCCATGTCATTGATGAAAACATTTACATTAGAATGGCGATAAGTGTGATCCTTAAATAATCTCCCTACCAGCACAGTCACATTCAAGAGGAGTTGTTGAGTTAGCCCTGTGGCCAGGTATTATCTGCCAAACTTATCTTGTTCTCGCTCTCAGCTTCCTCAGTTTCTCTTTTAGTTTCTTATGCAATACTATATCAAATGATATGCTGATATTCAGTCAGATCAAATTTTCTTTTTTTCATTACTTATAAAAAATCAGTCAAAATAGTCTTACACAACACATTCCATAAATTAATGTAAATTGTATCCCTTTTTTTTTCTGATCACCATTTTATTAGCATTTCCTAAAAAATCACTTCTACATTTTCAAAATCATAAGCTGAAACAAGCCTCAGTCAAAAACTTGGGTTGAGAGACTTTTCCTCCTTTCTTAGCACAAATCCCTGATAAAATTTCTTTAATCAGAAATGCAAGTATGTACCAAATTCCAGACTGTATTACCTCAATGCAAAGACACGGGAGTAGCTGAGAATATTTCAGAGAAACTGACTTAAAAGATTCCTTTCCTTTTATCTGAAATGAAAAAGTGGTCATGAATCCAGGACTGTAAATTACGTTTAATAAATTTAAATGATATAGATGTAGAAGGCCATTTCCTTTAAGTATGACCTTAATGAGCATTGCCACCTACAAGTCACCCTCCACCAGTTCAACAAACTGCTATGAGCTTTAACTCACCACAGCAAATGCCCCTGCATCTTCACAGGTAAACCATTTGTGGCAACAGGCGAACATAATAATCTTGTTCTCGGGGAAAGTTGGATACATTCACTGTTATAAGTTTCCTTGCCCTGTCTACATTATAATCAAACTTTCCAGCTGAAAAATAAAATTCAAGCATGAAATTGTCACATCTGTTTCTTTATTAATTTATTGTTTTTATTTTTATTTATTTATAAAAGGTACAAAATGTATTTCATAACTTCATGGAGATGAAATTCAACATCTATAAATTCTTACCTAGGATGTTTGAAATTATTACTTTTATATTCTGATATTCCTCAAGTTATTCTTATTGTATGAGATACAATAATTTCCTTCAATATTACTTAGTTTTAAAATAGCACTTGCAATACGGACAGGCCAAGACACCTACGAATTTTACTTCAAATTAATAATTGTAATCTTACAATACATGAATATACATACTAATACTACTATAAAGCTGATTAACCAAAGATTGTAATTTCATTACATAGAAAATATGTGCAACTGTGTTAGACAAATGCAGTATGTGGGGCGATATTTTTTTTTATATTCATGGGTATGCCAAAATCAGGATAGTTTGGCAAATTAATTTCAATCTATTTATGAGATATTTCTATAGACAAAACATAAAACCAGCAATCCAAAGTACACAGAAAGGACACAAATCTATTTCCAAAAGTTTAAGTACTAAATAGGTTGTAAATATCTTTATCTGCTACCTAGCATTTCCAAGTCCACACAGAGAAAATAATTTCCAGACATGAGCTATCACTGCATGGTAATTAGAAGTAGTGATAGTTGGAAATACATTTTTCGCCTGCTTATTCAGGTATGAAAAAATATCATGGCGTAGGTCATCAGAAATATCTCACAGCTCTAAGCTGTATAGAATCAGCTCACCCAAACAAGCTGGAATATATTTTCCCACATCACTGTTTCTGCAATCTGCAAAATAAAAGCCAGAATTTTATTGTGATGCTTAATTCATATAACTGTGTAAATAAACTCTCAAATTATCCAACAGCTTCTCCAGGAAACTTCTCTCTTATCCCCCTTTTTAAAGGCAGATTTACATCTGTTTCTAGATAAACAGCAAAAAGAAAAGTACTCTTCCCACACACAGAGATTGTATCACAGTATGCCTTAAGGAACTATCTCCCAGTGTGGGTTTCTACTGGAATGTTTAAGGCATCAGTCTAAGATATAACACTGCCCTCTTCACCTAGTACCTTACAACTGTGCATTTTTGCCATTCTGATTCCAAGCTTAGAAAGAAACACCTTATCTAGCTCCCAGGGAACTTACCAGAATTAGAATCCAGGCAACACTTTCAGAACTAACATCTGATATTTGTATCTCCAAAACTTACTCTATTTAAGACACTAATCAGCTTTGTTGTGCTGCCTACTGTTGTCACCTCTCCTTGCATAACTCAGTATTAGAGCAGTCCTTTGCTCTCATTTCCCCACAAATTCTTTTTCACAGAGAAATATTTCCTGTTTTCATTTGTTGACTCACCACTGTAAAATGTCTTAAACTGGGCTGTATAAAACTTTATTTTCCCTCCTCTATTCACAAACTACATATATGCTTCAATAGTGAACCATGATTTACCAGAAAATGAAAGGCTTTTCAAGCACAAAAGGCTTTATTCATGAAAGTGTAAACTGTATATAAGGGATGACATTTTACCAAGGGGCAAGGGCAGAGTCCCCCCACTCATATGCTCTGGAGATGGGAAGGCTGGGCCAACCCAGGCACTAGATCGAACAAGGGTTCCCATGTCATTTTTTGCACTTACCTCCACTGGCCACACTGTATCTTGGTTGGACCACAGTGCTGAATATATTTTTGTATGCACATGGCATAATTTGTAAAAAATTTGTAGGCACTTTACCCCAAAAACATGGAAATTTGCTACCTTATCATTTCCAGTAATGTGTCAACAGGCAATAGAACAACTAGTTAATGAAAGTAAAAATCAATTTCTATAGGCTTTCCTATTAAGCTTTCCTTGTCTTCTGAAACCACCCATGGCCTAACCATGCAGAGAAGCGGAGGCTCCATCTTAGGATAGAGAGCACACAGGGCTGAACTCAAGGGCAGAGAAAGAGCATGTGTTGATCACAAGGAGGCCAGCTGAGACAAAAGCATAGTTTTCCATATACTTTTAGATATAAACTCTGCGTTTCATAGCAAGTTGAGACCTTTACTTGCACACAAAAAAAATCACTGAAATGTAGACTAACACTGGTCCTGGCATACATGTTCTACCATCAGTTATGTCAGTGTATCCCAGAACCGTGGTTTGGACTTGTTTTTGCCTTTGTGTTTTTTGGTTCATTTTGTTTTTTTCTTTGACAAGATGTTTCTTGAAAAACATCTGGGTTTAAGATGTTTTCCTACCTTCAACATAGTATTCCTGACTCAGCTTGACTTCACAGTAATTTGGTACAGTTTTCATGGTCACATAGATGTGTTGTGCTACATTGACTTCAACACAATTGAATTGTACCTGTACCTGTTTAAAACATTTATAAAATCAAATTCATGCATGACTTCTAGATACATAAAAACCATTGGTTAACAAGAGTTAAGCAAGCAATATTCTTTGTTCAGATTATTCATATTTACAAGCAGCATTAAGCAGTCTCAGATATTGTAGCATTAAAAATGCAAAAGAAGCAGATACAGTTCAACAAAAGGATTCAGAGTATCACTCATTTCTAATCCAAGATGTTGCTATCTTCTTCACTTTTAGAAATCAAAATATCTACAAGATATCAAAAATACTAAAAGCATAGAAATACAGGTGTTTAATGCTAACTGAACTTCAAAAGCAAAAAAATCTTTCATACTACCAAAAGCCCCAGCTGGGCATTTTACAAGCACAAACACTTGCAGAATGGGGAAAAAAAATGTCTGTTTAAATACTTAATGACAACTGCAGCAAATTTATTCACTCCAATAACAGTTTGTGAGACAGAAAGTAATTAGGAGACAAAAGTTGAGGTCTAATTATAGCAGGTCAATTCCCTCACTGACAGCAGTAACTATTAAATTCCATATCGATTTTCATGTTGGATATGCTCTAAAATTAGGCTTTGCATAGCCAGCTTCCTTTGCCAAAAGGAAGAAGTACAAAAATGGTATGGAATTTAATTTATAGGATAAAAAAGGTCGTTTTCTTTTGGAGTTTCATTTGACAATGCTGAAGTACACAGTTCATTGCATTTTTCCACAAAGTCACTAAGAGAAGAAAATAAGAGAGATACAAAGTATACTTTTTTCCAAAGGCCTGCAACATTTAAATTAAAAAAAAAAAAAACTTAAAAAAAAGTCGTCTACCTTCTTTCCATTAAGCATCTTGCTTTTTTTCCTATGAATCTCACATTTGTGCACTGAGACTGTTGTGTGTCCAGTGAAAGAGAACATATTTCCAGCCCACGGATATTTTCTGAAATGAGTTAGCAACAGATTTCAAAAATATAATTTAAGCATCTCTAAGAAATACAAAAAATAAATTAAAATATACCAATCATAAGCTTTCCTTTGAAGTGAAAGGCACATGTTTTTTATGTCTGTTAAAACAGGGACATTATAGATAACACACACATGAGGGTAGGAGCAACGATTTGACACTGGTTGCTTTAAATTAAAAGCTTTAATTACGCAAATTTTAAAAATGAACCTATTAGCTCTGAGTGAAGCAACCAGGAAATATCTAACAGTAACACAAGCATATGAATGGCAGAGGTGCTAGTAAAAATAGACTATGCACAAAAAGTTGTGTCCTTTCATTTTATTTTAGTGCAGAACTGTAACTTCAGATGTATAAACTGTTTCTCCATCTGTTGGGGCAGTAACTCATGTCTGAGTTACCAAAGCAGACCAAATTAGTGTGTCTATGTGTGTGTATGCATTCAGAGCAAGAAAGAAAAGGGCATCAGTCTGCTTGGGGCACTGGTAGAAGACAAGTTATGTGTATTATATTGGAAGTTAAAATTCATTTGTCACAGCTCAATAGAAAGCTGATTCCTACCATCCAGACTCAGAGTTCCTTCAATGTTTAAATAAAGAGAGCATGGGCTTCCTTGGACACATTTCATCACTGTTGATATCTTCATGCTTCTCAGTACCATAGAAGATAAAGATGCAGGAGCATCACGGCAGAAAGCTGTTAAAAATGCCACCTGCAAATGCAAGCATAAGAACAGAGAAACCTCATTGCACACAGGATATCTGGGTGAGACAAAGAACCACAGGTGGAGCTCCAGCTCTCCTGAAATCAGTAGGTGAGCCACCACTGATTTTGCAAAAGTCAGTACTTTACCTTAAAGACCTTCATATGACTAACTTAGCTAGTTGGCTTCACTAGCAATGCAGGGGGTTGGAAAGAACTACAGTACAGATGAGGTTTGATAATAAATTTCTGGGCTTAGGGAAGTGTTAACCCACGAGAGGCAGCAATCAGACTTCCAATGGTTAAGTTAAGCAGAAACACACCTAGACTAATACTGTTTTTAAATAATCAGATCTGCTGGATCATGGCTAAACTAATAGTTTATTTAAACTTTTTTCAAAACCATTACCTGTATATTGTGAGCACTCTCACATATTTTAGGATTTAATTTTAGGAATTTCTGATGGTCCCAATTGCTGTTAAAATATCACTTTCACGCAAGAGGGCACCATTGCATTCCTAGTCATGGAAAAATTCCTCACACCTACAGGATTTCCTTCTGCTTTAGACCAAAACAGCAAGAGCAGAATTAATATTATCCAGGACTTCTTCAAGGCACAGAAAACAGTAATCAGTAGGCACAAAACACAGCTATGTCTCATCTTATTTCCCTATGGAAATTAGTCATTCCAAAGCCTTAGGACATCAGTTTGCAGAGCCACCAGCTTTTCTGTGTAAAAGAAAAAACGCCCCATCATTTTGCCATATTTCATCTCTTTCTACTCTCTGGTTGCCCTGCATAGAAATCAGTTATTTATTTATGAATTTAGGTGGTACAGTGGATTTAATCCTCAATGCATTCCTTGGGCTTCTCTACTTCACTTCCATTATTTGTAGTCCCAAAAATTATGAGTTCTAGAAGCTATCATAATAAATAGCCAGGGAATTAGGTTTTTTTTCCTTGGCTTTGCGGTATGCAATGCAGCACACATCTTTTTGGCTGTAACTACATCACAGCAATTTTTTAAAATGTTTTTAACCTTCTCACTTCAGTACATAGTATGAAATTTAAAAACCACCCAAGTAAAACAAAGCATTTTACTGCACATTCTTCTTCCCCTGGCGAGAATCTAGAAGAAGAAAAAAATTGATTCATATTAATCATACTGCTTAACGTGCTCCAAGAAGGAGTTCAAATAGTATGGCAAAGAGAAAAGTTTGAAACAGCAGTGCCACAATACTGTTCTTGCCATAAAATTCAGGATAACACTCTTAATGAAAATCATCAGGAGAGGGTGCATCCTTCAATGTCTAACCAAGAACTGTAGTCAAGGGTGGATGCCCATTGACTCATAAGGAAGGCACATCCACAGTTCTCACAGAGGAAAGGTAGGATATGGAGGAGGAGGAGGGACAAAGCTTATCCTTACTTATCCCTCCAACCCATTCAATGAAGAAAAGAGTGTCCAGTTGCAGCTGAAGCCCATTGTCAAGGATCAGATACTGATACTGCAGGACATGAAGACAGATTGACATAATTGTGGCACCTTGGCTTGAATCTGTCAGGCCTTAAGTGCCTCACACTTGGTATCAGGAGAAATAAGTCCTGCATGATACATATCAAAAGTCAGAAAAGACAAACATTTCACACCCGAATCTCCACTCCATTATCCTGGTTTTGTGACATTAAGCATATTTTGGAGGGAAGAGGATATGCTGATATGAACCAAGTAGAAGAGAATGGGAAAACAAGGACACTTCACTTCACCTGGCCATAGGTCAACTCTCAATTATTCAAAGAAATATTGGCAACTGGAGAAGACAAGTTATGCAAACCAAAGAAAAAACACAGATCACTAAAAATATATGAATAAGGCTTTGAGAGCAGTGGACTACATTGACATTTGAAGAATTTATAAACATTTCCACAGAGTTAAGACAGCCCTAAGAAGAACAGTGCACAGCAGCCAGATGTGAATATTATATTCCATGTTCCAAGAATAGGTGGTGTAATAATCCTGAAGGTATCTCAGGATGGAAAGTTATTGTACAACACCCAATCAATCCACCCACAATTAATTGGGAGGTTATTATATTGCAGAACTACCTGATAACTGTTACTAATAATGGGATAGGTGAGGATTAGTTTTAGCTCTGTCTCTTGCTCAAAAAGATATTTTCTTGACTGAATCATAAGACATGCAGTTGTAGATACCCAGTGGTATGCAGGAGCAACAGTCTCTGCTTAATTCCTTGGTTGTTGGTGTAAATTTCTTGATCCAGGCCTATAATCTTACCCATTCCTATGTTTGTGTAGAAATGATTTAAGGGAAAAGCATTGTACATGTGTGTGTGTACATATGTATATGTGTATATATATATATGTATGTGTATATGTATATATATATTTATATACAGTCAAAGCTGAGAGTTCTTTACAAAGTATTCTTTTTGGGTGCATTTGACCACATTATTTGGCCCTATTATTTTTTGAGGAGACTGTCATGACTTAATTGAATTTGGTCCATAGTTATTACTGCCTGAGGCAAAGTATCATCAGATGTCACAGGATTGGTAATATCTCAGGAGAATTCCAAGTCAACCTAGGTGCATTACTGACATGGGATTCAGCCCCCTTAGATGCACAAACACAGATTCAGGGACTACTGTCCTTCTGTCAGCAGAGACACTATTCTCCTTGATCACAGTTTCTGTCTTCAAACTGAGAACAAATATGTAATACACTGAATGAAATGCAATTACGTTTCCACTTTCGATTTTTTTCCCATTAATTTTATGATATATTTTGAGAATTGCAAAAATTCTGCAAAACTCATTAATAATAATTTAAATGGATCATATCATGCATGAGGATATTAGCTTTGGATCAAAATAAATATATGATATAAAGAAGACCTGATACAAAATTATTTTCATTGTATAATCATCACAGCATGAGACTCATTTCTGACTAATTCTTCAGTAAACTCTATCATCTTTTAATCCCCCCTTAAGATATTTTCTTCTGGAACACATCCCATTTTCCTTTTTGCACAAGTAGCTTTATCTATGCCCCAGAAGATATAAAGATACATCTTGCTACACAAACCATCTGCTGAGTAAATCTTGCCTAAATTTTGTGTTTATGAATGATAGCTGTAATTAGCCCTACATGAGAGAGGGATTGTTGCTTAATAAAAGGTTCCTTAATTATGAGCACACATAAGCCCAGGCATAAAGAAACCAAGGCTTATTATTCATCATGTAGACACTTTCCTTGTATTTTTGCCATCAGCTCAACCACAGGAGATAATTTTTTTAATCTGATGATGCAGCAATCAACCCAGAACTGTCACGACAGCAAATCACACCTTATGTACAGCTGGATAATAGAAGCCAGAGCTGAGCAATAGAAATTATTAGATGGATAATTTGAAGCCTCAGGCAAGAAGATGAAATTGGAGAGCAGGTTAAAAAAAAAAAAGGTAGAGAAAACCTATTAATAACAAGCCTGGGCCAACACCCAATGGAAAATCCTAACTGTTTTTTGGCTTATATGTCTTACAAGAATTGTAAGAATCTGAACTACTTATGATACTGACAGTGCTAAATCTGTGAGCATATCTAAAGCACACTAGAATTGCTTCACTGGCATATCATTCCATGACTATAAATTACAGTAGTATTTCAAACTTATTTGCATAGTATCTGCTGCATCTGTTCATTAGGATTATTCAACAAAATTCATAAACAAAGTAGATATGTTCCAAGATAACCACATGGTGCACTTCAGTTAATAAATACCAAAATTTGCTACTTGAAAGTACTTACGGCAATTATGAAATTGATTAAATTTCGACTGACAGCCTCTCTTTCACAATGGATTGCAATGCACAGTAAATTAAAAGGGTTTCACAGTTGTATGTTCAGAAAATATTTCAGACTTTCAAGGATACTGAATAACCTGCTGATATACTGTGCCAAATACATTCTCTAAAAATGTAAGGCCTTTTTAAAATTATTGATATTTTTGTAGCAATGTCAGGATATACTACAGTGAATTTCAAATACTACAGTAGCTCTCATGTACTACTAATAGTCTAGAAGATCATGAGAAGAAGGCAGTCAAAGCTATGTTGCCAAATACTACTGGGCTGGCGGTTGCAAATTCTGGGAAATAAAATCACCTTTTGTTGCAGCTAAAAGAAATGACTACTGCAAAGGTCCTCTACTATACAGCTAAGGTCTTTCAAGGTAATTTTACCTTGAATAATAAATAATAAAAGAATTTATACTAAATAGAAAGGAAGTAGGGAAAGGAGTATACACCCACTGTTGCACAAGTGAATCAGGATTAAGACAAAAGAATGTTTTTCACCACCCCTGTAAGGCTGAGTCATCTTACATGTTACTCGGTTAAAGATAACTGATAAGTCATTTTCAGGTAACACTGAAAAACCTACAATCAGCTGCATGCACATCATCTTGAAGGATAAGGATCTTTAGTTTACAAACCCTTCAGTGCCCAAAATCTATATCCAGTTAAGAGAGAACATCTCACTTATGCTTATGTGCTTCATCTGCATGTCCCTGCATTAGGGGTTGGACCAGATGACCTCCAGAGGTCCCTTCCAAACTCAACCAAACTGTGACTGTGACTTGAGCAATTCTCGCAGTCAACAGAGAGGGACAATCCCACTCACCTCCCTCCCAGCACATAAATCACCTTGTCCTAAAAAGGGCGGAATGAATCATCACCTCATGGTACCTGTGAGTCTCCACTATCTAGATCTGTATTTGTGGAATATCCAACACAGATTTTAACTCATAACCAACAGATTTACAGGTGTCCTTCCCTTTGAGACCAGGGTTGGAGAGTTTGGTATCCTCAGACTATACTGCTCAAGGACATTAAGGTATGCTTCAGCTAGCAGAGCAAGGCTCAACACCCCTGTCTCTTCTTCTACCTTCCACGTAGTTTGTGCAACTGTAGCTCAGATGCCTAATCCTAACAAGATTCATTCACAATTCTTGAACCAGCCACAAAAGGTTCACTCTGCTCAGCAGTAGAAGACTAAAGACTTTTTCAGGTGGAACTTTTAACTGCATCCCTTCCATATGCATGTTCTTCCTGTCCACCTCACCACAGGTCTCATAAATGCCATGTGTTCAGAATAAGGACTCATGACAACTGACATTCAACTCGTGCACCATGCCATAGCATCAGCATCTCACATGCCTGTGGCTCAGCATCACATCTTCTCCCTGTCTATGCTCTCTGCCACACGGATTCAGGAAAGGCACTGTGGAGACAGGCAGTGCTCAGAGTTGTGCCTCCACCTAGGACTGTCTCCTCATGGAGAACTATGACTGTCCTCTCAAGGGGGACTGCCTGCAAGGCAGCTGCCTCATACTTCCCTGCAAATGACTGTGTGCACTGGAGAAGTGATTGCTGGAGGCTTCAGAGTTCAGGTAGTTCAAGACTCTGTATTATTATTGTAGGCAATAATAATAATAATAATAAGCAGAAGCAATAAAAACATGTAAAATTACTTAACTCTCAATGACCATTTGTGGTAAGGTAAATTATAAAACTAATCATTACTAATCTATTGTTTATCAAAACCTACCAATTTCCAATGTTTTGTACAAGAAAACTGGTGGTAAATACCCTGTCATGACAGTGATGTTATGTCACTACGATGGTGGATTTATTATCTTTAATAAATTATCTTAAAAAAAATAATAAAAATGTGAATGACATATACTCACCGGAAGGTTTGCTTTTACAATGAATCCCCTGTAAACAGAAACAAAATATTGTAAAAGCTAGTAATAAAAATAAATATTGTTTAACCATTGCACACAAATAGAAACATATCTTAAACAGGTAATCATATTCATATTTCACAATAAAAATAATTTTCAAGGTTAAAAAAAGGTTTTCAAATACTGTGAAAATGCATATCACTACTGCATATGGCAGCCTTATATGTATGGGGACAAAAGATCAGCATTATCTTCATTTTCATGTATTCCTAGTGAGGTGTGTAATTGTTCTAACAAGTATAACAGTTCCATCAAATACAGACAGCATTTTATCAGGTACTCTCATTCCCACCGACCAATAGCTTATGTATTGTTTCATTAAACTTTATAATGGATTGCTTCATACCAGAGCAAAGGAACTCAGCGATTTTTTAATGGAAGATATTTAGAAGATTACTGAATATTATATAATTTTTAGAAAATCTCACTAGAAAAAAATTATTATGGTAATTGCAAATGAAGTTTAGAAATAAGACTTGCCATTTTATTTCTGAAATCTGACTCAGAAGCCTGAAAATAAAATTACTCAGGCACAGTACTTATCGTGTTCAAGTGGGAAAGTGTCTTTGTATAAGAGGCAAAGTGAACCTGGCACTGAGATTTTAACAAGCTTCCAGTTATCTTTGGGACAGACTACATTCATTTTCCCAGTAAAATAAACATTTAACCACACAGTAAAATTCTGTACAAAAATAACAAATCTTATTTTGACTGCTATGCATGACATTCTAAAGAAAGGCTATTGCTTAGCCAGAAAATACTGTTTCCTGCTGTTCTGGCATTCAAGTTTCTGGCATAGCCCTTATACCAGTATTCTTTTGGATACAGAATATATGTTCCCATTTTCTTTCCTTTAAAAGCAGTGTCCTATTGACAGGGACACTTTAATCACACTCACAAAAGGAGCAGGCACCACCTTGTCTCCTCTGCTCTCAAACACAACAGCAGCTCTCAGTCCTTTTAAAGCATTTTAAGATCTTGTTGACTAGCCAACAATCTGTAAGTTTTAGAGCCAGCAAAAGTCTTCTGGTGGACACTTTTAGAAGTTCTCAAATTGTATACAAACACAGAGGCTGCAGCCTGGGTAAGCATTAGCACGTCACAAAAATGACTATTGCTTTGTGTTCCATGAGGCTTTCATCCACAGGGAATTCTGTCCTCCTCAGAAACACAGCTGTAGAGCAAAGCCTTATTACTGCTACAGGTGAGAAATGGCAGCATGTTAGTTCCCCTGTGGAGCTGCCTAGGGTAAAGTTTGTCTTCTGTCCTTCATCGCTGCTTTTAATTGGAGCTAGATAAGCTCCTTTTTAAAGGTGGCCTTTAGAAAACCAGTTCCACTAACCTGTATTAATTCACATTCCTCTGTCCTTTTGGCTCTTTTATTTTTTAATAATCACTTCTAGAGCTAAATTGTCATCTTTTACAATTGGCAGTTTGTCACTATGACTCACAAAAGTGCAAATGCATAAAAGGTGGTATTTTAAACCACATTTTATAAGACGACAGACATGGTCTCATACTTTCATAGTCTGAAGATTATAAAAGTTATTTGTGACATTTTTAAAGATATTGCTTTGGCTGCTTCTACAGTATAATATATTGACACTCATAGAAGTAGGATCTGTTGCAATAGGACAAGGGATAATGGTTTTAAAGTGAAAGAGTTTAAATTTAGATTGGACATAAGGAAGAAATATTTTACAATGAGGATGGCGAAACACTGGCACAGGCTGTCCAGAGGGGAGGTGGATGATCCATCCCCGGAAGTGTTCAAGATCAGGTTGGATACAGCTTTGAGTAACCTGATCTAGTTGAAGATGTCCCTGCTCTTTGCTAGGGGTCTTGATTACATGACCTTTAAAGGTCCCTTCCAACCCAAATAACTCTATGATTCTATAAAAGAAACCAAACTTGTTCTAAAACTGGGACACTTCTATTTCAATGATTTTTAAATTTCCTCAAATCCCCCTGAAGAACTAAAACCGGTAACTGGTAAGACCTAATTTCTGCTCTAACATGTCATAGAAATATTTGTTATTTATTGATTGCTTCTGCCCACCATCCCACTCCTCCCACCACCGAAAAAAAGCTTCATTGGTAGTTTGCTGATTCTCCCTCTGCACATTCATCAATAGAAAGAAGACTATAGCTTTCTGAATTATTCAGTGCAACACTAAACCAATAGAAGAGGAACACGCCAGCTCATACAAAACTACTGTAATTTTAACCGCTGTTTTAAAATCATAATTTTGAATTATTTTTCATCAAATCTTGCTGAAGTATGCTGAAGAAAAATTTGAATTCAGTCTCTTTACTTGAGGCTTTCCATGGCCCTAGGGAATGGAATAGACAAATACACAAAATGACTGCAAAAAATCAAGTGAGTGAGTTAGAGAGCTCACTTTCTTGGTGAGAAAACCTAACTGTTGGATCAACTAATTGCTCAGCCATTACTTACTGGAAGAAATTAATCCCTAATGAGGCCATAATTTAGCAAATTACTTCCGTATTTTTAACTTCCCATTTGGCAGCCAGACTATTGAAAATATTTTGGTTAAGTGGCTTGACAGACTTTCCAAGTGACAATCAAAATTTCTAGAGCAACACCTTTAAAGTAACTTCTCTAACCATTCAACAATTATAGGGCAAAAAAATCCATTAAAAAATTACAATATCACTGAAGTAAATAACAAAAATCTCACAAACTCAGGAGATTAGCCTTTTACTTAAATAAGGTCAGGCTTTGGGGTCCCTGTTATGACACCTGAAAAATGGACATTGTATGTAAAAGTTACAAACACGGGGGGGGGCGGGGAAGAGAACACCCACTTCTGTGGGGCTGTGGGATGATGCAGAAATCTTTTTATACCCTCTAGTTTATCCTAATTAATTACTGATTCTCAATGTTGCTCAAGTAATCCTATCATCTGAGCTTTCGCATGTGTTTTCTCATCTTTTTCACAGGAAAAAAAGAAACACATGCTTCAGTGACTTTTGTCCTGGTAGGTAGATATTTTGTCATTCTTGGGCACTTGGTTTGTTCTGGGTGAGGAGTTGTTAGGAAGGTTTACATAATAATCAATATTTGCACAAAACACTTGCCAGTTACAGCAACATTTGGTCACAGCCCATTTCCTTATTTTTAATAAATGTTTCTTTTATTGTACAATACCAGAGCGGTAGGGGTGGTATTTTCTTTTACAATCATTTTGCAAAATAGTCCAAAGAGAACATTTATGTGAAAGAAGAACTCAAATGAATTAGCCAAGTTCCTCTCCCACTTTCTATATCTTTTGTTTTCAGGAATTTTCAGTGATGAGTGCAATAGAAAACATAACACACTAAAACCAGAATGGAAATTTTCTTCCCCTTTCACAAATCCCAAGGGCATCTTTTATGCAAAAATAAGATCCTGAACATGACAGTACACTTTACTCTTATACAGAGAACATCTTTGATTCATATCTTCTTTGGCAAAGAGCCTAAGCAAAATATACTTACACAATGCACAAACAGTTAGGGATTTTCCTATTTCTCTAGGGTTTTCCCCATTTGTGGTATTACTCAACTGTAGCTAAGGTTATCTGAACAGACACCACCAACGTGCAGTATTCTGAATAGAAGGTGTGGTGCCAATTTTTTAGCTAGCACCAGCAACTTCTCCTCAATCTAAGACAAGTGTAATATCCCATTGCCTAACAACTGTAGAGAAGAAAGTGAGATCAGCGGGAGGAAGACTTGGAATTAGGGGGCACAGAGAGTGTTTTCATGAATTAATATTACCAAGGAAGTGGAAAAAAGATCAGACCTGCTTCCCATCTCCTCTCATATCTCCAGGCACTGAATCAAGTGCAGAATTGTGGAAATTTTCCGGGATCTTTGTCACGCAGGAAAGAATCTGAGAGAAACTTGTTTTCATAGTCTACCTGTTAGCTCTGTTGTACGGCAGCCCTTCCACAACTCTGTAAGGAAGAGTAATATGCCTGAAATGACTTAAATGTATTCTTTAATTGGGACTAGGTTGTCAGACACTTAACATTCATTCATTAAGGTACCTACATTAAAATCAGTGAATGTAGGTGAAGTTTTCTGCCCTTTTGAGAGATCCTCAGCGGCAAAGCATTACTTACATTTCTACTTAGGTTAGCTGTCAGAGAGGACAGAGAGAAGGCAACATGACCGTATTCTGATGTTTCCATCTATTCCAACAATTTCTTTTCTTTGACCACCATTAACAGCAAGAATGTATGCATTCTTACAACACAGGACAAGAGTGGTTTTGCAATAACTGATGCTCAAATTGTAGCCAAAAGGCTGATAAAGATGATTAATTTAATCATGTATTTTCTGAATTTCAATTGAGAGGATATGCTCTGCACAAATCCATCTTATTCTGCACACAAATAGGAAGGTTGTCCCAGATCACTGAGTCTAGTCCCTGATAACCACAGATACCGTATCACCTAATCCCTTTCAAAAACTGGAGAAGTGTTATTCTAAAATCAGTCAGGCTTTCATGTGCACTGCTCTGATAGCCAAGGCTGTTCCAGAAGCCCTACTGTCTGCCAGCACCAAATCTTTAATTTCTAACATGAACACAACAATGGTTAGCTTGTATTGACTTCTGATCGTACTCATTATCTTTTCACTTAAATAGATGCTTTCCACCCTGGAATTTACTTTTCACTTATCTACAACCAGTAATAAACTTTTTCTCTGCCTTTTCTGAGACTGTAAAAGTCAAGCTCTTTTATTCTAATCAACCATGCTTTCCTTCTTACCATCACCCTTCTCAGCAGCTCTTTCTACTTCAAAGTATCTGTCCAAATGGAGTGACCAGAACCACACACAGTTCTGAAAAGGGTTTATTGGTGTTTCTTAAAGTCGTAATAATCTTTGTCTCAGCTGGGAGTACCCCAAACATGCCATATCAGTACTTATCCTTCAACAGAGAGGGAGTTACTGTGTGTATAATCAATCAAGAGCAGCTTTCTTTTCCCAATTCAGTTCAGGGAGGGAAGGGCCTACAGAATCTGGGCCATTAGAGTCTTGCACGATTTCTCATGGCCTTTAGTGAAAAACCTGACAATGCCAATGTGATCTCAATCACCTTCATAAAGAAAAGGTCCTTGAGCAGTGGACAGCCACAATCAAAAGTTATATGGATCTACACCTTTTCAGAACTTTGGATGGAAACAGAGAGGATTCAGAGCTGTATCATAAGCTCCACAGACTATAAACGAATTCCTTTCATAGATACATTCAGCCCCATAAACTATATAGAGAGAACTTCACAAAGGGAAACAGCTTTAGCTTTTCCAGAGCTATTTTCATAGGGAAGGACTTAATGGCTTTGCACTTTACACATCGTTGATGCTGGTGGGGATTGGAACTCTTCTCATTGTATTCTTAGAAAGCTCACAGCTGTATTTATCTCACCAAATGTAAGAAGAATTCTTGCAGTAAAAGAAAATTTTAGAATTTTCAGATTTCAGAAACAGAGTTCTTTACTGTGGGAGAAAACACAGTGATTCCTGTCCCACTAAATTATGGTCAAGTATTTATACATAAAAAAACATGTTACTGGGTGAAAAGAAAAACTGATAGATCTCCAGAACACACTTGGCAATTGAATAAAACTGTGGTTATATTTACCGAGAACCAGAGGAATTGCAATGACTAATACACATAATATAAAAATTTAGAACTGTTAAAATTCATAGTACTGCTAATACAGTGCCCTCAAAAGACCTTTTCTCAAAAGAAGCATCTGTATTTGTTTTGACATCATGTGTAATTACTCTCATTGCCAAGGTGAAACTATCTTACTAATGATACTTTTCTATTTTTGGCAAACCACAAGATTTTTCTTCAACTTTTACTGGCAATGTGTGATCAGATGCATGTGAGCAGCATGCAGTGGGACTAGATAAGCGTTATAGATGGAAACATTTGGACTGTTACCCACGCAGAAAGGAAATGGCACCTGAACTTACGGCAAAGCATTATTTTGCACTACTTTGAACTACTTTTTCTACAAAAGCACCTGAATGTTGCTAGATTTTTTTACAGAATGATAAAAGGAAAACATCATGCCTACACATTATCCAGCTCTAAGGTTTTCTCTGTGTGTTCCAAGCTGAACAAAACCCATCCCATCACATTAGTACAGTGCTGAACCTGAGAGGATAATTACTAGTGAGAAGTGGGATATCAAGCTCAGGCTCAGTACAGTGCTAACGAGGTCACGCACTTTTTGGATGAGAGCTGGCTTGTGTCCAGCAGAGCAAGGTAATATCTGCCTGTGTTCCAGTCAATATGTATTTCCTCCTGCACTGTATTACTGCAGAGGAATCCTGTTCCTGTATTTTAACTGCACTGTCCATTATGTTATCAGGACCCGCACGTGGCATATAACGTCTTCTGGCCATTACAGTGGCTGCATGGCTGGATCTCTTCTAAAGAGCAGTATTGGTTTGAAACTTTTCAACTGCAAAGAATATTCCCCCTTCCACTCTTTTTAAATTAATTTTATTTTAAAATAATGTTATACAAAGAGGACCTACATATAAACCACTTGATTTTAAATTTATTGGACCAAAGGGAGCTATGACAGTCTAAACTAAAAGCTGCCTGTTCTATTGTATGCTTCAGCTCCAGGACTAGAAGCAGAATTCGCTTGGAGCAACTAACGTCTTTCTTTTAGAAATAAAAAGAACCAAACAAAAAAAAACCTCAACCAAAATTTGTCAATCATTTTTGATGTCATGTTTCCTAAAATATTAATACAAGTTGTTAAAAAACATAGTAGCGTACAATAGACACAGTAAAATTAAAATGTACTTTAAATGCCATACCCTCAGCTGGTATAAATCAGCACCATTTCATACACAGAGTGTCAAAAACTTCAGATCACTCAGCAGCTTGAAAGGAGAACTAATCTGCCAAATCAGCACTTCTAGTCTAACAATGAGACATGGACACTCTGACACAGCATTAATTATTTCAATGACTGACTGGAGATCTCATACAGGGGATGACAAAATGGAATCAAAGAAATTTAGGGTGAGAGGGGTCTCCGAAGGTAGCCAAGTCCAGCCTCCTACTAGAATCAGTACTAACACCAACATCAGATCAAGTCAGCCATAATTTTGGCTGTTTCTTGAAAAACTGGAGGATGCAGATTCCACAAGCTCTCAAGACAACCATGAATATCCCATGCTTTGAAGTTAGGATGGAATGATGATCTTTATAGCACAGAAGAGGCTACAGGAAAAACTATCCCTCAACACCACTGACAGCACTGAGACTTGCAGTCTCAGAAGTGACTGGAATCAGTGGGCAGCAAGATTGCCACAGAAAAGAAAAAAAGGGGGGAGGGGGAAAGGGCAAGAATTTAAGTGAAGATTATGAGAAGAGACCCTCGAGCACAGAACTGCTCCTTTGCTGCTGAAGGTAGTGGTTATTTCTTTTGGAAATGTATATTTTTATTTTGAAGATGTTTTTCTATTCCAGTTACTGTCTTCTCATATGACCTAACACTATTACTCAGCAAAAAAGAGGAAATACAATGCAGGCCTGGTTTTCCAACTCTCTGGCATACACAGAAAAGTCCTCACTGTTTTGCTCTAGGCAAGTATTCTTTTTATAAATGTTTAGAGTCAGTCCCAGGAGCAGAACAGTGCTCAGCTTTACATGTGACCTTTATAAATGAAAAATGCCATGCTACTCACATTCAGAAATTGTGGAAGACACTTTCCACTGATTTGAATGAACTTTTAATCAGATGCAAACGGGGATAAATTTTTTTGCCTATTGTGGTGGGTTGACCCTGGTGACACACCAGATGTCCACCAAAGCTCCTCTGTCACTGCCCTCCACAACTAGACAGGGGAGAGAAAATATAACAAAAGGCTCCTGGGTTGAGACAAGAAGAGATCACTCAGTAGTTACCATCATGGGCAAAACAGAGTCAAATTGGGGAAATTAATTTCATTTATTGCCAATTAAAATATAAGATAATGAGAAAATAGAAATCAAATCTTAAAACACCTTCCCCCTCCCCTCCTTTCTCCACGGGCCCAACTTCATTCCCAGTTTGTCTACCTACTTCCCCTCAGTGGTACAGGATAGCAAGGAATGGAGGCTGTGGTCAGTTCATCATACGTTGTCTCTTCT
The DNA here is from genome assembly GCF_009829145.1 of Chiroxiphia lanceolata. Lineage (NCBI taxonomy): Eukaryota > Metazoa > Chordata > Aves > Passeriformes > Pipridae > Chiroxiphia > Chiroxiphia lanceolata. Next base: position 20,046,549 of record NC_045641.1, read on the forward strand.
GCTCCTTCCTCCTCAGAGGGAGGACTCTTCATACTCTTCCTCCTTCCCCTGCTCCAGAATGGGGTCTCTCATACAGGACACAAAACTCCATGAACTTCTCCAAGGTGAGTCCTTCCCACAGGTTGGAGTTTTTCCTTAACTGTTCCAGTGTGGGTCCTTTTTTTTTTAAGGGGGTGCAGTTTCTCAGGAACAAACTGCTCTAGTGTGGATCCCCCAGAGGGTCACAAGTTCTGCCAGCAAATCTGCTCCAGCAGGGGCTCCTCTATCTATGAGTCCATGGGTCCTGCCAGGAGCCTGCCCCAGCACAAAATTCCCACAGGGTCTCAACTTCCTTCAGGCATCCACCTGCTTCATCAGGTGACAATAGAAATCTATTATTTCAGAGGTACTATTAATGATCCTTGTGGGTCCCTTCCAATTCAGTATATTCTGTGATCACTGATGGTCTTGACCTTGGCCAGTGGTGGGTCTGGCAGCTTCTCACAGAAGCTATCCCCCACCCCTGCTACCAAAACTTTGCAAACCCATCACACCTATACAAACTTCTGCTTTGCCATAAGAAAAGGGTCACATAATTTCCAAGTAAGGAAATTTCTCTGTGAGGATTTTGCATTTTTACTGGTAGTGAAATAAAGCCAAAGTTTGCAGCCATTTTCAAAATCATCAAGTCAGCCAAATCTAAAAAAGAACTTAGGTACCTGGAACATAATTTAAGCAAACTGTGGTAATCTCAGCCGAGTACCATGAGCTACAATATCCAACCAATTGCTACCCAACACTAGAGGCACCTAAGCTTATTAGATACCTCCCTTTCTGAACTCAAAGATCCCTGGATGCAAGTAGAACCAGAAACTGGAACTGTGGGAGAGTGGCTCTCAGCAGCTGCTCTACAGAGAGAACATCAAACTCTGGCTCATAACTCAGGTGCCTGGGCTCTAGAGAGTGGAGATCAGACTAACCCAGTGCTTAACTTTTTCCCTTGTCTTAACTTGAGGCAGCACCATGCTGAGCATGCAGGTTTCTCATACTGCCCTGACAAGTCGCTAATGTTTTCTCATGATCTCCACTGAATCTGTATTTAATAACCTGCAACCATAAGAATGAAGCAGCATCACAAAATGGGTGAGTGTTGCAGACACTATCCTGACATGCTGGGGGTGTAGGGACTTAAAAATAAACTTGCTAAGACCAACTCTGCCAGCATGGATCACAAACTCATACTAAAATTTAGAATACCATACCATTGATAATAATTTCTTATAACAGTTTCAAGACTTCGGAGACCACAGGTCAGGGTTGACTCCCTTCAAAGCAGGAGCACATCTCTGGTTTTTGTAGTTCCCATTAAAATTATGTTTTTCCCTCTTCTCCTTAAATAGAGGAAAATTTCAATATAAATAATCCTGGAACTACCCTGATTATAGCTCTTCCTATAAGAGCTATAGAAATATTTTTAAATATTGACTTTGGTTTTATTCTATCCTTAGCTTGTTATGTTGTTGTGTAGGGGTGCAAGGCCATACAAATGATCCTGCAGGACATGCTAGAAGCCATGGAAGAGTGGTCTTAGATGGCAGTCCTGGGAGGCTACTGTATTCCTGCCTGGTGCCACAGTATCAGTTAAGGGTCTGCTTCCATTAAACACAATGCTAAAGATGCCTGACTGGCTCTAATAGTGTTTCTTGACTTACAGAAATTTTCTAGCCACAGCAAATGAGGAAAATCTTAGTACATGAAGGTTTTTACAGCTATACTTAAATACATACTGCAGCTATTTGAAAATTTTTGAGAAAGAGGATTATTTCTTAACTATTCATACTTGCATTATTGTGTCTGAAAGCCTGAATCCTTCATCAGAAACCTTATACCAGAATCCCTGCATACATGCCTTTCCTCTCCTATCAAGAGCAACAAAAGCCAAAAACACCTTACTCTGAAAGAACTAGCAGTGTGAATACATGAAAAATTAAAAAACACTCAAAATTTGCTGTGTAGAAAAGCCCTACTGAAAATATCTATAGTGTGTATTCTAGGTGAAACATTTTCAGTTTGAGATAATTGACAGAGAAGCTAGTTATGACTAAATTTGGAAATGTTAAGGAGAAATAAGTAATACAAAATATAAAACAAAAAATAATTACTTGAAAAGTCATTACATAATCTATTTCTCCAAATTTTTACTGTTAATAGTAATTTTGTGGGGGAAAGGGGAACAAACTATGTAATAATCATATAGTTTGGTTTTATATAATGTATCTTCCTTGTACTGTAGTTGCTAAATTTAGCATAATCCTATTAAAGGAGGTGGAGGTCCAAGAGACAGGCTTCCAAAGAGGCAGGATCCTACCAGCTTTACAACAGCACCATTGTTTCGCCTGACCCTCCTAATCATGCTCTTGTCCCTAGAAGCAGCAGTAATTTGTGGGCACAGCCTCAGCTTAATAAACCCATCAGTGTTCAGTAACTTCATTTTTGCTTCACACTATGTCTCATTTTTAATGATAGCACTTAGTCACTGAAAATCACCTATGCCACACATTTGCCTAAAAAGCATATGTGCTTTTTGACCTCTAAGTGGAAGAGAAAATAAGCTACAAAGGCAGACTGAATGGCAACACAGGTGTGACCATGCACTAAAAATTACTCTATTGTATCATACATAAATAGAATACATTGAAAATGAGGGAGAAGAAAATCAAAAGAATGCATCCTACTGACCAAAACTAATCATGAAGCATCACAATATAATGAGAATTATAAAAAATAAATTAAAAAACCACAAACTATGACAAACTATAACATAAAGATTTGAAAGGTAATGGGGAAAACTCATTGCAGTTACAGAAGGATGAACAGCAGGTCAGAGAGATGAGGAAATGCAGAAAAAGATTAAGGAAGTTTGCATATGTAGGGATGAAAGAGAAAAACAAAACTGGAGACAGTGAAAAATCTTAACTGCAACAAATTCTATTTCCTCAGATTCTTTTTCCAAGAAAAGACAATGAATGCACATCTAGTACTGTACAGTGTTGTTTATGTGATTCACACTCTCTGAAAATATGCAGACAAGTAGAGGCAATTTCCAGACAGTCAGTTTTCCAGAAATGATTGAAATTTACCACACTTATTCAAACCAACTATGTTGAAACACTTCCTTGCAAGAGAAAGACCTACAGGTAAGTTGCGAAGTAAAACTAAAACTCTCTTCATTTTTGCATAGACACCTCCTGAATGAAATTGCATGTCCCATACAGTTTTCATGGCAAGTCCCATATTTTGCATGCTGCAAGGACAGGACACACTATTAGCAAAACAGGGCTTTAGCTCTGCTGACTGTTCCAAAGCAATATGTGAAATATGATTTGAAAGACCATCTACAGATCCCACAAAAGGGAAAAGGATGAATGAATGAATGAGAGCAGAAGTATTTATCTTAGAAAAAACCTCAAGATGTCATCTACTCTACATTTCTGTCTTGGGAAGAATGACCTTTATCTGAGATGTATGTGAGCTGTATTAGACATATCTGGGCTATATTTTCTTAGTGTGTGCAGAGATCTGTATAAGTTCCACAGGCAATTTATTCCAGTACTCAGCATCACTAGTTAGGGTGACTTTCCAGTTTACTCATGACCTCAGAAAATTCTGGCCCAGTAAATTCCTACGGTTGTGAATGCAGGGGTAGTGCTGGGATGTGTCTGTATCACATCTGACTATATGTGAATTTACTGGTTCTGAGATCATTCCTAACCAAGTAGTTTAGAGCTGGTCTGGAACTTCCTCAGCAACACACTGCAGTTTTAGGCATATCTTCTCATTTGTTTTTTTAAGATGGCAAATAATGTTCTGATTTCCAAAAAATAGCCAATAAATGCTAACAAAATCAGAAGGAAAAAAATGGAAAAAAGAGTTTTAGAAGGAAATGTATTTTTCTGACAGTGTGAAAAGTACTACGAAAAACATCTGTAAATGGGCAGGTATATGAAATGCTCTCGTGGATTGTACTGCATCTCAGCAAATATTAGCAGAGAATATGTTTTATATTTTTATGCATCTCCTTCAGCCATCAGGTATATCAATGCAGACACAAAAAAGGTCTGTGTTGAATCATTCTATGCTGGGACTTTGCACTCCATCTCTCTCATTCACTCTAAGACAGGTCTTTAGTCTCTTTAGACATTTTCCATGTCTAAAATTAGTTTTTCAATCAGATTTTAGAGAACAACTGAATTATGTCACCTAGATTATCATGCTCATTTTTTAGAGGCTTGGGATCACTTTTAAAATATGAATTGCTTAATAATGAAAAAAGAATACCAGTGTATGTCAGCTGACTTAGTGGCCTATCACTGGTTTTGCAGTGTGTAGTATTCAGCAAGAATGGACTAATCCATGGCATAAAGATCCAGTAAAGAAACACCACATATTTCAATTATAAATAGCATCAACAAGCAGTAGCTATATTAAGAATTTGCTACCAATAACTTTTGTAATTACAGGGAAATCCTAGATTCGGTTTAGGGTTTCCTTGTTTATCTACAGACTTTGGAAATATTGCTATGTACAGAGGCAGACAATACAAATACTATTTCCCAGTGTTCTGGGGAGTGTTTTTTAGATGTAGTGGTCTTGATCTTTACCAGCTGTTCGAATTTGGCATAAGCCTGTTTCTTTGTGTACAGCCTGCAAACAATGTGGATTGTAAAAGGAGCAGGGTACAAACCCAACTTCAATTGCAGGCTGGGATTCCCCAATGCTTTTACAGGGAAACTTGGTTGATAACTGTGTTTGCTATTGGGTGGGGCATGGAGACCATGCCCATATAATTTAACCTCTGAATACTAGAATATCACGTGATCTCTAAAGCCAAGTCATTAAAATATGGAAGGAGAAATAAATCATAACACATAATAAAAGCTTAGTTGTTCCTTTGCTATCACTCAACCCACAACTGTATATTTTCATGCTGTTTAAATTTTCATATAATATTGGCATAAACATCCAATATTCTTTTGGTTTTTCCTTTCCCGTACTGAACAGATGTACAGTTTCTTGTACAGTAATGAAACCTGGATACTGCTTTATGAAAAGCAACGCAAGGGTGTCTTGCTGAATACTTACGGTAAACTAAGAATGTTCATAAACTTGTAATAAGATCCAAAATCCAAACAGTTCATTGCAAAGGTTTTTCAAGTCATATACCTCAAAATAGTCGTCACTATTTCCCTCTTAAGTACAACCAGTGCTTTACTCTGTTAAGGAGTACCCAAGGAGATCAAAACTGCTCACAAATATCCAATGGACGCAGCCACCTTAAAATCTAGTCTGCCAGTCGGACTCAACAGTTTCAGTTATTAAACCTGCTCAAAACCAAATTAATTGCTTTTCATCCCCCTACTGCTTTATGGAGAACCACACAGTCTCAAGTTTGTCTGCAGAAGAGAAATTTACTATACAAACTTTTGGCAAAACTCCATAAAGAAAAAAACTATTTTCTATAATACTTCTAACAAGAGCAGCTACTGATAACATCATAGTTTTAAAACTACAAGATCTAAATATCACATTAAGCAGATTGCTGGAAAAAAGTCATCAATTCTCCATTTTGTGATCTCACATGCTATAGGAGAAATCAGTACATACATATTGCACACAAAGACAAATTGTAACCCCTGGTTAGTGGCCCTATAAAGATCATTGAGTTATAAATTATGGAGAAGACTGACTGCTTCCTTTTAAAATAACTCATGTAGGAATGGGATTGAGCCCACAAATAGTGGTCAGTTATGTAGGAAAACTGAAGTTACTTTCAAAGGAAAAGGAAGAAGTTTTCTCTAACAAGCCAGTCATGAGACTCTAAAGTTCATGTAGCTAAAATGCTTTGCACTAGATTGAAAATGCTATGCTGGCAGTAATTTATCATGTTGAGATCATTATTGTTCCCACTGAGAAAACATTTTTGTCTTAAAAAGTCATTAATGCATTCCATATTCTATTGAATACAACTAGCAGAAACAGCACATAGAGAACATGAACTGAATCTTGCCTCTATCACAAAAGATTGATTGATTGATTCCATTATGCTGGAAACAATATATTTCCTCTGTAAAAAAAAACAAAAACCTTTCTTAGTTATCCAACCTTCACTATTAGAAAAGGTGTAAGACAGATTCTTGAAGGCAAAGAAAGGCATCCACTCTGCCAAACCTCAGGGCTGTGTCTATATCTTAGGCAACTAGTGAATTAGTCTTTTTAACATACTTACCTAAGATATGACAAAGATACCCATTAAGGTCCCCAGTGATAAATCCTATCCGCTAGAATAAAACTCACCAAAAATGTTGATATTGATTTTCACATGCTGAGTCTGATATTCCTACACTCTTTGGAGAGATAAATTAGAATGGAAAATCATTTTAAACTCTCATTGTGGAAGACCAAGGAGCATAAATTATTTAAAATACATGTGTATTTGCATTCATAAGTATAGTACCTAAACATTCTTGAAAAGTGTTCAGATACATCTACAGATTAATCTCTTATGACGATATTTTATTATTCTAAAAACTTTATCTCAGTGGATAGAGACTACAGAATTTGAATACAGGAATAATAACTATAATATAGGAATATTTAAATATAGGGAGGGGGTTTTTTGCTCAATCTAGTATTTTATAAGCATCTTTATTCCTACTGTTTTCCTAGGATACATGTATAAAATACAGAATAAATTGCTGTAACATGAACTAACTTAATATCTGGGTAGTACGACCACATTTAGACAATCTTTAGAACATCTCACTGCTTGTCCTAAACAGATATCTTCAAGCAGATGCTTGTACAGACAGCCAAATTCTTTCATGCCATCAGTTCCACTTCTCTGTACCAAGTACACACTTATCAACCTCCAGTAAGACTGAAAGTCATCTTCCCTATTATTTAATACTTCTTTTAAAATTTATCTTTCAGTTTACTCTATACTTACAATTTCAGAACGCCAAGAGGAGCAGAATATCTCCATACTGACCCTTTGCGGGGATATTTGGAATTACACAAAATTCAAAGCTAGTAAAGAGATGGTGTGGTTCACACTCTACTTTCATGCACATACAGAAGTCATTAAATTTAATAGTGAGGTCAATTCATCCCACAAAATGAAAAACAGGTTTTATTTTTTCTCATGCTTAATTCATTTATTCACAGGAAAATCAGTGTTTGATATATTCCTGACATAATTAGCAATTTCTGAAACCTCCCATTCCTCCCTCCGCATCTTTTTGGCATCACTGCTGTTGTAAAAACTGACTGTGCAAAGTAATGAATATAAACAAAATAATTTTTTTCAAATACAAAATACAGATTTTAAAAGGTACTAAAAATAGCAGTTGGAAATAATGAAAGATGCATTTTCTTACACTCTTCCTCCATCATCTTTGCTGCTTTGGACACTTCATGCAGAATGACAGGAATATAAAGTGAATGTTCAGGACAGCTGAAGTATTTTCCATTTTTGCTTTCTTCCTTTTCCTACAATTATTTTGGCAGCACACAACTACCATATTAATTGATAGTGAATCGAAAAAAGTAAGAGATTACCTGAGAACATGAAAGTCCACATTCTTCAATCTTGGGAATAATGTGAGAATCAGCATTCCAAAATAGAATTATTAGAAGAATCTGAACATAAATACTGATCATCTTAAATTGAAACCTCAGAAGAAGCCTTCTACTCTGACAATTCTCCCTCTTGTGCCAAAACTTTAATATGAACTTTAGCCCCTCCCACAGCACCTCTGAGCTCCTCCCCCTAAAACTTTCCAAAGACAGAAAATTGCTAGTTGTGGGAAATATAAACCATGTTCAACTAATTTCTTATGTTCTGTAGTGAAAATTAGGAAATGTGGACTTCTGACAATCACAATAAAACCCTCTTCCTTCTGGATCACATCAGCATTAGATCAGTTTTAACCAATTTCCTTTCTGTAAATTCTATATTTTCCATTCTGTAAACGGGAACTTTGTTTCTAGAGTGATGTATCAGGCAGGTTCACTGGAATTCAAATGCATTCTTATGCCTACTTATTTTCCTGGCTTTCTAATGCATTGAATAAAAAGAAAACAGCTTTGCCAAAGTGGGTGGTTTTGGAAGGCTGGTTTCTTCTTTTTCCTCAGCAGGAAAAACAGATTCTTTTACCACAGAAATCTGTGCCTTGAACTTATTTCACTTATTACCTAATTATATCAATAGAGGCATCTTGTTCAATAGCCAATCTTGAGCCTTTGGATTTTCAAGGCTCTCCAAAAGTAGGCACATTTTTACAAAGAAGCTCAACACCACCAGCTCTGAAAGTAATGTAGGAGTGAGTCACAACACCTCAACACCTGCTAGCATAAAAAAAGTCCCAAGAATGTCCCTCTGGTTGCTACAATTCATAGTCCCACTACAAGGAACAAGTATTCCAAAAACACACTCTCTGGTTCATACAGACTACATTACACCCAAGGTGAATAGGGAGTTATTCCTCCATAGAGAGAGCTTGCCCACAGCTGAGAGATATCTCTCAGTAGGACAGTGCCAGAACCCAGCTAATCAGTGCTCTTGCAAAATCTTTTATATCCATTACAGTAGGGAACATACAATCAACACCATCTGCTAGGATCTGGCTTTACCAATACTTTTTTAAATAACACATAAAATACAATGTCTACTCTGTCAATGTATTACTGTACTTGTATTTGAGATACTCATGTGAGTCCACTTTGTCAATTTTCCAATAAGGCTTTATTTTTTGAAGATAAGCAGTATCAATCACAGTACTGAACAAAATGTAATTTAACTATCTTGGTTAAAAAATAACAATTAAATTTTGTCATCTTGTAGAAGCCTGGACAGCAAGAAGTTAATGCGTTGCTATGCCTCAAACATTGATGACCACTCAAGAAAGCAATTTAAAACAGGATGTGTCTGGAAAAGGGGGCCACGTGTAGGTAGGGCAGTACCTTCCTGGTGCCCACTTCCCTGTTCTGGTCCATGGTGACCACACAACGTAAAGGACAGCGCAAGCACAGAGGTGAGGTCAAGAAGTGGCCTGAACTGCTAACGGAGGCTCAATCCAGTAGAGGGGGATCAAGACCCAAAAGACCCTCAAAGCCTCCTGACCCATTACCAGAAAGGTCCAGAAAAACTTTGACCACGGGCATCTATGAATCTTGGGTGCTCTCCTCCGTGTAGAAGTGGGACATGAGACATCTACACACAAAAATACACCAAATGGAATATCTGCCCAGTCCACTCTCCTGTGACTAAAAGGATCAGTAACAGATGCTTAGGAAAAATAAGTTAAAT